>NW_024543071.1:46145000-47482500 GCF_018167655.1 Microtus oregoni
CATCTTCAACAAATGGTGCTGACATATCTGGATGTCAACCTGTAGAAGAATGAAAATGGATCCATATCTGATGCACGAAACTCCAAGTCCAAATGGATAAAAGACCTGAATATAAATCTGACTACACTGAGCCTGACAGGGAGAAAGTGAGAAGTAACCTTGAATGTATGGGCCCAAGGGACCACTTCCTAAATATAACCCCAGTAGTGCAGACAATAAGAGCATCAAAAAATAAATGGGATCTCCTGAAACTTAGAAGCTTCTGTAAAGCAAAGAATACAGTCAGTAAGACAAAAAGGCAGCCTACTGAATGGGAAAAGATCTTCACCAACCCCACATCAGACAAAGGACTAATCTCCAAAATATATAAAGAACTCAAGAAAATTAAATTCTAAATTTTCTAACATTAAAATTTTAAATAACCCAATTAAAAACTGGTGTACTGAACTAAACAGAGAATTCTCAACAGAAGACTTTCAAATGGCCAAAAGATACTTAAGAACATGTTCTTCTTCCTTAGCTATCAGAAAAATGCAAATCAAAACATCTTTGAGACACCATCTTACACCAGTCACAATGGCTAAGATCAAAAACATCAATGATAACCTATGCTGGAGAGGATGAAGAGCAAGTGGAACACTCATCCATTGCTGGTGGGAATGCAAACTTTGGAAATCAGTGTGGGAATCAATCTACCTCAGGATCCAGAAATTCCACTCTTGGGAATAGACCCAAAAGATGTTCAATCATACTACAAGAGAATTTGTTCAACTATGTTCATAGCAGCATTATTTGTAATAGCCCAAACCTGGAAACAACCTAGATGTCCCTCAACTGAAGAATGGATAAAGAAAGTGTGGCACATCTACACACTAGAGTACTACGCAGCAGTAAAAAATAATGATATCTTGAATTTTGCATGCAAATGGATAGAATTAGAAAACATTATCCTGAGTGATGTAACTCAGACTCAAAAAAACAAATATAATATGTACTCACTCATTAGTGAATACTAGTCATAAGCAAAGGGCAACGAGCCTATAGTTCAGGATCCTAGAGAAACTAAGTAATAAGGTGAAACCAAAGAAAAACATATATAGACCCACCTGGAAATTAGAATCAGACAAAAATTTGGGAGCAGTGGGGCAGAGGGTAGAAGGAAGGGGAGAAGGATGGTTGAGGAGAACTTGAGGAAATGAGATAGTCGAGATGGAGGAAGGATAGATATGAGAGCAAGGAAAGAGATATCTTGATTGAGGGAGCCATTATGGAGTTAACAAGAAACTTGGCTCTAGAAAAATGTCCAAGAACCCACATGGATGACCCCAGCTAAGACCCTAAGCAATCGAGGAGAGAGTACCTAAACTGGTCTTACCCTATAGTCAGACTGATGATTATCTTAAATATCACCATAGAACCTTCATCCAACAACAGATGGGAACAGAGGCAATGACACACACATCAGAGCACTGGACTGAGCTCCCAAGATCCAGTTGAAGAGTAGAAGGAGTGAGAGTGTGAGCAAGGAATTCAAGACCATGAGGGGGTCATCCACTGAGACAGTTTGCTTGAGCTAATGGGAGCTCACCAACTCCAACTGGACTGGGAGGGAATGAGCATGGGAACAACCAAGCCCCTCTGTAGGGGTTGACAACTGGGGCCAATGAATGTGACACTGGGATGTGTCTCTACTGCAGATACCAGCTTCATGAAATCCTATTCTCTTTGGATGTAAACCTTGCTCAACCTAGGTATAGTAGGGAGGGCCTTGGACTTTGTTGGGTCCCTAAAGGACAGGCCTTCGCACCCCCACTTGATCTGTTTTGCACTCTTGAGGTTGGTTGAAAACAGGAACTAAAACAGGAACAATCTATTGTTTTCAGCAATGTTTCTAAGGATGTTGAACCCTAAGCCATTGAGTTATGGTGATGAGCTTCCTGCTATTGCTGGTTTGGCCTCCCCTGCTGAGGGCTATATATACTTGTGAGAAAGTGGAATAAAAGGCTTGTCTGCAGAACCTGAAGTTGTGCTGTGTGTTAATCCCGACGTCCCTTGCTCAGAAGAATGACAGTTACCATGCTGGTGCAGCAGACTTTCCACAGGGTGGGGTACATGACACTTCCTTAGGGTTGAAGGAGTGGGGGAAGGGTCTATGGAGTAACAGGGTGGGGACTGGGAAGAGGAGAGAGAGTGGGATTTGGATTGGTATTTTTAAGTAATAATAAAAAAAGAAAGAAAAAACAAGAGAGAGAGAGAGAGAGAGAGAGCTGGTTTTGTAGTTGGGCAATGGCTCTGTCCTTCTCTACATCCAAGCATGTTGTTAAAAGAAAAATTTAGAGTTTCTGTCTCATGTCAAAAGCCTGTATGCCACAAAATTGGAAAATGTGAAAGAAATGGATATTTTTTAAGATAAGTACCATATATCACAATTAAATCAAGACCAGGTAAACAATTTAAATAGACATGTAAGTCACGAGGAATTAGAAGCTGTCATCAAAAACCTCCCTACCAAGAAAAGCCCAGGACCAGATGGTTTCAATGCAAAATTCTACCAGAACTTCCAAGAAGAGCTAATACCTATACTCCTTAATGTGTTTCACAAAATAGAAACAGAAGAGTCATTGCCAAATTCCTTTTATGAAGCTACAATGACTCTGATACCAAAACCATGCAAAGACTCAATCAAGAAAGAGAATTACAGACAAATCTCACTCATGAACATCGACGCAAAAATTTTCAATAAAATACTGGCAAACCGAATCCAAGAATACATCCAAAAAATTATCCATTATGACCAAGTAGGCTTCATTCCAGAGATGCAGGGTGGTTCAACATATGAAAATCTATCAATGTAATCCATCATATAAAAAAAAACTAAAAGAAAAAACTATATGATGAAAATAGAAAACACTTTACTATGGTATGTACTCACTCATAACTGGATTCTAACCATAAATAAAGGCCATTGAGCCTATAATTTGTAATCCTAGAGAAGCAAAATAAGAAGGTGAACCCAAAGAAAAACATATATTTATCCTCCTGGATATTGGAAGTAGACAAGATCACCAGGCAAAAGTTGGGAGCACGGGGGTGGGAGTGGGGTGGGGGAAGGGAAGAAGGGAGAAGGGGAGGATTAGGGAGAGCTTGGGGGAATGGGATGGTTGAGATGGAGGAAGGGTGGATATGGGAGCAGGGAAGAAGATATCTTAATTAAGGGAGCCATTTTTGTGTTGGCAAGAGACTTGGCTCTAGAGGGGATCCCAGGTGTCCATGGGGATGCCCCCAGCTAGCTCCTTGGGCAGCAGAGGAGAGGGTGCCTGAACTGGCCTTATCCCATAGCCACACTGATGAATATCTTGAATATCACCATAGAACCTTCATCCAGCGATGGATGAAGATAGAGACAGAGACCCACATTGGAGCACTGGACTGTGCGCTCAAGGTCCAGATGAAGAGCAGAAGGGGGAGAACATGAGCAAGGAAGTCAGGACCACGAGGGGTGCATCCATCCATGGAGACAGTGGGATTGATCTAATGGGAGCTCACCAAGGCCAGCTGGACTGGGACTAAACGAGCATTTGATCAAACTGGACTCTCTAAATGTGGCTGACAAGGAGGACTGACTGAGAAGCCAATGATAATGGCACTGGGATTTGATTCTACTGCATGTACAGGCTTTTTGGAAGCCTAGTCTGTTTGGATGCACACCTTTCTAGACCTGGATGGAGTGGGGAGGGCCTTGGATTTCCCACAGTGCATGGCACCCTGACTTCTCTTAGGATTGGAGAAAGAGGGGGAAGAGGGAGTGAGGGGAGTGGGAAGGAAATGGGAGGAGGGGAAAAGGTGGAAATTTTTAATAAATAAAGAAAAATAGAAAAAAGAAAAAGCAATCTGGTATAGGACAGAAAGAAAAAAGAATTTAGAAAAAAAATTTACTTTTCTTCATATCTATTTTTGTCTTTATCACACTTTTTATTGAATATATATATCTGTATATGTCTATATAAATAATGTTTAAGCTCTTCACAATGAACAATGTGATCTTTGAAGTTTCCAGGAAGAAGATGGGGCCCCACAACAACAACTCTACCTGGTTGATATGATGTCATGATGCTGATAACTCTACTATAAGACCTGTTTTGGGTACCAACTGCTCAAGATGGTTCCAACTTGATTAGCTGAAATGGTGCACTTTTTTACAACACTCTGGACAGAACTCCAAATAGGAACTTCACAAAAAAACCCTACCAAATACTCAGAGACTATTTGCAATTATACCCGACAGTAATCTTGGAACTTAACCATCATTTTACTTTCTCAAGATGTTATAGAAAGAACATCGCCCCCATAACAGCTGAAAGTAATCATAGAAGATGACATCTCTTCTCCCAACAAAGTTTGTCTTCAGGGTTAGGGACATCATTTAGGGGTTGATTATAATTGGTATAGGGTTGGGGGTTAGGGGAAAATTTTGTAGGTTCAGAGATTTCTTTGAAAAAAAAGAAAGGGTCACAGTTCAGCTGGCCTTGGTGAGCTCCCAATAGATCAGCTCCACTGTCTCAGTGGGTGGGTGCTCCCCTCGTGGTCCCGACTTCTTTGCTCATGTTCTCCCTCCTTCTGCTCCTCATCGGGACCTTGGGAGCTCAATCCAGTGCTCCAGTGTGGGTCTCTGTCTCTGTCTCCATCCATCACCAGATGAAGGTTCTATGATGATATGCAAGATATTCGTCACTATTGCTATAGGATAGGGTCATTTCAGGTTCCCCATCCTCAGCTGCCCAAGGAACTAACTGGGGACCTCAGCTTGGGCATCTGGGAGCCACTCTAGGTTCAAGTCTCTTGCCAACCCTAAGGTGGCTCCCTTAACTAAGAACCGTGCTTCCATGCTCCCCCATCCAACCTTCCTTCATCCCAATCCTCCCCCTTCCCCAAGCTCCCCCCATTCTCCCCCTATCCCCCCTCTCTCCCCATCTCCCCTTACCCCCATCCCACCCCACCCCCAAGATCTCAATTTTCTCCCCGGCAATTTTGTCTACTTCCCATAGCCAAGAGGACAACTATATGCTTTTCCTTTGGTTCACCTTCTTACTTAGCTTCTTTGGGATCACCAATTGTAGACTCCGTGACCCTTGTTTATGGCTAGAAACCAATTATGAGTGAGTATATCCCATGCTGTGACTGAAAAAGCATGGGATAAAACTGGACTCTCTGAGCATGGTGAACAATGAGGGCTGATGAGAACCCAAGGACAATGGCACGGGGTTTTGAACCTACGTAATGTGCTGGCTTTGTGGGAGCCTAGCCAGTTTGGATGTTCAACTTCCTAGAAATGGACGGAGGGGGGAGGACCTAGGACTTACCACAGGGCAGGGAAATCTGACTGCTCTTTGGGCTGGAGAGGGAGGGGGAGAGGAGTGGGGGGAGGGGGAGAAGGGTGGGGGGAGGGGGAGAAGGGTGGGAGGAGGGG
The DNA here is from genome assembly GCF_018167655.1 of Microtus oregoni. Taxonomy (NCBI): domain Eukaryota; kingdom Metazoa; phylum Chordata; class Mammalia; order Rodentia; family Cricetidae; genus Microtus; species Microtus oregoni. The sequence goes on from NW_024543071.1 coordinate 46,150,468, forward strand.
GAGGGAAATGGGAGGCTGGGAGGAGGAGGAAATTTGTTTTTTTTTTCTTTTCTCAATAAAATAAATAAATAAAAAGAAAAGAAAGAAAGGGAAAATTGGCTGGGATAATAAGTTAGTGAGTAATAGAGTGAATACTTGTGAGCTATTATTTATAGGCAATTTACATTGGTATAGATTCTTGTATATTGATACAAGTTTAAATTACATTGAAAATGTTCCTATTTTCATCCACCATATTTGTATACCTAGGCAAAGTTATCTTGTCATATTGTATGCATGCATGCTTCTACCACTGCTTAAAACATTTTTGTATATTAATACAATTTTAGGATATATTTATCATATTGCAATGTACATTTCTGCCTCTACTCAAGATACTTATACATTGTTTACATTTTGAGGTCATTGTACTCATTTGTTGCACAGTTGTTTATTGTATAATATTCTAATATGAAGTCTTAGTCTTTAAGTTATATAGGTATTAAGAATTATAGATCAATAGTCATCTATGTTTGTCATAGTTAGACTAATCAGGTTCTTTAGATACATAGAGATTATATTCTATATAGATAGGTAATCTTCAGCCACTTTAAAGAGTTGTAGAATATGGCATTTAAATAACTTAGGGTTCTGTTGATGGGAGACATGATTGTTCCTGGCAGCACCAATCTATTCCTGAGAGAATGTTGAGCACTGAAGGTACTCCACTGTCTGTTGTAGGGTTGACTTCCTAAAACTGAAAAGCTTCTGTAAAGCAAAGGACACGGTCAACAAGACCAAACAGCAACCTACAGAATGGGAAAAAAAAATTTACCAACCCTACAACAGACAGAAAACTGATCTCCAAAATATACAAGAACTCAAGAAATTGGTCTTCAAAAGAATAAATAATTCTATTAAAAATGGAGTAAAGACCTAAACAGAGAACTCTCTTATATTTTTGGTTGTGAGCCTAGCCTTTAACGACTGAGTCATCTCTCCAGCCCAAACAGAGAACTCTCAAGAAGAATCTAAAATGGCTGAAAAACACTTAAGTAAATGCTCAACATCCTTAGCCATCAGAGAAATGCAAATCAAAACAACTCTGAGATTCCATCTTACATCTCACATTCCTGTAAGAATAGCAAGATCAAAAACACTAGTGAGAACTTATGCTGGAGAGGATGTGGGGTAAAGGAAATACTCCTCCATTGCTGTGGGAGTGTTAGCTGGTATAGCCCCTTTTGGATATCAGTATAATGATTTCTCAGAAAATTAGGAAACAGCATTTTTCAAGACCCAGTAATACCACTTTTGGGTATATATCCAAATGATGTTCAATCGTGCCACAAGGACATGTGCTCAACTATGTTCATAGCAGCTTTGTTTGTCATAGCCAGAATCTGGAAACAAACTAAATGCCCCTTGACTGAAGAATGAATAAGGAAAATGTGGTGCATTTACACAATGAAGTATACTCAGCAGAAAAAAGTAATGACATCTTGAGATTTGCAGGCAAATGGATGGATCTAGAAAACATCATTTTGAGTGAGGTAACCCAGACCTAAAAAGGTAAATATCATATGTGGCTTTTAGACATAAAGCAAAGAAAACCAGCCTACAACTTATAATACCAGAGAACCTAGACAACAATGAGGACCCTAAGAGACATATACATACATCTAATCTACATGGAAAGCAGAAAAAGACAAGAGCTCCTGAGTAAATTGGGAGCATGGAGACCATGGTAGAGGGTTGAAGGGGAGTGGAGAGGAAGGAAAAGGAGCAGATAGCTCAATATAATCAAATAAAAATTAAAAGAAAATCTTATTAGATGGTGGAGTTCTCCTTTACAAATGATAGGCCACAAGATAGCTGATTCTAACTTCAAGGTTTACCTTCTACACTTCACCCAGTCTAGAGAAAGACAGTATCATAGCCATATGGTAAAACTGCACATATTTCAAATAATTTTCTAGGAGGGGCACTAACAATTGTTTTTGGCCATTAACCTGGCTGTCTACTGATGAGACAGTGAGAGAGCAACACTGGGGAATCCTCTTAAATGTGCTGTTCAAAGCCAAAGTAGAAAGGAAAAGCCAATTATAAAAATACTACAGATGCTAGCTCTTTGACATCATGGTTGTCATGGAGATTATTCTAATAATTACAAGTCCAATTTACCATTGCATCAATTTTAACTTCCCCTGTGATCTATTATGACACTAGATAGAATGTTACTGACCCTGGAGATATTTGATCTCCAAAGGACATAAGGATCTTCCAGTCCTCAATTCTTAATTGCTGGGAGACAAACTTGAGTTCAGAGATGTTAAGGGAGTCTCCCAAGATAGTAAAAACTAGCTAATAACATAGCTTGATATTGATAAACACATTGTACATACAATGTAGAAAGCATTTTGTTTTATATAGATATACACACATATTTTCTCAAATATCTGTTGTGAATCAATCAATATAGCACCTGTAATGGACCTGTAACATATCCAATATATACATGAAGAAGCAAAGGCAATAAACTATCTACCATTTCATGACAAGAAACTGAAGTTCAGAATAGAGAATGATCGCAACCTTTGGTGTTGGTATCATAAAGTAAAATTTGCTGAGAACTGGCAAGATGCTCATTCAGTGAATGTGCTTGTATCAAGCTTAAAACTGAGCTTTTGGGAGCACATGGTAGAAAGAGAGAACTCACTCCCAATGTTAGACCTCTACCCTACACACAAGCGCGCACACACACACACACACACACACAAACACACATACCTACATACCATTGAGAAATTAGGTACAAAACAATTATAAAAAGTCTGTGGATGGAAAGGACAATCTTAAAGCCGTGTTGTTTGGAAATGACATGTTCATTGCACTGATGAACTCAGCCACTCTGGATATCTGCACAGACCAAACTACTAAATTCCAGCATACATGGGGAAGCTCAAACAGGCCCACCACTAGTTGAAGAGCTTTAGTAGGTGAAGGACCATGAAATTCAATTTCCTTCAAGGAAGTGCCCCCTGAGAGATTGCCCACTCTTGGCTCTACCATCATACCTGTATAAATATCACTGACTGAACTCAGTGGAGAATACAAAAAGAAAATGAAGGGAGACAGAGGCTATGGGGTAATTAGAGGTAGAGCCATGGTTAATATGATCAAAATTTATTTTAAACATTGGAAAACTCTCAAATAATGAATAAGAAAGGTCATATGGAAAACTCTGAAGGGAAGAAATGAAAAGCAGAAATTATATAGTTATATAATACTCTCAAAACTAAAGGATATATCAGCCCAAGCCAGCAACCTCCACTGAAGCAGGTCCAAATCAGCAACCTCCACAGGAGCAGGCCAAAGCCAGCAACCCCAATTGGGCCATGCCCAGGCCAGCAACCTCTGTGGGAGCAGGCCTGAGACAGTGATACCCGTGAGAGAAGGCCCAAGTTAGCAACCTTCAATAGTGCAGACCCTAGCCATCGACTTCTGTTGGCTCAGGCCCAAGCGAGCAACCGCCACATGACCAGGCCTGAGCCAGCAACTCTGCTGGAGCAAACCTCAATCAGCGACCTCTGCCAGAGCAGGCTCAAGCCAGCGACCTCCTTGGACCAGGCTCCAGGCCTAAACTAGTAACCTCCCCAGGAACAGGTACAAGGGAGTGACCTCCCAGGGAACAGGTCTGCGTCAGTGGCATCTGTGGAACAGGGCCCAAGCCAGCAAACTCAACAGGATGGGGCCAAGGCCAGAAACCTCCATGGGAGTAGGCCCAAGTAAAGGACCTCTGTGGGAGCAGGACCAAGCCAACAACATCCACAGGGCCAGGCCTGAGCCAGCAACCTCTGCAGGAGCAGGCCTGAGCCAGCAACTTCTATGGGAGCAGGCCCAAGCAAGTGACCTCCATGGGAGCAAGCCTGAACAACCTCTGGAATTGCAGAGCAACCTCCCGGAGTGCAAGCAACCTTCTGAAATGCCAAGTGACCTCCAGGATCACTGCAACCGTGGTCCTACTCCAACACGAGAAGCAACCATCAGAGTTGTGAGTTCACTGGCACCTGGAAGAGTAATTACCAGAGGCATGGCCCCAGCTACATCAATCAGAAGAAAAGATGAATAGACCAGGTAAGAATGCACTCAACACCACAAAGAACAACACAACACCAACAAAAACTAATAACTCTAAAACAACTAGTCTTGAGCATCCCAATACAGATGAGGCAGAAGAAAATTACCTAAAAATTAACTTTAGGAGAATGTTTGAGGCCGTTAAAGAGAAAATACAAATTCTGTCAATAATATGGAGAAAAAGACAAATAAGAAATTGGAACAAATCAAAAAACCCCTTAAAAACCAAGAAAAATCAATCAAATGGGTAAAAGAAACAATTCAAGACTTGAAAACCAAAATAGAGACAATAAAGAAAATGCAAACTGAGAAAATTCTGGAAGCTGAAAATATGGGAAAATGATCAGGAACCACAAATCCAAGCATAAACAGCTGAATACAAGAGATTGAAGAGAGAATCTCAAGCATTGAAGATATGATACAGGAAATAGACTCATCAGTCAAATAAAATGTTATATCTAAAAAAGCTTAGCACAAAATATTTCTGAAATATGGGACACCATGAAAGACCAAATCTAAGAATAATAGGGATAGAAAGAGAAGTCCAAAACAAACACAGAAAATATATTCAACAAAATCATAAAAAACTTTCCCAACCTAAAGAAAGATACGCATATGAAGATACAAAAACTTATAGAACGCCAAATAGACTATACCAAAAAGAAATCTCCTCACTACATAATTAAAATACTAAACATACAGAATAAAGAAAGAATATTAAGAGCTGCAAAGAAAAAAATGCCAAGTAACATATAAAGGCAGATCTATCAGAATTATACCTCACATCTCAAGGGAAACAATGAAAGGCAGAAGGTCCTGGTCAAGTGTTATAGAGAAATTAAGAGACCACAGATGCCAGCCTAGACTACTATACCCAGCAAAACCTTAAATAACAATAGATAGCCAAAACAAGATATTACATGACATAATCAGATTTAACCAAGACCTAGCCACAAACCCAGCCCTACACAAAGTACTAGAAGGAAAATTCCAACCCAAGGAAGTTGGCTACATCCATAAAAACAGAAACAATAGATGATCTCACAGCAGCAAATCACAAAGAAGGGAAAAGCACACATAACAACACCAACAATGAAAACTACAATAACAACAGGAGACAGCAATCACTGGTCCTTAATATCCCTTCATAAAAATGAACTTAACTCACCTTTAAAGAGACACAGGCTAATATATTAGATACAAAAACAGAATCCATCCTTCTGCTGCATACAAGAAACATACCTCAACCTCAAGGACAGATATTGCCTAAGAAATATCTGGGAAAAAGTTTTCCAATCAAATGAACCTAAGAAATAAGCTGGTGTAGTCATCCTAATAACTAACAAAATAGATTTCAAAATAAATTCAATTAAAAGAGACAAAGAAGGACATTTCAAATGTGTCACAGGAAAATTCATCAAGAGAAAATCTCAATATTGAACTTTTATGCACCAAATATAAGGGCACCCTCATATGTAAAAGAAATATACTACTTATACTACTAAGGCTTAATTGATACATTAAACAAGACACACTAATAGTGGGAGACATCAACACCCCACTCTCACCACTGGACAGGTCTGCAAGACAGAAACATACCAGAGTAAAAAGGAAACTAACAGATATTATGACTCAAATGGACTTAAAAGACATCTATAAAACATTCCATCCAAATATAAAAGAATATACCTCCTTGAGAGCACCTCGTGGAATCTTCTCAAAAATTGACCATATACTAGATAACAAAACAAACCTCAACAGATACAAAAAAAATTGGAACAACCCCATGTATCTTAGCAGATCACCATGGCTTAAATTAAAATTCAACAACACTAACTTCAGAAATCTGAAAAAAAACACATGAAAATTAAACAATGCTCACCTGAATCACCAATGGGTGAAAGAAGAAATAAAGAAATTAAAGAGTAAATTGGGAGCATGAAAATCATGGTAGGGAGTAGAAGGGGAGGAGGAGAAAGGGAGGGGAGCAGAGAAAAATGTATAGCTCAATAAAATCAATTTAAAAAAAAAGAGTTAGAGACAGACCCACTCCCACTATTAGAGTTCCCCAGGAACACCAACCTATAAAACCATAATACATACTCAGAGGACATAGCTCAGACACATGCAGATTCGGTGATTATCACTTCAGTCTCTTTGAGTTCCTATGAACCCACCTAGTTGATTCTGTGAGCATTGCTCTTAATCCCCCTACCTTATCAATACTGGGGTTATAAGTGTAACCTCTCCTCTTGGCTATGGAAGAATAGTAACATTTCACTGTTTTCATTTCCATGGACATGTTTATCACTGTACTATTACAAATATTTAGTTCCCATGACAGTGAACAAGGTATTGTGTAAGGTGATTCTGCATCATGATGGTGAAGGTCAACAGCTCCCCTGCAATACTGGGAAATACAAGCTTAAATTTGTAGGTATTATCCTAAAACCATTACATTACTATAAAAAGCACATCATGATGGGAACCACAAATGCTGAACATACATAGACAATAAAAAAGAATGAGACAGTGTGTCATGTATTTTTAATCTCAGCAATTTTGAATGTCCAATAACTATATTGCAATGAATTCACACAAGTCTTCTAAGACCAAATTTGAGCAACTGCCGTAAATATCAGTATTTATTTTGTGCAATGATCTGATTCACTACATTAACCCAGAGCAAACTTATGAATGTAATATAGATTAAGAGTAATTAGGGTCCCATCATCTCATATGTAGCAATTATATTATAACACATACACACACACACACACACACACACACACACACACACACACACATATATATATATATATATATATATATGCTACTGCTCCATAAGATACTGCTATAGGTCAGGGATTTTGATGGTCTAGTAATCAAACCATCAGATTACTGAGGAATTGGCACTGAAGGAACACTGTCTTCTTCATCATTTTTCTTAATAATTCAATCTCCCAATTTTGTGTCTGACATGAAATTTACTAAGTGGAAAATCATGCTTTCCTTTGACAAAATCAAGCTATTCTGATTAATCTTCTTAAAAATCACAATAAACTCAACATCTGTTTTTTTTTTTCAAATGAAAATTTGGGTATGTTCATCCTCACCGGATCAGTATCACAGGAAATGGAAAGGTGGTAGCCGGTCCCTATTACACTACATCAAGATGTGTATGACACAAGCTTGGTAGACACTGGGGTCAAGGATTCCATCAGGAATATTCTCTGGAGGGATAGCCTTGGAATCTAGCAGTTTTCAGCCTTGCAAATTTTCTCCACCTGATATAACTAAAATAACTATAGATACAATAATTAATGATGAGATGGCCATTTTGTGATGAGGAAATTATAACCCTACTGATCCTAAAAATGATGCATTTCCATGACATCAAATCAATTGCTGGTTAACATTGGCATGTTATCTGTTTCAAAGTCATCTTTATTTAAAGTGCCATGGACTTTGTAATGTTCCAGCAATGTGCACATGATTGCTTATAACAGTAACTCTGACTTGGTATGGTGTTGAAATTTTCTTATCTGTGACCTTTGCTAAAGATTGTCCTTTTTTTTTCAACCTCTTCATGGCATCTTTTATTTCCTTGTCTCGCATACTGTATACCAAAAGATTCAGCATTGGAATCACCACAGTGTAGAAGACAGATGCATATCTGTCAAGGCTGGAGGAACCACCAGAGCTGGAACACAAATAGACAAAGATACCAGAACTATAGAAGAGGAAAACAGCTGTCAGCTGAGATGCACAGGTATTGAATGCCTTAGACCTGCCTTTAGTTAAAGTGATCTTCATAATGGACAAGACAATATAGCCATAAGATACCATGATGGCTAAGGCATTTGTAAAATCAAACAACATTGTTAATATAGCAAGCCTGACCTGAGCAAAGAAAGTGTCTGTGCAGGATAGATTTAACAGAGGAGGCATGTCACAAAGAATGATGACATTAGGGCCACAGAAGCGGAGCTGCAGCAAGGCACAAATCTGAGATAAAGAACCTATGAGCCCTACTGTGTAGCTTCTCGTGGCCATGCGAGCACACAGGGTGGGTGACATGATTGATGAATAGAGCAGTGGGTTACAAATGGCAGCATACCTGTCATAGGCCATGGCTGTCATGAGGCAGGATTCACTCAGTGCTATAGTGGCAGAGAAGAAGTACTGAACTATGCAGCCCAGAAAGATGATAGTACGGCTTTCCTAGAAGAAGCTGTAAAGCATTTTGGGACTGTAGAGGTGATATAACATATGTGTACAAAGGACAGATTACTGAGGAAGGAATACATGGGTGTGTGGAGGAAGGACTCCACCCTTATTAAAGCAAAAAAGGACAGGTTCCAGGTCAGTGTTGTAATGTAAAATGTGAGGAATATAACAAAGAGCAGTGTTGTGATTTGGGGGACATCTGAGAATCCTAAGAGGATGAACTGGGTGATTGTGGTATATTTCTTCCCCCAATCATTACCTCTGTACTCCTGTTTCTAAAATTAGAAAGGACAATGTGTTGCAGATTCAAGTGAAATTACAGCATTATGTTAATGAGAGACATTTCGAACTTAGATTGCAATAACAGCTTCTTAAAATAATATCTAAGAAATTATGTGGTTACACGCACATGAACATGTACACATATACACAATAAGTATACACACATCCTGCATATGCATGCATGTGCAAGTACACAGGGAGAGAGAGAGACTTGAATCATACTGTCATGATTTGCACTTCTGACAAATTTGGGAACACAAAATTGTATGTTCTCAATAAAGTTTAAAATTGGTCTTCTTAAGGAAGTGTCATATGAAGGGCTTCAGGAAAGGGTGGATACTGTCCGCTCTTGATCCCAAAGGAGGTCTCGCTTGAATATGTTCCTCTAGAAAACAGGACAGTTGAGAGATTTTATTGATGTGGCAGTTCAATTCTGATTCCCCTTGCTCTGTATTAAACAACATCAGTGCCTTCAACACAATGATCATGAGCACGTACTGTAAAGAGAGAACAGCAGAAGTCCTTGACTGAAAAGTCGCTGAGATGCTGGAGTCAGCGATTTACACACAGGCTCAGCCTGCACTGCAGTGCACAGAGACTATCCATTAGATTCTGATTGCTATTACCACTGGTTGTCAGCAATTAAGACCTTGGGAGATGATGTCAGGTCTAAAAGTCCCTGAGATGTCTTCAGCCCTATAGACAGTGAGACACAATGACTCCAGGCAGCTGTAGAATCAGAATCAGCATCCATGCAGATGAAACCTCCCAGGGACATTGAAATCAACTGAAAAACCTTATCCTTTGGCCCTTGCTTGACTTCGAATACACAGGGTCCAGAGACAGACATGAACTGAAGGACCTTGACACAGAAAAGACTTAAATCAGATATTTTCTTATGAAATACCCTAGAAATCCTTTTGTTCTGACAATTAAAAATGTTAGAGGTCTCTGTTTCATAAGAAATAATACTTCTTACCTATATTCTATGGGGAAAAAACTGCTGTCCCTGAGAAGTGAGAGCACCTATGAAAGATGTCAGAGAGATGAGCATGAGACAGAGTCGGCACTCAAAGGAAAGCAACGCTACTGGTAACATCCATGGCTCGTTATCCTCACAGCACATGCACGAAAAACAAATAGACATTTATAAAGAAATGGATTGATAAGCAGTTTCAAATGACAAATTTGGCAATTTTAATTTACTGTGCAATAAGCATGCCTTCATGATCTCTGAAATTTGGTTCACTATAGGAAAATTATTAGAGGATCCATTATACACTGATACATTCTTGGGATGGAGTGTAACCCCAAAATATAAAGTAAAAATACAAAAATAAGTGGAAACCATGGTTAAGACAAAAAGAATAAAAACTCACCTGGATATAAGTTAATTCTAACAAAATACACAAATGGTACGCAACACCTTTTCTCAACCTACCAGGAATGGGCACCACAGCACTGATGAGTTCAAGAAATGCTCCTCTTTCTTGTATAAGTTTTCCTCATGTAATTACTCTCATACGTGTGAACTATGTCTATCTCGGTGTTTTATCTCTCTTTCTCTTTTTCTTTTCACACTCACATACATAAATAAACACACAGGTACTCATCAGCACAAACACATACAAACATACACACTATGTGAATTGTTTCCAAAAGAACTCATTAAGACCAATTAGGAGCCAAACAAAAAAGTAAGGGTGCTGTGATTTGTATTTTCTTTTTCATACTCACCTGTATTTCCACAGTTTTGTATATCTGCTATCTTTCAATAACAATTTAAGATTTATATTCTTAATGAGAGACGGCGGGTGGGGGGAACTGACAATCACAGGCTGCATATCCCTTCATCATGCTAACACTGTGCTGTCTCACTAGTCTCAAGTATAAATGGAGACGATGAAATTGACCATCCTCTTGCACTTTTCAAGAGAGTGAATGACATAAGAGGCTTACATGCAGAGCTCCGTTAATGCTAGCAATTATTCTTCCTGCCATTACCTCACAGATAGTGGCAAAACAAAGATGATATGTCAAGGACCTTTTGGGAATGTTAGTTTCTAAAAAAAAAATTGTCTGAGTCAGGTTTCAATAATAGTATTGACAAATAGTTACCAGAATATCTACTGCTATCTCATGTTATTTTTGGACTCTTCTCATTGGGGTAGGGGGGTTGAGACAGGGTCTCTCTGTAGCTTTGGAATCTGTCCTGGAACTAGCTCTTATAGACTGGTCTCGAACTCACAGAGATCTGCCTGCCTCTGCCTCCCAAGTGCTGGGATTAAAGGTGTGTGCCACTGATGCCCAGCTCAGATTGCAGATTCTTAAAGAAGTGTTTGTTTTCCTCCACCAAGTACTGTCTAGACAACAGTGCTGTCCACAAAGGAGGAGATTTTTCTCCTTGGTGTTAAGTGTTGTGTTCACTCACATTTGTATCCACCCACAAGAATAGGTGAATGTATTATCAATTGATCCTACTCACTTGGCATTTAAAACTCAGAATCTTACTTTTGCCTAATTTCCATTTTGTTTTATAAACATGGCCATTTTTCTTAGAATTGTAAGGAAAGGGAACTAGTATATTCCTAACAAATGTTTTTGGCCATTAACCTGGCTGTCTAGTGGTGAGATAGTAAGAGAGAGCAAAACTGGAGAATCCTCTTAAATGTGCTGTTGAGAGCCAAAGTGGAAGGGAAAAGCCAATTATGGAACATACTACAGACTCTTGCTCTTTGGCATCATGGTTGTCATGGAGATTTTTCTGATAATAACAGGCCCCGTTTGCCATTTGCATCACTTCTTAACTTCCCCTGTGATCCTAGTATGACACCAGATTGTAATTTTACTGACCTTGGTGGCATTGATCTCCAAAGGACATAAGGATCTTCTAGTGCCCAGATTTTAATTTCTAGACAGCAATCTTGAGCTCAGAGATGTTAAGTTCAGAGTCTCCCAAGATAGCACAGCTAAATAATAGCATAGCTTGATATTGATAAATATTTATGCATAAAATATAGAAAGCACATTATTTTCTATAGATATGCATGCACATTTTCTCAAATATCTGTTGTGAGTCAATCAATACAGCACTTGTAGTGGGCCTGCAGCACATCCATTGTACACGGGAAGAAACAAAGGCAATAAGCTATTTACCATTTCATGACAAGAAACTGAAGTTCAGGATAGAGAATGATCACAACCTTTGGTGTTGGTATCATAAAGTAAAATTTGCATTGAGGATTGGCAAGATGCTCATTCAGTGAGGGTGCTTGTATCAAGTTTAAGACCTGAGCTTTTGTAAACACATGGTGGGAAGAAGAAACTCACTCCCAAAGTTAGCCCTCGGTCCTGCACACTGACACACATGCATGCACGGATGTACACACACACACACACACCCCATTGAGAAAGTAGGAACAGAAAGATTATAAAAAGTCAGTGGACGAGAAGGACCATTTTAAAGCCATGTTATCTGGAAATGACATGTCCATTGCATTTATGAACTCATAGCAGCTCTGGACCTGCACAGATCAAACTAATCAAATTCTAGGCATAGATGGGGAGGCTCAAACAAGCCACCCGTAGCTGAAGAGCTATGGTAGTTGAAGGGTCATGAAACTCAATTTTCTTCAAGGAAGTGTCCCTTGAGAAATTGCCCACATTTGGCTCTACCTGTATCATACCTGTATCACTGACTGAACTCAGTAGAAAATACAAAGAGAAAATAAAGGGAGACAGAGGCTATAGGGTAATGTCTGAGAGAACTTAGAGGTGGAGCCAGTGGTTGGTACTATCAGAATTTATTATAAACATTGTGAAACTCTCAAATAATGAGTAAGGAAGGGCGCATGGCAAATTCAGAAAATGAAAGGGAGAAATTATATAATTATACTCTCAAAAATAAAAATATCTAGTGAATCTGTAAAGATAACGTGGAAATACCATGGCATAGTTATGAACAATTTTGTTTAAATCAAAGCAGAATGGTAAACCACTGCCCGTTGTTATCGATATACCATGGTCCTGTTTTAAACCAGAGACATAAAACCATAAATTTATGTCTGACTTGAGATTACTGGCCAGAGATGACAACTCAGTTTGACTAATGATGTGAAACCTCTCCAGGTATTCTATGCTCCCTAAATATTATAAGAATTCTCTTGAGAATATATAAATAAAAATACCAGAAGCAAACTAAAGAAAAAGCTTTCCGAACCAATAACTTTATTACAAAATGGCATAATTTTCCATAAAAAATTCATACCAAAGAATGATGAATTCTTGAACAGTGTCAACAATGCTTCCACTTCTCCAGCATATTTGACTAACAAGCAACTGCCTTCCTGGGGAGTTCCAGTCACTAGTCAGCCATGCACATCCTATATACGCGAGAAAATAAACCAATCACATGTAGTGTTATATGAAACTGAGGGAAAACCGACGGGTGACTATAATCCAAGATATGGGTCTTGTGAAGCCCTGTCTTAAGACAGAAGTTTAGTTACATTTTTGATTGTTTGTTTATGTGTTCACTTGACTGTGGCATAGTCTATTACTGTAGCCCAGGCTGGAATGAAACTATGTGGCCCTGGTTGGCCTAAAGCCTATGGAAATCCTCTTGCCATCTTTTTCTATTTGTTCTTCTCTCATACACTACATCTTTACAGCAGTTTTTCCCTTCCTCCCGTCATCCCAATCACCCCCACAAACTCCCTTCTCCATCACATCCACTTCTCTGTTTCTCTTCAGAAAAGACCAGGTCTTCCAGGATTATCAACCATACATGGCATAACAAGTTATTATTATAAGATGAGCACATACCCTATGGTCCAGGCTGGGCAAGGCAACTCATAGGAGGAAAGGGCCCCAAAATCAAGTAAAAGAGTCAGAGGCAGGCCCTACTCCTACTGTTGGGAGTTCCCCAAGAACGCCAACCTATACAGCCATAACATATACGCAGACGACCTAGCTCAGCCCCCTAATGGTTCTCTGACTGTCACTTGAGTCTCTGTGAGCTCCTATGCGCCCACCTAGTTAATTTTGTGGGCAGTGTTCTTGTTACCCCTGGCTTACTAATGTTGGGAACATACATGTAAACCACTCCTCTAGGCTCTGGAAGAATATTAACATTCTATCATTTTCATCCATGGACATGTTTATCACCGCACTATTACAACTATTTCATTCCCAGGACTGTGAACCAAGGTATTGTATAAGGCATTTCTGCTTCATGATGGTGAAGGTCACCTGAAGAAAACAGGTAATATCTCAGGTAATATCAGCCTAAAATGTTAGTTATTATACTACAACCTTTATATCACTCTCTTAAAAACATACAGTGATAGGACACAAAGTGTTGAACATACATAGACAATTAGAAAGAATGTTCCAGTGTGTCATGTGCTGTTAATCTCAGCAATGTTGAAATGTCTAATGACTATAGGACAATGAATTCACACAAGTCTTTGAAGACCAAATTTGAGTAGTTGCCTGAAATACCAGTATATATTTTATACAGTGATACGATTGGCTATATTGACCAGGACAAATTTCCTGGTGTAATATAGAAGAGTAAGAGAGTTCGGGGTTCCTTCAACTCATATTTTGCTATTAGTCCATAGAATAGTGATATAGATCATATATTGTCAAGATGCCATAAATCAAACCATCAGAATACTGAAGAATTGATACTGAAGAAATCCTGTCTTTTTCACCATTATTTTTTTCATGATTCAAAGTCCCACAGGGAGCCTAGGCAGTTTGGATGCTCACCTTACTAGACCTGGATAGAGGTGGGCAGTCCTTGGGCTTCCCACAGGTCAGGGAACCCTGATTGCTCTTCGAGCAGATGAGGGAGGGGGACTTGATCGGGGGAGGGGGAGGGAAATGGGAAGCGGTTGCGGGGAGGAGGCAGAAATCCTTAATAAATAAATAAATTAAAAAAAAGTCCCACTATAGTGTTTGACATAAAGTTTATTAAGTGGCTACTAGTGATCAAAATCAAGCTGTTTCTGATTAGTCCACCTAAAAGGCACAATAAAGCCAATGTGTAGCTTTATTTCTTTCAAATGGGAAGTTTTGCTATGACCACTCTCATCTGATCAGTATTACAGAAAAATCAATGGTCACGAACTGGTCCTAATTATCAAGATATTCATGAGACAAGGTTGGTGGACTCTGGGGTCAACAACATTAGAAATCTTCCCTTGAGGGATAGCCTTGTAATTTAACAGTTTCATCCTTGCACAAGTTTCTCAACTTGATATGTCTCAAGCACATATAGATAGAATAATTAATGATGAGACAGCGATTTTGTAACAAGGAAATTATGAACATAATGGTCCTAAAAAATGTTGTATTTCCATGACATCAAATCAATTGTTGGTTTTTATTGGCATGTTGTCTGTTTCAAAGACATATTTATCCAAAGTGCCATGGACTTTGTAGTGTTCCTGTAATGTGCACAAAATTGCAAATAACAGAAACTTTGACATGGCATTGTGTTGAATCTTATCTGTGACCTTGGCTAAAGATTGTCTTTTTCTGCAGCCTCTTCATGGCATCTTTGATTTCTTTGTTCCTCAGACTATATATCAAAGGATTCAGCATTGGAATCACCACAGTGTAGAAGACAGATGTAAATCTGTCAAAACTGGAGGAGCCACCAGAACTGGAACGCAAATAGACAACGATTCCAGAACTATAGAATAGGGAAACAGCTGCCAGGTGAGAAGCACAGGTATTGAATGCCTTAGACCTGCCCTTAGCTGAAGTGATTTTCATGATGGACAAGACAATGAAGCCATAGGATAGCATAATGACTAAGGCATTTGCAAGTCCAAACAACAGTGTTAATAAAGCAAGCAGGACCTGTGCAAAGTAAGTGTCTGTGCAAGAAAGATTTAACAACTGTGATATGTCACAGAAGAAATGTCTGATGACATTAGGTCCACAGAAGTGGAGCTGCAGCAAGACACATACCTGAGCTAAGGAACCTATGAGCCCTGCTGTGTAGCTTCCCATCACCATGCGAGCACACAGGGTGGGTGACATGATTGATGAGTAGAGCAGTGGGTTACAAATGGCAGCATACCTGTCATAGGCCATGGCTGTCATGAGGCAACATTCACACAGTGCCATAGTGGAGAAGATGAAGTACTGAACTATGCAGTCCACAAAACTGATTATTTGGTTTTTCTGGAAGAAGTTGGAAAGCATCTTGGGGACTGTAGAGGTGATGTAGCAGAGATCTATAAAGGACAGATTACTGAGGAAGAAATACATCGGTGTGTGAAGGTGGGCATCCATTCTTATTAAAACAACAAGGGACAGGTTCCAGGTGAGCGCTGTAATGTAAAATGTGAGAAATATAACAAAGAGCAGTGTTGTGATTCGGGGGAAATCTGAGAATCCCAGGAGGATGAACTGGGTGATCTTGGTAATATTTCTTCCCCCAATCATTACCTCTGTGCTCCTGTTCCTAAAATAAGAAAAGAAATAGGACAATGCTTTGCAGACTCAAGTGACATTACAGCATTATCTTAATAAGAGACATTTTAAAACTTGAATAAGGCCTTAAAACAAGGCCTAAGGAATTATGTGATCTCACACACACATGAACATGTTGTACACATATACACAAATAAGTATACACAAAAACCCATGTATATACACACGTGCAAGTACTCACACACACAAACACACAGATTTGGATCATATTGTCCTGATTTCTAATTCTGACACATTTTTGTAACACAATAACTATGTTCCTAGTGAAGTTATGAATTCAGTCTTCCTACTAAAGTGTCATGTGAAGAAATCCAAAATAAATGTTGAGATATCATTTCCTGACATTATTTTAAAGTTCTAGCAAAACTTTAAGAATTATTTGCCTTATTTATAATAATTTCAAAAAATAAGTTTAATATAACATTTCCAAAGTGATCTGTATCATACTGTCATGATTTGTAATTCTGACAGGTTTGTTGGCACAAAAACTTATGTTCCCAGTAAGTTTAAAAATTGGTCTTCTAATGGAAGTGTCATATGTGGGACTTCATAAGGAGGTGGGTAGTGCCCACTCTTGATCCCAAAGAAAGTCTCATTTGTATGTTCCTCTAGAATACATGACAGTTGGGAGAATCTTATTGCTTTTGTAATTCAGTTCTATTTCTCTTACTCCGTATTAAACTATCCCAATAGCTTGAACACAATGACCTTGAACACTTACTGTAAAGAGAGGACAGAAGTCCTTAGCTAGAAGGTAGCTTCAAAACAAAGTATATAGTAAAAACATGACAAGTGGAAACCCTGATTAAAAAAAAAAGAATAAAAACTCAATTTCAATATATGTTAATACTCACCAAATATACATGGGCAGTGCACAACACCTTTTTTGTGAAAGATAACTTCTAAACCGACAAGGAATGAACACCACAGATGGGTGCGAGGAATGTGCTCCTTACTTTGTATACATTTGCCTTGTATAGTTATTCTCATGGATGAGTCTATGCCTCTCTGTCTTTGTGTGTCTCTCGCTTTTTCTATTTCACACTCTCATTCATAGATAAACACACAGGCACACTTACGCACACACACACATGTACACATACAAACATATACAGTGTGAATCACATCCAAAGAAACATATTTAAACCCAATTAAAAGTCAAACAAAAAAGTAAGGGTGCTGTGATTTTTATTTTCTTACTTATCTCTATTTCCCCAATTTTGTATATCTGCTATATTTTTATAACAATTTAAGATTTATAAAAAACCAATTTAAGATTTATATTTTATGATGATATGCAAGATATTCGTCAGTATTGCTCTCGGATAGGGTCATTTCAGGTTCCCAATCCTCAGCTACCCAAGGAACTAACTGGGAACCTCATGTTGGGCACTTGGGAGCCCCTCTAGGGTCAAATCTCTTGCTCACCCTAAAGTGGTTCCCTTAACTAAGAATTGTGGTTCCGTGCTCCCCTATCCACCTTTCCTTTATCCCAATTCTCCTGATTCCCCAAATCCCCCCTCCTTCCCTTCTACCTTTTCTCTCCCCATCTCCCCTTACCCCCATCCCACCCCACCCCCAAGATCCTAATTTTCTCCCCGGCAATTGGGTCTACTTCCCTTAGCCAAGAGGATAACTATATGTTTTTCCTTGGGTTCACCTTCTTACTTAGCTTCTTTAGGTTCACCTATTGTAGACTCCGTGGCGCTAATTTATGGCTAGAAACCAATTATGAGCGAGTACATCCCATGTTCATCTTTTTGGGTCTGGGACACCTCACTCAGGATAGTGTTTTCTATTTCCATCCATTTGCCTGCAAAATTCGAGAACCTTCATCTGGTGATGGATGGAGACAGAGACAGACCCACACTGGAGCACTGGACTGAGCTCCCAAGGTCCCAATGAGGAGCAGAAGGAGGGAGAACATGAGCAAAGAAGTCGGGACCACGAGGCGTGCACCCACCCACTGAGACAGTGGAGCTGATCTACTGGGAGCTCACCAAGGCCAGCTGGACTGTGACCGAAAAAGCATGGGATAAAACCGGACTCTCTGAACATGGCGAACAATGAGGGCTGATGAGACGCCAAGGACAATGGCACGGGGTTTTGATCCTACTTAATGTGCTGGCTTTGTGGAAGCCTAGCCAGTTTGGATGTTCACCTTCCTAGATATGGACGGAGGGGGGAGGACCTAGGACTTACCACAGGGCAGGGAACCTGGACTGCTCTTTGGACTGGAGAGGGAGGGGGAGAGGAGTGGGGGGAGGGGTAGAAGGGTGGGAGGAGGGGGAGAAGGGTGGGAGGAGGGGGAGGGAAATGGGAGGCTGGGAGGAGGTGGAAACTTGTTTTTTGTTTATGTTTTTTTTTTCTTCTTTTCTTAATAAAAAAAAATTATTTAAAAAAAAAAAAAAAAGAAAAAAAAAAAAAAGATTTATATTTTAATAACACGGGGAAAAGGAGAGAGAGATAGAGTGATGATATTCACTTTCTGGCAGCATATCCCTTCATCATGCTAACACTGTGCTGCCTCAGTAGTCTCATGTATAAATGGAGATGATGAAACTGACCATCCTCTAGCACTGCTCAAGAGACTCAATGACATAAGAGGCTTACGTGCAGAGCTCCGTTAATGTTAGCAATTATTCTTCCTGCCATCACCTCTCTCTAAAATGCAGGCAATGGTAGAACAAAGATGATATATAAAGGACCTTTTGACAGAGTTAGTCCCTACAAAACTTTTCTGATCCAGGTTTCAATAACAGTGTTGAGAAACAGTTATTAGAATATCTACTTCTGCCTAATATTTTCAAATGCCCACTCAGTCATATTGCAGATTCTCATTGCTGCATTTGTCTTCCTCCACTAAGAGCTATCTAGAAGACAGTGCTGTTGATGAAGGACTGGAGGAGACTTTCTTCCTTAGTGTTGTGTTCACTCATATTTGCATCCACCCACAAGTACAGGTGAATGTATTATCATCTGGTCCTACTCGACTTAGTATTTAAAACTCAAAATTTTACTCTTGCTTAATTTCCATTGTAGTTTTATGAGCTTGGTCATCTTTCTGTTTATTCTTAGAATAAACAATGTTGTTTCTCTGTTCATCCAAGGTGAGTTAAGTTTAATAAAAAAAATTTGAAATTATAAACCCTCATGGGTAACATTGGTAAACATCAATTTAATTGGCCAATTCTATAAAATGATTGAAATGTTGTCACTCTTTCATTGCATTCTGGTGCTATAGGCAGGCACACTTAGGTATGTTTTATGTAAGCCACTATTCCCAGTAAAGACTGGAAAATTACGGGCCATTATTTTTTCTCTTAATATTTTTTTCTAGACTAATTTATTTAAATGTTGTAACAGAGGAAAAACAAACATACTCAATCTTTTTTATTAGTGTTCTATATGTGCTCTGCTTCTCCCAAGACATTTTAAAATAAAAAAGTTATTAAAGATTCAACTGGATAAGTACAGCTTATCACTTCTGATCTAATAAGAACACGGCCAGTATAATGAAATGTCCTGGGAATAACAAGTTAAGTACATGTTGATGAGTGAGAAAAATGGGAGTAAAAGCAACTTAAGTGGACAGTTAGATCAACACTATCTGTTTCTGGAGTAGATGTGTCTGATAACTGCTCTGCTAAAACTAGTGTCTCTAGGACCACCAAAGGGGACCCTGAGAACTATGTGAAGATGGTGAAATTTCTTGTGGAGTTGTGCATGAGTATTCTGCCATATCATAAGATTTGGTTTGTCTCTTACAACTAGAAATCATGAGCCAAAGCTGTGCATCTGTATAGAACATAATTCTAATCATATAACCCTGGTAAACAAAAATGCAGCACAAAGAGTTCCAGGGAAGGCAGAAAGTTGAGATATGTGAGCAAGCATGCTTTGCCCTTAGGAAATCTGAAACTCAGTCAATTGTTATGTTTTTATCCAAATCTCAATTTGCGACTTTTAAAATCAGTTAGACCTTATAAATAATCTTATTTAGCCCTGACTGCCCTCGTTATCTCCACTGTTCTAAGTAGAAAACGGAAAGTAGTAGAATTGAAGGTACCTACTCAAGCGTTCAATAACCACCTCTCCACCCCAGATACATGTCTGATATTTTAAACAGAGGATATATTCTTTTCTCAGATCAGCATATAATTTGGGTAAAGGGAAACTGAGGGAAAATATACAGGATGTAGAAGTTAGGAGAATGATTAGGAAAAGAATGGGAAAGTCTAATCCCCATAAATATTATTAGCAGTGAATCCTCTTACAAAAATGACAGACATTAAGATAGCTAATTCCACCTGCAATTCCTACCTTCTGCCCTTCACCCAGACTAGAGGAAGACAGAATCCTTGCCAAATGTTGATACTGTGAATATTTCAAATAATTTTCCAGGAGAGGTGATAGTATATTCTTAGCAAATGTTTTTGGCCATTGACCTGGCTGTCTAGTGGTGAGATAGTGAGAGAGCAGCACTGGGGAATCCTCTTAAATGTGCTGTTGAGAGCCAAAGTGGAAAGGAAAAGCCAATTATAGAACATACTACAGACTCATGCTCTCTGGCATCACGGTTGTCATGGAGATTTTTCTAATAATTACAAGTCCAATTTACCATTGCATCAATTCTTAACTTCCCCTGTGATCTATTATGACACCAGATTGTAACTTTACTGACCTTGGAGGCATTTGATCTCCAAAGGACACAGGGATCTTCCAGTCCCAAGATCTTAAATTCTAGAAGACAGTCTTGAGTTTGGAGATGTTAAGGGTGTCTCCCAAGATAGCACAGCTAAATGATAACATAACTTGATATTGATAAATATATATGCATACAATATAGAAAGCACTTTATTTTGTACAAGTAGGCACACATGGTTTTTCTCAAATATCTGCTGTGAATCAATACAGCAGCTCTAACAAACATGCAGCTAAAACATATTGAAGAAGTCAAGGCATAAGTTATCTTCCAGCTCATGACAAGAAACTGAAATTCGGGACAGAGAATGTCCTATCCAAATCACAACCTTGGGTGTTAATATCATAAAGTGAAAATTTCCCATTGAGGACTGGCAAGATGCATATTCACTGAGGGTGCTTGTATCAAGCTTATGAGCTGAGTTTTTAAGCACATATTATGGGAAAAGATAACTGACTCCAAAAGTTAGCCCTCTGTCATACACACATACACACACACACACACACACACACACACACACACACACACACACACGGGGAGGGGGGAGGGAGAGGGAGAGAAATACAAATTTAAAAATTTTGGCCATTGAATTCCGGCTTTGTCTCTAACTGGTTTGTGTTCTTGTATACATTTCTCCAAACCACAGTATTTCCATACATTAAATGGCAATAATAATAATATCTACGCCATAAAGAAGCTCTAAAGAGAATTAAGTTAGATAAAGATTATAAACTCTTTAAATTTTGTAGTACACATCAGCCCTTCTATTTATTAATGTATTTAGAAATGTGATTTGGAAATCTAACATTTGCCATAAGTCCAGTCTTCAAAAATAAACTCTTCAAGAAAACCCTTTCATTAAGTAAGATGTAAGAGCCAGAGGCAATGAATGATTACAGAAAATAGTGTCTTCAGCAATTACACACAGGAACTCATGGGAGCTGTCACCCTATGCACAAAACCTCTACCAGATCAAGCCAGACCAAATCCCATCATGCACAGGGAGGTAGTAATGAGGAGCTATTGACAGCTGATTCTCCCTAGAAAGGGATGGTTATTTGATTCTCAAGGATGTGGCCCCTGAGGGGCTACCATGATTCAATGGGTGGCTCTATATTCATGCGATGGAAACACAAAGTGGACTCAGTGGATTTCAAAAGGAATAAATAAAATGTGGCAGGAATTGTGGTGGAAGGAATAAGGGAAAAAATAGAGGGGAAGGAAAGAAGAGTGAACTTGATAAATTGCTTTATATAACTTACGAAATTCTCAAACAATAATAAAATAAAGCATAGACTTAAGCTTCAGAAGACCATAGAGAGTCAGGCACCTCCTCTAGGTCCCAGACACATGAGACCCTGATGCATCTGTGCATCTTCCACAGGTTTCTGAGGATTTGTACCAATAACCTGCCAAATCTCGTATGCCTTGTTACTGTGTTCAGAAGTTGTGCCTAGCCTTAGTTGAGCTAGGACCACTGTTGATATCCCAATCACACAGCAACACTGTTGGTTGTTTTGTGTATTTTAACAAAACAAAATACAATAATATAAAAATAAAGACCATCACATCAGAGTTGGACAAGGCAAAACCAACAGAAGGTAAGAAGCCCAATATAAGGCAGAATCGGAGGCACACTCATTCCCAGACTCGGAAGTCTCATTAAACACTAAACCAGAAGCTATAATACATACACAAAGAACCATGTATGCCCTGTCCTTGCTGCTTCAGTTTCTGTGGGTTCATATGAGCTTTTCTCAGTTGATTTGCAAGCATTTTGTTCTCTTGGTGTCCTCCATCCCTTGTGGCTTTTACACTCTTTCCTTCCACCTCCACTGTCCTCGGGTTCTCTGGGCTCTGAGGGGAGGGATTTGAAGGAGACATTCCATTTGGTGCTGAGTGTTTTAAGTTCTCTCCCTCTCTCTGAGTAAGGTCCGGCTGTGGGTCTCTGTATTTTCCTCCCATCTATTGTGGAAGGAAACATCTCTGATAATGGCTGAATACGATACTGATCTGTAAGTATCGCAGAATACTAGGAGTCATTTTATCACTAATTTTTTTAAGACCAGCAGTAATTGGTTTTACCCTAGATCTCTAAGTTATCTATTCTTTGGTTCCTAGTGACCCAAGCAGTATTAGGTGTCTGTGGCATCTTGTAGAGTGGGCCTTAAGTCAAATCAGATGTTTTTGGTTACTCACAGAATTGCCCTGGCATATTTTGCAAGTAGGACAGTCTTGTAGATCAAAGGGTTTTTTTTGTTTGTTTGTTTGTTTGTTTTTGCTGAATTGATGTTTATGTTTCTCTATTGGTGGCCTGAAGAGTACCTTCCCATACCAAAGACACTAGAATATACGGATGAAGGTTCTATGTAGGCACCAGCTTGATATCCCCATGCTCAAAAAGTTGTGTGGAAATTGTCTTCATCAATAGGGTCTTGCTATAAGTATCTAGAAAGTCACTTATTCATTGTATTGACAATTTCCTGGGTTATTTGGGGATTTCCATGGGACCCCTTTGGCCAACAACTCCATTTGGATATAACTAGCCCCTTGGTGACAAGATAGCCAGTTGGGATTCTGTGTTGCCACCCCCTCTTCTGCCATTATTAGGAGACCTTGTTGGGGTCACCATACATTTCAGGAGGTTTCAACTGCACTAGGTTTCCATGCCACCCCCTCAAATGCCCCTCAATTCTAGCTGTCGCTCCCCATATTCCCTCATTCGACAACATCTCCCCTTCCTCTCTCCCCACCTGACCCTTCTGTTCCCGTCCCTCAATATCCAGTCCACCCATAAAATTTGTTCTATACACTTCTCAGGGAGATCCATGTGTCTTGCCCTAGACCCATTGTCTATTCCTCACCTCTTTGGATCCATGGTTTGTAGCTCAGTTAATGGCTAATATGTACATATAAGCAAATGCCTGTTGTATCTGTCTTTCTGGGTCTGAGTTACTTCACTAGGAATGATCTTTTTTTCTGGTTCCATTCATTTGTCTGCAAATTTCATGATGTCATTCTTAACAGTTGAGTAATACTCTATTGTATAAATGTATCATGTTTTCTTTATATGTATTCTTCTGTTAAGTGACATCTAGGTTATTTAAATTTTTTGGATATTATGAACAGAGAAGCATTAGACATGATTGAACAAGTGACTTTGTGATAGGATGAAGCATCCTTTGGATATATGCCCAAGAACAGTATAGCTGGACCTTGAAATAGATCGATTTTTAATTTTTAATTTTCTGAAGATTCTTCATATTGCTTTCCATAGTGACTATACAATTTTTCACTTTCACCATCAATGGATGAGTGTTCCCCCTTATTCCACATCTTGCCAGTATGAGTTACCACTTGTGTTAGTGGTCTTAGCCATTGTGACAGGTATAAAGTAGAATCTCTAAGTAGTTTTGATTTGCATTTCTTTAAGTGTTGCTCAGCCATTTGAGACTTCTATTGAGAATTCTGTTTATATCTGTACTCCCTTTTAATTGGATTATTTTGATTTTTATATCTAGTTTCTTGATTTCTTTATATATTTTGGATATTAGTCCTCTGTTGCAGAGGTGAAAAGGTCTTTGTACACACAGATACACACGAGAGAAGCCAGAAAAGGCTATCTCTTGAGTGGAATGAAGTGTTTAGTTGTTCCTCCTAAAATACTGGGAATGGATATACTTTATAACCTGGTGGTCCTTTGCTGTCTGATGAGCCAGGCTCCATTCGTATCTCCCAGAATTTATGCTTTACTTGTCCCAAACCATTTCATCCCCTCCCCCCACAAATATTGAGCATTGCTTTTAGGCAAAAAAAAAAACACAAAAAAACCTATCCATATAAGTGATGTCTTTTGTATTTTACAGCAGTCTAAATGACTTCTATGTTATCTTAGGACCAGGCCAGTCCTGACACCCACAGGTATTGTGTTTACCTCAGTCAATCTCCCTAGACCCTAAATATTAGGCACTATCTTTAAATCAACAGTACTCATCTTTGTGAAAGAAGCCAGAGGTACTTTATAAAGCACCTCAATGTAAGCATGTCTTAAATTTTTTGTGCACTTGGGACTAAGTTAATTATTCTCAGAAAAAATTTTTTTATAAAATTGTGCAGTACTTAAATATAGCTAAAGTGAATGATCTGGAATCAGACTTTAGAAGTCTATACCAAAATCAGGCTGAATCAAATTTCATGTTTGCCTCTTCATGGATTATTTCCCTTCCTGCTGTATAGCCTGCAAGGACCCTTCATACTCCACCAGATGCAGAGTTGGTAAAAAATCTTTTGCTCATTCTTTAGGCTTCTGTTTTGATCAAATGATGCTCTGTGTCTTATAGAAGCTTTTCAATTATCCTTGATTAATTGTTTTTTTAAAGAACAAAACAAAGAAGGCTCAGATTTGGATGAGTGGGAAGGTGGGGAGGATCATGGAGTAGTGAGGGAAGGAAAAATCATGATCAAAATATATTGTATGAAAAAAATAAAAAAGACTGAACTTGAAATGTCATTCTATTTATCTAAAACATGAGAAGTTGGAAGAACATACATCCAAATGCCTGAAGGTTGGACAGTTTTCCATAAGAAGAAGCACTACCATGACTACACGTCCACTTGAAAAGTCACAAACATCATAAATAACCAAGACAATATGTCTCCTACAAAAATTAACACTGCTATACTAATGTTCCTTGAAAATGTAACTTAGATGACAACAAAACAATTAATTCAAAATAGCAATTATTAACATGTTTAAGGAACTCAAAAAGGATAGGAATAAATGCCAGAATGAAGACCACAAAGACAGAACAACCTGAATGAAAAAAGGAAGACAATTCAAAATGTCCTCCCCTGGACTCTAGATTGAGGCAGGAAGTATTCTTCCATGAGCCTCCAAGTACCAGAGGCACTACGCTGTTGGGCACCATTGTGCATTCAGCAGAATCACCTCATCCATCCAGATAACTGAATACATGGCTTTTGAAACTGCATACTGTGGCCAAGAAGAGAATAAAGGAACCCGCACAATGCCAATAAGACTGAGCAGAAAGCAAAAATCTACATGCTGGTCCAGGGCCCTCTGCCCTGGGCCTGAATGAAAAAACACAGACCCACCTGGTGCCTGTTGAGCTCTATTACAGTGAGCAAATGTATAGGGGTGCATAAGGAAGATAGCGAGTTATAGAATGGTTCATGTCTTGTGAAGAGAGGCATATCTGAAGAACTGAAAGCAGTGAGGGGAAAAGGCCCCGCTCCTGTGCTGAGAGGATCCAGACAGGTGAGTGAGTTGCCCCATGGCCGGATGGTCCCAGGGAACTGAGTACAGGCCCCCTCTAATTCCCTAAGCTTTTCTGGCCATACAGCCTGTTGTTTCCCCCATGCTGGCTTTCTTTAGGACATTCCAGCCTCTCCCCAAGCACCACTTTTCACCTGCAAGGTCTTTGGATCCCCCAATTCAGCCTGCTTCAGGGCAGAAGGGATCTGAGAGCCAGCTCCAGTGTTAAGGGGAACTGAGAGGGCAGACCAAGAAAAACTCCCAAGTACACCGTCAGCCACAGCAAAGATTGGACCAAGACACCAAGAATCTTGTTGGTCTAATTTGAAGGAAGAGATAGGCAGGCGCCAATGCAAGAATTCCTCCAACAACCTGAAAAGCAACATGATAGCACCAGAATCCAGCAAACATGCAACAGGAAGACTTGAACACCCTAACCCAGAAGAAGTAGAAGAAATCAATTTTAAATGTAACCTTATGAAAATGACCAAGACCCTTAAACAGGAAGTGAAAAACTCCCTTAAAGAAATGGAAGAGAAAGGCCGGGCGGCGGTGGTGCACACCTTTAATTCCAGCACTCGGGAGGCAGAGGCAGGTGGATCTCTGAGAGTTCGAGGCCAGCCTGGTCTACAAGAGCTAGTTCTAGGACAGGCACCAAAGCTATAGAGAAACCCTGTCTTGAAAAACCAAAAAAAAAGAAAGAAAGAAAGAAGAAATGGAAGAGAAGATAAACAAAAAGTTAGAAAATATAAACCCCTCAAAGATACCCAAGAAAACTAAGAAAAAGCAATCAAACAGGAAAAGGAAATAGTTTAAGACTTAAAAACTGAAATGGAGTAATGAAGAAAACACAAACTGAGGGATGGCTGGATATGGAAAATCTGGGTAAATGAACAGGAACTACAGAGACAAGTATAACCAACAGAATACAAGAGATAGAAGAAAGAATCTCAGGCACTGATAATACAATAGAGAAAATAGACTCATTGATCAAAGAAAAGAGCAAATCCAACAAATTCTTAGCACAAGACATCCAGGAAATCTGGGAAACCATGAAAAGACCAAACCTAAAAATTATAGGGGTAGAAGTTGGAGAAGAATTACAGCTCAAAGGCCTAGAAAATATATTCAACAAAATCATAGAAGAAAACTTTCCCAACCTAAAGAAAGATATTCCTAAGAAGGTACAAGAAGCTTACAGAACACCAAATAGACTGGATCAAAAAAATACCGTCACCATATAATAATCAAAACACAAAACGTACAGAATAAAGAAAGAATATTAAGAGCTGTAAAGGAAAAGGGTCAAGTAACTTGTAAAGGTAAACCTATCAGAATTACACCTGACTTCTCAATGGAAACCATGAAATCCAGAAGGTCTTGGATAGATGTGCTGCAGACACTAAGAGACCGTGGATGCAAGCCCAGACTACTATACCCAGCAAAGCTTGCATCGATGGAGAAAATGAAACATTCCAGAACAAAAACAGATTTAAACAATATGTATCTACAAACCCAGCCTTACAGAAAGTACTAGGAGGAAAACCTCAACCTGAGGAAGCCAACAACACCCACAATAGCACAGACCTCTGACAACCCTCCCCCAACACAACTCAAAGAAGGGAAACACACAAACACAACCATCAAAAAATAACTGGAGTTAACAACCACTGGTCATTAATATTGCTTAATATCAATGGACTCAATTCACCTATAAAAAGGCACAGGTTAAGAGAATGGATATGAAAACAGGATCCAACATTTTGCTGTTTACAAGAAACATACCTCAACCTCAAAGACAGACACTACCTCAGAGTAAAGGGTTGGGAAAAAGTTTTCGGAGCAAATGGACCTAAGAAACAAGTGGGTGTGGCTATCCTAATATCTAACAAAATTGATTTCAAACTAAAATCAATCAAAAGAGATGAAGAAGGACACTTTATACTCATAACAGAAAGAATTCATCAAGATGAAGTCTCAATCCTGAATATCTATGCCCCTAATAAAAACTCACCCACATATGTAAAAGAAACATTACTAGAACTCAAATCACACATCAACCTCCACACACTGATAGTAGAAGATTTCAGCACTCCTCTCTCACCAATGGATAGGTCAACCAGACAGAAGCTTAACAGAGAAATAAGAGAACTAGCAGATGTAAAGAATCAAATGGACTTAACAGACATCTATAGAACATTCCACCCAAACAGAAAAGAATATACCTTTTCATCAGCAGGCTGAGTTAAGAGGTCCAAGGACCTCACAGATGACAAGGCCATGGTACACCTTCTTACAACTTTCTGGCCAGAACGTCAAGTAAGAACTTCAGAAAAACCCTACCAACTACTCAGAGGCTATTTGCAATTATGTCAGACAATAATTTTGAAATTTAATTATAATTTTAGTTTTTAGAGGTCCCATAGAAATAGCATTGCCCCCATGAAAGCTGGAACCAATTCTAGAAGATGAGGTCCCCTCTCCCAACAAAGTTTTTGCTCAGGGTTGGAGACATATATTAGGGGTTGGTTAAAAGCACTATAGGGTTGGGGTAGAAATAAAATAAGCTCAGGTATCTCTTTTGATTAAAAATAAAAAGAGGATTGGATTAGATGGGATAATAAGTAGATTAGATTATTACTTCTGAGCTATTTATACACAATTTACATTAGTATAGATTCTTGTATAAATTTGTATATAAATTCAAATTATATTTGTTATATTGAGTATGCTCCTATTTCTGTTTATAATGTTTGTGTACTATGCAAAGTTATTTTGTCATAGTGTATGCATGCATGTTTCTAACTCTTCTCAAGATATTTTTGTATTGATCAATTTTAGGATATATTTATCATATTGCACTATACATTTCAACCTTTGATCAAGATACTTATATATTGTTTACATTTTGAAATCATTGTCCTCATTTGCTGCATATTTGTTTAAAGATTGTTTAATATTTAAATATAAAACTTTAGTCTTTAAATTATATAGGTATTAAAAATTATAGATCAATAGTTATCCATGTTTGTCATACTTATAGTTAGACTAATCAGAATCTTTAGATGCATAGAGATTGTATTCGCGTAGATAGGTAATTTTCAAATACTTCAAAGAACTGTAGAATATGGCATTTAATTAATTTAGGGTTCTGCTGACATGAGACACAATTGCTTCTGGCAGCATGGATCTAGTCCCAAGAGAATGTTGGGCACAAAAACACTCCACTGGAGCTTGTTTTCTTCTTGGCAACACTGACCTTTGGACAAAGAACTGGCCCTGTCTTGATCACTGACAAAATATATGGTGTCCAGACTGGACAAGCAGGATACAAGCAAAGACAGCCAAACCTTGCCAAGACAAAGTAAAATGGTTTTTAAATTTTCCTGCCTATGAAAATGGTCTGTCAATTACTCTAGGCCTTAGCCAAAGTTGGTTGCTCCAGGATTGCAAATGAGATTTTGGGGGATTTCCCAGGTAGCTAGTTGTCTATGTCATTTCTTGCACCTTTTGGAAGTTGCTTGGTTGCACTTCCTGTTTACTCAAGTAATATTATTTCCCTTCTCAGGTCTTTGATGCAGTTGAGAGCTAGATAGTTATAGTTACTTTCTTCTCAAGACTTAGCCAATCCATTTTCAATATAAGGCTTAGACTCTTTAGGATAGGATAATCATTGAAACATTTAGCATAGGTTTCTTGTTTGATGTTTTTCATACTGGTTGTAATCCTAATTTTTACCTCTTCTTTTTCCTAGATAATACTTATTATTTGTATTTAATTGTATATAGTTTTGTATTATGTTTAGAATTCTCTTATTTAAACAAAAAGGGGAGGTGCTGTGGGAACACTTTCAACCAATAGCCTTAAGATACCAGCCCACTTTGGGCATGGTTTCATGTGCGGGCCTCTTGCCTGTGGATTTGGTTCCAGTTCCCAATGCATGCAGAGGACTGCAGATCGTTACTCTTTCCTATTTCCTGCAGATTGCTATTTTTCCCAGATAAATAAGTCTTTGTTACACTCAATTTTTGGCTATTATGGAACTCTTTCATATGTCAACAATGACATAAACAAGTGGGAGATGTCCTCCTTTTTACCACCCCTCACCACCTGTGGCAGGTGGGAGAGCTGGCCAAGAGAACCAGTAAGACAGCCCAGCATCTCACTGGCTGAAGTACTAAGAAAAACAGGCCTTGTATCTCACCTCAGTAACACAGTAGAGCTGACCCTTTCTGGTGCTGGTGCTGGTGCTGTTGAACCAACCCTAAGGGCACAAGCATAGCAGAGCTATCCCCACTTCTCATCTGTTACATTGTGTGGGTGGGGGAGAAATGCTCCCCCTTGCTCCTCACCTCTTGTTGCCTACAGCACTCAGGAGAGGAAGTCCTGCACCTCATGTGGGTACTACAATAGTGCCAATACTGCAGGTGGGGAGACATGTCAGCCTGCCCTGAGGTCATGTGAATGGGACCCTTGGTCCTGCACCCCTTGTCTGTCATGTGGTGGTGAGGGAGAGGGAAAGATGCCCTTTCCCCTCACTCCTTCCCACCTGCTCCTGCCTCTCACCAGATGCAGCACTAGGGATAGTGGGCTCTATACCTCCACTGTGCACACAGTAAAGAGACCCTATTGATAGAGGTGTGGGTGAGCCATCCCTGAGACTTTGGGTGTGAGAGATCAAGCCACACCAATCTGCCATATAGTAGTCTGGGCAATGGAGAGAAGACTTCCAACTGCTGCCCGGGGGACCAGTCTCCAGCAGCACAGTGCTTAAATGGAATCCATGAAGTTGGCATAGTAGGCATTTCTATCTGAGGGGCCTAGGGGAAAAGACACCCACACTTTTTCTTGATGGTTTTCCTTCATTTTCTGTGTTCTTTTATGATGTACTTTTTTCTACAGCTTACATACCCCAACAAAATATTTCAAGCAGTGTGGGAATTACAGTGTGGTTACATTCTATTTTTCAAGTGAATGGTTATAATTAATATGGTAAAAAACATGGTTTTCATCTCTCTTACATGATTAAAGAAAAGTCACCCCAATAACCCATATACATCTACATATAAGTAACTTGTTACAGACTATCAACAAGCAGGGGGTATTTTTTCTCAGCCATTTCTTTTGTCGGCAGGCTGTATATTGCAAGTACAAAGAAAGACTCAATTACTTTATTATCTATCTTGAAAGGTAATCTTATAAAGAATCTTAAAGAAATCACAAACCTAAATTTTTATACATAAAAACAATGAGTCAGCTCTACTTTAAACCCTTAGAGAGTATACCCACTCATAAATAGTTTTTTATAACAGAATATTGAAGGCAGAAATGGGTACAAGAAATTGATCATTACATTTGGTTATCGACCAATCCTAGTCAGGAAGGTCCATTAGCTAGTAACAATTGGGCTGCTTTGTGTTTTTTACCTGAACTGTGTGTTCTTGTGAACTTTAGATTGTTTTCTGAGGTTTTCATCTCAAAATTATTATCAAAACACCTGATCTAACCTGAAGTTATTTTAAGACTTTGTAAAAAAAAAATTAAATAAATAAATAAATAATTAAACAAAAAGACTTTGTTTTTAAATATGATGCTTACAGAAACCTGCGACTGAGTCTTTCAGCATAAGTTTAAAGGAATTCAAGCCACCCTGGTTCCTGGCACTCCACTGTTTTTCTTAATTATTCACTTGAGTTGTGATCTATGTAGCTCCTTAGGTGAAACTCATAGGCCCCAACTGTATAAAATGTCCTTGTATTTATTTTTATTCATCAAAACTATATAAACTAACATTACTATTATTATCAATTAGACAGTACAGCTTAGGAAGAATCATTTTCATAGTAATACACAGGTAAAAATTCCCAGTAGAGCAGAATGTTTCCATGAGATAAACATACTACACTACAGGCAGTGGGGATCTCCCCACACCCATTCACACCATGCCAGACAAGAGAGAAAAATGGCAGCAGAAAACATGCAAAGGTACAGCAGAAGCAAAGACATTCTAGGGTCTGTGGTCTCGGGGCCTTACCTATCTGAGATTCACCCACCAGTAAGTTGCCTCCTGGTGGACTGACATCTTGAACTTCAATTGTCACCTGCTGCTCCTCTGGCATCGCCACTGGCACACACACTGCCCCCCCCAAGCCCCTGAGGCCTGTAATAGGTAGGAGCATCATCCCTGAGGTCACCAGAGTGAGAGAGCTAGCCATGCCTCTCACCAGATGCAGCACTGGACAGAGTAGCCCCTACACACCTTGCCTAGGCAACACAGTAGAACCAGTGGTTCATTTGTATATAGAATTCTTAAGCAATGACTTTTCTTGCTACGGATCAGCCATGGTTCTTTTTATTTTCTCTCATTACACTCCTTGGAGTGGCTTGAAGTCCCCAAATTCTCTCCCCAGTGCCTGTGCCCCACTGCCACGCTCCAAGGAAACTCAGACAGAACACAGGCTTTCCCAGGTGCCTTCTGTTATCTTGTTATTCCTGTGCTCCTGTGGCTGCAGATCAATCAGGGCCCACTGTGGCGCACACAGTCTGTAATTTCTATTAAGTTACTATTTTTTTTTTTTTTTTTTTTTTTTTTTTTTTTTTTTTGGGTATTTTTTTTCAGGCTTTTTTTTTTTTTTTTTTTTTTATTTTAATTTATTTATTTATTAAGAATTTCTGCCTCGTCCCCACAACCGCTTCCCGTTTCCCTCCCCCTCCCCCGATCAAGTCCCCCCCCCCCCTCATCTGCTCGAAGAGCAATCAGGGTTCCCTGACCTGTGGGAAGCCCAAGGACTGCCCACCTCTATCCAGGTCTCCTAAGGTGAGCATTCAAACTGCCTAGGCTCCCACAAAGCCAGTACGTGCAGTAGGATCAAAAACCCACTGCAATTGTTCTTGAGTTCTCAGTATTCCTCATTGTCCGCTATGTTCAGCTAGTCTGGATTTATCCCATGCTTTTTCAGACCTAGGCCAGCTGGCCTTGGTGAGATCCCAATAGAACATCCCCATTGTCTTAGTGTGTGGGTGCACCCCTCGTGGTCCTGAGTTCCTTGCTCGTGCTCCGTCTCCTTCTGCTCCTGATTTGGACCTTGAGATTTCTGTCCGGTGCTCCCGTGTGGGTCTCTGTCTCTGTCTCCTTTCATCGCCTGATGAAGGTTAATATTCCTGAGGATGCCTATGTGTTTATCTTTGGATTCACCTTATTTAGCTTCTCTAGGAACATGAATTATTGAGCATATATCTTTTAGCATTTCCCTCTAAAATTAGATTCAGACCAGCCATGTGATGAGTGTACCACTAGGCCCCACTGGGTTTGTTTTGTAGGTAGCCCATGACACCTACTGGCAGGGAATGGTTATTGCACCTACTCCAGCTCAAACTCAACCATAGGTAAGATCCTTAATTTGAAATATAAATTATGAATTTATAATTGAAATATATGTTAGACAATATGTTAGGCAATATGTTAGACAAATTTACCGTCCAATGTATCAATAGTCTCTTTACTTACACCATGTATAAGGTTTTTATAAGACTTATATTATTTCCCTCCTACATCACTACTTTTGATTCTGGGGATTAGTCTTCTCAATTTTTTTTTCTTAAAAATATGGTTTGATAATAGGGATAAGAATGAGCTGCTTTTAGAAATGGTACCATATGTAAAGACTGATACCAAGCTTCTTAAAAGAGAGGTTGGAACTCTGAAGAAGTATATGCACAATTTAACTAACAAAAGTCAGTCAACGGGGATACTATAGAAATGGTACAGACTGACAGTGATTTGTTAAAAGGAAAATTCAGCTCTCTGGAGAAGGATACAGCTGATTTGGCACATAAAACCCAGTCAATGACAGTGAATGCTGAAACATTATTTGCAAGGATTTGTACTGTTGAATGTATTAATCGGTCTCTGTCAAAGGAGTGTGACAGATTGACTGATAGAATGTCTCTCCAGGAAGGTAATATGCATACTATGAAGATTATGTCCAAGTATGAGAGATTATCTCTACTGGACAAACTTTATACATTGGAATCCTCAATGAAGGCATTAGAAGAAAATACTGGACAGGAGATCCAGGCTTTAAAAAAGATTATTAAATAGATTTGAAAAGATTAAAACTTATCAAATTTGATGACAAGGGACAAAAAGTACAAAGACAAAATTTAGCCTCATCAATACATAAAAACCTCCAGGATAGCTTCCCCAGAGTTCTGCATGCCTTTCCAGTAATAACATCAGAAAGAGTATCTGGCCCCAAGTACCCTAAGGTTGTAAAAGAATATTCATGGGAGCCCATATGTATGACTGACCTAAAGGAAATTAAATAATTGTAGCTTATGGACTACATTCGTCCTTTGTTAGGGAAATGGTCAAAACTTGAACTTCCAGTAACAAAGCAATGCCACAAGACTGTATTCAGTTAATCTCAACAGTCCTAGAAAGTGGACCACAGTTGCTGTGGTGGTGCTATTTTAAAGAAGAATCCAAAATTTTAGAGCAACAGGAAAAAGCAAAAGGACTTGAGATTTTCCTAGATCAAATTCTAGGCAAGGGACTTTTCTCTGATCCCCAGGATAAAGCTCTTTATGATGACCACACCTTGCCCATATATCACACAGCAGCTTTAAAGGCTTAGGAAAGGACTTGCGAACCAGGAAAGAGAGTTCAATCATATCTTAGAGTTAAACAGCGTCAGAGAGAAACTTTTAGTGACTTTTTTACCAAGACTAACTAAGGCTGTACAAATAGGGGTAACTGACCCAGAAGCTAGACATATAATAATTGAATATTTGGCTTATAAAAATGCCAATTTAGAATGTAAGGGGATCCTTGGGCCTTTAAAGATAAGATCAGTACACATGGATGAATGGGTCTTGCATACAATGAATGTTGAGACACTTGACTATGGTACTGAAGCTTGGGTAGGAGAAGCAATTTCCAATGGTAAGACATCAAAATATCAAATGCTTTAATTGTGGTAGAATGGGACATCTGAGAAGAGATTGTAGACAAGGGATTCCTAGGAATAATGTCTCCTCTGGGAATGGCAGGAATAGGAGGATTTAGCCTTCAGGTATATGTGGGAGGTGCGACAAAGGCTGACAGGACCAATGAATGTAAGTCAATGAGAGATAGACAAGGCAACCTGATACCATCAGGAAATACCATGGGGAGTCTCTTGCTCTTAATGAGCATGGTCTAGTCATTCCTAGTTACTGTGGAGAATGTGTCTCACCAGGAAAATTTTTAAAAATTCAATGCCTGTTGTAAAGAACAATATTGGTCTGAATGATGGAATAAATGTGGAAGATGAGTCAAAAATTCCAGTAGGACATAGTAAATGTATATTCTGGCAGATTTCTATTAATGATCAAAGACAAAAGTTAAGAGTGTGTATATGAAGGCTTACTAGACACAGGTGCCAATGTAAGTATCATTACTCCAGAATCTTGGCATCAAATTGGCCTCTTCAAAAGCTAAATGTTCAGTTCCTAGGAATTGGAACCCTATCTCAGGTAAAAAAAAATAATGAGATGGGTTTTGAATGCCTAGGGCCAGAAGGAAAGAGAGGAAGACTGAGGTCATATGTAGCTATTATTGCAGTGAATTTGTGGGGTTGTGACCTATATCAGCAATGAAATACCCAGATTAACATTCATGCAGTCCCAAAAACTTATGTTTCTGGGAAAAATATTAAAAGACATTATAGATAATGGTCACCAGTCATTCAGACTGTACAAGAACAAAAAGCAATTGATAAAACCTCAGAGGTACTAACGGCCCTGCTTTAAAATGGTTAACTTAAAAACCAATATGGGTTAATCATGGCCTCTAGCTGAAAAAATGCTGCAGGCTTTAGAACAGCTGGTACAAGAGCAACTAAATGCTTGACATATTGAAGAATCTACCAGCCTTTGGAATTCTCCTGTATTTGTTGTTAAAAAGAAATCTGGAAAATGGAGAATGGTGACAGATCTTAGAGCAATTAATAAAGTTGTTCAACCCATGGGCCCTCTACAATCTGGAATTTCTCTAGCTTCTCTGTTACCAAAGAGATGGTCTCTCATAGTTATTTATTTAAAGGGTTGTTTCTTCACTATATCTTTACAAGAAAAGGATAGAGGAAAATTTGCCTTCACAGTGCCTACTTATAATAATTCTCAACCTACTAGGAGATATCAATGGACTATCCTCCCACAGGGAATGCTCAATGTCCCCATCTTGTGCCAATACTTTATCAGTCAGCCATTGGAAATAATATGTAAGCAATTTCCTAAATCTATAATCTACCATTACATGGATGACATTTTGTTGTCTGATTCAAACACAGATACTTCAGAAAGGATGCTTGAAGAAGTAAAGAAAGCTTTGCCTAAATGGGAATTACAAATTTCTTCTGAAAAGATTCAAAGAGGGGATTCTGTTAATTACCTAGGTTATAGAATAGGTTTGCAGAAAATTAGAACACAAAAGGCACAAATTAGGAGAGACCAGTTGTGGACTCTTAATGAGGGTAGAGGATCGATGGGATGGGACTGGAAGATAAGTGGGATTGAGATACATGATGTAAAATTCACAAAGAATCAATAAAAAGTTAAATTTGAAAAAAAAGAAAGAAAACTTCTATCATAGAAGCTTAATAAAGATTTCACAGATACACATATAGAGTTTAAATGGAATTGCTGTGTACCAAGGGAAAGTGCCTCTTCCACAATGTCTAGCTTACCTTTCCATTTGTTACTTCTTTTTATGCGCAGAAGCTCTTTTGGCCCATGGTGTAGTCCCTACTTTTCTGGTCCCTGTGACAAGTATCTAACACCAGTAACTGAAGGAGGAAAAGATTTGCTTTGTATCATGGCTTCAGCACATTCTGGTGGAGAAGGCATGGCAGACAGTGCATGGCACAGGTCACATGGCAGTGGCTGGCCAGCTTTGGAGCTGGCTAGACGGAGATAGACAAGAGCCAGATATAACCTGTGAAGAACTGACCAGAGTGGTCAGCATGTGCCAGTGAGACTCTCTGTCCCTAAGATTTCACAACCTTCCAAACAGCTCCAGCGGCTCAGGAGTAAGTGTTCAAACATGAGCACAAGTGGGCATCTGAGATTCAAGTCCTCCTGTAGTCCCTCTGGCACACTTTTATGTTTTAGACCTCCAAGAAATTGCTGTCAAGGAGCTGAAGTTGTTCTTAAAGATTTTCTTCTTGAAAACTTACAGTGTCAAATTGTAAGCACCTACGTTTACTTATCAGGACCAACGTCACCAATATGGCCATAAAGAATTAAATCGGGCCTTTTTTGGAGGGGCCACGGCACCTCTGAGGCTGTGATTATTTTATTGAGAGCAATCAAACTTTTTATAGCTTTATTCTAAACAGACAATAATGACAATTGTCACAATCAATATAGTTATATCTGCCAGGATACAATGAAGTTTGCCAGCTCTACAGGGTACACAAGAGTAATGTCTAAAACCAATGGTCCTGCCAAGTCTTTACGCTTTCTTGACTACTAAGGGAACATACAGATAAATACAAAGCAACCTGAATGCTTCACTGCCTGAGGGAATACATAAATCTCTTGGGAACTGAAAGATCAAATGTACAATAAAACTATGCATCAGAAGTGAAAGTGTTATGTAAGCAAGAAAGTATATTCATATCAAGTTTATTATCAGTCTGTGTTACTAACTACCTGTCCTGTTGTAGCAGGCTGCTAGTTTGTTGTCAGCAGCTCAGCCCAGAAATAACTGCCAAAAAAAACTACATTATTTGCAATACAGTTTGGCCAATAGCTTAAGCATATTGTTAGCTAGCTCTTACATCTAGAATTAACCCATTTCCATTATTTTATATTTTACCACAAGGCTTGTGGCCTACCAGCAAGGTTCCGACTGGCAACTCACATCTTTCCCCTCTGGCGGCTCCATGATTTCTCACTGACTCAGCCTTCTTTCTCCCTGCATTCAATTTAGTTTTCCCCACATAGCTCTACTCTACTTAATCACAGTCCAAGGAGGAGTCTTTATTCACTAACCAATAAAAGCAAAACATATAAAGAAGGACTTCCCATGCCACTGTCCCACTGTGGAAAACTTTGGCCTCATGTTTTTCCTTTGAACATTGAGAGTTCGGTACTAGACCTGTGTATGTGACCTTTCCAATTTAAATGATTCTAAGGGCAGCCAGAGGTTATAATCCTGGGATCATCATTAGACCATGGAAAGGGAGCATGGATCCAGAGGGATATGGCAATGTGGGCCCTCAAACCTGCAGGGTCAGCTTACTCCATGACAACCAGGCACAAGAAAGCGAATGTCATGAGTGAGTTCTCATTGTAATTAGCTTTCCTCTTTCACCTCTGCTCTCCATGGGACATTGAAAAAGATCCCCAGTGGGGTCCATCTCTCCCTCAATATATTGAAAGTGGTTCTGTACCGCCAAAAGACCTATCTAAGAATGCAATAGGCCCACTGAAAAGTAAGTTTGGTAAAGGAATAGGCAATTTCAACCTTTGACATTAACTATGGCTCCTGGGAGCTCAGTGACTGGGTGATGCTCCCTATAAGACCCTTGGGACAACACTTATTGAAGAACATCCTGTTCTTTCTTTCTTCTTCTGCTGTGGAATAATTCTTTTGTACACTGTGAAGATACTTTGCTTTCATTGGTTTAATAAAGATTCAACTGACCAATGTCTAGGCAGAAAGAGCAATCTGAGAGAATACTGGGAAGAAGAAAAGTGGAGTCAGCAGCCAGATGCAGAGAAAACAGAAGATGAGCATGCTATGCTGAAAAAGTGTACCACCACATGGTAGATCATAGATAAGAAATATGGGCTAATTGTAAGAGCTAGTTAGTAATATGATTAAGATATCGGCCATCACTTATAATTTATAATAAGCCTCTGTGTGGTTACTTAGGAGCAGGCTGGCAGGACAGAAACCCCCACATACGCTCTCCCTCACTTCATCACCTTCCACCTAGAACTCTTCCTTGGGTTCCTTTTCTCCTAACTTAAATTCTCTGAAGTATAAAAAGAATGCTCAGAAACATCAAGGCATTGCCATATGGTAAGTGATAGTGTTGAATTGTGGTTATGTTTTATCTTAAAATATGACCCTGAACTTTGCTACCCTCCTGTATTTTCCCCATAAAATGACAATAATATGACCATCAATATTTGAATAAAAATGTATATGAAACATGAGTTATTGTAAAAGTCAGTAATTGAGAGTTTAATCAAAAACAGTAATTTACTGAGTTTCAGGGGAATTTCCTAAGACCAAAACGTGTTTGTCTGTGTTTCCCAATGTCTCCCACCCAAAGGACACTTTTAATTTTTGTCCTTGGGGATTTAGCTTTGAAAGTCATAGTAATTTCGTTTTCGTTTAAATAAAGAGCATTGATTCATGACGACTGAGGAGCAAGATACAAAAATGAGCAGTGATTCCGTGGCAGAGGGCTGATGCACAAGTCCATCAGCCCTGTTGGAATACTCCAGACAGCTCCTGTTGTTCCTGAGTCCCAGAGTCTGGAACACAAGCCCAGGTAACACGAGCATGGCAGATGGCCAGCACAGGCAGAGAGAACCGGCCTTGTAGTCCCTTTGAAGTTTCTTTGCTTGAATTCTACTGAACAGCAGCCCCAGCTTTGTGCCAGTCCACCTGACCATGTTTTCATTAGAACCAGATTTGCAGTGGTCTGGATTAACCAGACCTACAGAATGAAATCTCCAACCAGTGTTTATACCAGTGTTTACACCAATCAATTCTCGCTTCTCTCATCTGGGAAATGCTGAACTCCTGCAAAGCCCTCTTCAAAGAGAGTGAGTATATTTAGAAATATTTCCCTTTCCCCAGTTTTTGTAAATAGTTACATGAAAAACATCATGTAGTTACATGAAATTGCAATTATGTAAAAAAAGAAAACCAGCCTGAACTGAACCAGTCAGTTTTTTTCCCCTCCAGACTAAAATGAACACCACAAGGCTGGCAGCCCTGACACCAGAATGCATGAAATAGTACTGAACTTAAGTGACCCGCTGGATCAGGAGTTTCGCTTGCTGATGGTGATTTGGGGAGTGTAATAATAATCTGGGAAAGTGCACAATTAGAAGATGGCTTCATTTAATTTCATATACAGCATGTACTGAGAAATTGTGTTAGCATCACTCTAAGAATATTTATCATTACATTACATCATGTACTAAATTGCCACTATATTGCAGACATGTACTAAAATGTCACGCTATATCCTACAAGTATGTACAACTATCTGTCTATTAAAAATGAAAGCATCAAAAAAAATCAAGAAACCCAAAGAAAGAAAGAAAGATCCCCCAACATTCTTAAAAACTAAATAAAAATTAAACCAAAAGAGGACATTCTTAGCAGCATGTCCAAACTGGGTTTATTTGTGTATTTTCTTAAATCTGTTAGGAGTTTTATTTCAAAATACTTGGTACACTTTCTTCTACCAATATCGAGGCATGAGTCTCACAAAATGAAATGCTGTCTTTGCTAAGATATTGCAGACTCCAAAAGCTTGTTTCTAGCTTGTCCTTTATCCATTGAAACACAGAGCATTTCTCCAATAGTGAGAGAGGAACTTATTAATGTGTTTAACGTAATTACTAAATCATGCTAGCATTACTGTTTTTAAAATTTATCACATAGTAGTGAAACATCCAAATTACTCACCACATTTATTGTTTGGTATTGTAAATTATTTATGTGGTGTTTGAGTGTGTGTGAGAGTGTGTGTGTATGTCCCTGTGTGTGAGTATTGTGTAGTGTGTGTGTGTGTGTGTGTCTGTGTATGTAGTGTCTGTGAGTGTGTAAGAGAGACAGAGGAAGAGAGAATTATATAAGAATTGATTCTTCCTGTAAAGCAAAATACTTCAAGCATTTGTCAGTGGTTTATTTTTATATCACAAGTATTACTTTGCTGTCATTTTCAAAATTAATTTGTAATTATTTCTTTTTCCAAATTTACTATATCTCTTGAGGCAGGGTCTCACTATGTAATGCTGCTATGCCTAGAATTTACTAAATAGACCAAGCTGGCTTCAAACTCATAGAGTTTTACCAGCCTCTACCTCCCAAGTGCTGGAACTGTAGATGTGTGCCAATATTCCTGGCTCCAGTTCACTGTTTTTAAGAAAAAATATTTATTTACTTATTTATTAATTTTTATATATTTAAACAATATACTTTGATCATATCCATTACCTCCTTTCAATCCCCCCTAGAGAATCTCCTCATTACTCTCACAACTTCATGTCCTCCTTTATGTTTTAGCTGTTAACAACCCCCAAGTCCAATTAGCGATACACTATGCATGTGGATGTGTGGCCATCCACAGGGATGCAAGAAAGCAAGAAATCAGTGGTCAATTTCCCATAGAAGAGTGACTTTCCCTCCCTCAGGAGCTGTAAGCTGCTAGCAGCTCTCCTGCCAAGAGATTTAAATCCTATTTCCTCTAAGACTGTTTTATTGCTATGACTCTGAAATGTATTTTCTACTTCAGTGTCATATAAATGAATCTTTTCATCCTTCAGTAAGTTCAATATGTGAGGACTAGTAAGTTCTCACATAAAATTTATAGAAGAGTTTTTCTTTCTCCTATTAATTTAAAATACTACCATTAGCACACATAAAAACCTCACCAATATTGACATTTATTTCCAAACAAGGTATTTGTTCTTTGGATTCACTCCTGCTATTCTAAGAATGATGAATTATCAGTGTCTATAGTATTCGTATCTGAAAGTACAAGTGCTTTATTCATCTTTTATATTAATTTTTAAATTTTATGTTACATTCCAATCACAGTTTTCCCTCCTACCCATCCTCCCACCTCCCCTTGCCTTCCCACCAACTCACCCCCCATCCAGCCCTCTCAATGTGTAAGGGCACTGATGGGGAGTCCACAAAGCCTGACACATTAAAGTGGGGCAGAACCAAGTCCCTCCCCCTGCATTAAGACTGAGCATAGCATCCTACCATACAGAATGGGCTCCAACAAGTTAGCTCACTCACCAGGGATAGATCCTTGTCCTACTGCCAGGGATCCCTCAAGTTTTAGCACTGTCTCCCACATGTAGAGGACTAGTTCAGTCTCTTGGAGGCTCTGCAGCTGTCAGTCTAGAGTCCATGATTTTCCACGAGCTTAGTTCAGCTGTCTCTGTAGATTTCTCCATCATGATCTTGACCTCCTTCCTCTCTACAACTGAATTCCCGGAGCTCAGCCTAGTGCTTGGTTGTGGATCTCTGAATCTGTTCCATAAGTTACTGGATGAAGGAAATTATTTTGTGTGCTGTCACTGAACTGTCCCTTTCATCTCAAGGTAGGGCATGGAATATAAACAATAGGTTTTACCGATAATGCTACTAGTAGTGAATCCCAACTCAAGAATTGTATAAAACAATTATACCTCTATAATTTTGAAAACGAAGCATTTACTTTGAACCTTTCTCTCTATCAAAGTCAATCCCATTGTGATGTTGGCTGTCCTGTAATCTTTTCTCATCTAAAGCCAAGCAAACTAATTTTAAAAAGTAATTAAGAGGGCACATGTCTTCATAACCCAAAGAAGTTTCACTTTTATGGGTCAGGGTCTCAATAGGCCTCTACTTAACGCAAGTATACCTCGCTATCCACAGGGTTGATGAGAAAGTTCTCAATTTCTCAAAAAAGAAAAATCAACCCCAACACTTGTATCAAATACAGCTGTCTCTCATGGTTTATTGTCAGCTCTCAATGATAACAATCATTATGTGCTGAACTACACACCTGGTTGTGTGCTGTGCACTGGCCTCCATTTTCAGCCATTACTCTCTCTGCAAACATTTGAGCATTTTATTGTTATTAATTTTTATTGATCAAGCCAAAATAAGTGTATCTTAGCCACTTAGGACAGTTTAATAGAGGGTTTGGATTCTAAACACCAAACTCTTCACCACAACTCAGGACCTTTCTCAAGAAGCAACATACACTAACATTGAGATAATCTTGGGGACATAAAATAGTGAAGTTTACTCGCCTCCTTTGGAGCACATTCCTATGAAGGCTGCTGAGGAGAAATGTATACACAGTCCCACTCCGCCAAAACAGAGCATAATTATAGGTTAGAACATTTCCCAGTTTGGAGACTTAAATATACTTATTAAAAAGAAACTTTTAGAAACTATCATAAATATGCTAAATTACTTCACATTCTTTGTTAGCAGGGTATTACTTTTCTTTTTTATCTGAGACAAAGTCTCACTACATACATAGTGTTGGCTGGCCCGGAGCTAGCCTAGAACTCACAGAGACTTGCCTGCCTTTGACTTTGCAGGGCTGGGATTGAAGACATGCACCACCATGTCTGGTTCTATTTCTTTATTTTTTTTAATTCTTTGAAAGTTTCACGCAATGTGCTTGTTCATATTCTCCCACCTCCCCCAGTGCCTCTCAGAGTCTTCTTGGAAATTTGAGAGGAAAACGGGTGTCTTTCCACAGGAAAATGAGGCACTTCTTCTTTTCTCGAAAATTTTAAGAGAAAAAGAGAGATGGTGTGGAAATAGTAAAGCTCTGGTTTCACGTTGGTCAACTATGTACTTACTCATCTCTTTTCTGATCTTAGGAACATTGAGGACATGATTACAAGGGGAAATAGCACCAAGATCACCCAGTTCATCCTGCTGGGATTCTCAGATTTCCCCAGAATCATAACGCTGCTCTTTGTCACATGCTTGCTCATCTACATTACAACTCTGACTTGGAACCTGTCCCTCGTTGTTTTAATAAGAATGGATTCCCACCTTCACACGCCCATGTATTTCTTCCTCTGTAACCTGTCCATCATAGACTTTTGCTACATTAGTTGCACAGTCCCAAAAATGCTCTCAAACTTTTTCCAGGAAAAACAAGCCATCAGCTTTGTGGGCTGCATTATTCAGAATTTTATCTTTTCCATCATAGGGCTGAGTGAGTCTTGTCTCATGACAGCCATGGCCTATGACAGGTATGCTGCCATTTGTAATCCGCTGCTCTATTCATCA
Organism: Microtus oregoni; assembly: GCF_018167655.1. Classification (NCBI taxonomy): domain Eukaryota; kingdom Metazoa; phylum Chordata; class Mammalia; order Rodentia; family Cricetidae; genus Microtus; species Microtus oregoni. Next base: position 46,194,640 of record NW_024543071.1, read on the forward strand.
ATCATGTCACCCACTCTTTGTGTTCTGATGGTGGTGGCATCCTATATGTCTGGGCTCCCTGCTTCCTTACTTCAGCTGTTTGCTTTACTTCATCTCCACTTCTGTGGACCTAATGTCATCAGGCACTTCTTCTGTGACATGCCACAGTTGCTACTTCTGTCATGTACAGACACTTTCTTCGTCCAAGTCCTGACAGCCATATTAACAATGATCTTTGGATTTGTAAATGTACTAGCCATCATGATATCCTATGGCTATATCATCTTGTCCATCCTTAAGATCACTTCATCAAAAGGCCGAATCAAGGCATTAAACACCTGTACTTCTCACCTGACAGCTGTTTCCCTATTCTACACCTCCAGTATCTTTGTCTATTTGAGTTGAATTTTTGGTGGCTCCTCCAGTTTCGACAGATTTGCATCTGTCTTCTACACTGTGGTGATTCCCATGTTGAACCCTTTGATATACAGTTTGAGGAACAAGGAAATCAAAGAGTCCATGAAGAGGTTGCAGAAGAAAACAATCTGTAGCTAAGGTCACAGACTCTGGTATTTTCAGCATATGTGTCCTCTCATAGTCACTGTTGCTCCTAATAATATGCACGTGGTTGGAGCACTACAAAATTCATGGGATTTTGGATGAAGATGTTTTACTTTGAAATAGGCATTTCTGTATACACTAATTGATTTGATGCCATGGAAACACAACATCCTTAAGACCCATAGCGTCATAGCTTCCACGTTACACAGTGATTATTATTCATTCTCCTGTGTGCAAGCATTTAAGATACATAAAGTTGACAAACTTTTTGTACAAGACTAAAGATTGCTAAATCATAGGACTGTGCCCAGAGAGAAGATTCCCCACCCCAGAGTCCCAAATCCTTGTGTCACTAGTATCACGACATCGTGTTCTAAAGACCATATCAGACCACAGACTATTCTATTTTTCTGAACAGGTGAAGATGAACAGGTGAGGAATTACTGTTTAGAAAATATAGAGTTGTTCAATGGTTTGATTGCACCTTCTAAAAAAACAAAAAATATATAAAACTGCTCAGTTCTTTCTAAGGAAATTACTGCTAAGAATTATTAAGTTTGGAGTCATATACTTGTATCCATCAACCATAGCCTAAGAGAAAAGAAAGTGGTTTTAATCATGAAAATTTGTGGCAAGAAAATGTCATTTACATAGTATTCTGATGGTTTCTCTCTAGTATCGAGAAAAGTCACAGCCAATAACCATATCTGAGTGATCTGAGAGAATCTGTCACTTCTACTCTCCTGCATTAAAGCCAGACATTTTGCCATGGATTGGCATAGCCAATTGGATCAAACAATCATACTTATTTTGATATTTCCAGCATCTGGTCAATTTTTCTCTAAGAAGACTAATGTGTCTTTATTGTACCAATAGTCACCAAATAGCATGACAGAGATTAGCTGCTCCTGGAACATTAACACATTCCTGTGTGTGTCCAACATTCTCTACCCTAATATTCTATAGTTTTGAGACTGATGCAATGGTTTTATTAGAACAACAAAACTAGACTGATGAATTGGCTCAGTGGGTAAAGTACTTGCCATCAAATGAAACAACTTGAGTTCTATTCCAGAATCCTAAAAAGACGGAAGATAACAAACACTAGATATTGACATTTGACATCTGGACACTCAAGAGGCATGAGTGAGCCTGTCCACATGATTTTGTTTTACTTTTCAAGACACAGGTTTTTTTATTGTTTTTATTGAGCTATATATTTTTCTCTACTCCCCTTACTTCCTCCCCACTCTCGTTTTACCCACGCTCCTAATTTACTCAGGAGATCTTGTCTTTTTCTACTTCCCATCTACATCTAGTCTACATGTAGATTAGATCCAAGTATGTCTCTCTTAGGATCTTCTTTGTTGTCTAGGTTCTATGAAATTGTGGATTGTGAATTGTAAGCTGGTTTTTCTCTGCTTTATGTCTAAAAGCCACTTATGAGTGAGTACTTACGATATTTGTCTTTCTGTGCCTGGGTTACCACACTCAATATAATGTTTTCTAGATCCATCCATTTGCCTGCAAATTTCAAGATATTATTATTATTATTATTATTATTATTATTGCTGTTTAGTGCTCCATTGTGTAAATGTACCCCCATCGTCTGTATCCATTCTTCGGATGAGGGGCATTAAGAATATTTCCAGCCGGGCAGTGGTGGTGCACGCCTTTCATCCCAGCACTCGGGAGGCAGAGGCAGGCAAATTTCTGGGAGTTCGAGGCCAGCCTGGTCTACAAGAGCTAATTCCGGGACAGGCACCAAAGCTACAGAGAAACCCTGTCTCGAAAAACCAAATAAATAAATAAATGGATATTTCCAGGTTCTGGCTCTGACAAATAATGCTGCCATGAACATAGTTGAGCACATGTCTTTATGGTATGATTGAGCATCCTTTGGGTACATACCCAAAAGTGGTATTGCTGGATCTAGAGGTAGGTTGTTTCCTTATTTTCTGAGAAATCTCCCTACTGATTTCCAAAGCAACTGTACAAGTTTGCTCCCACTAGCAATGGAGGAGTGTTCCCTTTACCCCACATATTCTCCAATATAAATTATCAACAGTGTTTTTGATCTTGGCCATTCTTTTTTTTTTAATTTTTTTATTGAGAAAAAGAAGAAAAAAAAGTTTCCGCCTCCTCCCAGCCTCCCATTTCCCTCCCCCTCCTCCCACCCTTCTCCCCCTCCCCCCCACTCCTGTCCCCCTCCCTCTCCAGTCCAAAGAGCAGTCAGGGTTCCCTGCCCTGTGGAAAGTCCAAGGTCCTCCCCCCTCCATCCAGGTCTAGGAAGGTGAACATCCACACTGGCTAGGCTCCCACAAAGCCAGAACACGAAGTAGGATCAAAACCCCATGCCATTGTCCTTGGCTTCTCATCAGTCCTCATAGTTCGCCATTCTTACAAGTGTAAGATGAAACCTCAGAGTTGTTTTGATTTGCATTTCTCTGATGACTAAGGATGTTGAACATTTCCTTAAATGTCTTTCAGCCATTTTAGATTCATCTGCTAAGGGTTTTCTGTTTAGTCTGCATCCCATTTTTATTGGATTTTTTTATCTTTTATTGACCAATTTCTTGATGTCTTGTATATTTTGTAGATCAGTCCTATGTCCAAGAAGGGTTGGTGAAGATCTTTTCCCATTCTGTAGGCTGCTGTTTTGTCTAGTTAACCATGTCCTTTGCTTTACAGAAACTTCTCAGTTTCAGAAGGGCCCATTTATTGTTTCTCTCAGTATCTGTGCTACTAGGGTTATATTTAGGAAGTGGTCTCCTGTGCCAATGTGTTCAAGTATATTTCCCACTTTCTCTTCTATGAGGTTTAGTGTGGTTGGTATTTTGTTGAGGTCTGATCCATTTGAACTTGAGTTTTGTGCATGGTGGTAAATATGGATCTATTTTCATTCTACATGTTGATATCCAGTTATGCCAGCACCATTTATTGAATATGCTTTCTTTCTTCCATTTTATATTTTCCACTTCTTTGTCAAAAATCAGGTGTTTACAGGTGTGTGGATTGATATTTGGATCTTCAATTCACTTCCATTGGTCCTCTTGTCTATTTTTATGCCAGTATCAAGCTGTTTTCAATACTTTAGCTCTGTAGTAGAATTTGAAGTGAGAGAATTTGAAGTGTAGTAGAATTTGAGTGAGAATTTGAAGTGACACCTCTAGAAGTTTCTTTTTCATACAGGATTGTTTTAGCTATGCTGTGTTCTTTGCTTTTCCATATGAAGTTGAGTATTGTTCTTTCGAGGTATGTGAAGAATTTTACTGGGATTTTGCTAGGCATTGCATTGAATCTGTATATTGCTTTGAGTAAGTCTGCCATTTTTACTGCGTTAATTCTACCTATACAAAAACATGGGAGATCTTTCCATTTTCTGGTATTTTCTTCCATTTCTTTCTTCAAAGATTTAAAGTTCTTGTCATAAAGGCCTTCCACTTGTTTGGTTAGATTTCCTCCAAGATATTTTATGTTATTTGTGGCTATTGTGAAGAGTGGTGTTTCTCTGGTTTCTTTCTCAGCACATTTATCATCTGTGTAAATAAGGAATATTATTTTTTGAGTTAATCTTGTATCCTGCTTTTTTTTTTTTGGTTTTTCGAGACAGGGTTTGTCTGTGGTTTTGGAGCCTAACGTGGAACTAGCTCTTGTAGACCAGGCTGGTCTCGAACTCACAGAGATTCACCTGCCTCTGCCTCCCAAGTGCTGGGATTAAAGGCATGCACCACCACCGCCCGGCTTATATCCTGCTTTTTAAAGTCTAGTTTCCTGAGTTCTCTATATATTTTGGAGATCAGACCTTTGTCTGCTGCGGGGTTGGTGAAGATCTTCTCCCAGTCAATAGGTTGCCTTTTTGTCTTAGTGACAGTGTCCTTTGCTTTACAGAAGCTTCTCAGTTTTAGTAGGTCCCATTTATTCAATGTTGCCCTTAATGTCTGTGCTGCTGGGGTTATACATAGGAAGCGATCTCCTGTGCCCATCCCCTGTAGGGTACTTCCCACTTTCTCTTCTATCAGGTTCAGTGTGTTCGGACTGATATTGAGGTCTTTAATCCATTTGGACTTGAGTTTTGTGCATGGTGATAGATATGGGTCTATTTTCATTCTTCTACAGGTTGCCATCATTGTGCCAGCACCATTTGTTGAAGATGCTTTCTTTCTTCCATTGTATACGTTTAGCTCCTTTATTGAAAATGAGGTGTTCATAGGTTTGTGGGTTAAAATGCTAATTAACCCAATTATAAAATGGGGCACTGAACTGAACAGAGAATTCTCAACAGAAGAAGTTCAAATGGCCAAAAGACACTTAAGGTCATGCTCAACCTCCTTAGCAATCAGGGAAATGCAAATCAAAACAACTTTGAGATATCATCCTACACCTGTCAGAATGGCTAAAATAAAAAACACCAATGATAGCCTTTGCTGGAGAGGCTGTGGAGGAAGGGGTACTCTCATCCATTGCTGGTGGGAATGCAAACTTGTAAAACCACTTTGGAAATCAGTGTGGCGGTTTCTCAGGAAATTTGGGATCAACCTACCCCTGGACCCAGCAATACCACTCTTGGGAATATACCCAAGAGATGCCCTATCATATGACAAAAGCATTTGTTCAACTATGTTCATAGCAGCATTATTTGTAATAGCCAGAACCTGGAAACAACCTAGATGTCCTTCAATGGAAGAATGGATGAAGAAAGTGTGGAATATATGCACATTAGAGTACTACGCTGCGGTAAAAAAACAATGACTTCTCGAATTTTGCATGCAAATGGATGGAAACAGAAAACACTATCCTAAATGAGGTAACCCAGACCCAAAATGATGAACATGGGATGTACTCACTCATAATTGGTTTCTAGCCATAAATAAGGGTCACGGAGTCCATAATTGGTGATCCTAAAGAAGCTAAATAAGAAGATGAACCCAAAGAAAAACATATAGTTATCCTCCTGGCTATGGGATGTAGACAAAATTGGGATCTTGGGGGTGGGGTGGAATGGTGGTAAGGGGAGATGAAGAGAGAAAAGTGAGAAGGGGAGGATGGGGGGAACTTGGGGAAACAGGATGATTGGGATAAAGGAAGGTTGGATAGGGGAGCACAGAAGCACAAATCTTAGTTAAGGGAGCCACCTTAGGGTTGGCAAGAGACTTGAACCTAGAGTGGCTCCCAGGAGCCCAAGCCGAGGTCCCCAGTTAGTTCCTTGGGCAGCTGAGGATAGGGAACCTGAAATGACCCTATCCTATAGCAATACTGACGAATATCTTGCATATCACCATAGAACCTTCATCTGGTGATGGATGAAGATAGAGACAGAGACCCACACTGGAGCATCGGACTGAGCTCCCAAGGTCCCAATGAGGAGCAGAGGGAGGGAGAAGATGAGCAAGGAAGTCAGGACCACGAGGGGTGCACCCACCCACTGAGACAGTGGGGCTGATCTATTGGGAGCTCACCAAGGCCAGCTGGACTGTGACTGAAAAAGCATGGGATAAAACCGGACTCTCTGAACATGGCGAACAATGAGGGCTGATGAGAAACCAAGGACAGTGACACGGGGTTTTGATCCTACTTCATGTTCTGGCTTTGTGGGAGCCTAGCCAGTTTGGATGTTCACCTTCCTAGACATGGACGGAGGGGGGAGGACCTTGGATTTTCCACAGGGCAGGGAACCCTGACTGCTCTTTGGACTGGAGAGGGAGGGGGAGAGGAGTGGGGGGAGGGGGAGAAGGGTGGGAGGAGGGGGAGGGAAATGGGAGGCTGGGAGGAGGCGGAAACTTTTTTTTTCTTTTTCTCAATAAAAAAAGGGAAAGATAGTAAAAGAGGAAAGAAGGAAACACGAAAAAGCACCAAAAAAAAATCTTGTATCCTGCTGTATTACTAAAGGTGTTTACGAGGTGTAGAAGTTCCATGATAGATAGCCTGCCCCCAGCGAGCAGGGTGGCCCCTTTGTTCGCGAGCTAACCTGGCAGTGCAGAGTTTCGATCTGGGCACTGAGTGAAACATCATTGTGGTGAGTGAGTGCTGCAGCAGCTGGGAACATACCTCAGCCCGCCCACACTTCCAGGCCATCCTACAGGGGCTATACTGCCCAAACCGCCTCTCTATTTCTATCCCATTCAGCTTACATCCAGATCCCCACACCCCCTGTCTCCCTCCCTCTCTCCCTCCTTTGGGGCATAGCGCCTCCCTGCCCAGCCTACTAGGACGCTGGGACCGAACCGGGAGGACAAAGGGGTGGCCGGTAGCTCCTTTGTTCCCATAGCCTGCCCGCAGCGAGCAGGGTGGGCCCTTTGTTCGCGAGCTAACCTGGCAGCGCGGAGTTTCGATCTGGGCACCGAGTGAAACATCATTGTGGTGAGTGAGTGCTGCGGCAGCTGGGAACATACCTCAGCCTGCCCACACTTCCAGGCCATCCTACAGGGGCTATACTGCCCAAACCGCCTCTCTATTTCTATCCCATTCAGCTTACATCCAGATCCCCACACCCCCTGTTTCCCTCCCTCTCTCCCTCCTTTGGGGCATAGCGCCTCCCTGCCCAGCCTGCTAGGACGCTGGGACCGAATCCGAACCGGGAGGACAAAGGGGTGGCCGGTAGCTCCTTTGTTCCCATAGCCTGCCCGCAGCAAGCGGGGTGGGCCCTTTGTTCGCGAGCTAACCAAGCAGCGTGGAGTTTCGATCTGGGCACCGAGTGAAACATCATTGTGGAGAAACATCTCTGGGGAGTGACATCACTGGGAAGGTACATCAGTGGGCAAGAAGACCTGATCCTGTAAAAGAAGATCCAAAGGGGAGTATTGGGAGGAAGAGATGGGCAGACGCCAATGCAGGAATTCTCCCAACAATCTGAAAAACAACACGAAACCACCAGAAGCCAGTGACCCCACAACAGGAGGACATGAACACCTTAATCAAGAAGAAGTAGAAAAAACTGACTTCATGAAAGTGATTGACACCCTTAAACAGCATATAAAAAACGCCCTTATGGAAATGGATGAGAAGTATAATAGAAAGTTCGAGGAATTGAGTAAATCAGTGAATGAAACCCTAGGAAACCAAGGAAAAACAATCAAGCAGATAAAGGAAACAGTTCATGACTTGAAAACTGAAATGGAGGCAAAGAAGAAAACACAAACGGAGGGCCGGCTGGACATGGAAAATCTAGGTAAACGAATAGAGACTACAGAATCAAGTATAACCAGCAGAATACAAGAGATAGAAGAAAGAATCTCAGATTCTGAGGATAACATAGAGAAAATAAACACTCTGATCAAAGAAAACAGCAAGTCCAACAAACTCTCATCACAAAACATTCAGGAAATATGGGACACAATAAAAAGACCAAACCTAAGAATAATTGGAGTAGAAGAAGGAGAAGAAGTGCAGCTCAACGGTACAGAAAATATACTTAATAAAATTATAGAAGAAAACTTTCCCAACTTGAAGACAGATGTACCTATGAAGGTTCAAGAAGCATACAGAACACCAAATAGGCTGGATCAAAAGAAAACATCCCCTCGCCATATAATAATCAAAACACAAAATATACAGAATAAAGAAAGAATATTAAGAGCCGCAAAGGAAAAAGGCCAAGTTACTTATAAAGGTAAACCTATCAGACTTACACCTGACTTCTCTATGGAAACCATGAAAGCCAGAAGGTCCTGGATAGATGTTCTCCAAAAACTAAGAGACCACGGATGCAAGCCCAGACTACTATATCCAGCCAAACTTTCATTCACTATAAATGGAGAAAACAAAATTTTCCAGGATAAAAACAAATTTAAACAATACGTAGCCACAAATCCAGCCTTACAGAAAATAATAGAAGGAAAATCACTAACCAAGGAGTCCAATAATGACCACAATAACTCAGACATCTAGAGACTCTTCACCAGCGCAAATCAAAGAAGGAAAACACACAAACCCTACTACTAAAAAAGTGACCGGAGTTAACAACCACTGGTCATTAATATCACTTAATATCAATGGGCTCAACTCACCTATAAAAACGCACAGGCTAAGAGATTGGATAAGAAAACAGGATCCAACATTCTGCTGTCTACAAGAAACACACATCAACCACAAAGACAGGCACCTACTCAGAGTAAAGGGCTGGGAAAAGGCTTATCAAGCAAATGGACCTAAGAAACAAGCAGGTGTGGCCATACTAATTTCTAACAAAGTTGACTTCAAACTTAAATCAATCAGAAGAGATGGAGAGGGACATTTTATACTCATAACAGGAACAATTCATCAGGAAGAAGTCTCAATCCTGAATATCTATGCCCCTAATATAAAAGCACCCACGTACGTAAAAGAAACATTACTAAAACTCAAGGCAGCCATCAAACTGCACACACTAATACTAGGAGACTTCAACACTCCTCTCTCACCAATGGACAGGTCAATCAGACAGAAACCTAACAGAGAAATTAGAGAATTAATGGAGGTAATGAAGCAAATGGACTTAACAGACATCTATAGATTATTCCACCCAAAGAGGAAAGAATATACCTTCTTCTCTGCAGCTCATGGAACCTTCTCGAAAATTGACCATATACTTGGTAACAAAGCTAACTTACACAGTTACAAAAAAATATTAGTAACCACCTGTGTCTTATCAGATCACCATGGATTAAAGTTAGAATTCAACAACAATGCTACCCCCAGAAAGCCTACAAACTCATGGAAACTGAACAGTCAACTACTGAACCATACCTGGATTAAGGAAGAAATAAAGAAAGAAATTAAAGTCTTCCTGGAATTCAATGAAAATAAAGAAACAACATACTCGAACTTATGGGACACTATGAAAGCAGTCCTGAGAGGAAAGTTCATAGCACTAAGTGCCCACCTAAAGAAAACAGAGAAAGCACATACTGGAGACTTAACAGCCCACCTGAAAGCTCTTGAAAAAAAAGAAGCAGACTCACCTAGGAGGAGTAGAAGACTGGAAATAATCAAATTGAGGGCTGAAATCAACAAAATAGAAACACAGAAAACAATCCAAAGAATCAATGAAACAAAAAGCTGGTTCCTGGAGAAAATCAACAAGATTGATAAACCCCTATCCAAACTAATCAAACGACAGAGAGAGAACACGCAAATTAATAAGATCAGAAATGAAAAGGGGGACATAACCACAGACACAGAGGAAATTCAGAGAGTCATTAGATCTTACTACAAAGCCTGTATAACACAAAACTGGAAAATGTAAAAGAAATGGACGCTTTTTTAGATAAATACCATTTACCAACACTAAACCAGGACCAGCTGAACAATCTAAACAGACCTGTAAGTCGCGAAGAATTAGAAGCTGTTATCAAAAACCTCCCTACCAAAAAAAGCCCAGGACCAGATGGTTTCAATGCAGAATTCTACCAGAACTTCCAAGAAGACCTAATACCTATACTCCTTAATGTATTCCACAATATAGAAACAGAAGGGTCATTACCAAATTCCTTTTATGAAGCCACAATTACTCTGATACCAAAACCACTCAAAGACTCAACCAGGAAAGAGAACTACAGGCCAATCTCACTCATGAATATCGACGCAAAAATCCTCAACAAAATACTGGCAAATCGAATCCAAGAACACATCCGAAAAATTATCCATTATGATCAAGTAGGCTTCATTCCTCAGATGCAGGGCTGGTTCAACATATGAAAATCTATCAATGTAATCCAGCATATAAATAAACTGAAAGAAAAAAACCATATGATCATTTCATTAGATGCTGAAAAAGCATTTGACAAAATTCAACATCCATTTATGTTAAAAGTCTTGGAGAGATAAGGGATACAAGGGTCATACCTAAATATAATAAAAGCTATATACAGCAAGCCGACAGCTAACATCAAATTAAACGGAGAGAAACTCAAAGCCATCCCACTTAACTCAGGAACACGGCAAGGCTGTCCACTCTCGCCATACCTCTTCAATATAGTGCTTGAAGTTCTAGCAATAGCAATAAGACAACATAATGGGATCAAGGGGATTCGAATTGGAAAGGAAGAAGTTAAACTTTCGTTATTTGCAGATGATATGATAGTGTACATAAGCGACCCCCAAAACTCCACCAAAGAACTTATACAGCTGATAAACAGCTTTAGTAATGTGGCAGGATACAAGATCAACTCCAAAAAATCAGTCGCCCTCTTATACACAAAGGATATGGAAGCAGAGAGGGAAATCAGAGAAGCTTCACCATTCACGATAGCCACAAACAGCATAAAATATCTTGAGGTAAATCTAACCAAGGAAGTGAAAGATCTATTTGACAAGAACTTTAAGGCATTGAAGAAAGAAATTGAAGAGGATACCAAAAAATGGATGGACCTCCCTTGCTCTTGGATTGGGAGGATCAACATAGTAAAAATGGCAATTCTACCTAAGGCAATTTATAGATTCAATGCAATCCCCATCAAGATCCCATCAAAATGGATCTGGAGAAGACAATAATCAACTTTATATGGAAAAACAAAAAAACCCAGGATAGCCAAAACAATCCTATACAATAAAGGATCTTCTGGAGGCATTACCATCCCTGACTTCAAACTCTATTACAGAGCTACAGTAATGAAAACAGTGTGGTACTGGCATAAAAACAGAGAAGTCGACCAATGGAATCGTATAGAAGACCCGGATTTTATCCCACAAACCTATGAACACCTCATTTTCGATAAAGGAGCTAAAAGTATACAATGGAAGAAAGAAAGCATCTTCAACAAATGGTGCTGGCACAACTGGATGTCAACCTGTAGAAGAATGAAAATAGACCCATATCTCTCACCGTGCACAAAACTCAAGTCCAAATGGATTAAAGACCTCAATATCAGCCCGAAAACACTGAACCTGATAGAAGAGAAAGTGGGAAATACCCTACAACAGATGGGCACAGGAGATCGCTTCCTATGTATAACCCCAGAAGCACAGACATTAAGGGCAACATTGAATAAATGGGACCTACTTAAACTGAGAAGCTTCTGTAAAGCAAAAGACATGGTCCCTAAGACACAAAGGCAACCCACTGACTGGGAGAAGATCTTCACCAACCCCGCAACAGACAAAGGTCTGATCTCCAAAATATATAGAGAACTCAAGAAACTAGACTTTAAAATGCTAATTAACCCAATTAAAAAATGGGGCACTGAACTGAACAGAGAATTCTCAACAGAAGAAGTTCAAATGGCCAAAAGACACTTAAGGTCGTGCTCAACTTCCTTAGCAATCAGGGAAATGCAAATCAAAACAACTTTGAGATATCATCTTACACCTGTCAGAATGGCTAAAGTCAAAAACACCAAGGATAACCTTTGCTGGAGAGGCTGTGGAGGAACTGGTACCCTCATCCATTGCTGGTGGGAATGCAATCTTGTGCAACCACTGTGGAAGTCAGTGTTTCGGTTTCTCAGGAAATTCGGGATCAACTTACCCCTGGACCCAGCAATACCACTCTTGGGAATATACCCAAGAGATGCTCTATCAAATGACAAAAGCATTTGTTCAACTATGTTCATAGCAGTATTATTTGTAATAGCCAGAACCTGGAAACAACCTAGATGTCCTTCAATGGAAGAATGGATGAAGAAAGTATGGAATATATACACGCTAGAGTACTACGCTGCGGTAAAAAACAATGACTTCTCGAATTTTGCATGCAAATGGATGGAAATAGAAAACACTATCCTGAGTGAGGTGTCCCAGACCCAAAAAGATGAATATGGGATGTACTCACTCATAATTGGTTTCTAGCCATAAATAAGGACCACGGAGTTTACAATAGGTGAACCTAAAGAAGCCAAGTAAGAATGTGAACCCAAGGAAAAACATATAGTTATCCTCTTGGCTAAGGGAAGTAGACCAAATTTCCGGGGAGAAAATGGGATATTGGGGGTGGGGTGGGATGGGGGTAAGGGGAGATGGGGAGAGAAAAGTTAGAAGGGAAGGAGGGGGGACCTGGGGAAACAGGAGAATTGGAATAAAGGAAAGGTGGATAGGGGAGCACGGAACCACAATTCTTAGTTAAGGGAGCCACTTTAGGGTGGGCAAGAGACTTGACCCTAGAGGGGCTCCCTAGTGCCCAAGATGAGGTCCCCAGTTAGTTCCTTGGGCAGCTGAGGATTGGGAACCTGAAATGACCCTATCCTAGAGCAATACTGACGAATATCTTGCATATCATCATATAATCTTCATCTGGTGATGGATAGAGATAGAGACAGAGACCCACACAGGAGCACTGGACTGAGCTCCCAAGGTCCCAAGGAGGAGCAGAAGGAGGGAGAACATGAGCAAAGAATTCGGGACCACGAGGCGTGCATCCACCCACTGAGACAGTGGAGCTGATCTACGGGGAGCTCACCAAGGCCAGCTGGACTGTGACCGAAAAAGCGTGGGATAAAACCGGACTCTCTGAACATGGCGAACAATGAGGGCTGATGAGACACCAAGGACAATGGCAGGGGGTTTTGATCCTACTTAATGTGCTGGCTTTGTGGGAGCCTAGCCAGTTTGGATGTTCACCTTCCTAGATATGGACGGAGGGGGGAGGACCTAGGACTTACCACAGGGCAGGGAACCCGGACTGCTCTGTGGACTGGAGAGGGAGGGGGGGAGAGGAGAGGGGGGAGGGGGAGAAGGGTGGGAGGAGGGGGAGAAGGGTGGGAGGAGGGGGTGAAGGGTGGGAGGAGGGGAAGGGAAATGGGAGGCTGGGAGGAGGTGGAAACTTGTTTTTTGTTTATGTTTTTTTCTTCTTTTCGCAATAAAAAAAAAGAAATAAAAAAGCAAGATTGCAAACATAAAAAAAAAAAGAACACAAGATGAGTATGAAGCCAAATTACAATAAGTTATTCAACAAAATTTACTTTGGAGCCAATAAAAACACCAACAAAATGTTGATTAAACATTTCTGTGAAGAGAGGTCTTAAAAATCTGGTTTTCTAGATTAGAGCTAATAATATAAACTGCACCTTACCTTTTATCAAATTTTTTTCTACATGACTTTTCATGGGGAAGATAGAAGGAAAGGACAAACCACCAAGGACGTGCTCTTATTGACAGTGTAATTATATTATTCATTGTATCTTTCCTTGTTGTCTTTCTCCTATTCTAATTCTTTAACATATTCACTTTCATGTAATAAAAACTTTAAGAACCAAAAAAAAAAAAAAATTTCCATGATAGAATTTTTGGGGTCACTAATGTGAACTATCATATCATCAGCAAATAGTGATAAAATGAGTTGTTTTCCAATTTGTATCCCCTTGATCTCCTTTTGTTGTCTTATTGCTGTAGCTAGAACATCAAGTACTATATTAAATAGATAGAGAGAGAGTAGACAACTTTGTCTTGTTCCTGATTTCAGTGGGATCGCTTTGAGATTCTTTCCATTTAATTTGATGTTGGCTGTTGGCTTGCTGTATATTCCCTTCGTTATGTTTAGGTGTGTTATTTATATCCCTGCTCTCTCTAAGACCTTTATCATAAAGGGATGTTGTATTTTGTTGAAAGTTTTTTCAGTAATGAGATGATCATGTGGGTTGTTTTTTTTTCAGTTTGTTTATATGGTGGGTTACATTGACAGACTTTCATATGTTGAACCATTCTTGCATATCTGGGATGAAGCCTGCTTGGTCATGGTGGGTGATTTTTCTGATGTGTTCTTGAATTCTGTTTGCCAGTATTTTGATTATTTTTACATCAAAGTTCATGGGTAAGATTGGGCTCTAATTTTCTTTCTTAGTAATGTCTTTCTGTGGTTTGGAATTCAGGGCTATTGTAGCCTTGAAAAAGAATTTTTTTAATGTTCCTTCTGTTTCTATTGTGTGGAACAATTTGAGGAGTATCGCTATTAATTCTTCTTTGAAAATCTTGTAGAATTCTGCACTGAAACCATCTGGTCCTGGGCTTGAGCTTTTTTTAGTTGGGAGACTTGTGATGACTGTTTCTATTTATTTTAGCAGTTATGGGTAATTTAATTTGTTTATCTGGTCTTGATTTAATTTTGGTAAGTGATGTTTATCCAGAAAACTGTCCTTTTCTTTTAAATTTTCCAATTTTGTGGTGTATAGGTTTTTGAAGTTTGATCTGATGATTCTCTGGATTTCCTTTGTGTCTGTTGTTATGTCCCCCTTCTCATTTCTGATTTTATTAATTTGGATATTCTCTCTTTGCCTTTTGGTTAGTTTGGATAAAGGTTTGTATGTTTTATTGATTTTTCTCAAAGAACAACTCTTGGTCTCATTGATTCTTGGTGTTGTTTTCTTTGTTTCTATTTTGTTTATTTCAGCTCTCAATTTGATTATTTCCTGCCATCTAGTCCTCCTGGGTGAGTTTGTTTCTTTTTCTTCTAGAGTTTTCAAGTTAACTAACGAGTGGGGATTTTTCCGGCTTCTTTATTTAGGCATTTAGTGCTATAAACTTTTCTCTTAATACTGCTTTCATTGTGTCCCATAAATTTGGGTATGTTGTGTGGTCATTTTTATTAAATTTTAGGAAGTCTTTAATTTCTTCCTTTATTTCTTCCGTGACCCACTGGTGATTTAGGTGAGTATTGTTCAATTTCTATGTGTTTGTGGGCTTTCTGAAATTGGTGTTGCTGTTTAATTCTAATTTTAAGCCATGGTGATCCGATAAGATACATGGGGTTATTCCAATTGTTTGTATCTGTTGAGGTTTGCTTTGTTACCTAGTATGTGGTCAATTTTTGAGAAGGTTCCATGAGGTTCTGAGAAGAAGGTATATTCTTATATGTTTGGATGGAATGTTCTATAGATGTCTATTAAGTCCATTTGAGTCATAATATCTTTTAGTTTCCTCATTTCTATTATGTTTTTGTCTGACAGACCCGTTCAGTGGTGAGAGTGGAGTGTTGAAGTCTCCCACTATTAGTGTGTGGGGTTTAATGTGTTACTTGAGCTTTAGAAGTGTTTCTTTTACATAGAAGGGTGTCCTTATATTTGAGGTATAGATGTTCAGTATTGAGATTTCATCTTGATGAATTTTTCCTGTGACAACATGAAATGTCCTTCTTTTTTATTATTGATTAATTTAAGTTTGAAGTCTATTTTGTTATTTATTAGGATAGCTATAACAGCTTATTTCTTAGGTCCGTTTGATTGAAAACTTTTTCCCAACCCTTTACTCAGAGGTGATGTCTCTTTTTAAGGTTGAGGTATATTGCTTGTATGCAACAGAAGGGTGGATTCTGATTTTGTATGCAATCTGTTAGCTTATGTCTTTTTTTTAGATTTATTTATTTATTATGTATACAACATTCTGCCTCCATGTATGCCCACACACCAGAGGAGGGCGCCAGATCTCATTACAGATGGTTGTGAACCACCATGTGGTTGCTGGGAGTTTAACTCAGGACCTCTGGAAGAGCAGACAGTGCTCTTAACCACTGAGCCATCTCTCCAGCCCCTAGCTTATATCTTTTTATAGGTGAGTTGAGTCCATTTATATTAAGGGATATAAATGACCAGTGATTGCAAGTTCCTGTTATTTTAGCTTTCATTGATGGTGATGTTATTGTGTGTATTTTTCCCTTCTTTGCGATTTGCTGTTGTGAGATCATCTATTGTCTGTGTTTTATGGATATAGTTAACTTCCTTGGGTTGGAATTTTCCTTCAAGTACTTTGTGTAGGGTTGGGTTTGTGGCTAGGTATTAGTTAAATCTGGTTCTGTCCTGAGATATCTTGTTTTGTCCATCTATGGTTATTGAAAGTTTTGCTGGGTGTAGTAGTCTGGGCTGGCATCCATGGTCTCTTAATTTGTACATAACACTTGACCAGGACCTTCTGGTATTCATTGTTTCTATTGAGAAGGTGTAATTCTAGTAGGTTTGGCTTTATATGTTACTTGGCCATTTTCCTTTGCAGCTTTTAAAATTCTTTCTTTATTCTGTATGTTTAGTGTGTCAGTTTTCATGTGGTGAGGGGACTTTTTCTTTTGGTCTAGTTTAATTGATGTTCTGTAAGCTTCTTGTATCTTCATATGCATATCTTTCTTAGGTTGGGAAAGTTTTCTTTTATGATTTTGTTGAACATATTTTTTGTGCCTTCGAGCTGGAGCTCTTCTCCTGCTTCTATACCTATTATTCTTGGGTTTGGTCTTTTCATGGTGTCCTATATTCCTTGATATTTTGTGTTAAGTTTTCTTTAGATTTAATGTTTTCTTTGACTGATGAGTCTATTTCCTCTATGGTATCTTTAGCACTTGATACCCTCTCTTCTGTCTCTTGTATTCTGCTGTTTATGCTTGCATTTGTAGTTCCTGATTGTTTTCCCATATTTTCCAGAATTCCCTTGGTTTGTGTTTTCTTTATTGTCTCTATTTTGATTTTTAAGTCTTGAATCATTTCTTTCATCTGTTTGATTGTTTTTTTTTTCAGTTTTCTTTAAGGAATTTGTTGCTTTTTTCCAATTTTTTGTTTGTCTTTTCCTCCATTTCTTTGAGGGGATTTTTCATTTCTTCTTTAAGGGCCTCAAACATTCTCCTAAAGGTATTTTGTAGGTCATTTTCTTCTGCTTCATCTGTATTAGGGTATTCAAATCTTGCTGTTGTAGAGCCACTAGTTTTTGTTGGAGTCATGTTGTTCTTTGTGGTGTTGAGTGTGTTCTTACCTTTCTACCCAACTTTTCCTCTGATTAGTGTAGTTGGGGCTGTGTCTGTGGTGATCAATCTTTCAGGTTCCCATGGATCCAAGGCTCAAATGGGTGCTCCTCATGATGAAGTCAGAGGGCCATGATTCCAGTCACCCCAGAGGTCACTCAGCATTCTCAGAGGTCACTAAGTACTCCCAGGTGTCACTCTGCAATCCCTGAAGTCCTTTGTACCTGCTCCCATGGAGGTCATCTTCTTAGGTCCCTGTCCTGACCCCAGTCTCAGAGGTCTCTGGCTCAGGCATACTCCCTTGGCAATTGTTCCCTCATACCTGCTCCTGTAGAGGTTGCTTGCTTGGGCCTGCTCCCTCGGCAGTTGCTCCCTTGTACCTGCTCCTTCAGAGGTCCCTGGCTCAGGACTGTCCCTCAAACATCACTGCCTCAGGCCTGTTCCTGTGGATGTCCCTGTCAATGTCCCTGCTCCCTCAACAGTTTCTCATACCTCATAACAGGATTTTTCTATAGCTTTGGGACCTGGTGTGGGACAAATTTTCTGTATTCTGGCAATAATATTTTAAATAAACACTGATTGGTCAGTAGCCAGG
This sequence comes from Microtus oregoni, assembly GCF_018167655.1. NCBI lineage: Eukaryota > Metazoa > Chordata > Mammalia > Rodentia > Cricetidae > Microtus > Microtus oregoni. Next base: position 46,212,399 of record NW_024543071.1, read on the forward strand.
CAGGAAGTATAGGTGGGACAACCAGACAGGAAGTAGAGACAGGTCAATGAGATCAGGAGAATTCTGGGAAGAGGAAAGCTTGGCTCACAGTCCTGGACCAGCCATAGGAGAAGCAAGATGTGACTGCCTCGCTGAATAAGGTACCGAGCCATGTGGCAAACATAGGTAAGAATAATGGGCTAAAATAAGTTATAAGAGTTAATAAGAAGTCTGAGCTACTAGGCCTATCAGTTTATAACTAATATAGACCTCTGTGTGATTTCTTTGGGACTTAATGATTATGGAAACCAGGCAGAACAGAAACCTCAGTCAATAGGTACCTATCCTGGAAATTGCTCTGTAGACCAGGCTGACCTTGAACTCATGGAGATCTGCCTGTCTCTGTCTCCCCAAGTGCTGGAATTAAAGGCATGTGCCTCCACTTGTTGAGATAGGGAGCTGCGGGCCATTTCCTGCCACCCAGCTAGCTTTACCCGAAATAATTACACGGAAACTGTATTCTTTTAAACACTGCCTGGCCCATTAGTTCCAGCCTCTTATTGGCTAGCTCTTACATATTGACCTAACCCATTTCTAATAATCTGTGTAGCCCATGAGGTGGCTTACCAGGGAAAATCTTAACCTGTGGATGTGTTGGGAGTGAGAATCATGGCGACTCCTTGACTCAGCTTCTTTCTCCCAGCATTCTGTTCTGTTTACTCCGCCTACCTAATTTTATGTCCTATGAAAGGGCCAAGGCAGTCTCTTTATTTAACCAATGAAATCAACACAAGCCAGAAGACTCTCCCCCATCATCCACTGCCTGGCTTACACGCACAATTTTTAATTACAGAAACTTGGACAAATGTAGTACTCACCTCTTTTGTGATCACCCACACAAAGACTGATCACTGTACTTTACTAATCTGTGTTCATATAACTGATTTGGACTCCCCCACCTGATTTGAAACTGAGTATGGGGAGCTATCCTGATTGTATATGCAATACTATCTACACCCTCATGTATGATCTCTGCTCTTCACAACATTCCTGAGCTCCTGGTGTCTCATCTTTGCTGATATAAGCCAACTGTTTATATCTCAGAGCTTCACCTCCTTCATTCCCCTTCTAATGCTGCAAGGCCCATGTATAGAATGGCTCACTGGCCCCTCTTCCCCTGAGCACAGAAATAGCCACAGCAACCACTCGCAAGCATGGCTTGGAACCTTTACAAGCTGGGTGTGGAAGCATCTCTCTTCAGAGCTGCCAGGCCAGATGGCTGGCTGGCATTGTCTAACTGGAAGACAGGCAGACCACAGGCTTTTATGGGCCACATTCTAGAAGCAGAAAAGCAGCCAAGTTCTGAAATAAAACTATGATGTTAGACTATGCTTTAGTGCCTGCACACAGGAAGCCAGTGTGCATAATGTCTGGTTTGATATTACAAGGTAGACTCGTGTTTGTTCTAATAAAACTGCTGTCTTACAAATAAACATTCTGGAAGCTTTTCATTTTATGAAATATTTAAGAATAAAACTTGACTTCTTTGCTCATGTTCTCCCTCCTTCTGCTCCTCATTGGGACCTTGGGAGCTCAGTCCAGTGCTCCAGTGTGGGTCTCTGTCTCTATCTCCATCCATCACCAGATGAAGGTTCTATGGTGATATGCAAGATATTCGTCAGTATTGCTATAGGATAGGGTCAGCAAAGAAGTCGGGACCACGAGGGGTGCACCCACCCAATGAGACAGTGGGGCTGATCTATTGGGAGCTCACCAAGGCCAGCTGGACTGTGACTGAAAAAGCATGGGATAAAACCGGACTCTCTGAACATGGCGAACAATGAGGGCTGATGAGAAGCCAAGGACAATGGCATGGGGTTTTGATCCTTCTTAATGTGCTGGCTTTGTGGGAGCCTAGCCAGTTTGGATGTTCACCTTCCTAGACCTGGATGGAGGGGGGAGGACCTTAGACTTTCCACAGGGCAGGGAACCCTGACTGCTCTTTGGACTGGAGAGGGAGGGGGAGAGGAATAGGGGGAGGGAAAGAAGGGTGGGAGGAGGGGGAGAAGGGTGGGAGGAGGGGTAGGGAAATGGGAGGCTGGGAGGAGGCGGAAACTTGTTGTTTTTTTTTTCCTTTTCTCAATAAAAAAAGAACTCCAGGATAATCTAAAAAAAAAAAAAAGAATAAAACTTGATCCACATGATCCAGAAAGAGAAAAGTCACACACTGACTCTCAATTCATTTCTGACTCAATTCTTGTGAGTTGAGGAAGTGTTTTGCAGGGCACATCTGACCCCTGACCTTGACCCTCGGCCTGCAATGCAACCATCAGTGAGACTCCATCAGGACTGAGCTGCTTCTGGGAGGTGTGTTGTGAGCCTCACCAAGAAGACATGGCTTCTGAGAAGTTCTGCACCTCTGGCCTTCTCTCCTGTCACCTCCTGTATCCTGTGGCAGATGCCACTGACAGCTGGGAATGTTGTTTGTGCACCTGCCTGCATGCCAGCCGCTTCCCTCCTAGTTCCTGCTTTTGCATAAGACAAAGCTGGTGTTCTTCTGCATTTAACATTTTTGGTGTTGGTGGACTCACATCTTGGGAGGCTCTGGAATTGTTCTGTATCACAGATATCATCTCATCCTTGGCAGTTTTCTAATAGATGGATGTGCATGAGATTTCTACTTCAGTTAGCTAAATACTTTTATCCTAGATTTGCAAACATACTATGGCTTGACACAAGGTTTCCCACATACTAGGAATGAGTTCTTCCTCTGATTCACTCTATAAGGTGGCTTTCTTAATGTGATCCTGTTTTACTTTGATTTCATTAACTTATTTTAGAGCACCTTAAATTTGTAGATTATATTTGTGTCTTTTTATGGGAGCCAATGTAATGTTTGATTTATGTATGTATTCAGTGTGAAATGATGATGTCTTAGTAACTGTTCTATTGCTGTGAGTAAAAATGATAATCAATGCAACTCTTATAAAAGAAAGAATTAATTGGGAGCCTGCTTACTGTTTTAGAGTGTTAGTCTGTGTTCATCATGGCAGGGAGCAGACAGGCATAGTGTTCGAATAATAGCTGAGAGTGTAGCACCTGATCTGCAGGCAGATAGAAGGAAGGAGGGAGGGAGGGAGGAAGAGAGAGAGGGAAGGTGAGAGAGGGAGGAAAGGAGATACAGAGGAAAGAGGAGAGGGAGAAGTAGAGGAAAGAGAGAGAGAAAGAAAGAGAGAGAGAGAGAGAGAGAGAGAGAGAGAGAGAGAGACTGGCATAGACTTTTAAAACCTCAAAGCCAATCCCTAGATACACACCTTCTCCAATAAGGTCATACCCCCAAATCCTTCCCAAATTATCCTACTAACTGGGCCCAGCATTTAAATACATGAGCTTATGTGGAATATTCTCATTCAAACTACTTAGATGATGCTAAGGTAATGAACATATTCATTACCCCCTTTCTCCTTTGCCAATCTGTGTGTACTGCTTGGTCTGAAAATGGCCATGTTTTAACAAGTGGATTCCCAAAATGAGACATTCGGGAGGTGATGCAATGTTTGACAGGTTGTAAACTAATCAATGGTCACAGGTGGATGCAGCCTGTTCTCTCTCTGCCTCCTGACTCAGGATGTGAGCAGTTTACTCCAGTATGCTGCCCGCCTTTGCCACCCAATGCTCCCATGCCAACCCTAAAGCAATGGAACTGTCCGGTCTTGCACTACAGCTTCAGCACTGTGGCTAGGTAACCTTTCTGTCTATCAGCTAATTGCCTCAGATGCCTTGCAGTGATGGCCAGCTGACAAATAAGGCATGGTTACTGTGCTCTTCTCTCATCTCCAAAGGTCATTTTCCTCAGTCAGAGATCTTAATAAGATTAAGAGTAGGAGGGGGTGGAGTCTCACATTCATAATCTTTCTGTGATGTTATAAATCTATGTTTTTTGTTTCTAAAGGAAGGAGAAAATGGTTTTACAGTATACTACTCTTGGTCACCTTACTTGCAGTTACTAATCACTAAACTCCAAGTTTGGTTTCAGAATAATGCCTAACTCTCCAAATGCACTTATTATTTGCCAAATTTATTAATTAACCATGGTACTTCAATATAAATTTTAGTCATTTGACTCATATAGTCAAAACTACCATGTTACTTATACTCAGCAAATTTTTGGCATACTCCAAGAAAACATTAAATTAATGATTCACATAGAAGAAAATCTTTTGATAGTTCTAAAGTAAATGTGATTATTTAATAATTCAGCATATTTTACTATAACAACATATTTTGTTGCAAATTGTATATGTAAATGCCATAATGGAACACATTACTCTGCACGCTATATTTAAAGAGGTTATAAAATAGCACTGTCTTTGGGATACCTCACTGCAAATTATTGATCAGGGAGGCTCTAAAGCAGCTACAATAACACAAACTATTGCCTTTGCCGCTACTAGTCCACCATAACAAAACTGCAAAAATATTGTTAAATATACCTGTAAGCACCTGCACTTACTTACCAGGACCAAGTTTACCTGATATGGCCATGAGGAATTAAATCAGGCCAGTTAAGGGGCCATAGCACAACTGAGGCTGTGACCATTTTATTGAGAGCAATCATACTTTTTATACTTTTATCAGAATCAGAATATAACAGCAATTGCCAGGATCAATACAGTTGTAGTTGCCAGGATACAATGAAGTTTGCAAGCCATATAGGGTACAGAAAATCAATGTCTAAGACCAATTGTCCTGTCATATTTCCATGCTCCCTTGACTGCTGAGAGAACATACAGAGAAACACAAAGCAGCCTGAATGCTTCACTGCGTGAGGGAGTGCATCAATCTCTCAGGAACTGGAAAACACATTGTGCCCCAGGAGTCATGATTTCTAACATCAAAAATCTGTAATGTATGTCTCTCAGGCAGCTAGGCCAGGCCAACTCCATGGTTCCCTGCATATTCTACCCATCTTTGTTTCCACCTCAGCATCATGCCTTCTCCTCCAAAATGGACTAAATTCCCTTAAACTGTATGACAAAATAAATCCTTCCTCCAACATATTGTTCCTGTCAAATATTCTATCACAGCTGTAAGAAAAGTAATAACACAGGTAGGTAAGAAGAACCAGAAATGTGTGATTGATTCCCAATTTATCACCCCAAAAATCGGGGTAGTAGGACCGTGCATAAAGTGGGCAAGGTTAAAAACTGACCATTCCACTGAAAATCTAATGCATAAAAATAGAACAACCAGATTTCTAGGCTAGCCCTCACATTCCTTTTGTGTTCATACAGCCTTTCTGAATACTTATCATCATTCTAGTCAAAGACCAAGATCTGTAACCAAGAGAACTGGACCAAACTCTATGGCTCAAGACCATGAGCTATGTATGTCTAGCAGGGAAAAATAAAACAGAGGGGTAAAATTGTATCTACAGAGTAAGGTGCTGAAGCCCATCCTTCACCATATACCTATTCTACTCTATTCTGTTAGCTCTTGGAATGCTTCTTGTTGGATTAGTGTCTCCTAGGAGACAGAAGGTTCCTATGCAGAGAAAAGCCTTCTGAAAACAAAATAACTGGTTATACCTACAGCAGGGCTCTACCAATCAACTATAAGTTCCTGCAGGATCAATAGCAGAAGCCTAACCAGCCACATTTCCATCAGCCTTATGTTTGTTTTCACAGACATTTATTCTCCTTAAGTACTCTGTTTGATTTCATTGAGCTATTTCTTTGTCTTCTTTAAATTGTTTGAATTATTTGATGAAATTTTTAATTTTTTTTTTAAATTCTGTGTCCTAGAGTTCATTTAGATAGTCTCATTGGCAAGTATTTCTAGAGGACTGGTAGGTTTGGGAAAGAATATACTGTCTTAACCTTTAATCTTAATACTTTGTAATGAGATCTGAGCATGAGAACTTTGTTAGTTCTGCATTCATTGTGGATAAAGCAGATTGGAGAAGAAGATAAGATATGGGGGAGGGTTGAGCATAAAAGTTAAAAATGGCTTGGGTGAAATGAGGTCAGTGGGACAGAGGGGACTGAGCTTCCTGTTCCAAGTGTATGAAGTGTGGAGCTAGATTTGTCTGGTTTGATATGACACAGGAGAGTCCTGTAGTCTGTGCTATGGAGGTTTCTGGCCCAAGCCTGGCTCTTTTGCAGTAAAGACAGGAAAGGCCAGGCTAGGCTAGTATACTGGTTGTGATACCCAGACTAAAACTGGGTATCTGATGGGTTGCAGAAAAGGTATGGAAAGGAGGTCAGGGATACTTATTAGACTAGACTTTGGGGGGGATTGGGAAGTCTGGGTACCTAGTGGGATGGTGGAGGTGGCCCAGAATGGACCTGTGAGTGGCTGCAGGTATGGCATGTCCTGGTAGAAGCCTAGAAATTGGCTTTGGCATGGGCAAGGGTGGTCAGATCCTACCCAATAGTTTAAAATACTAACTTGTGGGCTTAGAGAGATGCCTCAGAGGTTATTTAAAAGTTAAGAAGATTAAGGTCTAGGATAAGAAAATAGAGAATTTGAGAATCCATTACAAGGAGTCTAACTCAGAGTCTTACAGGGAAGTAGTGATGGATTCGGACTGGCTTACTATTTAACAAGGTTAGGCATGGCCTCTATATGAGCTCCAGGATTCTTTCAGGGTGAAAGGAAGATTTGTTAATTTCAAAATGTCTCAAGAGATGAATGCATTCCCAATAGAGTGTGGAGTCTGAGCAGGGGGCTACTTCCTAAAGCTGGTCTCTCCTCTATGTCCCAGGAGACAGTTTGTTTTTTTGTTGTTGTTGTTGTTGTTGTTTTGTTTTTGTTTTTGTTTTTGTTTTTTTTTCATTTTTTTTTATTGAGAAAAGGAGAAAAAAAAACAAGTTTCCACCTCCTCCCAGCCTCCCATTTCCCTCCCCCTCCTCCCACCCTTCTCCCCCTCCTCCCAGGAGACAGTTTGTATGGCTTAAATTGGTTTCCTTTGGAGTGAGTTACCCATTCAGTTCTTTTCTTACATGTGACAGAGAAAATTCACAAGCACTTAAGACCCTCATGCTCCACATCAGGACCATTGCTGAAGAAGGCCAAGGGAGTCAGAGCCTGCTAACCATAAACCATGTGCTCAACTGAAAGTAGTGAAGAAATGAGATGCTCCCAGGACCTAGAAATGGAAACACCTGGGTGCATCACAAAGTAGAAGGAGTTGGATCACAAGAAAGGAAATGTTTTTCAAACTTATCTTAGGTGACTCCCTTAGACTCTATCACAAGGTACATGGAGGAACTCAGATCCAGGTATGATCTTATAGATTTACAAATAGCTCTATCTAATCATCCTTCAGTGCTAGGTTTCACTGTGTAACTGCTTTTGCACAGTTTTTTAATACAACAGTCAGATCTGTAGAAGGTTAATCCGAATATGTAGGCTGTGTGAATATACGTTAGCATATGGAGAAAGGGGACCAGATGGGAGGTCTGTAAAAGTCTTTCCTCATTCAGTTGATGATGAGGTCTGAGAACAGACTCAGAGCTGTAGATTGATTGATGCTGAGGCACTAACTTATCTCATTTCTTTCATTAAAAACACGATTGATTCTAGTATAGCTTGATGAATAGTCTACAGTTGAAGTCAGAAAGCTTCTCCTGCTTTGCTCCTTTTGTTTGAGATTGCTTTCGCACTGTAGGGTGAGTATAGTTAGCAGTAATTCAGTGAAAATTTCAAAAGGCTGGAAGAAAGATTTTTTAACGTTTTCACAATATAGAAGTGATAAATCCTTGAAAAGATAAACATGCTTGGCCTGCTTTAAGCATTGTAAAATGCAAACATGTATAGAGGCATTACACGGTCTTGACACTAGTTTTTATGTTTCTATTTCAAATAACTTTTTCCATGACCAGATTAGGGAGATGACTCAGTTGTGAAGTGCTTGCCATGCAAGCATGATGACCTGAATTTGGATCCTCAGCACCATGTTAAAAGTCAAGTGTTGTGACATGCACCTATAATCCAGTATTGAGGAGGCTGAGATAATGGATCCTTCATGCTCTCTGGCCAGCCAGTACAACCAAATTTAAGAAGTCCAGGTTCAAAAATTAAGATAGCGAGTAAATGAGCTAGACAAGCAATGTTGATCTGTGTTCTCTGCATGCATATACATACACACAAGTATACATTTGCACACACAAGAAGCATGGCCAAAATTGAGGGATATTTATTTTGGAGACAAGTTCTCACTATGTTGTATATGCTGGCCGTAAACTTGTGTGCTCAAGCAATGCTCTCTACCTTACCCTCCTGAGTGGTGTGGCTACTGGCATGCACCACCATACCTGGCTATTAGGAACTTCTAAACCATTAAAATGCTTGGCTGGGATTAGCAAGAAGAAGACGAGAGAAGAGAGGAGGAAGAAGTGAAAAGAGGAATTAACGCAGTGCTTGGTGCTTTACAATTAGTCTGTCTGCACTGCTCCTAACAGACAAAGCTTTCCAGAGTTTGTTTCTGATAATAGTTGGCTTAATCATAATTTTTTCAGTGTCATCTAAGTGACTACGATATGAGGACTGTCAATCAAGTATCTTAAAGGAAAAGAGGTTGTCAAAGATACTAATTATAATGTCATCTTTCAATTTCCTTCTCTTTTCATTTTCTGAGCAAGCAAAAGTAGAGTTAAACCCAGTGAAGAAGGAAAATTTCTCACCAAAAAATTGTGGGGAAAAAAACTAATAAAAGCTATATCTGAAACAAAAGGAGAAATATTAGGCCTTTGTCAGCAGTAGGAGGCAACTGAAAACAAGGCTTAGTTAGAAACAGCAATCCCTAGTGGGTAAAGAAAACAATTTGACGATGTAAAGATTCCTCTGAGATTAGCAATAACATGGCTGGTTTAACCCAGGTCTCTGTGTGGTTTGCTAAGGTCCCTTTCCTGAAAGAGTGTTTATGAAAAATATATTATGGCTGTCCGTGTGTGTGTATGTGTTCTATGCACCTGTTTATGTGAATGCATGTATTCATGTTTGAACATGTGTATAGAAGCCAGTTAGACATCAGATATCTTTTTTTTGATTTTTTTATTATTATTAAAAATTTCTGCTTACTCCCCGACTCCAGCTCCCATTTCCCTCCCCATTTCCCTCCCCCTTTCCCGCTCCCCTCTCCCTCCCTCTCCAGCCCAAAGAGCAGTCAGGGTTCCCTGCCCTGTGAGAAGTCCAAGGTCCTCCCCCCTCCATCCAGGTCTAGGAAGGTGAGCACCCAAACAGCCTAGGCTCTTGATAGCTTTCCACTTTGGTTTTCCATTTGTTTGTTTTATGGTCTGTTTTTGAGACAGGGTCTCTCACTGAATATTGTCATTAATAGCTAGACTGGCTAACCAGGTGCAGTATCTCCCTGTCTGAACTGACCCCAATGCACCCAGCACTGAGGTTACAGATGGACTCTGCCAGCCCCTGGTTTCCTCATGGGTGGGTGCTGGGGCCCTGCATCCAGGCTCAAGTGTCCATGCTTGAACAGCATGAGTAAGGGAACCATCTTCTCAGCCCTAGATGCGCTGCTGCTGACAGCACTCTCATTGCCCTGTTCACTGTTCTTCTATACCTGAAGCCCTTATCTCATTTGTTTGTTTTTTGTTTTATTTGGTACAAGGACCCCCCCCATGTAGTCCAGGCAGGTCTGGAACTCACTATGTAGACCAGGCTGCTCTGGAACTCACCATGTAGACTAGGCTGACCTGGAACTCACAGAGGTCTTGCCTGTGCCTTCACCTCCCAATTGCTGGTATTACAGGCCTGCACCACCATGCCCAGCTACGCTCATGTGTTTGAATACCTGTTTCACCTTGTGGTACTGATTTGAAAGGCTATGGAACCATTGGGACAGTCTCTTGATGGCACATGTCAGTCAATAGGTGATATCCCTTTGAAGGTTATATCTGTCCCCTTCTTATATCAGTCAAGCCTTGTACTCCAAAGCTGATAAGTCACTACCATATGACTTGTAACCTGTGCCCTAAGACCTGTGACCTGTCCACCTGCTGCCATACCTTCTCCACCATGATGCCTTGAAACCATCCTTCAAAACAAAATTTCATCCCTTAAGATGCTTCTGTTGGACATTTTATCACAAAGACAAGAAAACCAGCTAATAATATACATCAACTGAAAAACACCTGCACAGAAAAGGCAACAGCAAAATGTAAGGCTAGCTAGAAGCTAGGAGCAAATATATGCAAACCACATTTGATGGAGAAAGGTCATTGGTTAAATAAAGAAACTGCCTTGGCCCTGATAGGACAGAAAATTAGGTAGGCAGAGTAAACAGAACAGAATGCTGGGAAGAAGGGAAGTGAGCTCAGACGCCATGCCACTGCTCCCCAGGGCAGACGCCATGAAGCTCTGACCCAGGATGGACGTAGGCTAGAATCTTCCTGGTAAGCGCACCTTGTGGTGCTACACACATTAATAGAAATGGGCCAAGCAGTGTTTATATGAATACAGTTTGTGTGTCATTATTTTGGGGCATAAGCTAGCCAGGCGGCCGGGAGCTGGATGGCAGGAACGTAGCCTGCAGCTCCCCTCAACACACATTTCTGATCATGGATTGCTAGCCAATTCCTATGCATATCCTATGCAACTCAACATTAAGAAACATATAACCCAAACATATAAAAATGAACAAAGGTTGTGATTAGATCTGACGTTTATCCAAAACTCATCTAACAGTGAGAGGTGTATGAGAAGTTCATGAGCATCCTTAGCTTGGATGAAAGTGCAAATGACCTTTTGTCTGTTTGAATAGCTGTAATCAAACAAAACAAGAGACCACAAATGTGGGCAGGTGTATAGAGAAGAGAGAATCCTCTTACACCATTGGGGAACTGAATGTTGGTGACCAATTGTAGAAATAGTATGGAGGCTCCTAAAAAGCTAGCAGAGAATTAACAGATGATCCCGCTATCCTCCTTGTGCGCATATGCACAGACATAGCTGACTACCAGGTACACTGCTCACTGCAGCATCGTTCAAGTAGCCAAGATGTAGAAACAATGGAGGTGTACTGTGTATTTCCATGGATAATTGGATAAAGACACACACACACACACACACACACACACACACACATATCACAAAATCAAGCAAAAGTAGGCATTGGAGAATATTAATTGACTGACTTAAAACAATTAGGGTTTACCTCTGAACCTCTAGTTAAAATCAATCCCCTTCAAACCATGATGACTGAGAAAAGAAATCTCTCCCTTCCCCTGTTTCTCCTTGGAGGATGGTTATGAAAGCTAGGCAACAATTACATGCTTTTGTAACTTAAATATCAATGTAATAAAAATCAATTATATACAGCCCTAACAATGCTTATAAAAAGGAGCTCTGGCCAGGCGGTGGTGGCACACACCTTAATCCCAGCACTTGGGAGGCAGAGGGAGGCAGATTTCTGTGAGTTCGAAGCCAGCCTGGTCTATTAGAGCTAGTTCCAGGACAGGCTTCAAAGCTACAGAGAAACCCTGTCTTGAAAAATTAAAAAAATAAAAGGGCGCTTTGTTTGCGACCTGCCCACCAGCACAGAGGCCTGATATCTCAGTGCCAGGAGAGACAGCATTGGGGTGAGTTTCTGGCCCCACTACACCAGCCTGGGAAGGAGAGCTCGGAGGTTCCTTGGCCCCCTATCCTTCTTGGGCTCTCTGCAGGGCCTCCACTCCCTGCATACCGCCTCTTTCTTCCTAGCCCACCCAGCTCCCATCCAGAACACTCCCCACTTCGGCCCCACTGTCCTCTTTTGATACATAACATCACCCAGCCCAGCCTGTCTGGGCACTGGGTCCGAATCCTTGGTGCACCCAAGAGGGCAGGAGTCCCTTTGTTTCTATGGCCTGCCTGCACCAAGCAGGGTAGGCGCTTTGTTTGCGACCTGCCCACCAGCACGGAGACCAGATCTCTCGGCGCCAGGAGAGCCAACGTTGGGGAGTGCCAGCATTGGGTAAGCAAGGAGACCTGATCCGGTAAAAGAAGATCCATAAGGGAGCATTTGGAAGAAGAGATGGGAAGACCCCAAGGCAAGAATTCGCCCAACAAGCTGAAAAGCAACATGAAGCCACCAGAAACCAGCAACCTCACAACGGGAGGACATGAACACCTTAATCAAGAAGAAGTAGAAAAAATTGACTTCATGAAAGTGATTGATGCCCTTAAACAGCATGTAAAAAAAAACGCCCTTATAGAAATGGATAGAAATATGACAGAAAGTTTGAAGAATTGAATAAATCAGTGAATGATACCCTAGAAAACCAAGGAAAAACAATCAAACAGATAATGGAAACAGTTCAAGACTTGAAAACTGAAATGGAGGCAAAGAAGAAAACACAAACAGAGGGCCGGCTGGACATGGAAAATTTAAGTAAACAAACAGAGTCTACAGAAACAAGCATAACCAACAGAATACAAGAGTTAGAAGAAAGAATCTCAGATTCTGAAGATACCATAGAGAAAATAAACACACTGATCAAAGAAAACAGCAAGTCCAACAAACTCTCCTCACAAAATATTCAGGAAATATGGGACACAATAAAAAGACCAAACCTAAGAATAATAGGAGTAGAAGAAGGAGAAGAAGTGCAGCTCAATGGTCCAGAAAATATATTTAATAAAATTATAGAAGAAAACTTTCCCAACCTGAAGAAAGATATACCTATGAAGGTTCAAGAAGCATACAGAACACCGAATAGGCTGGATCAAAAAAAAAAAATCCCCTCGCCATATAATTATCAAAACACAAAGCATATAGAATAAGGAAAGAATATTAAGAGCTTCAAAGGAAAAAGGCCAAATTACTTATAAAGGTAAACCTATCAGACTTACACCTGACTTCTCCACGGAAACCATGAAAGCCAGAAGGTCCTGGATAGATGTACTGCAGAAACTGAGAGACCATGGATGCAAGCCCAGATTACTATACCCAGCCAAGCTTTCATTCACTATAAATGGAGAAAATAAAATGTTCCAGGATAAAAACAAATTTAAACAATACGCAGCCACAAATCCAGCCTTACAGAAAGTAATAGAAGGAAAATCGCTAACCAAGTAGTCCAACAATGACCACAATAAGTCAGACTTCTAGAGACCCTTCACCAACACATATCAAAGAAGGGAAACACATAAACTCTACAACTAAAAAAATGACCGGAGTTAACAACCACTGGTCATTAATATCACTTAATGTCAATGGACTCAACTCACCTATTAAAAGGCACAGGCTAAGGGATTGGATACGAAAACAGGATCCAACATTCTGCTGTTTACAAGAAACACACCTCAACCAAAAGACAGGCACCTACTCAGAGTAAAGGGCTGGGAAAAGGCTTATCAAGCAAATGGACCTAAGAAACAAGCAGGCGTGGCCATACTAATCTCTAACAAAGTAGACTTCAAACTTAAATCAATCAGAAGAGATGGAGAGGGGCATTTTATACTCATAACAGAAACAGTTCATCAGAATGAAGTCTCAATCCTGAACATCTATGCCCCTAATATAAAAGCATCCACATACATAAAAGAAACATTGCTAAAACTCAAGGCAGCCATCAAACCGAACACACTAATAGTAGGAGACTTCAACACTCCTCTCTCATCAATGGACAGGTCAATCAGACAGAAACCTAACAGAGAAATAAGAGAATTAATGGAGGTAATGAACCAAATGGACTTAACAGACATCTATAGAACATTCCAACCAAATAGGAAAGAATATACCTTCTTCTCTGCTGCTCATGGAACCTTCTCAAAAATCGACCACATCGTCGGTAACAAAGCAAACATCCACAGTTACAAAAAAATATTAGTAACCACCTGTGTCTTATCAGATCACCATGGATTAAAGTTAGAATTCAACAACAATCCTACCCCCAGAAAGCCTACAAATTCATGGAAACTGAAGAGTCAACTACTGAACCATACCTGGATTAAGGAAGAAATTAAGAAAGAAATTAAAGTCTTCCTGGAATTCAATGAAAATAAAGAAACAACATACTTAAACTTATGGGACACTATGAAAGCAGTCCTAAGAGGAAAGTTCATAGCACTAAGTGCCCACTTAAAGAAAACAGAGAAAGCTCACATTGGAGACTTAACAGCCCACCTGAAAGCTCTAGAAAAAAAAAAGAAGCAGACTCACCTAGGAGGAGTAGAAGACTGGAAATAATCAAACTGAGGGCTGAAATCAGCAAAATAGAAACACAGAAAACAATCCAAAGAATCAATGAAACAAAAAGCTGGTTCCTGGAGAAAATCAACAAGATTGATAAACCCCTATTCAAACTAATCAAACGGCAGAGAGAGAATATCCAAATTAATAAGATCAGAAATGAAATGGGGGACATAACCACAGACACAGAGGAAATTCAGAGAATCATTAGATCTTACTACAAAAGCCTATATGCCACAAAACTGGAAAATGTAAAGGAAATGGACACTTTCTTAGATAAATACCATATACCAAAGTTAAACCAGGACCAGGTGAACAACCTAAATAGACCTGTTAGTCGCGAAGAATTAGAAGAGGTTATCAAAAACCTCCCTACTAAAAAAAGCCCAGGACCAGATGGCTTCAATGCGGAATTCTTCCAGAACTTCCAAGAGGAACTAATACCTATACTCCTTAACGTATTTCACAATATAGAAACAGAAGAGGCATTGCCAAATTCCTTTTATGAAGCTACAGTTACTCTGATACCAAAACCGCACAAAGACTCAACCAAGAAAGAAAATTATAGACCAATCTCACTCATGAACATCAATGCAAAAATCCTCAACAAAATACTGGCAAACCGTATCCAAGAACACATTAGAAAAATTATCCATTATGATCAAGTAGGCTTCATCCCAGAGATGCAGGGCTGGTTCAACATACGAAAAACTATCAATGTAATCCATCATATAAATAAACTGAAAGAAAAAAAACATATGATCATTTCATTAGAGGCTGAAAAAGCATTTGACAAAATTCAACATCCCTTTATGATAAAAGTATTGGAGAGATTAGGGATAGAAGGGTCATACCTACATATAATAAAAGCTATATACAGCAAGCCGACAGCTAACATCAAATTAAATGGAGAGAAACTTAAAGCCATCCCACTTAACTCAGGAACACGACAAGGCTGTCCACTCTCGCCATACCTCTTCAATATAGTACTTGAAGTTCTAGCAATAACAATAAGACAACATAAGGGGATCAAGGGGATTCGAATTGGAAAGGAAGAAGTTAAACTTTCGTTATTTGCAGATGATATGATAGTGTAGATAAGCATCCCCCAAAACTCCACCAAAGAACTTTTACAGCTGATAAACACCTTTAGTAATGTGGCAGGATACAAGATCAATTCCAAAAAATCAGTCGCCCTTTTATACACAAAGGATATGGAAGCAGAGAGAGAAATCAGAGAAGCTTCACCTTTCACGATAGCCAAAAACAGCATAAAATATCTTGGGGTAACTCTAACCAATGAAGTGAAAGATCTATTTGACAAAAACTTTAAGGCATTGAAGAAAGAAACTGAGGAGTATACCAGAAAATGGAAGGACCTCCCTTGCTCTTGGTTTGGGAGGATCAACATAGTAAAAGTGGCAATTCTACCAAAGGCAATTTATAGATTCAATGCAATCCCCATCAAGGTCCCTTCAAAATTCTTCACAGATCTTGAGAGGACAATAATCAACTTTATATGGAAAAACAAAAAAACCCAGGATAGCCGAAACAATCCTATACAATAAAGGATTGTCTGGAGGCATTACCATCCCTGACTTCAAACTCTATTACAGAGCTACAGTGATGAAAACAGTGTGGTACTGGCATAAAAACAGAGTAGTCGACCAATGGAATCGTATAGAAGACCCGAATTTTGACCCACAAACCTATGAACACCTCATTTTTGATAAAGGAGCCAAAAGTATACAATGGAAGAAAGAAAGCATCTTCAACAAATGGTGCTGGCATAACTGGATGTCAACCTGTAGAAGAATGAAAATAGACCCATATATATCACCATGCACAAAACTCAAGTCCAAATGGATTAAAGACCTCACTATCAGTCACAACACATTGAACCTGATAGAAGAGAAAGTGGGAAGTACCCTACAGGAGATGGGCACAGGAGATCGCTTCCTATGTGTAACCCCAACAGCACAGACTTTAAGGGCAACATTGAATAAATGGGACCTACTAAAACTGAGAAGCTTCTGTAAAGCAAAGGACACTGTCACCAAGACAAAAAGGCAACCTACTGACTGGGAGAAGATCTTCACCAACCCCGCAACAGACAAAGGTCTGATCTCCAAAATATATAGAGAACTCAGGAAACTAGACTTTAAAATGCTAATTAACCCAATTAAAAAATGGGGCACTGAACTGAATAGAGAATTCTCAGCAGAGGAAGTTCAAATGGCCAAAAGACACTTAAGGTCATGCTCAACCTCCTTAGCAATCAGGGAAATGCAAATCAAAACAACTTTGAGATATCATCTTACACCTGTCAGAATGGCTAAAATAAAAAACTCCAATGATAGCCTTTGCTGGAGAGGCTGTGGAGGAAGGGGTACCCTCATCCATTGCTGGTGGGAATGCAATCTTGTGCAACCACTGTGGAAGTCAGTGTTTCGGTTTCTCAGGAAATTCGGGATCAACCTACCCCTGGACCCAGCAATACCACTCCTGGGAATATACCCAAGAGATGTCCTATCATATGACAAGAGCATTTGTTCAACTATGTTCATAGCAGTATTATTTGTAATAGCCAGAACCTGGAAACAACCTAGATGCCCTTCAATGGAAGAATGGATGAAGAAAGTGTGGAATATCTACACATTAGACTACTATGCTGCGGTAAAAAACAATGACTTCTCAAATTTTGCATGCAAATGGATGGAAATAGAAAACACTATCCTGAGTGAGGTAACCCAGACCCAAAAAGATGAATATGGGATGTACTCACTCATAATTGGTTTCTAGCCATAAATAAGGGTCACGGAGTCTACAATTGGTGATCCCAAAGAAGCTAAGTAAGAAGTTGAACCAAAGGAAAAACATATAGTTGTCCTCTTGGCTATGGGAAGTAGACAAAATGGCCGGGGAGAAAATTGAGATCTTGGGGGTGGGGTGGGATGGTGGTAAGGGGAGATGAGGAGAGAAAAGGGAGAAGGGGAGAATGGGGGGAACTTGGTGAAAAAGGAGGATTGGGATAAAGGAAGGTTAGATAGGGGAGCACGGAAGCACAATTCTTAGTTAAGGGAGCCACCTTAGCGTTGGCAAGAGACTTGAACCTATAGTGGCTCCCAGATGCCCAAGCCGAGGTCCCCAGTTAGTTCCTTGGGCAGCTGAGGATAGGGAACCTGAAATGACCCTATCCTATAGCAATACTGACGAATATCTTGCATATCATCATAGAACCTTCATCTGGTGATGGATGGAGATAGAGACAGAGACCCACACTGGAGCACTGGACTGAGCTCCCAAGGTCCCAATGAGGAGCAGAAGGAGGGAGAACATGAGCAAAGAAGTCGGGACCACGAGGGGTGCACCCACCCACTGAGACAGTGGAGCTGATCTATTGGGAGCTCACCAAGGCCAGCTGGACTGTGACTGTAAAAGCATGGGATAAAACTGGACTCTCTGAGCTTGGTGAACAATAAGGGCTAATGAGAAGCCAAGGACAATGGCACGGGGTTTTGAACCTACGTAATGTGCTGGCTTTGTGGGAGCCTAGCCAGTTTGGATGTTCACCTTCCTAGAAATGGACAGACGGGGGAGGACCTAGGACTTACCACAGGGCAGGGAACCCTGACTGCTCTTTGGACTGGAGAGGGAGGGGGAGAGGAGTGGGGGGGAGGGGGAGAAGGGTGGGAGGAGGGGGAGGGAAAAGGGAGGCTGGGAGGAGGTGGAAACTTGTTTTTTTTCTCCTTTTCTCAATAAAAAAATGAAAAAAAGAAAAAAAATAATAATAGTAAAACAAAATAAAAAAGAAAGAAAGCTGCTCTGATTCCATTACGATATGCACATACATCTTTTTGTATCTTGAATTTAATTTCTATAAAATAAAAATTAGATGAATACTCACGTTGGTGAGAGGACTCAGCAGGTAAAGGCACTTTCCAACAAGGCCAACGACCTGAGGTCAACTCCTAGGGCCCACAAGGCTCTGAAGTCCACATGCATGCCCTGACAACTGCTCAGGTCCAAACACAAATAAACAAATGTAAATTATATTAATAACACTTTAGGTGTCCCTACTATTAAAAGCTACAACAGAAGATCTGGGCATTACACATTAGCTTGCTAAAACTATGCTACACGAACTTCTAAATATGAAAGCTTTGTAATCTATAGTAAAGGTATCCCACACTGTAGATGGTTACATACGTTGAATATTCATGGGAAAGTTTCAATTAGAAAAGAAAAGTAAACCAGTCATGGTGTCTCCAATCTGTAATATAAAATTCAGGAGGCTAAGGAAAGAGGATTACTATAAATCCAAGGGCATCTACATATTGAGTTCTAAGCTAGCCTGAGCCATGTAGGGAAACCCCATGTCAAAGAAATAAGTAAAAAGAAAATAGTAACTACAAGATCAAAGTAAAAGACTAGATCCAGAAGAATCTTAGATGGATATTGCTAAGTAAAAAGAAAAAAACTAAAGAGACAATATAATAACTGTATGATGCTCCAGAAAAGACAAAATAATGGACACATTTAAAATATCAACACTTTCCAGTAGTCATTCATACACCAGGAAGAGGTGGGCAAAGCACAGAGAAACCTTTAGGGCTATGAGATACTGGGATGTGGGCTGCCTGTTATCATACACTTGTCCAAACTCACAATGAACAGCACCACACATGGAGCATCAAAGAAAACCAGTGACGAGTCCGGTGATAATGCTCCTGTGAGGGTTTATCAATTGCAGCAAAAACACAGAAGCAGCGCATGTGTAAGCGTAGGGGGTGTGAGCACTCTCTGTACTTCCTGCTCGACTGTGATGTGGAACTGGACTTGCTTTAAAAAGAGATAGATAGATAGATAGATAGATAGATAGATAGATAGATAGATAGATAGATAGATATGATAGACAGACAGACAGACAGACAGACAGACAGACAGACAGACAGATAGATAGATAGATAGATAGATAGATAGATAGATAAAGCCTCCCTTTTAAAGACAAACCATGCAGCTTGCCATTCATGGCCATGGACTATGGTTGGTTGGTCTTCTGTTATTAATCCTGCAAGGACTTGCTTGTAGTTGATCTGTGGAGCCCTACTGTAGGCCTCGCCTGTTCTTTTTGTCTTGGGGAGCCTTGGCTCTGTATAGAAGCCTCCTGTCTCCCAGGAGATTCCAACCTAGTAAGCAGTATTCAGGAGCTAATAGGATAGAGTAGAATGGGTGTGTGGTGAATGAGGGCTCCAGCTACTCACTGTGTAGGTATGATTTTAACCCTCTGCTTTAGTTTTTCCTCTTGTATACATAGCTCATAGTCCCAGGCCCACAGAGCCTGGTCCAATTCCCTGGACTACAGGCTTCTGTCATTTGCTGGAGCGATGGTAGACTGTGGAAAAGGCTGTCTGAACACAAGATAGGGAGACCGTCTGCCTAGTAACTTAGCTGGTTTGCATTACATTTTCAGTTGAAGGGTCAGTTTTCAGCCCTGCCCACCCTGTGCACATTCCTACTGCCTTAATTTCTAGGTTGTTCAACGAGAATCAACTCACTTCTCTCTGGCTTTTCCTACCCACCTGTGTTAAGTACTTTTCTTGTAGCTATGACAAAACAGCCAACAGAAATAATTTCCTGAAGGAAGGATTTGAGGGGTTTCGGGTTTTTTAAGTTTTTTTTTTAACTTAAAAAATTTTTATTCATTTTATATACCAACCCCTTTTCCCCTCCCCTTCCCATCCCTCCTTCCACTCCTCAGAGGGGATAAGGCCTCCCTTGGGGAGTCAACAAAGTCTGACATACCAAGTTGAGGCAGGACCAAGCCCCTCTCCGCGGTATAAAGGCTGAGCAAAGTATCCCACTATAGAAAATGGGCTCCAAAAAGCCAGTTCATATACCCGGGATAAGTCCTGATCCCATTACCAGTCCCCTTCCTCTCACCACCCCTGCTGCCCCAACAAAAACTCAAGTCACATGACCATCACCCACATTCAGAGGGTCTAGTTTGGTCCCACGCAGTTTCCCCACCTGACAGTTCAGAGTCTGTGAGTTCCCACTAGCTCAGGTCAGCTGTCTCTGGTTTTCCCCATCATGATCTTGACACTGCCCCCTCTTTGTCATGTGATCCCTCCTCCCTCTCTTCAATTCATCTCCAGGAGTTCAGACCAGTTCTTGACTGCTGTGGGAACTCCTTCTGCCAATGGCCTTTGAGATGCTGGCCAACTTTGAGCACAGTCTTGGGTACTATATATGCAGAGGTAGGGGTGTACAGCATACAGAGGGAAACCCCACATCACTTGACTGTGGGTCACTGCATCTGCTTCCATCAGTTTGATGTAGGTTCTATGATGACAGTTAGGGTAGTCACTAATCTGATTATAAGTGAAGGCCTGTTTCAGGCACCCTCTCCACTACTGCTAGGAGCTTAACTGGGGTCATCTTTGTGGATTCCTGGTACATTTACACAAGGGAGTATTTCTCAGCAGAGGATGGGGATAGAGGATGGGGAATGACATTTTGAAATTTGCAGGCAAATGTATGGTATTAGAGAAAAAAATCCTGAGTAAGGTAACCCAGACCCAGGAAGACAAACATGGTATGTCCTCACTCATAAGTAGATGTTAGATGGAAAGCAAAGGATAACCAGGCTACAGTCCACGACCCTGGAGAAGCTAGGCAAAAAGGAGGCCCCTAAGAAGGACACATATGGATGGCCCCAGGAAGGGGAAATAGTTAAGATCGCCTGAGTAAACTGGGAGGTGGGGTAGAAGGGAGAAGATGGGATGGGAGCATGAGGGACCCAGAAGACCGAGTTGGGAGGGACGAGTGGGAGAGCAATGAAAGAGAGATCTCGATAGAGGGAGCCATTATGGGGTTGGGGAGAAACCTGGTGCTAGGAAAGGACTTGTTTAAGGGAATAATCTGTTATGGTGGAAATAGCATGATGGCAGACGCCTCTGATACAGGACACTGGCAGATTGCCTGAGAGAGGAGGAGAAGCAGGTTACACTGGTTTCCTTCCCTCAGCTGTTCCACCTTCTGAGGACAGCAGACCCTCTGAGGACAGCACCACCTGCTGGAAAACAAGAGCTTATTCCCACGAACCTTCAGGGACATTTCGTAGTCAAACCACCTATTAAACATTTCTTTAAAATTCAGGGTGTGTGAGTGTGCATGTGCAGGTGTGTATGCATGTGTGTGTGTGTCTGTGCATGTGTGTGTTTGGGGGCTACAGACCACAGCTCCCAGGTGAAGATCAGAGGACAGCTTGCAGGAAATTTCTTCCCACCTTTCACCAGGTGGATCCTGGAGTTTGGAGCTGAAAACTTGGCTTCAGGCTCCTATATCTGCTAAGCCATCTCACTGGCCCACATCTCAGTGGTTTTGCTTAATAATAATAATAATAAATAGTATCATTTGTAGGTGAGCTTTAGGAAAGAGTAAGAAACCTATGTGGATTCAACCCAAACGTTTAACACAAAATTAACAGTATTTTCTAATTTTTAAAGCCATTTCATATTTTCAGCATAAATAAATGATTAACTTACTATTGCTCATGTAGTGTTTCTAAAACCTTCAGAAAAATGTAACTTTTAAATTATTTTAACATATTTTATTGCTAATCATTAAGTAGAGTATTTGTTTTGATTTTCATTTTATTTTTTGCTCTTGAATTAGAAGTTGTTTGCACGTCTGACATTTTCTATTTAATGCTTCTCTCATAAAATTAGCCAGCTTACCCTGTTATCCTAGCATTTGCATGGTGACATGTCATCCTCAGGTGGCAAATATACATAAATGATGAACATTTAAATTGTAAGAGTTGCGCTTGTCCTCACTCCAAAATTAGAATTAAAGCTCTAAAAAAAAAAAATGTAAATTGCCATCTGGTGGAGGAGACCAAAAACCCGAGGAAATCTGTATCAAATACAGGGGGGAAAAATCTAAGTAGCTGTTCATACACACTTTAATTGACCTGAAAACCCAAAGCCGAGCAATGCACAATTTTATGAATTTCACTTTCAAAAATAATGCTCTTTAAAAACAATGCTTTTTAAAATTAGTATGTATAAAATGACTCCATTCTGAAACTTCTATAAACTGACCCTTTTAAAACAAACAAAAAAAATAGATTTATATGTTGTGGCAATACAGTATGTCAATTTTTAAATAGTCATAATAATCGTATTTACCTGAAATCTCTACCAAAAACTTTCTTCCCATGTGAGTTCATCATTTTTAGTTTTTTTGAAGTTGGTTTTGGGTTTGTTGTTGTTGTTGTTGTTGTTTATTTTGTTTGTTTAGGTAGGCAGGCTTGGAAATTTTCTAAGTATAAATGGCAGGTCAAAGCCGGGCGGTGGTGGTGCACACCTTTAATCCCAGCACTCGGGAGGCAGAGGCAGGCGGATCTCTGTGAGTTCAAGGCCAGCCTGGTCTGCAAGAGCTAGTTCCAGAACAGGAACCAAAAAAGCTACGGAGAAACCCTGTCTCGAAAATACAAAAAAAAAAAAAAAAAAAAAAAAAAAGGTCAGGTCAATTTAAATATTATGAGTCAAATCAGTAACATATATTAAAATGCTAAGATTAATTCACTCATTCAGCAAATGCGGGTTAAATGCATTTGATAAGCCAAGTATTTTTGCAATGCCAGAATGCTGCAGGTCAGTTTTCAGGGACCAAGAGCGCTGTGAAATCATCTTGTTCCAAATGGCAGGTTGATGATGTCACAGAAATGCTTACCAAAGAGACGCTGCATCCCTCCTGCTCTGCATCTCACCAGGAACGCGTAGGAAAATCACCTTTGGGAAATAGAGTACGGTCCAACTTGCCTTTAAGTGAACAGACCGCATTAGTCAGCCACCCACTGTTACAATGGGATGCTGAGGCAGATAACTTATAAAGAGATAAGGGCTCTTTAGCCACAGTTCTGGAAATTGTAGCCGAGATTGGAAAGTCCTATTACTTTACGTCTGTGATGAGAACACTGGTGGCCATGGTGGGGAGCACACCACAGCAAACCTCCCACATCCTGAGCCGGCACAACAGGGCTTCATCCCTCAGCACAGCTGACTGTGTGGTGGGAGTGCCATTCAGACCATAAAACCCGCATGTAGAGAGCACCACCTGACAAAATGAAAACAAAGTCTACTCCATCAAAGTCCATAGTTCTGGGAAAGTCTCAAATGTGTTATTCTTGCGTTTTGACTTCTGTAGTCCTGCTTCTAGTTTACTGTTCTTGTTAGCTGAAGTGTATCAGCCCAGAATATGGGTTTTGTGCTTAAAGCTCACCATGAGAAATGCCACACTGGAATCCTGAACACACAGTATAGTCACCGGCTATAAAGGTTTTCTATTGACTTAAATCCATGACCCAGCAGTCTTCTCTGCTGGATGCCCCCACAACACCAGAAGGAAGAGAGACTAAGAAACTGGGTCCACAGGTACTTGCATGATGGGTCACACGGGCTAGTGACCATTGATTAGACTCCAACCTGTCAAAAGAACTACCACCTCCCAAATGTCTCATTCTGGGAGTCCAGTTGTTAAGACATGAGCTTTGGCAGGGCTCACATGAGTTCACAGAGAAAAAAGTGGCAAGCACGGGCCCAGCATAGGTCTGTACAGGTCCTCTGTGTATATGTTAGAGCTTGGTGTTTCTGGGGGACTCCTAACAGTGGGGTCAGGGATGTCTCTGACTCCTTTGCCTTCTCTTAGAACTCTTTCCCTCCTATTGGGTTGGCTTGTCTAGCCTTGATATGAGGGGTTTTGCTTTCTCTTATTGTATGTTGTTTTGTCCTGTTTGATTGTCGTCTCATGGAGGCCAGATCTTTTCTGAAGAGGAAACAGAGGAGGAGTTAGTCTGAGGGGAAGGGACAGGAGGAATAGCTGGGAAGAGCAGAAACTGTGTTCAGGATGTGTTGCATGAGAGAAGAATCTATTTTTAATTATACACGCATATATTTTTAAATACGTGTATTTTAATATATGTTTAAAATATATTTTTATTTATACATATCTTAAGATATGTATAAATAAGTGTGTGTGTGTGTGTATGTGATGAAAAAGACATATATAAAATCTTTAAAAAGACATGTGCTTTGGGAAGACTCCTCCAAAAAACATAACACATCCAGAATGCCAAAGAAAATGGTAGATAATGGAGGATACGTTCACCAACTTGGTACCATCATTCCACACTGAATCAAACACCACATTGAATGTCATAAATATGCAGTCATGATCTATAAATTTAAAGTGTTATTAATGAAAATAAACCAATTAGATCAAAGTAAAACAAACACATTAAGGAGGCCAACCTGCAGAGTGACTCGGAGGAAGAGCTTGTGCCTAGAACATGGGGAAAACCACACCACGCTTTCAAAACCAGGATAAAAGTACTTAACTGGCTGAAACAGAAATCTCATGCAGGTCCTTCTGTTGGAAAACCACCAAAGACATCATCTGTGATACAGAACATTCCAGAGCCTCCCAAGATGTAATTTCACCAACATCAAAAATGTTAAATGCAGAAAGAACACTAGCTTTGTCTTATCACAAAAGCAGAAACTAGAAGGGAAATACGTGGCATGCAGGCAGGTGCACAAACAACATGCCCAGCTGTCAGTGGCATCTGTCACAGGACACAGGAGGTGACAGGAGAGAAGGCCAGAGGTGCAGAACTTCTCAGAAGACATGTCTTCTTAGTGAGGCTCACGACATACATCCCAGCAGCAGCTCAGTCCAGATGGAGTCTCACTGATGGTTGCATTGCAGGTCGAGGGTCAAGGTCAGGGGTCAGATGTGCCCTGCAAGACACTTCCTCAACTCACAAGAATTGAGTCAGAAATGAATTGAGAGTCAGTGTGTGACTTTTCTCTTTCTGGATCACGTGGATCGAGTTTTATTCTTAAAGATTTCATAAGATGAAAAGCATACAGAATGCTTATTTGTAAGACATCAGTTTTATTAGAACAAACACGAGTCTACCTTGTAATATCAAACCAGACATTATGCACACTGGCTTCCTGTGTGCAGGCACTGAAGCAAAGTCTAACATCATAGTTTTATTTCAGAACTTGGCTGCTTTTCTGCTTCTAGAATGTGGCCCATAAAAGCCTGTGGTCTGCCTGTCTTCCAGTTAGACAATGCCAGCCAGCCATCTGGCCTGGCAGCTCTGAAGAGAGATGCTTCCACACCCAGTTTGTAAAGGTTCCAAGCCATGCTTGCGAGTGGTTGCTGTGGCTATTTCTGCGCTCAGGGGAAGAGGGGCCAGTGAGCCATACTATACATGGGCCTTGCAGCATTAGAAGGGGAATGAAGGAGGTGAAGCTCTGAGATATATGCAAGCTTACGTCTGCAAAGATGAGACACCTGGAGCTCAGGAAGGTTGTGGAAAGATCATGCATGAAAGTATAGAGAGCATCATATGTGCAATCAGGATGGCTCCCCCTACTCAGTTTTAAATCAGGGGGATACAAAGAGTTATATGAACTCAGGTTAATAAAGCATAAATGATCAGTCCTTTGTGCAGGTGATCGCAGAAGAGATGAGTACTACATTTGTGCAAGTTTCTGTAATTACAAACCATGTGTGTGTGCATGATTGCATGTGTGTGGGGCTGTGGGTGCGTGTGTGTGTTGAGTGAAAGCGTGCATATGGAGGGCAGAGGACAACTTTTAGTAGTCAGTTCTGTACTTCCACCTCATAGAACTCAAGTACCCAGCTTTCGCAGTAAGTCCCTTCTTGTACCGAGCTATGTCACCGACCCATTTGTTCGCTTTTAAGACTACACATAGCTAACTAGACATCTCGTGAAAACCTGTGTAGTGCAGTGTGCCCTGGCATAGCCTTTTGGCAAGGCAGCTTGATATGGTCATCTTCAAGGTTCACACTGGAGAACCAAGCACTCAAGTTGCAAAAACTTGCAGCAAGGAGATCTCATAGTATTTTGAGTAAGTATATGATTTTGCGTTGGACCACATTCATGACTGCCCTCAGCCACATGTGTCCCATAAAGCATGGGCTGGCCACATTCAATCAATTTCTGTAATCATCTATAGTTACAAAGAATTAGAGGCAACTGGTAGATCATAGGAACAGCAACCAGATGTCTACCAAATTTGCATATCAAACCATGAAGTTGGCTTAAAAATATATAGATAAAATGCATATCAGAGACACTGTACAAAGAAAAGTTTCCTTGATCAAACACAGGGGACACTGTCCACTCACCACTCTCTAAGTAATACATTGATATCAAGGAGGATGGGTATTTGGGGACAGACAAAAAGGAATACTTGTGCAGAGAAGCAGGCAAGTGTCATGTCCTAGAACCTCAGCCTTCCTTAGACCTCTATCTGGCCCACCAGGCCCTGACACACATTGTCTACTTAGCTTTGATTCCTTTCTCTCCAAATAGCCTCATCTGTAATCTGTCTGTCTGCATGTTTCCCTCAACAGATGGAGAGTTGTAGCCCTGGTCCAAGTGCACATTTCTGCAGCTTTGTCCTTTACTGGCAGTGGAACTAGGCATCGAGGCTCATGTAAACATCTATTCTAAACTTGATTAGTCCATCTGGGAAAGATTTGGAGAGGTTGAAAAAATGAGAGACACACCCTGGATTGCCGTGGTTCTTCTGAAGTGAATTTTATATTCCACTCACAGGCCCTCCTTAGAGGAGAAAGTTGTGTCTTGTCCTATTTCAGACAACTCTAAAATGCTTCTTTTGGCACCCAAAACATTCTCATGGGAGTCTGTTTATCTGCCCGCTAACAGGCACACTAGTCCAGAAAGTGTGCCCTAACATACACTGTGCTGCCTTTGCTTCTTTCCAGTTTGGCACTATCAGGAATATTTATTAATAAGCCTCCTTGATAACCGAGCACAAAAGTGCTTTCTTTATTCTCAATGCAAAGAGAAAAGATTTCACTGCTGATAAATATATGCTTGACCAAACAACAGAGATTTTTAATAAAGATTTTAAGTTTAGAATCTTCGTTTAGTCAGAAAAAAAAAACTACTGATAGTTGAAAGAGCAGCAGGAGCTGTTCCATGCAGCCCCAAACCATGAGTTTTTTTTTTTTTTTCTGATAGCTTAATCATTATGTGGCTGTGTTATTTCAATGACTTTTGGCATTAGGAAAATTTCAGGTTAATTTTTATCTTGGAAATGGCAAATCAAAGGATGAGTGCTCAGCAAAGTGGAGTCAAGGTAAACAGATATAGGGAGAACATTAGATCTATGAAAAGCAAGATGGGACCCTGATGTGGTGGCTCAGGCCTTAATCCTATCACTGTGGGAGGGGGGGAGCAGAGCCAGGCAGACCTCTGTTTCAGACCAACTTGTCTACATAGCGAATTCCAGGCCAGCCAGAGCTACATGGTAATGCCTTTCTCAGAGAAAGAAAAACTGAAGAAAAAAAGAAAAACTGAGGAATTGGCACATGGAAATATTCCTGTATAAAATTACCTCGGTCAACCAGAGTCCTTTTCCAATCCTTGGGAACTTCTGCCATGCACAGACATGTTGGGAATTCTACCTCACTTTTCATTGTGCTGAAAGCAATTATTTTCGCTTTATGTCTGGGTGCTACTCCCAGTACTGTCGCCGCCTGCATGGCTCCCTGTGGGCATGTCAGTCAAGTTCTCTGGGGCTCAGCAAAGAGAACTCCCATTCCAGATCCCTGGGGCTCCAAAAGCCTCCTATTTTGAAATATAGGTTTTCTTTGTTGCTTTTTCTTTTGCAATGTTTTTTTTTTAGAAATAAAACTTATAGAAGAAAAATGTTACTCTAGTGTTTTGGAAATCAAGTTAGAAGCCTCGGTCTGAAAAGCAAAATAAAAAATGGGAAGATGCGGACAATGAGGACTACTGAGAACTCAAGAACAATGGCACTGGGTTTTGATCCTACTGCACATACTGGCTTTGTGGGAACCTAGGCAGTTTGGATGCTCACCTTACTAGACCTGGATGGAGGTTGGTGGTCCTTGGACTTCCCACAGGGCAGGGAACCCTGATTGCTCTTCGGGCTGACAAGGGAGGGGACTTGATTGGGGGAGGGGGAGGAAAATGAGAGGCGGTAGCGGGGAGGAGGCAGAAATCTTTAATAAATAAATAAATAACAAAAAATGAGAAGATGGCTTCACATCCATATGCATCCAGGAAGCTTTGGTTGGACTCCATGGGTGTAAAGAAATAAATGAATAAACTTAAAAGGATGACATGGAGTTAGGAAGGAAATGTGACAGGGAGTTCTGGAGAGACTAGAAGGGGTGTATGACCAAGATATAGTGCAGACATGTATAAGATTTCCAAATTATAAAAACTAGGTTGAGCTGGAGCGAAAGCTCAACTGTTCTAGGCTAAGCTCACAACCAAAAATACAAAAACTGGGTAAACATCAATGCCAAAAGTGGTTGGGAGAGTCAACCCTGAGGTAACAAGAGTGGGAGACTGTCGTTGCCTGCCCCCCTGCAAGCTGAACACTTGGGAGAGAGCAGGCCCTACACCTCTCCAGGGCATCTCAATGGAGCCAACCAACCCTGTTAATGGAGCTGTGGGTGAGCCAGCCCCGAAGTTGTGAGCATGTAAGGACAGCCCCCATTTCTCATCTGTCTTATGGCAGCATGGGCAGGAGAAAGATGACTACCCCCACCCACCAACACCTGAGGCAGGTGAGAGAACTGGTCCTGAGGTCACAAGAGCCAGAAAACAAGCCCTGCACCTTACCTGAGCAACGCGATAAACCCAGCCCTGTTGGTGGAGCTGTGGATGAGCCAGCCCCAAAGGAGAGCAAAGGAGAGCTGTCCCCATTATGCATCTGTCTTGAGGAGGCACAGGCAGGGGAGAGTTGCCCTCCACCCTAACCCCCATCAAGACCTGGGGCAGGTGGGAGAGCTGGCACTGTGGTCATAAGAGTGGGAGAGTCAACACTGTTAGCGCAGGTGTGGGTGAGCCAGCCCCGAAGTTGTAGACATGGGTGAGCTGTCCCCATTCTCATCTGGAGGACTAACCCTACAGCTGCCCAGGCCCAAACCCCAGGGTTATGACTTGGCCTGCCCCAACAACACAGAGGTACAGCAGGATATTCAGGAAGCGTCCTAGTGAGGACCCAGCATCATTAGTGTAGTAGAAACCAGAGATCTCTAACTAGACCAATGGCTCTTTGCAATGAACACTTGCAGGTAAAGATCTATGGACAAAGGGATCTACAGCAAGACTCACCCCTTAACACTGCAACTTTCATGATGAGACTTTTAATTTTTTCCCTTTTTTTTCCTTTTTTCTCTTAAAGTTTGTTTTATTGGGCAGGGGTCTGCAGGGGCAGAGGATGAATGCGAAGAGACAGGGGAATGGATAGGATCAAGATATATGATGTAAAAGACACATAGATTAAATAAAATTTAAAAAACAGGGGGAAAAGAAAAGTCAAATAAACTATACAAAATCTAAACAGATAACCATACGTGTGAAAACATATTTTCTATGTGCAGGAATATGATTACTGAGATTCCTGCTATGCAAGGTAATTGGTTTAATTTGAGGGAGAAAACTGAGTAACTGAGATCACTGTGATCAAAATATGACAAGAAAGGCAAGGAAGCTCTGGGCCACAAGAAACATTCGTGGTTAAGACTGGAAGTAAACCAGTCTCCTGTAAGAGATTCGAAAGGGGGAGAGTGAAACCAGCTCGCTTGAGAAGAATTTTGATATTGAACAAAGATCTGAGTAGTTAAGGAACTAAACTCTATAATTATCACCAAGGCATTGTCCAATGACTACAAGCTGCTAATAAGAAGGGACAGCAATACACTGTGTCTACAAGACCAACTCTGGTTACTATGACAATGATAAAAAGCAAGGCAGAGAATCTAAGGATAAGTAGAGATCAAGCCAACACAGTGGTACATGCTTTTAACCCCAGACTGGCCTCAAAGAACTGGATCCAAGAGATGCTCCTGCCACAGTGTCCCACGTAGGAAAATGGAGGCTGAGGTCATACCAAGTACTTGTCATCCTATTTTATAGAAATTGGAGGATAAAGCATACTCTGTCAAATATACTTAGACTAAAACCACAAACTATGCTTCTATTTTTTTTAAAAATCAATTATTTTATTTTTAAATTTTATTGAGCTCTACATTTTTCTCTGTTCCCCTCCCTACCTCTCCTCTCCCCTTCAACCCTCTACCAAGGTCCCCATGCTCCCAATTTCTCAGAAGATCTTGTCTTTAAAAGTCAAATTTGATTGCAGTCAATATACCTTTCAAAATGAATCTACAAAACTGTGTCTAATACAAATGTGCATATCAGTACTAATGTGCATTGCAATTAATACTACTCCTAACAACTGCATCATAAAATGCATAAAATGTGGGGCTGGAGAGCTGGCTCACTGGGTAAGAGCACTAGCTGCTCTTGCAGTGGACCCGAGTTCAGTTTCCAGCGCCCACATAGTGGTTCATGATCATCCCTCGTTCCAGTTCCATGGAAGTTGATGCCCTATTCTAGACCCATTGACCCTAGACATGCTTTGGTGCACATACATACATGCAGGAAAAAACACTGATATACATAAAAAATTATCAAAAGGTAAAATACTTTAATGTATAAAATGTTATCATTGTTAATTTTATGTGCCTATTGGGATGAATTGAAGGAGATCCATGTGGCTTGTAAAGTGTTTGTCCTCAGTATGTCTGTAAGAACG
Source organism: Microtus oregoni (assembly GCF_018167655.1). NCBI lineage: Eukaryota > Metazoa > Chordata > Mammalia > Rodentia > Cricetidae > Microtus > Microtus oregoni. The sequence continues at coordinate 46,243,281 of NW_024543071.1, forward strand.
TTCGGTTGGCATTTGTGAACTGAGTAAGACGGGAGTGGGTAGCATCCAGTCAACTGTGGGGCCAGACGAACAGAAGTGGAAGAAGCATGAATCTCCTGTCTATCTGGAGCGGGTACCATTTCTCTCCTGCTCTTAAGCACCCTAACTCCAGGTGTCCCATCTGCTGGACTCTCCAATTCATCACAATGGGCTCCTAGGTTCTCAGGCCCTCCCCTCACACTGAGAGTTACATCATTCATCTGCCTGATTCTGGGACCTTCAGACTAAAACTGAGTCACAAGAAAGCCTACCTAATCTCCAACCTTTGGACGGCCCTTCATGAAGCTAATTGGCCTCCATAATCGCGTGAATGATTTTTCTAGCAATTTCTCTGTCTCTGTGTATCATCCATCTATCTAACAATCTATATAAACACATTGTTTGGCTCTGTCTTTCTAGAGAGTTCTCGTATTCATGTTTTATTTAACCTTATTTAGTTTTGCCACATTAAAAAATACAAAACCAGGGGCTGGAGAGATGGCTCAGTGGTTAAGAGCACAGGCTGCTCTTCCAGAGGTCCTGAGTTCAATTCCCAGCAACCACATGGTGGCTCACAACCATCTGTAATGAGGTCTGGTGCCCTCTTCTGGCCTGCAGACATACACACAGACAGAATATTGTATGCATAATAAATAAATAAAATATTTAAAAATAAAAAATACAAAACCAAATAATACATGTAGACAAATAAATTCCACATAGAATTATAAATCAAAGTAGAAGGCAATAACATAAAATTGAACTCAAATTTATCTCACTAGCATACTATACACATTAGATTGAATTCCCTGGTAGATTCTCTTAAAATGTGATTTGATTTTATGTTTGTATAGAATGCTAGCATTGATGTCTTATGAACATGTCTGAAATGCAGATGTACTTAGAAGTAAAAACATCTTGATTCTCATAATGAATCTAAAACATTATTTCGGCTTGTATTTCTTCCATGGAAACTAGCAACTTCAGCTCAACATAGGTCCAAAGTCCTGCAGCAGAGCTCTCTAATAAATCTAAGATAAAGGTTCATTTAAAAGTTTTAGAGGTCTTTTAAATATATATAAAGGGGTAGCATGATTAGCTATCACAGGACCTGAATTCAATTTCCTATTGTACTGTTGAAAATTGCTCTATTTGAACATTCATGGTTTCAGATTTTTTTATTGATTTTTATTGAGCTATATATTTTTCTCTGCTCCCCTCCCTTTTTCTCCCCTCCCCTTCAATGGTTTCAGATTTTTATGATGAACCTAAACAGCTAAAGTGAACATGCCTGACAACCCAATTAGCATGATTAAATCTAAGATAACTTTGTCAACAAACTACACAGAAGTCGCAAGTTTGGACCCCTATGGGGTGTTGCTGCCACCTATTGGAAGTGTGGCTAAATTGCACACAACTTTAAGAGTCCTGACACCCACCCCTGCAAATAATGATAATAATAATGTTTTAAAATATGTCACCTCACTTTGGAGGCCTGACATAAGACTCCAACACCTAGCAGTGACTGACCACCCTTAAACACATTACATGCTCTGTTCTCTACACACTGTACAAGGGTCTCTCTACGACAGAATAACTAAACTAATGACATTGTATTCATACAACAGAAAACTAGACGGTAATAAAAATGAGGGAGCCGATGATGCGCAGAATAACGTGACTAAAGGACAAATGTTTGGTACTGAGTGAAAAGAACAAAGCTTAGATTGTGTTTCCTGCTCCCCAATGGGTTGCCTTTGCTCTCTCTGTCTCTGGGAGCTTAACATTGACACTGGCCTTCATATCGAGAATAGGGCATCCTCTCAGTGACAAAATCTGCCACTGTGAAACTCATATTGCTTTTCAAAGACTCTGCTTCTTCCTCTCTTGGCTGTCCTTGTGTAATTAGGGGACTCTAAGATGTTTCATACAGATCCCTCACAACAACCTTAAGTTAGTATTCTTGTTTCCGTGAAACACAGGATTCTTTGCTCTACACTATACCAGAGGAGATCAGTGTCACCTTGGTCTATTGAATACAGGTTACTGTGTGATCTTGTAAACAGTACTATGTTTACTCCCAGATGGTCACACTGAGACAGTGATTTCAAAATCCAGAATATATGTGCTACCCAATCTAATTCTAAAAATATCCTGCTTGATAACAGTTTTGCAATATATTGTCCATATGGTCTCCAGCATACTTCCAAACCTATCTAGCAATATCGATCAAACACAAAAGGGTAATTTATATTCCTCAAACTCATGTATTGCTGTCATCCTTCTGGAGCATACTGATAATGAGTTGGCAGCAATGGGGGCTGAATTGGTAGATCTTGAGAAGGTAGGCATCATCTTGCAAAGAAATAAATTTATATAAACTTAAATATGTATCAAGTATATGTAGTCTTCAGACAGGCACTGTTTCCATGGCTATATAGAACAATAATCATTTGAGGATTCCAAGTTACCAAATTCATTTGGATCTACCCAAATGCCTCCATTCTAAGTATCATGTCTTTTTCTTCTTTACATTTAAAAAAATTATTAGATTTTTAAAAAATACCAATCCAAGCGGAAGTTAGGTCTCTTTTTCGTGGCGCCTCCTGGGCGGTCGGCTGTGCGAAGATGAAGCTGAATATCTCCTTCCCAGCCACCGGCTGCCAGAAACTCATCGAAGTGGACGATGAACGCAAACTTCGGACCTTCTATGAGAAGCGCATGGCCACGGAAGTGGCTGCCGATGCCCTGGGTGAAGAGTGGAAGGGTTACGTGGTCCGAATCAGTGGAGGCAATGACAAACAAGGTTTTCCCATGAAACAAGGTGTCCTGACCCATGGCAGAGTGCGCCTGCTGTTGAGTAAGGGGCATTCTTGTTATAGACCAAGGAGAACCGGAGAGAGGAAGCGCAAAACTGTCCGAGGATGCATTGTGGATGCCAATCTGAATGTTCTCAACTTGGTTATTGTAAAAAAAGGAGAGAAGGATATTCCTGGACTGACAGATACTACTGTGCCTCGTCGGTTGGGACCTAAAAGAGCTAGCAGAATCCGAAAGCTTTTTAATCTTTCTAAAGAAGATGATGTCTGCCAGTACGTTGTCAGAAAGCCTTTAAACAAAGAAGGTAAGAAGCCCAGGACCAAGGCACCCAAGATTCAGCGTCTTGTGACTCCGCTTGTTCTGCAACACAAACGCCGGCGTATTGCTCTGAAGAAGCAACGAACAAAGAAAAACAAGGAGGAGGCTGCAGAATATGCTAAACTTTTGGCCAAGAGAATGAAGGAAGTCAAAGAAAAGCGCCAGGAACAGATAGCCAAGAGGCGAAGGCTGTCCTCGCTGAGCGCTTCTACTTCTAAGTCTGAGTCCAGTCAAAAATAAGTTTGTAAGGGTAACAAATAAATGATCAGACCTTGAAAAAAAAATACCAATCCAAGTTCACACTCCCTCCCCTCCTGCCATTCACTCCACACACCCTCCCACCCCACCCCATCCAATCCTCAGAGAGGGTAAGGCACATTGCTTTGTGGAAGGTCCATGGCCCCTCCCTACGATATCTAGGCTGAGCAAGGTATACATCCAAAGAGAATAGGATCCCAAAAAGCCAGTACATCCTGCTATCAAAGATTTGACAGGGAGACATAAGTCAAGGGGGGAAATGAGTAACCTGATTCCACTTTGAAGGCAGGAACCATTATGGTGTATACTGTGTTTTTAAAAATAAGTTTCTATCTACTATGAGAGTTGAGTTGCTATCTGGAACCTGATCTTCCCCAAAGCATGACCTTGATTTGTTTTTGAGAATATTCATACCCTTCCTGACCTGTAAACAGAGACTGCTTGTTCATTTCCTGGCTGCACAGACCTGAATAATTACCCAGAAACTATGTTAATTACAACACTGTTTGGCCTATTAGCTCAGGGTTCTTATTGGCTAGCTCTTATATCTTTTTTTTTTTTTTTTTTTTTTTTTTTTTTTTTTTTTGGTTTTTCGAGACAGGGTTTCTCTGTGGTTTTGGAGCCTCTCCTGGAACTAGCTCTTGTAGACCAGGCTGGTCTCGAACTCACAGAGATCCGCCTGCCTCTGCCTCCCGAGTGCTGGGATTAAAGGCGTGCGCCACCACCGCCCGGCTAGCTCTTATATCTTAAATCAGCCCATTTATATTCATCTGTGTATCACCATGCTGCTATGGCCTACAGGCAAGATTTCAGGATGTCTGTCTCCAGCAGCTATATGGCATCTCTTGGACTCCTCCTACTCTCTCTTTCTCTCTCTCTTTCTCTATCTATCTATCTATCTATCTAGAGATAGAACGATAGAGAGAGAGAGAGAGAGAGAGAGAGAGAGAGAGATCCCTTCCAGCCTGGCTATATTCTGTCCTGCCATAGGCCAAAGCAGCTTCTTTATTAGCCAATGGCAATAAAACATATTCACAGCATACAAAGGGAAATCCCATATCACTGACTCTCATTGACCCCTCCCTAATCACATGGTGGATGCCAACATGATTTTTAAGTTTTTTTGTATTTCCTTATTGCCCCATTGTCTCCCTTCTGTAAAACTACTCATGATTTTGCTTCTTAAAAGGGATCCAAAAGACAGATTTGAGGCTGTTCTCTTTAACCCAACTTAGGAGCCAGCTGCTGGCCAGCTCTTGGATGCACCCCAATAAAAATAATTTGCTTCAAATTAGGCTAAAATTGTAATGGTGGTCTTATTCTCACCATGACCAAGGTAACACTTATTTTAAAAAAAAATAGAAACTTTTAATTGGGGCCTTGCTTACAGTTTTAGTGGTTAGTCTATTATCATCATGGTGGGGAGCATGCCAACACCCAGGCAGGCAGGCATAGTGCTGGAGAAGTATCTACATCCTGATGGATAGGCAGAAAGAGAGAGATTCCAGGGTGGGCATGATCTTTTAAAACCTCAAAGCCCACCCCCAGTGACACTCTTCCCCCAACAAGGCCACACCTCCTATCCTTCTAATCCTTTCAAATAGCACCACTCCCTGATGACTAACCATTCAAACATATGGGCCTATAGGGGACATTCTCATTCAGAAAACCACATTCGGGAAATAATCAGCCTATTTGTATTTCAAAAGTAAGGTATATTCACAGACAACAGTAAGTGTATGGCCAAGTTATCCTTCAATGGTCAGATAGGTTAGAACAAGTATGAACTAGGAATACAGTCACTCGCTTCAGCAGGAATAAAACAGAGCTAATCAGCACATGTATGTTATTTTTCAAGACAAGGGAGGAATGACCACGAGGGTGATTTAAAGACCAACTTGGCTCCATCATCATCAGTCTCCAAAATGAGGAATAGTTTTTAGTTTTCACAAGCCAGAATGATTTCTGACCAAAGATGTTGGTTTGGGTCATCATGAGACCTCTAGGATTACAAGACCTGCCCAATAAGACCATGGGAACAGGGATGTTACCCAAACTCCTCTATAAGATCACTGCCCAAATGAAGATACTATGATTTACTATTATATTATATTATATTATATTATATTATATTATATTAGAAATTCTACACCAAGAAATAGGAAGACATCCAGTATATTGACATAAAGCTATATCTCTATAAATATAAAGCTCTCTTTATTTTGAGATAATGAGATAATATATTTAACATACAGAAAATCCAAAAACACACATAAATACAAGATACTAGAACTGATAAAGCAATATACTTTTGAGACTTATTTATTTTCTTTTATGTGTGAGTGTTTTGTCTGCCATGTATGTGTGTGGACCACGTGCATTCCTGGTGCCCACAGAGGTCACAAGAGGGCATCAGATCCTATGGAACTGGGATTACAGATGGATGTGCACCACCAAGTGAGTGCTACGACCTGAACCCACGTCCCCTGTAAGAGAAAAAAGTGTTATTAACTGCTGAGTCTTTTCCCCAGCCCCAGAGCAACACACTTGTTAACTTTAAAGAGAGTGACACAAAAAAATAGACTATTCAGGAATAAAAATGTTAAGTACTTAGACCAGATAAGCTTTGATCAGACTTGATATGGTTGTTTTGGCTGTAAATTCAATATTAATGAAGCAACATTATACATTAGATGATATCTTTGAAAAGAAACACACAGAATAAGACTGTATGTTGACAGATGCACAAATACCGAAGTCAGAGGCTCTGTGCTCCCCGAGAAGAAAAGGCTCAACGTTTGTTACTGAAACTCTAAGGATATACTTATCATTGTTGATGAAATTGTCTATCCATCAGTGTGATTAAATATTATTTACACAATTGTGGGATGACGTAGATCAAAATCTGCCAACTTGTGCAGCAAAGGACTTCACAATACTTAAATTTTGTGAGTGTTTGTTCCTTTGTTTCTTGTTTGATTTTTCAGTCTTTTAAAATATTTATTTTTTAATTATTATTAAATGCATGGACACTGAAGGTAAGGTTTGAACTCTGGGCCACAGTTTACTGACTTCTGACTTAGGTTTAAAGCAAAAAGGCAGATTAAAGAATTGTGTGTGTGTGTGTGTGTGTGTGTGTGTGTGTGTGAGTCCCCTGAGATGAGAGGCCTGGGTCTGGGCTGCAGATACAGGTGATAAAGATGCCTGTGGCCTCTAAAGCAACCAAAGATGAGATCATTTGCTGCAGGCAATGAGGAAATAAGGACCTGAGATAAAAGTATGAGAAACTTCCTCTGTGTGTTTTTGTTTGTGTGTGTGTTTAAAAGTGCATATGTTCCCGTGTGCATATACGTGTGGAAGCCAGAGACTGACACTGGGTTTCTTCTTTGATCATTTCCCAGTTTATTTTCTGAGACAAGGTCTCTCAGTGAGCCCAAAGGTTCCAGCAAGTTCTAGAGATTCTCCTGTCTCTACCTACCAAGTACTGAGATTACACGTACCACTGTGTAAAATGCCTGGCTTTTCCAGAGGTGTCGGGGACCAAACTCAGGTCCTCATGCTTGCACAGCAAATACTCTATGGACTGTGCTGTTCTGCCAACTCCAAGAAATTTGTTTGTTTACAGTACTAGGAATTTAATTCAGGGCCTGCACACTCTAGGCAGACACTTTACCACAGAGTTATATTCTCAGCTAAGATACAAAAGAAGAAAAAAGAAAGAAAAAGAAAAGAAAGAAAACCTGAAAATGGAAAAGGAACTTGCAAAGAAAAGGCCAGAGAGATGGACGAAGGGAAGTGGAAAGACAATTGTACCACAAAAGAAGCAAACGGGGCTGTTAGAAATAGTATGCCAGTTTTTAGCACAGGGCTGTTAAACAGTAAGTCTCGGGATAGTGCTCACTGAATATAATGGCAAGACGGTGACTTGTTACCTTAAAAAGCCCAAGCATCGATGGAATAGAAACAGAATCAAGAGAATCTCCAACGTCAATCCACCGCCTTACAGACCTTCCAGATGACTCTTGCGCCCACCATTCCTGCTCCAGCCTACTTCAAGCTCACTACCTCTTGTCAGATTTTTAGTAGTAACTCCTATAACTACTTTTCTATGTGGTCTTTATTCTAAAATGGCTCTTCTCCCAAACAATATATACTTTATCTTAGAAAAACTTCCAGAGTAACATTGGTGGAGTACAGCACAGAGCAATCCGCTCAGAAGAAGAAATTATTCTCTGCCTCCCTCAGAATAAAATCCAAACTCCTATACATTACATTTAATGCCTTATATTGTTGGGTCTTAATAAGCAAGCTCAGCTGTATTGGCTACAGTTTAAACATATGAATTTACATTAAAAATGGCCTTTTAAAAATTAAATTCTTATCAAAATTTTCACCCACATGACTGAATAAACATGGGCTGAAAAGGAACAGCACCAATAGATATACCAAAGTGGACAAAAAAAAAAAAAAGACCGAAAGGCCTCACCCCTGCACAAAGATCTACAGGCAACTAAGGAATGCTCAGAATGGGAGAAATAGTCTTCCCCAGGGAAAAGCACAACAATTGATTATCTAATACCAATTTGTCATCCCTGAACACATACAAGTAATATTATACAAACTGAAAAGGCCATATTTAGGAATGGAGGAGGAGGAGGCTGCTTGTTCATTTCCCGGCTGCCCAGACTTCCTAAATAATCACACAGAAACTATATTATTTAAATCACTGCTTGACCCATTAGCTCTAGCTTCTTATTGGCTAACTCATACATCTTAATTTAACCCATTTCTATTAATCTGTGTATCACCATGAGGCTGTGGCTTACCGGGTAAAGTTCCAGTGTCTGTCTCTTGCAGGGCTACATGGCTTTTCCTGACTCTGCCTTCTTTCTCCCAACATTGTTTCGTTTTCCCCATTTAGCTCTACTCTACCCTATCAGGCAAATCCAGTTTCTTTATTAACCAATGGCATTCACAGCATATAGAGGGGAATCCCATATCATAGGAATATATATGTATATACAAATATGCATGTAATAACAAGTAGTTTCAAGAAGGTCATAGATTTGAAAGAAAGTAAGGAGGAGTGTATATGGGAGAGGAGAGGGAAGGGAGAAAATATGTAATTATATTATCTCAAATGTTTTAATTAAAGGCATTTAAAGAGTCAAATTTTGAATTATGAATATTAAAAATTATTATATTTGTTTTTTAATAGTCAAGCCTTTCACCAATGCCTCATTTTCTAATGCTCCATCCTTTCCATGCTTGAACCTTTCCATGCTCAGTATTTCTTCTCTTTCATTTTGCTCATCTTTTACCACACTCCCCCACTCTTAAGGCATTTTTTCCCCAGTGGCCCACTTCTAGTTTTCTGGCTTTCACATATAATGCAGGTTAAACATACAAAACAACAGATTTCAAAGTAGAATCTGCCTATCAGACAGAACACACAGCATTTCCAGTTACCTGAAATTTTCATAATTTTATTTTTCTTTACTGTTAAGTAATCCTTCATTGAGTAAATGAATCACATTTTCTTTATCCGTTCATCAATTGATGGACATCTTAGTTGGTTCCATTTCCTAGCTATTGAGAGCTGAACCACAGTGAAAATGGATGTGCGAACATTCCAACAGGAGGAATTTCTAAGCACAGTATCGAAAGGCCTGCAGAGTTATTCTTGACTAATTACTACCCTGAGATTCTGAGTCAATGGAATGATCTAGAGATAAATAGGATCGTTTGCTTGTTATAATGTTTTAGCAACTTACTAACCATTTGAATTTGTTTTCTCCTCTCAACTTTAGGGAGATTTTGAGGAAATTAATGAATTAAAACACAAAAAACATGAGGTACAGGGCTTAGCACATAGTAGGAGCTCAATAAGCACCCATCAGCCCAGCTACATATATAACATAGCAGAGTGGAAAGGGCTCAGTCTTCATGTGTAGCCAATCTTGCTGTCTTTGGCCAGATGTTTATGCTGCTGTTGTGTTCCGCTACAACCCAGAGCTTCTTTATCATGTACCAGAAGATACAGTGATTGCCCTTCAGGGGATGGAGGACCTGGCCATAGAGATGACATTTAATAAGCATTGTCTTTGGAGCATTTATGAGTTTTACTACGTGCAACCCCAGAGAGCAATTAACTACAAAGCTTTTAACTTTGAAAAATGAATTCTTTTCTCTTTCAGAAAGACCCTCTAGGGCAAAGTAATGAACAGTCTCCAAGGAGAGAAGAAGCAATCCCTTCCCATGTTCATCCCCAACACCAGTTTCTAAACACTTCCAAAAACTTACCCCAGACCCCAAACATATATATTAGCAGCTTCCAGTGGAGCCTCTTAACTATCTCGAGCTCTCCCATCCTTGCTGTATCTTTCCCCTCCATCCCTCTAACCGCACTCTTTCATACCAAGCAGAAATTGTGATCCTTGAAAGTCAGCCTCAATTCCTTCTGCAAACTTACCAGCATTTTGGATGAAGTTTGGTTAAACTCTTTCAAAAGAAGGACAACTCAAGGCTGGCGTCAGAGAAAGACAGTGCCAGGGAGAGGGTAAGTGTGGTCATCTGTGGGTCACTCTGCCTTCATAACTACATTAATCTTACTTACAGAACACCTAGAGACCTAGGAGCCCAAAGAACAGCCAGGGTTTGTAGTGTAGCTTTGTTCTTTCTACCACTCAGTGTTATCTACCCTTCCTCGGATTCAACTAAAACAATTTTGAGTTTTCTCTTTGTACTTTTTTTAAGGAAATTTGATTTATTTCTTAGAGTAGTTTTATGTTGGCAGCAGCTATGACTTGGTGATACAGAGGTTTCCTACATAGCCTCTGCATCTTCTTCATGCAGTGTTACAGTTGATGGGCTTCCATTGACATGTCACCTAAAGTCAGACACAGCACGAATTAATTCTACAGTCTTGCAGTTCCCTTTACAATGTGCGGCTTACTAATACCCTGAGTTTCTGCTGACGTGGCATAGATTAAAGAAGACGTATAACAACAGGCATCCACCACTCCAGGGTAATACAGATGACTTCCTCACTAGTGCATTGTCCATGGCCTCTTCATCCTTCCCTTCCCTATGGCATTAGCAATCACTGATCTTGTTAATGTTTCCAAAGCTTTGCCTTCTTCAGAATATGTATATACTGTGTAGTCTATGGGTTTCTTTTAATTAGAACAACACAGTTTATAGTCCTTTCATATCTTTTAGAGGCAATAGTAACTCATCTATATTTTAGAATTATGCTTTTCAAAATATCTGATGTATATTTTTTTGTTTCCAAGTTAACTAATCTATCACTTGTACGCTTGCATAAAATCTGAAAAAAAAATAGAACAAATTGATTGGGTATTTCCAAAAAACCTTTATTTTTTTGCATTTGAGCTCCCTCTTATCTAATTCAAAACTGGAACTCAAAATAGTATATAGTAATTAAAGATTTCCAATAAATCCTGCCATGTGTCTCTGAAACCTATGCACCCACTGTATCAGTTGAATAGGTAAATAATCTCCCTGCCACTGTGCACTATTAACTGATGCGTGTAGAGGTATTTGACCTAATTCTGTACCATATCTTAAATGAACCACGTTGTTAGAAGGTGGTAGAGTAAAATAATTTTGTTACTGTTTTCCCCCTTCAAAACATTTTCTGCCTCCTATAATGATCATAGCAGCTTTTTTTCTATTTCTATTTTTCCACATTTGAATAGCAGTCTGTCTTTTGAGAGTATCTATAACCTTCATTGTGACATTGAATGCTTCAGTGCTGAGAGAAAAAGGGAAGGAGGAAGGAAGAAGGAGGGAGAGAGGAAGGGAGGAAGAGAGGGAGGGAGAGAGGGAGGGAGAGAGGGAGGGAGGGAGGGAGGGAGGGAGGGAGGGAGGGAGGGAATCGAAACTGGTTCAAGAACTGCAGACAACTTTCTTTTTAAATTTTCTTCTTCATACAAACTTCTAAAACATATTTAAACCTTTGCAGTTAAGAAAATAATTTAGAGGAAATACAGAGCCAGAGGGTAAAGGCACTTGCCTGCAAGTCTAAGAACCTGAGTTCAATATCTGGAACCTACAAGATGGAAGGAGATAAGTGATGTTCACAATTTGTCTTTTAACTTCCACACATGCAATGGCACACACATACATGTGTGCCATGGCACATGTGTGCTTACACACATGCACAAAGAAAAAAACATAACATGGGGGAAATGGAAATTTCTGAAGGAACGTCTAAGCCCTTGAATACAGTCCCAATTATTAGTAAATGCTCCAAGAAGTAATAGGGACAGCATGTAATTAAGACAGACTTTATGTAGCAGATTCTCCAAACACTGTAACGACCTCTAATCCCCCACATACTCATTCCTTTATTTGGCCAATTATTTGAATTTTACTATCTGAATCTGCATTGCTAGGTTAAAGTCTTGGCTTCTTTTGAACAAGCTCCTTGTATTAAATAGGACAACTTCAGCTTCATCGATCACTTTCACACTGGATGAAAAAAAAGAGTTGGGACAGTAAGACTGTGTAGAGACTTGTACAAGACTGTTACAAGATTGTGTAACTCAGAAAAAAGATATTTGGTTATCCCACAGCTCTAGAGGTTCAAAGTCCATAATTAGGCAGCCACATGCAGTGAAGGTGTCGTGATACATCACAGCATGAGGGGGAAAAGCAGACAGGTCCGGGTACCTGCGTGGCGGAGTGTGAGTCACAAGGAGTGAATGAAGGGCAGAATAAGATCAGTCGATGAGAAAACTCAGAGCCCTGCCAGCTCTGCGGTCTGTCTGAGGTTTGTCTGTGTCTCCATGTTTCCCTCCAATACCAACCACACATGCTAAGTTCAAACCAGTCCATTTTGGTTATAAATCGTAGTGTTTTCTCCAGAGGTTTTCTAGAACTAATTCAGGAAAGGACTCGACTGAGTGTTTTCTATACACAGCATTCTGTGTTGCGTGCTTGATTTTGCTGTGTTCTTGAAAGTTAACCCTATTTGCTAGTGAGATCCCTGAGCCTCTCAGGCTCTCCCGCTTCAATGGTGTAAATAAAAGGGTATAGTAGTCATTACCCCTATGTTGTGTGATATTGGTCTTTTTGTTGCTATGACAAGGTATCTAAGATTGGCTAACACAACAAAAAGATATTTAGTTAACTCACAGCTCTGGAGGTTATAAGTTATGATTAGGCAGCCACATCTGCTGAGGGCTTCATGCTATATCAGAGCATGATGGGAAAAAGCAGAAAGGTAGAGATATATGTGTGGAACAGAAGAGGACAACAAAAAATAATCTATTTTTTATGAGCCCACTTTTGCACAAACTAATCCATTCCCATAAGAACTAATGGAGTCCCACATTGTCCTTATCCATTCTTCAGTCGAGGGGCATTTAAGTTGTTTCCAGGTTCTGGCTATGTTAAACAATGCTGCTATGAACATTTACACAATGGAGTACTAGACAGCAGAAAAAAATAGCAACATCTTGGATTTTGCAGGCAAATGGATAGAGCTAGAAAACACAATTTTGAGTGAGGTAACCCAGACACAGAAAGACAATTATCACATGTACTCACTTATAGGTGGTTTTTAAACATAAAGCAAAGAAAACCAGCCCACAAATCACAATTCCAGAGTACCTAGACAACAATGCGGATCCTACGAGAGACATACATAGATATAATCTACATGGGAAGTAGAAAAAGACAAGATCTCCTGAGTAAATTGGGAGCATGGGGACCTTGGGAGAGGGTTGAATAGGAGGGGAGAGGCAGGGAGGGGAGCAGAGAAAAATGTAGAGCTCAATAAAAATCAATTAAAAAAAGAATTAATGGAGTCCCAGAAGAAAGATACTAATCGTTCACCAAAGTTCCTCTTCTCAATACCAACGCCTTGACAAAAGATACAAAAACTAGGGCATTCTGTGTCATCTTCCACAAAGCCCTGGGACATGGACACAGTGGCTCATCTGGAACACACAGTACTGACTGGCCACTTACTATGTGCTGGCATTTGATACATGACACCTTATTTGTTTTTAAAGCAAATCCATGAAGTACTTACTGCAACCTAGTTTAAGGATAGAGATGTTAGATATCTCACCAAAGGGATACACGAGTAAATGTTGCAGATGAGAACTGCTTCCTGGGATTCTGAGTCCACAGCTGAGAATCATCTCAGTTTACTGCTCAAATATTTAAAACAATGATGCATTTATGGGGAAGGGGCATCTTTATGTGCATTTATGTGTGTGCATGCTCATATGTGGACAGGAGCACATTCATGTAGAGACCAAAAGACAATCTCCCTTGTCACTTTCCAGGCACCATCTACCTTGTTTTCTGAGCTAGGTCAATTACGAGCTTGCATTTTGCCAAGTAGGCGATGCTGGCTGTCTAATCCTCTGTACTGGCTTTTTAACCTGAGTTCTTGAAATCTTACTCAGACCCTAACGCTTGCATGGCAGGCACTTTATTGACTGGGTCATCTCCTTGCCCCTTTTGTTTTAGCGCCATGTAATGTCCAGCCCTTCATGCATGTGTAACCACTTGTCCATGGCATCTGTAATGTCATTATTAACCCAGGTCTGCCTCTTGTCCTTGTGGTCTGTGGAAGACATGACTGTAACTAACACCTGGAACAGCTCTGTGACCATGTTCATCTTCTTGGGCTTCTCAGACCACCCAGAACTCCAAATCTTCCTCTTTCTGACTTTCCTGGGCATCTATCTTGTGACCTTGACCTGGAACCTCGTGCTCATCTTTCTGATCAGAGGTGATACCCGTTTGCACACACCCATGTACTTCTTCCTCAGCAACTTATCCTTCATTGACATCTGCTACTCATCCTCTGTAGCTCCCAAGATGCTCTCTGATTTCTTTCTAGAGCAGAAGGCTATCTCGTTCTGGGGATGTGCGGCTCAGTTCTTCTTCTTTGTTGGTTTGGGCCTAACCGAATGCTTCCTACTAACAGCAATGGCCTATGACAGATATGCTGCTATCTCTAATCCCCTGCTGTACACCACCATCATGCCCCAGGGTCTCTGCCTGCGCATGGTGGCTGGGGCATATTTTGGTGGCTTCATGAGTTCTTTTATTCAGGCCAGTTCCATATTCCAGCTCCACTATTGCGGGCCAAATGTTATCAACCACTTCTTCTGTGACCTCCCACCAATCCTGGCACTTTCTTGCTCCAACACACTCCTCAGCCAAGTGGTGAATTTCTGTGTTGTGATCGTGGTTGGAGGGACATCGTTCATCATTCTCCTGGTCTCCTACAGTTACATAGTGTCTGCGGTCTTGAAGATCCACTCTGTGGAAGGCCGGTGGAAAGCCTTCAACACGTGCGCCTCACACCTCATGGCTGTGACCATGCTGTTTGGGACAGCACTTTTCATGTATCTGCGGCCCAGCTCCAGCTATTCATTAAGCAGAGACAAGGTAGTGTCTGTCTTCTACTCTCTGGTGATCCCCATGCTGAACCCTCTCATCTACAGTATGAGGAACAAAGAGATCAAAGATGCCCTGTGGAAGGTGATAGAGAAAAAGAAAGTGCTTTCTAGCTTGTAAGTGGAAGCAGACTCCTCCACTCTGCTGGAGGTGCACACAACCCATGGCACCACCTCCCACCTCTCCTTCTCCCTTAGGCGAGAAAGATGTTCAGTGGTCATGTCTGAAAATGAACTATAAAAAATGATGCCTGAGAAAGTACAAGGAGAGACCACTGGAATTGGGCAACATTTAGGGGGCTCTGTGAAAACCTAGTGCAGTGGAAACATCCCTGGAATCTACAAGGGTGACCATAGCAATGACTACTAATAATGGGGGATAGGAAGCCTGGACCGGCCATCTTTTGTAACCAGGCAAGGCTTCCTGTGGTGGGATTGGAACACTCAGCCACAAAACCTTTGACATACAATCTGTCCTGCCTGCAAGATATGCTGGGTCAATGGTGGTGCAGAATTTGAGCAAGCAGTCAACCAATAGCTGGTCTAACTAGAGGCCCATAGCACATGAGGAAGCTCATGCCCAGCACTGCCTGAATGACCGGGAACCAGAGGCTGCATAAGAAAAGAGTCAATGAAATGATCCCTAATGATATTCTGCTATACTCACAGACCAGAGCCTAGCCCAGTCATCATCAGAGAAACTTCATCCAGCAACTGATGGGAGCAGATGCAGAGACCCACAGCCAAACATTAGAAGGAGTTCAGGGAACCCAGCAGAAGAGGGGGAGGAAGAACTGTAGGAACAAGAGGGGTCAAAAATATCAGGAGAACACAGCCCACAGAATCAACGAAGCAGGGATCTTAGGGGCTCACAGAAATTGAAGCAGCAGTCATGGAGCCAGAGTTTGTCTGCAGTAGGTCTTCTAAATATGCTTGTTTAGTTTGGTGCACTTATGAGACTCCTAACAGTGGGGGCAAGAGAGATCTCTGACTCTTTTTCCTGCTTCTGTGAACCTTTTCCTCCTACTGGGTTGACTCATCCAGCCTTGATATGAGAGCTTGTGCCTAGTTTTGATGTACATTGTTATGCCATGTTCTGCTGATATCCCTGGGAGGGCTGCTCTTTCCTAAAGAGAAACAGAAGAGAAGCAGATCTTATGGAGAAGGGGGTGTTGGGAGGAGTGGAGAGAGGAGAAACTTGTGGTCAGGATGTATTGTATGAAAGAAGAAGAATAAAGAAAAAGAAAATGAAAATGAGGCCCTTCCCATCAGATGGTTTTCATGCTCACTTGCCTATTGAGTTCACCAATCAAAACAAAGGTGAAAGAAATTTCTTCTTAAAAACAACTTTTATCTGGGCATGGTAGCCCACTTGTTTTATCCCTACACTCGGGAGGCAGAAACAGGCAGATCTCTGTAAGCTGATGCTACTCTGGTCTCCATAAAGAGTTCCAAGTCAGTCAGGGTTCTATAGTGAGATGCTATATCAAAAAAACTATAATAACGTATTTTTATAATAACTGTGACAACTATTATAACACAAAGGTTATTTAATCCAGTGTGGGCTACAATGCTTTGGTTATATCACATTATGTGTAGGCTACAAAATGAAGAACAAGATCGCATCAGGAACCCCAACCTGCTCAGCAACACACCGGAAACAAGGGCAGAACTCTGAAATAGGTGCAGTTGCTTCTACCAGATGGCAGGATTTGAAGAGATCTGTTACGCATAGGTTAGATAAATTATAAGGGGAAATCTACTCCATTAAACAGGATCTTCTCATTGGATTCCCCTTATGACTGCTGAGCCATTCTCTAAGTAAACACTAATGGGCATTGCCTTTGGATACAGCTTCTCACTGTCTCAGCTATACAAGAAACTAGTGAACCTGAGTCCGATGGTCCAGTGATATTGCAGTTGCTCGTCTCTCTCCACGTCTGTCATCTGTTGAGTCAATGTTGCCTAGATTTTAACCATGTTATTCCTTCAGCAGTCTGACACTGAGAACAAACTCCACCTTATCCTTTGAAGGAAACCAATAATATGACCAAACTGTGATATCTGTCATATAAAATTGTTTCAAATATCTGTGCATGGGTGTGAAGGACTTTGCACAAAGTCCATTGCTGATCTAGCTCAGAGAAGTGGCTTATGTTTCCATAACATCATCATTGTCTTCTCGCTGTGGTGGGGGGAGGGCAGAGAGACAGAGGGAGCGAGCACACACATACGTGTTGCTTAGTAACTTCTTAATAACTCCCATTGCATCTGCAAGCACAAGCCTTCCCGCTTTGAAAATTACACTTACTACAAATATCTGACACAAATCCCTATGATGATTATTGTATTAGACTTCTAATTTGGTGTTTAGAGGAACACTTCAGCTTGTGCGTTTGTTTGAGTGAAGAAAGGCAGAGTCTTGACAATGGAGAAATTTTCGGGCTCATCTTTCTAACACAAAGGTAGGTGAGAGCACCCTAAAGATTTGATAAAACTTGTGAGTTATGTACCGTATAGCCTTTAGTCTCTGAAAAGTAATACACACGTTAGTAATTTAAATAGATCTCATTTTGAACTAAAAGTTTAAAACTCTTAGCTAGGTGTAATAGCAGACATCTATAATTCCAGCACGCAGTAGGACAGTCTTGTACATAGTTTCATGCCAGATAGAGCTACATAGTGAGACCCTGTCTTAAAAACTAAGATATACATAAGGAAAATATAAGATCTCTAGCATAAAACATTGTACTTCTGAAGACACATTTAAACAGAAAGGTGGTTTTTTTATGTCAAACTCGTTGTATGAGCATCTACTGAGTATCTGTAATGTAGAGGATATTAACTCCCTAGTCCTTTTCTAAAAGGAAGATTAAAAGATAGCTTCAAGCAGGAAGAGAAGCATTGTGGTGACACTGGTGACCTACATTTGTATAAGTCATGCTGTATACTCACAGGCAGGCAGCTCACTGACTCTCATAGTAACACAAAGAAATAGAAGATGTAGTATAAGGTCTAACATAGAGTAAAGGAGAACAGACACTACTACACGTTACACACTCACGCACATCTGCTGGGGACCTACTACACGTTACACACTCACGCCCATCTGCTGGGGACCTACTACACGTTACACACTCACACCCATCTGCTCAGAAGGCTGGTCCAACAGAATTATTAAGTAACTGATATATCCTAGGAGGATGCTACTGTTTCAATAGATATGAAAGAAAGTCTTTACTTCAGGAGCTTTGCATTTTAAGGGAGAAGCAGAAACAGATATAGAAGATGTTAGATGGCCATAGGCAAAACCCACTGTGAAGAAAACCCCAGGTTTCTTATTCCATGGTGTAATATTTCAGACTTCATAAGGACTAAGTTGCTCAAGGGTAGATAGAGTTGAAATGTAAACTACTTGAACCTGACTGCAATAATTGTGTCCTTTGGGCCAGATGCCTCTAAGACTGATCATGCAGCCCTGAGGAGATTATATAGAACGGTCATCACTTGATCCTGACCTGTCCTTGAGCCTGCCTCTAGGACTTTCTAAAGTGATTGACCACACGCGCAGGTGGACGCTAGTACTTCAAAAAGATGCAACCTGCCAATAGCGTTTAGGGAAGTTCTGAGGAAATGGGATAGACAGATCCCAGGTTCTTCACAAAGGCAGTGCTTCACAGAGTTTTAAGAAATGAAAAGAAAACCTCGAGCTGATCACCCTCACCAAGCCTTTCTTCAGTAATTTGTATTTCTTACAATAATTTTACAGAAAAGAAAGGGAAAATATACAATATCAGAGTTCAAATCATTAGAGAAAATACTTCACTTCAAATGGTAAACATGTGTTACTTATTTTAAAATCACAAGCTATTTTAATTTTTTAACTAGATTTTTTTAATGGGACATAAGACAATGCACATCTTAAACTAAAGTTGCCCAAATCAGGTGTAGTGATACACCATTAAAATCTCAGTGCTTGGGAGGCTAAGACAGGGGTCACAAGATCAATAACAGCCAGAGCTACTTACCGTGATCATGTCTCCAAATAATAATAATAATAAATTAGCCACTGAATTAGTTAATTAATTTAGAAAAGGTGCCTAAATAAAACTTCTCGGAGATAATGGTCACAACTATTGAGCTCTACATCCTTTCAGACTTCTTGACTTGTAGGTTTTTTTGTACCAAAATTACATCAGCTAATATACTGAGTGTTTAATCCATCACTACAGGGGAATCTTAACACAATTCTACACTATCATTCTGAAAGTTGACAAATTCTAACTGTACATTATATAGCACTTACCGAGCCAACTTCTTACACTAAGCATTAACTTAAATTCTTATTTCTCCTATTTGCACTGCTCTGTGAAGAGTCTTCTTTGTCCTTATGACACTAGGTATTTGGTTCATTCATCCTTTAGCCTAAATTCCTAAAGCAGAATTTCATACTAATAATGTTTGCACACTTTAAGTTTCTTTTTTCACTTTAAGTTTTAATACACATTTCCAAACACCATTTCTCCAAATTTTGTCCCCGGTATTCAACATATTTGAAGGTATTTTTTCACATATTTATATCTAAATAACAAGCCTTTTCAACATTGGCCAATATTCTAAAATATTGAAAAATAGTGTCTGTTTACAATTTTAATTTACATTTCTTTCCTTAACAGTATGATTAACCATCTTTTCATATGTAGGCTAACTACATTTCTCTGTGATTCATTGATAAAGTATCTGTCTTGTCCTCCTGATTGATAAGGGTTCTTCATTAAAGATATTAAGAATAGTCTAGGCATGGTGGTACACACCTTTAATCCTAGCACCTGGGAGGCAGAAGAAGGCAGATCTCTAGGAGTTTGAAGCCAGCTTGTTTACAGAGTGGGTTTCAGGCCAGTCAGAGATACATAAAGGAGACCTTGTCTCAAAAACAACAAAGATTAATAGTTTGGTTTTGGAAAGGGTCACAGACAGCTTCTATTTTTTTTTTTTTTTTTTTTTTTTTTTTTTTTTTTTTAGTTTTTCGAGACAGGGTTTCTCTGTGGCTTTGGTTCCTGTCCTGGAACTCGCCCTGTAGACCAGGCTGGCCTCGAACTCACAGAGATCCGCCTGCCTCTGCCTCCCGAGTGCTGGGATTAAAGGCGTGCGCCATCATCGCCCGGCAGCTTCTCATTTTTAATTTCTATTTAATTGTTCATATTTATAATGATTTTGAAACCATAGATGTTATATTCTGTCACTTAATAAAACCTAATTGTCTTTGATGCGATTTTCATCTACTTAAATTTTATATAATTTTATGTATTTATTTGGTTTTATTTATTTTTACATATGTTAGTGTTTTGCCTGCATGTATGTTTTTGTAGCACTTGTGTGTCTTGGAGCCTGTGGAGACCAGAAGGAGACATCAAATCCCTTTACAGTAGAATCAGAAATTGTTGGGAGCCATCGTGTCATTGCTGGGAATCAAGCCTAAGTCCTCTGAAAAACTAGCCAGCTGCTTTTAACCACTGAGTCATCTCACTAACTCCTCCAAAAACTATTTTTAAAACCTTCACTTTAATTTTATTCTAATGTTTTCACTGCTTGAACATTTAACATCTATGGTTTTCTTCTGTGAGAAATACGGAAGTACTGCATTCTATCCATATGTAAAAAGATGTCAAGAATTCAATCACATTTAGAAAAAGGCTCAATCAAAACTAGAAACTTACTATACCATGTGACTTTGTAAGCCAATTTCTGGGAGTTTGTCTTAAAGAAACTATAGATGCATGCAAAGAAAATCCTTTACCAATTGCTCTATGTCTCATTATTTGAAAATACTAATTAGAGCCCACTAGACAACTTAAGAGGATCATGACGCTTATGTGGCCCCCTCTATCCTATGCTTTCAGAAAGCCTGGCTGGCAATGCCATCCATCACTGGCTTTCTAATCTCCCTTTCTCAGCTCCAATCTCCCAAACCTAGCTTCTCACCTAGCTAATGCCTTGTTCCTCTCAACCCTGCTTCACAAAGGTGACTGCTACTCTGCCTGACTTACACTGGACCAATACAAGTCTCCATCTTAGGAAGCCATATTTTGGCCATCAATCTACAGAAGACCTGGCAGACTTTATAGCAACAGTAACAAGATGCAATAAAATAAAATGTAAAAAAAGAAACTATAGCATGGCCACACGTTTTTTAAAATAGGGTAATTAATTAAACCCCACATACGTTTTGAAAAGTAAAGCAGAGATACATGTTTAGTAACAAAGTCCTGATTTTTCTAAGGTATTACTAAAGTCTACAGAAGTCACAGACTCTGCCTTCAATGGTGTCATTAGGTGGATTTCCTTCCTTGTAGATACTGTTGATAAGAGAGAAAAGATTATATCACCTGCATGGCTTACGTGAGAATTAAAGAAACAAATAACTTCAGAATATTGGTTACAAGGAGGACCTTACTGAGTGCTTACACATTGAAGTAAGATTCCAATGAAGTTGTATACCTTGAACATCTGCCAATGAAAGATTGTAGAACTGTTTTAACTAAAAGTATGTAACTTAAAATCAAAAATAGCAATTTGTTTTTCTGTAGAAAAGAATTTTTATGATAGGAACATCAGGAATCTAAGATGCCCAAAGGATTTTTAAGTTTTATATGTATCCTAATTTCTCAAATAAAGATGTTTAAGTTGACCCAATTTTGAGGTAATTTTAAAGGAAAAACATGATTGTTTATGAAATCCTCTAGTACCCTTTTATTTTGAGGGAAAATGTTTTACTTTTTCCTCTTTATACTCATCTTTATTATGCTGTATTCTTCACACTTGATTCCACAAATGCCAGCTGTCTGCCTCTACTCCTGAAGTAAAATTTGGTCATGTTGCTGTCTGAATTATCTTAAAAATTTCTGAGATACAATTTGCTTGAAATGTAGATATTCTTATTGAAACTGATACTATTCTCTAATTGCTAGTTTCTGCTTTGGAAACAAAAGCTATTTTTATACCCTATAGAAATAGTATAAAGTCTTCGGAATACACACCAAAACTCTGACAAGAGCTCTCTTTTCCTAGTCCATATTCTGATTCTGACCAAGCAAACAGTTTTCTATTTCACTCCTGTAGTGAGTAGCACTGAGCTGAGCCACCTCTAATATTCTGTCAGAGCTCTAGTGGTCAGTTCTTCTGAGTAGTAAATGTTCACTAAACATCCCTCAACAGCCACTACTGCCCCTCAGCCTCCCAGGGGCTTTGTGGCTCCTTGGTAAGATCCAGGTTTCCAGTTTGCTAAAGAGCAGCACTTTTGAAGGACTGATTCTTCCTTCCTGAAGGTTGGGAGATGAAAATTAAATAGGCAGGCTACTTAACTAATGGTGTAAGCTTTAACTACCCATCAGGACACTGATAAGCCAAAGTAATTCCCAGACATCGATCTGGCAGAGTGGTATGGTCCAGATTTTCTGGATAATATTAAGGACAAGAGGATCAGTGGACACTGATTAAACATACCAAGATAGACTTTAGACAAAACTATTGCAATGAGAAAGAAAGTTTGAGCTCAACTCCAGATACATCAAGGATGGATGGGCATTTTCAGCAATGAGCCAATGGGAGTGAGAAGATTAGTGGAAAGTAGAGAAAATACTAAAGGGGGATGTGGGGAGTAGGATGAGTCTCAGAAAACTGGGTAAAAAGAATTCTTTCTACAGACAGACCAAGCACTCAGATGCAAGGATTTTGATATTAGAGAAGAGAAATGAAGAATTTGATCAGGCACCAAGGGTAGGTGAATCTCATTCAACAGAATTAGCAGGTTGTTTGTTGATACTGGGTTTGGGAAGAAAAGATAGGAAGAGGACTCAAAGAAGCCTAACCAAAATCTGGTCAAGGACAATTATCGTGAAGATGTAAGCAAGCCATGCACTGGTCTAAGCTTCAAAGAAAATCATAATTACCCTGAAGCTCCCACAAACTTTAAGGTGAAAATCAAGATGAAATTGCAGGGTTTTGAAAGCCCTCAGTGAAATGTGTAAAAGGCCTCCATGTGAAGAAGGTATCCTCACAAGGCAGAGGACACATCATAGATAAATGACCACAGCACATGAACCTCTCCCTATCCAGAATAAAGGCTAAGACTATGCCGATTCTCCCTGCAAACCAAGGACCATCAGGACAAGGAATTTCTAGGTCAAAACTTGAAGACTCTGGTCTAGTCATGATCGTCTGAGTACTTTAAAAAGCCTAGTAACAAAAACAATGTGTAATAAATGACATTTTGACCTCATGTTACCAAACTCCAAACCCTACCATATCTTCTCCCTAGGTAGATGTGACAGGAGCTTATCCTAGCCATGGGTCAGATGAACCACACCAATGTGAAGGAATTCGTCTTCCTGGCACTTACTCGCTTCCGAGAACTGGAGTTCTTTTTGTTCGTGGTCTTCTTTCTTGTGTATGTAACAACTGTGCTGGGAAACACCCTCATTGTGGCTACCATCACCTCTGAGTCCCGTCTCCACACTCCTATGTACTTCCTCTTGAGGAATAAGTCCATTCTAGATATTGTTTTTTCATCTATCACAGTCCCTAAGTTCCTGGTGTGTCTTTTATCAGAAAGGAAAACCATCTCCTATAATGGTTGTTTGACACAGATCTTTTTCTTCCACTTTGCTGGTGGGGCAGATATTTTCTTCCTCTCTGTGATGGCCTATGACAGATACCTGGCAATTGCTAAACCCCTGCACTATGTAACCATTATGAGAAGAGAGGTATGGGTGGCCATGGTGGTGGCCTCCTGGGTGGGTGGTGGCTTGCATTCAGTTGTCCAGATAATTCTAATGCTTCCACTCCCCTTCTGTGGCCCCAACACCCTGGATGCCTTTTACTGTGATGTACCCCAGGTGGTGAAGCTGGCCTGCACTGACACCTTTGCTCTTGAACTTCTCATGATCTCCAACAATGGGCTGGTGACACTGCTTTGGTTCTTCCTGCTCCTGGGCTCCTACACCATCATTCTGGTTATGCTCAGGTTCCATTCTGGGGAGGGACGAAACAAGGCTCTCTCCACCTGCACCTCCCACATCATGGTGGTGACCCTGCATTTCGTGCCCTGTGTATACATCTATTGCCGTCCCTTCACTACCCTGCCCATGGACACAGCCATATCTATCAATAACACTGTCATCACCCCCATGCTAAACCCCATGATCTACACTCTCAGGAACCAAGAGATGAAGTCAGCCATGAAAAGACTACGGAGGAGGCTGGGCCCTTCTGAGAACAATAAACTGGGGTGAGCCATCTGGTGAAGTCCAGAAGCCTAAAGCTAATTCAGTTCTCTGCATCTGCTAGTCTAAGAATAAGAGAAAGCTGGTTCTATACAGCTTCTGTGATACAGATGTCACCATATGCCTTCTATGATATAAACATGCAAATCCATTAGAGGGAATATGAAAATAAAATGAAGAGATGAGACCACACAATGTACATTATCTGACTTGTGCACAGGGGATAAGTCCAGGAGAAATGAAATCCCATAAGGGCTACTATTCTGTCATCTGTTGCTCTCAGGCCAACCGTTGCCTCACTTCACCCTGTCTGATGCAGAATAGCACTACTGTCCACAAAGTGATCAGAGAATGAAGTATGGTTAATGGTGTGAGCATGGTAGTTATGAAAGTCAGCATTACTGCAAATGTGAATTCAGTGTTCCCTGTTAGCTATCTATCCTTGCATTCCCAGATATACATGTACACATTGGTCAATTGTTTAAAATGTATTTCATCAATTAGTGAAAAGAAAAGGAATTATTTAAATTATGGTGAATCTGGTGTGTGTGTGTGTGTGTGTGTGTGTGTGTGTGTGTGTGTTGTGTAAAATCTATGTCTAAAGCCTGGCAATTGTGGCTCACGCCTTTAATACCACCAGCACGTGGGAGGCAGAGGCAGGTAAAACTGTGAGTTCAAGACCAGTCTGGTCTACAGTCTTCAGAGTGACTTCCAGAACAGCCAGGATTATATAGAAACCCTGTCTAAAAAAATGTCTAATCCAGCTACTTCTTATTCTTTGTTCCATTCAACTGATTTGTCCACTGAAATTAATCTTGAAGTTACATATGCAGCTTGTAGACAAACACTTAGCAAATCCATGATGCTATCGCATCTCAACCTCAACTTCCCTTCTCTCTCTATCTGCTCTGTTTTTTCTAAAAACTGTGTGTGTGTGCATGCGTGAGACAGAAAGAGAGAGAGAGAGAGAGAGAGAGAGAGAGAGAGAGAGAGAGAGAGAGAACAATCCATGGAGTCATTCCCAGGAGCCATCCCCCTTATTTGCTGAGATGTATTGATGTTTTTCTCACTAGGTGGGAGCACACCTACTCTGCTAGGCTGGTGGCTGGTGGATCAGTGAGCCACAGGGATCATCATCTCCCCAGCACTGGAATTACAAGTCTGCATGCCCATCTAATCCAGCTTTTTCACATGAATTCTAAAGAACAAACTTAAGGCCTCATGCTTAGGAGGCAAGTATCTTCCTGACTAAGGCATCTCCCCATCCACTTCTAGAACTTCTTTTTTCGATACAAGAGATTTATATTAGCTTAAAATAAATTACCCCCTTCCTATATGTGGAGTTATTTTGCTTTGCAAATACATTGCTATTAAGGACCTACCTTTGGTTAATCATCATTTTTATTATGTTGTTCTTTTTTTTTGTTTTTTGTTTTTCGAGACAGGGTTTCTCTGTAGCTTTGGTATGTTGTTCTTTTTAATTTTTTATTACTTTTACATAACAACAACAATTCCCCCTCCCTCCTCCCATTCCTCCCACCTTCCCCAAGTCCATCCTCCATCCATTCCTTTGAAGGGCTAAGGCCCCATGGGGAGCCAACAAGGCCTGGCACATTAAGTTGAGGCAGGGCCAAGCTCTCCCCTGCATCAAGGCTAAGCAAGGCATCCCATAGCTGGGGAGCCTACATGGGACTGAACTACAACCTGTACATGTGGGAAACAATTGTGTAACTTGGTCTATTTGAAGGACGTCTGTGTGACCTTCTGGTGTATGAGGTGGCTTTTTAGAATCCTTCTAAGGACTTTCAAAAATGAAATAAAACTAGACCTTTTGTCTAAATATTAGTAGACTATCCATGACAGTTCATCACAATTAAAAACAAAACGAAACAAAAAAACAACCTAAGAAATATCTTCCACCATTAAGGCCTATTTTAATAACAATATAAGATAGAAAGAAACATGTTGGTGTATGGTAATTTACAAATTACTATTGGCTATGTGTTAGAATTCATCCCTAACCCACAGGAAGGATTTCAACTGTGGATATGTAAAGACAACTTTTCTCCCTCTGTGCTTGCCTCATATTCCACCCTTTTGTCTCCTGATGGCCAATCAAAATTCAGTTTAAAAAAAAATAAGAAAGCTCAGGAAATTCAAGCACATATGAACTATTTTTCTTACAAGGTACCAAATTATTACAATGAGTAAGATTCAGTCAGAAAGGTTCTAGTAGATAATGCCCGTGTGTGGTCCTCCCTGACTCCCAGAAGATGAAGCTACTTGCACCCAAGAGTTTTGATCATAGGGCAGCACTTCTTAGTCTTTCCTTTTATTTATTCTTTCCACTTTTTACATATACATACATATCATGTGTGCATCAAAGTACAGCATATACATATATAGTAAATTCATTTTTTTAAATTTATTTATTAAAGATTTCTGCCTCCTCCCCGCCACCGCCTCCCATTTCCCTCCCCCTCCCCCGATCAAGTCCTCCTCCCTCATCAGCCTATGGTAAATTCATTTATATATATATACAGTGCTGATAATATCACACACATTATCCTTTCTCCTCTCCCACTCTGACAAACTCCTTCTTCTCAAGAATGTCTCCTATTTTCATGTCTCTTCTTTGTGACCTACTGAGTTTAATTATGGTTGCTTGTATGAGAATAGGTGGGAGATGTTTATTTGAGCAAGACAAACTTACTAGTAGTCACAACACTGAGAGTATGACCTCTCGGATGTGGGCTTTCCCTCTGGATGCTGTCAATATGTTTTATTACCATTGGTTAACAAAGAAGCTGCTTTGACCTACAACCGGGCAGAACAGAGCTTGGCAGGAAAACTAAACTGGAAGCAGGGGAAAAAAAGGCCAACTCAGGCAGTCACCATGTAGCTGCAGAAGGAGAAAGACGCCAGAATCTTACTGTTAGGTCACAGCCTTGTGGTGACATATAGATTAATAGAAATACATTAATTTAAGATATAAGAGCTAGCTAGGAATATACCTAAGCCATTGGCCAAACAGTGTTACAATTATAGTTTTTATGTGATTATTCGGGTCTGGGAAACCGGGAAACTAAAGCACAGTCTCCACTTGCACCTTCCAAAACCCCAGCAACAATATTCTAAGATAAGATAGTCACAGGCCCTGTCTTGAACAGGTTTTATGCAGATAATCACAAAACTGTGGGTTCATGGTTGTAACAGCCAAGTCGTGTCCAGAAAATAGCAATTCACAGCACTCTTTCCCCATCCTCCAGCCCTCAAATTCTGACACCTTTCTTTGGGGTTCCCTGAGCCTTGAAGTGAACATTATTGAAATCTTGTTTAAGACTGAGGACTCAATGATACTCTTGACTTTTCTTAAATTCTTATCCACTAATGAACTTCATTAAATATTTTTCTTAATGGCCCCACAAAGAAATATCTTACCAAAGATTTATTATATATCTTTTCACACACCAATATTTATCGAAGAACCACACATTATTGAAACAACTAAGATGGTTTTGCTTCCCCCAAAATCAGTTGTCCCTTTGTCCTCATGAGGAATGAGTGGTCCTACAACATTAGATACTCCCTAGACCAATATTTCTCAAAAAAAAAATCAGAGAACAAGAGAATGTATAGTTTTGTGCATTCCAGTTTTTGAAGACTGTGAAAGATAGCTGTCCTGATTAGCTTTAACTGTCAACTTGATACAAGTTAGAAATATTATGGGAGAGGATCTCCATTGAGAAGCTACCTAAAACAAATTGGCCTGAATACATGTCTATTGGAGATGGTCTTGATTATTAATTTAGGTAGGAGAGTCCAGCCCATTGTGGCCAACACCAGGCAGGTTGTTCTGAACGCTATAACAAAGTTATCTGGAGATAAGCCTGGCAACCAGCAAACAACATATCCATGCCTACTGCTGCACTTCTGTGGCTGTGAAGTGCATTCTTATACTGGAGATGCTGTTGTAGGAGATAACAAGCAGGCCTGCGATAGAGGTTCTGTCTTAACTTCCCCCAACAATGGGCAGTGACCCGGAGTCATTAGCAGAGTAAACCCTTTCTTCCCTTAATTTGCTTTTGGTTGGGGTATTTTATAACAGCAAGAAAAATTTAACTAGGACAGCCATATGGAATCGTACCACCTCATAAGCCAATTAAAAATATGTTAGTTTAAAAAAAGGAGACGAGAAATACCATTCATGCCTAGATAATGATGCTTCTGGAAGCTGGGTTATATTTTAAAAATTCAATACCAGGTGGTATACCTCCTTAGAAGCTGTTTCCCAGGGAACTGCCACCACCACGCCCAAAAATTTAGAACAGATTTCTTACTATTCTTTATGGTCTACCAGAAGAAAATGATAATATTCTATTTCTAAAGACACCACAAACCTTTGCTGCAAAATAAGAGAACCCTGCCCCTCCCTTCTTAACTACTGGATAGTGATGGATTCTGGAGAGGGGTATTTATTGTCTTCAGCTGCATACCCAACAGTGAGCCCGCAATTCCATACTCATGGCCACACAGATAGCTCTGGTTAAACTCAGTGAGTCACAGAACAAAACAAAAACATGGTAGAAAGGAAGGGCAGTTGACAGGGTGGGAAGGGAACAAAAGAGTGGGTGTGAGAGTAATCACAATTCATTATACACAGACACGAAATTATCAAAGAAGAAACTCAATAATAAATAATTTGAAGGGCAAAATATGTGGATACTTTAGCTTGCGTGCATATAAGTGATTTGCATTAATTACTTAGAAACTTGCTAATAGCTCCCACTGGGCCCGTGGAACTCAGAACAATGTCCATCCTACTTCAACGCTTACATCCAAATTCCCTTTGCTAATTTTCATTAGTTTGGGGTTCATAAAACAGTGCCCATGGCAAGGACAATTTGAGATAGGAAGAAAGTCACAGCAATGTGACTCCCAAGTCCTGCCCTTCCCATGTGAAGGCTAAAAAGAGATAGCATCAAAGCAGGCCATAGCTAATCTTCATAATACCTTCACCTGCAAACACAATGTTTGCCTCCGTCATCTGCACTGAGGCTTAGCAGCCCAGGCCTTAATGATATGCACTCAGGTTGGACACTGAAGAATTTAGGTAAGGACACTGAACTGTTGGAGTGTAGAATGCTATAGGCTGAACAGAATAAGGACCGTGAACAATGTGGCTAAGATGCTGCAGAAATAGTTGAAGGTTTAGCAGCTGTAAATAGAAAAATGGTGTTAAGTTTTAAGAAGTCAGGAATGCATTCAGGGAAAAAAGCAACAGACATGGACTCAGCACATCCAAAAAAAATTAAAAAGGAAGGTTTTACTAGAAAAAAAATTGCAAAGAAAGAAAGAACAGGTTTTGTTCCAGTTTAGGCATAGGATGATCCTTGAGGATCATGAAATCTTTCACTACAAAATAATTGCCTCCTTTTAGAGCCCTGAATTCTCTTTTGAAACGGTGTCCATATCAGAGGGTCTCCTTGACCTGAACCATAAACAGCAATATTCCCAAGCACACAGATCTAGCACCCAAGCTTCTTTTTCCACTTGATCAGTTCCCACAAGTTCGTTCAAACAAAAAGAACAAATTGGCTCAAACAGAAGTTTTATACTGAGGCATTTTACATTTTGTGAATGCAAAATTCTTTGTATGAACCCCTCCTCGGTAGGCAAGGAAGGTGATGCTTTCAGAAGAAAGGAAAGAGCCGGGTTAATTGAGAGCTTATTACGTTCTGAGAACTTTACAAACATCAGTACATTTATTCTTTACAGAGCTTCATGAAGTAAGTGTTATGCTTTCCCAACTTACAAAGAAAACAGGAGGAACCTAAAACACTCATTCCAGGTAAGAACAAGGAGGAAAAGACAGAATTCTAAGCCAGTGATGTCCTGCTCTTAAACCCTTGACTATTTCCTATAGTTAATACAAGCAAGAAGCCACGTATAACATGATTAAAGAAATACTTGTAATTTGCATCCATGGAAAACATCTCTATCTTACATCTTTAAGGTCAAGGTAGAAAGATGAGCAAAATAGAATCTTAGGGTCTGGGCTTTCAGATCAGTGGTAGACTTAATGCCCCGAATACCTGAGGGCCTAGGTTCAATGACTGGAGAGACAAGAGAGGTGACTCAAATTATTTATCTATATTATTTTTCAAAGTCATTGCTTTCCAAAGCTTGCCTAATCTTACTTCACAACTGGACACTGAACTATATATCTGTATGAAGGTGCCAGGAAAGTAATTCAGATGCTAAACCTAAATATAACTTTCTCCTCTGAGTAAAGGTTTGGCCTTTAGTCACCATCATAAAGTTCCTCAGACATTTTTAAGGAATAGAAAATCAAAGACTGAAAGTCAAAGTCATTTGCTAGGTGACTTTCTGCATGTCACTTATGTCTATAGCAAATAGTACCTTTCTATAATTGATCTTTAAGCTAGAACAGTTTGCTCAGTCCTGACTGACCTGGAGAAAAATACAACAAAGTAAAATTCCCCTCAGTTGAATATACACTTTCCTCCCCACCCCCAACTTAATAAAAGGATGGACATGCTACCAAGGGACAGGTGATGGCTGTCATTATGTCCACCTGTGGCAAGGTGAAAGCCAGAAATCCCAAGTTGAACTGACATTATTCAGTATTTCTTTATTGAAAGGCAAAGAAGGTAATTCACCTTACCATTGGTCTACATTGTCATGGTAATGTTAGTGGGGGGAAGGGGAAGGAGCAAGGGTTAGAGAAAGAGGGAGAGTTGTTTTTCAGACAAATCCACTCAGTGCAGCAGAGCAGTGTGGTGGAGATCTGAGTAAGAAGCTCCCCATCCTGCCAGACAAAGCAAGATGTCTGATCTTAAAGGTGCCTTTTTTAAGATTTTTTTATTTCTTTTTTAAACTATATGTATATGTTGAGGTGGTCTGTGCTCACATGAATGCAGGATCCAGAAGAGGACATCAGATCTCCTGGAGCTGAGACTACAGGCAGTTGTGAGTTGTCTGGCATGGGTACTAGGAACCGAGCTAGGGTCCTCTGCAAGAATGGCAAATGCTCTTAATCTCTGAGACATCGCTCCAAACCTTGACCTTAAAGGTTTCTGCAGGAAGGGGAGATCCTGCATGTGAGGGATCAGGTCTACTTAATATATGACCTGTGCTATACGACCAGATAGGGGAGCAGGGCATGCTTAACTTGGAAAACATGGCAGGGGTCTCTCCTTCTCTGAACATGGGAATGGGGCTTGGTTAACGTGTGACCCTACCAGCTAGACAGCAGTCAGGTTTCCTCTGACCCTGGAGTGGCAGAGAACAGGGTGTGTGCCTGCCTTGCCCACAGTCTTGTCTGCTTAGGGCCTGGCTAAACCTGGACTTCCCTCTCTTTTTTCACGTATGTGTGCCTGGACCGTAGGTATTTTTTAACTAATAAATTCGTCACTACTGCCATTCTTTGTCATCTTTTTATTGTTGTTGTTTAAAACATCACTTACCCCCTAAATGTGTGAATTCATAAAATGAAATTTAACAGAAGCTTCTCAGTCTCAGGAGGTCCCATTTATTCAATGTTGTCCTTAATGTCTGTGCTGCTGGGGATATGCGTAGGAAGTGGTCTCCTGTGCCCATGTGTTGTACAGTACTTCTCACTTTCTCTTCTATCAGGTTCAGTGTGTTCAGACTGATATTGAGGTCTTTAATCCATTTGGACTTGAGTTTTGTGCATGGCGATAGATATGGGTCTATTTTCAGTCTTCTACAGGTTGACAACCAGTTCTGCCAGCACCATTTGTTGAAGATGCTTTCTTTCTTCCATTGAATACTTTTAGTTCCTTTATCAAAAATCAGGTGTTCATAGGTTTGTGGGATAAAATCTGGGTCTTCTACTCCATTCCATTGATCGACTTCTCTGTTTTTATGTCAATACCAAGCTGTTTTCAATACTGAGGCTCTGTAATAAGAGTTTGAAGTCAGGAATGGTAATGCCTCCAGACAATCCTTTATTGTATAAGATTGTTTTGGCTATCCTGGCTTTTTGTTTTTCCATATAAAGTTGATTAATGTCCTCTCAAGATCTGTGAAGAATTTTAATGGGATTTTGATGGGGATTGCATTGAATCTATAGATTGCCCTTGGTAGAATTGCCATTTTTACTATGTTGATCCTCCCAATCCAAGAGCAAGGGAGATCCTTCCATTTTCTGGTATCCTCTTCAATTTCTTTCTTCAAGGACTTAAAGTTCTTGTCAAATAGATCCTTCACTTCCTTGGTTAGAGTTACCCCAAGATATTTTATGTTATTTGTGGCTATCATGAAAGGTGATGCTTCTCTGATTTCCCTCTTTGCTTCCTTATCCTTTGTGTATAGGAGGGCAACTGATTTTTTGGAAATTTAAAACTTAAAGGGTATCATTTGTGTGACATAGCACTTTAAGAAGTGAAAGAATTCTATTTCCACTGTGAAGAATTCACAATTCCATTGTGATGGGAAATTTTTTTTTAAGGATGATGAAATTCGCCCTTGGAAGTACTTGAAAAAAGACAGTAAGGAGGTCCCTACATAAATTATTTTTAGATCTGCATGTCCTGAAATTGATAGGAGGTGGGAGATAGTAGAAAGACCCAGGAATGAGGATCTAAGAGAAATTTACCTTATTTCTACCCTGTCATTGGCTTTCTATATGACCGTGGAGATTTTTTTCTTTCATTGTGCTCAATTTGATATCACTAAAGTAAGATAATAATATCTACCCCCTTGAGCCTCAGAATGCTAAGAAACATTGTACTGAAACATATCGCAGTTTCTAAAACAATATCTCTCCATGTGGATCCCTATGCTATTGGAGAGTGGCAATTTATTCCAGTGGCTTTTAGATAGACAGACAGACAGACAGATAGACAGACAAATAGTGCACACATGAGAGCACACAAGCCAGGCACTCTGAAGGTAGAGGCAGGTGGATCTCTGTGGGTTCAAGGCCAGCCTGGCTCCAAAGCTACAGAGAAACCCTTTCTCAAGAAGAAAGAAGAAAGAGGGGGAGGAGGAGGAGGAGGAGGAGGAGGAGGAGGAGGAGGAGGAGGAGGAAGAAGAAGAAGAAGAAGAAGAAGAAGAAGAAGAAGAAGAAGAAGAGGAGAAACAAACTCAGGTCTTAGACTTGGCAGAGTGTGCCTTTACATACTGAGCCATCTCACCAAGCCCTCAGTGTCTTTGTAAACTATAGAAACAAAATATAATAAGATGGGACTATTTGGATTTACAGAGCTGAAACCCAGAACCTGATTGTGTACCCTTATATAAGGCTCTCTTTCTCAGAGATTCTGGAGGCAAGTTTTAACAAAATCCACCAGCACCCACCATGTACAACATGAAAACAAATTATCTAGTCTAAGCTACAATTTGTGCTAAAAATAGAACTGAGGCAAGTAGAATCGAGTGATGATGTGGGAGTGTCATATATCAATCTGTTGATTTCACTGGTTAAGCAATAAAGAAACTGCTTGGCCCTGATAGGTTAAAACATAGGTGGGAGGAGTAAACAGAACAATGCTGGGAGGAAGTGGAAGTGAGCTCAGAGAGACGCCATGCTCCCCTCTCCCCCTGGGCAGACGCGAGAGCTCTGCTCTCTGAGGCAGACGGCGATGCAGCCAGCCACCAGGTCAGACATGCTGAATCTTTCCTGGTAAGCGCACCTCGTGGTGCTACATAGATTATTAGAAATGGGTTAAGAGGCTGAAACTAATGGGCTAGGCAGTGTTTAAATGAATACAGTTTGTGTGTTGTTATTTCGGGCATAAGCTAGCCAGGTGGCCAGGGTGCTGGGGACGCAGCCCTGCCACTCCTATTACAACAGAGTGATTTTTCCAGGCAACAGCAAGAACATGCAACAGTGACAAAGTACACATCTGTGCATGTTCTGTCTCTCCAGAATGTAAACTTTACTGATTCAGAAATCCTAGCATTTTCTCCAAAGGTGCATACAGGATTCAGTAATCCTAGCATTTTCTCCAAAGGTGCATACAGGATTCAGTAATCCTAGCATTTCCTCCAAAGGTGCATACAAGATTTAGTAATACTAGCATTTCCTCCAAAGGTGCATACAGAGGAAGAAATGTCGTTCAATGGCACTGAAAAACCACACCAAGGTGACTGAATTTATTTTTTGTGGCCTTACCCAATCTCAAGAACTGAGCTTACTCTTATTTTTCTTTTTATCTATGGTTTATATAACAACTGTGTTAGCGAATGTCACCATCATGGTCACTGTGACCTGGGAGTCCCGCCTCCACACCCCTATGTACTTCCTGCTCCGCAACCTCTCCGTCTTAGACATCTGTTTCTCCTCCATCACTGTTCCAAAGGTCCTAGTGGACCTTCTCTCAAGAAGAAAGACCATTTCCTTCAATGGCTGCTTCACTCAGATCTTTTTCTTCCACCTGCTTGGTGGGGCAGACATTTTCTCTCTGTCTGTGATGGCATTTGATCGTTATATGGCCATCTTCAAGCCCCTGCACTATGTGACCATCATGAGTAAGGGGCGGTGCACAGCCCTCATCACGGCCTCCTGGGTGGGGGGCTTTGTTCACTCCATTGTACAGATTTACCTATTGCTTCCACTCCCCTTCTGTGGACCTAATATTATTGATGGTTTCTACTGTGATGTCCCACAGATTCTCAAACTCGCCTGCACCGACACCTTCGATCTTGAACTCCTGATGATCTCAAACAATGGCATGATCACTACACTATGGTTTGTTCTTCTCCTTGTATCTTACACAGTCATCTTGACAATGCTGAGGTCACACACAGGGGAGGGGAAGAGAAAAGCCATCTCCACCTGCACCTCCCACATCACTGTGGTCACCCTACACTTTGTGCCCTGCATCTATGTCTATGCCCGGCCTTTCACGGCCCTCCCCATGGACAGAGCTGTCTCAGTCACCCTAAATAGTATTGTTCCTGTCCTAAACCCAATGATCTACACTCTGAGGAACCAGGAGATGAAGACAGCCATGAAGAGACTCAAGAAAAGACTCATACTTTCTGAGGTAGAATAGATCCATGACTGATTGTGGATATATAATTGAGTTCTTTTTCTTTTAACATTGGAACTTGGCTATGCACAATAACTGATAACTGATAATAATGCACAACCCATATTAATTCATCAAAGACAGATAAGCTTTAGTAATTATTATTTTTGAGAGCTGGAAGACAATACTCTATAAATACTGCATGTTGCATTGTTTCTTTGTCGGAGCAGCTGAAAACAACATACTGATATTTCTTTAGGAAGATGTGGGACTAGTCCCAAGATGAATAAAAATGTATACAAAGACTACATGTGAATTCATGCTATCTCAGATAATATCATGCCACAAAGTCAAGTCTGGTAACTATAAGATTTACTAGCAAGAAATTATGTGTTAGAAAAATAAGATATAAAAGATAGCATAAATGTGAAAACTTATGCATAGCTTTTTTAAGTCTGGGTTAAAGTGATACTGAAAGCAGAAAGAATAAAACAAAACATCTAAAAGTGAAAATAATAATGAACTGAAAACTGAAAAGGGATCACACATGGACAGAGACATCAATGATGTGATTAAGAGACATGGAGAAGAAAGTGGACGAATGTGATAGATGCTAAGTATGACAGGAATTTCTCAAGAAAATAGTAGAAATGCAGAAACACCATATTAGGAGATAACAGTTGAAAATGTCCATAATTGATGAATTACACAGGTGCCCGGATTCAAAATATATCAAAACAGAATACAAAACCTGAGCTGAAATGAAAAATTCCCTGTGAGAACTCAATTGCACAGTTAAGCATGCAGAAGAAAGAATTAAACAATTTGAAAACATGGTCACTGAAATTGCACAGTCTGAACTTGCAAAGTACACCTGCATTTAAGAACCCAAACTCAGGACCTCATGGTTGTTAGATGGGCAACTGGGCTCCTTCCCTGCCTTCTGTTCTTTGATGGAGGAAGGTCATTGGTTAATTAATAAAGAAACTGCTTGGCCTCATAAGTGGGTGGAGTAAACAGAACAGAATGCTGGGAGGAAGAGGAAGTGAGCTCAGACTCGATAGATCTCCTCTCTGGGGCAGATGCGATGAATCTCCGACCCAGGATGGATTTAGGCTAGAATCTTCCTGGTAAGCGCACCTTGGGGTGCTACACACTTTAATAGAAATGGGTAATCAAGATATAAGAATTATCCAGTAAGAAGCTAGAGCTAATGGGCCAGGCAGTGTTTAAATGAATACAATTTGTGTGTTGTTATTTCGGGGCATAAGCTAGCCAGGCGGCCTGAAGCCAGGCTGTGGGAAGAGGCCCACAGCTCCTTCTACAGTTCTTAAATAGAATTAAATGAGGCTCATAAAATACACTCTAGGACAGGAGTGTAGCTCAGCCATATAGCATTTATCCAGGATGTACAAAGTACTCCATTTGATTCCTAAAGTTGACAATAAAAACAAATACTTCTAAACTAATCTCCATTGTGCATATTCCTCAATGTCTTTCCATATAACCAATGAAAACTGTTGTATTAATGAACTAATGGGTCTACCTCACTGTTTTGTGACTGCCTCCCCACAATCTCACTATATTAATTCCATTTTCATCTGAGTGACCACCTTCCTCCAAATATTCCTCATCCTCAAGCTGGAGAGATGGCTGGGTGGTAAAGAACACATGCACTTGCAGAGACCTGGGTTTGTTTTCCAGATCCCATGTTGTTGAGGGAGAAATCCAAGGGGTCTAACATTCATATTTACTTGCACACATGCACACACACACACACACACACAACCTGTCATTAAGTAAATAAATATTTGTAAAGCTCGCCACTCTTTCACTATCCTTTTAGAGTTAGCGTTGGGGCTAACAAGATGGCACAGTGAAGGGTGAGTGATACTCTTGCAGAGGACTTGAGTTCTGTTCTCAGCACCAACATTAGAAAGCTCACAGATCCCTATAGCTTGAGTTCTAGATGGGTATGATGCTGTTCCAGGGTCCACAGGCACCTGCACTCACTCATGTGCACATTTTCATAATTTAAAATAAATACTTTAGAAAGAAAGAATACTTGCAAGTGTGTGGGGGTCTAGCCTCAGATCAGACTCAGGTTCTGAGGTGGGGAAGGGGCCTTGGCACAAGGACAATTCTGACCCTCAAGTAGATTGCGCTCAAGTGGCCCTGAATAACTTGAGTTGTCTTTATTTATATTTTAACTGCATTTTTTCTACCAGGCTTACATGAACAGTTTTAGTATTGGCTCCTATTTTTGACTTTAAGAAATAAATTTTAAGGAATACATGTTACAAGGAGTGGGGCCACTTGTTTGCCCCAGCTGCCCAGCTAGCTTACACCCAAAATAACCACACAGAAACTGTATTAATTAAAACACTGCTTGGCCATTAGCTCTAACTTCTTATTGGCTAACTCTTACATATTAGTTTAACCCATCTCCATTAATCTGTGTATCGCCATGTAGCAGTGGCTTACCAGAGAATCTAACCAGTGTCCATCTTAGGCAGAGGATCTATGGCTTCTCTCACTCTGCCCTTCTTCCTCCCAGCATTCAATTCTGATTTCTCTGCCTACCTAAGATCCGCCCTATCAACTAGATCAAGACAGTTTCTTTATTCATTAACCAATGAAAGGAACACGCAAACAGAAGGAACTCCTACACCAAATACATTGTAATCATAATGAAAGGCTTCAATATGTTTGGTTGAATGGTAGTTCCTGTTTCATATTTGTTTATTTATTGTTCCAATTTTTTTGTAACTTTATTGAATATTTTGGATTTTATAGTATGCACCCCAATTCTGTTCACCTCCAGGTCCCCCCATATCCCTCCTCCTCCCTGCTGTGCCCCGCACAAAAAAATAAACAAAGCAAAGTAAGCAAGCAAACAAAAGCAAGAACAAAAAAAAACTCAGTAAAACAAAACAAAAGTCACACTCAGAAAAATCTCTGCTTCTCCTTCTTTTCTGCCTCTCCATCACCTCTTCATCCAACCTGATAGCATTGGAGGCTTCAGTGTGTCATATAGTATACCTCTTTGTCCCATGAGCTTGGCTAGTGAATGTTCATTGCAATGAGTAACCTGTCTGATTCAAGGTCTGTGGTTTTGCTCACTGGATCCTCACTAGAGTTCCTCTGGGCGTATTCTGTGGCTGCACTGAGTCTTGGAGATCTTGAGGGTATTGCTCCAAAGAACCAGTCCCTTCACGAGCTTCAGCAGGACCCTGATGGGGTAGATTCTAGGGTGGGTCAACCCAAAGCCCTGTTGGGTCAGATTGAACCACCGGAGCCACCCACCTCGAATGCAGGAGTGAAGTTAGCTACCCTATTTGCGTGCCCTCAGAGAAGATTCATCTTCACTTCTGGTGAGAGGTGGGTGTCCTCTCTCTCAAGTGCAAGGGCCAATTCTCTGGTTGTAGTGGCCAGGGACAGGTAGCATCAGTTTTCTCAGGGCGGTGAAGGGGCGGGGCCAGATCAGCATAGCCCTCTGATTTCATCTCACATGCTTCCTAAGGCCTCCTGAGGGGACACTGATCACAGACATCAACATAGACCCCAGCTACTGCTGGACCACGGACCCAGACATGGCCCTTGGCAGCAGTTTGGGCCCAAACAACATCCTGGCTCTGGGAGGAAGGCATGGCCAACCAGGTGAAAATGGTTCTGGTGTATATGTGACTATGGCTTTGTTCCAATTTTATTTTTAGCTTCAAATGCTATTCTTACATAACAAATATAATGGCATGTTTATTCAAATTCCTCTTCAACAAGATGTATTACATGGCCCAAAGGCCCCTCTTCTGTCTTACTATGCTCCATTTGTGAAACCATTAATCATTTTGACAAGGGTACCCTTGCCTCTTCTACCTGTATTGATCCTGCTCCTTTCTTCATAACAGTTGCTCTTCATTAACTACACTAGAAAAATGTCTGGAAAAGAAATTAAAAAGTCAAACTAAATGTTTGTCTATTCCTGGATCACTGTAAGGGAACAGAGTTCGTGGCCCTAGAAATAGCAACAAATAGGTTCGGGAGTCTCTATTGTTTTCTGCTTGGTGTGAAGAGTTATGAGACCACTAGAGGTTCAATCTTTCTAAGTTCTTCACAGCTTGTTTTCATGTTACAAGGATATACATATTCAAATGCACATCTTTCATGCTTTTGGGAAGATGAAAAGGGGCCCAGAAGTTTTTAGATATGTTTTTGGCATGCTTTATCAGAGCAGAATAAACTGGAAATGTGGGGATGGATTTGATTGCTCTCCTGTCGTTAGACAACCTGGACACAGACATTGTAGTGGGTTTTTTCCATAACAGGTCACTGTTTCTTTATATATCAGTGTATCTGTCAACAACAACTTAATAATTACCACTGAAATTTCATCACCACCAGTGAAACTCGCCACTTCAATTCCACATCCTTGCCTGACAGTTACCCTCTTTCTAACTCTCATAATAGGCCTGAGACTAAGGGATCAGGATACAATACATGATCCCAGGGCAAAATGTTGAATATACAAATCAAATAGTCTCTTCTATGGCCTCTCAGGAATTCGGACACCAGCCAAAATGTGTCGATGTGTGTGTGTGGTGTGCACACGAGTTTTGATAGCATTTTAATGAGTCCCATTGAAACCACATCATCAATACCAGAACCAGTTACAGCTACTTCCCTGCCCAATGACATTCCCTTTGTCATTCTTACATTAAGCCTGAGGTTAAGGGGTTTGAGCATAAGACAGAAACACTGTCTAAGTTCAAGAACCTTAAATAGGCAAATCCTTGAGTTTGCCATCCCTCTCCTGAAAAATGGAGCAAAGACAATGAAATCTTCACTAGTACATTTTTTTTTCAAAAATTAATGCTGTTGAATGCTGCACCAAATTGCATATAATTTTCACTTGAAGTTTTAGAATGAAAGGTAACAGGTAAAGATGTTTAGTAGCTAGCTATCTAACAGTAAGGTTGGATTGTTGAAATTCAAATGCTGTCATTGACTACGTTTAACAAGGTTGACTTTGAATATTTTCTGGGTATATCACATATTTCAGGCCAAAGATGATCATCTCACTGGCAAACACAACAGAGGTGGGTGTCAAATATTGTTAGTACGAATGCATTTAAAAGGATGTAGAATTGTGATGCCGTATATATAAGTCATTTGGAATTTGTTGAGAGTCTTTCAGTTGCTTACTGCGTCGTTGCTGCATGTTCAAACCAATGTAAGGAGTTTCTGTCAAATGAGATTCTTCAGCCAGATGTTTTCAAATGTCCCTGTAAGACAGTATGTAAAATCATATAGCCTGAAGTTGGAGGGGAGGGACAATACACATCCATTCTGTTTCTATATCCTCCTGATTATGCAAGCCAGCTTGCATGAAATACAGACATAGGAGGTAATGGGCTTAAATCACTCATTCCTTTATCAAACAATATCTAAGAAGCATGGAATGCAACTGAGAATGAAATATGTCTGGCTGAGGTGATGACTGAAGGGACGGTCTGCTTCCCAGAGAAGTCCCTTCTCTGTGCACTCCCTACACTGATGGACTGCACTGCTTTCTGTGTTCTCTGCATGGCTGTGCCATTTCACCACTGACTGGTGTTGGTTTTCCACCTCTGTTTTTCTTCCTGACTGTGACAATCTTTGTCTCCTCTAGAAACCCTTCCCACACCAGCCCTAGATAGAACGCTGCTGTGGTTCCCATGGCTGTGGATTGACTTAAATACCTGTGTTTCCACCAGACTGAACATTTTTCCAGAGGAAAACTTCGCTGCACTTGTGTCTGCATTGTGAGTGTAAGTCCAACCCCCGCAGTGCTGTAAGCACCACAAATGTGTGAGAAAGGACCAAAGGGCTAAATGTTTACCTCTGAAATTCCTAATCAATTCAGTGTGAGGAATGCAACTGAATCTAACTTGAGGGAGTCTGGCTCCATTTTCTGAACATGGTCTGCTCTACAGCCTTACAGGAACTCCTCCTACAGATTTG
Source organism: Microtus oregoni (assembly GCF_018167655.1). NCBI lineage: Eukaryota > Metazoa > Chordata > Mammalia > Rodentia > Cricetidae > Microtus > Microtus oregoni. The sequence continues at coordinate 46,284,447 of NW_024543071.1, forward strand.
TAATACACGAGGGTGTTTTTGTGCTAACTCCAGATTTACCTGGAAACTTTACAATTCTTTAAACAAGTAACTCATTTGAGACATTTTTCTACTGTCTTTAACTCTAAAATTGACTTGAAGAAATAACACAATCCTGCTAAATTTTTGTACAATTGCTGTTGTACAAATGGCTTTGGAAACAAACATAATCATACTGAATTGTACTTTAACAATGTAGCAGTGCATTGAGTTTGGGGGAAATAGTTCACCTTTCTTCAACTACTAGAAATAATTAAAATCCCCTTCTTCATAGGAATACACAAGTGAGCCCTTCACAGGATACCTCCATCTTTGAGATGAGAAGATTGTCCAAAAACCCTAACTCCACAGTGGCTCTTCCTCAGCAATCTACAAATGGATATGATGATGATGATGTAGACAGGAGAGGAGAATGAGGACCACAACAGGAGAGGGAAACAAATCTCCAGTCGGTGCCTTTCCTTTGGCAAAGGCTGAAATTGGGAACCCACAATAAGTCACAGGAAGCTACATCCTTTTTCAATCCTCTGGCCTTCCATGTGAGACCCCCTTGACCCAGCTTCCTCCTTTTCCCTGATTGCTCAGATCAGTATTGTCCATAGAATCCACAGTGGATAATTCAGAACCCCCACCACCCAGCTAATCAGTGGCAGAATATGAAGGAGTAAATTCAGTGCTACACTGTCCTAATACAGTGTTCAAACTCCCTCCCTCTCTATAAGTATGGCTCTCCTTTTAGGGGAAAAAAATTGTGTTTCAGATATCCAAAACTTCCACATGTCCTTTGTCCAAATGTGATCTGTATAATGTAGAAAATTAATAACAGTGTCAACACAATGGGAACAAACACAGGAACCTGAATATGGCACTATGTTCTTAAAAAGTCAACTTGCAACCACCATAGTAAGATAACTGACCAAGAAACATGAATAAAATTTATTAAAGCAGAGAACTCCTGATAAAGTATTAAATTGTACCTCAGTAATGTTTTCTTTTTAGAAGATGATGCTTAGGTGTCAATACTTAATATATTTTCTTTCCTAACATTGTTCTGTAGGGAAATAATAACTCTTTTGTGGGTGGTAATTTCATTTGATTACGAAACTGATTACAATATTTAAAATGCAGAAGACTTGATCACTTTTAAGCACTATGAAAAAGCAGGACTCAATTTCATCCTAGGATCTTACAAAAGCAAGATAAACATGCAGAGGCTTGAAATAAAACAGTTCAGAAAGACACTGATTTAATGGAGATGGAAAACTACACCAGGGTCAAAGAACTTATTTTCCTTGGCCTGACCCAGAGTCCTGAAGTCAGTGTGCTGCTGTTCCTTTTCCTTCTCGTGGTGTATGTGACAACTCTGCTGGGGAACCTTCTCATCATGGTCACCGTGACCTGTGAGTCGCGCCTTCACACCCCCATGTACTTCTTGCTCAGGAATTTGTCTGTTGCCGACATCTGCTTTTCCTCCATCACTGCACCCAAGGTCCTGGTGGACCTTCTCTCAGACAGGAAGAGCATCTCCTTCAATGGCTGCCTCACTCAGATGTTCTTCTTCCACCTTATTGGAGGAGTGGATGTGTTTTCTCTGTCAGTGATGGCTCTAGATCGATATGTGGCCATCTCCAAGCCCCTCCATTATGTGACCATCATGAGCAGAGGCCGTTGCATTGGGTTAATAGTGGCCTCATGGGTGGGAGGCTTTATCCACTCCATAGTGCAGATTTCTCTCTTGCTGACACTTACATTCTGTGGACCCAATATTCTTGACACTTTCTACTGTGATGTCCCCCAGGTCATCAAACTTGCCTGCACAGACATCTTTGTTCTGGAGCTGATGATGATTTCCAACAATGGCCTGGTCGCTACTCTGTGGTTTATGTTGTTGGTGATATCATACACAGTCATTCTGATGATGCTTCGGTCTCATTCAGGAGAGGGACGGAAGAAAGCCATCTCCACCTGCACCTCCCACATCACTGTGGTCACCCTGCACTTTGTACCCTGCATCTATGTCTATGCCCGACCATTCACTGCCCTCCCCACAGACAAAGCCATCTCTGTCACCTTCACGGTCATCTCCCCTTTGCTCAACCCTTTGATCTACACTCTGAGAAACCAGGAGATGAAGTCAGCCATGAGAAGGCTAAGAAAAAGACTTGGACCTTCTAATAGAGAAGACCAGTAGCTCCTTCCTGTCACCACATTTGAAAACATTTGTATGTAAAATAAAATTTATTCTTTATACTTATCATTTCTCTTCTCACAGTGGCCTTCAACAATCCAAAAGACCTCAAACTAACAGTTCTAATTCTTCTGTATATTTTCAGTGTGCCAAATATGGCCTCATAGAATCACCAATTAAATCTCAATGGAATCTGTGAATTATGGGGAAACAGATACATAGAAAAGATTATTGCACACTACAATAATACTTTAAGGTTTTGCTTTGGATTTTGTTTTTTTTTTCTAAGACAAGTTTAATTCAGCAGTCCTGTTTGCTCCAGAACTCTTTTTGTAGCCCAACTAGCCTCAAATACCCTGAAATCTTCCTGTCTCCAACTCAGAACTCAGAGATCTACCTGCCTCTGCCTCCGAGTGCTGGACTTAAAGGCACGCACCATCACTGCCCAACTTAACTTGATAGAACAGACTCATATTCATGGAAACCAAATGAAATAGAAATGACTGGGTCAGAAAGTGCTGTGATTTTACATTCAATCAGGTTTCATGTGTCTTAATCAACAATTAGAATTAAAATAAAAACATTGCTAAAATCCATGCACACAATAGTATAATTACAATGCAGTCAAATAGTATTGTAGTGTTTGTAGAAACATTCTAAGTTCCAATCAGCCTATACTGTTAGCAAATACGAAAAGCCCTGGATGCCTGAACTCAGTGTAGTTATATACAGAAGGGCAAAATGTATTTCCTCCTTCCTTCTGTATCATTGTATCAGGGAAGACTGGGGTAAAAAATTCAGTGAAATGCATCTAATAGTTAATAATAGTGATTATCATAACTGTTAATAATACAGGATCACATCCCCGGTTTAATATTTAATATGTTAAATATTATTAATTATAAATATTAAATAAATAATATTTAATTTATCAGAAGCAGGCTTTGGAAATTAGTATTTCTTATATTTAGAAATACATTAACACTGTATATATTGACACTGCATTGTTTCCCCATGGGAAGCAGCTGAAAACCCAATACTTCATTATTTCCACAGGAAGATACTGAGAGTACTCCCATCAGATAAGACGGTATATATGAACACTATGCAAGAATTCATATTAACTAATATCAAACACTGCTGTTCAGGTCAGAATAAATTTTACTACCAAAGACTTTAAGCACTAGAATAATGAATTAAATAACATAAACATAAATTTTAGAGGGAAAAATTAAAGAATTTTTGTAAAATGCTGTTATGATTACTTTTCATCAGCTTGACACAAACTAGAATCATCTGGAAAGAGAAGATGCTGGCTGAGACAATGCTTGCTGAGGACTGACAATCGATGATGGATGTGGGCGTGCCCAGCCCACTGTGGCCCTGCAGCGCCTGAGCAGATGGACCAAAGTTGTTTAGAAAGACAAACTGAGCAAACCATGAAGGACAAGCCAGCAACCCTCCATGGTCTCGGCTTCAGTCCATCTCCAGGTTCCTACCTTCAATTCCCGCCCGGCCTTCCCTCAACCGTGAACTGTGACTGAGACATGGAAACCAAATCAACCCTTTCCTCCGCAAGCTGCCTTTGGTCAGAGTGTTTTTATCACAGCAACAGAAAGCGAACTAGGACGCATGTGAACCAGTAGAACAGTAATGGCAAAGACAGGCGTGAAAAGGACAAAATAGGCATCTAGAAATGAAAGCTCTGATGAACTGAGGACTGAAAGGAATCACACATAGACAGAGATAGAACCCACAGGAAGGTGCTGAATGAACATGGAGGAGGAAGTGAATGAGTCTAATAAATGCTAAGCATAAGGAGAGTTTCTGAAGAAAATGAGAAGATGAAGAAATACTGTTTTAGGAGATAATAGCTAAGAATTTTCCACAACTGATGAATCATACAAATGCAAAACACATCAAAACAGAAGACTGAAATGAGGTGTTCCCTGAGAGGATTCAATCGCAAGGCTAAGCAGGCAGAAGAAAAGTCAAGAAACTTGAAAGTAAGCCCATTGAAATTATATAGTCTGAAGTTGACAGGCACACCCCCATGATATCTCTGAAGAGCCTAACCATGCAGGTTCCAGAATGATCTTACTTTATTGCTTTAGTTTATTAGATTAAAGATGTGCAGCTTTTTCGTTGGCCCAGAGCTGGTCAGGGAGAATGCCACAGAACCACTCAGATATACATGCAGCATCACGTCTTCTCAGCTGTACAAACCTGAGAACGTGACTGAAGCTCATTGAGAAGATAGCAATGATTCCAAAGTGAAATAGCATTAACACTGTAAAGAATCAAATAGATATGAGCATAAAACTCAAAGATCCAGTGAAGTAAAGTACTAAACCAGAGATGAAAGCCTCTGTGAGATCATCCTGGAGACATAGCTGGTGACTGAGCTTTCGGAGCTTTGCTTCAGTCAACAATTATTTAGTACTTGCTGTATGTCACAATAATAAATCATGAATTGTACAATCTGAGAAACAAAGAGATGAATAAAGAGAAATGAAGAGAGGCATAGACAGTGGGAGATACCATGAAGCAAAGCAACCTATGCAAAACAAGAGACAAAAAAAGTAACAAAAAGTAACAGGAGAAAGAAAAAAAAGGATATTTAAATAAGCAATGGACTGAAATTCCCAACTTTATATAGATATAGATATATCTTCAAGAAGTTATGCAAACTAAATAACAAACAAACAAAACTACACTTAATAAAACTGTCCAAAAGGCAATACTGAAAATACCCAGGTAGAAATGACTTGGGATATTCAATCACTTTAAGAGCTGAATTCTCATCAGAAATTGATTAGAATACAAAATGAAAACAATCAGATTGCTAACAGGAAATATCAATCAACAAAGAATTATATTTCCACCCTCAGAATCTAATAAGCTAGGCTCATAGGAGCTCAGAGTCTGAACCAACACTCAGGGAGCCTGCTTGGGACTGACCTAGCCCCTCTGCATATATGTTGCAGCTGTGTAGCTTAATCTTCTTGTGGGATTCCTGAAGGTGGGAACAGGAGCTGTCTTCAGCTCTTTTACCAGGTTTTGGGACCCCACTATTCATATTGGGTCACCTTGCCTCGCCTTGCATGGGGAGGTGCTTATCCTTACTACAACTTGATATGCCATGTTTTATTGATATCCGTGGGAGGACTGCCCCTTCCTGAACAGAAATGTAGGAGGAATGAATGGGGTGGGGGCATAGGGAAGTTGAGGGGCTGGGACTAGGAGGAGAGGAGGGAGGAAAAACTGTGACTGGGATGTAAAATAAATAAACGGATGAATTATATTTCCAACAAAAACAAAAGAAAGAATTAAATATTATCAATTAAATAAAGTAGGTTATATATAAGATCTTTCCCTACCAAAAAATTAATGAAACTTCTAGATAAAAATGCTTCTAGGTTTTAAAAAAAGAAGATAGAAGCATAGGTAAAGACTTTCTTTTCTTTTAAACAGCTTTATTTACTATTTATTTGGCTGCAGTTTGTCCTCCCTTCTCTCCTCCCAGTCCCTCCCCCAGTTCTCTCTCTGTTCCCATCCCCAATCCATTCCTCCATTTCTGTTTGGCAAAGGGTAGGACTCCCATGGATATCAGCAAAGCATGGCACGTCAAGTTGTAGTAAGACTAAGCACCTCCCCTGGTATTAAGGATGGGCAAGGCAACCCCGTATGAGGAGTAGGGTCCCAATAGCCAGTAAAAGAGTCTGAGATAGTCCTGCTTTCCCTGTTAGAAGTCCCTCAAGAGGACCACGCTACACAGCTGTAATATATATGCAGAGGGCCTAGGTTAGTCCCATGCAGGCTTCCTGGTTTTCGGTTCAGTCTCTGTGAACTCAGAAAGGCCCAGGTCAGCTGATTCTGTGAGTTTTCTTGTGTCCTTTACCCCTCTGGCTCCTACAATCCTTTCTCCTCCTCTTCTGCATGATTCCCCAAACTCCGTGTAATGTTTGGCTGTGGGAACTGCAACTGTTACCATCAGTTGCTAGATGACTCCTCTCTGATGACTTTTGGCTAGGGACCAGTCTGGTCACAAGAGATTGCCAGTTCAGGCTACATATCTGCTATTGCTAGGAGTCTAAGCTGGAATCTTTCTTGTAGATTCCTGGAAGATTCCCTTGTGCCAGGCTTTCACCTGACCATGAAATGCCCTTTCCAGATAGCAGGAAATACTCAAACTGAGCACTGAAATTAATAAAGCAGAAATAAAGGGGCAAAGACTTTCTAATAAGACTCTGGTTACTTAAGAAAGACAAAAAGCACTTAATACATTGAAATTTTTTACATTAAAAAAACTTTTGTAAAGCAAAAGAAATGGCAACTGAGTGAAGAGGCCGCGTACATGATGGGAAAGAAACCTTACTAGCTATACATACATCGGAGCTTGCCTGAAAGTGGGAGAGATGGCCCACCCCTCGCCCGCTGCAGCACTCAAGTGCTGGCCCTGCCCTTGGCCTGGGCAAAGCAGGAGAGCTGGCCCGAGTGGAGCAGGCAGAGAAAAACAGGCAGGCTGACCAAGTCAGCTACCATCTATCCCATCTAAGAAGTGCTGGAGCATGTGAAGGGGCCAGCCCTGAAGAACCAAAACTGCAGGATCTCCATGACACAGGGCGTCAACAGGATATCAAAAGGAGAGTCCCAGAGAGGATCCAATATTGATAGTGTAGCAGAAACCAGAGGTCTTGAACCAGACCAATGACTCTTTGCAGTGAACATTTGCAAGGAAAGCTATATGGGCAAAAGAGTGTACTGTGTGACACACTGTGACACACTGCAAGTTCCATAGCGAGATTTCATTTGTTTGTTGGGGGAGTTTTACAAGGGTGGAGGGCAGATACAGAGGAACGGGGAGATGGGTGGGACTGGGGTGCATGATGTGAAATTCATAAAGAATCAATAAGAAGTTTTTTTAAAAAGGAAAAGAAAAAAGATATCAAGTGACAACTACTGAAACAAAGTAGGGAAGTCCTTACTAACTGCTGGTAGAAGTGTAAACTAGTACCATCACTCTGGAAATCAGTGTGGAGATCCATCAAAAAGCTAAACATAGATCTGCCATATGACCCAGCTGTACCACTCCCAGACACATACTCTCTGCCCTACAATAGAGACACCTGCACATCCATGTTCTTTACTTCCCTCTAGCTAGGAAATGGACTCAACCTAGATGCCCACTAAATGATGAACAGATAATAAAAATGTGGCACATTTACACCCTGGGATTTTATCCAACCATGAAGAAATAATGTAATGTTCAGAGAAATGGAGATGACTGGAAAACGTTACACTTAGTGAAATAACCCAGACCCAGAGAGACAAAGATTACATTTTCTTATTCTTTTATATGTGTATTTTAATTTATCTTTGTGTTCAATTTGAAATGTTTCTACAGACCACAAAAGATCCAGTTTGAGGAAATGGAGAGAAAGCATCCTAAAGAGAGATATATGGTAGAAATGAAATTAGAAGGGGCATCCTGGGCTAATGAGCCTTAAATGGAGAAGTGATGTGGGATTCTCCCTGTATTCTGTGAATACTATTTGTTAATAAACTGTCTTGGGCCTGTGCAGGGAATAGAGGTAGGTGGGGAAAACTAAACTGAATGCTGGGAGGAAGAAGGCAGAGTCAGGGAGAAGCCATGTAGCCCCCACTGGAGACAGACACCAGAACTTTAGCTGGTAAGCCACAGCCTCATGGTGATACACAGATTACTAGAAATGGGTTAAATTAAGATATAAGAGTTAGCCAATAAGAAGCTAGAGTTAATGGGCCAAGCAGTGATTTAAATAATATAGTTTCTGTGTGATTATTTCAGGTCTGAGCAGTCAGGAACCAACAAGCGGCCTCCTTTCAACAGGGAAGAAGATAAGATGGATGAAGGAAAAGGTAAGGTGGATGGAAACCAAACTAAATATACAAGAGAATATAATGATACCCGTAAGTCTATAACCTAATTTTCAAAACACATTTTAAGTTTGAACAGAGGGACCCTACATGGGTAAATACCTCCAATTCCAGAAGCCATGAGTGATGAAGTGAATATCCCAGTTCCAGCTGCAGAGTATCTCCCCTTGAGTTAGGCTAGGACAGCTTCAGAGGCTCCCAAAACAACACAGGACATTAACATTCCCCTTGTTTGCCCACCATGACTACATGGTATGATCCTTTTGCTGCATACATCATGCACCAAGATCGTAGGACACAGTGAAATCAATCTGGAATTGAACTACAAAATCATTCCCTGCTGCCTACTGCACATAATACAAGAAAGTGATGTGGATTCTTCTAGAGGAGCAAACTTAACAGTCTTATACAACATTGAAGCCTGCAACCTAAAACACTAGCCTGCCAATCAAGACGTGACTGCTCATACAATAGTGGCGAGGCTGTTGCCAAAGTAATTAACCTCTCCTGGTTTGAACAAGGAGGAATTCCTACATGGTATTGCAAACCTGGTCAAAACCCAAGTGTAGGTAATCATAGGCCCTGGGAGTGGAAATAGTACTAATGCTTTGCTGATTTGGCATGTTAAACTCCCTTCTAAATATTTTTGTTTATATCCATAGACAACTGCTCCTCTAATCATGATCAGAGAAGAATCTATTTCCAGTGAGCAGTATGGAGAAGAGATTCATGGCTTCTCAAGGTGCTGAGAATAAGTGGCAGGTGAAGTCTCAGCTTTAAATGGGTCATTTATACCACCCTTTAAAGTTAAGGGAGCATCACAGAAGAGGGAGGGAGCAGAAAGAAGGTAAAAGCCAATGAGGGGAAGAAAAGCTGAAAAAATGCTGCCTTCTAGGTAAGGCACAACAATTTCAATCATAAGGCAATGGCAGCAACTGCTATTCCTTGCACTAGTCTAGAACATTATTGGTCCTGCCAACAGCCAGTCATAAACTGGGGTGGGTGTGGTGGGGATCATGGAACACTACCCCTCCCTAGGAAACTATTGGGTCTCATGGGTGGTAGAAGGAGAGGAAGTCACTGTCTTTGTTTATGTGCACCCTGGTGAGTCCACCAGGCTCTGATAGATTCTTGACACTGATGATTATGCAAATGACCCAGGTTAAACTTAATAGGTCATGAAACAAAAGGCACAAATGTGGAAAATGGAATTTATAGTGTAGTTGACTGGGGTGGAAGGGAGATAAGAGGGAATGGATGCTCATAATCGTAATATTATGTGCATTATTAAATTATCAAATACTATTCTTAATGAAAAAACAAGAACAGTCAGACATAATGATGCGCATTTTTAATCACATGCTCTGGAGGGAGAAGCAGTCAGATCTCTATGAGCTCCAGGCCAGCGGAATTACATAGCACGTTCCATGGCAGTCAGGGCTACATAATCAGACCCTGTCTCAAGTAAATAAAGTAAGACAAAATTTAAGTTTAAAAAGATGATATTATGGGGCTGAAGAGATGGCTCAGCAGTTAAGAGCACTGACTGTTCTTCCAGAAGACCAGGGTTCAATTCCCAGCACCCACATGACAGTTTATAACTGTCTGTAACTCCAGTTCCAGGGGATCTGGCATCCTCACACAGACATATAAGCAGGCAAATCACCAACGCACCTAAAATAAAAGAAAATAAATTATTTTTAAAAGGTAATATGATAATATAAAACCAGAATAGCTACAACCACCATAAAAAAATAGGTAAAATATCCATGACAACAATGGACCACCAATATTCTCATTATCAGTTATATGTATTAAAAATCAATCTTAGTCACCCAAGGCCAAAAAATAATTATCCTCTAGATGAATATTCCATTTTTATTGTTTTGAATTTTATATACATATAGTGTGTGTGTGTGTGCGTGTGTGTGTGTGTGTGTGTGTGTGTGTGTGTGTGTCCATAAGTGCAGGTGCTTGCAGAAACCACAGGAGTCAGATCCCCATGCAGCTTGCATTTTCAGGTAGTTGTGAGCTAACTAATGTGGATGCTAGGAATTGAACTCAAATCCTCCAGATTAGTTAATATGTGCTCTTAAACACTGAGTCATCCCTGTAGCCCCAGAAATTTATTTTGTGTATTTATTTATTTAATGTATATGAGTGTTTGCCTACCTGTTATATCTGTGCAACATCTGTATATGTGTGCCCACAGAAGCGAGAAGAGGCCATTGGATCCCCAGGGGCTGAAGTTACAGATGGTCATGAGCCTCTGTGTGGGTTCTGGGAATCAAATGTAGGTTCAGGAATAATGCTATTGTTTGCTGCTATTATTATTATTATTATCCAGCCCCAGATTTTACATTTTTGCTTATTCCTTACTTCCATGACTTTCCAACATATCCTTTCTTCTTCAAGTTACTTTTGTTAGGGATTTTGACACAACAATAAGACAAGTAAATAAAAATCTTTTATACTTTGTGGGAATAGTGATTATCTAAAATATGCTTTTTTGCAAGGTCACACTTTTCTCTACCCTGTATTGGTCCTTATCTTCTCTTTGTATCTGCTGCTTTTCATTTATGTTGCCACATGATAGCAGAAATAGGAAAAGCAGGGCTAAGGATTCATTTACCCTTGATCCCTCTGGGAAAGCTGACTTCACAGCTTTTGGAAGAACAGAAACCAGTGATTCACATCTCAACTGTGTTCCAGGGCACTGTATTTTACCACCCAATTGTGAGGAGCCGTACATTAATACAAAGCAGGTGCTATTGTGTGCACAGTTGCTGTCTGTGTTGCCACTTGCAAACTTAGTTCTGTCTAGTTCTCCCCAAAGTGCTGGTTTATATGGCATGATGATGGGAAAGAGTTGGTAGGCATGCCTTTCTAAGTCTCCTCAATGGCACCCTGAAGAGGTGGACATCCAGACTCAAGAGTCATATTATTCTCTACTTGATGATGAAATTAAATGGTACGAAAGTGCTTGAGGTCTAATTATGTTTTTCTAACGTGTTGACTTTATCCATGAAAGAAATATGGGCAATTAGGGGCTAGAGAGATGGCTCAGTGGTTACGAGCACTAGATGCTCTTTCAGAAAACCCAGGTTCAATTCCCAGCACCCATGTGGCAGCTCATGTAGCTCATCTATAACTCCAGTTCCAGTGGGTCAGGCACCCTCACACAGATGTTCATGCAAGCAAAAAACCAATGCACATAAAAATGATTTTAAAAAAGAAATATGGCCATTCAAATATACAATATTCCATACTTCTAAAGACAGAGTTGACACTGAACTATTTTAGACATATGAACTGGAATGTTTTAACAAAGAGCTTCTTAAGTTTTAGAATAAATTTCTGCCTTAGTAGGCAGAATGAATTTTAATTTTTAGAATAAATTTCTGCCTTGGTAGCTTGAATAATTGCCTTTTTCGATTATTGTCTCTGTTTACACATGGGTGTTTACACATGCATTGCAACAATTTAATAATCCCCACTGAAACTCCACCAGCAGCGGTGGAACTAGCCAGTTGGTTTCCACTTGCTTGCTCAACTATACTTAGCTCTCATAATAAGCCTGAGACTAAGGGACCAGGACATGACACAGGAGCCCAGTGCAAATGTTAAAGATCAAAACCAAAGAGATTTCTTGTATTGCCTCTAAAGCCTTTGAACACCAGCCAACATAAGTCAGTATGCATAAATATTTGATATTTATGTGTTTTGATAACATTTTAATGACCCCCTTAAAATTGTGTGGTCAAAGCTGTAGTAAGTTACTTCTGCTTTCTTGTCCAGTGATATTCCCTTTGCCAGGCTTACAGTAAGCCTGAGGCTGAGGGACTTGAATATAAGACAGGAACACAGCAGAAGAACCTTGAAGATGTGACTCTTTGAGTTTGCTGTCAAGGCAAATGGAGCAAGAACACTAAGATACTCAATCATGCAAAGGGCTTTACCTTCAGACACATCTTTCAAAGATTAATATCAACAGTTGCTGTACCCTGGATCTAATATCAAATCATTTTATCTGAGTTTTTAAGGTAAAGGCAATAGGTAAAGATACTCAGCTGCTAGCTAGGGTTGCATGCATATTGAAATAGAGATGTTGTCATTGTGTTTAACTTTAAATACTTTCCATGAATATTATGTATTTCAGACCAAAGACAATCTTCTCACTGACAAAGGTAGGTGTCAAGTACCGGAAGGGGACTTAGTGTTGAAAAAAGAATTCATAAGGTAGCCGGGTTCTGAGACAAGGCATTAGACAAGTGTTGAGAGCTTTTCGATTGTTTATTGTGTAGCTGCTACATGTTAAAATCAATGCAAAAAGTGTTTTCCAATAAATGCAATTCTTCAGATTTTCTCAAATAACTTTGTAATACAAAAATGTAAAGATGCATGTGTTGAATTGGGAAAAAAAGAACAATGTGTCTCCATTCTGATTGCATCTCCTCCAGCTTATACAATCTTCCTTTCAAGAAAAGCATACCCAATAGATAGTATGCTTGGATCAATCATTCACTGAGGTGACAGCACCTAAGAGCCATGGGATTCAATAATGAAATATTTATTGATGATGTAATGAGGCAAGGAAAAATGTTGCTAATAAAGGTCTCCTTTCACGCCACACTCCCCATGCCCACCAATCAACTGCACTGCTTTGCTTGGTGCTTTCTGTGGGGCTGTGACATTTTACCAGTTAATGGCATTATTTCTCTGCCTCTGGTATTGCCATTTATCCAGACAGTGACAAATTTTTATCTCCACTGCTAAAGTTTAAAGTTTCCTATAACAGCCCAAAATAGAGCCCTACTGTGATTCTATGACACTGGGGCATCAATGGTTGGTCCCCATGGCTGTCGATGCCCTTAAATATTTGTATTTCCATCAGACTGAACATGGCCAGAATAAGACCTGGCTGCACTTGTGTGTGACATAGCTAGCAGAAGTCAAGTGCCAACTGTCCTGAAAGGACCCAAAACTGTGTGAGAAAAGACTAAAGGGTATATCGATTAGGTGTATGCTTTTGAAATTCCTAATAAACTCAGTGTCAAAAATACAATCAAAACTAATCTGGGGGAGTCAACTTCTATATTTTGAATATCAGGTTTTGGTGCACAGTCTTAGGGGTGCTGCAGATGTGTGAGAAAGTGGAGTGTCTATGATGTACCCAAGTTTATCTGGAAACTCCTTGACTTTTCAATTAAATAGCCAATCAGGAAATGTTTTTCTAGTATCTTTACACTAAAATTGAGATGAAGAAGTAACTCCTACTTATTGAATGCTCAAAGAGTGATTGCTCCAGTAAACAGAATGGCTTTGGAGCTAGATATAAGTACATTTAAAGCTGAGTCCCAACATGCAACTGCTGCACTTTGGTGGAAGTGTAGTCTCTTTTCATCTCGTCTTCCTCAACTGGGACTAAGTGAAAGCTGCTTCTTCAAGAACACATAAAAGAACCATTCACCAGACAACTGAGGCTCGAGATAAATGGACTCTTGAGGTCATCGTGACTGCTTTTTCCCAAAACTTACAAATGAGTCTGCTGATGATGCCCACTGGAGAAAGGAAGCAGGAACAGAGGAGGGGAGAGTAGGTTTCTAGTTGATTCCTGTGGTTTTTTTATTGGTGGTGGTGGTGGTGGTGGTGATGGAGGTGGTAGTGGTGATGGTTGTTTTTTGTTTGTTTATTTGTTTGTTTGTTTGAGACAGGGTTTCTCTGTGTATCTTTGGCTGTCCTGGAACTCACTCTGTAGCCTCAAACTAACATAGATCCGCCTGCCTCTGCCTCCAAAATGCTGGGATTAAAGTCAAGCAGCACCATACCCAGCTTGATCTCTATGTTTTTGAAAGAGGCTAAAATTGGAAACCTGTGTTCAGACCCAGGAAGCTTCATCCTGTTTCAATCCCACAGCATCTCACATGGGTCTCCCCCTACTATCATGCACACACACATACCAACACACCAGACAAACACACACACACACCACACACGCACGCATACACACAGTTTCCTCCTCTTCCCTGCTTGCTCAAACCAATACTGATACTGATGCTGTTGACAGCAAACAGTTCGCAGTCATAGTTCCATCGGTCACTTAGTTAATGACAGAATGAGAAGGGGGTGAGACTACCGCTCCAGTTTCTCATGGCAGAGGGTTCAGCGCTGCCTGTCACAAAGCACGTAAACCCCACGCTTAGTGAAAAACAAATAATCGTTCAGAGGAATTCCAGAATCTTCATATGTGCATATCCAGGAGTCTCCCTGTACAATGTAGAATACAACTGATAATAATAATAACAAATTACCTTTTAAGAAAAGTTAACTTGATAGTGGTCCTTCCACTTTTTCATAGGAAAGCCAGAATCTTTGCCCCCTCAAGGAAAATAACTGGCAAAAAGAATTACAAATATTTCATTAAAGCAAAACAAATTGATTGTATTTTAAAGAGAGATTTACTTGGACCATTGGAAGTTTGATATCAAAAGCATCAAAATAAACCATGGTAAATTTTTTTCTATTATAAATATTCTAAGTGAGACTACTAATGAATTTTCTTTTCCAATGTTGCTCACTGTAGAAAAATATATTTTATGATTTTCTGTGGTAATTTGATTATCAAGTTAACTGCAATATTAGATTATGAACAACAATCTATTCCAGGTGCTATGGCCATAAAAAGGAGCTCCTGAAATCCATCTTAGAAGTTTAGGACATCAAGATAAACAGCCTGACGCTTAAAACAAAAAAAAGCAAACAAAGAGGGTGTTTTGATGGAGATGGAAAACTACACCAGGGTCAAGGAACTTATTTTCCTTGGCCTGACCCAGAGTCATGAAGTCAGCGTGCTGCTGTTCCTTTTCCTTCTCATGGTGTATGTGACAACTCTGCTGGGGAACCTTCTCATCATGGTCACTGTGACCTGTGAGCCGCGCCTTCACACCCCCATGTACTTCTTGCTCAGGAATTTGTCTGTTGCCGACGTCTGCTTTTCCTCCATCACTGCACCCAAGGTCCTGGTGGACCTTCTCTCAGACAGGAAGAGCATCTCCTTCAATGGCTGCCTCACTCAGATGTTCTTCTTCCACCTTATTGGAGGAGTGGATGTGATTTCTCTGTCAGTGATGGCTCTAGATCGATATGTGGCCATCTCCAAGCCCCTCCATTATGTGACCATCATGAGCAGAGGCTGTTGCATGGGGTTAATAGTGGGCTCCTGGGTGGGAGGCTTTACCCACTCCATCGTGCAGATTTCTCTCTTGCTGACACTTCCTTTCTGTGGACCCAATGTTCTAGACACTTTCTACTGTGATGTCCCCCAGGTCATCAAACTTGCCTGCACAGACATCTTTGTTCTGGAGCTGCTGATGATTTCCAATAATGGGATGCTCACCACACTCTGGTTCTTCTTGCTCCTGGTGTCCTATATGGTCATATTATCATTGCTAAGGTCTCATTCAGGAGAGGGACAGAAGAAAGCCATCTCCACCTGCACCTCCCACATCACTGTGATAACCCTGCACTTTGTGCCCTGCATCTATGTCTATGCCCGACCATTCACTGCCCTCCCCACAGACAAAGCCATCTCTGTCACCTTCACGGTCATCTCCCCTCTGCTCAACCCCTTGATCTACACTCTGCGGAACCAGGAGATGAAGTCAGCCATGAGGAGACTCAGGAAAAGACTTGGACCTTCTGATGGAATAGAGAAGTAACTTCTGCTTGTTGCCACCCTAAATGTTTCTAATATAAATAAACTATTTTCTATCATGCCTTCTCATTTCTCTTGTTCTGCTATATTAAGACACCAAAAAAAATTATCAAGTTGATCCGTCTAATTCTCGTTTACATTTTCACTGTTTGGAATCCATGCCTAAACCACTGAGACTGTGAGTAAATCTTGCTAAAGTCTGTAGGATTGAAGGATATAAACAAACATTGAATATGATTCCAAAGTCAATTAAACTCTTGAGCATTCATTTTTTTTCCTTTGGTTTTATTTTTCACATAGGATCTCATTATGTTGGTCAGTCTAGCTTGACACTCACTATGTAACCCAGGGTATCCCCAGACACAGTAAACCTCTTGTACTTGCTACCAAGTGCTAAAATTGCAGATGTGTGCCAAAACACCAATATAGTTTCAGTTGCTTAAATCTAACTATGTGTTTGTGTGCCAATGAAGCTTTATTTATAGACACTAAAATCAAAATTTCATGGAATTTTAGTGTATGAACTTTAGTTTTTGAACAGACATTTCTTCACTGAAACCAAGAAAACCAGAATTGATCATCAGGGTGTGCTGCAGTTCTCCCTTCCTGAGTATCCCTGTGCATCTTTATGGTGCTACAATCAAAAGACAGATGCAAAAACTCTATTAGAACCCAGTTACAGCCCAAAGCAAGTTAAGACTTCTCAATACTTATTGTTCCAAGCTTGAATCATATGTAGGCAGATGTCTACCCTGTATTGCAATCAAACATCAAAGACTATATGTTTTACTCAGTCAAAGAGTGTACACACTATTCTGCAGGTCATGGAAGGTTTTCCAAAATATATCACATCCTGAGACACAAAACAAATCTTAGAAATTCACAAAAATTTAAGTAACACCATGTATCTTATCTGACCACAATACCATAAAATTTAAAATCAACAGCAAATGAATATCTAGTAATTCTAAAATGCATGCAGATTAAACAATATATTTCTGAATAATAAATGGGTCAAAGAAGAAAGAAATTAAAATTTCCCTGAAAATAAAACAAAATGAAAACACAATGCAACAAAACCTCTAGGAAGCATTAAAAGCAATTCTATAAGGGAATGTGTAACTATAAACACTTGCATTTTTAAGAATCAGAACTGACGACTCCATCCATCAGACCCTTCACACTACAAGTCCCACTCTGCCCCAAAACCCACCTATCCCCTGCTAGCTCAGAGGAAGTCTGAAACACAGGCTGCAAATTCAAGGAGAGGACCAAGAGGTGAGTAAGCACTCACTCAGCGGGGCACCCCACTCTCTAGGCCATCCATACCAGGGCAAAACCCTAGACCCCTCCCCCACTAGTCTTAGCTTCCCTAGCCAGTCAACAGGCAAGGTTCCTACAGGTAAACTGCTTCAACACCCTCACCTGACCAATCAGACCCTGCAAGCTACAAGTTTCACTCTACCACCAAAACCCTCCTATCACCTGCACCACCCCCACCCCCCACCCACACAACCTCAGAGGAACTCTGAAACACAAGCTGCAACTACACAAGAGGGGACCAAGAGAGGAACTCTGAAGCACAGGCTGTGACTGCACAGAGAGGACCAAGGGAGCAAACAAAGAGAAGAGACCAAAAGAGCCAGACAAGAGAGACCACCGTGGCTCCATGAAACACAGACAGCAACATCACAGAGCAGACCTAGAACAGTTCCCAAAGACACAGACAGTCACTGCAAGGACTGGACCAAGAAGGAAAGACACTGCTGGCACCTATTGGAGGAAGAGATGGGTAGGTGCCATTGCAAGAATTCATTCAGCAAACTAAAAAGCAGCATTGCTTGTCATAGCCAGAAGCTGGGAACAACCTAAATGCCCTTCAACCAAATAATGGATAAGGAAAATATGGTACATTTATACAATGGAGTACTACACAGCAGAAAAAATTAATGGCATCTTGAAATTTGTGGGCAAATGAATGGATCGAGAAAACATCTTATTGAGTGAGGTAACACAGACCAAGAAAGACAAATATCATATGCACTCATTCAAAAGTGGTTTTTAGACATAAAGCAAACAAAAAAAAAAACCCCTACAATTCACAATTCCAGAGAACCTGCACAGCAAAAGAGACATGCATGGATCTAGTGTACATGGGAAGTAGAAAAAAACAAGATCTCCTGAATTAATCGGGAGCATGTGGAACATGAGAAAAGGTAAAAGAGGAGGAGAGAGAAGGAAAAATATATAGCTCAATAAAAACAATTTTAAAATAAAAGAATATACCTCCTCCTCAGCACCTCATTGAACATTCTCTAAAATGAAGGAAATATATATAGATCAATAAAAACAATTTTAAAATAAAAGAATATACCTCCTCCTCAGCACTTCATTGAACATTCTCTAAAATTGACCACATACTTGGTAACAAAGCAAACTTCAATATATACAAAAACATAACCCCCTGCATCTTATTGGATAACCATGGTTTAAAGTTAGAATTTAACAACAACACTAATTACAGAACTACAGCAATGGAAATTGAACAGTGCTCAATTGAACCACCTCTGAGTCAAGGAAGAAATAAAGAAAGAAATTAAAGGCTTCGTAGAATTCAACGAAAATGAAGGCATGGTGTACACAAACCTATTGAACAGCATGAAAACAATGCTAAGAGAAAAGTTTATAGCACTAAGTGCCTACATGAAGAAAGTGGAGAAATCTCACACTAGTGACTTAACAGAACAAAAAGAAGCGGACTAATCAAGGAGGGGTAGAAGAAAAAAATTAATCAAATTGAGGGCTGAAATCAATAAAATAGAAACAAAGAAAACAATACAAAGAATCAATGAAACAAAGAGCTGATTCTTTGAAAAAAACAAGACAGACAAACCCTTATCCAAACTAATCAAAAAACAGAGAGAGAACATCCAAATTAACAAATAAAAAATAAACCGGGTGGTGGTGGCACACGCCTTTAATCCCAGCACTCGGGAGGCAGAGGCAGGTGGATCTCTGTGAGTTCGAGGCCAGCCTGGTCTACAAGAGCTAATTCCAGGACAAGAACCAAAAACTACGGAGAAACCCTGTCTCGAAAAATAAAAAAAAAAAATAAATAAAAAATAAAAAGGAGGACATAGCAACATACACTGAAGAAATCCAGAGAATCATTAGGTCATACTACCAAAAACCTGTACTCCTCAAAATAGGAAAATGTAAAAGAAATGAACAATTTTCTAGATAGATACCACATACCAAAATTAAATCAACACCAAATTAACAATTAAAATAGACCTATAACCTGCAAAGAAATATAAGCAGTCATCAAAAGCCTCCAAACCAAGGGAATACCAGGGGTGGATGGTTTCAGTGCAGAATTCTATTAGAACTTCAAAGAAGAGCTAATACCTATACTCCTCGAAATGTTCCACATAATAGAAACAGAAGGAACATTGCCAAACTTTTTTATGAAGCTAAAGTTACCCTGATACCAAAACCACAGAAAGACCCAACCAAGATAGAGAATTACAGGCCTATCTCACTCATAACATAGATGCAAAAATAATAAAATACTGACAAACAAATCCAAGAACACATAAAAAATCATCCACCACGATCAAGTCAGCTTCATCCCAGAGATGCAGAGATGGTTCAACATATGAAAATCTATCAATGTAATCCACCATGTAAATAAACTGAAAGAAGAAAAACCATATGATCATCTCATTACATGCTGAAAAAGCTTTTGATAAAATCCAACACCCTTTTATGACAAAGGTCTTCTTGAGGAGATCAGGGATACAAGGAACATATCTAAACATAATAAAAAGCAATGTATGGCAAACAAACAGCCAAGACCAAATTAAATGGAAACTCAAATCAATCCCACTAAAATCAGGAACAAGACAGGGGTGCCCACTCTCTTTATTCAACATAGTTTTTGAAGTTCTGGCTAAAGCAATAAGACAACAAAGGAGATCAAGGGGGTTCAAATTGGAAAGGAAAAAGTTACACTTTCTTTATTAGCATATGATATGATAGTATGCATAAGTGACCCCAAAAAACTTCTACTAGAGAACTTCTACAGCTGATAAATACCTTCACTACTGTGTCAGGATACAAGATCAACTCAAAAAAATCAGTAGCCCTCCTATATACAAACAATAAAAACAACTGAGAAAGAAATCAGAGAGACATCACCCTTCACAAATAACACAAAATATCTTAGGGTAACACTAACAGAAGAAATGAAATACCTGTTCGACAAGAACCTAAAGTCTTTGAAGAAAGAAATTGAAGAAAATACCAGAAAATGGAAAGATCTCCCATGTTCTTGAATAGGTAGGATCAATATAATAAAAATGACAATCCTACCAAAAGCAATCTATTGATTCAATGCAATCCCCATCAAAATCCCAACACCTTCACAGACCTTGAAAGAACAATAATCATATGGAAAAAAAGAAACAACAGGTTAGCTAAAACAATCCTGTACAATAAAGGAACTTCTGGAGGCATCACCAATCCCTAACATCAAGTTCTACTATAAAGCTATAGTAATGAAAACAGCTTGGTATTGACATGAAAATAAATAGGTTGACCAATGGAATTGGATCAAAGACCTGGATATTAAAGCACACACATATGAACACCTGATTTTTGACAAAGATGCTAAAATTATACAATGGAAAAGAGAAAGCATCTTCAACAAATGATGATGGCATAACTGGATGTCGACCTGTAGAAGAAAGAAAATATATCCATATCTATCACCACACACAAAACTCAAGTACAAATGGATTAAAGACCTCAATATAAATCCAACCACACTAAACCTGAGAGAAGAGAAATTAAGAAGTAGCCTTCAATTCATGGGCACAGAGGACTACTTCGTAAATATAACACCAGTAGCACAGACACTGAGAACAATAAATAAATGAGACCTTCTAAAACTGAGAAGCTTCTGTAAAGTAAAGGACACAATCAATAAGGCAAAAAGGCAGCCTACTTAATGGGAAAAGATCTTCACCAACCCCACATCAGAGAGAGGACTGATCTCCTAAATATATAAAGAACTCAAGAAATTGGACATCAAAATTCCAAGTAATCCAATTTTCAAAAATGGAGTACAGATCTAAACAGAGAATTGTCAACAGAAGAATCCAAAATGGATGAGAGACACTTAACTAAATGTTCAACATTCTTAGCCATCAGGGAAATGCAAATCAAAACAACTCTGAGATACAATCTTACACCAATTAGAATGACCAAGATCAAAAACATCAATGATAGTTTATGCTGGAGAGGATGTGGAGTAAGGGAATATGCCTTCATTGCTGGTGGGAATGCAAACTTGTACAACCACTCCGGAAATCAGTATAGCTGTTTCTCAGAAAATTGGGAATCAACCTACCTCAGGATCTAGTAATACCACTCTTGGGCATATGCCCAAAGGATGCTCAATCATATTACAAATACATTTTTCACCTATGTTCATAGCAGCATTATTTGTAATAGCCAGAACCTGGGAACAACCTAGATAACCCTCAACAGAAGAATGAATAAAGAAAATATAGTACATTTACTCAATGGAGTACTACTCAGCAGTAAAAAAAAAACAATGACATTTTGAAATCTGCATGCAAATGGATAGATGTTGAACCAAAATTATCTCAGGGCCTGTACCTCAAGGCATTTAGGACAGAGAAAAGCCTGGCTCAAGTTTGAGGGAACTCAGTAAGAATGAAGCAGTAAAAACTAGGTAGAGGCCCCTCTAGCCAGAGGGAGGGCTTGGCTGCCTCTTATTGGCTGGAGGTACCC
The DNA here is from genome assembly GCF_018167655.1 of Microtus oregoni. Lineage (NCBI taxonomy): Eukaryota > Metazoa > Chordata > Mammalia > Rodentia > Cricetidae > Microtus > Microtus oregoni. The sequence goes on from NW_024543071.1 coordinate 46,306,106, forward strand.
TCCATCACACCATATCACTTAACCTATATATTGATAGACTTTTATATGGTAACCCATCTCTGCACTTCTAGGATGAAGTCTACTTGATCATGGTAAATGATTTTTATGATGTGTTCTTAGATTCATTTCCCAGTATTTTATTGAGTATTTTGTATCAATGTTCATGAGGGAGATTGGTCTGTAATTCTCTTTCTTATTGCTTCTTTGTATGATTTGGGTGTCAGGGTGACTATAGCCTCATAAAAAGAGTTTGGCAGTGTTCCTTCTGCTTCTATGATGTGGGACAATTTGCAGAGTATCGGTATTAGTTCTTCTTTGAACTTCTGGTAGAATTCTGCACTGAAACCATCAGGCCTTGAACTTTTTTTGGTGGGGATTTTTTTAGTGACTGTTTCAATATAGTACTTGAAGTCCTAGCTAGAGCAATAATACAACAAAAGGAAAACAAGATAGTATAAACTGGAAAGGAAGAAATCAAACTTTTGCTATTTGCTGATGATATGACAGTATATATAAGTGACTCCAAAAATGCTGCCAGGGAACTCTTACAGCTGATAAATACCTTCAGTAATGTGGCAGGATATGAGATTAACTCAAAAACTCAGTATCTCTCCTATATACAAATGATAAAAGGGCTGAAAAAGAAACCAAAGAAACATCAGACTTCACAATAGCCACAAACAACATGAAATATCTTGGGATAACTCTAATAAAACAAGTGAAATACCTCTATGACAAAGTCTGAAGAATGAAATTGAGAAGATATCAGAAAATGAAAATATCACCCATGATCTTGCATAGGTAGGATCAATATAATAAAAATAACAATTTTATCCAAAACTATCTACAGAATCAATGCAATGCACATAAAAATCTCAACACAATTCTTCACAGACCTCAAAACAACAATACTAAATTTCATATGGAAAAATGAAAGGCCAAGAGAGCAAAAATAACACTATACAATAAAAGAACATCTGGAAGCATCACCATCCCTGACTTCAAACTCTATTATAGAGCTACAGTAAAGAAAATAGCTTGGAATTGGCATAAACATAGACAGGTGAACCAACTGAATAGAATTGAAGACACTGATATTAACCCACAAACCTATAAGTGCCTGATTTTTGACAAAGAAGCCAAAGATATAAAATGGATAACAGAAAACATCTTCAACAAATGGTGCTGGTATAACTGGATGTCAACATGTAGAAGAATGAAAATAGATCCATATATATCACCATGCACAAAACTAAAGTACAAATGGATTGAAGACCTCAAAATAAAGCCAACAACACTGAACTGTTGAAGGAGCTGCAGGTCTGCTTTTCGTCCCACCTGGCTCCCGCACAGCTAGCTTTATACCAGAAATAACAACACACAAACTGTATTCTTTTGAACACTGCCTGGCCCATTAACTCTAGCCCTTACAGGCTAATGCTCATATCCCGATCAACCCATCTCTAATAATCTGTAGCATCAGTCTTACCGGGAAAGATTCAGCATGTCTGACCTGGCAGCTTGCTTCATGGCGTCTACCCAGGAGAGGGTAGCATGGCCTCTGAGCTCACTTCCTCTTCCTCCCAGCATTCTGTTCTGTTTACTCCACCCACCTATGTTTTAACCTATGAGGGCCAAGCAGTTTTTTATTATGATTAACCAATGACCTTCCTCCATCACTGAACCTCATAGAAGAGAAAGTGGGAAGCAGCTTTGAATGCATTGGCACAGGAGACCAATTCCTAAATATAACACCAGTAGCACAGACACTGAGATTGACAATTAATAAATGGAACCTCCTGAAATTGAGAAACTTGTGTAAAGCAAAGGACACAGTCAATAAGACAAAACACCTGCCTACAGAAAGGGAAAAGATCTTTGCCGACCCCACATCTGAAAGAGGGTTGATCTGCAAAATATATAAAGAACTCAAGAAACTAGACATCAAACTACCAAATAATCCAATTTAAAAATGGGGTACAGATCTATACAGAAAATTCTCCACAGAAGAATATCAAATGTCAAAAAGACATTTAAGCAAATGTTCAACATCCTTAGACAACAGAAAACACAAATCAAAACAACTCTGAGATACCATCTCAAAAAAAGTAAATCTGGTGACTAACTGGTATCCTCCTAATATCCCTTTCTCTCTCTCTCTCTCATCTATAAATTTATATAAAGATGTCACAAAAAGGAAAATGTGAGCGGGTCAGATACTTTGGGAAAGCCAAAATGTTTAGTAAGTGGGAAAAGTGATTACATCTGCTGCATGCAATTATCAAGTAGCGAATCCATAATCTAAAAGATACCCGTGCCCTGAAGTTTAAGAGGTTTGATTAAACAGGCCTCATATCTTATCTACTAGGAGTTGTTGCTTACATATGGCATCACAACGATGATGAAATGAAAGCCAGGCATCCTGAAGTCAGACAGCTTGTGATAAGTACGTGGTGGATGCAGAAGTAGAAGTCAAGGAACAGGAAAGAGTTAAAATATGGAAGAAGGAAAAGATATAAAGGAGTTGATATATTCGTGGCATAACAGATGTCCTCCAACTTACAGTGATATTATCCTAATAAGCCTAACACATGTTGAAAATATCCTGTCATAATACATTCAATGTGTCTAGCCTGCTGCACGTCACAACTTAGCCCCCTTAAACACACTCAGAATACTTACTTTAGCCTACAATTTGACAAAAGTCACCTATCATAAAGCCATCATATAGTGAAGCACTGGCTGTCCATACAATTTATTGGATTCTGGACCTTACGGATTACAGAATCAACTGATTTCCTCTGAAATCATGGAGTTGGCTGGAGTCTGTGACTTCTTGCTGCTGTTCTGCAGCACAAAATTATTATGCTATAAACTGCTTGCTAGGGAAGAGATGAACCTTAAAATTTCAAATTTCAGTTCAATTTGTATTTAGATTTTTGTGCTATCTTAAGTTGAAAAATCATGATTTGAACCATTGTAAATCGGGGACCATCTTAGCATGTGTTTGGACATACATACATACATACATACACACACACACATACACACACACACTAAGGAAGTGAAGTTGTGTGTTAGATCTCATGGTTATCATCAAGTTTCTCTCAAGATTTTGTTCTGTATCTGATGATAATTCTCTAGAAATATCTTTAAGTCTTCCTTCCTTCTCCTCTTATTTCATTTCCCATTAGTGGATGACTGGGTTACTTAATTTCTGCCCAGAATAGTGTAGATGAATAGCCATATTGGAAATGGGGTTACATTACATAAGCGATTCTCAACATTTTCTGCACCATAGGAATTCTACAGTGTTAGCTCTGAACAGCATAGCAATTGTAATAGAGCTAATAGTGTGCTATGTCTTGTGATTAGCATTGTGCATGTGTTATCTTAGTCTGTCTCCAGAGCAAGCCCTTGAAGGGAGGGGAGTAGTATTGCTCCTAATTTGCAAATTAGGAAACTGAGGATTTAAAAGGATAAGTCACTTACTCAAAAGCATACAACTCATGGGTAGCTGAGCCATGAGTTAATTAAAAAACATCTGAATCCAGACCTTTTGGTATGTGTATGCATGTTTGTGTGTGTGTGTGTGTGTGTGTGAGAGAGAGAGAGAGAGAGAGAGAGAGAGAGAGAGAGAGAGAGAGAGTTTTCCAGAGGCCTTATTTTCTGAGACAACATTAAAGTTTCCAATTTAGCTAGACTGGCTGGCCAGCAACAGAGATTCTCCTGCCTCTGCCTTCAGTGCTTGGATTACAAGTGTTTTATCTCAACTTTTTACCTGGGTGCTAGGAATCAAGACCCAAACACTTTGCCAGCTGAGCCAGCATGTCCCCAACATCAGACCTGGCCAGTCTTAACAACTCTTTTATATTGCCTCAAACCTTGTTTTGAAAATTTGTGTATCCAATTTAAACCTTTAAAAACAATAAGCAAACAAGCTAATGATTTTTCAGGTAAGCTAAGTGGAAACAGTAATTTATGTTGCCCCCAACTGACCTCATCACTGAAAACATGAACAAGTGAACTAAAACACAGTCCTTAGGGAAGCTGTACCAGTGGAATAGCCCTGATGTAACTTAACTCTTGGGTATGGTGATTTTTCATCTTGCTAATTTATGCTTCCCAAGCTGACCTCAGTCACCTCAGGGAGCCAACATGGCTTGTTAGCCAAGTTATGATTGCTGGTTAATAATATTTTCATATCTGAAAAACTGGTACAACTTCAAGGGTAAGTTCGAAGCTGCAAAGATGTCATAAGTAAAGAATCATTTGTAACTGTGATCAAAGAAAAGGATAGGGTGGAATGTACACCTAGAAGAGCTAATAAGGGAGGAATCATGTCTGATTTTCAGATGATTTCCCATTATGCTGTCAATTAGCAACACTAGTGATCTAGAAGTGGTCACCACTGCAGCCTGGAGATTTTGCAAGGACCCAAAAGCCTTGAGGCACAGACCTTGAGTTCTCAGAGATTCTTGTAAAGTCACAATATATAGAAAGAAGTCCAAAGAAGTTCATCAAAAGGTAAGAATTACATCCCTTATCTCAGATTTTTATATTAGAAAACTCCTATGCCTGTCATCAGGCCAAGGCTTGGGCAGCCATTGGCCAGGAAGAGGTTGAGTGTGGAGCTTTGCAAAGCAGGCCATCATGTAGTTCCTACTCGGAAGCATCATTTGATGCCTGGGAGCCTTTCAGAAACTCAAGAACTGTGGCCTAATGCTTGTCAAACTGATGCCAGGCAGAGAGAAACATCTGTTCCCGAAGAGTAAGAGGTCACCCATCCTACGTCAGAAAATATATGCTCGGCTCTAAATCAGCCTTGAGACAGAGACATGAATATGTTCAAGGAGTTCTCTGTTATTTAAAAATAGGCACAATTTTAATTTCTCAGTTGTAGAGAATAGAAAATGTTTAATTGCATTAGAGAAGAAATAATCAGAAGTTTCGTTCACATGACTCCTCTTTATGCATTAAAAGTAACTGTGATGGCACACATTTTGCTAAAAGGCATTGCTTCAAAGAGAGGAAAACGCCTGGCAACCATAATACATTGTCCTTCTAGAGCGACCCCAGCTGGATATGCCTGGTGTGACTTTGGCAGTCAATGTTGAGCTTCTTTGTTTTCAACTCTTCCTTCCCCAGAAACTAGAGCCAGGCCTTGTATAAGAAAGATAAAGTCTCAAAAAAGAAAAAGATAAGATAAAGATTCAATAATATTTGTTAAAGTAAACTTAGGTGTTGGGTGCACACCTTTGATGCGCGCCTCTGATTCTAGCACTCAGGAGGCACAAGCGGGCTGAACTCTGATCCCCAACCCCCCCTCCCAACCCCTTCATTCCTGCTCCCATCCCATCCTCTTCCCTTCCTCTCTGGGAGTGTGTGTGTGTGTGTGTGTGTGTGTGTGTGTGTGTGTGTGTGTGAATTTCCCTGGAAACATCACTCCCTCCCCAAAAACACACACACATGGCGGTGTGGGGGAGAGGAAGAGAGAGATTCCCCAAAATTATTCATGAAAATAAATATTAAATAAGTAGGTGATGAAAGGGGAAGTTTGGGAAAGAAATAGAGGTTCAAAATCAACATGATTTCTAAAAATTCATTTTTATTATTTTTATGTGTGTGGGTGTTTTGCCTGCAGGTATGTATGTACACTGTGTACCTTTTCAGTGCCCACAGAGGCCAGTAAAGCACACTGAATTTTCTAGGACATTACAAATTATGTTGATTTTCGGGTAGAGAGTTGGCTCAATGACTGAGCTGTCATATGGTTGGCACACGTACTCTTAAGCATTGAGCCAACTCTCTAGCCTGAAGCTCAACATAATTCTGTGATGGGATGCTTGTGGTGCAGGACTTTACAGTGGCATACTTTATCAGTTTTAAAAAAATCAGAAAACAGAATTAAAGGCCTTTCCCTCTCTAGGAGAGCTGTCACTTTACTCTGCACCTAGTATGTGTTCAGTGACCTATGACTTATGATGGCAGACTTAATTCCAAGTTGACCTAAGTGTTAATGTCCTGTCATTTACTAAGTGGACAAGTTAGTTAAACTTTTAAACTTCAGTTTATTCATTCAAAAACTATGAGGGGCTGAAGAGATGGCTCCGCAATTAAGAGCATTGGCTGCTTTCCCAGAGAACCCAGGTTCAGTTCCCAGCACCCAACCCACATTGTTCTCACATCTGTAACTCCAGTTCCAGGGGATCTGATTTCATCTTTGCCCTCATATGGGCACTCACATGGTTCACATGTGTACATGCAGGCAAAACACTCATGCACATAAAATAATAATAATCATTTAAAAATTAAACATACATGAACGATAAAGTCACGTGTTTTATGGGATGATGTCACAGTTCACTTGTAGACATATGTCAACCACATCAAATTGCCTGGGTACTGCCATTGTTGAACTTCAGGAGTATGCAATCAGTAAAAGGTCCAGCTTTGGCTCTCCTTCCATTCTAGATGCTACTGACAAGAAACAAACAAGCAAATCATACATAACTGTTATTTAAGAATGTCACAGTTGAAGCCTGGTGGCAGTGGCCCATAACTCTAATACCAGCATTTCAGCCTACTCTACAATTTCAGGCCAGTCAAGGCGTCATAACTAGATTTAGTATCAAAAAATTATTTCTTTTTTTTATTGAGAAAAGGAAAAAAAGTTTCCCCCTCCTCCCACCCTTCTTCCCTTTCCCCCACTACTCTCCCCCTCCCTCTCCAGGCCAACGAGCAGTCAGGGTTCCCTGCCCTGTGGAAAGTCCAAGGTCCTCCCCGCTCCGTCCATGTCTAGGAAGGTGAACATCCAAACTGGCTAGGCTCCCACAAAGCCAGAACATGAAGTAGGATCAAAACCCCGTGCCATTGTCCTTGGCTTCTCATCAGCCCTCATTGTTCGCCATGTTCAGAGAGTCCGGTTTTATCCCATGCTTTTTCAGTCATAGTCCAGCTGGCCTTGGTGAGCTCCCAATAGATTAGCCCCACTGTCTCAGTGGGTGGGTGCACCCCTCGTGGTCCTGACTTCCTTGTTCATCTTCTCTCTCCTTCCGCTCCTCATTAAGACCTTGGGAGCTCAGTCCAGTGCTCCAGTGTGGGTCTCTGTCTCTATCTCCATCCATCACCAGATGAAGGTTCTATGGTGATATGCAAGATATTCGTCAGTATTGCTATAGGATAGGGTCGTTTCAGGTTCCCTATCCTCATCTGCCCAAGGAACTAACTGGGGACATTGCCTTGGGCTCCTGGGAGCCACTCTAGGTTCAAGTCTCTTGCCAGCCCTAAGGTGGCTCCCTTAACTAAGAATTGTGATTTCGTGCATCCTTTCCAGCCTTCCTTTACCGTACTACGCTGCGGTAAAAAACAATGACTTCTCGAATTTTGCATGCAAATGGATGGAAATAGAAAACACTATCCTGAGTGAGGTAACCCAAACCCAAAAAGATGAACATGGGATGTACTCACTCATAATTGGTTTCTAGGCATAAATAAGGGTCACGGAGTCTACAATTGGTGAACCTAAAGAAGCTAAATAAGAAGGTGAACCCAAGGAAAAACATATAGTTATCCTCTTGCCTATGGGAAGTAGACAAAATTGCCGGGGAGGAAAGTGGGATCTTGGGGGTGGAGTGGGTTGGGGGTAAGGGGAGATGGGGAGAGAAAAGTGAGAAGGGGAGGATGGGGGGAACTTGGGGAAAAAATTATTTCTTATAAGGATATAATAGTTTTTGTTTGAATGCAACTAACATTGAAACCTGTAATGTTACTGCTGCTGCTGTTGCTGCTGCTGCTGTTGTTTGAGAGGGATCCAGTATTTTTGTTTAACAAAAACTAAGGCCAGCGAGATAGAGGGATTTTCACTGAATCAAAGTTGCTATGATCCTTTGCCAACAAGATCATCCATTATAAAACAAAAGAACAATTGAAGAAGCTAATGAATAGCAGAGAAGTCCAATTCTCTTCTATCTCCATTTTCCCAATCTCTTGTCTTCTCATGCTATGAACTAGACACCAGCAGTTCTTCCCTGACAGCAGCTGCCAGTGAATCCAGAAGCTACCATGTGCTGTAGTGCATCAGAGCTTTTGCCCTGGCTGTGATGGTTATGATGCTGTTCCTCCATCTCTGCTCTTCTCACCATCAGAATCCCCAAACTTATGCTTTATTCCCATCCTTGGATAAATCCAGAATTATGCTAATCTCTAAATTTAGGTCAGTCTAGTCATGCAGATGAGCTTAAAGTCAAAATATTTTAAGATGGTGCTAGGGAAATTGCATTAGGATCTGAGGTAAAATCCTTAGCATCCATGTGAACAACTGGATGTGACCACACCATGGTGGAACAGAAACAAGATGACTGGTACTTATTGAGTTTTAGCAGAACTCAAGTAGTGGGCTCCAGGTCTGGTGGGAAACTCTGTCTCATGGGAATAAGGCAGAGTGCACATATGTGCCCATACAGCACCACTACCCCCACACACACTTTTACATAAGCTAGTGTCTTATGTAAAAGGTGATGTAGAAAACTGGAAATGAAACCAAGTGAGCCATAAAACCTCTTCTGGAAAATCTAAGATAGGTTGCCACATATTCTATCCATTCAGAAATATTTTCATCCCCAGGACAGACAATGAATGAATCCATGAATCTATCCACTTTTTGGAGCATCTAATAGACATTTTAGATTATTTTTCTCATAGATGTTGTTTAATTTGCACCTAACAATAACCTTCTAGTGAAGCATTGAGATACTAGTCTGAGGAAATCAGGTAAACTGACTTACAAGATACAAAATTAGTTAAGTGAGAAAGATGGGATTCTAACACATCCCATGCAATTCCATCAAAGCCTGCTTTCAGCCACTGCCAAATTTATATAATGTATAGGAGCATACATATGTATTTCACACATATAACTGGAATTGCATTATATAATCAAGAAGGCAATTTTCTTTTACCTAAAGCCACCAAGATTTTAGCAAAATAAAGTTTCTTTCAATATACCCTTTCCTCCCTATGATTAAATACTGTCTACATGTCAAAAGTGATGGAAACTAACAAGGTGGGATTATGCAAAGGTATTAGTAAATGGTGTTGTCCTATAGAGGAGATAGCATTCCATCATCTTTGAGACCCTTTAGCATCTTGTGACTAATTTTTTTTCACTTTTTTCTTTTTATTGATTTTTATTGAGCTCTACGTTTTTCTCTGCTACCCTCCTTTGACTAATTTTTAAAGTGATCCATTATCAATCCTGAACAAATCAAACACTCTCTCCCTCAAAGAAGAGACTAGGTAGCCTACAGAATTCTCCCTCTATAGGCATCTAAGTTTCTAAGCCACTCGCCAATGTACAGGGTAAAATAGCCAAAGGCAAAGAACTTGTAAGCTATTCTTCTTGGTTCATGCTGTGAACAATCTCAAGAAGTAAAAATAAACTATCTTCTTTTTATAAAGGAGAGGCTTTTTGAGAGTTTTTCTGAGTTGTACCTGTCTCAGAAAATATTACCTGCTACATTAGTTGTTTTCTTTAAAAAATGCTAAGAGGGGAGCTATACAAGTGTAGATTCCAGACTTGGAAACTTTGGGGAATTGTGTCCTGCACTAAGTGATAGTTAATCAATGCTCTAAATCAACACATCAAATACCTTTGCATTCCTGTCCCCTGATCAGCAACAAGACAGTTTACACTCCTAAGAACTTAGAGATCAGCCACAAAGGGAAAAAAATCATTTACTTGCAATCTTATGGTTTTTATTCTCTCAAACTCACACAAACAAACCAATGTTTGTTTTGATATAAAAATTATTGCCCCCAATTTTTCAAATTAAAAACTATTTTTAAAGTGTTCTGAAACTTCAGTTTTCCAGGAACACAGCTTTGTCCCATTTAGATCCTAGAACATAACACATTCCAAGTCAGGAAAGATGCGTGGTCAGTGTCACCCCAAGGCTGATGTGAAGATAGAGTCAGCACTGTTTAGAGCTATATGCTTTCACGAGGTCCAAGCTTTGGCTCAATAATTTGCCATCATACAGTTAGAAAGCGTGTCAGAACATTCTGGATCATGTTGCAAAGGCTGCATCTAGCTGGCCTCTTTGTTGCAGTGACAAAAGCTCTTGATATATATTAAGTTAATTCTGCTTCCATATCTGTTTTCCTCATCACCAGGCAGGCGAGGAAATGATGAACGTGAAGCATTTACATAAAAATAACATGGGTGCCGTGCCACCATTATGATGCTGGGGTACTGTTTCGTTTAGGGAAGTGCCCTGGGTTATGCAGCATCTTTCAATGATTTTCTTCTCCTTTTCTCTACGCTTTATGAAGAAATGAAAGCTATGTAGTCACTGAAATTAAGTGCCTTAAAATTAGGAACATTTATGTCTGAAATGGGACTTACTGGGCCTAAGAAGGCTTGAGAGAACATTATAGAGGTCACCACAGAAACCTCTCATCACTAGAGTCCCAGTGAACTGAGTAGTTCATTGTGTATAGATTTGCTTTAATTTCAAGATACCGTTCTGATCTTTGAACTAGAATCTTGGCAACCAGGAGGCAGGTGTTTCAAACCCTAGGCACCTAATGAAAATCCTTGGGGCACTGCACAAGCGATCAGGTCCTAGCTCACAGAGGACTGTTTCCTTCATTCCCATTCTGTCGCTCATGAAAGACAAATTAAACCACATCCCATCTCCCTATACCCCAAAACAGCATAGCCTTTAGACAAATACTTTCCTCCTGCTCATTAGAGACGAAGAACAAAGGTTCTTTCTGCTGCATTGTGCGCAGCCCTTACCGGATGAGCCACAGTCTAGGTTATAGCAGTTTCCTGAGTCTGCAGGCACTGTAACCTAATGTTTAGTCCTTAGCTCTATCTTAGCTGTATTTTCCCACAGTGACCACCTAGAGTTCTTCCTAAGGCTGAACTGTACTCAACCACCCAGCAAAGTGACTTAGCAGGTGAAGAGTGAGGCCGTACAATACAACCTAAAAAATGCTGCGTAACCAAATTGATTAAACCATGGTCTTCCCATGTTATTGTTCTGGAATGTCTGACACCTTCTTTTTCTTTCCTTATTCCTACTTATTTATCTGGAAATAGACATAAGGACAGTTTATTGACCGAGAAATGTGTTCTTGAGAAGGGAGTGAGCCAGTGAAATGAGGGACCACATGTGCTCAAGTGCTGGGCCACACCTCCCTTCATTTCCACCTTATTTACATTCTGCCTGCCTCTCCCACCTTCATCTGTCACTTTCTTTCTTAATTTAGAGTTAAGTTCAGCAATGAAGGTCAGCCACCTGGCAGATAAGCACCAGCAGGACAAAGGGGACCAAGAAGTCAAGAGAAAGAGTAAGGAAACCCAGAGTGTCAGGGAAAGCAAGCATAGGAAACAGACAGAATGAAGAAAAGCGAGGTTATGCTTTCCTGCGTCACTGCCTTCCTTAATCTCCCATGTGTGTCTTCACCTGTTAGATGGGCTTGGTGCTGACTATGCATGCCTACTGAAATAGCGATATGGATTAGTAAACAAATTCATAATAAAGCATGTTCCGTTATGAGCTACTAACCTCAGAACTCCAGCCCTGATTTGGGAAAACCAAAAGATATAATTAGGAGCTGGGTGGCAGTGGCCCAAGCCTTTAACCCTAACATTAAAGAGGCCGAGGCAGGCAAATCTCTGAGTTCAAGGCCACCCTGGTCTACAGAGTGAATTCTAGGAAAACCAGTAGTACACAGAGAAACCCTGTCATGAAAAATCAATATACATATATAGACAATATAATACATAATTATTATTCTATGTATTATATGTCCTGTATCTAATTATGTATGTATATAATTGTGTGTGTGTGTGTGTGTGTGTGTGTGGTACAGGACATAATGATACAAGAAAAGGCAGTATGATGCCACTTCAACCATAATGTCATCAATAAATTAGAATTTACAATACCCTATGGTAATTTCATGGAAGAAACAGATCCTAGAATTTAAAAAGTGGATGAGCTTTAGACTAAGAAGAGAGAATATTGAAAATGGAAGTGTATGAAGTTGAGTCCAAGACCCAGATTAGAGTAAACCACGTGGTATAAACAAGGATATTTCAGTGTCACCGTGGAATTGGACTAGAAGAGTGAGGTCCAAGAAAGACTTGAATGATTGTCAGATGTATGTGAAGGTTGGAATGTAAGCATTAAAAAGGCAGTCACATTTGCAGAACATTTCACGGAACTAGAGATCATCATGTTAAGAAAAACAAGGCAGACTCAGGACTGGGGTTCAACTTTGTTCTTGCCTAGCAGGTACAAAACTCCAAGACCCCATAAAACGAGGCATGGTGGCCCACACCAGCGCTCCAGCATTCAGAAGGTGGAGGCAGAAGGACAGAAGTCCAGATCAGATTTAGCTCCACAGTGGTTTTGAGGACAGCCTGGGCTACGGAACACCCTTTCTCAACAACAACAAAAATAAAATGAAACAATAAAGACTCTAGGTTTTGAAATACACAAGAGTTTATGATACAGTCTCATAAAATACCAGTAGCATATAATTCTCTCTAAATGATGACACATATTTGTCTATACAGTCATAACAATTTTTAGTCTAAGTTTCATAGAATCTATATTCTGTTTCTCCATTTTGCAGCTTTGAACTTTAAATTGGTCTTATTCATTGATTTGTTCAGCGCATACTTTGGGGAACTCCTCTACAACAGGAACTGTGGTTCACACTGCACTCAGATGTCAAAGTTCCCAGGACTGAGGATTTCTCAGTCTTTGTTACTGGAGAGGAAGAAAAGAGAGACGAGGAAATGGCAAATGTTTAGGTCATCGGTTCCATGGACTTCTGTGGAATGAACTATGCATGTTGCTGAGGTGCCTTGGAAGGAGCTCTAGCAGTGAATGGAGGTTGAAGCAGGGCATCATACACAGTGAGGAACACCTTGAGACTCCTGCCATTTTTCTTTGAGGTAGGCCTTGTACATTCCCCATGGAAACAATAAATAAAACTGCTAATATCCAATTCTTCTTCCGTCCATTCTCACCTGATCCTGGGGTGCAGATGGTGATTTTTGTGGCCTTTTTAGTGATGTATCTGACCAGCCTCAGTGGAAACGCCACAATCGCTGTGGTTGTTCATACTAACCACTCGCTCCACACCCCCATGTACTTTTTCCTGGCTAACTTGGCAGTTCTGGAAATCTTCTACACATCAGCCATTGCACCTCTGGCCTTGGCAAACCTTCTCTCAATGGGCAAAACTCCTGTTTCCATTACTGGTTGTGGCACCCAGATGTTTTTCTTTGTCTTCTTGGGTGGAGCTGACAATGTCCTGCTTGCAGTCATGGCGTACGACCGGTTTGTCGCAATCTGCTACCCCCTGAGATACACACTTATCATGAGCTGGTCCTTGTGTGTGGAGATGGTGGTGGGGTCGCTGGTCCTGGGATCCCTTCTGTCACTGACACTAACTATTTTAATCTTCAATCTCCCATTCTGCCACAACAACGAGATCTACCACTTCTACTGTGACATGCCTGCAGTCATGCGCCTGGCTTGTGCAGACACACACGTTCACAGGACCGCCCTGTATATCATCAGCTTCATCGTCCTGAGCATCCCCCTGTCTCTGATCTCCATCTCCTATGTCTTCATCATCACAACCATTTTACAGATCCGGTCTGCTGAAGGGCGACATCGAGCCTTCTCTACCTGCTCTTCCCACATCATAGTGGTCCTCCTGCAGTATGGCTGCACCAGTTTTATATATTTGTCTCCCAGTTCCAGCTACTCTCCTGAGATGGGCCGAATGGTGTCTGTGGTCTACACCTTTATCACACCCATTTTAAACCCTTTGATCTACAGTATGAGAAACAAGGAACTGAAAGACACTCTAAAGAAGGCCCTGAGAAAGTTCTGGGGCGGGGGGTGATCTTGTGACTTATTTCAATCAAGGCACTTCTGAAAATGAAATGGAATTCTATTACTAATTATAAAGGTTCCAGACATACATGGTGCAATCTATGATTCTGGTACTCAAGAGGCAGAAGCAGAAGGATTGCAAGTTGGAAGCCGACGAAGCTACATCGGAAAATACTGCCTCAAGACAAATAAAACAACTGATTATAATAATAGAATGATGATGGAATGACACGCATAATTCAGAAATGTCCTCATCACTTGGAGACACATGGTCTGATTTGACTTCCAGAGAAAATTTATGCTTCTGTCTTTCTGAAAATAAAGCAATATTATGCCCTGGACATGAATGGAGAGAAGCAAAGCAACATTCGTAGGGCAGCTATTACATACCAGGCACTTTGTATGGATTAACTCATGTATACCATACTAATTTTTCAGAGGTAAAAAATATAAGTAGCTGAAAATGTTATATCTAAGATGAGAACACAGTATCTACAAATCTAAAGGCTAAACTTTCTATGAATGATGTTTGTATAATTCGGGCTTGCTTTGCCAAAAGGACCATGTGTAAATGCAGATAAGTCTCCCAATCTCTGTGGGCTCCTGTTTGCTTATTCTACAACCAGGTACTGAATGAAAACAATAATAATTAATAATAATAGTTGGAACATGTAGGAGAACTTTTCTTTAGTATTTTGTTGTTGTTGTGAATGAAAACGAAAACTCACAACAGGGCTCAGGACTTTTAAAGAGATTTTCAACAGTGAAAAAGTGAGAAAAGGGGAAAGTTGCTTAATATAATAAGTGAAAAGAATGGGAATGATGAACGTGAACATTACTGAATCTTACAATTTTTGAGAAAAATTCTGTCATTATCATCGCCGTTGTCTCCTCCTCCTCCTCTTACTCCTTCTCCTGATCCTCCTCCTGATCCTCTTCCTTCTCCTTCTCCTTCTTCCTTGAGATGGAGAGATGGCTCAGTGGATAAGAACACCTCTTGTTCTTGCAGAGGACCTGTGTTCAGTTCCCAGCACCCACATGGTTGTTCATTGCCATCCCTAACTCCGGTTCTAGGAAAGATGATGCCCTCTTCTGACCTCCTCAGGCACTGAACACATGTGGTACACATACATGCATACAGGCAAAACACTCAAACACATAGTATGAATCAAAAAGAGTTTCTCCTTCTAAACAGTCATCAGGATCCGCTCTGGCTCTCAGTAGGAGTCATCACTACCTTGTAAGATGGACCATCATTTACAAGACAACTCAAGTTGTTAAACTGCATCTCAGGCTAAAGTCTATCTATGACTCACATCCTTCTATGGGTCCTTTTGTTTCTCCTCTCTAGAGTTCACTTCTATCTGACAGTTCTTCAAACATATTGTGACAGATTTTGTATTTTATTTTATACCATAACACAAAAGAAACTCATGATTTAGGAGTGTAACTTAGTTGGAAGAATCCCTGTCTGGCAAATAGGAAGCTTGATCCCCAGCACTACACAACTATATGGTTCGTGTCTATAATCCTACTTCTTGAGAGGTGGAGACAGGAGAATCAGGAAAGCAAGCTCATCCTCTGTTCCAAAGAG
The DNA here is from genome assembly GCF_018167655.1 of Microtus oregoni. Lineage (NCBI taxonomy): Eukaryota > Metazoa > Chordata > Mammalia > Rodentia > Cricetidae > Microtus > Microtus oregoni. The sequence goes on from NW_024543071.1 coordinate 46,321,628, forward strand.
AGTTCAAAACTTACCTGGGTCAAACCCTGTCTCAACGCCCCCAGAAAAGAGTGAAAAAGAAAATTAACATGAGGAAGAGGAGCATACAGAGTATGAGAGAGGACCATGGTCAAAGTATATTATATACTTATATGAAAATATCTTTATGACATCTAGTATTGTCTACAGTGGATACTAATTTATAAATGAGCAGCTTGGAGCTGGCGATATATTTCAATTAGTAAAATGTAGAACCTGAATTAGATTTCCAGTACCAATACCTGGCAGAGTGTTATGCCTTTGGGATCCCATCACTTGGACAACAAAGACAGGAGGATCCCAAGGGCTCTATGGAAAACCAGCCTAGCTAATTATTAGTCTCAGATCCCAATAAGAGACTTTAATCTCAAAAATCGAGATGAAAGATTCCAGAGGAATAATAGTTGACTTCTGGCCTCTCCATGCATACACATGCTCATATGTCTGCACATATGTGCACACACACATACTTGGGGGGGGATTTAATTCAAAATGGATTAAAGACTGAGGGCTGGAAAGATGCTTCAAAAGTTAAGAGCACTAGTTCTTCAAGAGGACCACAGTTCAGTTCCCAGCACCCATGTTCAGTGACTTACAACAGCCTTTAGCTCCAGTTGAAAGGGATCAAAGGTTTTCTTCTGGTATCTGTGGGTACCTCTACATATATGTGTACAGACATACATGTCCACACACACATACACGCACATAGGTAAAATAATTTTTTAAAAAATCCTTAAAATTGATTTAAGACTTAAACATTAGATCCAAATTATAAAATACCTACAAGAAACATAAAAGGAAATATTCTGGATCTTGCTCTAGTAAATTGAATCAAGGGATGACACCAAATACATGAGCCACAAAGCAAAAATAGGTTAAAAGGCAGCATCAAGCCAAAAGGCTTATGTATAGCAAATGAAACAACAGAGTGAAAAATGGCACAAAATAAGATACTATGTTTGAAAATTATACATCAGAAAAAAGGTTAATCTCTAAAACATGCATAGAATTCACACAACTCAATACTGAACATCTTAAAAACTAAATATTTAATCTAAAAATGACCTAAGAACATGAATGAAAATTTCTCTCAGAAGACATACAAATAGCCAACAGGTATATAAGAAGATGCTCAGTGTCATAAATCATTAAGGATTTTGTAAATCAAAACCACAATACAGGGCCTCAACCATGTTAAGATAGCTACTATCAAAAACAAAGATACTAAAATAATAATAATAATAATAATAATAAATAAACAAAACAAAAGACAGTACTGGAGAGATGACTTGGCAGTTAAAAAACATTGGCTGCTCTTCAGAGGACCCTGGTTCAGTTCCTAGCATCCACTTGGTGATTCAACCTTCTGTTAACTTCAGTTCCAGGGGATCCAACACTCTCTTCTGACTGCTTCAGGCATAGCACATATATAAATACATGAAGACAAAATACCAAGTATATAAAATAAATAAATGCATTTATATTTTAAAAAATGAAAGATAATACTCTTATCAAAGATGCAAAGAGGTATAAACACCTAACACAATGTTAGAAAAAGTAAAACGATGCAGCCACTGTTGAAACACAGTATATACTCAGGAAGTGGTGGTGCACACCTTTAATCCCAGCACTCTGGAGGCAGAGGCAGAGGCAGGCAGATGTCTGTGAGTTTGGGGCCAACCTGAACTACTTAAAGTGAGTACCAGGACAGCCAGAGCTATTACACAGAGAAAACTTGTCTCAAAGAAGAAAAAAAAGGTATAAAAATCTATTCAAAAAACTAAAAATAGGGGGTTTGGGAGAGGCGAAGTCCGGCTCGGTCCTGAGCTGAAGGGAACCTCACCCATGCTCTCAGCACTTCACCCAGCATTCCACTTCCGGCTCTGAAAATCCGGCTGGTGCAGGCAAGCTCACAACTGGCTGTGACTGGTAGCACTCCCAGCCCTGGTTCCACGAGTCTGAAAAGGGAGCATGAAAAGGTTTTGATTCCTCTCCTGCCTGGGAGGTTGGAGGTCCTGCCTCCTGGGAGCTCTTCCTGTTTGAGTGAAAAAGTGGCTGAAGTAGCAGCATACAGCGATACAAAGAGATTGGATTGTACTTACGTTGCCACCGACTTAAAGAAGGGAAACACCTACACAGCACACAGCTTGGTCGATGTTTGAATGGCTCTGAGGACATCCATCAGGGGTGGCATATTCCAAAACGAAGACCTGAGGAAATCTAAGGTATATGATCACAGCAGGAAGAAGTGAGGACCTTAAGCCTTTCTTTGGGAGGCTGAGCTCCAGGGAGTGATGATAAAAGGCTGAAGTCAGGGAAAGCGCAGGCAGACTGGGGACCGGTGCAGCAGCGGACAACGTGCAGGAGCCGCAGGTGGCGTGGACTGGCATACAACGCCGAGAGCAGATCGCCCTACTACAATTAAATCAAAGAGGTAGGCCTTTGGTTGGCGAGGTCCCTGGCAAAAGAGGAACCAGGTCCTGTTCCTGAAGACCCTTCTGAGGGGTGAGAGGGATGGTGGCCCCAGGCAGGAGCCAGGAAACAGAGCGAGGGCATTTTGTAGGAAGAGCCCCTGGCCAGCAGGGAAACCTGAACCGGTTTTAAAAGACCCATTAGATAGCATCAATAGGAGGAGATGGGCAGGTGCCAAGGCAAAAATTCACCCAATAATCTCAAAAACAACACGAAAACACCAAAACCCAATGATCTTACAACAGAAGGACTTGAACACCCTAACACAGAAGAAGTGGAAAAAATTGACTTTATGGAAGCAATAGAGTCCCTTAAACAACATGTGAAAAACACCCTTATAGAAATGGATGTGAAGTATAACAGAAAGTTTGAAGAAATGAGTAAATACATACATGATACCCTGGGAAACCAAGAAAAAACGATCAAACAGGTAATGGAAACAGTTTAAGAATTGAAAACTAAAATGGAAGCAAGGAAGAAAACACAAACGGGGGACCAGTTGGATAGGGAAAATCTAGGTCAACGAGCAGAGCCTACAGAAACAAGCATAATCAATAGAATACAAGAGATAGAAGAAAGAATCTCAGATTCTGAGGACACCATAGAGAAAATAAACACACTGATCAAAGAAAACAGCAAAGCCAACAAATTCTCATCACAAAACATTCAGGAAATATGGGACACAATAAAAAGACCAAACCTAAGAATAATAGGAATAGAAGAAGGAGAAGAGTCACAGCTCAAAGGCCCAGAAAATATTTTTAACAAAATTATGGAAGAAAACTTTCCCAACATAAAGAAAGATATTCTTTTGAATATTCAAGAAGCATACAGAACACCAAACAGACTGGATCAAAGAAAAACACCCCTCGCCATATAATAATCAAAACACTAAATACACAGGTTAAAGAGAGAATATTAAGAGCTGCAAAGGAAAAAGGCCAAGTAACTTATAAAGGTAAACCGATCAGACTTACACCTGACTTCTCTATAGAAACCATGAAAGCCAGAAGGTCCTGGATAGAGGTACTTCAGAAGCTAAGAGACCATGGATGCAAACCCAAACTACTATACCCAGCCAAGCTACTGTTCACTATCAATGGAGAAATCAAGACATTCCAGGATAAGAACAAATTTAAACAATATGTAACCACAAATCCAGCCCTACAGAAAGTAATAGAAGGAAAATCGCAACCCAAGGAATCCAACAATGCCAACATTGCCTACAATAACTCAGGCATCTAGCGACGCTTCACCAGCACAACTCAAAGAAGGGAGACACAAAAACTCCACTACCAAAAGCAATAAGAATAACTGGAGTAAACAACCACTGGTCATTAATATCACTTAATATTAATGGGCTCAATTCACCTATAAAAAGACACAGGCTCAGAGATTGGATACGAAAACAGGATCCAACATTCTGCTGTTTGCAAGAAACACATCTCAACCACAAAGACAGGCATCTACTCAGAGTAAAGGGTTGGGAAAAGGTCTTTCAAGCAAACGGTCCTAAGAAAAAAGCAGGTGTGGCCATACTAATTTCTAACAAAACTGACTTCAAACTAAAATCAATCAGAAGAGATCGAGATGGACACTTTATACTCATAATAGGAACAATTCATCAGGATGAAGTCTCAATCCTGAATATCTATGCCCCTAATATAAAAGCACCCACTTATGTAAAAGAAATATTACTAGAACTCAAGGCAGACATCAAACCACACATACTAGTAGTAGGAGACTTCAATACACCTCTCTCTCCAATGGACAGGTCAATCAGACAGAAACCTAATAGAGAATTAAGAGAATTATTGGAGGTAATGAAGCAAATGGATTTAACAGACATCTATAGAACACTCCACCCAAATAGGAAAGAATATACCTTCTTCTCTGCAGCTCATGGAACCTTCTCGAAAATTGACCACATACGTGGAAACAAAGGAAAACTCCACAGATACAAAAAAATATCAGTGTCCACCTGTGTCTTATCAGATCACCACGGATTAAAGTTAGAAGGCAACAACAATGCTATCCCCAGAAAGCCGACAAACTCATGGAAACTGAACAGTCAACTACTGAGCCACACCTGGGTCAATGAAGAAATTAAGAAAGAAATTAAAATATTCCTTGAATTTAATCAAAATAAAGAGACAACATACTCAAACCTATGGGACATGATGAAAGCAGTGCTAAGAGGAAAGTTCATAGCACTAAGTGCCCACTTAAAGAAAACAGAGAAAGCTTACATCGGGGACTTAACAGCACACCTGAAAGCTCTAGAAAAAAAAAGAAGCAGACGCGCCCAGGAGGAGTAGAAGACTGGAAATAATCAAATTGTGGGTGGAAATCAACAACATAGAAACACAGAAAACAGTCCAAAGAATCAATGAAACAAAAAGTTGGTTCTTGGAGAAAATAAACAAGATCGAAAAACCCCTATCCAAACTAATTAAACAACAGAGAGAGAACACGCAAATAAATAAGATCAGAAATGAAAAGGGGGACATAACCACAGACACAGAGGAAATTCAAAGAATCTTTAGATCTTACTACAAAAGCCTGTATGCCACAAAACTGGAAAATACGAAAGAAATGAACATTTTTTTAGATAAGTACCATATGCCAAAGCTAGATCAAGACCAGGTGAACGATCTAAATAGACCTGTTAGTCGCGAAGAACTACAAACTGTTATCAAAATCTTCCTTCCAAAAAAAGCCCAGGACCAGATGGTTTCATGGCAGAATTCTACCAGAACTTCCAAGAAGAGCTAATACCTATACTCCTTAATGTATTTCACAATATAGAAACAGAAGAGTCATTGCCAAATTCCTTTTATGAAGCTACAGTTACCCTGATACCAAAACCACACAAAGACCCAACCAAGAAAGAGAATTACAGGCCTATCTCACTCATGAATATTGACGCAAAAATTCTCAATAAAATACTGGCAAACCGAATCCAAGAACACATTAGAAAAATTATCCATCATGATCAAGTAGGCTTCATCCCAGAGATGCAGGGCTGGTTCAACATACGCAAATCTATCAATGTAATCGACCATATAAATAAACTGAAAGAAAAAAAACCATATGATCATTTCATTAGATGCTGAAAAAGCATTCGACAAAATTCAACACCCCTTGATGATAAAGGTCTTGGAGAGACTAGGGATACAAGGGTCATACCTAAATATAATAAAAGCTATTTACAGCAAGCCGACAGCTAACATTAAAATAAACGGAGAAAAACTCAAAGCCATCCCACTAAAATCAGGAACACGACAAGGATGTCCACTCTCTCCATACCTTTTCAATATAGTGCTTGAAGTTCTAGCAATAGCAATAAGACAACATAAGGGGATCAAGGGGATTCGTATTGGAAAGGAAGAAGTTAAGCTTTCGTTAATGGCAGATGATATGATAGTATACATAAGCGACCCCCAAAACTCTACCAAAGAACTCCTACAGCTGCCGGGCGATGGTGGCGCACGCCTTTAATCCCAGCACTCGGGAGGCAGAGGCAGGCGGATCTCTGTGAGTTCGAGACCAGCCTGGTCTACAGAGCGAGTTCCAGGACAGGCTCCAAAGCCACAGAGAAACCCTGTCTCAAAAAAAAAAAAAAAGAACTCCTACAGCTGATAAACAGCTTTAGTAATGTGGCAGGATACAAGATCAACTCCAAAAAATCAGTGGCCTTCCTATACACTAAGGATAAGGAAGCAGAGAGGGAAATCAGAGAAGCATCACCTTTCATGATAGCCACAAATAGCATAAAATATCTTGGGGTAACTCTGACCAAGGAAGTGAAAGATCTATATGACAAGAACTTCAAGTCTTTGAAGAAAGAAATTGAAGAGGACACCAGAAAATGGAAGAATCTCCCCTGCTCTTGGATTGGGAGGATCAACATAGTAAAAATGGCAATTCTACCAAAAGCAATCTATAGATTCAATGCAATCCCCATCAAACTCCCATCAAAATTCTTCACAGATCTGGAGAAGACAATAATCAACTTTATATGGAAAAACAAAAAACTCAGGATAGCCAAAACAATCTTATACAATAAAGGATCATCTGGAGGCATTACCATCCCTGACTTCAAACTCTATTACAGAGCTACAGTATTAAAAACAGCTTGGTATTGGCATAAAAACAGAGAAGTCGACCAATGGAATTGAATAGAAGACCCTGACTTTAATCCCACAAACATATGAACACCTGATTTTCAATAAAGGAGCTAAAAATATACAATGGAAAAAAGAGAGCATCTTCAACAAATTGTGCTGGCAAAACTGGATGTCAACCTGTAGAAGAATGAAAATAGATTCATATTTATCGCCATGCTCAAGTCCAAATGGATTAAAGACCTCAATATCAGTCTGAACACACTGAACCTGATAGAAGAGAAAGTGGGAAGTACTCTACAACACATGGGCACAGGAGACCACTTCCTACGTATAACCCCAGCAGCACAGACATTAAGGGCCTCATTGAATAAATGGGACCTCCTGAGACTGACAAGCTTCTGTAAAGCAAAGGATACTGTCACTAAGACAGAAAGGCAACCCACTGACTGGGAGAAGATCTTCACCAACCCCGCAACTGACAAAGGTCTGATCTCCAAAATATATAAGAAACTAGACCGTAAAAATCTAATCAACCCAATTATAAAATGGGGCATTGAGCTGAACAGAGAATTCTCAACAGAAGAACTTCAAATGGCCAAAAGACACTTAAGGTCATGCTCAACTTCCTTAGCGATCAGGGAAATGCAAATCAAGACAACTTTAAGATACCATCTTACACCTGTCAGAATGGCTAAAATAAAAAACACCAATGATAGCCTTTGCTGGAGAGGTTGTGGAGGAAGGGGTACACTCATCCATTGCTGGTGGGAATACAAACTTGTGCAACCACTTTGGAAAGCAGTGTGGCGGTTTCTCAGGAAATTTGGGATCAACCTACCCCTGGACACAGCAATATCACTCTTGGGAATATAACCAAGAGAGGCCTTATCATACAACAAAAGTATATGCTCTACTATGTTCATAGCAGCATTGTTTGTAATAGCCAGAACCTGGAAACAACCTAGATGCCCTTCAATGGAAGAATGGATGAAGAAAGTATGGAATGTATTCATATTAGAGTACTACTCAGCAGTAAAAAAACAAGGACTTCTTGAAGTTTGCATACAAATGGATAGAAATAGAAAACACTATCCTGAGTGAGGTAAGCCAGACCCAAAAAGAGGAACATGGGATGAACTCACTCATATTTGGTTTCTAGCCATAAACAAATGACATTGAGCCTATAATTAGTGATCCTAGTGAAGCTAAATAAGGAGAACCCAAAGAAAAACATATAGGCATCCTCCTGAATATTAACCTTCATCAGGCGATGAAGGGAGACAGGAACAGAGACCCACTTTGGAACACCGGACAGAAATCTCAAGGTCCAAATCAGGAGCAGAAGGAGAGAGAGCACAAGCAAGGAACTCAGGATTGCAAGGGGTGCACCCACACACTGAGACAATGGGGATGTTCTATGGGGAACTCACCAAGGCCAGCTGGCCTGGGTCTGAAAAAACCTGGGATAGAACCGGACTCGTTGAACATAGCGGACAATGAGGACTACTGAGAACTCAAGAACAATGGCAATGGGTTTTTGATCCACTGCACGTACTGGCTTTGTGGGAGCCTAGGCAGTTTGGATGCTCACCTTGCTAGATCTGGATGGAGGTGGGTGGTCCTTGGACTTCCCATAGGGCAGGGAACCCTGATAGCTCTATGGGCTGACAAGGGAGGGGAACTTGATTGGGGGAGGGGGGAGGGAAATGGGAGGCAGTGGCGGGGAAGAGACAGAAATCTTTAATAAATAAATAAACGGAAAAAAAAACTAAAAATAAAGTTACTGTTGTGGTCCAAAGGCTCCAAATCAACCTAAGGAAACACAAGAGGTTACCACAAAGCAAGATTTAATACAGACAGCACAAAAGAAGAGGACAAGGGGAGAAAACTGAACAGACTCAGGAGCTGAACTTCAAACTGAATGTCAGTTTAAGCAAGTATTTAAGCACAAAAATCACAAACATTTGTTCCCAAGTTACAGTTACAATTTTCACCCATCAGAATTTTAAAAAATGGGGCTTTTCCTTAAGTGTTCCATCATTGTCAACCAACATACAATGCAAGCCTTTCGTTCCAACCAATCAGATTCTTCTGATCCTTCTGTTATTAGAAACAGTCATGTTTCTCGAGAACTACAGGTGTAAAACAACTATTTCCATGGTTTAGGGAGGGATGTGTCAACTGCTGGACGGTTCCCAGGTCCCCTAGGGCTTGGGAACCTGAACTTTGTTTCACCCTGCAGGTAAAATGGAGTCTGAAGTTAAAATGTCAGCACTTAGGACAAAATGCTTTTGCTTGTTCCCAACATTACCATATGACATAGATACCCCACTTAATAGTATTTATTATAAATAATTGGAATTAACCACGTGTGTTGACACATACCTTTAATTCCAGCCCTTGGGAGACAGACGCAGGTGGGTCTCTGTGGGTTTGACACCAGCCTAGTCTACCAAGCAAGCTGTAGGACAGCTAGGGCTGTTACACAGAGAACCCCTGTCTCAAAAAAACAAATAAAAAGGAATCATTGAAATCATGTTCTGGAAGAGACATTGGTACCCAGGCTTCTTGACAGCACTCCTGACAGGAGCTGAGACGAGGAAACAACTCAGATGCCCATCGAAATGACTACATGACAAAAATGTGGAAAACACATATAATGAAATATCACTTATTCTTTAAAAGGAAAAAATGGGCAGCAATATGATTTCATTGTGAGGGTGATGCACTCACAAAATGAGCCAATCACAAAATGACAACTGCTTCATAATTCTATTTATATGAGATTTAAACTCATATAAATAAAAGTTAGAAGCTTGGATACCAAGACAAGGTGGAAACATAAGTTGAGAAACTGCTAATTAATAGGTGTGGTGAATAAGGGAGAAATGTCCCCCATAGGCTTATGTATCTGAGCACCCGGTCCCCAGTTGGTGGTGGTAGTTGGAGAGGAGGTAAGACTTTAGTGGAGGAAATATACCACTGGGCATAAGGTTTGAGAGTTGCTAGCCTCATCCCACTTCCAGTTCACCTTCTCTGCATCCTGTCTCCATTGAAAATATCATCTCTCGGCCTCCTGCTGCTTGCTGCTGTGCCTCCCCACCATGATGGACACTTATCTCTCTGGAACCACCAACCAAAACAAACCCTCTTGGCCATGGATTTTATCAGAGCAGAGGAAAAGCAATGAAAATCAATGCAATCTCAGCAAAATTCTTCCTGTCGTTGTAGTGTGCTCCTACAAATCTGATGAGTGGATGAATCTTAAATCAATCATTCTTACCAAAATATAAAAGGCTTTTCATATTAGAAATAATTGGACAGAAAATGTGTTCAAAGAAAAGATCAAATATATTATTTCTGTATTCAAAATAATATCTTTTGAGCCATTACATCAATATTTGAAAACTGTTATCCTTTATTTATATGAATGCATTTCTTGTCTCCAGTTATTAAGTTGAATTCTTCTTATTAAAGTTAATTTAAAACAAATTCAACTCTCTTTAGTCACAAATATCTCTAAATCCTACAAACTTTAATGTGAAGATTAATATCTCAAGCTTGTATATGTATCCCTAAATATCATTGTTTCATATAAGACTCATGTTAACAGATCAGAAAAGTAGATAATTATTGTGTTTTGACATAAGTCTCATGACAAATCTCTTAGCCTGATGTAAACATTCAAAATTACTGCTTCCTTTCTGGTTTGGTGTCCATGTTTTAAGACTATTTTCTTTGTCTGAAAGTTTATTCCCTATTAACTATTCTTCATATGAATGCACAAAGGACTCTGAAGAGCTAATACAATAATAACCAGGAAGAACAATGCTGGAAGAATATAACAATGTCTGACTTCAAAAATTATACTACAGAGCTGGAATTAGGGGTTCACGCCTTTAAACTCAACACTCACAGGGCAGAGGCATGTGGATCTCTCTGAGTTTAAGGCATACTTCATATGGTGTGCTAATATGTAGACTATATGGAAAACTGAGAAGAAAATTAAATACCAACACTCATCCAGGGGCTGGGAAGCTGTCTCAGCAGTCAAGAGCACTTGCTGCCCTTGCAGAAGACCCAGTTTGATTCCAGCACCCAAAGAGCAGATCACTACCATCTGTAGTTCCAGTTTCAGGAGAATCTATCTCATTTGGGAACTGCATACATGTGGTGCAGTGACATACATGCAGTCAAAACACCAATACATAGAAAATAAAAATGAGTAAAAAACCCTCCAGAGAAGAAGACTAGAAGTCCAAAACCAGCCTCAGCTATTTAAAGAATCCAAGTCCAACTTGGGCCACATGAGATACTGACTTTAAAAATAAATATAAACTATTTACTTTTATTTTATTTTCTGACTGCATGACTTCCAAAAATTAGCAGATATCTATGAAAGTAGTTCAGACTTTCTTTATGGGTTAAGAAATATAAGGGAAAGTGGACAGCTGTATTCAATGTATCAATTTTAGTTTTATTTACTTATGATATTTACATATTATATATTTAGTATGCTGTGAATCTTTTCATTTTTCTGAAGATAGATACTAGTTCTTAAAATTGTTGGGTCTAGGAAAGTTCAAGGTACAAATTGCAGTACATAAATCAGTCAAGCCAAGACTCTGATGTGATGACAGGCCTTGAGAGGATACAGGAATGGCAAAGAGGCCGCTGATCCAGCTTAGAGGAACAAGAGGAGATGTGCTAGTTGAGGTCAGGAAAGATAATGGGAGAGTGTGACCAAGTGCTTACAATCTACAGGATAGACCACTGGAAAGCTCTTGACATTCACGTTGAATAAAATGGAAAGTATTTTAAAAGTTTCAAAAACCAAAATAATGAAAAAAAATTAAAAAAAAACAAAATAATGGTGCATATTTTGAAAGAATAGAAGGCACTACCTCGTAAGGATTGGTATTTTTTTAAGTAATAATAAAACAAAACAAAAAAAAAAAAGGTGCTACCTCACTATGAACAGATTGAAGAAGGAAAAAACCAAAGAGATCAACTAAAATGTTTCTTCAATCAACCCATGAAATAAATAATGAAGATCCAATGTAAGATAGTAATGGTGGACAAGGCAAGATATTTAAAAAACAATTAAAGGTCAAGTTAGTTGGGTTTGTTGATGCACCCAGTATGGGTGAACCCTATGAACATAGTTATCCACTCATCAGCCCACCAAGAGCTTCTGCATTTTCCCTACATGTTTCCTTCAGATCTGACAGTTGCTTGCAGTGCTCTGCATCACCCATCAGGAGTCCCCTGAGTAGATAAAATTGCCTTAGGGCATTAGAAAGGCATTTCCCTACAGGAACTGGACATTACGTTCGCTTGAGCTTCCTGGAGCTTCCTAGGTTCATATAGGGGAAAAAGATACAATAATAAAATTTAAATTTTACATTTATTATCAAGCGGTATGCCTAGAAGCCACAATCATACAGTGTTGTTGTTTTCTGTTATGATTTCGCTATGGATATGTTGCCACTACTGTTATTTATATTTCTGAATTGCCAAAAAAGCACAAGTGAGGCCACATTCCAATGCAAATAAAGGAGGCAGATCACAGGAAGCCGGGAGGTTGAAGAGAATTCAAGGAGTCACGATTTACTCAATACAAGCAAGGCCAGCACACAGGGGAGCTGACAGGCAACCTCCAGAAGGCACATTCCAGGACACTTGGGATTTTAAAGAGCTGTACATAGGCCCAGAGGAGATAGGCAAACAGACCCACAAACACACAGGCAGGCTTACAAAGGCCAAGGTGGATGAATTCGCCTTTGGCTTTAAGAGCATCTTTATATAAAATCCGCACAAAAGTGGCATTCTGCCAGAAATACTTATAGACATCACTGTTTCGTTTTGGGGTTTCCCAGCCATCTGGTGTCAGCCATTTGTGCTAACTCATAGCTCCCAATATCCAGTGTTAACCATCTTGACCCCTAACAGATATTGATATTGATATCAGCATCATATTACCAGAACATAAATGGCCCATTGACTCTCTCTGTTCGCTACGGCACCATTGCAGTGAGGGGAGGAAGAGGAAGAAAAGGAAGGAACAAATGAACGAACAAATGAATGAAGGAACGAAGGAAGGAATGAAGGCAGAAACGAAGGAAGGAAGAAATTTTCCTTGAAGAATAGCTAACAGTAGTACTAAAGCAGATACATACAATATATATCTGGAGCATCTTGCCAAAAATTCAAGGAAGTTCTCAAAAACAAAACCTGAGATAAGGGACCAAGTGGCCTCTTTAAAGGGTTCCCAATGGCCAAAGTAGAAACAACCCAAGCAACAAAATATATATGACACTGCTAAATTATTACTCAAAGCAGAAAAAATATACTTGAGTTCGTGCAGATATAGACATTTGAATATATAAGCAAATTTAGGGTGCTCATGTGCAGAATTTCAAATAGTTTGCAAAGATTCTCCACCCTCAAAGATGTGTGGTCTAACTCCCAATTCCAGAGGTGAGAGTTGATAGGGATAATCTCCTCCTGATGTAGACAAAAGGATATTGTAGACAAAAAGATATGCACTGAAGTAGAAAACACTATCCTGAGTGAGATAGCCCAGACCCAAAAATATGAATATCATATGTACTCACTCATTAGTGGATTCTAGCCATAAACAAAGGACATTGAGCCTATATTTTGTGATTCTAGAGAAGCTAAGTAATAAGGTGAACCCAAAGAAAAACATATATAGATCCTCCTGGAAATTGGAAGCAGACGAGATCACCAGGCAAAAGTTAGGAGCATGGGGTTGGGGGTGGGATGGGGAGAGAGAAGGGAGAAGGGGAGGGTTGGGGAGAGCTTGGGGAAGTGGGATGGTTGAGATAAAGGAAGGACAGATATGGGAGCAGGGAAGAAGATATCTTAATTGAGGGAGCCATTTTGGGGTTGGCAAGAGACTTGGCTCTACAGGGGTTCCCAGGTGTCCACAGGGATGTCCCCATCTAGGACCCTGGGCAGTGGAGGAGAGGATGCCTGAACTGGCCTTGTCCCATAGTCAGAGTGATGACTATCTTAAACATCACCATAGAACCTTTGTCCAGTGATGGATGAAGATAGAGACAGAGACCAACATCGGAGCACTGGACTGAGCTCCCAAGGTCCAGTTGAAGAGCAGAAGGAGGAAGAATATGAACAAAGAAGTCAGGACCACGTGGGGTTGGTCCATCCTCTGAGACAGTGTGCCTGATCTAATGGGAGCTCACCAAATCCAGCTGGACTGGGACTGAATGAGCATGGGATCAAACTGGACCCTCTGAATGTGGCTGACAATTGGGGCTGACTGAGAAATCAATGATAATGGCACTGGGATTTGTCTCTACTACATGTACTGCCTTTTTGGGATCCTATTCTATTTGGATGCATACCTTCCTAAGCCTGGATGGAGTGGGGAGGGCCCTGGACTTCCCACAGAGCAGGATACCCTGCCCTCTCTTAGGCCTGGAGGGGTGGGGGAGGATGAGTGGGGGAGCAAGAGGGAAGTGGGAGGAGGGGAGGAAGTGGAAATTTTGATTGGTATTATTTATAGAGTAATAAAAAAATAGTCTGCTGGAAAAAAAATTTTAATTAAAAAAAGATATTCACTGAAAGAAAAGACCTGGAGAAGTCTGAAAAACATTACCTTGATCTGGAATTTAAAGTTACAAGCATCATCGACAGTCTACGGTCACTGGGTGTGCCCTTTGATATGATTGGATGAGAGTGACGCTATATTCCTTCTCACAAGACTCATCACTTTCGTCTAACTATGCGAAAATAATCACAGCACTAACTCAGACTTAGAGACATTCTACAGAATCCCTGACCAACACTCTTTGATGCTGTTTACCAAAAGAAGTCTGCGAAATTGTCGGAGCCCCATAGAGCTAAAAAGACATGGACACTAAATGTTATCCGGTATCCTCGATATAATCCTGAGGGGGAAAAAAAAAACTAAAGAAACCTAAATAATGGATGGGCCTTACTTAATAGTAATTTTTCAGTATGTTATGCATGGGTCCTGATGAAAAAATCATGGTGACATTAATGGTGAAATGTACAAGAATTTTCTTGCAACTCTGCAGTAAATCTACTCCAAAATTTAAGTTTTTCTCTTCAAAGTACCTGGCACACTGGAAAGCTCAGTGAATACAGGTCTTATTTTTGCATGGCGATGTTTCTCAAAGCATTTCATTTCTATCCCTAAGGCTTTCAACAATGGGAAGAAGGTGGTGCTGGAGACTTACACAATACTGAAAATCAATGTCTTGCCCAACTACCATTAGTAGGAACCTCTTATATTTGTTTATTCAATTTAAGTTGGATTGAAAGATTTGTCATCTTGAAAGAGATACCTTTAATAAGCCATGCAGGTGTAAAGTAAATCCCTGTGTTCTTGTGACTGTATTAGTCCTGAACCTAAACCCTTTTTCAACAACTATTCCCACGAAGGTAAGGACTCCATCTGGTGACCTGAAACACTGCTGCATCACTGGATTCAATTCTGGTTGCAACTGAGAAGCGACAGCTGGTTTTGGAAGCTGAGCCAAACTCAGGAAGATCTCCAGCCAAAGAAGGAAACTGAGCCATGCTGCCTCGAGGCTGGCTGGAGTCAAAGGAAGGAGAAGCCACGGGCAGCTCTGAGCTTGACCTGCAAGGAAAGCAATTATTGCCAGTAATTACGGTAAAGGGCCTTAGAACTACAGATCCTGCCAAGCATAGTGGTGCACACCTTTAATCCCAGCACTCAGAAGAAAGAGGCAGGCAGATCTCTGTGAGTTCCAGACCAGATGCAGGGCCACTGTCTAAAAAATTTAGGTGACCAAACAGTCAAGATAGCTATCAAATGAACTCACATTTGTTACCAGGCTTTATTAATTTTTCTTAGTCTAAGTAATCCCTGTTGTGGAATATTTGTTTATACTGTGAAGATGTATCTTCATCAAGGCATCTTCTGATTGGTTTAATAAAGAGCTGTATGGCCAATAGCTAGGCAGGAAGAAGTTAGGTGGGTCTTCTGGAAACAGAGAAGACTCTGGGAAGAAGAAAGGCAGAGTCACTAGCCAGACATTGAGAGGAGACAGGAGGTGCAAGATGGAAGAGAGGTAATGCCACATGGCAGAACATAGAATTAAAAACGTGGGTTAATTTAAGATATTAAGTTATCGAGACAAGCTTAAGCTACAGTACAGGCAGAGTTTTTGTCAGGACTACTGGCTCTAAAATAAACACACAGAGGTTCAGTATTAATTATAAGTGCTCAACCAATAGCTCAGGCCTATTACTAACTAGTTCTTACAACTTAAGTTAACCCGTATTTCTTATCTACGCTCTTCCACATGACTTGTTACCTTTTCTCAGTACAACATGCTCATCTCGCTTCTCCCTGCATCTACTCAAGCCTCCTCTGACTACACCCTTCTTTTTCCCATCATTCTCAGTTTAGCTCTCCCACCTAACCTTATCCTGTTCAGCTATTGGCCAATCAACTTCTTTATTTGATATGGGATTTCCTTCTGTATGCTGTGAATATGTTTTATTACCATTGATTAATAAAGAAGCTGTATCAGCCAATGGATTAGCAGAGTAAAGTCAGATCAGAAATAAAGAGAGAGTAGGCAGAGTCAAAGAGATGCCATGTAGCTGCTGAAGGAGACAGACATCATTGCCAGAACCTTTCCAGTAAACCATAGCCTCGTGGTGATACACAGATTAATAGAAATGGGTTAATTTAAGATATAAGAGCTAGGTAGGAATACACCTAAGGTATTGGCCAAGCAGTGTTGTAATTAATATAGTTTCTGTGTGATTATTCAGATCTGGGCAACCAGGACACAAATAAGCAGTCTCCAATTACATTCATTAAACAAATCACAATGGCCAATCTTCAGTGTACAAAAGATTTGTTCCACAGCACTAAAGGTCAAGCTTTCATAATTAATGATAAGTCTCTGGGTCATTATTTGTGGGTTGATGGTCCAAAGGTAATCCAACAAGAAAGCTTGCTACAAGTCCCCATACTACTTCAGCCTGCTTCAACCTCTTCCCAACATGGATGCCTTGTGAACAAAAGCTGCTGAAATATGAAGTTTAAAAGGCCTTCTCCCAAACTTTGTGTGCCTAATTAAACCCCTTTTCTATCTGAGTTAGGACAGGGAACTCACACTTTTAGACGCCAAAGCATCCATTGCAGAGTAGCATCTTAATTGCTCCCACTGAAACAACCTCACCATCAGCAGGAGTTTTCCAAGGTCACATCCACTATAATCCCTCTGATAACCCTCACTTCTGTTCTGGGATTTAGAAGTCAGCAAATACGATGGAACACAGTAAATTAGTGAGAAAGAGCCAAGAAAATGTCATTCTTGGAGTCTGCTCTTTGTCACATCAATAAAAGGAGAGGCTACTGAACTCAGTGGCCTTCCGGGCGTTCTGAGCCAAACAGTCTGCAAGGTTTATGTGGGCTTGCTAAAGTACTGGAGTTCTTGAAAAAAGGTCGAAGATCTTAGGTAAGCAATGGAATCTGTGAGCCTGTGGTGTCCTGTGTGTACAAACAAGGGTGAGAAGGGAACAGTGAGACACGCTGAAATCTGAGTGTAATCAATCATCCAGTCAATGTGTGTGAAAAAGATCCTACATTTCAGGGAACATGCACTAGCAAATAACACAGATTAGAAACATTTATAGACTGTGACGTGAGACACACGGAGAGGAGATCAGTTCCAAACATGGGAAAAGGTATTCTTTGTTACAAGAAACTTCTCAAACTGTATTAAGATGTTTTCCCTCCTCAGGCATTTTTTGTCTCTGTAGGTGGATCTCCTCTGACTGAAAGCTCCAGAAGTAATTTTTATACTAAATTTTAACCTAAAAAAATAAAAATCATTTATTTCAAACCTTCAAACAACTTGAAAGACTAATCCAAGGATCCAGAAAGATGACTCATCAAGTAAAGATGCTTGCTGTGCAAGACGGATGACTTTAAATTCAATCCCCAGAGCCTGCATAAAAGTGGAGGGAAAGAACCATCTCTACAAAGTTGTCCCCTCACCTCCACCTACTCACACACACACACAACAACAACAATAAGTAAATAAATAATTAAAAAGAAATACATTTTAAAAGAATAATAAAAGTAACACCTACTACCCTTTCTCAAAATTTGCACAAAGAAGCCGGGCGGTGGTGGCGCACGCCTTTAATCCCAGCACTCGGGAGGCAGAGGCAGGCGGATCTCGGTGAGTTCGAGACCAGCCTGGTCTACAAGAGCTAGTTCCAAGACAGACTCCAAAGCCACAGAGAAACCCTTTCTCAAAAAAAAAAAAATGCAAAAAGAAAAGTTGTTATAACAGTGATTTCTATATTTATCATCCAATACCTTTGTATTCAAGCCATTTCTTTCCAGACAAAACTCCAGTCCCCAAGCGGCTTTCAATACCCAAATTTTCCTCTTGCCCACCTTTTCCCCGTTCCCATGGACCCCACTATAGTCATCACCCCTCTGTGCAGCTTTTCTGAGCCCACTAGTGAAAAGCCCTCCTTTTCCCACACACAGTGTCTCATCTGTTTTAAGGTGGCCACCTTCACTCCCAAATAACTGTTAGGTCTTAATTATTTTCCCACTGTGTTTAGATTCTATTCCTTTTCTCAAATAGCCTAGAACTCTTCCAAGGCTCCTTCAGTATATGCCAAATTATTAAGCGGATTAAAAATCACAGGGTGTAGCAGAAGCAGGTGAGGCTTTCTGAACATAAAATGTACCTCCTTAATCTGAGTTATGTTCTGCCTTCTTGCTTCCCACAGACCGTGGTGTGCTGTGTAGATGGGGGCCAGAATGGAAGCTTTTGATGACTAAATCGATCGCCTTAACATCTCTGTTAACTATTCCGAGTTGGTATTTTCTAGTGACCATCTCTCAGAAGCCAAGCATTTATAGTCAGTTACCACTTAGCTGATCTAAGTTAACTGACATAGCTTACACTAGATAACCAGCCTGTACATGAAGACCTTTACATATTGCTCCAATCCCCACAACTCCCCTTCACCATCTGCGTTCCACAGAAGTGGAGACTCCGTGAGGCCACACACTTGCCTGTCTTTCACAGACAAAACCAGGTCTTACACCTTAGCGGCTCTTGCTCCAGATGCCCTGATAAACCACTCCCAGTCTGTGTAGAAGACAAGAAGCCAAACTGAGCATGTGTTCTTTTCCCGTGCAATGCCACCCATCCTTCAATAGTCACTGCCTCTGAAAGAAGTGTATGTCTTAACTTCCCTAGGAGTGTGTGCTCTGATAAAGTTGTTTTAGGGTATATATTCTGAGAAATACACAGTTCCTCTAAGATGTTGGTGTGTTTGAAGAAGTTGTTCACGGGTGAGTGGTTAACACAGTTTTTCTTTAACACACACATAGTCACATTTCCTATTTATAGGTATGTTTTAAATACTGATGTCTTAGGTGAATTAATTCATTTTATCCTCATGAAAATGATACAAAGAGGGTATCATTGTTGGCAAGTCACAATGCAGAGACTGAGGCCAATGAGTAAAGTAACTTGGCTGTGTTCTGACAGCAAGTGTCCCCACTGTGGCCAGTCAGGGTGGTGTGGGAATGCACGACCTCTCGGTTAGGACACCTTGGGTAGTTTGCTTTCGGTCTTCCAAATTAAATTGTCTCTAGAGAATATTGCATAAAGAAAAAAAAACTTGAAGGAAAAGTGAGTTATATGGAGACAAAAATCTTCATTGGAACTGAAAAAAACATATACTCCAAAATGAAAAAAACTTCCAAAATGGAAGGAAATAGTGACCTTTGCCTTTCTCCCTTCTTTCTTTCCTTCCTTCCTTCCTTCCTTCCTTCTTTTCTCTCTTTCTTTCTAATAAGAGAAAATGGAGATAAGTTCAGAAGAAAAAAATTAAGGACCATTTCAAGATTTCTTCAAATGAAAAAGGAAGGAACTTTAAAAAAAAACAACACAACTATAAGGTGAGCATATATTTTATATTTCAAGAAACTACTCAACTGTTTTCAAAAGAAGTTTGACCACTTCACATCCCCACCATTGTTACAGTCCCTCTTAACATGTCAGTCTCTCCACCTTAGCTGCTCTCACGGATGTGAGCTGTCTGTCTCCATCTTAGCTACTCTCACAGATGTGAGCTGTCTGTCCACCTTAGCTGCTCTCACGGATGTGAGCTGTCTGTCTCCATCTTAGCTACTCTCGTAGATGTGAGCTGTCTGTCTCCATCTTAGCTACTCTCACAGATGTGAGCTGTCTGTCTCCATCTTAGCTACTCTCACAGATGTGAGCTGTCTGTCCACCTTAGCTGCTCTCACGGATGTGAGCTGTCTGTCTCCATCTTAGCTACTCTCACAGATGTGAGCTGTCTGTCTCCATCTTAGCTGCTCTCACGGATGTGAGCTGTCTGTCCACCTTAGCTACTCTCGCGGATGTGAGCTGTCTGTCTCCATCTTAGCTGCTCTTGTGGATGTGGGCTGTTTTTATTTGCACCATGACTTCATTCACATTGTAGTTTTAACTCACTCTTTTCTTAAAACAGGTTCTGACAGTGTAGCCCCAAGAAGCTTGTAACATCCTATGTCTCACTCACTGGGATACGCCTGCCTCTGCCACTTCTTTCCAAGTGCTAGGATTAAAGGCGTGCACCGCCACTCTCTCCGCATTTGTCCTACTTTTTAAATCGGGTTGGTTGATTTCCTAATCATGGACTTTAAGAATTACAGCCATTCTATTTCTAGTTACTTCCCTAAGACAACTGGAAGTATATTTGCCTAAGGCTACACAGCCCATAGCAGCTGATGTATAACAGGCAATAAAAACTAGCCAGAAATGTTCATCAAGTAAATCTTTAAATACACTGTGTTGTCTCTGCATGGTAAAAATGAAAGAAAAAAAACAGCAGCATATACAAATTATGGGTGAGTTTTATGAGTGAAAGAAGCCAGAAGAAATTGGGAACAAATAATGTATTCAGTTTACAGAAAATTCTAGACAATACAAACTATTGTATAACAACAGAGCCCAGTGCTTGGCTATACAACATACGAGACAGTGACTAGCTATAGGAAGATGACCAAAATCTCTTTTGGCATGCTAGGTATGTTCACTGTCTTAACTCTTGTGATCATGACATAGCAATACACATAGATCAAAGCTTAACAAGAGATACATCTCAAATACGTGCAACACTATGCAGCAATGACAGATCAAGAAAAGAACTGATTATAAGGAAGAAGCTAAAATAATGAATAAAAGAGAACTCAGAATAACATTGTCATTCCATAATAGTTGAGGAGCTACTCTTCCATCTAAGCTAATTGAAAGTAGGGATGTAAATGAGTTGTTTCTAAGGAAGAGGCAATAGAAGAGAATGATGACCTTAATGTTTCTCTAATTTGTTATAGAATGAAATTTGTGACTAATTCAACTCAAGGGGTATTGTTTGGCAAATAGAGATCCTTAGAGCTTTTATTTAATTGTAATATCCAATCTAGAAAAATCCTTATGAAATGTAAGATGTTCTAATTGTACAAAACAGTCACTGCTTTATTACACACACACAAATTTACTCTGTATCACTTATACTACCAATAATCTATATCTGATTGCTCATCATCCACCTCTATTTGCCTTGAATACTTACTGCTTATTTAATGAGAACCTTGTTTTCATACACATTCTAAGATCATTTGTGATTTACAGATGAAAATAATTAAATGCATGCTTGGGTAATAAAATATCATTCATTCAAGACATAGTAAAGTGAAAATTACAATAACCCTGAAGTGGCAATTCATGGGACAACACCTTGTGATCTTTTGATTCTGATATTTGCCTCTAAGAATCTAATTTAGTATGGAAAAGGTAACACTTGCTAAAATAATATTCTCATTTCTTCCAAGATGTACAAAAAAGGAAAATCGTGATTCAATGGAGTTGAGAAATGACACCAGAGTAAAGGAATTTATATTTCTGGGTCTTACTCAGTCCCCACACCTGAGCCTGGTCTTATTCCTTGTTTTGTGTTTTGTGTACATGACAACGCTGCTGGGGAACATCCTCATCATGATCACTGTGACCTTTGAGCCCCGTCTCCACACGCCCATGTACTTCCTGCTCCGCAACCTTGCCGTCCTGGACATCTGCTTCTCCTCCATCACAGCTCCTAAGGTCTTGGTGGACCTTCTCTCAAAGAGAAAGACCATTTCCTATGCAAAGTGCATGACACAGATGTTTTTCTTCCACCTGCTTGGTGGGGCAGACATTTTCTCTCTGTCTGTGATGGCATTTGACCGTTACATGGCCATCTCCAAGCCCCTGCACTATGTGACCATCATGAGCAGTAGACGCTGCACAGCTCTCATCATGGCCTCCTGGGTGGGGGGCTTTGTCCACTCCATTGTGCAGATTTCTCTCTTGCTCCCACTCCCCTTCTGTGGACCCAATGTTCTTGATACTTTCTACTGCGATGTCCCACAGGTTCTCAAACTCGCCTGCACTGACACTTTTGTCCTTGAGCTCCTGATGATCTCCAACAATGGCCTGGTCACTACCCTGTGGTTTGTCTTCCTGCTGGTGTCCTACATGGTCATTCTGACAATGTTGAGGTCTCAGGCAGGGGAAGACAGGAGGAAAGCCATCTCCACCTGCACCTCCCACATCACTGTGGTCACGCTGCACTTTGTGCCCTGCATCTATGTCTATGCCCGGCCATTCACTGCCCTCCCCACAGACAAAGCCATCTCTGTCACCTTCACGGTCATCTCCCCTCTGCTCAACCCCTTGATCTACACTCTGCGGAACCAGGAGATGAAGTCAGCCATGAGGAGACTAAAGAGAAAGTTCATACCTCTTGAAAAGTAATAGAAAAAGAAACCCAAACTCTTGTCACCTAGAGCTTTCTTCATTATTTTTATATACTCAAATAACTGTCAATTAACCAACTATACTTTCTAGGAACCCATTTGATTTTCTGCTTATACTAATAGTAACTTATGACCCAAATTTCTATATGACACAAAATAAATTCTGTAAATACTTTTACAGAATTGGGTTGATTAATTTGTCTGTTGTTTAGCTGGTTGGTTTTGAGACAAGATCCCTGTACCTCTGGCTGACCTTGAACTCACAGAGATGCACATGTTTCTGCTTCCCAAGTGCTGGGATTAAAGGTATAAGACACCAGCCTTGGCCAATTTTCTTCTTTTTTTACGAATTATTTGTTTTATTATTATGTATATGGATGGTTTGTCAGGATGTATATATGTGCACCATGTGCATGTATAATGCCTGTGGAGGCTAGAAGAGGGTATCGGATCTCTAGAACTAGACTTACAGATTGTTATGAGCTGCTATGTGAGTATGAAAAACCAAACCAGGGTTCCCTGCAAGAACAAGCAAGTGTTCTTCAGCGCTGAGCCATCTCTCCATCCCCTGATGAATATGCTTTTAATCACAGACCAAGGTTACATGCTTAGTGCCTCTGAGGTTCACATCTATGGGTGTGGCTGACTTAACACAGGTTGGGAAATTTGCTTCTGGTTAGTTAAAGTCTTTGTGGACTTGGACTTGTGAGGACATCCCAGATCCCAATGATGACCCTCCTGGATTCCTGTCATGAATGAAGCTTTACAAGAGTTTTCATCGTGACCTAAAGGTGTTTATTTTAATACAGAAAAAGACTTGCCAGGCTGACATTCCTGTGGTAAGTTTAAACAGGACCAGCCCCTTGAGAACTCCATACAGGAACCAACCCATCCCCAACATCCAAGTGACTCTACAGTTGTGGACTCACAAGGTCAATCTCGGGTTGATGTCTCTACTCACATTCCCTGCTACTTGCTGGGTGGAAAGGAATAAAGATAGGAGAGAGAAGGAGGTCAGGAAGGAGAGAGAAAGAGAAGATAAAACCCATGACTGTCTGGTTTCGAATCTGTTGGTATTTAAGGAAAGGCCATATAGACTGGTGTTACTGTCTGAGAATGTACTAAAGTCGGGCAGCTGGAAGCGTTGCCATAGACACCAGTCATTTATCTGCTACCTCCCAGTTCTGAGATCTTGAGCAAGCTATGTCTTCTCTCCAAAGGCCATTCACTGCATATCTACATGAAAGAAATTATAATACCCATCTCATAGAATGAAAAGTGAAGGTTCAAATGAGATTGTATGTATGAAGCAGAATGGTTGCCACATGATTAATCCTTAGAAATAAGCAAATGTCACAATTATAACATCTCTATTTATCTACCTAACAAGCTTTCCTCCCGACACACACATACACACTGACCTGTCGCTCTCCTTTATTATTCTTCCACCTTACTGAAGAAAAACACAGAATAGAAAGAGTTGGAAATTATACTGAATTCAAAAATCTGTATCATCTGAAAATTCCCAGATCTCTATTATTAAAACACGGCAATATGCTTTCTTGCCACTTATGAAGCTCAAAGAGACATCCTAATGGGCTGCAGAGATAGCTGAGTGATTAGCTATTCTCGTTGCTCTTGCCAAAGACGCAAGTTCAGTTCCCAGCAATCACATGGTGGTTCACAAGCATTAGCAATTCTAGACCCAAGGGTTTTGATGTCTTCTTCTGACCTCCATGGGCACCGAACATGCATGTGATACATGTGCATATATGTAAACAAATGAAAAGTGAATTAAATATACATTTATATCTTTATGTACACACGAAAAGTAAAATAAATATATCTTTTAAAAGAGATACCCTGAAGCTGATGAAAGATATGCCACAGGAAAATGAAATAATCAAGCAGTAAAGTGGCTATACCAATCTCACACGCCACTTACATTGTGTAAGGGTTCCAGCAATCCCAAACCTCTACCTTCTCTTGATATTTTTTATTTGCTTTGCTATTGTTAAAATTTTTTCATCATTTCCTTTCCTCTTTTTCATTCTAGTCTTTCTGGGGTGTGTGTGTGTGTGTGTGTGTGTGTGTGTGTGTGTGTGTGTGTAATGATCCTCTGTTGTAATTTTAATCTATGACTCCAAGCTAATATGAAGTTGAACTGGTGTGTGGCTACCCCCTCTTGTAAAGCGTTCATGTCTCTTACGTTGCATTGCATTAGTGACAGAATCTGCCTGCTTAATGACTGAGTCGAAATTCTGGTAATCTTTCAGGTAAAAGCTGCATCCAAAATGCATGCAATCACAGAGCACACATTTCAAAAAGAATGTTTGCCAGGTATAGTGGTGCACACCTTTAACCCCAGCGCTTGGTAGACAGAGGCAAGGCAGATCTCTAAATTCAAGGCCAGCACATTTGAGGATAGCCAGGGCTACACTGAGAAAAGAAACCCTGAGAAGGAGAAGGCAGAGGAGAAGAATCATTTTCCCTCCTTAATTCCAAGCCAACATGCCACTGAAAGGAAATAGAATTTAGACAATGGTATATAGTCATTGTACTATTTGTCTTCCAGAGATGCACTTGGAAAGGAATATGTAGCCCAATGGATCTGGGAAATTACAACACAGTGAAAGAATTTAACTTCCTGGAAATTACTCAATCCCTAGAGCTGAGCTAGATCTTATCCGTCTTGCTTCTGGTGTAAGAGACAACTATCACAGGAAACCTCAGCACCATCACCATGAAGCTCTCACATCCCCATAAATTTCCTGTTCCACAGTCTGTTTATGACATCTGCTTTCCGTTATCACACTTCCTCATCAGTGTGTCAGGGAGAAAACCATCTCCTAAAATGACTGTCGCCCAGATACTCTTCAGGTTTCTTCTGGCTTCCTCAAAAGAACCCTCAACTAGAGACGTACTTTAATGAACTGGTCTCCTAGCCCACCTCTATTCAGTTGTCCTTTGGCTTAATTAGTTATGTATTCTTTGATCTTCACTCCTGATACCAAAGAGCTCACAAGTTCTAAAAGAAAATGTGATAAATCCTTGCAAAATAAGAAAGCACTCTAAAAGCATTTTAATCAGGAATATTTACAAAGGAAAAGGAGTGGAGGTGATGGAGAGTGTCTGCATCACACAGGGAAGTGTTTAGTTCCTGGACTTGAAGATCGTGTCAGCCTCGGGAGTCTCAACTTGGACATGAGCAATCTATCAAGTGAGGGACACTGTCTCAAAAAGTAAGGTGGAGAGCAATCAAGGGAAGAGAAGGCACCCAGTTGCAACCTCCGGCCTCCATACCCATTAGCATGGGCACATGCACCAAAACACACATGCATATACGTTGGAACATAACACATGCCTCTCTCTCAGACACACACAGGAAAAATATAAATAAATAATAGTTAACATGGAAACTTTAAGAACAAAGGGAAATGTGTTTTCCAGTCTCTATGGGATCTCTGAATATGTAATAGATCAAGAAGAAAATATAGACATGATGAAATATCCAAATAAGAAATTGTGTTCATTTTTTCTAAGTTCGACTCCCTCTGAGCCTATTAAGCAAAGATAACCTGGGCTCTGGGTACAGGATCTATGAGGATTCGTGCCCTCCCCTGCCTACATGAGGCGAGTCTCCAAGCCAAACTGCTTGTTTGTACACATCTTCTAGTGTAGCTCTTTATAATAACTCCCAACAGAATTTTCTCCCAAAAGAAAAAGTCTGGCCGCTGAACTTCAATAATCGTGCCCAACAATACTGTCTTTGGTGATTCTTCTATCAGTCCTGGAGCAGAGGGAGTGGCATGCAGGGCAGGCATGCTACAGAGAAGCATGGTAAAGTCATGCAGAAGAGATTCTTGGAGCTTTAAAGAGAGAAGATACTAACCCTCAGGTGCATGTCTTCCTTAAGGAGAAGAAATCCAAGACAAATTACCAAGGTCTAAGGTCAGTTTATACAGCCACTTCTACTTCTCAGGTGGGGAATCAGAGTTTGAGGGTCTTTAATGGGGTGTCAGTATGAAGTTAAGACCTTAAAGAGTATGTTTGTGTGTCTGATCATGTATCTGGGGACATGCATCTGTACACAACCAACTTTAAAATATTGCTGTGGATTATCTAGAAAGGGTTTGCATGTCGGTGATGCATGTCAGAAGGTGTGGGGTGGTAGTTGTTAATTCTAAACACCAGGACAGTGCAGAGAGGAATAATCTATTGCTCGCTTCGACACAGGAAAGCTCAACGTGTTAGAAGATGTGGATGATGGAGTTGGGGGTTTTCCTCAAGTTGGGAACCGTAACACTCAAAAGCCTACTTCATTAGAGTGCATTTTCTCAGGTGTATTGATAACAAAGGACTTGGGATTTCAAGTTTATCTTGACAAAAAAGGAAAACTTCTTCTACCCAGTTTGTTTATTCTGCTCCAATGTGGTACATACATCTCCGGAAGTTCTGATTGACTCTACTGGTTTCCATTTCTTGTTCCTGTCATTGAACATGGAAGGCTATCAGCTTGGTACTTGTCAGTGGGCTGGTGATTTGATCACTTTCAAGGCTGGTTTCTTTACAGAACATCCAGCTGTTGGTCCTGTTACATTTTTGAAGACAGAAAACAAAGCAAAGAGAGCAGTTTGGTTGGGGAGGGGGGGTGCGGTTTCTAGACAGGGTTTCTCTGCATAGCCCTGGCTGTCCCGGAACTAGCTCCATAGACCAGGCAGGCCTCAAATTCAGAGATCCACCTGCCTCTGTCTCCCAAGTGCTGGGATTGAAGGCGTGTACCACCACTGCCCGGCAAGAGAGCGTTTTTTTTTTTTTTAATTTCTCCTCTAGTTCTCTTTCACGCGCACAGCTACACGAGCCCCACCGTCCACGTTTTATCTGCTTCCCAAACCACTGACCTTCCGCAGAGGGAGCCCAAGGCACAGCTAAGGTTTCTTATTTGCAATCCTTCCCTGTTCCAATTCAGCCACCTGAACTGCCCCCAAACACCCAGCACAGAGGTCACAGGGAGGGTTCCAGTCTGAAGACTTCCCATCAAACTTTAATGGAATTTCAAATAATGCAAATTCACAAGATGGTTAACTTTGTGGTGGGGAGGAGGAACCAAGCACATCCCCCCCCCCCTCCTAAGCACCAGTTCCTCATCTGCAAGGGGATTCGGGCTTGGTCTGTGCTCCCTCTCTTGCCTTTGGGTGGCTCTGGCTGTCAATGGGAACTCACAGGTCCCTCCACCCTGTAAGATGCTCTCACTGTGACTTTGATTCTAGTCTCAGAATTGCCTTTCATAAGACCTTATATTTCTGTCATACTATTTCTGTATTGATCTCTTCAGTACCAGCTTATAAGTCTGACCAAGTGAAGAATAAGAGATATAATAGAAATCATAAAAATAAGCTAGTTTTTTTAAATATTTAACTTCTTTATTGACTCTTTAAGAGTTTCTCAACATGCACCCCAATTCTACTCACCTTCTGGTCCCCCGATATCCTCACCTCATCCTGCCGCACCACACACACACAAAAGGAAATAAATCAAAGTAAGCAAGCAAGCAAACAAAAGCCAAAAAAAAAAAAAAAACAGAAAAATCTCTTTGCTTCTCCTTCTTTCCTGCCTCTCCACCATCTCTTCATTCATCCTGGTAGCATTGGGAGGCTTCACTTTGTCCCATCAGTTTTACTAGCGAACGTTCATTGCAATGAGTCACTGGTCTGGCTCAAGTCTCTGGTTTCTGGCACACCGCCATCACTGGGTCCTCACCGGAACTCCTCTGGGATATCCTGGGACTGCCATGCGTCTTGGAATCTTTCAGGTATCAGTCTACAGGACCAGTCTCTTCAACAGCTCCAGTAGGTCCAAGATGGGGTAGATGCTAGGATGGGTCAACCCAAGGCCCAGCTGTGGGCCTGGATGGCAGCCAAGCTGGTCAGTCCAGAGCCCTGGGGCCACCCACCTCAGGAGAAGGGGTGGAGTCAGGTCCCTAGGGTCGGTTCCCCCTGGCCTGTGGTGAGGTGAGTGTCAGCAAGAGGCAAGGTCAGCTTTCCCAGGACCAGTGAAGGGTGGGGCCGGCTCAGCATGGCCCTCCGATTTCATCTCGCATGGTTCCGAAGGCCTCCTGAGGTGACACAGGCCACAGACATCCACACAGACCCTAGGTGTAGCTGGACCACAGACTCAGACATGGCCTTCGGCAGCACCATGAGCCCAGACAACATCCTGACTCCGGACAGAACGAATGGCTACTCAGGAGGGAATGGTTCACTAGACACCACCAAGGGCCTCAGGTTGTAACCCTAACACTAGGCCTCTATGTGACCTTTAGTGGCAACTTAGGACCCAGCCATGGTAGGGGCACGGACCCTAACAACATAGTCCTCGGCAACATCTGGGTCTGGATGTCACCACTGCCCCAGAGGCAGTCATTATAGCCCTGAGACACCAACCTCGCCAGAGAACTCAGGTGTCTGTGCTGCCTTGAATGGTAACAGGTGCATCAGACATAGCTGGGGTTTTGTTTTGTTGGTTTTGTTTTGCTGTTATTATTTTTATGTATAACTCTGTGGTGCTTTAGATACTGCATAAGAATAAATATAGGGAGAGAGCTAGAGAGGCCCTGGGAGCTTAGCTCAGTGGTAGAGTTCTTGCCTAGCATGCTGAAGCCCTGAGATCAATCTGTAATACTGGAGCAGAGGTCTCTTGATAAACACACGTTTTAAAGATTTATTTATTATGTAGACAATGTCACTGTACGCCTGCTAGCCTGAAGAGGGCACCAGAGCTCACTACAGATGGTTGTGAGCCACCATGTGCGCTCTTCACCCCTGAGCCATCTCTCCGGCCACGAATAAACACACATGATTGTGTCAGACTTAATCCTTAACCAATAGCTTTTTCTTGAAAGGACAGTAGAAAATATTCTTTTAGTTTTTCTTTCACTTCTTTTTCTGGTAGTGTTTACGTATCTATGCGTATATATTCAAACAATACTGTTGCATAAGTAATTGTTAGATAATCGAGCAAAGGGGATATGTCCATGGATACACAATATGGAAACCGCCTTCAGTACTAATTTAGCAAAGATTCATTTGTCATCAATTTTGAGGATTTTTTTTCTTCAATTAAATTGCTTATTGCCTCAACACAGCATCTTGTATTTCAGGAATAGAGAAGTAAATCTGTTTCTACCTCAAACACAAGTCTAAGGATTCAACAAAGTTCCTACTCTCTTAGGGAGATAAGGATGGATTCCACCCAGAGAGTGGTTTGCCTACAGAATGTTTTGATCTATTGTGTAAATGCTACTTTTCTTGTTCTAACAACAAAATGTTTACCTAGAAATGTAGCCTTCAACCTTCAATTGGTATGTTCATTTCCTTGTATCATGTTAATGCACTTTTTTTATCTTACTCCTACCTTTTGGGGTCAGGAGTATTTTAAGCAAATAGAAATTAAACCAAACAATTTTAGAACTCACTGGAACTCCCTCCCAGTGCTATCCTGTTTTCTGTTTTATTATTTTCACTCACATCTTTGTGCCTTTACGACTCTTCAAACCCCCATCCTCCACCCTGGTAAGTGGTATTTATGTCAAAGCTGGTCTCTGACACCATCGAACATAATGGCGTGGTGTGGGCATCATTAAAATCCCATTCACTTACAACGAAAGACAGGGATGTAAGGGCTCCAGGGCCCACTCTGCCCTCTACATCTCAAGGAGGGCCTGTGGCTGGGAGAGTGCCCCAGAGGGATGGAGGAAGGCCCAGCCCCAGAGGCTTGGTTAGTAATGGAAAGCAGAAGGAAGGGAGTGAGGTCCAAGAGGACAGACTGGAGCCCACACAAGAGGGCCCCAGAGACCCCTCAGCCTTGAGGATTTTTATAAACAACTAATTCATGCTATAAATAAATTCTATTTTATATAGTTTTATGCAACCTGTTTCTTTCAACTAGTGTGTCATGAAGCCTTCCTCTACCCTCATTTGTAGAGCGACCTGGATCTTTTCGACAGCCTCGTGATACCTGGTTGAATAGACTTTTTCAAGGATGTTTAAGCGGTACCCCATAGCTAGATATTTTCTATCACAGTTATCATATCATAGACGAGAGTGAGAAAAACACCCTTGTGTTTTAAAATTTTTTACTTATTCTCAATGTCTGTCTCTGGGCACCAAGAATTGGAATACTTAAGGCCAGAAGCAGGAAGTTAATTCTTATGAGAAGAAATCAGTGGGCCAGAAACCTCTGGGCCTGAGGAATATTCCCAGGAGGGATTTCAGAGTCTCAGAAATTCTCCTCAGTGAATATGGTTGCTGCTGAGACCCAGTCAAGGCCAGTCAGAAAGAAGACTCTTATTTCAATGCTAACAGCCCCTGACCATGTACACAGACCTAAAGTTAAAGTGTGATTCCAGAACAAGGACCCCTTGACTAGAGACACATTTTCATGGGCTCTTCACCTGGCCCATCTGGATTAAACCATTCTCTTTGTTTATTTAGTCATGCATGTCGGTTGCCTCTCCTCATACCAACATTTCTGTGATATTTGCAATGTTTCATGATAATTGTCCTATTGATATGTCTAGACGGTACTGAAGAGATGGGCTCAGCGGTAGGATGTCTTTATGCCTGAATTCGGCCTACAGCAGCCACCGAAAAACATTCAATATAATGAATCATCACACTTGGCTGCACTTAACCTTTATTTTTATTTCCTCTGTTTTCAGATAGAGAAATCTAGAAACACTGCATGACTGAGAAATGATTAAACAG
Organism: Microtus oregoni; assembly: GCF_018167655.1. NCBI lineage: Eukaryota > Metazoa > Chordata > Mammalia > Rodentia > Cricetidae > Microtus > Microtus oregoni. The sequence continues at coordinate 46,352,902 of NW_024543071.1, forward strand.
CTAGAAATCAGCACACTGTTTCATACGTTTCATTCATGAACTGTAATGAAATTTTTGATCTCAGCGGGTTTGGGTTTTTTTTAAACTAATACCAATCAGCCTCAAGTTCCCTGTCAGGAACAAACCCTGGTGGGTTGAGTTTATGACCAATTAAAGGCTAAGTGCTGGTAAATCTTGGACAGAATACTGCCTTGCCTTCTCCCTGGGAAACTGAGGACAACATATTGAAAACAATTCAATTGTAAAGCCCCAAGGCTAGAAGGGCTAGGGCAAGTTCTTTTAATGTTGCTTATGGGCTATAAACACTTTACCTCCCTGTGGTCACTAGTGCACAAATTCCACTGATGAGACACTAAGACTCCAGGGTCCATGCACCTTTAAACATTGGGCCATTGCTCCACATTACTCCTTCAGTCCTCGAGGTGCACATCAAAGCTCGTGTGTCCCAAGCTGTTTATTCTCTATCACAGTTTAAACTTACATGGGAAAAAAAAAAGACCTTTTTATGCACTATCTAAATGGTGCGTGTAGTCCAGTGTCAATAGGTCTTGTAAAGCGTTTATGCTGAAGAAAATACCTGACCATTTTATAAACTAAAAATGTCTGCAAGCAATGAAATTTTCTGAGTTGTTGATAGATTAGCAAATAATTAGGGGTGAAACTAGGGAGTGAGATTTGCATGGTCTCAGCCTTAAAGGAGACTAAAGCAGGAAAACTAGCAAAATAGTTCAGTGCTGATAGGAAGCAGTCCAGTAAAATACAGAGTGTTCAGTGGTTAGAGCGGGGTCAGAGAGCAGCCTCAGGAAGGATGAAGTAGAGGGAGTATAAAAGCACATGAACAATGAAGGGAACCAAACCCAGGGCCGGCGAGGTGGCTCAGTAAGTATAGCACTTACTACTAAATTTGATAATGTAATACCCAGGACCTACACAGTGGAAGAAGAGAATTGACTTACATAGGTGGTCCTCTGACCTCCAGGAGTGGTCTGTGGCGTGCCATGACACACATATACACACCCAGTAAATGTAATAAATGTTTATAACAAAATAACACTCAAAGCACAGTCCACATTTCTTTTGTTTTCTGATGATGTACTTTTCCGTAACAAAATTATTTCCTCCCCAGGTAACAGAAGTAGAGGAAACATGAGCCAATGGAACAGAGGAATTACAGCAGGGTGAAAGAATTTGTTTTTGAAGGACTGACCCAGTCCCAAGATCTGAGTTTGGTCTTGTTTCTTTTCTTGTTCTTGGTGTACACAGCAACTGTGCTGGGCAACCTCCTCATCATGGTCTCTGTGACCTGGGAGTCCCGCCTCCACACCCCTATGTACTTCCTGCTCCGCAACCTCTCCATCTTAGACATCTGCTTCTCCTCCATCACTGCTCCAAAGGTCCTAGTGGACCTTCTCTCAAGAAGGAAGACCATCTCCTTCAATGGCTGCTTCACTCAGATCTTTTTCTTCCACCTGCTTGGTGGGGCAGACATTTTCTCTCTCTCTGTGATGGCATTTGATCGTTACATGGCCATCTCCAAGCCCCTGCACTATGTGACCATCATGAGTAAGGGGCGGTGCACAGCCCTCATCGTGGCCTCTTGGGTGGGGGGCTTTGTCCACTCCATTGTGCAGATTTCTCTCTTGCTCCCACTCCCCTTCTGTGGACCCAATGTTGTTGATGGTTTCTACTGTGATGTCCCACAGGTTCTCAAGCTCGCCTGCACCAACACCTTCACCCTTGAGGTCTTAATGATTTCTAACAATGGTTTGATCTCTACCCTCTGGTTTGTCTTTCTGCTGGTGTCCTACACAGTCATCTTGACAATGCTGAGGTCACACACAGGAGAGGGCAGGAGGAAAGCCATCTCCACCTGCACCTCCCACATCACTGTGGTCACCCTGCACTTTGTGCCCTGCATCTATGTCTATGCCCGACCATTCACTGCCCTCCCCATGGACAGAGCTGTGTCCATCACTTTCACTGTCATCATCCCTGTCCTAAACCCAATGATCTACACCCTGAGGAACCAGGAAATGAAGTCAGCCATGAGAAGACTCAGGAAAAGGCTCCGACGTTCTGAAAAGGAATAGATGCTGTAAGTCTCCAATTAGAAAAATCAGAACTTAAAGACAGAAGACCCTAATCAATAGACCATGGTGAGACTAGTGTTTATCTTTATTGTACAGTGGAGTGGTGTTGGAAGTCCTCCTGTATATGTACTGCTTTTATTGGTTAATGAGGGGGAAAAAAAGCTGCTTTCAGCCAATGGCTTAACAGAATATAGCCAGGCTAGAAAAGATGTAGAGACAGAGAGTAGGTAGAGTCGGAGAAGTCATGGAGCCACCAGAGGAGAAAGAGGCTAGCAGCCAGCCAGAACCTTGCTGGTAGGCCACAAACCTCTGGTAAAATATAAAATAATAGAAATAGGTTAAGATATAAGAGTTAGCCAGAAATACGCTTAAGCTATTGGCCAAACAGTATTGCAAATAATATAGTTTCTGTGTGGTTATTTCAGGGCTGAGCAGCCAGGAACAAAAAAGTGGCCTCCAACTACAGTGGAATCCTCAAAAGCTAGATAGAGACAATTGTCTCTCTAGGTGAGGTTGATGACAACATAGAGCCTTAGACATAATTCTTGTCCATTCTTGAGCTGGAGAGCTGGCTCAGCAGTTGAAAGCCTTGCTGTTCCTGCAGAGGATCTGAGTTCAAGTCCTGGTTCTCATATCAGGTAGCTCACAACACCCACAATTCCAATTCTGACAGAACCAGACATACACATGCACATAGTAACAATAAAATTAGATGTCAACTCTTAGGAACTCAAATGCTTATAAGACTCAGACACCTCATTTTACTGTTAAGAAGGTGGGATCCAAGAGAAAGTTAGGTCTTATTGGGGGCTGGGGAGTTGTTTCGGGGTTACTGTTTTTTGATTGATTGATTTTTTTTTGTAATGCTAAGAATTGAACTTGTGAGATTTTTTTTTCCATATCAGAAGTGGCTAACCCACCAAGGGCCAATATTCTGTAAACCTCCCCATCTGAGAAACCCTTGTGTATCTGTGTGTTCTCATACCATCCCTGAGACTTTCCTATCATATCCTTCCCCTTAAGCTGATCATGAATTAGCCAATCACATCAGATTACGAAGTCACATTTCCACCAATGAGATGAGACACAGCCACCACCATTAGCATAAAAACCAACTGAATTCCCTACCCCAAAGGGACTGCTTGCTCTGTTTGCTTATGGCAAACTTAGGGCTGGAGAAGTGGCTCACTGCAGCTAAAGGTTATGATGCATGCATTTTACAAAAAAGAAATTGCCTTGCTGGGTTACTGTCACTTAGTGTGCGTGTGCGTGTGCGTGTGCGTGTGTGTGTGTGTGTGTGTGATCAAGAATACTCTTTTCCAGCAGACCCATGGCCTCACACATGCTAGACAAGTACTCTGCCACAGAGGTTATCTGCAGCCCATCTCTTGACTCTGAATTGTGGTTACACAATGTATTGTCCAGGCAACAATGAGTAAAAATGACCTCTCATGGTCCCGGAGTAAAGTTAATAAAATGCAGCCACTTCTCATGTGGAACTAGTTTTCCTTTGGAAGATTCCTCTCCATTTTCCTAAGAAAGCTTCCAGACTTCCTCTTCAAAAGACAAATAAGAATTCAGATTTCATCAGAGGCATAGCTAGAACTGAGATAACTGACTCAGAGATGGTACAGATTTTATTATCCCTGCTACCTCAGACACAGGTGTGGAATCTAAAATAAACTCATAAAAAGGGGGGAGGCCGGGTAAGAGAAGTGAAGAGAAAAAGAAAAGAGAAGGAAAGAAGAAAAAGAACTCTTCTCTGTTGCGGTGCCGTCCACGAAAGGCACTCAGTTGCCCTCACCTGACCAGAGAGCGCACACTGTGAGGTGTCTGGTGCCCATAAGTTTCATCACTTTACAGCCATTCGATTCTGACCAGTCTTCCAGGAAGAAAAGAATCCCACCCTGTCCACATCTCCTGAGTGTGCCTGAGGTACCTGTGCACACGACAGAAGACCAGCTTTAAAACCCTCCTCTCTGGAGGCCCTGCTGCTCTGCCGTAGGGCTTGGGTTCAATTCCCAACCCCTACATGGCAGCACAGAACCCTTGCTGACTCTTGATCCACAGTCCACATCGCCAACTCAGCCTATTGTCCATGTTGCTCGTTGTGTCTTTAGCTCCTTCTCCTTCATGTAAAGAGAGAGAGAACAAGATTTAATTCTAATGCCAGGCATGCTGGTTCTTGCCTTCAATCTCAGTACTCAAAGGGCAGAGGCAACTGGATCTCTAATGAATTCCAGGCCAGCCTAGTCTACATAGTGAATTTGAGGCTCGCCAAGACTACATAGTGAGACCTTGTTTCAAAACACACACACAAAAGTAATTCAAGCAACATTATCTGTCAGCTATGTAGCTAATTGGTTTTGTTTTTAGATGGATTAATTTTATTTATATGAGTATTCTGACCACATGTATATGTGTAGCATGTTGTTGTGTTTGGTGCCTTTGGAGGTCAGGACATCAGATCCCCTGGAACTGGAGATAGTTATGTGTAGCACAAATAATAAAACCCCAGAGACAGATACTGGGATTCAAGTTGAAGATCAGAGTGCAAAGCTAGCCACACTAATAAGCCATGCAGGACCGGCAGTGGTGGCACACACCTTTAAACCCAGCAGCCACACTAGTTAGCTATAGAGGCCAGGCAGTGGTGGTGCATACCTTTAATACCAGTAGAATTAATAGGAGAGAGGAATATAAGGTGGGATGAAACAGGAACTCTCTCTCTTTCAATCTGAAGATTCCATAGAGGTAAGAGCTCTTTAGTGACTTGTCTGCTTTGCTTTTCTGATCTTCAGCTTGAACCCCAATACCTGTCTCTGGGTTTTTATTATTCATTCTATAGCTATGAGTCACCCTGTGGGTACTAGGAGTTGAACTCAGACTCTACAAGAGCAATAAGTGCAGCAGGCATGGTAGCCTTTGCTCTCAGCAATCAAGAGACAGAGAGGGAGGCAGATCTCTGTGAGTTCAAGGTCTACAGAGCTAGTTCCAGGACAGCCAGGGCTATTCAGAGAGAGACCTGTCTCAGGAAAAAAAAAAGTGTACTTAACCATCTCCCCAACCCCTCCAAGTCCTTTTGAGAGACATTTAAGAATATGAGTTTTGGGTTATTTTTTAATTATTAAATTAGTTGCTTTTCAACCACTGTGACAAAAATACCACAGCCAAGACAATTTAAAGAAGAAAGAGTTTATTTTAGTCTTATGGTCCCTGAGGAATAAGAGTTGAGAAGCAAGGCAGCCACCAGGCATCTTGGCTGGAACAGCCAAGAGCTCACATCTCAGGCCACAACCAGGAATCAGGCAGAGCAAACTGGGGATGGTGAGACTCCGAAGTTTACTTCTACTGATGTATTTCTCCAGCAAGGCCATGCCTCCTAAACCTCCCCCAAACACTGTCACCCCTGGGGACCAGGCAGCTAAAGGCCCAAGAATTTGGGAAGACATCTCATTCAAACCACCACAATTACTATTCTTTGGCAATTTCATACATGAATATAACATATCTTTATCATAGATGCACCCATTATTATCTCTTACCCCGTCCCACTAACCACTTCTTCACAGAACATTCTCTTCTTACTTGGATATCTCCTCCCCTCCCTCTCTCTTCTTCTCTCTCCCCCTCAATTCAATTAGTGTTGTTTGCATGAACATGGGTAGGGGGTTATTTATATACTGGTGCATGGGTAACCATTGGCTACACCCCTGAAGAAAATTACACGCCCTCTCTAGGTAGCTATTAACTGCCAAAGGGTTCTCAGGGAGGGGTGGGGGTCTCTCAAGCCCCTCCCCTATTGCTATGGTTTAAATGAGAATGGTCCCTATTCATATGCTTGAATACTTGGTTCCCAGTTAGTGGAACTCTTTGGGAAGGATTAGGAGATGTGGCCTTGGAGGAGCTGTGGTACTGGGGGTGGAATTTGAGGTTTCAAAAGATGTGCTCCTTTTTCAGTGTTCTCTCTCTCTCTCTCTCTCTCTCTCTCTCTCCCTCTCTCCCTCCCTCCTTCCTGCTTGAGGATCAAGATGTGAGTTCTCAACTGTTCCTGCCATCATGCCCTTGCTCCACCACCATGGACTCAAATTTAAGCCTTTCTTTTATACATTGCTTTGGTCGTGGTGTCTTGTGGCAGAAAGCAGTTAATGCACCCACTCATAATGGGACGTGGAAGGGGTAGAGAGGAGAAAGAAAACGCCACATTTGAAGTGAGCCATCGACAATTATGACTTCATTCACTGGCACAGTTTTGATGCTTGTCCTGCTCACCAACCTACCTCTGAGCTTTTGGCTCAGGTATGACTTCTCTTGATAAATTGTATATCAAAAGGAATACAAAACTATGCTGGGCAGTGGTGCTTGCCTTTAAACCCAACACTGGGGAGGCAGAAGCAGGCAGATCTCTGTGAGTTTGAGCCAGCTTGGTCTAAAGAGTGAGTTCCAGGACAAGCTCCAAAGCTACACAGAGAAACCCTGTGTCAAAAAAAAAAAATGTAAAAATAGATAACTCTCAAGGTTACAGTTTCTTTAGCAGGGGTAAATGATGCCTTTGATGTTAGTATCTACAGAGGTACAATTTATATACAATAAAATTTACCCTTTGATATGTAAATTCTAAAAGGTATATCATCAAAACATAGACTGGTCCCATCACTTCAACAACTTTCCCCATGCCATCTTTGCAGTGAACACTTTCTCCCTCACCACCCTCCTCACACACAGACCAGATGCTGGAAAACTTTACTAACAACTATGAAGACTAATGTGATCATTGCCGCAGCGGAGCAGACAGGGAAACTCTGAACCAAGTAAACACAGATAGGAGACTGTGGCCAAGGAGCAGAATTGAGGGAGAATATTCATGGGCACAGTTACTGGGAGGGGACATTAAAGGTCAGGGCATTCTGACTGCGATGACTGAGAGGAGTAAAATTGTCAGCGTTGCATAGTCTGGAGTCACCTAGTGGGCAAACCTCCGGGATGTCTGTGAAGGAGTTTCTAGATGCATGGAGAGAATCACCCTAACTGTGGACGTCAGCATTCCGTGAACTGGGATCCCAGAATGAATAAATGGAGAAAGAGTGCTAAGCACCAACAGTCATTGGAAATGGAGCCAACAGCTTGACACTCCTGCCACCCTGATGCCCCTACCATGACAGACCCTTGAACTGTGAACCAAGACAAACTTTTCCTTCCATAAACTACTTTCGTCAGGTGTTTGCTACAGCAACAAAACAAGTAACGAATGAAGTGACTTTACAGGATTGTTGCCAGCGGCAGGTCAGGATGCTCAGATATAAAATGTGGGCAACAAATGTTATGGCTAGTTTTCCCATGACTTGACCATTATCTCAGTGTTCTCAGGTTCCATAAAGATGCTGTCACCCACAGGCAAAAGGAAAAAGTCTAGAGAACACAGTGCCCACATTTCCAAGAGGAGAGATGGGTGATTTTGGTCAATTGGTGGGTTATTAATGTTTGTCATCATTTAGGGGATTGGTTACAAATTGTTACTGATCATGGTCATGGAGAAAGCTAGACAAGGGAGATTAGATTCAAGGGTCTCTTTCTGAAGGGAAAGAGGGGATAATGCATAGAAATGATGGGGTAAAAGAGCAGATTGCTGAGTTTGTTTTTGAACAAGCACTAGTGTCAAAAATTTTACATTGGTATGGATTTTTGTATACTGATACAAATTTAAGGTTATTTTTTGTTATACTATATATGTTTCCATTCTTGTTTAAGGTACTGTGCCTATCACAGCTCATTTAAAATGTGATGTAAAGTTTTAATCCTTGAGAAGGAGAGCAAGGAAAGAGATATCTCGATTGAGGAAACCATTGTGGGGCTAATAAAAATATGGCACTAGAGAAATTTCCAGAAATCCACAAAGATGACCCCAGCTAAGGCTCTAAACAATAGTGGAGAAGGTGCCTGAACTTGCCTTCTGCTGTAATCAGATTGATGACTTTAATTGTCATCATAGAAATTTCATTCAGCAGATACAGAGATCCACAGTTAAGCACTGGGCCAAGCTCCAAGAGTCCAGTCAAACAGAGGGATGAGTGATAATATGAGCAAAGAGATCAAGACCATGATGGGGACACCCACAGAAACACCTGACCTGAGCTAGTGGGAGCTCACTGACTCCAGACTGATAGCAGGAGAACCTGCATAGGACCAAACCAGACTCTCTGAATGTAGGGGACAGTTGTATGTATGGCTGGTACAGTCTGTGCGACCACTGGCAGTGGGACCAGGATTTATCCCTAGTGCTTGAACTGGCTTTTTGGAGCCCATTCCTTTTGGAGGGACACCATGCTCAGCCTAGATATAGTGGGAAGGGCCTAGGTAGTGCCTCAAAGTGATGTGTCAGACTTTGCTGACTCCCTGTGGGAAGCCTTACCCTCTCTTAGAAGTGGATAGGGTTGGGTGAGGAAAAGATGGGGAGAGTCAGAGGAGGGGAGGGAGAGGGAACTGGGATTGATATGTAAAATAAGGAAAAAATGTTTTAAGAAACAAATAAATAAAAACAGAAGAAAGTTGCAAAAAAAAGTTTTAATCCTTCAAAGCCATTTAGGATAATAAAGAAATACAGGTTAATAATCATCTATAACAATCAAACTTACAGTCACATTAGGTATCTTTTCAAAGTCAAACAGAGATATATTTTAGATAGGTTGTCTTCAAACACTTCAGAAACCTACAGAATATGGTATTTAAAATGTTTTAATAACATAAGACTTTTTTATGACAATGAGATACATCTGCTCCTGGCAGCACCACTCTGCTTCATAAAAGGATGATGGGCATCAAAGAACTTCCATATGGAGTTTGATTTCATTTGTGACAAGGTTAGCCACTGGACATAGAAACTGCCCTTGTCTCAACTACTGACAGAATGCTGTCTGAACTGGACAAGCAGGACACAAGACTACTGCTGAACTTTGCCAAGACAACATAGGACAGTCCTTCAAAATCTAGGCTCAGGAAAGATGTCAGAGGACATAGAGAGGAAATAGGAGGTGCAAGATAGAAAAGAGGTAAAAAGCACAAAGCAAAATTAGATTAATATAAATTGGTTAATTTAAGTTATAGAGCTAGTGGGACAAGCTGAAGCTGCAGGACAAGTTTTTATAACTAATAATAAGTCTTCATGCCATTGTTTGTGAGATGGTAGCTCAAAGAAAACTCCACCAACAGCCCATTCTCATTCAAACTACCACTTTATGCTCACCTTGAAGGGTCTAAGGGACAAGAGGGTCTTTTCAGACTCTTCAGTCTCTGAGGGCCCTGGCTACCCCTTAGGTTGTTGTTGAATCTTTGTTTTCCTTCACTTTCTTCTCTTTTCATGGAGTCCTCAAAGGGACAAGAGACTTAACATTTTTTATGTACACAAAGTAAAGTTTTTTTTAATATATAGATCATATTTTTGTGTACTATTTAACAACTTTTTGCCAGACCAATATCCAAGATTTTCCTAATGCCTGGTAGCTTCCAGTTTTACTGAAGGGTTGAAGAATAAGAAAATAAAAATGTAGATTCCAGAAATAGGAATGTAGAAATAAAGAAATAAAGTTGTAAGCCTAGGAGAATGAGAACAGACTGTCAGCAGCTTTATTAACAGCTTGAAGATTAACTATTAACAGTGGGTTATTTCGCTTTACAACCCATAGCTCTATTTACAAGGCCAAAGCATTTCTCTGCAAACTGAGGCTAGCCTACGGATATGAGCTGAGTCAACTTTTAGGAAATAGATACATGACCTCTGGGTTATGCATTATCCCTGCTATGTGAAACTGGCAGCATCAAAGGGGACAACACAGGGCTTCAGTAAACACCACCTGGAAGTACCAAGGAAGACAATAGATTAAATACAAACACTAGTTTAACTGAAAAACTCTGTTAATGGAGATTGTAAAGTAAAGCAATCTGTGTCTGAGTTTTACCTCAAGATTATAAAAATTCCTTTGTTCAGACCTAATCCTTGGTGCCCCTACTATAAAAAGGTGGGTTCAGAAACCGGCCTTGGCCACAGCCTTACAAATCCATCTTTGGCTGTGGTCTCAGCTAGCTGATAAGCTTTTCACGCCTCATGGAGATTTTTTATTTATTTATTTTTTTCTGGATTCTGGTTTCTGAAATAAAGTTTGCTTCTGGTTTATTAGAATTTGGTGGTCTGTCCCCATCTTTGCACAAACCCCCTGGACCCAACATTTTCATCTTTCTCTCTTGCTTTCTTGAAGTTTAAACATAGAAGTCTCTGGTAAGGAATTCTCACATGAATAAATTTGTGCTTTGTTGGAAAACCTTCAAAGACGAGATTCAAAAAGATTCTTTCTTTGTTTGATGAATACAATTGAATTACAAAGGAACTTGAATTAAAGTTACTTCATAAGAATATCAAACTTTTAAAATAACACTACTTAAAAGTATTTGCCTAAGAACACATTTGATTGAAGTACGTGAGTGAGGCCCGGAAACTGCTAGGCTGTTTCTTTGTCTGAACTTCAGTCAGGGTTGTCTAAGCCACTGCTCCCATAGACCTCGAGCCTTGACAACACAAACCAGAATGAGAGCTGGAAGGAAGGTGTGACCCAGCTTAGTGACCCGGGGATGGAAGTCAGGAAAACATTCAGGAGAAGTCAAAGCCACCTTGTCCTGAGTGGGTGATAGGAGACCTTTAAGAATAACATTGGGGGCTGGAGAGAGAGCTCTACCAGTTAAAGACTCTCACTGGCTGCTCTCCCAGAGGAACTAGGTTCAATTAATTCTCAGTGCCCACATGGCTGCTCACACCTGTCTGTAACTCCAGTGCCAGGGCTTCTAACACCCTCACACAGATACACATGTAGGCCAAATACCAACAAACTGTGGAGGCCCAAAAATGTGAGCCTATTGCCACCTTGCCTAATGGTCAGAGAGTTTGGAGGTTGCTCAAAATAGTTGACAAGGGTTGTTGTACATCCATCCACTCAGGATGTGGTTGCTTGGTTCTTTTGACATTAAGATGGCACATAAGGGAAGATCCACTCCACTCTGACAGATGGTCAGGATGTGCAAGCATACTTCTGCTCCTTCTTTTGTAATATGAGGTTACCTGGGGAGGGGCTGCCTCCAGGATGCTTGGTCTAGGGTGGCTTCACTGCGTAAACAACAGAATTCTAATGACTTGATGTCTCAAAGTGTTAAAGCGATTAACTGAGTTGTCCTTTGTATCAAGTTAAAGAAATCTTTTGTTACCTTCTTCCCCCTTTTGAATTGGGTATAAAAGCGCATGGAAAAATAAACAAGGGCATTTTCAGTATTCGCTGGAACCCCCCACCCCCGGCACTCTTATATGGTTTCTGTTTGATTATTTTCATGCACATCTTCACATTCTTTAGTCATATGTCTAAATCCCCGTGCCCTTACCCTGGTAGAGAATGATCCCCAACATACGGCAGCTCAACATGGCACAGTTACCAACAACAAACATAAAATAAAAATAAATTATGCATTTTAAAAAAGAGTGACAATGGGGGTGGAGGAAGCACTAAAGAGATGGATTAGTGGTGAGCCACTGCCAAAGGCAGTTCCCAGAACCCACATGGTGGCCCACAACTATCCGTAATTCCAGTTTCAGATGATCCAGTGACCTCTGCTGACCTCCACAGGCACCAGAAATGCATGTGATACGCATACATATCATAGACAGATGCCATCAAACATTCATACACATGAAATAAGCATAAATTAATTTTTTTTTTTTTGGTTTTGGCTTTGGTTTCTCAAGACAGGGCTTCTCTGTGTAATGATCCTGGTTGTCCTGGAACTTGCTTTGGGTCCAGGCTGACCTTGAACTCAAAATGATCCTTCTATCTCTGGCACCTAAGTGCTGGGATTAAAGGTGTATGCCACCGTGCCTGGTGCAATAAATTTTTTTTTTTTAATAATGACAGTGGGGGTGTAGAGATGGCTCAGCAGTTAAAAAAAATACTTACGCTCTATTATAAGGACTGGAATTCAGATTATAGCAGCCATAACTCCAACTCTAGTAGATCATACACTCTCTTCTGACCTTGTGGGAACGTGCACACACAAGTGCATGCACAACACACACACACACACACACACACACACGAAAAACTTAAAATGAAAATAAATCTTTTTTTAAAATGAAGTTGGAAAAGATCTTTTTAAAAAAAAAAAGAAGAGGAGGAGGACCAACTAACTTACTGATAATTATAGCACCAGGGACCTTAGCCTAGGTATTCACTTTTTTTGCTGGGACAAAATACTTGACAAACACAACTTAAGGAAGGAACAGTTTATTTTGGCTCACAGTTCAAGAGGATAGTCCATGTGGCAGGAAGGTTTGGTGGCAGGAGTTTGGGGAAAGCGGCCACATGGCATCTTCAGTGAGGGTGCCGAGAATCATGGGTACTTAGCTCACTTTCTCCTTTCATTCAGTTCAAGACCCCAGCCATGGAATGATGCCTCCCACATTTTGGGTGTGTCCTTTCCCTGAATTATCCTCCTCTAGAAATTCCCTTGTACAATTGTTTCCATGGTGATTCTAAATCCCAACAAGCTGCATCAATCATCACAGTCCATTCTATGCTATTGTGATGGAATACCTCAGCCTTGGGTAATTTATAGTGAACAGAAATGCATTGGGCTTATGACTGTGCAGGCTGTGATGTCCAAGATCCAGGAGTCCCACCCATCTGGTTACAGGGCTGACAGCATGATATGCTCAGTCGGAGCAAGGCATTGAACTTCTGCTTCAAACCGCTTCCTAATCAACTACTCCATCCATACAGGTCAGTTGCTCATGGCTTAAATATCCTCAGTAAGCTCCATAGTCCCAGGGCTTTTACATTGGCAACCAATTTTTCAACACACAGACTTTAGGGCCATATTCAAACTCCATCCAGGAAAAAAGAGGAAACAAAGCAAGGAACCTGGTGGCCATAGGGACCAAGTGTCAGAGTGCTTTCCGGGGTTGGGAGATGAAGGGCTGTGTGATGTCTACATTTTGAGAAGTTGCTCTGGTTGTTCATCAAGTAGGGCAAGACCAGTGATGGGGGCCCTGCTGGAGTCCCAGGACAAGGCATCAGAAGTCTTCAAGGATAGAGACGTAAATGCAATGAATCTGCTGCTTACAGAAGAGTTTCCAGCTCTGGCCATGGTCTGGGTGATGGGAATGAAGAGAAAGGGATCAGTGTTTTTGTATCCAAGCTATAGAATTTTTCAAGAAGGTAAAAGCAACAGTGGCTCATTTTGGACAGTTTATGCTATGATTAGAATTATGTCCACCCCAAAATCTTACATTGAAATCTCAGCCCCTGATCCCCAAATTATGAATTTGTTAGAAAAGAGGGTCTTTAGAAAGGTGTCCAAGTTACAATGTGGCCACTAGAATGGACTTTGATTGATTATAATTGGGACCCTTATTTAAAAAAAGGTAACAGAGGTACCAAGACACACTTAAGATATAGTGTTGACTGATATTGCCGTTGTTGAGTTATTGGGTAGGCAGCCATATGTTGAGATATCACAACTTTCCTACCATTTCTAGGAAATGCAATCTCACAGCAGACTTACTGTCTCTATTGCTCTTACCAGTTTTCTGTCTTCTTTTTTTTTTTTTTTTTTTGAAGTTCTTTGACCTTCAGGTGCAGGAGCTGTGTTGTAGATAAAGTCACTGTGACTGGACTCCCTCCATTAATCACTGCATTTTGACAAGTTGTGGTTTTCTGTGAAGGTCTTGGTTTGCTTTAGAGCCAAGCATCTTGGATGAGGGTTAGGAACTGAGCGTATCTGTGGCTGTAAGGATGAGTGTGGTTTAGGAAATGTGCAGTTGGGTCTGGTAAAGTGATAGCAGTGGACTCTCCTCTGAGATTCATGAGCTAGCTAGCCCCAGGTAGCAGGAATCTCTTGGGGTCTGTTCTGAGTCAGGGTTTCTACTGCTGTGAAGAGATACCACAACCATGGCAACTCTTAAAAGAAAACCATTCAGTTGGGTGACTTACAGCTTCAGAGGCTTAGTTTGTTATCATCGTGGTGGAACACGGTGGCATACAGGTAGACGTGGTGCTAAAGAAGGAGCTGAGAGTGGAGAAGGAGATACATCTTAATACACAGATAACAGGAAGTAGTCTGAGACAGTGAACATATGCTTGAGCATATGTAACATCTCAAAACCTGTCCCCACAGTGACACACTTCCACCAACAAGGCCATATCTACTCCAACAAAGTCATTAATGTACCACTCTCTATGAGATTATGGGGGCCAATTACATTCAAACAACTACGAGGTCCCACCCATCCCTAGACAAAAAACTACAGGCAACTAAAAACAGGCGAGAAAGGGAGAAATAATCACCCCCATTTGTTTATTCAATACCAAGTGGTCACCCCTGAAATGATATACATTTAAGCAACACTAAACACACTCAGCAGGTTGTATCTATATATTTATGTGGTAAATTTATCTGTGTGTGTGTGTGTGTGTGTTAACAATAACAGTTGCAGAAAAAGAAGCCATCAATTCCAGAGAGAATAAGAGGGCAAAGACGACATGGGAGAGGGTGGAGGAAGAAAACAGAAGGGGAAGTGATGTTATATTTTAACTAAATTTCCACAAAAAGGAAAGAAAGACAGGGTAAGGACCCAGAGAAAAGAGAGGTCAAAGAAATCAGCCCACCAAGCCAAGATGTTCAGCAGTTAGCAGCTCCCAAAAATGTCTATGAGGGAAAGTCCCAGTGCTGTCCTCAAATTGTGCCAAGTGTGCCTGCCAAAATACAACAATTTAAACCCCGTGCTGACTATGTGGAGACTGTCGCTTAACCAAATCCTCTTGTTTTGTCGACAAACAGGCACACAACAGGTAGGCAGAGACACTGTTATGAGCTCTGCCCAAGGCCCTAGTCCAAGGGACGTTGACCAGCCAAGGACTGAGGTAAGTGACTCTGAGCCTTCTTTATGGATCACAAACCTCGCCCCGCAACCCCCAGGTTCAGGGAACAGCTCAGAAGAGGGAGCAGGAAGAACCCAAGAATTGGGCTGCCTTCAGCACGTGACAGCGTCAGAGGCTGGCGACACCCTGCCTGCGCTGCACCACGACGACCCTCCCCACGCCAACCCCAGTCCCAGGCTAGGACAAACTTTGGGAACACATTTCCCAGAATTACCATTTGCCTTTGCACTATACTTCTGATAGTCCCTGCCGATACAGAAATGAAAGGGTTTTACAACGTCAAAGTCGTCGTTTAAAGGCTTTTAATTTTTCCTACTTGGAAAATGTTGCTCTGTTTTAAGATTATGCACTAAAAACTATGCTGTTCGCTGCTGATCAGCATGTAACAAAACACTGTTTAAATGTCTGGTCCACGTGGAATGTCTGCTACCAGGTGCACCATGAGAAGACGCACTTGTGCAGAACTGCAATTGGATACTTCTAGGAGATAACAAAAGAAACTTCCAACAATTAAAAATGAGAGGGAGAATTTTGAATTGCTTCCCTTGTGCCTGATGTTGACTTCTCAATAAGAACTTTTCTATCAGGACGTTCAGTTTGAAGCCAGCGGACCTGCAGTTAGTCGGCACTGATGGTAGCAACTTTTTAACATCTTTAGAGCAAGGATTGTAGGCGTGCTCCACCACGCAATGAAAGCAACTTTTTTTAAACTTTCTTTTTATTTATTCTTGGTGTTTTTCACATTATGCCTCTCGAACCCATTCGTTTCCCCGTTTCCTTGTATCTGCCCTCTGCCTTGGCAACCACCAACACCACCCCCGAAAAAAAAAAAAAGTTTTAAGAGGAAAAAAAAAAAGAAAGAAAAATCTCGTCGTGGAAGCTGTAGTGTGACACAGTGGGTCGGCCCGCGAGAGGACTGCAGGAACATTGCCTCAACACGCCAAGCGGCTGGGCGTATAGCACTGCAAGCAACATTAAAAGTGGCCCAAGGAGAGTCAGACACGCAGAACCCACTATTGGAGGGGCGGTGGGGGGGGGGGCGCTCAGGCGCAGTGGCACTGGAGAAGCTATCCAGCACTTGCAGTTCCCAGAAGAGAACACGAGGGGACAGTGTCACAGGCTCCGGGTGGTGGAGGAAACCTACTGGGAGCAGTATTCACGGAAGAGAATGAGATTAAAACCCCAACATTAATAAGAAAGCATAAAAAAAAAAAACAACACTGGTTCCACTGGGGCTCGAACCCAGGACCTTCTGCGTGTAAAGCAGACGTGATAACCGCTACACTATGGAACCACGTGCTGGCAAAGCCGTTCAGAGATTGGATAATGAAAATATTATACTTTAAATCAGCGTGGTTAAAAACTAAAAAATTGAAGCAACTCTTGAAGAAAAAAGTTTCAAACGGAACCCAGAGTTTTCAGCACGGGTAGAAAAAGGGGAAGCGTTAAGCAGGAGCCTCACAAACACCGTTCAGATGCGTCACAAGCAAAATTCAACAAGCCAAGCTGACTGAAAAAAAAATCGTTCCTGCGAAAAAAAATATCTCACATGACAAACCACATGGTTCCACTGGGGCTCGAACCCAGGACCTTCTGCGTGTAAAGCAGACGTGATAACCACTACACTATGGAACCGTGTGAATGAGCGGAGAGCCAGATAGACTAACTAGACAAAGAGACACTGGAAACGGAACTATGAATCACAATGTTTGTGTATCCCCAGCCGAGAAGCTTCAGGGCGCCGGATTTTCTAGCGCCGATGCTCTGCTCTCTCCCCGCCGCGCACCCTACTGTTGGAGGAGAGAGTGCCGCTCCGAGCCGCCGAGCCGGCTCTGATGTAGGCAGTACCGAGGTGTAGACACACCTGGCTCTGTGGCGCAATGGATAGCGCATTGGACTTCTAGACTAAATGAAGACATTCAAAGGTTGTGGGTTCGAGTCCCACCAGAGTCGCTTTTATTTTTAGTAAGGAAGAATAAAGCAGAGTTAGGAAGAACAAAATGAAACAGTATCTTTGATCTTTAAAATGTCCTGCCTGGCGGCCGCACCCATTAAAACAAAAGAATTTAGCGCAGTCGTTTCCTGTGTCCACTCACTGGGGATCGTCAGGAATCTTGCTGCTACTACTACCAAAGCGTTCTCTCGTATTACACCGCGCTCATTTCTTTATCTCCTCAGACTTTCACCTTCCACGGTCAATCACACTCCCAAAGTCTGAGGAGATAAAGAAATGAGCGCGGTGTGATCACAGTCACCAATCTCCACCCCTGGGGACTTTGTTTTTCAATGTAAAAAAATAACTTTAGGGCTTTTTAGAAATGTTTAAGGCTCGCAATATTGTCCCAGTTGCTTCCAAAGGAAACTCCATGCGTTCAGATACCAGAATGGCCGAGTGGTTAAGGCGTTGGACTTAAGATCCAATGGATTTATATCCGCGTGGGTTCGAACCCCACTTCTGGTAGATGTGATTTTAACTTTTTCGCCAACAACTACGACGTTGGAACTGAGACGTAGAACGAAAGCACAAATTGTCCCAGAAAAACAGTCACTTTATTCAACAGCCAACTCTCCAGACCCAGCTACACACCGGATTCTTTTCTAATGGCTAGATGCAGGGATCGAGAGAGTTTAAAAATAAAACTTATAAGTAAAATATTTTAAAAGGAAAAAATAAAAAGCAAGGTCTGACAGAAAAGGGAAACAGCAGAAAAATAAACAGGAGGTTTTGGTGTGTGGTGAGCACTGTAAGAGAGAAATAGAATTTCTTGTACGTTGAGTTTCCGA
This sequence comes from Microtus oregoni, assembly GCF_018167655.1. Taxonomy (NCBI): domain Eukaryota; kingdom Metazoa; phylum Chordata; class Mammalia; order Rodentia; family Cricetidae; genus Microtus; species Microtus oregoni. The sequence continues at coordinate 46,370,744 of NW_024543071.1, forward strand.
GGCCAATTCCGCCGCTTCCCCACTGAAGTCTTCCCTCGCTCCATTCACTCAAGGACAGCTCGGCAGTTAGTCACTCGGGTAGTTTCCGTCCTCAGGTCCTCAGAACAGAACCTAGCTGGAACGGAAGCCAGACCCGGGAAGGCTGCGGTGGGCACAGCGACAGGGTCTCCCCTAGCCTTTCCGGAGCTAACCAACCAGCCCTGCGGGATGTCTGCTAGCTCAGCCAGACTTTCGCAAACCGCAGGAGATTCGAGAGTTGGTGGGGAGAGTTTGGTGGGTTGCAGTTCCGGTTACTGTGTAGCAAGTCTGTGCTACACAGTAACCCTTGATGTCACCAAGAGAGTCACGTGGCCTCGGTGTTCTGGTCTGCGCTGGAGAGAACCGGAACCGATCTGCCCGCTCTGGTTCACTCTGCTTTACTCCCGCCTTCTTGAAGCAAGCTCTCCCAGCCAGACATGGAGGTCGGTCCAGAGGTTAGACGGCCACACGTCCGAGCCTCGGAATTCCGGGGAGGCTGACCCCCAACCATGCAGCGCCCCCCCCCCCCACAGGGTGCAAGGTGTTAGCCTTCTCAACTGATCTTAGGATCCCATACGTTTGTATGAGAGAACTACCAAATTCTATTGTGATTTATCCAATACGAGCAAAAGTCCCTCAAAGCGGGTCTGGGGGCTTCGAGTTGCGGTCAGTCCAACCCCACAATGCACCGACCGAGCCTGGGTCTTAGCAGACCCGAATTAGCAGAGATACTGGAACTCAGCATATGCTCAATAAATATCAAATACAAACCGAACCTCAAATCATGCATCCCTGCTGCTCCCACAAGGCACTCTAGGACGCCTCAGAAAACAAGACTGGAATTAGAAATGTCTCCACCAGCTCCGGAGACCAGACCAGAGGGTCCAAAACTCCCGGGAAGTGTTTTTCGGAGGCGCGCGCACGAGGATTTCTTAGTAATTTTAGTCTTCAAACTGTACACGTGATGAGAGAAAGGGAGAAAGACTTGATTTCATCACAAGCTTGCTCGCCGCAAAAGACTAAGGATTTTCAACTATTTACAAAGAATTTGGACTCTTGGCCTAATTTTGACTGTGGATATGCTAGAAAGAATATACCTGTCAAGAGCCCGGATAGCTCAGTCGGTAGAGCATCAGACTTTTAATCTGAGGGTCCAGGGTTCAAGTCCCTGTTCGGGCGGAACTTGTTTTAGATACTCATGTTCCAGTGTAGCTAAACAAGAGTCTAAAGGCAAGGACCTACCTGCTACTACTACCTACCTACAACTCTGAAGAATGGTTTAAGAAATTGAAATCAGACCTCATTTGCTTGGCTCTTGCTTGAAAAGATGACATTGTGGACAGTTTTTGTGTTCAAGATATCCATAAGTATATAACCAGAAACATCGCACATCTACCCTGCCATCACGAAGAATGAGTTCTGATACCTCTTAATGAAAGGCGAAGCTTGGAAAGCGAGGTACTAAAACTGCATTTCTGATGGAGAAACATAATGTATAGTCTCAAACTAGGAACACTTTCTTAGCCAGATTCCCAGTGCTCTCTGATGGGCCCTGACTTAGGACACTTGGCTGTGGAGGCAAATGCTTTCAAGACTGTCAAGTCTGTCCCTGAAACCTGCAGGCTTAGCAAAGAGACAATATGGGGTGGCGGTTGGGGGACAGACCAAGACGAACAACAGTTGGTACGGCAGACACATGTTCAAGCTATTTTCGGAGCCAAACCGCCATCTCCGTGAATTCAGCTTTACCTACTTGCGAAAGACTATCACAGCTGTTCTCCTAGAAGAGGGGCCCGGGGAGGGGTCGTGGCATCTACACCTGAGTTCCCAGTCACTCCTCCCCACCGGTCATATGCAATTTTAAGCGTAGCCTCAGAGAGGAACTAGAATATACAGCTGGAGGGGATTGGTGAAGGGGACTCCACATACCCAGCCATGGGGAAGCCATCATCCAGGTGGGATTCAAACTGGTGGCTTCTTTGGGGTCACCCACTCTCCTGCCCATAACCCCTCTCCATGATCTGTAAATAACCCTAATAAGCTCATGGGTTTCCCGGGATGAACTATGATGTAATCGATTTTTGTTTTGGCAATGGAAACTGAGAAGGGGAAGTAGACTTTGACAAGGCCGCTTCCCCAGGGCAAACCGTCCATTGACTTCCACCATAAAATAAAAGATCTTGAGCTGTCTATTACTGCCAGAACCTCATCTTCTAACGACTAAAAAGAAACCACAGTCTCTTTGCTTGTTTGTGTCTCACATTCCCAGAGATGATCTTTGTCTTCACAACACTAATACTGACTGTACTGGAATTGGGAAGAAACGCCAGACTCCAGAGACAGAAACACCAACAAAAAGATACTCTTGCTGAAACCCGGGATCGAACCAGGGACCTTTAGATCTTCAGTCTAACGCTCTCCCAACTGAGCTATTTCAGCGGAGGTATGAGGGCTTTTCACCCAGTCCAAGGGAAATTTAGAGGAAAAAAAACAAAAAATTTAGGTTGACCTTACCTCTAAGTTTTCAATCTTTACCTTCACTTTTAGAGGTGTATGGTTTCTAGTCTTTCGTTTTGCGAACAACGAGAAAATTAATTCCTACCAAGGCTTGTTCTGCCGCGTCCCCGGTTACCGTCTCATTTAGTTCACAAGGTTTCTCTAGTCCTAGTCAGGGTCCCAAAAAGATAGGGAGTACCTGGTGTGTAGGGCAAGGCCTGAAGTTCCCATTCAACTCTCACGTCTACCGGCAAGTCTACGCGATCATAACTCTTTTTTTTTTTTTTTTTTTTTTTGGTTTTTCGAGACAGGGTTTCTCTGTGGTTTTGGAGCCTGTCCTGGAACTAGCTTTTGTAGACCAGGCTGGTCTCGAACTCACAGAGATCCACCTGCCTCTGCCTCCCAAGTGCTGGGATTAAAGGCGTGCGCCACCACCGCCCGGCTGCGATAATAACTCTTAACGGAGTAACCAATTTGTCCTCAATCATCCAGATCCGCCCGAGTTCTGAAAGGTCAGGGTCGAGACAACTTCAGTGTTTAGTGTGTCGCCTTTTGGAGAAGGGCGCGTGCAAACCATAGCTGAAAGCAGACAGCAGAAGGGGTAAGAAGGAAGCGGTGCTCTGCACCAGCCCAGCCTGAAAATGATGGGAACAAAGAGCGAAGAGTTCCAATTGCCCAGCGTGGACTAGTTTGCACTTTCCAAGGGTGTCCCTGAGGCAAAGGAGTCTGGGTATTTGCTGCAGGCACCTGCTGTTTCTCTGGGTGCCTTCTCAGCCACGAGATCCACGTTCGGCGATGATGACTTTGTATAGCTTTTGTTGGATATTGCAACTTATACGTATGTGCAACTTACACAACTTCATACATATATGAACTGCGTTCTGATTACTGTAACCCCTTAGCCTGTCTAGCCTCCCTGGCAGCCCTACTATTAATTAGGCTCGTGCCCACATTCATGTCTGTTGTTTGTGTTTTGGTTGGGTTCCGGTTTTTGAGACCTACTGACTTTAACCAAGGCCATCTGTGTGATGTTTAAGAATCCTTCATAGTTTAGTGGGCACCTGGGTGGATACACAACTGAAGACCATGAATGCCCTTCCCTTCCCCAGAATCCACCCTGCTGGCCCCTCTTCTTTGAATGAGCGGCCACTGCTGTTCATTTAACACATAACCTCGCTGCTATGGGCCTATGATTTTAGGTTACTGTGTACATGTTTCTTTGAAACGATCCCTTACCCGTTTCAACATATGTTTTTATTATTATTATTATTTCATCACTAGATTAAAAGCTCTTAGTAATTACCACATACACCTGCTTGCCTTTAGACTCTGAGCCTGTGAGTGCATTCCAATCTCGTTTGATCCTTGCCTTTATACTCTAAGCCTTGAGTGCATTCCGATCTCGTTTGATCACGGGCTTATGAGATGGAAGCCGGGATAATTACTCCTTTACTTCTGAGACGGCTTCTTTTAGTGAGGAAGAGGAGGTCGTTGTGAGGTCGGTGTGGGCCCTGCTGGAAGCATCCCTGTGAGGAGGTGAAGACCTTGCCTCTCACTTAAGCTCCACCTCCATCTTTTTTTTAATTATTTTTTTTTTTATTGAGCTCTACATTTTTCTCTGCTCCCCTCCCTGCCTCTCCTCTCTCCCCTTCAACCCTTCCCCAAAGTCCCCATACTCCCAATACTCAGGAGATCTTGTCTTTTTCTACTTCCCATGTAGGTTAGATCTATATAAAATCTCTCTTAGGGTCCTCATTATTGTCTAAGTTCTCTGGGATTGTGATTTGTAGGCTGGTTTTCTTTGCTTTATGTTTAAAAACCACCTAGGAGTGAGTACATGAGATAATTGTCTTTCTGTGTCTGGGTTACCTCACTCAAAATAATGTTTTCTAGCTCCATCCATTTTTCTGCAAAATTCAAGCTGTCATTTTTTTCTGCTGTGTAATACTTCATTGTGTAACAGAGGAATCTAAAATGGCTGAAAGACACTTAAGGAAATGCTCAACATCCTTAGTCATCAGAGAAATGCAAATCAAAACAACTCTGAGATTCCATCTTACACCTGTAAGAATGACCAAGATCAAAAACACTGATGACATCTTATGCTGGAGAGGTTGTAGGGAAAAGGGACCACACCTTCTTTGCTGGTGGGAATGTAAGCTCGTACAGCCTTTTTCGATGTCAGTGTGGCGATTTGTCAGCAAATTAGGAAACAACCTTCCTCAAGACCCAGTAATACCACTTTTGGGTATATATCCAAAGGATGCCCAATCGTGCCACAAGGACATGTGCTCAACTATGTTCATAGCAGCTTTGTTTGTCATAGCCAGAACCTGGAAACAACCTAAAAGCCCCTCGACAGAAGAATGAATAAAAATGTGGTGCATTTCCACCTCCATCTTTGCACTTCCTAGCTCACCGGGACATTCTAGGCTTTTCGGGGGAGGCTTACTTAACTCCCCATCCAGAGAGGAGGAGGTCGACTTCATTCCGTGTACCACCTGAACCAAGGGAGACTCAATATTTGTTAAGCAAAGGATGGTTTCTCCTCCCAGGGAAAATTGCTTCACCTCGGGGAACTTGCACCCAAACTTTTTGTGTTTACCAGTCAATTTCTTAAAAATCCTGCAAGAATGTGAATGAGAGTGTATGAATTTATCGTAGGTGTGCGCTGGCTTTTCGGATCTGTCCCAGCCCAGAAATGCACTCTCCTTTACGATGACCCCTTTCTTCCACTAACAAACAACTCTACCTCGATTTCAACATCTCGCGGTAAGCATGGGCACACTTCGGGGCAGGGGACGTTTGAGCTGGTGTGAAGAGGAAAGCTGCTCTAGGTGGGGTTTCAGTTTCCAGAGATGCTTCTTTTCCTAAAAGCAGGCTGGGACGATGTAGGCAAACCCGAGACAGCCACCCGTGGGGCCGAGGGACAGTGTCTGTGTCTCCAAAACTTTCTTGTTCCTTCCCATGTAGCCACGAGGCTTGTGGTGTGCTCGCTAGGATTTTTGCATTTTTTTTTTTTTTTTAATGACATGATGTCTGATACCCTAAAATGAGTAATCCTAGTAATTTTTTAAAAGAAAACAGTAACGCCCGAACAGGGACTTGAACCCTGGACCCTCAGATTAAAAGTCTGATGCTCTACCGACTGAGCTATCCGGGCTCACGAGACGTCGTTCTGGCTCAGTATTTGAAGACTCTTACCGCTTCTCTGGAATGTACTCTTACATAAAATTATTTGACTCTTCTTTTGTGTTTAACACAATAGTCGGGCACAGATCACATTAGAGTGAGAGGAAAGCAAAATGGATTATAAAATGTAATGATGCAGTTGCTTACCATCTAAATACAGATTTCTTAAACACGCCCCCTTTCTTTTAGAGCCTTGTTCCTTTAGCCGTGAACCCCGAGTTCTGCAAAAGTATGTGGCGGGAACAAAAGCCGCCCGCTAACAATTGCCACACTACGTGTTTGTTCCCCTAAACCCAGAAAAAAACAGGCTGAAACCAATGGTTACTGCTGTCAGACTGCCCTTTCATCCAACACACGACTTTCAATTCCCCATCCCGAGTGCCCCAACTCAAAAAATACAACCACAAAACACAATAGCCGAAGAAAGCCGCCTTGGCTTGCCAGGAGTCGGAGTAAACCCTCCCAATCTAACCCCCGCCCCCGCCCAGGGCCAGCCTTGCGCACGCGCAACTCCAACCCTCGGTACTCTGCGCCCACCCCCATCTTCTCTGATACCACAATATTTTATTTTTATAGCAGACCCTGCCACAACCTTTCGGCCCTCTAGGCCTTTGCTGGTGGGTGCTCTTCCCTTGCACCTCCCTTTCGGTTCTTTCCTTATCCCCAAGCACCTGGAAAGGAGGAAGAATAATCCCTGTTTTGTGCGTTCTCAGATGACGTTCTTTGAACAAAAGGAAAAAGCAAGAAAAAAATAAGCAAGTGTCAGCCTGGTCTACAGAGCGAGTTCCAGGACAGGCTCCAAAGCCACAGAGAAACCCTGTCTCGAAAAACCAAAAAAAAAAAAAAAAAAAAAAAAAAATAAGCAAGTGTATAAACACGTGCATTTCAGAGACACGAGAGATATACAGACTCGGGATGGGTGATTCTTCAAGTGGCTCAAAGTTCCAGTTTGTATAGCACCTTCAACAAGAAAAAATAATAATGAAATATTTTCGGATGAGTGACAAGATAAAGGAAAAGGACCTTATGTCTCCAGAGCAACACATTGTGAGAAAGCAAATACATAGGAAATTAACAGTAGATAAAGGTAGTTAAGAAAGTCTGTTGTGTAGATTCCTCTGGTGCCATCTGCAAGCTGGTAAGAATTTAAAATCGTCTTTAGTTGACTAATCTTTGTCCTTCAAGATAGAGGGGAGGGGGGAAACCATTTGTGCACGGGTGTCCTGCTAACATGCGATTAAAGAAAAGGTAGAAAGTTTTCCATTGTATTGTCTTCTTAACTTTCTAGGACTCAAATTTTGCGCCAAAGTGGCAAGCTTGGGTATGGTGTGGTCTCCTCCCTAGCACACCCTGGAGTGCCATCTTCTCTGGGGTGCCCCCTGTACCCAGCTGGCAAAGCATCATCCGGTAGAGTGGGTGGATAAAGGCATCTGAACTATGCCTTGCAGTTGAGTGAGGTGACTCAGCTGTCCTCTCTACCCTTCTTGCTTGGGTCCCAAGGGCTTCTCCCAGGTGTCCTCCCTCCCGCGGGGGCAGGGGAGGCACGACTGAAATTTGGACAGGGCAAAAGTATATGCTTCCCATTTTTACTAAAGAGCCCAGCCTCCCCCTTACCTGTGTATAAAAGATGCTGAAGCAAGCTGTCAGGTTGCTCCGGAGAAACAAAACTGAGTGGCTACAGTTAGAGACAGAGATGAAAATAAAAGAGAGAGATATTTTTTAGAACGTAATACAAGTACTTGTGGGAGCTTTAAGTTCAAAACCTGTCGGGGCCCAAACTTCCTCAGTCGCCCTAACTCCTGGTGCTGACAGACCTGGGCTCTGCTGGGCAGGGAGGCGTCTTTTGCAGGGGACAGCGGTCAATGGCGAGATGTGCAACTGGTCACAGAGCTGAGAATAAGAGACTGCGACTGCTCAGCTAAACAGGACGTCTACATCAACCCCACCATCACAAACGCTTAGGGAACCTTGCAAAACAGGAGTCAGAAAGAATGTTAGCGCCACAGGACGAGGAGGCGGGGTTTGGCTGTCTTTAAACCTGACCTGGCTATCAGATTCAGGAATACGCTGCAGCTGTGGCTACCTACTCAAGGCCTGCACAAAATCAAGCCAGCCCAAATCCCTTCACAGATAGATAGATGATCTCCAGGCCCCACACCGTACTGGAGTTATTGGCGGTGGATAGTTGCTGGAGGAGAGAGAAGCGAACTTCACTGAGAATGTGACCACTGGGAGGTTTCCCACACCCATCCACGTAACCCACCAGACTAAGGGGAAAAGAAAAAGACACAAAGAAAAAAAGAAAGAAGTGAGAAGTTGGGATGGGTACGCTGGAGGGCTATGAATGGAGTTGGAAGGAATAAGCGGGGATAGATACGATTATATTTCATGCATGTATATATTCTATTCCCAAAAATTAAAAAAAAAAAAATGCTGGGCAGTGGTGGCGCACTTGGGAGGCAGAGGCAGGCGGATCTCTGTGAGTTCGAGGCCAGCCTGGTCTACAAGCGCTACTTCCAGGGCAGGCTCCAAAGCTACAGAGTAAACCCTGACTAGAAAAATCAAAAAATGAAAAAGAAAAAGAAAATCTATAGGGCAGGGTGACAGACTTAGTATCTGTGAGAGCTTTGATGTGATGAAGCAGTCTCGACTCCAAATGAACACAATGGGCAGCCAGCCAGAGATTCAGGCAGGCAGGGATCTTTCTCATTAGAAGTTCACTTTTGCTCTTAAGGGTTTCAAATGACTGCACGGAGCAAACTACAATATGGAGACTAGTTGGCCTTGCTCAAAGTCTGCTGATTTGCATATTACTTACAGCATTCTTTTTAAATTACATTTATTTATGTATGGGGGGTGGGCAAACCCACATCCCACAGTGCTTGTGGGAAAGCCAGAGAACTATTTTCAGGGATCAGTTTTGTCCTCCCATCAAGGGGATCCTGGGGAATGAATTCAGATCCTGAGGTTTGACCACAAGCACCTTTACCTGCACACGCATGCACGCACGCACACACACAAGCACCTTTACCTGCACACGCACACACACGCACACAAGCACCTTTACCTGCACACGCACACACACGCACACAAGCACCTTTACCTGCACACGCATGCACGCACGCACGCACACACGCACTCACACCACAATAACATCGTCTAGATTGGTGTTTAACCAAATAAACCAATAACACAGCACTGTTTTCCAATTCGGCACCTAAAACTACTCATAGCCCACATGACACCCATCCTTCCAAGCTTGAACTGCGCAGTTTATTAGATGATCATTTTGGTTTGTTCTAGTGTTTGGTCATTCCTGGAGTTTCAAGTCTCTGACCAAAGCACACCCTTCCTCTCAAGAATCTACTGACGTGCTGGATGAAGCCCCGCATCATCTAGCCTCTTGGCGATTAACAAAAGAGCAAGAGTCGGTGTGCAGAAAGTTGCTGGTTTTGCTGTTGTCGTTGTTGGTTTTACCATAGTGTATCTCCTTAGAATGTGAGGCTTGGATCTCAGTGGTGTCCACGCCTGGCTCAGCCTGGCACCTGTCCACATAGAAAACTCTATTGACTCCTCTGAGCTTTGCTCTATTGCCTTCTCCAGCGGCTGACTCATGGGTTTGGTATTAAAATCCATTCCAAAGCCTTCAGAAACTCTTGTTTCCCACCACAGTTCAGAACTGTGCCAGCCTCTAGAGGCCTGGGCAGGTATGGAGTCTGTGGAGAGGGAAATGAAGCGGGGGTGGGGGTGGCTTTGTGACCCAATCAGGTCAAAGATGCAGATATACTTGTAAAAGCTGTGACACTAGTGAGGCTCAGCTAGTTCTTTCTTCCTCTTAAACTCAGTTCATCTTGAGTGCTTGAGGTCTGGGTACAAGGTGAAGTCGGAGGGCGGGAAGCTGTATAATAGAGGTTTTCAATGTAGCAGAAGAAAATATAGTGCATTCAGTTACACAGGAACTCCACGGAAACGACGACATTTGTATTTTCCGTGCAAAATTTGGGACAACGATTATTCTAAAGGGTTATGTCTCTGAAATTCACATTTATTTAGGTGTGCTGTATTTGGCCTGATAACGCTAGTGTGACCTGAACCGGAAAAGGATCCTTTCATTCCCCCGTACTCGATCCACCATCTGTCTGCGCGTTTTGGTTATTGTTATCCCAGCTGGACAAACGCCGTGTGCCACACTCTTCCGAGAAGAGACTTAGTTGAGTAAAAGTCAGGGCACACTAACTCTACACTATACAAAAACGAACACAGGAAGAGACAGCTCAGTTAACTACATACATAGATCTGCTAAACGTGAGTCATAGTCTAGGTGAAGCCTTATAAAATCACTGCCGAAACCCGGGATCGAACCAGGGACCTTTAGATCTTCAGTCTAACGCTCTCCCAACTGAGCTATTTCGGCCAGGGCTGAGAGAGCCTTTTAACCTGTATAACTATGAGAAAATACTGCTTCATAGTCAAAGCAGGTAAGTTCAGCTAAAGGCTGGGTATTCACAAGCCTCATAAAGGCGATGACGCAAAGACTACCTGGGAAGGATTACGTCTAACGCTCTCCCAACTGAGCTATTTCGGCCAGGGCTGAGAGAGCCTTTTAACCTGTATAACTATGAGAAAATACTGCTTCATAGTCAAAGCAGGTAAGTTCAGCTAAAGGCTGGGTATTCACAAGCCTCATAAAGGCGATGACGCAAAGACTACCTGGGAAGGATTACAGCTCAAGTGAGTTGGTTTTTTTTTTTTTTTTTTTTTTAAATTATCCTGCAATTTGCTTCTCTGTATTAAAAATACTAGTGATTGTTCTTGTTTTGAGACAGGATTTTACTGTGGAGCCCTGGCTGGCCTCAAGCTCACTCTTGGTACCAGGCTCACCTCGAACTCAGAGATCCGCCTGCTTAAGGATTTTTTTTTAGTTAAATACAAAGAATGCTTTAATGAGGATTGAACTGGAGCTTCATGCATGCTAGGTGGTGCTCTAACACTGAGCTACAGCCCCAATTCAGCTCATGAATTTTTTTTTTCTTTTCTTTTTTTTTTTTATTTTTATTTTTTTTCAGCTCATGAATTTTTGAGTTTGAAATTCATGGTAGTTACAATTGTGTGCTTTATTAAGGCACAGCATTGACCGGATGGGCACGACACCAGCTCAGTAGATCACCCGTGCCCCAGATGTGATGATGTAGAACATTGCAATGATTATATACACATATACTGGTATTTTGAAGGAAGCAAAGGTCAAGATGTGACCTTATTTTAATTTAGTTTATTTTAAGTTTCAATTACTATGCCTAAGAGAGCCATGAAACAGAAATGCCTCTGGTCTGCAAGCCCCTTGCCCGAGGACAGAGAGTTCCTGAAATGCTGGAGGCTGTTGTTTAGGGGAGATAGCAAACCACATGTTTTCACTTCCCTTAACAAGTTTGTGGGAGCCATCTGCATCAGATGTGCTTGAACACAAGTGGGCAGGAAGTTCTCAGGCAGATTATACATCAGAGGTACGCTTGCCATTAATTGGATGTAGCCTACAGGTACATCAGAATGTATGCTTACCCCTGATGAAAAATACAGTGAATTATGGGTTTTCCTTCTTAAACCGCTGTCAACTGTGATTCTGAGCCATTTCCCAGGAACCTGTGTATGAACCTGACCAGAGTCCACCCACTTGGCCAGTATTTAATTAAAACTTGCTTCAAATTTGGCTTTAAATTGTAGTAGTGGTCTTATTCTCGATCAGGGTGATTAACAATTTCTCTTGTACAGTTTTTGCTCTGTTTTTATAGATGCCGTCAATTTGAGTGTCAGAAATAGTTACAAACTACTGGAAAAAGAAGGCAAGGCCGAGAATGTGAGCTGCCCTGAGTGTGATTCCTAGTGATCACACACACATCCTCAACATTTGCAAAGTCTTCACATGATATAGACTTTGCATGTTACCTCAATAGCAGTTATAGATACTTGAGAAATTGACTTGGCTCTGACCCCCTTTCAAACTCTAAGAATCAGCTATGGATTAAATATATCCCTGATAGGCTGGTTCTATCCCACCCGACACACATTTCATAGCTGTACTTTCCTAGCATGCTTTTAATTTAAAAGTACCATAAGGCTAGTTAGATAATCCAGGGTTTCATACTAAATTCATCATAAGAAGGGGAACAGGGGTTTATTGTAACTTCAAAAGAAAAGATTACCTTGGTTTAGGGTTTGCAAAGACAAATTAGAGAGGGATTCCAGATTGCCTTTTTTCTTTTTTCCAAGATAGGGTTTCTCTGTGTAGCTTTGGAACCTGTCCTGAAACTTTCTCTGTAGACAAGGATGGCTTTGAACTCACAGAGATCCGCCTGCCTCTGCCTCCCGAGTGCTGGGATTAAGGACATTAGCCACCACCACCTACCTAGATTGCCTTTTTCAAGAGAGTGAGAGAAACAGATTCAACACAATGCCCATCAAAATCCCAGCAAAATTCTTCAAAGACCTCGAAAGAACAGTACTCAACTTCATATGGAAAACTCAGGATAGCCAAAACAATCCTGTACAACAAAAGAACTTCTGGAGGCATCACAATCCCTGACTTCAAACTCTACTACAGAGCTACAGTACTGAAAACAGCCTGGTATTGGCATAAGAACAGACAGGAGGACCAATGGAACCGAATAGAAGACCCGGATATCAATCCATATAATCTTCTAACACCTGATCTTTGATAAAGAAGCAAAAAATATCAAATGGAAAAAAGAAAACATATTTAACAAATGGTGCTGGCATAACTGGATATCAACATGTATAAGAATGAAAATAGACCCATATCTATCACCATGCACAAAACTCAAATCCAAATGGATCAAAGACCTCAACATAAAGCCACCCACACTGAAGCTTATAGAAGAGAAAGTGGGAAGTACACTTGAACGCATTGGCACAGGGAACAACTTCCTAAATAGAACCCCAGCAGTACAGACACAGAGAAACAATTAATAAATGGGACCTCCCGAAACTGAAAAGCTTCTGTAAAGCAAAGAACATGGTCAACAAGACATATTGAATTTTTCAGGAAAATGGATGGAGCTAGAAAACATTATTTTGAGTGAGGTAACCCAGACACAGAAAAACAATTATCTCATGTACTCACTTATAGGTGGTTTTTAAACATAAAGCATAGAAAGTCAGCCTACAAACCTCACATCAGACAGAGGTCTGATCTCCAAAATATACCAAGAACTCAAGAAATTGGACACCAAAAGATCACATAATCCAATAAAAAAAAAATGGAGTACAGACCTAAACAGAGAACTCTCAACAGAGGAATTTAAAATGACTGAAAGACACTTAAGGAAATGTTCAACATCCTTAGTCATCAGAGAAATGTAAATCAAAACAACTCTGAGATTCCATTTTACACTTAATCCCAGCACTTGGGAGGCAGAGGCAGGCGGATCTCTGTGAGTTCGAGACCAGCCTGGTCTACAAGAGCTAGTTCCAGGACAGGCTCCAAAACCACAGAGAAACCCTGTATCAAAAAACCAAAAAAAAAAAAGAATGACCAAGATCAAAAACACTGATGACAACTTATGCTAGAAAGATTGTGGGGAAAAGGGACCACACCTGCATTGCTGGTGGGAATGCAAGATAGTACAATCCCTTTGGATGTCAGTGTGGTGATTTCCCAGCAAATTAGGAAACAACCTTCCTCAAGACCCAGTAATACCACTTTTGGGTATATATCCAAAGGATACTCAATCATGCCACAAGGACATGTGCTCAACTATGTTCATAGCAGCTTTGTTTGTCATAGCCAGAACCTGGAAACAACCTAAATGCCCCTCGATCGAACAATGGATAAGGAAAATGTGATACATTTACACAATGGAGTACTACATAGCAGAAAAAAATAACAACAGTTTGAATTTTGCAGGAAAATGGATGGAGCTAGAAAACATTATTTTTTTTTATTAAAATTTATTTATTATACATATTCTGTCTGCGTGTATGTCTGCAGGCCAGAAGAGGGCACCAGACCTCATTACAGATTGTTGTGAGCCACCATGTGGTTGCTGGGAATTGAACTCAGGACCTTTGGAAGAGCAGGCAATGCTCTTAACCGCTGAGCCATCTCTCCAGCCCTAGAAAACATTATTTTGAGTGAGGTAACCCAGACACAGAAAGACAATTATCACATGTACTCACTCATAGGTGGTTTTTAAACATAAAGCAAAGAAAGCTAGCCTACAAATCACAATCCCAGAGAACTTAGACAGCAATGCGGACACTAAGAGAGACTTACATAGATCTAACCTACATGGGAAGTAGAAAAAGACAAGATCTCCTGAGTAAATTGGGAGCATGGGGACCTTGGGGGAGGGTTGAAGGTTGGAGGGGAGAGGCAGGGAGGGGAGCAGAGAAAACTGTAGAGCTCAATAAATATCAATAAAAAAACAAAACAAAACAAAACAAAAAACAACCTTCTATATATACACTAAAAAGAAGTTTGCCTCCCTTGTGAGAGAAAAAAAGGGGGAGAGAAGAGCACATCTGAGTTCTGGGGCTGCCACGCCTCAACTAGATGTTGTCAAGGTTTTAACAGACCCAACAGTCTTGTTTAAACATCTCTATTTTGATTTTTCTAGGTAGCTGTGATGGGAAAATCCTGAATAATGCCCACCTAACCAACCCTCCAAATACCACGCCACAAGCAAAACAAACTACATAACCAATGGGACCGTTAATACGATAGGGTTTGCCTGTTATGGTTACGTTAGCCTACACAGCACATCTGACTGTAAAATATGCAATTGCCTATTAGTCATAGAGGGCTCTGGGATGCTTATCTTGATGGTCAGATTGCTTCCATTGAAAGATGCCTTCAGGGTTAGTAAGCACCCTTCTGAGGAAGTCCATGAGGTTGTTTCTAGAAGGGATGAGATTGTGGGGACTTTGACCTAATCACTGGTTTAAGCAATTGAAAGATTCAATATTGAAACGGGTCGTTAGGTAGTGGAAGTTATGGAAGTTGTGCCTAGGTGGAAGAAATGGATCTCTTGGGGTAGGGGATTAGGGGCATTTCTTAGCCCTGGTCCTTCCTGTTTTCCTGGTTACCTAGTTTCATCGTATTCCTTTAGCAATGATGGTCTGGCTTGCATCTGGCCCAAAGCCAAGGAACCAGTGACCCATGGACTGAAACCATGGAGTAAAAGAAACCCTTCTCTGCCTTACTGTTTCTCTCTGGTGTTTGTCGTAGCAACAGGGTATCTGCCATAGCAACAGGGAGTCTGCCCAACACAGGGTCGTTCATGGAAGAGACTCAAGTAAAACAAGCAAGAAGGGTGTAAAGTTCCCTGGCTTGAAGCTGGAGTCCACCTGGTAAGGAATGCAGATAGGCCCCGGGATGAGACTGGCTCCTAGTTGACAGTCAACGAGGAGGGTGGTTCTTTGCTGCAACAAGAAACTCAAGGATGCTAGCAAGGATGCCAGTCTGGAAGGATCTTCCGTGACACGCCTCCAGACAAGAGCTCAACACGGCTTCTTTCCATCTCATGAGACCCTAAACAAAGAATCCAGCTCTAGCCGGGCGGTGGTGGTGCACGCCTTTAATCCCAGCACTCGGGAGGCAGAGGCAGGCGGATCTCTGTGAGTTCGAGACCAGCCTGGTCTACAAGAGCTAGTTCCAGGACAGGCTCCAAAGCCACAGAGAAATTCTGTCTCGAAAAAAACCAAAAAAAAAAAAAAAAAAAAAAATCAGGTGTGCGGCAATGGAGAGCCACCATCGGCCGTATAGACTTGACATATGCAAGACCAAAAGTGACTTAAATCACTGGCCAAGTGATTATCTGGCATTCAGAGCAAACCAGTTTCTTCGTAGTCATATTTTAGATATAATGACACTAATTATATCATACAATCATTACATATATATTAGCCTAACCCAATTTCTCAGGTGAATCCAAATCTCTGCCGAATATATATATATATATATATATATATATATATATATATATATATATATGGCTTGTTTGTTTTTAGAATTGGCCAAATGATTTAATCTGTGGGTTTTTTTTTTTTAGTCTCCCTTTCTCAGTTCTTAGATTACATAGAAGAACCATATTTAAAATCATTTCTCCAACCAGGTCACCAGGGTACATGCCTGTCTGTAATCCTAGCATTTGGAAGGTGGAGGAGGAAAGATCAGGAACTCAAGGTTATCCTTAACTATATGGTGAAGGTAACCAGGGCTATGTAGAAAATTGGAGGCTAGTCTAGGCCACAGTAGACCTTTTCTCAAAAAAAAAAAAAATATGTTTTTTGCTATCTCCACAGGTACCTCCAACAAAGCATACCCCAAAATGAATTGTTTCTCTTTCAAAGTCCTTTCCTTTTTTTCAAATTTTTCTCTTCTGTGTATTGGTGCTTTGCCTCTATGTATGTCTGTATGAGGGTGCCAGATCCGCCGGAACTGGAGTTACAGGCAGCCATGAGTTGTCATGTAGGTGTTGGGAACAGAACCCCGGTTCCCTGGAAGAGCAGCAAGTGTTCTTAACTGCTAAGCCACTCTTCAGTCCCACTTTCTTTCATTTTATTTTGGAGTTCAAACTGGCCTGGAACTCATTCCATATAGACCTGGCTGGCTTTAAACTCACGTGTAGTCAAGAATGACCTTGAACTTCTGATCTTCCTATGTTTGCCTTCCTAGTGCTAAGACTAAAGGTGTGAGTTGCAATGACACAAATTATTATTTTTTTATGTATACATGTTTATAGCGCAGTGTGGGTGTGTCTATGCTGGGACAGGTGCCTCTAGAGGTCAGAGAGCATCATATTCACTGAGCTGGAGTCTAGGCAGGGATGAGCTAGGGATAGAATTCAAGTCCTCTGCAAGAGCAGTGCAGACTCATAAGCACGGAGCCATTTCTCTAGTCTTGAAATTCATATTAGCATCTGTCTCAGCTGGGGTTTCTCTCTCTGGGATGAGACATCATGACTAAAGCAAGTTGAGGAGGAAAAGGTTTATCTGGCTTATACTTCAACACTGTACTCCACCACTGAAGGAAGCTGGACAGGAACTCAAACAGGGAAGGAACTTGGAGGCAGGAGCTGATGAAGGAGTACTGCTTACTGGCTTGCTCCTCATGACTTGCTCAACCTGCTTTCTTATAGAACCCAGGACCACCAGCCCAGGGATGGCACCACCCACCATGGGCTTGGTCCTACCCTATCAATCACTAATTAAGAAAATGCCTTACAACAGGACCAAATGGAGGCATTTTCTCAACTGAGGTTCCCTCCTTTCAGATGACCCTAGTTTGGGTCAAGTTGACTTAAGACTAGCCAGGACACCTGATCTTCCATCTAACTGTCCCAGGTCAGGGAACTGCAAACCCTTTCCCCCTTGGCTCTCTAGTCACCCGCCATTCCACAGGCTGTGCACCCACTTAGAATTCCTCTCCAGCCTCTTAACTGGTCTTAGTCATAAATGGGTTTCTACCTGAAACTCAATATCCTGCTTTTCATTAGTTAACAAACAAAATCACTGGGTGGTGCAAACATTCAATCCCAACACTCGGAAGGCAGGCGGATCTTTGTGAGTTCAAGACCAGCCTGGTCTACAGAGAAACCCTGCCTGGAACAAAAACCAAAAAAAAAAAAAAAAAAAAAAAAAAAAAAAGCCAAGGCTTCTTCTAACAGCGCATGAAGCATTTTGGGCTAGGAGGGCATAATCTCCAGCGCCTTGTTTAGTTTTCTTTTTTCTTTTCTTTTTTTTTTCTTTTTTTAAACTTGAGGACAATTTCACTAGAGCTTAAGAGAAAAACAGTACAATTTAGGTGAGAATACCAGGAGAGGAAACGGGAAAAGTTAGGCCTGGAAGGCAGGGTGTGGTGGCACACGCCTTTAGCCCCAGCACTCAGGAGGCAGGAGCAGAAGGATATCTGTGAGTTTGAGGTCAGGATAGTCAGGGCTACACAAGGAAACCCTTTCTCAAAAAGCAAACAAACAGGAGGTGATAGCACGGTGTTTAATTAATTCCAGCACTCAGAAGGCGGAGGCAGGTAGATCACAGCGAGTTTGAGGCCAGCCGGGTCTACCAAGTGGAGTTCTGGTACAGCTAGGGCTGTTAAACAAAAAACTTTGGAAAAAACAAACAAAAGCAAAACAAAAGCTAGACAAAGTATAGAAATAGAGACAGCTTATTAGAAAAAAAAAAGAAAAAATATTCTCAGGAATGGAAGCTAGTGAGCTGAGCAAAGAGCCCCAAAGGCTAGTAAATTTCTTGACCGTAAACTAACAATGCATATAGCCAATGCCAGCGTGCTTGTTTGGACCTTGCTCTTGCTCTTCCTCTTTGTCTATGCAACACATTTACACAACCCTTTCCCTAATGCCTACTTAACTTTGCAACTCACGGCTCAAGTTCTTCTGGTTCTAGAAGCCTTCTCTGACAGGCCTCAATTCACTTTCTCCCAACTCCCTACAGGCTACAGTGCCTCGTACCACTGGCCAAACTTGATTGCAATTGGCTGTTTACCTAATCTCTTTTTTGCTATTTGTATTCCCAATCGGTTAGATAACAGACTGGGGTAAACGTACCGAGAATGAGGGTGAGTGAATGAATGGCTGAGAACATTCCTAGCCATCTCCTAAAATGAACTTGTTTTTTAGTAACCTCCAAAATCACCTGGTCAAGCTCAGAGGCCGTGACCTCTACAGGTTGGTTATCTATGGAAGATTCTGAGTAATTGACCGTGGTGCGGGGATCAAACCCCAGGTCTTGATATACTCAGTGGCACTCTAGAACGACACCCACAGCCTTGATATACTCAGTGGCACTCTAGAACGACACCCATAGCCCTCGAGCTCTTTAGGTTCTCTGCTTTAAAGGCCCCTCGTTTGGCCACTCAGCTCCTTTCCTGAAGGAACAAAGACCCAGAGCAGTTTGAAAGGGTAGTGGGACTACGGCTATGATAGGTGCACCGGAAACCACACAAGGCTCCAGACGGTTCCAGTGGGTAAGGAAGAGTGAGGACAAGCTGTGTGCTTCATTGTTTACTTATTTGCCGGGCTCTCATGTTGTTAAGAATGTAATGGAGCTATCCTCCTCCCTCCATGTCCAACGGCTAGGATTCACAGGTGTGTGCCACCATACCTGGAAGTCTGAATTTAGGAATTTAGATGTTCATAAAATGTACTTGTTTGTTTGTTTGTTTTTTCGAGACAGGGTTTTGCTTTGGAGCCTGTCCTGGAACTAGCTCTTGTAGACCAGGCTGGTCACAAACTCACAGAGATCCGCCTGTCTCTGCCTCCCGAGTGCTGGGATTAAAAGCGTGCAGCACCACCAACTGGCTGAAGTATACATCTTTTTTTTTTTTTTTTTTTTTTTTTTTTAATTTTTCGAGACAGGGTTTCTCCGTAGCTTTTGGTTCCTGTCCTGGAACTAGCTCTTGTAGACCAGGCTGGCCTTGAACTCACAGAGATCCGCCTGCCTCTGCCTCCCTAGTGCTGGGTGAAGTATACATCTTTAATGAACAAAATCCAAAGATTTTCTGTACCGCTTTTTAAAAATTTATTTTACTGACCCTGTCCAGGAAATTCTTGATGCATATGGATTGAACAAGTTTGTGGGACTTTGTGTGTGTGTGTGTGTGTGTGTGAATGCAATGACTTTTTATAAAAAAGGGAAGAGAAGCGCCTAGGTCATCATGTCAAGGCTGTTTTCTCTACCACTGGCTGTAGGAATGAGCCTCCTTTGAGATCTGGTTAATAGGGGAGTGAGGACCTTGACCTTGGCACAGGATATTGGAGTAAAGTTCAGCAGTATTCTGGTGTAAGTCATTTTCTAGTCCTCTCATTATCGCTACACAGCAGTTCCAGAGCTTGAGAGTCTCCAGCCATCGCTCCTAATTCCTTCAGTGTGGGGGTGGGGAACAGTGGTTGTCTTTCTCCTCAGTGTCCTCTCTTCTCTTCCCACACGATGGATTTCCTCTGCTGCTTTTCAACTGTATAGAAATGAAGGCTGGGGAAGACGGATATGATAAACGCCAAAGTCATTCTTACTTACCTAAAACAGCATGGTGAACCATCTCTGTGACGAAAAGTCTGTATTCCTCTAAATTTGGGGGACTTTAAAGGTCCGTGAGTGCAATGGTTTTAATTTTTGCTGAGTCATATGTTGAATCATGTTGGATAGACTATGACCCTCAGATCCATATCCCATCACATTAGTAGATCAAAGAGGGATCCTTACAGCTATGGCTGTTTGATTGCCCCTAATGTTGGAATTAAATTATGTAACAGTGCTCTAGATCTCAGCACAGGATTGTTATACTTCGTAACTACTGCAGGGGTTTTCACCTTGCCAGAAAACAAAATAACAAACCTTTACAGCAATTTAACCTTCAATCTTGTAACAGTAATCAGGCAAATTGAACAGGCTAAGTGGTTTCTCTAAGAACCTGTTACAAAACAATTGCTGACAACACAGCTAGTTTTGTTGACATGAATCTGAAAAATCCAGAATCCTGGAGGCTGAATTTCTAGGATGTTCCTTGGGGCAGAGCCTTAAAAGAAATGGCACTAGCCCTATGAGCCTGCACAGACAGCAGAGCACTTCAGCAGCAGCCTGTGACACAGGCAGAAGAGGTCACAAGGAGAGTCGAATCATTTCCAAGCCAGTTATCCCCCTAGGCAAAGGGTAGTTACGAGAGGTCATAGCCACACCCAGATTTGAATTCCAACCCTAACTAACCAATCAGCTCTCCGTGCCTGAACAAATTGTTTTCAGGGTCCTTTTTTTTTTTTTTTTTTAATCCATCAGAACAATCCTCTTGAAAGTTATGTGACCAAGGAATGAGTTCCTCTCAGCTCTCAGTACTCTAGACTCGGGGCTCCTCATGGCTTTGTTGCATTCTCTGACATGGCTTTCTAGGCCCATATCCTACTATGCCTGTCCTCTTCCAGAGCCTGGATTTTGCAAAGGAAAAAGTAAAATGTTGTCATCGCTTGTAAAAGGTCTTTTTGCTTTTGAGGCAGGACCTATGTCTCTGGTTGGTCTGAAGTTTGCAATCTTCCTGTCTCCCATGTGATTGCCTACACCAGCATTCCTGGCCTTTTATTTGTTTGAAACTTGAGTTCCTGGGCTCAGGAAATCAGCCCCAGCCTCCTGACTGCTGGAAGACAGGTGTGCCCCTTCATTTTGAAGGTCTTTAAAACAAAGTATAGGGGCTGGAGAGACGGCTCAGTGGTTAAGAGCATTGTGTGCTCTTCCAAAAGGACCCGAGTTCGATTCCCAGCAACCACATGGTGGCTCACAATGATCTGTAATGAGGTTTGGTGTCCTCTTCTGGCCTACAGACATATATGCAAACAGAATAGTGTGTCCACAATAAATAAATAAATATTTAAAAAAATAAAACAAAGTACAACTGCGTATGGTCCCAAAGGCTGGGTTTGAACCCATACAGCAAAAAGCTAAGAATTTCGAGAATTCAACTTTTACTAGATTCCCTTGCCCCCCAGGCAGGGCTGGGATTACATTCAGGCCAGGCAGGACCATGCTAAGTAAACCCTCTCCCCCTCAGCTATAGCCTCATCCCTACATTTCTGAGGGGAGAAGGCCCAGAATAAAAATATTAGTTCTGTTTCCCTATGCTAAGACAGTGGCAAAGGTCACACTACAAGGTGTTAAGGTTCTGCTCATGAGCCTAGACTGACACTCAAGAATTGAAATCTAGGAACCTGAGAGACGGCTCCTTGCAAGAGGCCCTCAGTTTGGTTGCCATACCCTACATGGTGGTCCACCACCTTTCCATACATTCTTCTGGCTTCTGTGGTCACCAGAAATGCACATATCACACACACACACACACACACACACACACACACACACACACACACACTCACTCATCCACATACCATTTCCAAACAGAATACGTCACCACTGGCCAGGTCTCCCTCTCTTCACCACTATTTCCTACCTAGTAGGAGTAGAAGCAAATCAGACAATATAGCTTTTTAAAAATTATTTAATTTAGTAGGTTTTTTTTTGAAAAAAAGCAATAAGGCAAAAAAACTGAAAATATATTTTCTTGTTTTGCTTTCATGTGACTTTATTCCATCTTCAGGACTTCTAGGCTTCTTCCGTTAGCAGGGGTCTGGGAATCAAGCTAGAAATGTAGTGCAGATATAGAGGAAGGGGATAAAGCAACAAGGTCCTGGGAAATTTCCATTCTATTCAAAGGCTCCAGAGATGGTGCCCATTTTATGGACCTCCCTTGGAGTAACCCCTTGTGCTGGGAAAAGCCTTCTTAGGAGGAAATTCCCCAGTGCTCAATCTTTGATCATATTTGACCTAGGGAGGGAGAGCATGGATGCAGGGGATGACTAAAAATACTAATTTACCCAGTAAAATCCAATTTCCTGAAGGGATAGCTTCCTCTGGAATGGTATTTTCCCCACGGACCCACAATGGCTGAGGCTCAATAGTTAAGGAACAAAAACAAAAATATTAACAAAAAGTACATAAGGAAGGCACCTCAATTTATGACCCTCAACCAAGGGTGGGTTGCACAAGGGATTTATGTTTCTGAACAGGAAACTAAAATTAAAACAGAAAAAATTAAAGGAAGCAAGCCAGGGCCCGGCAGGCAGTTCCCAAAGGGCACAAGGGCTCTTAGCTCACATCCTTGGAAGAAAACTCTTTTGGGATTTAGCCTGAGCTGGCTGGGACATAAGGAAGGTGGAAATCACCTTCCTGACTTTCTACCCATACTCCTACGGAAGGAAACTGAGGCAGGAAAAAGACTAGGACTTCCTTTCCAAGAGCCAGGTGGTCAGGGAAGCAGAGCTGAGGCAGCAGTGGATCACCATGGCACGAACCCTCCTCCTCGTCCCTGTTCAGTAAGCGCCACATGTTTGGGGTTGCAGTGCCCCTCAAAGGTGGAAAGCAGAGGAGCATCGGCCCATATTAATACATGTCCAAGAGAGTCCCAGGGAGACAGGTGGTATATATATAAAAAAAAAAAAAATCAAGATTCTTCACGGGAAAAGAGGAAAACAAAAAATTAGATTTTTCTCTACATACACACACACACACACACACACACACACACATATATATATAATATACAGATGATTTAACACATTATTCCAGAGGTGGTTCCATTCCATGGGACTTTCAAGATGATGAAAACGTTTGTTGCAGAGAAACTTCTCTCAAATTCTGAAGTGTACAGAATGGGTCAGGCAATGTTTAGCTCCAGAGTGTGGCACAAACTCAAACTGGTACTGTGCCAGGAGAAAAGCCAGAAAGGCAATGAAAGACGGGATGAGGAGGGGCTGGGAAGGTACAAATGGCTAGCAGTCTTCTTCCACCCTGCCTGTGTTCTCAGAGGTTCTCCACCTGAGGAAGACCATAAAACCCCTTCATAAAAATTGTGTGGCCCTCTTATCAACTACCAAAAGAGGCCTCTGGTTGTTGTCAAAGTAGAAGAAAACAGCAGAGGGGTGTTGTATATGCAAGTGAAGACAAAATCTCCAAGAACGTAACTCAATATTCCAGCCCTGGAGAACAATCTCTCCTGCAGATGCTCCCAAACCTTAGTTATTTACACACGCTGCTACATTAAACCAAGCCCATGTGTGAACACACTTCCTAACATGAGACCTGTGCAAGATGCCTCGGCTGATTAAGTCTTAATGTGTTTCTTTTTACAGAACTTTAAAATCAGTTCTTGCTCTGAACAGCACCAAAATGCTCATGAATCACAATCTTATGCAGATCTTGGCTGAGCAGGACACTACAAGGGAAGGGTAAATGACGTCATCTTATATTGGGTCAGAGGGAGAAGACCACGGACACTTACTTGCCTTTACAGATGTAGAGTAACACTAACTTTCAGCCACTAAACCGCTCCCTTACAAACATGAGTATCTACTACGTCGATTTCAGCGTCAATCAGCTAAGGCAACCAGCCAATCACCACCATGGGTGTCTGCTTCTGGTGATTGATTTGGAAAAAGTGATTGGTTAAGACAGACAAATTTGAGGAAAGCACTTGGTAAGAGTCCCAACTGCCAGCCTTCCTGCACATCCTCTGCCGTCTTCTCCGATCGACCCTCTTCCTTTGAGTTACAGCCACTTCAGAAAATGTCTGGGCAAGAACCCCAGTCCTGCTTTTCCTTACATTCCCAGTATTCACCCCTATAAATATGAGTTAGCTCCTTGGTGACAGGGTCCTTCTTCCGCTCAAACCACAGTGCCTTATAGGGGTCATATGGTGTGCCTAAAAGGGAAGAAAATGAAAAGCAAGTTTAGAGCTGGCACTTGCCATGTACAAGAAATCAGAGCAGGGGACAGGGTTGTTACCATCTTCCGTGGCTTTCACAGCTTCTGCTTCTCTCTTTTTCCTGGAGAGTCTCTGTTTTTCCTCTAGGCGCTGCTTCTCAGCATTTGCTTCATCCCAGCGCCCATTTTCCATCAGTCTCTGGTCAGGCCTCAACCGGCTGTCTGTGGGCGCAGTGCCACCTTCCCAGGCATTGAGAGTGAGGGCGAGCTCTGAGAAGTAGTACATGTTTTCTGCATTCTTCCTAAGAACAAACAAGACAAAGGAAAGGCAGCTCTAGAGCCTCAATTCAATCCAAGGAGCAACAGCTTGGAACACTGCCTGTATCTAAGTGTCCCACACATGGAAAAACTCCAAACTCTTATCAGGTAACTCCAAATAAGAGAGCCAAACTATACCGCTCCCACCCTTCCCAAGCATTACTTCATCCAACAGTTACTGCAGCATCTGCACTCAGAATTATCTATATTTATCAGGAAGAATAAAATCTTCAAAATTGCCTCATTTCTATTTCCTTTGCTTCCCTTCAGACCTCTTTCTGGGATGATCTGGCTATTTCTGTAGACATAATATATGATGATAACAAGAGACAAATGGCCTGCATTTGTCTCCAAAGCTCTGTGTGTTAGCTCCTGGGGTCTGTGGGGAAACTGTTAACAGGCAGAAAGCACCTTTCTTCCCTGGCTGCTCTGAATTGCTGTGAGAATGCAGGGCATGGTGGTGAAAGCCTGTAACTCAGCTCTTGGGAGGTAGAGGACCAGATCAGGACTTCAAAGAGCCTGAGCTATACAGTGAGACTAGACATTGTCTCAAAAACAGAATACTAAATTATAAAGAGATTGTTTTGAGTGGACCTTAAGAAAGAAGAACTACAATTTGGTATATGTTTGGTGAGGTAGATTCTTGGAAGAAATCATGCTTCAACTCCTATCATGTGTACAATCTCTAGTAATCTCTGCACAGGTTCTGATCTCCCTGGACAGTTCCACAGACAACCACAAAGAAAGCAGGCAGAATACCTTTATACTGCCCCAGAATTATAGGCAAAGCCCCCAGGAGGCTTGCATGCAATACTCACGGTAAAGGATTCCTTTTCCACAGCATAACCCTACTTTCTTCTGCTTCATGGCCTCTCTGTCGACCATCACCCCCATTTTCCCCAGAGGCTGGCTGAACTTTGAAACAATCCATTTTCTCATCCCATGTCCCCAGGAGGGCAAAGTGAACTTTTCCTGATGGGTCTGTCACTTCTCCTGTCACCTACAAGAAAAAGTCTTAGGGTAAGTCCTAGCTAAATCCAATTATTATAACACAGCCATGAATTCTTATTACACAGGAATTTCTGATGTAAGAAGGAAAAGTACCTGACAAAGTTACTCTAGAAATTACACAGATCCACAAACCCATTTGAATCCTCAACTAGTCTTCACTTTTCCCCCATTTTTTAAACAGTTTCTTTGTGTAATCCTGGCTGTCCTGGAACTCACTCTGTAGACCAGGCTGTCTTCTGCTTCCCAAGTGCTGGGATTAAAGGCATGCACCACCCCCCTGGTTAGTCTTTATTCCCACGTGACACTCCGGATCTTGTAGATCAGGCTGGCCTTAAACTCACAGAGATCTGCCTGCCTCTGCCTCCCGAGTGCTGGGATTAAAGGTGTGCACCACCACCTAGCTTCTTTACATCTTCTTTATGCCTACTTTTCTGACATCCATATATAGGATACATGTCTTTCTACCTACCTACCTCAATACAAATGCACACTCACCAGGCCTTCTAAGGGATACACACTAAATGAAAAATATTTACATTTCAGCCTCTCTTACCTTTCTTGCTACATCCCGAGAGAAGTAGCTATAAGGAACAAATTTAAGATTACACTTGTCTCCTGTCTTGTGATTTACGATGTCAATCTCACCAGACTATAAAGAGAAAAGAATCATGAGTTAGTTTTATGAAGACTGATGTAAATTTTACATGTCAGTGCTCCCTTGTTTAAAGACCTGGGGCATTGTGGAAGGCCTCTGTAATCATTGTATTTCAGGTTGAAATTAAGGTCAAACTGTTTGTGTGTCACATGTTGGTAACATGACTTGGCCTTCAGTACACAAACTGAAATGCACAGGTAGTAATCCACCCTTCTGAATAAGTCCCTCACGAGGACTCTTCTACAATTCCTTTGCTTAACATAAATGACAATTTCAAAACTCTACAGATCTTCCTATAGACTCCATTTGTTTGATTTTTTCACATTTTTTCTAGCCCTCAGATACTCAGCTTAATTCCACATCAATCATAAACCCTCCTCAGAAGATAATATAGCCTCTTTTCTGGCCGAGCTAGAACAGTCTTACCCCAAAGCTAACACTTAACTAGACAGACTCTTAGCATGTCTCCTGTATTAGGCAATTCTATTATACTTGCAGCCTATACATGCCATATTTCTTCAACGACATACTAATTCCTGCAGGGCCTTCTCTGACTTTCTAACGCTAGTGCCTAGGACAGTGCAAATTCATTAAGAGCCGGGGCTATGTAACTCTGTCTTGCATTCCTTTATATTGCCCAACAGAGTCCCAGGAGTCACTGATGGAATGTATAATTTGGTCATTCATAAATAATAATTTGTAGATAGAATTTTACAGAGGTAGGACTACTGCCTGAGAGAATATCCTTTAAGAGATCCAGTAAAAAACAGTCTGGGACTAGCTACTGGATCCTAAATACAACAAAGATTACCTGAAGAGGAACTCTGAAGTTCAGAGACACTTTGGGTACCTTTGCTCACCTGATCTATCCACAACTTGCCCACAATAATGTTGTGTACTGTTGTGGTAACTTTTTTCCAGGTGTAATGGTGCCCAGTTGCATGGAAAATACAATGGATGGTACCTAGAAGCAAAAGTGTACAGCCAGGTATCAGAAAAACAGCACCATGCACACTAGAAATGAAGATTAGGGGGCTGGAGAGATGGCTCAATGGTTAAGAGCATTGCCTGCTCTTCCAAAGGTCCTGAGTTCAATTCCCGGCAACCACATGGTGGTTCACAACCATCTGGAATGAGGTCTGGTGCCCTCTTCTGGCCTGCAGACATACGTACAGACAGAATATTGTATACATAATAAATAAATAAATAAATTTTAAAAAAAAAAGAGAAATGAAGATTAATTTCCTTTTAACATTTCTTACTTTAAAAAGAAAACAGCAAGTAAATAAGGAAAGAAAGAAAAGCATAACTTTCTCAAATGTTGGACTGGTTTACTTTTGTTTATTTGATTTTAAGTATAGGAATAAAATGATTAGGTGATGTCAGATAACAATTGGGTGCACTTTAGCTAGGGAGTTGTATAATACAAATTTCAAAATTCACAGAGAAAAGGCAAACGTGTCCCATCATGGGGGGAAAACAAACACTGAAAGGAACAAGTATGGGCAGTCAGGGTTAGTAATCAGTTGGGGACCTTAAGCAAGCCACTTATCTATGGGTCTTAATATTAAGAGTGGAGAAACAGAGAGAGGCGAGCTTCAGAATTGGAACTGGACTTGGTCCTGGTTTTTCACTCACTAGCTATGCAACCCTATGCTACATAATAATTTGTCGAGGTTTGCTCTGGTACTAGGAGAATCTTTTGACTGTTGTCATTTCTCAAGAGAGATTATTTTAGGTGGGTTTGATACTTCATGCTGCTGAGGTAACTCGGTGGATCACTGACAGCTAATGTTAATGAAATAATTCAGGATGAGAGCAAGACAGGTCAGAAAGTCAACCGTGTGGTGGCCCAAGTTGGGGCTTTGAGTAACCCATTATCATCATACTTACTAACCTTCAAGAAGGAAAGACAGATGTTGAATTAAATCTTACGGATTTCAATTAATTAAGTTTACATTATGAACCCCGCCCAAAACCAAAACACCCTCTGGAGTCCAAAATTCAAGAATAACACATCCTGATTCCTTTGGGGTCATGGAAGTGCTGTATGCAGAACCCTCCTTGCTTTAGCTTCCAAGTCTCTTTCATTCAACTAACACTGATTTGTAGACAGAATGACATCACTATATGTGCACCACTTTCCTGAGTTCCACAAGTCATTCCAGTAAGTTTTCAAAACTAATGACGCCGGAGAGATGGCTCAGTGGTTAAGAGCACTTTTGCCTTTGCAGAGGACACAGTTTGGTTCCCAAAAGCTACATAATGACTTACAACCATCCATAACTCTAATTCTAGAGGATCTGTCTTTGACATTCTCTTCTGATCTCTGAGGATACCAGGCACACACACAGTACACAAACACATGTGCAGGCAACACACACACACAAATAAAATAAATAAATCTAGAAAATTGTTTTTTCTGTTGTCAAACCTGAGGAAACTTGGGTATCCCATAAATTTATAGCTTGTTGGTCCAAAGTATGGAAAATTTTGCACACCAAAATTTGTGGCTTATATCAGAAGCAAGGACATTTTGGGGACTGTGCTCTTAATGTACTGAGACTGTAAATACTGTGGGTAGTTAAATGTCAGAACTGCACTTATAATAAATATTTTAACTTCTTTTGGCTGGTTTTATTATCTACAGACTTGGGAAAGCACATCCTGGTCAGCAGTAAACATTTTATTTGCTCACCAAGGTGCTTGTAATGTAACAAGTACTTAGCAGGTATAGCTTCCCAAATGATACTAAATTAAAATCCGTAGCAGGAGCAGAGGTATCTGAAAACTCAAAATGTGTGTGTGTGTGTGTGTGTGTGTGTATGTGTGTGTGTGTGTGTGTGTGTGTGTGTGTGTTTGTATGTAGTTAAGAGCACTTTCTGTTCTTGCAAAGGACCTGAGTTCTGTTCCCAGCACTCATGTCAGGTTCTCACAACTGCCTTCTGGTCTCCAGAGGCATCTGAACACTCAAGGCATACACATACACAGATATACATATATACACATAATAAAAAGATATTTTAAAGAAACAAGATTTTACATTGAATTACAAGGGAATTTAATCAGCTAAAACAATTTTGAAAATAAACAAAACTGGAAGATTCACACTTTCTGATTTCAAGCTTATTACAAAACCATAGTAAACCGGGCAACGGTGGCGCACACCTTTAATCACAGCACTCAGGAGGCAGAGGCAGGTGGATCTCAGAGTTCAAGACCGGCCTGGTCTACAGAGTGAGTTCCAGGAAAGCCAGGACTGTTACATAGAGAATCCCTGTCTCAAAAAACTAAACCAAACCAAAATAAAAAACAAAACAAAAAAATCGCAAACAAACAAATGCATACTAACAAAAACAATGTAGTACTGGCATAAAGACAAACAAGTTATGATCAGAAAGCCCACAGATAAAACCTTACATACACTCTCAAATGATTTCTGACAAGGGTGCCAAGATCATTAAATAGGAAAAGGACAGTCTTTTATTTACATGCAAAATGAAGCTGGACCTTTGCAAAATAGTATACACAAACATACACAAACATTAATCCCAAACATCGATTTTTTTTCCAAATGTCAAATATTACACCTCAAACTATATAAAACTCAAAAGAGGTCAGGCAGTGGTGGCCCAAGCCTTTAATCCCAGCAGGCAGGAGGCAGAGGCAGGTAAATCTCTGAGTTAAAGGCCAGCCTGGTCTACAGAGTAAGTTCCAAGACAGTCGGGACTACACAGAGAAACCCTGTCTTGGGTGGTAAGTGGGGTAGGCTGGAGTGAGGAAATAGGGACACTCGAAATCGAAGGCAAAAGTTTCAAGACGTTAGTTTAATAATGACTTTTTTCTTCTTCTTTGGTTTTTCAAGACAGAGTTTCTCTGTGTAGACCTAGCTGTCTTGGAACTCAGAACTTCTGCCTCTGCCTCCCTAGTGCTGGGACTAAAGGTAAGTGCCACCATCACCAAGCAGTAATGACATTTGGGATGAGACACCAAAAATATAAGCAACTACAAAAACAAACACAAAAAGAAAATAGAGAAAATGGTCTTTTTTTGAAAATTAAAAATTTTGTACATCAAAGGGCAATACAATACAAAGGAGTAAAAAGGCAACTTACAAATGGAAGAAAACATTTGTAAATCCTATTTTTTGTTTGTTTGTTTTCTTTTCATTTTGATACAGGGTTTCTTTGTGTAGAACAGGATGGTCTTGAATTCAGAAATCTGCATGCACCTTCTGAGTGCTGGGATTAAAAAAATCATGCACCACCACTGCCTGATTTGTAAATCCAATTTTTTTTTGATAAGGGAATGATATCCAGACCACATATAAAACTCCTAACACTCAACAAAACTCAGTTTTAAAATCTGGCAAGGAGTGTGGTGGCACACAATTTTAATTCCAGCACTCAGAAGACAGAGGCAGGGAGGTCTCTGAGTTCCATACCAATAAGACCTTGTCTCAAAAAACAAAATAACAACAACTGCCAAAAAGGCCCAGGTATGATGGTGCACACCACTGATCCCAGCACTCCAGAGGCAGTGCATCTCAGTAAGTTCGAGGCCAGCCCAACTGACATTTTGAGATTCAGACAGCCACAGCTACAAAATCTCAAACAACAACAAAAATCCTAAAAACAACTGGGAAAGGACTTACATAAACTACTCTAAAGTAAACACACAAATCATTGAAAAGCACACGAGGAATGAAGGACGTGAGGTAACTACAGCCTTGGCACACTGTCTGGAGTGATATACAATGGTAGAGTCACATAAAATGATGGAAACTGTGGAATTTCTCAAAACATTAAAAAGAATTACCATGTGATCCAGCAATTCCACTACTGCTATATACTCAAAAGAATAGAAAGCAACGACTCTAAGAGATATTTATACTCAACTTCACAGAATTTATATGCAATAGTTAAAACATGACATGAAAGCAACCTATAACCATCAACAGGTGGACAGATTTAAAAAAATGTGTGTACATGTGCAATGTAATAGGAATAGTTAGCATAAAAAGAGAAATCCTAACATTGAACATAGAAGAAAAAGACCCTGAGATGAAATAAACCTGTCAAAAAAGACAAATCTCGAAAATCAAAAAAAAAAAAAAAAAGACATACTTTTAAATCACAGATCTGTGAAAATTGTACAGACAAAAAGTAGAGCAGTGGTTTTCTGAGTCTGGAGGAAGGCCAAATGAGCGGTCTGGGTGCAGTTTCAGCTGAACAAAATAAAGTGTCTTGGAGTCAGATCATTAACAGTGTTCATATACCATCATGGATGTAGTAAATAGCACTTAACTACACACTTAACATGTATGAAATGCTTATATATGTGTGTGTATACACACACGCACACACACACACACACATATAAAGTATATAATTACAATGAAATATTTGAGGGGGGGAAAAGCATACAAAAGCCAAAAAAACAGTAGAATAACAAAGTCAAGATGTTGAGAAGACTATCAAAGGAAGAATTCTATATCCAGTAAAACTATCCTACATAAGCAAGAATTCAAGAATCATTCCCAGATCAATAAAACTGAAATAATCGGTCTTCTAAAAATTATGAAAGGACACACTAGTCAATAGCTTTACTCCACATTAAGAAACTAAGAGAGTCAGGCGGTGGTATCGCACACCTTTAATCCCAGCACTTGGGAGGTAGAGGCAGGCAGGTCTCAGTGAATTCAATCCTGGTCTACAAAGTGAGCTCCAGGACAACCAAAACTGTTACACAGAGAAACCTTGTCTTAAAAAGCAAAACAAACAAAAAAAGAAACTAAGACCAGTAAATCCAGCTATATATTAAAGACAGTATATAACTTTTTCTTATAAAATATCTGTATAAGTAAACAAAATAAAATTATGTGATGAGATTATGAAGTATAAAAGAACACTTTGCAGGGGGTGGAGAAATGGCTCTGTGGTTAAATGTTCTTGCAGAGGAGCCAAGGTACAAACATCTGGTGGTACACAACTGTAACACCAGTTCCAAGACATCTGATTACTCTGGCTTCTGTGGGAACTACACTGAACACAAATGTACACATTCACACGCAAACTCTCACACACTCACACACACACACACACACACACACACACTAAAACTAGCAAAAATAAATCTTAAAAGGGTTTCTCTGTGTAATAGCCCTGGTTTACCTAGAACTTGCTTTGTGGACCAAACTGGCCTTGAACTCAGAGAGATTCACCTAATTCTGCCTCCTTTTGGGATTAAAAGCATGAACCACCGGGGCTGGAGAGATCGCTCAGTGGTTAAGAGCACTGACTGCTCTTCCAGAGGACCCGGGTTCAATTCCCAGCACCCACATGGCAGCTCACAACTGTCTGAAGATCCAGTTGCAGGGGATATGACACCTTCACACCAATGCACATAAAATAAAGTTAAATAAACTGTAAAAAATATTTAAAAAAAAAAGCATGTACCACCATGCCCAGAAAAAAAAACCTTAAAAGACTTCTCTCTCTGTCTCTCTGTCTCTGTCTGTCTCGCTCACACACACACAGAAGAAAATCAGTGCGGAATGAGGAATGGCAGCAGCTGTAAAGTTCTGGTGTGCTTCCAACTCTACAGGTCAGGACTCCTACTCCCTCCCAGGCTTCATCTTTTTGATCCCAACACAAAAAATAGCTTGTAATTCAATAAAATAAAGTTTCATTTTATCCAGGATTCAATCATTACATAAATGACACCTAATCCATCAAGCAGAGGAGTAAAGACTGTGAGAGAGAAACCTAATCTCATAATCCTAACTGTTCTATATACAGACAGAACTAGAGTAATGGGAAAACACCATTGAAATGATGTCTTTTTTTTTTTTTTTTGGTTTTTCGAGACAGGGTTTCTCTGTGGCTTTGGAGCCTGTCCTGGAACTAGCTCTGTAGACCAGGCTGGTCTCGAACTCACAGAGATCCGCCTGCCTCTGCCTCCCGAGTGCTGGGATTAAAGGCGTGCGCCACCACTGCCCGGCTTGAAATGATGTCTTAAAGGCATGCTAGAATCCATATTCGAAAGTAGTGCTTAGAAACAAAAAGTAAATAAACTAAAGAGGCAAAGATATGGCAGGATGGGTCTTAAAAGGGTGCCTGGCCTCCTTACGCATTTGAAAGCTGGGGAGTTAAATGGTAACTAGCTAGTGATGCTGGTGCCTGAATTAGAGTTCCATTTCTTGATGCCTGAAACAGTAGCCTCCTCCATCATGCCAGAACACCTTTCACCAGAACAAACATGGTGGCCTTACCAAGGGGCATAATGGAGAGGTATTTGCCTCGAAACTTGCTGGTGATTTTGATTTCCTGACGCAATGTCCAGCCATTTTTGGATTCAGCATGGTGTGCAGCAGCAGGGGGATGATGACTCACCTTGGAGAAATCAGGTTTGAATTAAGAAAAGACTGGAGAAGAGAAAGACATGGCTCATTAATTGGCAATAAACACTCAAGAGTCTCCCTTTATATTTTTACATTCACAACAGTGGTGAACGACAGGCCTAGTGTGTTGAATCCTAATGAAAAAGAAGACAGAATGGGCTGACTGAGACTGGCTTCTCAAAACCTACCCAGTCATAAGAAAGGAAAAGTGTTACAGATCTGGGCTCTTTACCTGCTCACAGAGGGATCGATAACCATTCTCCTCTAGTCGGTCCAGTTCGAAGGTCTCCCCAAGGAGAGGGTTGAATGGCTTGCTGGTTCGGAAGACAGTAGTGGAATAGGAGGAAACGGTGAAGGCTGCAACATAGCAGAGCTGTTCTAGAGAGTTCTCACATTTTGCAGCTCGGTCTAATAGCTCATGGTATTCCAGATCTTCAGTAAGGCGCTGAAGCATGGACAAGGGCTCATTAAAGTTTACCTGTAAGGAAGAGAACAGATTTAAAGCCTTTTCCCTGCCATTCACAGGAGACAGCTGGAGATGCTGAGATGCTGTGGTGATAAAGCAACAGGAAGACAAAAGAAGTTGCAGCTCTCCGATTAGACTCCAGGTGACCCACTCTCCTCTGTTAACATCTATGTCGGGGAGTGGCAGGAGTCACTGCCCTCTGAGATGGAAACCATGCTGCTTCTAGGCAGCACTGCAGACTCGACAACAGCCATAAATTACTGACCACAGGAGACCCCATCAGACAGTAAATGAGGGAATTAATTGAGTGATTAAAGGAACAAAAATTTCAGAAGTGTACCTAGAGAGTAAGTTAGCTATGGAACAATCTGGGGGAGAAGCAAAGGGGAGCTAAGATTATAAAAGTACAGGAGCCTTGACCACAGAAATGATTGCACTGCCGAAGTCAGCTTCTCCCCTGGACTAGACGCTGGACTTCTGAGGCTGGACAGTGCTCTAGACATGGACTGTTGCTGCTGGAGTGGAGAGGAAGCAGGACATGCTCTCACTCTTCAAATCTGACAGCCAACTTATAGCAGTCAATCGCTAGATGATTCATTTCAGCTAGGGGAAATGTGCGCCTATCCATTAGACAATATTATCCGAGTGCCATGTGTGCCAGAGCCTGTGCATCCCACATGGTGGAGAAGTGAACAACAGACACTGCTCACACTGCTTCTCCCTCAAGAAAATAAGTTAATTTCTAAGGTAACTTTGAAATTTTAAATAATTTTGCTAATTTAAAATTTGTTGAAAGACCAGGCATGGTGGCACATGCCTTTTACCCAGCCATGTGCGTGAAAGAAAAGACAGCAGGTGAATCTCTGTGAGCCTGAGGCCAGTCTGGCCTACATAAAGAGTTCCAGAACAGCCAGAACTACATAACACAGACCCATGTATCAAAAAACAAAAACAAACAAACAAGTATATTTTGCTTTAGGGGCTGAGCTTAGCGGGTAGGAGCTCTTACTCTGCCAGCATGAGGACCTGAGTTCAAATCTCTACTACCTACTACTACCTACATTTAAAAAAAAAAGCCAGGCATCATGGCTGCATGAGCTTGTAACCCCAGCACTGGGGGTAGGGGGAGCCCACATGTAGAGACTGGTACCTCCCAAGAGTTCAGTGGCTATTCAGTCTAGCTGAAATGGGGAGCTTCAAGCCCAGTGAGAGACCATCTCAGTATGACATTGCCAGATGAGGTTCTCTTCTGCCCCCCATGCACAGCCCACACAAAATATAAATAATTTAGAGGGGGGGGGAGAGGGGAGGGGAGGGAATAGAAAAATGGCTCAGTGATTTCTTTTCTTTTTTGGTTTTTTGAGACAGGATTTCCCAGTAGCTATGGAGCCTGTCCTGGAACTCTGTAGACCAGGCTGGCCTCCAACTCAGAGATCCACCTGCCTCTGCCTCCCGAGTGCACGACCACCGCCCAGCAGAGGCTCAGTGATTAACAGCACTTGCTGCTCCTCCAGAGGACTGGACTTCCATTAGTAGCATTCATATCAGCTGGCTCACAAGCACCTTTAACTCCCGCTCCAGGCAATCAGATGACTCTGTCCTCCAGCCACTTGAACTCACATGCACATACCCACACACATATGTAATAAGCCCACACTACGAAAATGCTTGAATGTGGCACAGTGTCCAACTGGTAACAGTAAGGCCCGAATCCTTAATGGAGCAGAATCTCTTAGTGACAACAATTCAGGCAGAATAAAGAAAATTTTTCACATATTCAGAGGAAAATCATGAAAAGCTGTGTCCTGGGATAGCAGACATAGAAGAGAACCTGGACCAGAGAGAGCCCACACATCACTAGTCCGTCACTATTTTTCATCTACATATAACCCACCTTCTAATAAATGTTCCAAGAACCCTGGTCACACTCAGAGGCCAAACGCAAACAAATGAGTTTGAGTATTTTAAGGAGAAGGAAGCAAGGACCTTACTCGCTGCTAATGAGAGTTAGTTAGCCACAAAAGACAACCAGTGATTAGCAAAACCAGCCAGCCATGAGCTGGGGACATGAAGAAGGGACATCACTGTAACTCAGAGGGTGAAGGGATATGCAGAAGCTTAACACCTTGAGGAGCTCAGGAAAGACTGTTTAGTGAAACCTAGAGTCACACAGATGTTGTCAGAAAAATGCCTAAGAGGAAGCCATGACTGTTATGGTTTTGGTCCCTTTAAGAGACAAGCCACACCCATTCCCCTCCCCATCCGCTGAGGCAGGCTGATTTTCAGCTTCAGGCCTGAGCTCGCTCTTTTTTCCATCTTCCTCTCAGAGAGGCAGCTTCTCCCCACTTCTCTGCTCCCCCCCTTCTCTGTCTCTTTCTCCTCTTCTCTTCTCTCTCTCTCTCTGTCCCCTCCTTCACCCTTCCTCCTCCATAACCCCCTGAATAAACATTCAACCTCACCCTGCATGTCGTGTCTATCCCTGTTTCTGTCTTCTGCCCCGCCCGCCATGTGTCTCCCTGCCTGGGACCAGCCATTGCTCGGGGACCAGCAGCCGTCTTTGCCTGGGGCCCACTGCCTGCTGCCACATGGCCCACCACCACTGCTCTGGGACCAGCAGCTGTCTCTGCCTGGGACTGGCTGCTCCCATGGCCCGCTGTCTGCTGCCACATGGCCCACCGCCACCCCTTGGGCCGCCACTCTGGGACCGGCAGCCATTTCTGCCTGAGACTGGCTGCTCCCAGAGCCCGCTGCCAGCCACCACATGACCTGCCGCCATCATTTGGAACCTACAGCATTTCTGCTGCCTACTGCCACCGGGGATCTTGCAGCATTTTTTAAAAAAAGAATAACAATGACCTCCTACTGCTGACTTATACTGGCAGTGCCCAGTCAGATGCCAACAGGAACAGAACCGGCTGACCCCAGCTCTCTTGTGATAGAATGCTGTCTGAAAAGATGACTTGTCTGGAGAATACAGGATTGCACATTCCTAATGGCGATATCAATAAGGAAAGAAGATACAGGTCACCTACACCAGAAGCTCTTTAGAAATAGAATCTACATCCCGAGAATGACGGCCTGCCTTTCCAGTCCACCTGCCTACTAATTCCTATAAGGTGCTCAATGCTCAAGCAAATGGTCCTCCTTTATTTAGGTTTCCCAAACACCAGTGTTTTGGAGGTTTCTCTACTATAAGCTCATTAAGATCCTTTTCTTAGCTGGGTGGTGGTGGCGGTGATGCATGCCTTTAATCCCAGCACTTGGGAGGCAGAGGTAGGTGGATCTCTGTGAGTTCGAGGCCAGCCTGGTCTACAAGAGCTAGTTCCAGGATAGGCTCCAAAGCTACAGAGAAACCCTGTCTCAGAAAAAAAAATAAATAAATAAATAAAATCCTTTTCTTCTAAGTCAACTTTCATTTTATTTTACTACCACTATTTTTTTCCTTTCCGTTCCTTTTCTTTTCTCTTTCTTTCTTTCCTTCTTTTTTTTTTTTTTTTTTGAGACAGAGTCTCTGTGTAACAGCTCTGGCTATCTTGGAACTTCCTTTGTAGTCCAGGCTGCCCTCAAACTCACAGAGATCCACCTGCCTCTGCTTCCTGAACTGCGATTAAAGGCATTTGCCACCACTGCCTGACTATTATTACCGTTATTACTATACCATCATCATCAATATTATTATTGTGTAGTACTAGAGATGGAATGTAGGGCCTTAAACACCCTAGGCAAGCAATCTTATCAATGAACTACATTCTCACCTTCGGATTTAGTCTTTTAAAGACTAAACCTTACACACGTGTATAAAAATCTATTTATTTTTTGAGGCTCAATTAATTACTTTAGTATTTGCTGAATGTCAATGTCAGGCAGTATGCTGAGCATCAAGGACATACATAGCAACAATATAGTTCCTAGTTATGAGAAACAAACAGTCTATGAAGATGTGGTGCCTATGTACCAAGAGGCTGAGGAAGTATTTTATTTCTGCTTCTAAGTACCAGGTTATGGACAGAACATGCAGCTCCCACACCCTAAGTCTTTATTTCTAGACTTTTCTCTAGGTAGCTATGGTCAGATAAGTAAGTTGTAGCCACAGAGATTCAAGAGATTAATGGATTGTGCAATTTCCAGGAAGTACCTTTAAAAGGCACAGCCTGCTCTTACTTTTCCATCCTCTAGCTGACTGCAAAGTATCCTCCGACGGCTCAAGGAGCCATTACTGATCTATGAATTACAGCACTTAATCATTAGAGAGCCACAAAACAGAAAGAAACTTGGTACTGACAGTGGTGATATCAGCTCTGGACAACCTACTTTTGGATTTCAAAATAAGAATGTTAAGCTAAATTTGTTTAAGGCAGGTGCCTGTTTTCTGTTTGCTTTGTTTTTGTTTCCTCTGTAAAGAGCTACATAGTAAACATTTAAGCCTTCAGGACCAGGTGGTCTCTGTCACATCACTCAACACTGCTGCGACAGCAAGACAGCAGGAACAACAGAAAGGAATGAACGAGTATCTCCGTCCCACAGAGCTTGATTTGTGGACAGTAGCCTCATGAATTATTACATTCCTTTAGATTTCTTCCCCAACCACTTAATGAAAAAATAAAAATAATTCTTGGCTTATGGCTGTTTAGATGGCAGCGAAATTTGGCCACAGGGCCTTAGTTTGCTGACTCCTGATTCAAATTAACGTAGCTTGGGATTTCTTTCTATAAGCCAAACATCTGCCTAAGACGCACACTCGCACTGCATAGGGCAAATTAGAGATACTCAGAAAATACTTGTAGAATGAATAAGCAAGCAGAACACTGCCAGACACAAACTATGGAGCTTCCTGGAGTACAGGGGATCAATATTTTACCCTGATAGATACTCTAGAGGTTTATTAAAGAGTCACTATAGCAAAATCCTCAACAAAGAGCCGTAGTCACAGAAAAGTGCCATAGGCTGGTGGACAAATAAACATAGTTCAAGCATAAAGAGCAGTGTGTGTAAATGCCTGAAGGGAAGAGGCAAAATGCCTGATACTTGAGGTCTATCCTGACTCTAATCTTCCTGACAGAGATCTGCCCATCAGGAGAAAGCACACAGCCCACTAAGGAACCAGATTATAGTCAAGGCAGCGATGACCCACTAAAGGACGGTAAGTTGAGAACTGACATGACCACACTTCCAGTTTTCCCTTTGACAAGAACATGGATAGACAGGAGAAGTGTAGTTAGAGGAAGGGAGGTCAGTTCAAATCCCATCTCTTTGCTTATTTTTAAGACAAGGTCTCAAGTAGCTCAGGCTGGCATTGAACTCCATCTGTAGTGAAAGCTGACCCTCAACTCCTGATCTTACTGCCTCTATGTCCCAAGTGTTGAGATCATAGGAGAGTACTACCATGCCCAGCCCCAATATCCATCTTCATCATGGAGATGGTCCTTATCTTCTAGGTTTAATTAACTACTTTTATTTCTTTGTTTCCTTTGTATAGGGCTTCCCATAGCACTAAAAGAGGAAAAATACCATCCACCTATTTCCTTGACTATCTCTTTTAATCTATGTGTATTTTGTTTTTCTGTGCATGTCTGTAAGAGTGAGATAAGGTCTCACTCTTTAACCAGGTTGGCAGGGAACTATGTAGCCTAAGCTAGTCTCAAACTCTTGTCATTCCTCCCAGTGCTGGTATTAACAGGCATGAATTGTCACACCCTATTCACAGCTACTATTCTGTTATTTTAACCCGGGGGGAGGGGGGATAGTTGTGTGTAATGAGTGCATGTACATACCAAGGCAGACACCAATGTCACCATGCCTGACTTTTTATGTTCTTGTGCTTACATGGTAGAACCTTTACTGACCAAGTCATCTTTTTTTTTTTTTTTTTTTTTTAAATATTTATTTATTTATTTATTATACAATATTCTGTCTGTATGCCTGCAGGCCAGAAGAGGGCGCCAGACCTCTTTACAGATGGTTGTAAGCCACCATGTGGATGCTGGGAATTGAACTCAGGACCTTTGGAAGTGCAGGCAATGCTCTTAACCACTGAGCCATCTCTCCAGCCCTGACCAAGTCATCTTAATCTCACTATATGCTTCTTCAAGACAGTATCAGTGCTGTGTTATCTGTGCATGCCTCACGCCTGCCTGACTGCCTGCCTGCCTGCCTACCATGGAATTGTTCATAAATGTTATCAAAAATAAGCAACTGATTCTAGATGATCTGGAAAGATACTAGATCCTTAGCCAGTATTACACAATCTGACTTAAAAGGATGGTTTATGACTAGCAAGGAAATAAAGACCATGCTTAAAGCTGCTACAGTGTAACCAGAGTGCCACTGAGGCAGAAAGGACACCAGTCTGAGTATTCGAGGACCTCACCGGCATCGGGATCTTAGAGAGCTCTTTTCCAATGCAGTTCTTCATGATGCTCCACAAGTTGAGGCTGTAGTTTGGCTTATATGGTATTCTGGTTCTCTTTTCCTTCTTGGTCTCCTCCAGCTGATGCTTGTACTAGAAGCAAAAACAAAGCCATTCAATCAGCCACAAAGAACAAAAAATCTGCTATCTATAACCTTCCCTTCCCCCATGCTTAACAAACAATAACAGAAGTTTCTATTTATCTTAGCACTTCACAGACAAGTTCTTGGGAATTAAAACTAAAGTCCCTCAACGCTGACAACTTCCGAATAAGAGTTACCTGTTCATCAAGGCTGATGTCACTGCTGGCTCCACTGATATTGCTGCCAGTACGTCTTCATGGATGAAAAACAGAGGAGAATTAGAACAAAGACCAGAATTTAAGTTTGGTCCTCATCAGTTCTTTATGAAGCACAATGCCAAATATACTGCACACACTTAGAATGGGTATGAATTTAGGAGTCTCTGGAGAATTCAGTGTGTAAGTGCTAACAGTTTTCCCACATCTTAGCAACTGTCACCAGCTCAGACTCTCACGGGAAACAGTCTTAATCATAAAAATACACGTTCATTTTCTTAAACAGTCAAGGACAACTTACTTGTGGCCCAAATTTTCAGGCATGGTGATAATCTCTGGTGCATCAAAAAATTCATTCTCATCATCTTCATCACTCATGTCCCCTTTGCCAGAACAGCACTGGTCTACAAAGAAAAAAAAGCCTCATTTGTTTTCTGTGGTTACATTTACCAATGCCTGGCACAGTGGGTTCTTTTAAATACTAATAACAAACATGGCAACAATGGTTGAAAGCAGTGGGAAAGCCAAAAGAAATCAATAGCTCTAAATGCATTTCACATGAGCCACCAATTGAGAATTTCTTCCGTCAGCTGCAGAAACCACCCAGATTGTATCAGACCAGCTATGTAAAGAGCTCGGTTTCTCACCTTTACCAGAGCCAGCACTGCCCGGAGTGTTTGCCGGCAGCACCGTGGCTCCCCTGAAGGCTCTCTCCAGGTGATTGTGCTGCTTTGCCAGCTGCTCAAGAGTCTCTTCCAGTCGGATACGCTGGTCTCTTTCATACTGTAGAGACTTCTGCCACTTTTTACTATGTGTTTGGGCTAACATGAGGAAATCTCTGCAAGCCTGTACAGAGAAAGTGTTGGTTATGTCACCTCAACTAGTCAGAGTCTCCACCAAGTAACCTTATTCTGGGAACATGAGAAGGCATATGACAATTAAATACTTCCTGCTATTTCACAGTATCGGGGACAGCCAGCTCTGTGCTGCAATCAAGGTCAGACTGGGGAAAGAGCGAACACGGTTGTCATAGTTCTCCTATTTTCCTGGTCACGAGGACCAAGCAAATACCAAGTGAGCAGCAAAGCCAGACAAAGCATTAGTGGCAGCAGCATAAAGGGCGGGCATGTGAACTGCACCCGAGATCTTCTGAATAAAAGATAAAGTGTATGAAAACTGCTTTCAATAAATCAGCTACACTCACAAAACCCAAAGCTGAGGACTGAAACAGAGAACAGATCCGCACTGACTCACACTAGAGATGGGGTAACTTGGCCTTGCTTTTATTTCAGTCATTTCGGAAACAACTGAACTTAAAAATTAGAATACTACTTGGTGAATTAAAGATGGGAGGTAGAGAAAAACAAACAACCCCCCCTCCCCAATCTGATTATCTCCATACCTTTACTGACTCCTCAAGGCTAGGAGTTACAATACAACAGCCCTCACACAACTACTCTCCCAGCCGCTGTTACCTCTGTACTCTACAGCCACACTGAACTCACCATTTCTAGGGCACACAGCTCCTTCCAGTCCAACTACTTAGGTATACGCTACTCATTCTGCCTGTACCTTTCTTCCCTTGCCACCTTCTCTAAGAAAGGAGAGGACCTATAAGAGAAATGGAATTTCTGTGACACCCCCACTCCTAAGCAGCCAGTTGCTTCTTCTATGTCCTTACCAGTTTCAGCATACTTCTGCCTATCACACGCACAGCTGTATCATGACTGGGTTTCTATCTCTCCAGAGGGATCACCAGCAACTTTAGAATACATTTTACAGCTTATTCATCTACAGGTCTTCAGCTCCTAACACACAGC
This sequence comes from Microtus oregoni, assembly GCF_018167655.1. Lineage (NCBI taxonomy): Eukaryota > Metazoa > Chordata > Mammalia > Rodentia > Cricetidae > Microtus > Microtus oregoni. Next base: position 46,413,102 of record NW_024543071.1, read on the forward strand.
AGGAGCCACATAAAGTTTGCTTAATAAATGAAGGAAGGAACCAATGTAAGCTTGAAAGTGTATTCCCTGTTACAGAGAAACTAAAAGGTTCTATTAGAATGTCTGCTCCCATGGTTTCAACAATTGCCTACAGGTCCACCAATGGCTACTAAATCAGTGATTCCAAATTGGACTCTCTGAGATTCAGACCAGAATATCCAAGTGCCTATTCAACAGTTCAAAGTACTTCAAAATCAGTGGCTCTCACGCTTGATTCACCACATTCTCTTGCTGCCTGTTTTCTCCTTTGAATTTCTCCATCACAAAGCGGTTCCAAAGCCTCCAAGCTGTCCAAGCCTATGGGTGTCTCTCTTTCAGAGGTGCTTCCTTCTTTACATCCAAATACTAAGTCCTAGTGACTCTCCTTTAATTTGCTGGAGTCTGTAATCTCTTTCCAGCACTCCACTGCAGAAGTAGTGGAGCACAGATCTAGAATTGGGCTGGCTAGCCTCAAGTCACAGCTCTTTCCTGCCATCTGGTTAGTTACAGAAGTCCTCTGTGCCTCACAGTCATTGTCTATAAACACAGACTAACACAGAGACCACCTCAGAGTTGTCACTGTTCACATATAGCACTTAGGACCACACTGGGCTCACAGGAAGCATTCAGTAAGGCAGTAACCAGCTTGCCTGCCTCAAGACTGGCCTCAGCCTCTTCTAGTGGGCTACCCGCAGCCCGCTCATCCGCACCTGCACTGCCCTAACCTCCACTCAAGCTTCACCTCTAGCTACTTCCTCACCTAATAGTCACCAGCAGTTCCCAGACTGAGGAGAACGGGTCCACAAACACCACATCACTGCCTCCACCAATTCTCCCATTCTCTTCTTGTAATACTTACGGATAATAATTAAAATTTAGCAAGAAGCACCAGGCATGGTGGTACCTGCCTTTAATTTCAGCACTAGGGAGGCAGAGGCAAACAGATTTCTGTGATTTTGAGGCCAGCCTGGTCTACATCATAAGTTCCAGGACAGCTAGAGCTACACAGAGAGACCCTGTCTCAAAAATTAAAATAAAATTGCCTTCTTTTTAGGAAGATTTCATTCTCCCTCAGCATTTGGATGCTGTGCTAGCTTCTTTAACTTTCCAAGTACAGGCGGAACACCTCCAATGTGCTGCCTATGATGTCTACTCTGTCACAGCACATAGCTGCTCAGATTGCCTTTGCACTCTGTTCCTCCTGCCTAAGCCTCCAGAGTACTGAGATTAACAGGCACATGTCACCACACGCACTGTATTTAGAGCCTTGCTATTATCACCTGAAAGATAAACAGATAACAACGCAGGATAAAAAGTGAATTTTAGATAACCACTAGATGATAACAGGGACACAGGCAGTGGACAGGAAAGCAAACAGGGAAAGAACAGCTTTCTTCCACCAAGCTGTTGGCTGACTCAGTGTTGTCCTGAGGACTGAACCCATGGCCTGGAGCATGCAAGCAAGTATTCTCCCACAAAGCTACATTCCCCTCCTGAAAGCTTGGTTCTGACTTCTAAGATCATTCCAACATAACCTAGAACTTGAGGATGAATAAGTCCCCAAAGAATACATAAGAACAATTTACAAGAGAAAAGGCTAAGGCAAGGCTTTGGTTTTATAAAGCAGGGCTGCTTTATTTAGGGAAAAAAAATCATATTAGAATAAGGAAAAAAAAGAAGAAGACTGTCAAATAGTTGAGTATTTACCTGATGTTGATAACTATTAGCCATCCTTCTTAGGTGACTGTGATGTTTGGAGCAGATTTTTTTTTTTTTAAAGGATACATATTTGGGACTGGGAAGGCTCTAGCAGAGGACCTGAGTTAGTTTCGCAGCACATGGTGGCTTGTGGCCACCAGTAACTCCAATCCCAGGAGTTACTTCTAGCCCCATAGGCACACAAGAGGTATACAGACATACATACAGGGCAAACACCCATAAACACAAAATGTAAGTCTACAGATTTACCATGGATATCTGCTTGTGCGATTACGAGGCTTCCTGGTCACTCAACACCTGCATCAACACTGACCTGCTGAATGCTCCTAGGAGGTGGCTAACCTTCCTGAAATTCCTAAAAAGAAAATCTAACTCGTCTTCTTTCTGGCTGGGGTAAATCAGAGCCATGAAGGTGTTCAACATTTAAAATAAAAGCTAACACAACTGCCATAAAGTAACAAAAAAAAAAAAAGAGAGAAAATGGAATTTCCTCTTCCTCACAGGAAAAGGTCTTTGATCTTCAGGCACCACAGGAATTAAACTAGATCTTCTCACGATCATTCCCTAAACAAGGGAAATCTGGCACTCGAGAGGTAACTTTACCCATTTAATTAGATGGGGAGAGAAGCTCTGCAAAACCGTTTCTCACAGAATACTCGTCTCACTTATGAAATGTCCTTGAGCATTTTTATGTGCACAGGAGCTAAAACAACCTGTCAGGTGAGAATCAGTTACCAGGAGAGGAAAAACAGCATCGTCAAACCTGGTGTTCTTTCATACCTAGCAATACATCGGTAAGGCCAAAGATGATTTGTATTTACCCACAGTCTTCTAATGCCTAAGTGGAGTTTTCTGGAGTCAAAGGCTAACACTGAACTAACTAGTATTACGAGTTCTCAGCAGTGCTTGAGGCAGGCCCTGCTCAGCATTCCACATGCAGGATGCCTTACCATGCAGACTCCAAGGAAGAAGGAAGCAAAAGAACACAACAGAGTAAAGCATTCAAAAGGCTCTTTCAGCTCTGACAGATAAGCTTAGAAAAAAGAGCAAAGAGGCAAAACCAAAAACAGAAGTTTAGGCACCAAGCTAATATGTAATAGCACCTCAGATGCCCTGCCACTCAGAGAAAGGAGGTTGCACCACCGGGCTCCTTACTGCCTCCCAGGCTGATGCAATGTCCATCTAACCACTTGAGCAGAGCATCTTCACCTGGGCAGCCAATCCTGTTTCATGCAACAGGTAAGGAAACCTAAAGCACCTAATCTTCGAAGCAAGGCCTAGGACAGTCACTGCTCTACCAGTTAGTTCCAAGCACTGTGAAAGCATGACATTTCAGAGGGGAAGTGTCAAAAAGTCAGAGGTACACCATCTTTACTCACATTGATCATGGCATTGGAAGTTATCCTAAAGAGGGTAGCTCGTTCATTGACTTGTTTGATTTTCTCGTTGCTCTCAGCAGGCAGCTTCAGGGACTCCAGCTCACTGAGGGAACGCTGCAGGGCAGTGCCATGCTTAGCTATCAAGTCGTTGCACGTGCTCAGGTCCTCCACTTTGCTGGAGAGTGTCCGGAGCGTGTTCTGAAGCTCAGTCTTGTCAGTTTGTGAGACAGACTCTTCATCCCCAGATTCATCTGCAGGGATGCCAAGGTTAAGTTCTGCCTCTAGGATCAGGACCAAGAGTTGGAGCCCTACCTACTCTGCTCCAAGTAAACCACCATGCTTCACTATGTACATTCTGAGCAACTGAGGGCTGGCAATTCCAGAGGATTCCTCTACAGTGTGGCCCATGGCCTACAGCATACAGACTCGAGGCACTTCATAAAGGAGCACAGTCTCAGGTTGCAGTCCTAGATACTTAGATTCAGATGGTGGGAGGCAAGGCCTGGACCTGCATTTCTCTTTTAAAATTACATGCATTTCTAATTATATTTATGGGGCCAGGGTACATGTGTCATATGCATATATGGAGAGGTCAGAGAACAACATAGTGGGGGTGAGTTCTCTCCCTCCACTATGCAGGGCTCAGAAGTGGAATTCAGTCATCAGGCTTGTTAGCAAGTGCCCTCGCCGGCTAATCCATCTCACTGGCCCAGAATCTGTGTTTCTAACTGTGACCAAAGTAGTCCTAATATATACTGAAGTTTAAGATCCACTGACAGAAAGGATAGTATGGAAAACTGGATAGCTCTTCAAATTAGGAACATATAACTAAACCTTCCAGCTCTTTGATGAGACAGCATCTCACGCAGCTCAGAGCAGCTTTGAACTCTCTGTGTGTAGCCAAGATGACCTTGAACTCCTGATCCTCTTGCTCCCAACTCCTGAAAGGTGTGACCACATCTAGCTTCAGCTATTCTAGTGAATCAAAGGCTTCAGGCATAGTAGGTAAGCACTCTTACCAACTGAACTACATACATCCCCAACAACAAACTTTTAAACATTAGCCTGAAGAGTCCAATGTAATCCAAAATAATTATTACCGCAAAGCCACCACTGTCTTTAGGGAGGCATGCAGGCCTTCTGCAAAATGGGTTGAGAACCACAGAGAGCTTCTTTTTCTGTTTGTGTGTTTGTTTTGCATAGCAGCTTCTTGAGATAGTTTATGTCGCTAAAAGCTCTATTAATTATTTTTCTCCAAGGGAGAGCTAAACTTCATGATGAACTTATCTGACCCTAAAGCCACTCCAAAAGCAAAACAAGAGAGCTCTCAGATCATAATCAAGTAGGAACTGTACCGTACCTCTCTCCACCAGCTGTGCACTTACCAGTTTGTAACTGCAAACTGTTTCTCCAGCAGTGTCACTCCTTTGTGGAGCTGACTTCAGCCTTCAGATTAAACAAAAGGAACAAGAAAGGACCTGTCCTCCAAGCTAAACTGAGGCAGGGCTCAAGGTCAAAATGTAACCTATCCCTACAAAATTGATAAAGCAACGGAGTTTCCTCTAGTGACTTAAGAGACACTAGGCGCGGTAAGGGACCTGGTAAACATAAGTCAGGGCTAGCCGTCTCAGTTCTCTGCCACTAGCAAGCTCAGCATGACTATCAATATCTTGAGGGCAAATCCTATCATTTTCTTTAGAAAAGAAAAAGCTAATTTTAAAAAGATTTTCACTACTATAAACTGTGCTTGTGTGTGGCAGATCCTCCTGTGAGCTTCCTGTCCTGAGTGCTGAGAACTGAAATCCCATCCTAACCCTAACCACTGAGCAATCTCTCCAGCCCAGAAAAGATTGTTTATTAGGTATCTGTCGATTCTGTTACAACTTTAATAAATGAGAAGCTATCAGAAACTGGCCTAAAATTCCAGCACTTGAGAGGTGGTGACAGAGGGAGCAGGAGTTCAAGGTCATCTTAAACTACAGACAGAGAGTTTCGGGCCAGCCTAGGACGTGAGACTGCCGGAAAACAAACAAACAAAACAATAACAAAAAACAACCTAGAGAAGAAAAATATACAAAGGTCCAAATTATGAGCTGTAAGATTACTAATACTGAAGCCAGGCAGTGGTGGCTGCACACCTTTAACCCCAGCACTCGGTGACAGAGCAGGTGGAGCTCTCTAAGTCTGAGGCCAGCCTGGTTTATAAGAGTGATTTCCAGAACAGCTAGGACCATTACACAAAGAAACCCTGTCGGGTGTGTGTGTGTGTGTGTGTGTGTGTGTGTGTGTGTGTGTGATTCCTAATACTGAGCTAGTAATAAAATAATTATGTCTCAACTAACATGAAAAACAAAACACAGGCCAGGCATAGTGAAGCATGTCTTTAGTCCTAGCACTCAGGAGGCAGAGGCTGGAGGATAGGGTTCCAGGTCATCCAAGGCAACTAGTAAGACCCTGTATCCCTGTATCAAATTTTTTTAAAAAAAAAAATTAAGCATAAGCACTTTAGTACCAAAGTTTTTCAACTTTGGGTACTTGATTCTTTCTTGGAGAGCAGGCGTGCTGTTCTGTGCCTCATAGGGCACTGAGTAGTATCTTTGGCTTCTAGTCTCTGTGTGCCAGTCACACCCCCAGCTTCCATTATTTCAGCCAAAAATGTCTCTAGACATTACCAAATGGCATGTGTGTATATATGCAGGACTGAACTCAGTTTAGAACCACTACTCAAGAGAAATAACATTCAATGAGAAGCTTGGGATATCTAAGGTACGAGACACAATCAAAAGATACACTGCAGTCAAGGGTAAAAACCTGTGCTACTCAGGTCCAGTGTTCCTTTGCTCCGTACCTGACTCTGCCAGCATCTTCACAGCCTTGGCCTTGGCCAGTTCCAGGGCTGTTACCCAGCGCTGCCGCTCTACTTCTGAGCTGGCCTTCAAGTGGTAGGTCTGAGCACCGCCATTGGAAATGATAAAGTTGCAAGAGTCTTCCACAGTGATGTTGGCTGTGGCGAGGTTGATGGTACCACGGCAGGTGTGTCTCATTTCTGCCTTGGACCTGCCATAGCAAGACAAAAAGGCTAAACAGAAAGGCTAAACAGCAAGACATTTGTCCTCCTCCACTTCTAGTTTCTTTCATAACTCTGGGCACTTTGAAAATTAAGTAGTGTTAGGAATTAACAAAGTCTTGTTATAGTTCTCTCAACCCTGGAAATTTAAACAGTAGGAGGCAGTGGGAAAGCTTCCCAAGCTTATAAGCATTATGTGAGTCGGATTTTATTGCCCCACTGTTCCTCCTCCCATTAGTTTGAAAAACACAGTCTTTACTGAGCTAGAATTGCATGAAATATTAATTCAGCAGTTAATAAGTACAAATGAATGAATTTTGACAAGTGGATACAATTGTGAAACCACAACCACAATCTAAGTGAAGATACTTCCCTCACCTGACAAAGTTCCCTCGTGCCCACTGCAGACAGAAACTACTTTTTACTTAGCAAGTTATAAAACACTTTATAACCTTGTGCAACAAAAATTTTTGACACTCTCATTCTCTAAGAATAGCTCCATTTTTATACACTGAGCCACCCCCACACTGTAAATCAGCCCAAATGAGAACTGTCATGCAACACTTAGGATTATATTGCAGAAGTGTATAAAAGGCAAATCTTAAGTGATTAGACTATTAAATATTGGTCATGGCTCAAATGATAAGAAATAAGAATAATTGCCAGTCTGAGACAATAAAGAAAGAATAAGCACAAAAGAATCACCAGGCATTTCACTCTTTCTGGAAAATGCAGTTTCCTAAGTTCCAGACTTTTATTGGTGGGAACTCCTAAGCCATCCTATTAATAGCCAGGAAAGACTCAGCAGGTCTGCACTTAAGAGGACTGGGTGTAAAACTTTCCCCCAATCTCTACTGACAGTTCTATTAATAGGCTAACTTTTGAACTTTACAACATTACTTGGTGACAACAAATTACAAAGCACTTGACATATAAATATCAAGATTCGCCTTAAACATCAAAATCTCAGCACTACATGCATGCAGAGAAAACTGCTCATGTCTTCACTATCGCTGGCTATGCCCAGGGACCTTCAGGTTCAAACTGCACTTCTCCCTGTCCAACTCGGAACATAAAGAGGCCAAAGTCCTCTGCCACAGTACAAAGCAGTAGAGCCAAACAGCAAAACACACCTGGCACATCCAGAATTCCTACATGCCAGGAAGGACACACACCCTTCCCCAGACACCAAGATTTAGGATGTTTGAGTGAGTCTGTTTGCTGCCCTTGAAGACAGATCCGCTGTTGTTCATTTCATCTCGTCTAACCTTTCTTTCTCAAATGTACTAATGAGCAATAAGGGATCACGGGGTGGGGGTGGGGGTCTCAAAGGACTGGCCATTTTCCATGCCCTGCACCTGCCACTGTAACGTGAATCCCTGCTTTTTCTATTCTTACCTCCCAGCCCCGAGCTTCAGTTACACTATGAATAATGCAGACTGAATTAGAGAGCCACAGCTGAAGGCCAGTTCACACTCACTACCTGGGCCCTTTATCACACTTCCACTAACAGCCTCCTAGGATCTCTTTTGCCTCCACTGTCTTCATGCACCAAAGAAGGCTCTTGGATAATATAAAGTCCATAGCTGTTCAACAGACACTAAGGAACATTGGGAGGGAGGCAGGCTTGACCACAGCGCTCAGGCTTGGGCAAACATACCTATGGCTATTAATGTTTAGAACAGATGCAGGAAAGATTCTGAGCCTGCAGTCAAAGTTCTTCAGTCATTACAATATCACATGGTTAGTTTCTGGCTAGAAAGTCCTTGCCTGAAAAGGCCAGATGAAATAGTAATTTAATCTCTAGAAGCTAAAAGGAAAACTAATACTGTAGCCTGGGGTGTTTTGGGGAGAGCTGGGATCCTGTGTAAGAGAGTTATGGGGCATCTTAGTAAAGAAGCAAAAGAAAGACGAAAAGGAAGGCTTGCTCATGTCTGTTCTTCTGTCATCAGAGGATGGGGTCTATGAAGGAGAAAGGTATTTTAGAAATGGTATACTTAAGAGACTGTAGCTTTGGGCTGGAGAGATGGCTCAGAGGTTAAGAGTGACTGCTCTTCCAAAGGTCCTGAGTTCAATTCCCAGCAACCACATGGTGGCTCACAACCATCCGTAATGAGGTCTGGTGCCCTCTGCTGGCCTGCAGGCATACACACAGACAGAATACTATATGAATAATAAATAAATACTAAAAAAAAAAAAAGAGACTGTAGCTTTTGGACGTCTGACAACAGAGGAGGAATAACATAGTTAAGTCATTCCAGGAAAGAGATGGGATCACAGGCACCCTACTAGGAAGAATAAACTGCCAATGATGTAGGAAGGCAGTACTTCATGGAAACTCTGGAGGTGGGGTAATGCATCGACAGATAATCCGGACACTGTTGATTGGTTGCTTGTGAGGGGGACCACCCTAGTTAGCAAGGACAGGCTGATGGCATACTTTAGTATGTTTTGGAAGGAGTTTTCGCAGAGTCAGCTACTGTGAGAAAGAAGGTAAAAGTAGCAACAGATATGAAGGAGAAAGCAACAAGTAAGTTATTAATGTCCAAGGTCAACACTGATTAAGATGGAGTCTAAACAATGAAGTAGCTTGCAAAGCAGAAAACTTGACTGGATTACAAAGGCCATAGAATATTTTAAATTTTTCTTTGAATTATTTTATGTGGAGCTTTTTGTTTACTTGTTTGGGTTTGGTTTTTATTTGTTGTGAGTTTTTAGAGACAGGGTGTCTCTGTGTAGCCTTGGCTGCCCTGGAAGACCAGGCTGGCCTTGAACTCACAAAGATCTGCCTGACTCTGCCTCCTAAGTGCTGGATTAAAGGCATTCACAATCACCACCGGGCTTATTTTATGTCTTTTGCCTGCTTTTATGTACAGGCAGTTAAGTGCTCTTAACTATTGAGCTCTCTCTCTGGCCAAGACCATACAACATTAAAATCCTTGGATAATGCACATTTTTTTGAGTATGTTGTTCTGGCTGTCCTGGAACTTGCTATGGAGACCAGGATGCCTCAAATTCATAGAGCTCCACCTGCCCCTGCTTTTTGCTGGGATTAAAGTCTTGTTGTCACCATGCCCAACCCTTAATGAACAATATTTGAAAATGGGGGGAGGGGGGGAGATCAATGATTTATGAACCAAATTAGGATATGAATCAAGTGAACATTAGGATAATAGTCAATTAAAACAAGATATGAGCTTGAATACATGGGAAAAAACTGTGGGTCAAACTAAAGCTTTAGATGTATCTTATAACCCTAAACCGAGTTCTAGAAGAGCAGAAGAAAAGGGCCGCATTAAAACTAATTCAGAATACAGCAATGCAAATACACCTACTCACAACTAACGCTGCATAAACAGAGCAGGAACTATCTTAAGGCATCTTCTGTGGCCGAGAAGAGATAAGAATGGCCCCACAACAACCTCCAATTCCAACTCTCCTTACAGGTCTCTAAAAGACAAGCCAATGCTGTTGAGGAGAAAGTTACTTGGCCCTGAGCCTTTTGGTAGTAGTGACTACTGGTGACACTACAAAGAAATACAGGCTGAGCTCCTGCTCTGCATCAGAGGCCTGGGTTCCCAAACCGGATGGCCTTTACGAAGGGATGTCAGTGAGAAATGGAATTATACTAAGCAAATTCCTCTTACCGTATACTTCTGTACTTTTTGCATGAAACACATTAGAACCATAATCCATAAACTGTTTTCGGTAATTATCTCTGCATCCAATTGGTTCATGTGGCAGTGACCTTGGTTTTAGGTTATATTGGTATAAACTGTAGTTTCGAACCTGATTTTTCCAAGACCTTGGGAGAGCTACCAATGCTAAGTCTGCTTCCTTGTCAGGAACCTGAGAACCTGTCCTAACTCCCAGGGAGCTAGAGCTATGAATACTGAATGAAATGTAGCATGTAAGGCAGCCAGCCACAGTGCCCAGCCAGTGGGCACTTATCCCCAAACACCTCTCAACACTTCTGTCTCCTCTGTCTAGTAATATAAGCCCCATAGTGTGACATGTTATGACCACGTTATGAGTCATGGTAAGTATACATTAACCATACCAAAATAAGCATTGGAAAACTTTAATAATCATTTCAAATACATGCATTCTTCCTTTAATAAAACTCAATCTTAAGTAAAACTATAAAGAGCACGGAACTGCTGGATAAGACAATCATTCCTGTGGGAGGAGATGGGGCAAGCACAAGCTAAGCTATGGTAACTCCATTCTCGGCTGTCCAGATCAAGAAAGCAAGCGCAAGCTTGGAGAGGTAAGACATACGGTGGACGGAATCCCTAAGTCTCCCCGCCCGCGGTGCTTTGCTGTCTGAATGTGTGGAGTGAACAAGCAAGGGTAGCTCTATCGAGAGTGTATTAAGAACCTTTAATTTTAGAGACTGGACACAAAAAGTTAAGAGTTAGAACTTTCACTGTAAGTTCCCGAGGGGCAGTGCCTGGGCTGGGTCTATGCCTCTCCAGCCTCATAACAGTGCCTCACTTGCAGAATTAGTGATTGCACCCACGTGGTAGCGGAAATACAATGGCAGAGCAGATGCTCTCCAAACAATTGCTGACAGGAAAGACCCGGGGATGGAGGCAGACTAGGCACCAGAGACGGGTGATGGCGGGGACAGGAGCGGCGTGTCAAATCGGGAGGGTCTGACTTTTGCAAGCTGTCAACCTATACAGGTGACAGCCAGGGACCCAGGGCGACCTTGGCAGCGAAGCCGGCCGGCCAAGAGTGACAGCGCGGGTCCGTGGGCTGCACTTGGGAGGGAGGCCAGGTGAGCGCGGCGCCCCGGAAGCAGTTACCTGTAGTAGCTCAGCAGCCCGTTGCTCAGCACGAACCATCGCCGCTGGTAGCCTTTGATGTAATTGGTCCATTTGAAGAGCCAGCCCTCTCTAGCAGAGCCCGAGCCCCCGGCGCCCGAACCGCCCGAGCCCGCGGCTGGCGGTGCAGAGCCCGGGCCGCCCGCCGCCACTCCCCCGGCCGTGGGGCCCGGGCCGCCCGCCGCCGCCGCCGTCGCGGACGCCACCCCGGAGCCGGGCCCCGCGTCCCCGCGTCCGCCGCCGCCTCCCACCGCGGGTGGACCCGCGCCGCCGCCGCCCGGAGCCGCGATGGCGGCCGGGCCTGGCCCCACCACTCCTCTCAGCTCGGTCGCCGCCATAAGCCGCCGCCGCCCGGAGAGACACGACCGGAACCGCCTACGAGCGCCGCCACCGCCGCCCGGAGCGCCCAACACGGCTAGCGCTTCAGCCGCCGCCGCGCAGCGTCCCCGCCCCGCCAGCCCCGCCGCGGGAAGGAGGGCTCGGCCGCCGGGAAGGAGGGCGGCGATTGGTGCCGCCAAATGTCACTTGCGGAAGACCCCGCGGACATTGGCATTTCTCTCGGGCCTGTCATGCTACTCCGCCCAGTGAGAAGCTCGGGGCGCGACGCGTCCTCCAGACCTGCTTTCGATTGGTTCACAGAGAAGCCAATCAAGCGGGTCTACAAAACCATTGGTGCTTTTCTGAAGTCCGAGGACGGGAGAATGTAGAGTGCCCGGCCGGTTTGGCCTCCGATTGGCGAGTATTCCCGTCAGTCATTTCAGTTTATGCTTCTGTCACTGCCACGTCACCCCCGCCCATCGCTCTGCCCTTCATCCTCTTCCGCCCTTAGGGATTGGTGGTTGGTATCAGCTGCTCAAGCCTTTCTACCAATTACTGAGCGCGTTGAGGTAAAAGGGGCAGAGCCCGGCCTTCACATCCTCACTCTTATTTTTTATTGGCTGACACCTCTGTCTTTCACACGTCGATGGGCTATGGCTGGAGATGATTGGCCCTGGATATTGTCAGTGAAAGCTGGGGAAGGCCGAGACGTCAAATAAATTCCTGGATGCGCGAGTGGGCCGCGCCCTTCTGGTCGCAGCTTTAAGGAAGTGGTGGACTTGTATAAGCGCTCTCTGGTGTGGGCATGATGTGGAGTTCCTTCCTTCTGAATTAAGATTTGCAGATGGGTTCGGGGAGAGAGAGATGGACGGTTTCTGGGTCCTCTTAGGGTTCTCTTCTCAGGCCCTGTTTCCTGAAGAACCCAGAAAGAGCTTCCTCAGCTTCCTTCTGGACCCATGACGCTTCCCCTTACCCCCACCTCATTCTCTTGATTTACCCTCTGTCTCTTCATTCTAGATGATTATAAACTTCTACTGGTTCTAACTATCAGTTTGCCGACGTAGTTTCCGGGAAGGATAGATGGGCAAGGACCTAGCTGTCCTTATATTTCTTTTCCAGATCGAAAGACCCTTACTAGGTTTAGTGTGGTAAAAACACAAATAATTCTCTTGTTTGTTGTTTGGCTTTGTTGTTGTTTGGTTTTGTACTGAGTGTTGAATCATTCGGTTTAATGAGTTTAATTACAGCTTGTGTTGGGGGGGGGGGTCACAAATTCAGTTACTAGTGCACCATTAAGCGGTTGTAAGCCATTATAAAAACAGCCAAAATCTGTAATTCAGGGAACCTAATAGCTGTTAGAGTTTGAACTGGCAGTAGGAATAGGATTGATCTTTTTTTATTCATTGCTTTTAATTATGTGTGAGGGTATGTGTCTCTGTGTGTGTTTGCACTTGTGTGCAGGTACTTGTGGATGCCAGTAGAGGACATATGATCCCCAATCCCCAGGAGCTGGAGTTAAAGTGATTGGGTAGCCAACCCGTAGGGATAATGGGAACAGAACTTGCCTCTTTAACCATCTCTCTAGCCCCAGGAGTCGCTTTTAGAGCCTGCGGAAACTATTTTCCTCATCGATGTCAAGAAAGTAATCTAAGCCAGGCAGTGGTGGTTCATGCCTTTAATCGAGCACTTGAAAGCCAGAGGCAGGAAGATCCGTGAGTTCAAGGCCAGCCTGGTCGACAATGTAGGTTTCAGTATGGGCTACACAGAGAAACCTTGTCTCAGAAAAAAATTTAAAAAAGGACACTGACATAGCTCTCACCTGGAGGTAGTGCCTTTAAAACAGCACTCAAGAAGCAGTGGCTGGCAGGCTACAGAGTGAGTTCCAGGATGGCCAGGGCTACAAAAGACTAAACAGAAAAAGTAATCTAACCTCTTTTGTTTGAAAAGCCTGACTTCTTGCTTCAGTTAAAACATTTACAGGTGATAGCAGAAAGGAAGGACCTTACAATAGTGCAGTTGTAATAAAGTTTGTTTGAATTTTGACAAACCGCAAACGGATGTAAAAAAAAAAAATGTGAGCAGTGCTGCCACGTATCCCTCCGGTCAGTGTGGGATCACAAAGGGAAACACGCACTTTTAAAACCAGGAGATATGGCTGTCCCCATTTCAACCCAGTAATCTACTTTAACGCCGCTATTCCAGGGACAGCATTTTAAACGAGGTCCCTGTGATCTTGCAGCACAAAGTATAAATGTCATTGATTATTTCTTGCCAAAATAATTGAAATGGAATCAAATAAAGCCTCTAGATCTGAACTCCGGTTTCTAGGGGCTAGAGAAAGCCATTCAGTCATAGTCTAAGGAGACAGACAAATCAAGGATGTGGGGTCCCGGGAGATGGCTCAGAGGTTGTGATGTTTTCTTCTCTTGCTCAGGAAGCAGATGCAGGCAGATCTCTGAGTTCGAGGCCAGCCTGTTCTACAAAGTGAGCTCCAGGACAACTAGGGCTACACAGAGAAACCTTGTCTAGAAAAACCAACCAACCAAACAAACAAACGAAAAATATTTGGAAAACTATGCCCAAGTATATAGAGGTGAATGTTACACTATCTATAATTTACCTTGAAATGATTCAGCACAAAAGGCAGAAAAAGGAAGACAGCCTCTCAGGGTTAATTGTCATCAGTGAGACAGAGCATCTGAGAAATGACTTAAAGTAGGAAGAATTTGTTTTGCCTTATGGTCGGGATCTCTTTGCTCCATTGATTCTGGGCCTGTGTGATGAGACAGAGCATGGGGAGTGTGCAGCGCAGCAAAGCACCTTACTTGTTAGCCCACAGCAAACAAGGGCAGGTCCCAGCGGTCTACCTTCCTCCAAATCTTAGAGAGATGACTCTGCACTAAGAGTGTTTGCTGCTCTCTCTGTCTCATTTCTATCTCTTTCTCGCTAGTTTATTGAGACAGGATTTCTGTATGTAACAGTCCAGGCTGTCTTGCAACTCACTTTGTAAACCAGGTTGGCTTCAAACTCACAGAGATCCTCCTGCCTCTGCTTCCCAAGCGCTGGGATTAAAGGCATGCGCCACCACCGCCCCACCTTACTATACCTATAAAGGACTGAGGCTCAGTGTCCAGCACCCATAATTCCCACCTGTCTGTAACTCCAGTTCTAGGGGAGTTGGTGCTTCTTTTGACCTCCTTAGGCCCCTGTACACACTATGTGTACAGTGCACATACATATTCTCAGGCACACACAAGTGTACATAATTTTTTTTTAAAATAGGTTTGTCTATTGATTAGTCCAAAGCCCTTATGAATCAATCACCTCCCAGCATTTGAATCCACCACATGGGGGAACCAAGCCTTCAAGAAAGGAGCCATTCGGCAGGCAGGCACTCAGTGTATGTAAATCATCACAGGGGAGTGTACTCTAGAATCTGCACACATGTCAATGTACATACCTATGTGCTTACGAGCAAAGCAAATATAGCAAAAGTGGAGTGGGTCTTGCATCGTTGGTTGGTTTTCTCACATGTGAAATATATCACTGTCCGTTGTGCTACAGTTTTTATTTTTGTTCAAAAATATTTTCGAACAGCTGCATGTGGTGAAACATGGCTTTTTCTTAGCACTTGGCAGGCAGAGGCAAGACAATCTCTGAGTTCGAAGCCAGTCTGGTCTACTGAGCCAGTTCCAGGACAGCCAGAGCTATGCAGAGAAACTGTCTCAAAAAACCATAAAGGAAAAAGACTTGCCGGTTGTGGTGGTGCACACCAGTAGGATTTGTTGAAGGAGGCAGAGGTAGGAGGATCATGAGTTCAAGGCCAGCCTGGGCTACACATTTAAAAAAACAAGACGTAAAAAATGCTAATTTGAATTATTGTTGTCACTGCACACTGCCTCCAGAATACTGTTCAGAATTTTTAGTCTGACAGATGAGGCCCTTCTGTCAGTCATCTCTGCCCTCCAGCCTCCTCTCCTGCTTTTGTCTCCACGCCCCATTAAACCAATCTACACACCTTCTCCAGGTGGGCTTTGGGTTTCTGCCTGGTGCCCTTGTAGAGACTTTCTGTCCATTCCAGTGGCCAATGTGATTAGTGTTATGCCCAGATCACAGAGTCCCACAAAACCAACTAGGAGACAGAGTCCTGTATGTAAAAACAAAGAGCCTTTATTCTTATGCAAGTTTGCAAACTCGGACTCTTATGTGTCCAATGTAATCAGAGAGCCCAGAGCTCAGTTAGAGTTGAGTTTTTATGGTAATAAAGGTGGGGGCAAGGAATTTCTAAGGTTCAGGACCCCTGATTCACTGACATTTGTCTAGGGGTGTCCTGGTTAAAAGCAATGGATATGTTCTGGCAGCTGATCCTATCTACAAGGGTTGGAACCTTAGGAATTTCCTTTGGATGGTTTGTTCCTAGGTGGTGCCGGGTAGTTTCAGTTTGTGGTCTTTTATGGGAACCAGGTATTGCCTCAGAGTAAACTGTGGAGACTCAGGCCTCCATTGAGTTTGTCATGGCTGGGTCCTACAATTAGCACGTGTTTATAGGGTATCCCCTGATTTCCACACTTTAGCATTCCCCCTTCTTCAGACTCAGACTTTCCCTATGATATTGCCTTAAGTGTTAGTCAAAACATCAGAGAAAAGCACATTGAAGAAGGGGACATTAGTTTTAGATCATAATTTTTGTTGTTGTTGTTGTTTGTTTGTTTGTTTAAGACAGGGTTTCTCTGTGTAACAGTTCTGGCTGTCCTGGAACTTGCACCCAACAGATATGTTCCCATGGATTCACTGGAAACAGACACTGGGATTTTTACCTGGTAAGTCACTGCCACATGGCGATACACAGGTTAATAGAAATGGGTTAAATTAAGATGTAAGAATTAACCAATAAGAAACTAGAACTAATGGGCCAAGCAGTGATTTAATTAATACAATTTCTGTGTGATTATTTTGGGGCTAAGATAGCCGGGTTGTTTGGACAAACAAGTGGGCCCTCCTTCCAACAATGATGCACCCAAAAGGTCTGCTTCACTAATCCCTTTGTCAATCCATCCAATCAAGATTAATCATTATGGGGCTGTGAGATGACTCAGGGTTAAGATCATGTATCGTTCTTACAGAGGACCAGAATTCTGTTCCTTGCTCTTACATCAGGCAGCTCACAATTGCCTGTTACTCCAGCTTCAGAGGGACCCAAACCCTCTGGCCTCCAAGGGAACTCATAATCACACTCACATGTACACACACACACACACACACACACACACACAATTAAAGATAAATTTAGAATACTTTTGAAAGGTTAACTATTGCATCTTGTCTTGCAAAGATTTATATTTCAGACCTATCTCCCCCACTACAGGGTGCCTCCGGCTAAGGTTCCATTCATCCCTGCATTATGCTTGGTTTTAACTGTGCATATGCTATCCACTTGACACCTCAGTCACGTGTTGGAAACACCAGAGCAAACCTACAAATAGACTGGCTCCACGTGAAGCATAAAGAATCTGAGGGTCAAATGCATACTCAACTACACAAATGAACATACATGGTATTTGTACAGAGAAAAGATTTATAATAACGATACACACAGGAAAAGCTATGGAGGGCAACTGGGGTGTTAGGAAAGAGAGTAACACGTGTAATTTGTTTCAAAGAAGAATAGACACCTTTTAAGCTGTTAGGAAAAAAAATGGAGACAGTCATCCATGTGAAAGAGTCTGAGGAAGAAAAAGACAGTGACCCAGGTGGAGACAGAACATGGTACTCGGAGATCTGAAGGGCTCTTATGAAGTCTGGATTTCTTTCTTAGTGCACAGGGATTCAGTTAAAGCAAGTGACTGTCGTCTGAGGTTTTCTGATTATTCGGATATGTTGGACACACGGAGAGTCTGGGTTTGCAAAGTTGTATAAGAATAAAGGTTCTTTGCTCAGTCTCCTAGTTGGTTTTTGGGGGGACTTCACGGATCTGGGCATAACAAGGTCAGCTGGCTCTGTGGGTTTTCCCATTATGACTTGACCCTTCTTGCTCTTTGACTGGACTCCAGGGACTCGGCCCAGTGCTTGACTATGATGACAATTAGGGTAGTTACCAGTCTGATTACAGGAGAAAGTCAGTTCAGGCACCCTCTCCACTATTGCTAGGAGTCCTAGCTGAGGTCATCCTTGTGGATTCCTGGGTTTTTCCCTAGCACCAGGTTTCTCCCTAACCCCATAATGGCTCCCTCTAATAAGATCTCTCTTTCATTACTTGACCTTCCCAAGCATCTTGTTTCCTCCGCTCTAACCCTCCTTCTCTCCTCCCTCCAGTTTACCCAGGAGATCTTTTTTTAATTATGTATACAATAGTCTGTCTGTGTGTATGCCTTCAGGCCAGAAGAGGGCACCAGACGCCATTACAGATGGTTGTGAGTCACCATGTGGTTGCTGGGAATTGAACTCAGGACCTTTGGAAGAGCAGGCAATGCTCTTAACCACTGAGCCATCTCTCCAGCCCCTACCCAGGAGATCTTATCTGTTTCCCCTTCCTAGGGCCATCCACTGTGCAGCCCTTATCTTTATGGGTCTGAGCACAGGAGTTCTTTGTTTTCAATGAGTCTGTTTGACTTCAGCCTCTCTTCTAGCATGCATTTCACACAACAGTTTCCAGGGCGGATCTTCTTAATCTAGTCTGTTCTTCCTCCAGAATTCTAGATCAACCTGCCTCTGCCTCCTGATGGCTGGGATTAAAGATGTGTGTCATCACACCTGGCTTCCATCCAGGATTCTCAATGGCTTCCTTGATATGGAGATTGAAATTCAACAACTCTTCTGCTAGGTTCTAACCTTCCTTTACAATCTTGATTTTCACCATTATTCTATTTCAGCATACCTACCAAACACAAATGCTTTGGACATTTATGCACTCATGACTTCTTCTTCTTCTTCTTCTTCTTCTTCTTCTTCTTCTTCTTCTTCTTCTTTTAAAAGCAAAAACTCCTTTTACAACTTGGGCAGTGGTGGCACACACTGGGCAGTGGTGGCACACACCCAGCACTCAAGAAGCAGAGGCAAGCGGATCTCTGTGAGTTCAAGGCCAGCCTGGTCTACAAGAGCTAGTTCCAAGATAGCCTCCAAAGCTACAGAGAAACCCTGTCTTGAAAAACCAAAACAACAAAAATAAACAACAAGAACAAACAAAAATAAAAAAAAAAGACTCCTTTTACATACATACCCCTCCTCTGTGTTTGTTTGGTTTTTGTTTTGTTTTGTTTTGGGGATAGTTTTTCTATGTATCCCTGGCAGTCCTGGAACTCATGTAGACCAGGCTAGCCTCAAATGCACAGAGATCCACATGCCTTTGCCTCCTGAGTGTTGGGATTAAAGGTGTGTATCACCTTGCCTGACTGGGAATGTGTCATGTTTTAGCAATTAGAAATAAAATGGATATGAAGAAGAAAGATCTGTGTGCAGGGTTTTTCTTTCTTTTTAAGTTTATTTTTTAAGTTAACATACAGAGAAGTAGGTTTCATTACAGCATTTTCTTTGTCTGTGCGCACATGTGTGTATGTGGGTACATGCATGGATGCATGTGCACGTAGAGGCCAGAGGTCAACCTTGGGTGATCACCTTGTTTATAGTGACACGAGTCCCTCATTGGCCTGGAACTTGCTGACCTGGCTATTTTGGGGATCTGCTTCTCTCTGCCTCCCCAGCACTGAGATTACAGGTGTGCGCCATCATAGCCAGCTTTTTGAATAAGGGTTCTGGAGATTAACCAGTGAGTTTTTTTGTTTTTATTTTGTTTGCTTTTTCCCAAAGCAAGCCCTTTACTGATTATCACTGCAGTCCCCATTACAGGATTTCCACACAAATCCTTTGTTCTTAATTAATCTCTCCTCTGCTCTGCTGCTGCCTTCTCCCTCAGATACTCCCCTGTCTGCTTCCTAGGTCATTTTTCTTCCTTCTGAGCATACACGCTTTTAACAGAAACACGTGTCTTACTTATCAGGTCAAACCTTTAAACTTATTTTGTCGTTGTGCGTGGTGGCATTGGCTCTATGGCCCAGCTTTCACCTGTGATATTTTACCAATGGTGCAGATGTTTGTGGTGGTGAAAATCTTGTTAATGTAATGCAGTGTGAGCACTGGGCCCCATTTTACCCTCACTTCATAATGTGTTTTAATCGATATAACACATTGTTACTGGGAAACGTAATCTTTTTTTAAGTTTTAGTTATTGATTGATTGCTTTTTTTTTTTTTTTTTGGTATGTGTGTGTTTTCAAAGTACTCACCATATATCTCAGGCTGGCCTAGAACTTGCTCTGCAGACCAGGCTGGCTTTAAACTGACAGAGCTCCTCCTGCCTTGTGCCGTCATGCTCCAACAACTGACTTGTTGTTTTGAGCGACAGCAGGAGTCTCCCTTTCTCTCTCTCTCTCTCTCCTCTCTCTCTCCTTTTTTTCAAGACAGGGTTTCTCTGTGTAGCTCTGGCTGTCCTGGAACTTGCTCTGTAGATCAGGCTGGCCTAGAACTCAGACTGCCTCTCCCTCCTGAGTGCTGGGATCAAAGGTGCGCACCAACACTGCCCAGCTAAGGAGTCTCTTTGTAAATATGAATATGAAGTAATCTGAGTTTGTTTTAGACTGAATTCTCCCAATGTTTTACTGGGAAACACTCCCTTGTGGGAAATGAAAGCAGCAGGAAGGGTGAGAAACCAAAGAAAGCAATGCCATGGCAACAGAGACCCTCAATCCCAACATGAGCTAGACCAGAGTCAGTTTACTGAGGTGTTCAAGCTTCAGAGTAGATAAGGCTCAGTCTTCTCCCTGAAGACTGTCCAGGGAGTATGCAATCCTGAGAAACAGACACTCACTCAGCTGTGAGCCCTCAGCCACCTGAGGGCAGTGCCCAGTCCCGAGGTGGGCATCTAGGTGGTGGCTCCAGAGCATCCTATACTTCACAAGCACATCCCTCTTAGGTCAAGACCTTTTTAGTTCACTTAACCTACGTGAAAGACTCTGGTAGAAGCTGCATCTGGTAATCCCATTGTTGCTTGCGCTTGCCAGAGGGACACTAATTCCAGCTCCCCCTAAGCGATTCATAATGCCTACCAGTTCCAGGTACTGTTATCAGAGCAGGAAAGAGCTTGGGGAATGAATTCTATTTTTGTGAACACTGGGGATTGGTCTAATTTCCTTGTTTGCTGTCTAACTTTTCCTGGAGCCAGGGCTATCTCTAAGCCTTCTAGCCTTCCCCTTTCGCTCAAGTCTGGGCAACAGAATGATGTAATTCAGTGAAACTAAGGAGACAGAGTGAAGGAGTTAGAACAGATCTGAGAGAGTCTCAAGGGAAATAATGGGCCTTCTGCTTTTGGATTTTTAGATGCAAGAACCACATTTGGTGTGTTTTGTGTCTAACCATGTGAGGGAATCATAGTTTTCAAATAAGGAGAGCTTCACGTGCCCTCACAGGAGGCACCATTTACTGCTTATTCATTCAGTCACAGTGTCCCAGGGCCTTGGTCACCTGGGCTTAAGTCCTGTTTTCAGTAAATAAATTCAATCTTGGGCTGTTGATACAATAGCTCGCCAATTTTCTTATCACCATATTAATAACTGTTTCTTAAGGATTTGGGGGAAGGATTAAATAAAACACAGGAAATGTGCCTTAATATAGGATACGAAATGCTAACTATAATTATTAATTGTGCAAGATCATTAGAGCCCAACATATCTCACCCAAGTTGTGGTTCATATTTGAAGCCTCTCTCCTACAGGCTCATATGCAGAAGGTTTGGTCCCTAGTGAGTGGTCATATTAAGAGGTGATGGGATCACAGGACTCTAGCCTCATCATTTGGAAACTCATAACTGAATGGGCTATCAGGAGATGAGGCCTGGTTAGAGGAAGTAGATTTATGGGGCTTTGGGGCTGACATTTGGAGGGCTATCCTTACTCCTGGACTCTTCTGTATGATATTTTATTTGTATTTTAATAAATAAAGCTTTCCTGAAGTTCAGATAGTAAAACAGTCTTGCAAACCAGGCAGTGGTGACATACACCTTTAATCCCAGTAGTCACACTAGTTGCTATAGAAACTGGGAGGTAACAGTGCATGCCTTTAATCCTAGCCCTAGAGAGGATTATAGACAGGAGGACACAGCTCTCTGATGTGGGATTCCCCTCTGTATGCTGTGAATACCATTGGTTAATAAAGAATCTATTTCAGCCAGTGGCTCAGCAGAGTAGAGCTAGGCGGGGAAAACTAAACTAAATGCTGGGATAAAGGAGGTAGAGAAGCCATGTAGCTCTACTGGAGAAAGATGCCTGACAAAACTTTACCTGGTAAGCCACAGCCATGTGTTGATATACAGATCAATGGAGATGGGTTAGTTTAGAATATAAGAGTTAGCCAGAAATACACTTAAGCTATTGACCAAACAGTGTTGCAAATAATACAGTTTCTGTGTGATTATTTCAGGGCTGAGCATCTGGGAACAAACAAGCAGCCTCCTTCTTACTATAGCTCTCAGGCATAGTTTCATTCCGAGGATTCCTGGAGACAGGATTGCCATTTTGGACTGAGGTAGAGGTAAGAGCCACTGGCTGGCTGTTTTGCTTTTCTTTTCTTTTTCAATATTTATTTATTATGTATACAATAGTCTGTCTGTGTATATGTCTGCAGCCCAGAAGAGGGCACCAGACCTCATTACAGATGGTTGTGAGCCACCATGTGGTTGCCGGCAATTGAACTCAGGACCTTTGGAAGAGCAGGCAATGCTCTTAACCACTGAGCCATCTCTCCAGCCCCCTGTTTTGCTTTTCTGACCTTCAGGTTGAACCCCAAGATTTGTCTCTGAGTTTTTATTAATTGTGCTACATTCTTCCTCTGCCTTCTACCTACCATGAAGGGAAATTCTCCATCTACCACATGCTCTTTGCCTTGATGCTTTGTCTCAACACACTTGGGATCAGAAGCAATGGAACCAAGTGAGCAAGGGCTGAACCCATGAGACCAAAATCAGCACTTCATTTCTTAAATTATTGTTGTTAAAGTTATTTTATTATTGTTTTGTTTTTTCAAGACAGGGTTTCTCTGTGAACATTCCCAGCTGTCCTGAACCTCACTTTGTAGACCAGGCAGGCCTTGAACTCACAGAGATCCACCTGCCTCTGCCTCCCAAGTGCTGGGACTAAAGGTGTGCACCACCACCATCTGGCAACGATTTTTTAAGTGTGTGTACATGGATGCTTGCTGGTCTGTATGTGTACCACAGGCAAGGAGTGTCTGGGGAGGCCAGGGAGAGTGTCAGACCACTGGAATTACAGGGAGTTGTGAGCTCCACGATTAGGGTAATGGGAAACACAACCTGTCTTCTGAAAGAGCAGCAAGTAACCCTACCACTGAGCCATCTTTCCATAACTCTCCAAATTGTTTTATAATAGATATTTTGTTCCAGCAACTAAAAGCTCCAATGGTTTTCACTGAGAACATCAGCCTAAGTTCAAACACAGACATGACTAGGCATGTCATATATTACCTATGGTTTTTTAACCTTTTATTTATTTAGGTTTTTCCAGCCAGGGTCTCTCTGTGTAATAGTCCTGGCTGTCCTGGAATTTGCTTTGTAGACCAGGCTTTGTAGATCAGATAGTATGGGGGTGAGGGATGGGAGGGATTTCCAGTGAATATTGAGAATTCACCTGCATTTAATTTTCTGTACACTTTTACACCCAATACAACAGGGGAAACTGTCGAGGACCAGCCTCAACAAAAATACCTGTGGCCAGGTTAGGGGCATGGGAATTTAGAAATAAAAGTAAAGAATATGAAGCCACATAAAAAATAAGAGGACAGAAACCACAGAAAAGACCCAGGAGGGCATTCCAGTGAGTACTAAAAATCACCTGTGTTTATTTTCCCATAGCTTTTATACCCAGTGTAAACGGGGGTGGAGAGGAGTAACAAAAGACTTAACATGATACAAAGGACAACTCAAACAGTAACACTTGGAGACATCAAATCATTAGCATTCTGTTGTGGCGGTAGCTAAGCTGCTCTAGATCACTTATACTGAAGGCAGTCACTACCCAGGTGACCTCATAATTACAAAAGAAGGAGCAGAAATACATTTGCATATCCTGACCACCTGTCAGGATGACAGGGACCTACTTGAATGAGCTATTTTAACATTAAAAGAACCAAGCAATTGCATCCTGAGTTGGGGCAGGCAACTACACTTGTCGATCATTTGAGCAACCTCCAACTCTCTGATCATCAGACAGGGTAGAAATGGGCCCCATATTTTTGGGCCTCAATAGGGAACAAAAGACTGCTTCAACATGATACAAAGGACAACTAGAATGTTACTTGCTTCAATATTTTGTGACATCAAGTCATTAGCATTTTGTTTTTTAGGCAGTGAACCCACCCTAGACCAAATATCCTGAAGGCAGTCACACACAAGGTCAAATCTCCTATTTCAAAAGAAGGAGCAGAAATCTGCTTGAATTTCCTGACCATTGGTCAGAGTGGAGTGGATCTACCTGTATGGCCATCTTAATGTCAAAAGAACCAGCTAACCACTTAGGTCAGGATGTGTAGCCCTGGTTGTTGTCAACAATTTTGAGCACCTCAAACTCTCTGACCTTCAGATAAAGTAGAAATAGGCTCACACTTTTAGGCCTCCACACTCCCTGAAGTCTTAGACACAGACAGCTTCCTCCATCCTGTATTGTTTCTGTTGGTAAGGTTACTTTTTCCCTCAAGGTGGCTGTCAGAGCTCCAGTTGTTTTTAACTGTGTCATAGGCAGCATGAAGAAAATGAGATCTAAAAGCAAAGCTTCTCTTTCTCTCTCCTCCTCTCCTCTCCCCTGTCTCCAACATACAAACTCCCGTCTAGATCCAACACCATGCCTATCTGCCTGTTGTCATGCTTTCAGGCATGATGGCCATGGACTCTAACCCTCTGGTGAGCCAAGCCTTCCAAGGCATCTAAAAATAATCCAGTGCACTTACTAGACATACTCCTTTGACTTCCATTATGTCAAATAATCCTCTGAAGGCAAGTGACTGGATGTGGCACAGTGACTGCAAGTGTCTGAACAGTCTTGTGTAAGCAAGAATCAAGGATGCCATGCAAGGGTCTTGGCTGGTTTTGTGTTTCTACTTCACACAAGCTAGAGTCATCAGAGAGGAAGGAGACTCAGTGGAGGAAAGGCCTCCATGAGATCCAGGTGTAAGACATGTTCTCAATTAGTGATCAGTGGAGGAGGGCCCAGATCATGGTATGTGGGGGCCATTACTGGGCTTGAGGTTCTGGGTTCTATAAGAAAGCAGGCTGAGCAAGCCATGAGGAGCAAGCGAGCCTTTGCATCAGCTCCTTCCTCCAGGATCCTCCCCTGTTTGAGTTCCTGTCCTGACTTCATTCTATGGTAAACAATTTTGTGGAAGTGTAAGTCAAATAAACTCTTTCCTCCACAACTTGATTTTTTGGTCATGGTATTTCATCACAGCAATAAAAACCCTAGCTAAGACACATGAGTTTAAAGCCGGACGGTGGTGGCGCACGCCTTTAATCCCAGCACTCGGGAGGCAGAGGCAGGCGGATCTCTGTGAGTTCGAGACCAGCCTGGTCTACAGAGCTAGTTCCAGGACAGGCTCCAAAGCCACAGAGAAACCCTGTCTCGAAAAACCAAAAAAAAAAAAAAAAAAAAAAAAAAAAAGACACATGAGTTTATTATCAACACTGAAAAGAAATGTAATAAGCTACGTAAACCTTTAGCATCAGAAGAAAATGAGTATTTTAAAAATGTAATTGAAAGAAGAAACCATTGAAGAGAAAAGAAATGGAATAAGAGAGAAAATCAAGTTATTAAGAGTGAAGAAGGAAAAAGGGAGGCAAGATTTTTGTGACTGAAAAATTAGACCAGCAATTAAGGGAATGCTATGAGGAATTCAATACTAAATTGGTTTGTGTCCATGGGAAAAGGGGGGTGAGGACTGAAAAGTGAAGATAGCATTTAGCAAAGAGCTGAAGAGGCTGGTGGAAGAACAGATATTCACAAGACAGATTAAACAACAACAACAACAAAAATGTGAGAAAAGAGGAAACAGAAAGAACTGGTGGAAAACATGTCTGGCCTGAAGGTCCAAGTCAGCAGAATCTAGGAGCAAAGGCTGCACAGTGAAGGAAGGGAGAGGAGGTCTGCCTCCTGCAGGACAACAACGCACAGGTTAAACTAGAGACCCAACAAGAGAAGCTCCCACAATGGAAGACAGAAACAGGAAACTAAGGCCATTCTTTTTGAAAAGCAAGAGAAGATAATCTATGTAGCAAGAGCACAGACAGGAGGGGCCTGGATGAAACTTGAGGGATGGGCCCTTCAAGACTTAGAAAAGGAGGCAGATAAAAATAAGCAAGGCTGACTGGAGAGATGGCTCAGAGGTTAAGCACACCGGTCCTGAGTTCAATTCCCAGCAACTACATGATGGCTCATAACCATCTGTAATGAGGTCTGGTGCCCTCATTACATAGAGGTGTACAGGAGGAACATTGTATTCATAATAAATAATCTTAAAAAAAAAGGCAAATGAATGAAGACATGGCAAGAGAAAAAAAAGGTATATTATGAACATCTAACTTAGTGACAAAAGGAAAAAACAGCTCAGGAGAAAATGGGACAGAACACCAGAGGACACAAAAGCAAAGAAGTTGGCTAAGGAGGGTCAGGAGCTGGCACTTAAAAGGGGGGCTAGAACGGAACTCATGAAAGAGGATATGTGTACATGGAGACCCAAAGTTCAAGAAAAGCATAAGGAACCGAGTTATATCTATTTTATTATTTGCCTTTACGTTTTAAAAGTTAATCGCTTACTCCTACTGCTTATTCTCTGGCCTACCAGCATCACCCATCCTTCTACTGCCTCGCTACTGGCCATTCAGCTTTTTATTAGACCAGTCAGGTGCCTTAGGCAGGCAAGGTGTAACAAATGCAACACATCTTTACCATAGTTAGACAATTATTCTGCAACGCAAATGCAATACATCTCTACATAACTGATTCAGAAAATATATTGAGTGAGGTAACCCAGACCCAGAAATACAAATGTTGCGTGTTCTCTCTTATTGGAGGCTCCTAACTCCAAATCTTCAGATGTGAATACCTAGTCTGCAGTTAACTACAGAAACTAAGAAAGTTAAACGAGACCATTTCCAGGCTAAGGAGATTGAGGGGAAATTAAGAGGGTAATAGTAGGGTACAAGTGATCTGGTAGAGGAAATGGGAAAAGGGGGGCTACTTAGAGAAGGAAAAAAGGGGTAAACACATCAGAAGGGAGATGGATAAAATAATTGTATGGTAATCTGACAAGGCCACAAGGATTATAATACTATTTACCTTAAAAGTACCTACAATACATGTAATTCTGGGTGTGGATATTCATATATAGTTTTAAGAAACTTTTCTCATTTGGGCTGATGGTACTTCTCCCAAGAACCAAAGATCATCTAACAAAAACTTCAGTGCCAGATATGAGTAGCCTTCTTTTGAGTTGTTGACTAGGACTGTCCAAGAGACTCCAAAACCATTACAAACTATTGACATTGCCCTTGGTTATCCCCCAGAGGTGGAAGATAAATCCCTGCTTTTGAAGATACCAGGGCCAGAGGCACCTGAGCTGGAACTGACCTGAAATCCCCCTCTCAGAGGACTTTTATGGTACCAGAAGGTTCTACGTAAGCTTCCAAAGGAGGGAGGCAAGCAACAGTCCTACCCAGCTATGATGTCTATGAACCACATCAAAACCAGCATGGCATTATAACTTTATGGGTGCAGTAGTGGCACACACACCTCAGTGGTAACCAACAGCTCTCTAGCCTGACTTAAAACCTGCTCAACAAGAGGGATACCATGCCTGGTACTGGAAACCTAGCTGACTAGTCAGTGCTAGTGAAGTCATGGTTATTAGAGGAGAACCTATAGCTACTAATTTACTAACCCGGCAACATCCCTAACAACAATCGAAAAGCATTTGCTCATATATTCACAAGTAAGTGTAGTCTTCACCACTCATCCAGGGACTTCTCTGCAACAGAGGGAGACGACTACAGGAAGACATAACCAATCCAAGTACAGACTTGTGGAGACCAGTTCCAACAGAAACATTTACAAAACACTCCCACACCTAAGGCTCAGCGATTATTGCTGAAGAGGGGGCAGAAAGAGTATAAAATCCAAAAGATTAGGGAGTTTGCTGTGAGATTGTGTCTTATAGTAACATCAGGCACTATACCTGTAAAGTCTCACCCACATGAATGCTCAAACATGAGCTGAACAAGAATGGCACCAATGAACATGCCAAACTAGATGGGGAAAAATCTATGAGGAATCAACCCTACACAAAGAACTATAGGCTAGGGCTGGAGAGATGCTCAGTGGTTAAGAGCACTGACTGCTCTTCCAGGGGACCAGAGCTCAATTCCCAGCACACTTTCACACCAATGCACACAAAATAAAGTTAAATAAACCATAAAAATATTTTTTAAAAAAAGAGCTATAGGCTATTGAGGAAAGCTGGCAGTGGGAGAGGTGGTCCTCCTCAGGGAAGAGTACATCAATCGTCTAGTACTAAATGGTCAGCCCTGAAAGCAAACATACCAGTAACATTCTATGGACTCAACAGGTTATATATACTTGTATAAAAATACATATATGGATGCAATAACAATTAGTGAAAAAGGGAAAGGCCATGAATTTGAAGGACAGTGGGGAGGGGCATAGAGGAGGGCTTGGAGGGAGGAAATGGAAGCAAGAGATGTTGTGATTAAATTGTACTCTCAAAAATAAAAATTACTGGGGCTGGAGAGATGGCTCAGAGGTTGAGCATTGCCTGCTCTTCCAAAGGTCCTCAGTTCAATTCCCAGCAACCACATGGTTGCTCACAACCATCTGTAATGAGGTCTGGTGCCCTCTTCTGGCCTGCAGTTATACACACAGACAGAATATTGTATACATAATAAATAAATATTTAAAAAAAATAAAATAAAAATTATTCTCTTGGAACTCAGTGGTTAAAAGCATTTGCAGTTGTGGGTCTGGAGGACCCACATTCAGTTCTTAGCACCCACTTGGTCAGCTCACAACCACCTATAACTCCAGTTCTTCTGGCTGCCATGGGTACCAGCATTCATGTAGACACGTGTACACATGCACACACGCACATATGTATACACACACACACACACACACACAAAGTAAATATTTTTTTTGATTTTTTAGAGCTTTTAATAGTCAAACACAGAGGTCTGCTTCATTTCAGCTCCTTTACTGCCAAGCCAGGGGGCAGGGACTGTTTCAGTTTCTCGGCTTTCTCCTTGTCTGTGATGACCAGGGTGTAAAGGTACCTGCTACAGCGAACCTTGAACTTCACATTATCCTTGTTCTTCTTGATCTTGACAGATTTGGCATCCTTCCACCGGGCCGTCAGCAGGAAGTCCTTGATTTCCTCAATTTTCTGAGGCATGGCGACGGGCGCTCGGCGCTGGAGACCGTACCTCGGATTTAACCCCCGTCCCCGACTATCCCAAAGACTCACAGCCCAAAGTAAATATTTTAAAAAAGTTATTTCCTCAATGATTTTACGTTTTTTGTTTGTTTGTTTAGTTTTGTTTTGAGAGAGGGTCTCATGTAGTTAGGCTGGCCTTGAACTCCTGGCCTCTTGCCTCTACCTTTCAAGTACTGAGATTATACGGAAGCATCTTCACAACTGACTAGCTAGTCACCTTGCCTTTTAAAGGTGCAGAGTATGCATCTTGCAGAAGAAGGAAAACGGTGTGAGGTTTCGTTAGGGAACCTGCTATGTTGCGGGTGTGACTTGCCAGTAAAATTTATGTTGAAGTTCGGTTGCCCATGTGAGATGATTAAGAGGCTATGGGACCTTTAAGAGGTAATTAGGTTATAGGGTCTCCACTCGCATGAAGGAATTAATAAAGTGCCATAAAAGTGGGTTAGTTATCAGGAGGGCTTGTGCAGTGGGTCAGTTGCTCTGTTCCTCAGTTCTGCACACTCACTTCCCCTAGCCTTTCCATCACTCATGGAGCAGCACATGGCCCTCGGCCGAAGATGAGCAAATTCTGGAGCCATGCTCTTGGACTTTCAACAAAATGGACCAAAATCCATCTCTTTTTCTTAGGTGTTAACTACTTCAGCTACTGTTAGAGCAATAGCAATAACACTTAGGTCTATTTCTATTTCTGTGCCATGGTGATTAATAATGGTGGATATCAGGTGTTTTTTTTAATTTTCATTTTGCTCTTAGAAGTGCTGTCTTTCTAATGCAGTGAGACTAGATCCCTCTATTCTGTTCACTCCCGTTACTCCAATGATATTGACCATCAGTGGTTTCCTGTCTTGCTTCTAGATTTACTTATTTCATGTTATGTGTATGACTGCCTAACCTGCACTTATGTATGTGCACCACTTGTGTGCCTGGTGCCTGCAGAGGTCAGAAGAGGCCACTGGATCCTTGGGAACTGGAGTTATAGATGGTTGTAAGCTAGTATGTGGGTGCTAGGAACTAAACCCTGGGCCTCTTCAAGACCAGTCAGTGTTCTTAACCACCCAGCCATCCTTCTACATCAAGTGCTGTTAACCACTGAGCCATCTCTCCAGCCCCATTTCTTCAACTTTTTTTTTTTAATACAGGCTCTTATTCTGTATCCCAGTGCTGCAGGACAATGGTCTTCTACTCTGTAAAGATCTGTCACTTATATTGCTTTAATAAAACGCTGATTGGCCAGTGGCCAGGCAGGAAGCATAGGCGGGGCAACCAGAACAGGAGAATTCTGGGAAGAGAAAAGGGTCAGTCTGTAGTTGTCACCCAGACACAGAGGAAGCAAGATGAGAATGCCTCACTGATAAAAGGTTCCAAGGCACGTGGCTGACACAGACGAGAATTATGGGTTAATGTACAATGTAAGAGTTAAAAGAGTTAATAAGAAGCTTGAGCTAATAGGTCAACCAGTTTATGATTAATGTTTATGATAATGAACAGCTGCCGGATTGGGCGGGACAGAAATCTCTGACAACAGCCCAGGCTAGCCTTGAATTCAGACAGGGATCCTCTTGTTTCGGCATCCCAGGCACAGGGATTACAGGCTTGCACCACCACTTCCTGAAGTTCTCAAAGGCTTCTTTTGTGTAGCTGTTCTCTTTTCATTCATGTTTGCTTGAAAAACACCCACTTAAAAAGCCCTGCCCCCATCCTGTGATGTACAAGCCCTACTCAAAGCCGTCGCCCTAGCTGCTTCTTTCTAGAACACACCACTGCAAATATCCCACTAGGAGCGGAGCTGTACCAGAACATTAAGGTTTGGCTGATACTATCAAATTGTTCCCAACTGGCTGATAAAATGAGTGACAGTGTGTTTAGAAGCAGGCCTCTGGAAACAGACTTCACTTCTCACGTCTGTTTGAAGGGGTTCTTGGAATATCACCTTTGAGCTCGGTTTCATCACAGTCTTGTCATTTCACAACACTGACAGAATGGAAGTAAGGAACGCCATTTGCGTCTCCTTCCCAGGATCCAGATTCACATCACTACACCCATCCTTGTGATTCAAATCTTTACCGCAAACCCAATTCCCTTTTTGGACATTTCCAAGAGGCAACTGCTTAATCTGCCTGCTGAAAGTGAAGTCATTAAAACCCAATCAGGAAGGCTGCAGATGTTGCCTTCAAGCTGTGCAGCTTCCCAGCTGCTTCTACACAAAGCTCAGATCTAGGATCAGAAAGTATCTTCCAGCTAGGACTCAAATCCCAGTTTCAGCCCTTACCAGCTGGATGATCTAGAATTCAGTGGTTTTCAACCTTCCTAATGCTGCGACCCTTTAACACAGTTCCTCATGTTGTGACTCCCAACCAGAATATTACTTTGTAACTCTAATACTACTGCTCTGAATCATAATGTAAATGTCTGATATGCAGGATATCTGATATTCAACCCCAAAGGGGTTGACCCATAAATTAAGAACAGCTGGTTTAGAAAGTCGTTTTGGCAGTACAATTATAGTTGGCTATTCTCTTTCAAAAGGCTAGAGGATCAAAATAGAAAAGATTTGTTTGGGGACATAGATATGGCTCATGGCACACACACAGGCAAAACATATGTATACAAATCTCTTTTTAAAAGTGTAGTTGGCGGGCGGTGGTGGCGCACGCCTTTAATCCCAGCACTTGGGAGGCAGAGGCAGGCGGATCTCTGCGAGTTCGAGACCAGCCTGGTCTACAAGAGCTAGTTCCAGGACAGGCTCCAAAGCTACAGAGAAACCCTGTCTCGAAAAACCAAAAAAAAAAAAAAAAAAAAAAAAAAAAGTGTAGTTGGGTGATGGTGGTGCACGCCTTTAATCCCAGCACTTGGGGAGGCAGAAGCAGGTGGGTCTCTGTGAGTTTGAGGCCAGCCCGCTCCACAAAGCAAGTTCCAGGACAGGCTCCAAAAATATAAAGAGAAACCCTATCTCAAAAACGACCCCCAAAAGGTGTATTCTTTCTAGATTATAAAATAGCTATAAAACATGGTTTATCCTTGTTTATTCTTCATGAGAAATGGTGAGATATTTGAAGACTGAAACTTATCAACTGAAACAGTTAAATTTTTACACAGTAGGGCACAGAACCCTACCTATTTTATACAAGTGCATTATCTCTTTGGATCACACTCACCCCTCCATTACTCTCTGCCTCCTTCCCCTTCTCACTAACGCCCTCCTCTTCCCAACCCGTTCCCCTTTTGCTCTCACGTGTGTGCTTGTGTGACTGTCTCATTAGGGTTCCTTATAGGAATGTACATGGGGTTTGTTTACAGAGGCATGGACACTTCACCAGTAACTACACCACTGAAATAAAAGTCTCTCCATCCATCCCCCATCAACCATTAACTGCACATAAAACCTCAGGGGGGGTGGGACCCCATGGGCCCTTCCCCCTTCCATAACAGGACGTTGATCTGTCTAACCTTGCACAGATGATCACAGATGCTGTGAGTTCAAGATTGCGATAGTCATATCCTACCTGGAAGCCAGTATGCTACCTTGTTTCCCCTACCGCCTCTGTCTTTTTACATTCTTCCCACCCCTTCCACTAGTGCCCTGAGATTTCTAGAGAGTGATATAGACTCCCTATTTTTGAACATTTAACAGTCATTTACTCTCAGTACTTTGACTTGCTAGAAAGATGTTTCTCTGACCAACACTGACAGCAGCACTCATTTACAGGCATATGCACATAGCTATTTAGAAGGCAACTTGATGGATACATCATAACTATTAGCAAGACAACACAGCAGCTGTTTCCTGTCTTGGGTTTATGACCTCCTTGGTCATGGGCTTTTGACTGGGTATCAGATGAAACTATTCTCCTGTGGTGCCAGCATCAGCGCCATGCAGAAAGTGCTTGGTTACCCCCATAACACACTTGCCACTATTGTACCAGTGGGATCAGCTTGGCTAGCTGCTGTGTACTGTTGTAGCTAGGGTCCACAACTGATGACAGTTCTCAGCAGCCCGCCTAGCTGCCCTGTACTGTTGTAGCTACGATCCATTACTGACGACAGTTCTCAGTGCTTGCATAGCATCTTCCAGCACTATGAGATCCAGCTAACACGCAGAAAACTTCCAGCTTGATTTATGTCCTGAGACCAAAGCACCTTCAGAAGTACGGTCTTACTACCTAGTTCTGGTGACAATCGATTGTTCTGGGGCATCAAGGAACTCCCTCACCAACATCTCATGGCATTGGGATTTTCATTTAATAACCTGTAACCTTTTTTTTTTTTAAATCAAGTATCAGATTTCTTCCTCTACTGTAATGTATCCCAGACTGCCCATGAATTCATTCTGCTGCTGAGGATGACACTGAACTCCTGATCTTGCCCCATCTTAGCAGTGCTGGAAGTACCCAATTTCATGCAGTACTAGAGATCAAACCCAGGGATTTGTGTATGCTAGGTTAGCAGTATCACCAGCATTTCTTCGAACTGATACAATCTAAGTAATCTTAAGGATGGTTAAGTTCACAATTGGCAAAAAAACAAACAAAAAACCCCAAACAACACACATTGCTCATCACTTAGTTTTCTTCTATATAGTTTGGAGAGCTCAAGTCCAATTTTGGTTAGTATCACTATGGAGAGTGAGTTCAGCTAAGTTGGGAGCTTGGAGAGTCACGTCGAATAATAAGCAAGCCCCTCTGAACAGCCTTCCGTGCAACATTTGCAAACTAAAAAGGCAGAGGCTGTCATGAGACCTGCAAGCTATTCATAACTGTATCTCTAATGCAAGAGGAAAGGAAGTCAAAATAACGCCATTGGATCATTTTAAGATGCCGAGTTGTCAGACTAAAGCCTTGCTTGCAGAAATCCAACATACTCACTTCTCGGAGATCACAATGCCAACCAAGCTACTCAAGCACAGCTAGAAGAGGGAAAGCATAAGACCATTTTGGCCTTTACACACAGTAGACCTCACTGTCCTCTCAAAATAAAAATTCATAAGCTAGGTCTTATCTTCCTAATGTTTCAAGGAGGAGACTTCAGTGATTCAATAGCTATAGTTTTGGAAAAAATGCAATTTTAGGATAAATAAGGGAGCTTACTAGGAACCTCCAGCTTGGACTTATTAAAATGTGTCTTTAAGTTGGGTGGTGGTGCACGCCTTTAATCCCAGCACTCGGGAGGCAGAGGAAGACGGATCTTTGTGAGTTCGAAACCAACCTGGTCTACAAGAGCTAGTTCCAGGACAAGCTCCAAAAAAAAAACCTTGTCTTGAAAAACAAACAAACAAAAAAATCCAAAACAATAGAACAAAAACAAAACAAAACAGGTCTTTGATTGTTCAGCTGGTATGCTCTATTCTTTTACTGTATTTTCCCCTGTAGCATTTTTTTTCTGGGGCTGAAGAGATGTCTCAGAGGCTAACAGAACTTGCTCTTTCAGAGGACTTGGGTTCAGTTCTCAGCATCCAACATGGTGGCTCCCAATCATCTGTAACTACTTTTAGGGTATCTAGCACCCTTTTCTGACTTCTCCAAGAACCAGCCCAAATATAGTTGCACATACATTTGCAGACAAAACTCAATAGTTTGATGCCAGTTGTTACATCACAAATTATCATCTAATATATAACTATTGACTACATTCATTATTCCTATGCTTAAAAAATACATTTAAAGTAACTAGAACATTCTCTGGGTTTTTACCATTAGTCAACCCAAGGCCTCAGGTGAGTTCTGGCTTCTCCTAGAGACTCAGTTTTCAGGTCTCTAAGTTGTGAAGTATTGCATACTACTGCATAGTGTCTCGATGGACACTTTGAATCTAGCCTTGTGGATCTTCCCCAAGGGCAGCCACCTAACAACAGGATTTAAGAAGAACACATCTCTTACTTCATTCAGCAACTGGTGGATACAGATGCAGAGACCCACAGCCAAACATTGGACTAAACTTGGGGAATCCTGCTGAAGACAGGCGGGTTAGGGTTATAGAAGCCAGAAGGATCAAGACATCACAAAAAAACCCCACAGAATCAACTAACCTGAGCTCACAGGCGTTCACAGAGACCAAACCAACAACCAGAGAGCCTGCATGAAACTGACCTAGGCCCTCTGCATATATGTGACAAGTTGTGTAGCTTGGTCCTCTTGTGGGCCTCCTAACAGTGGGAGTTGTCTCTGACTCTTTGGCTGGCTTTTGGGACTCTACTCCTCATACTGGGTGCCTTGCCCAG
Source organism: Microtus oregoni (assembly GCF_018167655.1). NCBI lineage: Eukaryota > Metazoa > Chordata > Mammalia > Rodentia > Cricetidae > Microtus > Microtus oregoni. The sequence goes on from NW_024543071.1 coordinate 46,448,198, forward strand.
CCTTAATACAAGGCAAGGTGCTTAGTCTTACAACTCGATATATCATGTTTTGTCAATATCCATAAGAGGCCTGTTCTTTTCTGAACAGAAATGGTGGAGGAATGGATGGGGGCAGGGGAAGAGGGGCAGAAGAGATGGGGGGAGGGGTTAAGAGGAGAGGAAGAAGGGGAAGCTGTGGTTTGGATATAAAATGAAACTGAAAAAAAATCTCCCAGAAGTGGTGGCACATATCCTTAATCCCAGCACTCAGGAGGCAGAGGCAGACAGATTGCTTAGAGTTTAAGGCCAGTCTTGTCACAGAGGGAGTTCAGGACAGCCAGGGATACACAGAGAAACCCTGTCTAAAGAACAAACACAAGAAAATACATCTCTCCCAATTACATTCTACTCCTAGCAGCAGTAACACTCTGCTCTTGGATCCGACTTCCCTTCCCACTGTCCTTCCTTTAAAACAAAAGTGCATATGGGTGCTTTGTCTATGTACCTTGACACCATGCCTTTGTGTCCACAGAAATCAGAAGAGGGCAGATCCTGTGGAATTGAAGTTATGGATGGCTGTGAACTGCCAATGTGGATGATGAGAATGGAACTTGGGTCCTCTGGAAAAACAGCAAGTTCCTTCCTTTAACCACTGAACCATCTCCTTGTCCTCCTTTGATTTTCTTTACTCGTTTGATGAATGATCCTTCTGCTTTACATTCTACAAGCTAGGATTACAGCTATGTGCCTAGCAAGATGGTCTTTTTGTTTTAAAGATTAAACAAAACTACAGGGCTAGAGCTAAGAGAAATACAAACCACGAGGGCAGCTAAATGCTTACAGGACTACCTAAGCCATTTAAAAGTAAAGAGAGATGGGCATCTGTCTAGAAATATGTGAATTTCTTAAGGGTGAAGTGTCATTTCTTCAACATTAAGATTTTTGCTAGTGAACAAAAGTATGATAGAAAACCCATTAGAAACAAATTCAGAAACAAAAAAGGTATAAAATACAAGTACACATTTTCAAGTATACAATTTGTTTTTATTTACAATACCCTATAAAAATGTAAATTTAGAAACTTTTATTTTTATTAATTAGAACTGAACAAAAAGCACAATAAAGAAGAAAATAATCAAGTGTTTACTTGATCAGGTGTGAAGGGAGGGTAGGAAAGGCTCAATGGAGACAGTCAGCAGACGGTAGAGGGGAGTTAGGGACCGTCATTGGGGAGCAGCTGGCGGAGCCTGAGGCCACAGAATGAAAAGAAATGAAGATGAGGAGGACAGCTGGTTGTAACGGAGGGCTTTACCGTATCTAGGTATGTGCAAAAACGTTTATTCTCTTTAAATATCATAGCCTGTCTCGACTACATTCAAAAAGGTGAGAAGAGCAGAAAGTAGGATCAGGATGGGAATATAAAATAAATTCAATTTAGTTTTTTAGAATTGCAACTACTAGGGAGCTAAGTCCCTTATCCTGGCTGACTGTTGAAGGTAAGAAAGGTGAAGGAAAGTGTCCCTAAGATTCAAACCCAGGCCCCAGCTGCCAGTAGATGGGGCTCAGGCAAGACTAAGCAGCCAGGACAGCACAGCAGTTCTGTTGCAGGGTAGAGGAGACTGAAGGGAGGAGCAGCCCAAGCTTAGCAGCCATGGCTACATTTGGAGGCTTCTACCCAAGACACTAAATGAAATGGGGAAGAGAAGCAGAAGCATGGCTTACAGAAGTCACATCAGGAAGACAATGCAGGCGCGCAAAGCTACACTGCAAAAGCAGGCTCTATGTGAGGCTCGTCTTGGGTACTCGTGAATGCACTTGAGGGGCAGGCTCAAGCACGCTGTAGTCATCACAGGAAAGGCTCAGCTGTGTGTGTGCTCTTTCCATTATGGTGGTCAGGAACAGAGAAAGAAAAGACTTCTCAGCCTAGAGCTGGGCAACAGCCAATTAACAGTTTGATTTAATGTAATGTGCCGTGTACCCTGTATTTATATATTAAAAAAGTAGAATCCACCAAATTACAAGATGGAACAGAAACAGACTAAAAATATATCAGCTGGTTTATTTTTAGAGGTATATGTCAACTAAATATTTTTCAAGCTAAAACTCACTCTTTAAGGACCCTCTGGAGACCATATGAATGTGTGTGTAGGGCTATGTATATTTACCTACATCTTGACTTCTACTTGGTTTTGGCTCTTCTATAGTCATATTAATAAGGGAAGATGAAAAAAAAGACTTCAAAGAGTGGAGAGAACCTTTGGCAGACTACAACCTACTTTGAATTGTAATAGTGGTGATGGGATAAAGGGATATTATGTTTGTGTCTCTAGGGCAAAGAAAATGCAAAATTGAGAAGAATTGAGTAAAAGTAGGACATGCAAAGTGTAACACAGAGGTCAAAGAAACCAGCGGAAGTATCAGAGCAGCGGGGAAATACCTGGCATTCAGAGCTAACCTCTGAAAATAGGTTGACCCCACAAGACTTTCCTTTGGGTCATAAGCTACCTCCCCTCCCTCATTAAAAACACTCCATTGGTGATGGCAGCAGTGCAGGTGTCAGCCAAAAGGAGGTACAGGGCACACCGGAGAGCTTTTATCGTATCCCCTGAACCAGCCTAAGGGTATGAAGAGAAAGACAACTTTTGTATAAGTAAGTTAAAATAAGATGAATCTTTTGCATTAAAGCTGTATCTCTGTAAGAATCCTCATAATAAAAGACCCTAGATATTTCTGTTCTCTCAGCATTCTGTCATTTTCTGAGGGACTGTTGCACACAATACAGTGATTTGTTTTAGCAAACACACAAACATTTAAATGGATGTCTCAACCTTTCGCTCCCATTCAGCTTCATCCTCTCACGGTATGATGTCTAAAACACCAAGGTAGTGAAATGTATTTGGAACTTACTGTAGTTTTGTCTCCAGCAAGTTCAGTTTCTGCCGGTCAACATAGCGAGAAAAAAGGGACACTAGATTTGTGGGTATAGAAATTGGCTTGGCCAAGGCTGCTTGGGGTATCTGTAGAAGTTCTCTGGTTGCCATGAACATCACCTCTGTCCTGATAGAGAAAACCCAAAACGTTATGAGAAGCACAAAGGGAAGAGAAAGGAAAGCAAAGATTATTTAGAAGAATTTAAAATACAAGTACTGACCACTGGTTATTTTGTGTTGACTCTATAGCAGGGTCCGAACTCTGTAGGTCTTCCCCGCGGCTTAGGAGGATTAGGAGCAGTGACAAGCCAAACTGTAAGAGAAGCCAAGTGGAATCAGACTTAACAATGCATCTAAGAGGCTGGAGAGATGGCTTAGTGGTTAAGAGCACTTGCTGTTCTTGTAGAGGATCAGGGTTCTGTTCCCAGAAACTACGGGATGGCTCACAAACATCCACTGGTATCTGTAAGGTGTACATGCACACAAAACATTCATGCACATAAAACACTCATGTGCATAAAACATATCTAAAAGCAACAACAGCAAAAACCAAAACAGTCCATCTAAGCCTCTTACACTTCAGTTAATGGGACCCTGGCACTGATGGGAAGGGCTGTTCACGAAGGCTTTTGTGCAGCCAGGGGTAGGGGATCAGGCAAGCCTGGTATTAGAGTTTGTCTTTCCTCTGGATTGTTTCTGGCATAGTAGACATCAAGTACAGAAAGCTCTCTCTCTTTCCTATTCTGTTTTGAAAAGATTTTCTTCCCAGTCACGAATAATCATCATTTGGCATTTCTTTTATTTTTTTATTTTTTTTGATTTTTTTGAAACAGGGTTTCTCTGTAGCTTTTGGTTCCTGTCCTGGAACTAGCTCTTGTAGACCAGGCTGGCCTCAAATTCCCAGAGATCCGTCTGCCTCTGCCTCCAGAGTGCTGGGATTAAAGGCGTGCACCACCACCGCCCGGCTCTTTTTTTTTTTCATTTCTTTTATTTTTAAGAATAAAACAGATTAAGAAGAAAAGTCAAAGTTCATAGAAAATTAGAAGAAAAAAATTAAGTAAGTAAAGTTATTTTGTAAAGAAAAAAAGGTATTAAGAACTGGAGCTGGGTGTGGTAATGCACACCTTTAATCCAGCAATTGGGAGGCAGAGGCAGGTGGATCTCTGTGAGTTTGAGGCCAACCTAGTCTATAAAGTGAGTTCCAGGATAGCTATACAGAGAAACCCTATCCAGAGGTAGAAAAAAAAAAAAAAGAAAGAAAAAAGAAAAAAGAGAAAGAACTACAAGGTGCTCTGGAGATGTAGCTCAGTTGGTAGCATTCTTTGCTAGCATGCACAAGGTCTGACCCAGCATAAACTTGTGATGATGCATACCTACAATCCCAACATTCAGGAGGATCAAAAGATCAATGTTATCATCCTTTGCTACACTTTGCTACACTGGGGGATGGGGACCAGCCTGGGATACATGACAATGCCTCAAAAAGCAAAACAAAACAAATTAACAAAAATAAAGAGAAATATACATAGGGTAAACAAAATAATTAAAGCTCAAAGGAAACTGAGAAAATATATATATACACTCCTGGGGCTAGGAAGATAGCTCAGTTGGTAAAATACCTGAGCTTAGGTCCCAAGAAATGAGAAAAATCTGCACATGGTGGTGTGCACCTGACCCCAGCTCAGGAGAGGAGCCTGAAGACCTTCATGTACAGTGGCCAGCCAGCCTAAGCCAAACTATGAACTTCAAGTTGAGTCTGAGAACTTCTCTCAAAAAGCAAAGGCAGAGAATAATCAAGGAAAGATGCCTGATGTCAACCTCTGGCCATATGGCCTCTACATGCACACCACCAAAAGTGCACGTGTGTGATGGAGGAAGGTCATTGGTTAAAAAATAAAGAAACTGCTTGGCTGGCCCTCATAGGTTAAAACATAGGTGGGAGGAGTAAACAGAACAGAATGCTGGGAGGAAGAGGAAGTGAGCTCAGAGGCCATGCTCCCCTCTCCCGGGCAGACGCACGCGATGAAGCAAGCCGCCAGGTCAGACATGCTGAATCTTTCCCGGTAAGACCGGTGCTACACAGTTTATTAGAGATGGGTTGATCGGGATATCAGAATTAGCCTGTAAGGGCTAGAGTTAATGGGCCAAGCAGTGTTTAAAAGAATACAGTGTCTGTGTAATTATTTTGGGCCATAAGCTAGCAGGTGGCCGGGGTGCTGGGGACGCAGTCCTGCTGCTCCTATTACAACACGTGTGTGTATACACAGAGTATATTCTTATCTGAAGTATAAAAACTTACAAAGAGTGTTAATAGGCATCTAAAAAAATCAGCAACATGATTTTTTTTCTGTTTTTCTTTTTTTTTTGAGACAGGGTTTGTGTAGTCTGGCTGTCCTTGAACTTAAGAGATCTGCCTGCCTCTGTACCTCAAGATTGCTGGGAAAAAAGGTATGTGCTAGCATGCCTATCACAACATGAACACTTAAGGGGCACCAAATGAAAATACCAATAACACTAGGTTAAATGTGTAAGTCATATCTATAATGGATCATAAACGGATACATATTTTGGGATTTCATTCTATTTTCCTGGGTTTATATTAGAGGGTAATCTTTCTTTTCCACAAAGCTTCTCTTAATGTTATTTGCAGGCAAATTTTCACCAGGCTCATGATCTGTATGACTTTCTGGTTTGTTACTGTTCTTATCAAAATTAAAACAGCAACTAAGTAATGGGAAGGTCATGACTGATCACTTGAGAACCCACCAATATCCCAAGGGACACAGGTATCCTCTCCTATCTCAGATGGCCTGTTATTGATGGCAGGTCAAAGAAGAAAGAGGTCCTGGGACTTCACCTCTGGGTTGCTTAGTGTGGCCCTAAACAAGTGCCTACTACATACCAGATATCATCTAAAAACTAGGACGACTGTAAAACCTGCATCAACACTTGCACATCCCAACAAATATCCAGGGTCATAAGGCTAGAAAAGGGCAAGCAAGGCCTGACACTGCCTGTTTAGAAACTCAAGATCCTCTTTCCTCATTAGGTTTCCTCTAAAAGGTTTTGAACTAAAAAAGACTTTTTTTAAAGGTAGGGTTTATGTCCTCAATATGTAAACTAGGCTGGAATCAAACTCAGAGACCCACTGGCCTGAATGCTGGGATTAAGCACAAGTGCACCAAGTTTTGCCTTAATCTTTGGGTCTTTAACATGACATAACTAAAACCTGTGTGTAGTTTTCCTGCAGCTAGGAATGCCATGTGGCTATATCCTGGCCACTGCTTCTCAGCAGAAGCTCGTTAGAATTTGCTGCAGGATTTATACACTGTAAAGATTTGTCACTCATACTGGTTTAAGAAAACGTGGATTGGCTAGTAGCCAGGCAGGAAGTATAGGCAGGCAACCAGACTTAAAAATAAAAATGAAAGAAATAGTTTAAAAAAAAAAAAGCTACGTAAAGATGGAAAATACAGAGAGGGTCTGGATACTCTGTTATTATGTTGTCTTTGAATTGTTTGACTGCTGAGGAAGGAGCAACAGCTGCTAAAAGACTTGACTAGAGATGCTGCTGGATAATGTAAGCTGTGTATTTTGAAAAGATATGTTACTTTGGAGTAGAGGTTTTGCTTTTGTGTCCACAGGAAATTATAATCAGAACACCTCTGCTGCACTTTCCTGAATTCTAAATCCAGAACAACCTAAAGACTGCTGGCTGGGGCTGGAGAGATGGCTCAGCCATTAAAGATTGGGCTCACAACCAAAAATATAAGACTGTTGGCTGAGATGATCCAGGCTCATATAATAAATACTTCAGTCAGGACTTGACTATAATCCTAAATTTTCTTTAGGTCCCCATAAGATTATCAGCACCCTCAATCAGCAGGAAGTGGTCTAGAAAACTACGCCAAAAGTGGATTATGGATGTTTGTCTTTGTTTGGAATGTTGATTACAAGTTGTTATTGATAATGGCCAGGAAAAAAGTTAAAACAAAGGAGATTACATTCAGAACTCTTGCTTGGAAAAGAAAAAAGAGGAAGTGCTGTGGGATAATGCTCTTGTACACTGTAAAGATTTGTCACTCATATTGGTTTAATAAAATGCTGATTGGCCAGTAGTATAGGTGGGACAATAAGACTAAGAGAATTCTGGGAAGAGGAAAGGCAGAGATGCAGACACTAGCTAGATGCAAGGGAAGCAAGATGAGAATGCCTTACTGATAAAAGGTACCAAGCCACATGACTAAACATAGATAGAATTATGGGTTAATTTAAGTTTTAAGAGCTAGTTAATAATAAGCCTGAGCTAATAGGTCAACCAGTTTATAACTAATATAAGCCTCTGTGTGTTTTGTTGGGACTGAACGGCTGTAGGACCAAGCAGGACAGAAACTTGTTTATAAGAATTCCTGGGCAAAGTCCTAACAAAGAGGACAAACAGTTAATCATCCATACCCAGCTTTGTTCCTCATGCCAAGACAGTTTTAACTTTCAGAACTGTCCTGAAGCATCATGAGGATGGAAATATACTGTTAAAGAGGACCAGAGTAATTGTAAAAAAGACCAGATGCTTGATGCCACAAATTTCATAAAGACCTATTTTCTCCAAACCACTGTTTGTTTTCTAGCCTTTGTTAGTGTAAAGTAATTCCTGAGTGAAAGAAAGCTATAGTAATCATAATTCTCCTAAGTAAATGCCACATAAGCTGAGGACACTGAAGGACAAGACCACCTTGTTCTGTAGCACAGCAGTGAGGTGAGGATTGGAGGGTGCTGGTGCAGTTGCACTTTGAGGTAGGTTCATTAGCTGTTGCAGAAGGCTGGTGACAGTCACTGAAGGAAGATGATAGAGGAGAAGAGAGAAGGGACTCAGTAAGCATGGCAGCACCTACAAAACATAAACAAGAGTATTACCTTCTGCCAACTGTCCCTTCACTTACCTCCCAGTAGGATACTCACCACCATATACAAAATCATTACGATACTACTGTTTGTCAGGATATTTGGCTATTGTGGAAAGGTAGGATAAATACTTGACTCTTCCTTTTTAGTTTTTGAGATGAGTTATTGGTCTAGCACTCACTACAAATGATTGATATATTTTTGGTATTATGAAGTCATTAAATGAAATCTAATTCAGTCTATTGCTGTAATTTTTCTTTCTGATGTTAAGTATACCACTTCTGGCAAATAGGAGTCGCTCAGATTGCTATGTGTACCCCTAGTAACGTATTAGTTACTTGCCTTTGATGTAAGACCAGGATTAACTGTAATCCCAAGCCTCACATCTGGAACCAGCAATTACTGCAAGAAAATGGATTTTGGGGACACGGTAGATTATTTTTTAATTGAATAGGTTAAAAACTCAGCACATGCATGTGCACATATGTAAGCATACATATATACAAACAGAGACGGGGGAAGAGAGAGCATAAACTATAACTCTACACATACATATTTTTAGGTTAGTCTCAAATTTATGGCAACCCCTCTGTTTTAGCCTCCCTAATGTGGAAAAGTTAGGCATGAGCTACCATATGCAACTTTTCTATATAGTTAACTAAGTGTTCTTTACTAGCAAGTAAGCTTCATGAAGGTATTTTTGAATTCCTAGTTTCATTTCTGCGACATAAAATGGTACCTGGTATAGAGATGTATTAAGTGAGCATATGGTAAATGTGTAAGATTTTCCCAAACTTGCTTCCACTGACGAATTTCTGTGAGATCATGATGGACACACTGCCCACTGCTGCATTCTCTTCTTTTTGCATTTATGTTTTATTCTCTAACATAAATCTCAAATCTTGAAAATGTTCCTCCATTCCATTTTTCATTCTTGGAGTCTCTTAAAAATGTACTGGTTTTGGGGGCTAGAGAGACAGGCTCAGCTGTTTAGAGAGCACTTGTTGCTTTTACAGAAGACCCAGATTAAATTCCTAGCATCCAAATGGTGATTCACAAACTACCTACTCTGACCTCCATGGATACCAGTTATGCACAAAATGCATGTAAACACCTGTGGGCAAACTATTCCTAAATAAAATTTAAAACATTTAATCAATTTTATAACATAATTTTTTTTCATTCTGGTACATTTTTCTAATGAGATTTAAACTTTTCATTTCTTTCTGTAAATACTAAAATCTCAAAAGCTACAGCAGCAATTTCCAGCTCTTTTGTGTTTTACATTATATAGGCATATCTTCTGCACAGATAATTCAGTAGTTACTACTCAATCTGTAGTTAACTACAATGTTTCCTTAGAAGTATCTCGTTGTTTTGAGTCCCATGCTCAATAATACTATTCTTTTAGCAATTGCTTGTCTTGAACTTGAAAAAGTACGAGAAATTTTGATAATCTTTGAAAAATTATTACAAGAATAAACAGGGATCTTTTAATCAAAAATTTACCTGTGGGTTACCATTCAACTAAATCTCCAGGCTAACAGAAAGCTACTGACAACAGAGCAGGGAGAGATATTTTACATACACAAAAGCAACTAAAAGCCAAAGTTTTCAACTTGACACGCCTAAGAAAAGTTGCCCTACGTGGTGGGTACCTCATCTTGTGCGTCCTTCTTGATAAGGAAAGGGAGGTTCCTGGCAGTTGCCATGAGAATGTCAGCTGCTTGCTCTGTGGAGAGGAAAGGGAGAATGCGGGCAACCATTCTCTTTCCTTTTCGGATACACATGATCTGTACGAAGTGGTCATCGCTTGGCCTGCAAGAAAAATGCCACCTAATGTCAGTAAGGGCAATATAGAAAACCCACATTAAAAAAAAAAAAAAAAGCAACCCTATTTTCATAATCATCTATATTACCAATATTGAAGATTACTCTCCAATTCTAACTAAATAATAAAAAGTAAAATTACGTTTTACAAATATATTCCCCATATTATATATAAAATGTGATCAAATTTGATATAAGTAAAAATTAAATGTTAACTTGTAAGTGTTAGGAAGGCACATAAAATTTGCATGGTTTTATAATTTGACTTTTTTCACCTTCCATCCCTGATATGAGGAATTGGGTGCAGAGCCTCCTGCATGCTAGGCAAGTGCTCTACCACTGATCTACAGCAATCTCCAACTTCAGTTAACCTCTTAAGGGAACCACTTTTCTCCATCAATAAATATGCTTCAGTGAAGTGCATTTAATGGGTACATAACATGCCTATCTATGGATAAACCACATTTATCAAACCAACAGCCCGAAGAGAAGTCTATTTTGTTTGTGAAGTTCTGACTCAGGAGAACCTGAGTGACGGGAAAGGAGCTGTCAGCAGATGTGGTCCTCTTACATTAAATATTTGGGATTTATAGGACATTATCACAACTAGGTTTGCTTCAGACAATGAGCAGGAGAAAGATGACAAAGAAAGTCAAAATTCTTCACTGGAAGATCGACTGGCTTCCACATATACACTAGAGTATGTCTACAGATGGAAATCCCAAGAAAGTACAAATATTGTTAAGTGCCAGTTTAGCAGGAAAGCAAATACATATAGATCACAAAGTTGAACACACTAGTAATTGTACTCCAGATATAACTTCTCACCTCAAAACCAAAATCCAGTAACGATCCCTCTTATCTGCAGCACTAGTACAATCCTAGTAGACACTGTATATTGTTGAAAAAATGAATCCAAGAAAGAACTCAAAAGGATTATGGAATGTTTTACATGAAGTAGCACCCAAGTGAGGACAAAAAGAAAGATACTAGTATAGTATGGTGGCCCACACCTTTAATAAGGACATTTGGAAAACAACTGGATCTCTGTGAATTCAAGGTCAGTCAGGGCCATGCAGTGTGCCTCTGTCTCAAAACAAAAACAAAACCCAGGAAAGATAGATGCAATGCTTATAGAAATGATGGGACAGGGCACACCACAATCCCAAGTAGGTGGAGTTTAGTGGCAATGGAAGAGGTCTCCCCTTTCCTTAAAGTGCACCGTGCATACCTCTCTTGTCCAGGCAATTTGCCCCTCAGGTTGTCATACATGCTACAGATTTTGTGCTTTCTTTCATCCACCAGGGCAGGCCGCTCTTCTTCTAAACTTAGGAGATAGCGCCTTTCATAATCTTCCACATCAAGGAGTAAACTATAGGTCTAGGGGAGAGACAGAACAGGCTATAACATGCTGGGTCAACACCACAGAGTATTAGATAAGCGTCTTCATAGTTTAGGCCTAACAAGTAAAAATACAAGAGTATAATACAATTTTTTTTTTTTCAAGACAGGGTTTCTCTGTAGCTTTAGAGCCTGTCCTGGAACTAGCTCTTGTAGACCAGGCTGGTCTTGAATTCAGAGATCCGCCTGCCTCTGCCTGGGATTAAAGGCGTGCACCACCACCGCCTGACTAAAATGAGTTTTTAGAAAAGCCAGAGCCTTATGGACGGAGGGGGGAGGACCTTGGACTTTCCACAGGGCAGGGAACCCTGACTGCTCTTTGGACTGGAGAGGGAGGGGGAGAGGAGTAGGGGGAGGGGGAGAAGGGTGGGAGGAGGGGGAGGGAAATGGGAGGCTGGGAGGAGGCGGAAACTTGTTTTTTTCCTTTTCTCAATTAAAAAAAAAAAAAAGAAAAAGAAAAGCCAGAGCTTGAGTGTCAAGGGTTTCCCTCCATCTTTTAGTACTTTCTGTATGATGGAGCATTTCTACCTGAACCCAGAGGTTGCCAATTAGGCTGAACTAACTAGCTAGGTTGCTCCAAAGATTCTGTCTCTGCCCCCCGTATACTGGGAGGATTGCCATATCTCCCTGGCATTTATGTGGATACCGAGGATGCAAACTCTGTTCCTCAAATTTATACAGCAAACATTTTATCATCTTCTCCAGCCGTGATAATCTGTGTGACAGATAGGGTCTCACCGTGGAGCTTTTCTGGAACTGACTCTTTAGTCCTCACATTTAGAAACTGACTCGGATTCAAATCTACCACACTGGATTCCTGATAAATATTTACTAATCAGGCCATTTTTCTTTTCTTTTCTTTTCTTTTTTTGGTTTTTCGAGACAGGGTTTCTCTGTGGCTTTGGAGCCTGTCCTGGAACTAGCTCTGTAGACCAGGCTGGTCTCAAACTCACAGAGATCCGCCTGCCTCTGCCTCCCGAGTGCTGGGATTAAAGGCGTGCGCCACCATCGCCCGGCTTTTTCTTTTCTTCTTTGGTTTCTTGAGACAGGATTTCTCTGTATAGTCTTGGTTGTGCTAGAATTAGCTTTGTAGACCAAGTGGACCTCAAACTCACGGAGATCCATCTGCCTCTGCCTCCCAAGTGCTGGGATCAAAATTATTTTTATGTACATTGGGGGTCTGCCTGCATGCATGTCTGTGTGAGGATGCCAGACCCCTAGAACTGGAGTTACAGACAGTTGTGAGTTACCATGTGGGTCCAAGAACTAAACCCAAAGTCCTTTGGAAGAACAGCCAGTGCTCTTAACCACCGAGCCATCTCTACCCTGACCAGGCAATATTTTAAATTTAACTTTACAGGTGTCAACTAGTGATCTAGCACTCTGCAGGTAATTCATTTGCACACTTAACCCCCAAACAAAACTATTACAATCATCCCCATGAAGAAACTGACGACAGAATAAAAGGTTAAGTAACTCAGCTTCTTGTTATAGACTCAAAAGGGCTGGTTTGCGCTATGTTCTAAACCACTGTGCTCTAGGTAGCGTAGTGCGGTATGTATGCAGTATGTATGCAGTATGTATGCTGTGGTAAGCGTGCTTTACAGACTGTCTATATGTATCATTATGTTTCCCTTAGTCCACAGGAATGCCTAATAAGTGCTGTAAAACTCAATTAGCTCATGGAACAACAAAACTTTTACTCTTATTTTTATTAGGCTCAAGATGACCTGGGTTGATGAGATGGCTCAGTGTGGTAAAGTCTGATGGCCCGAGCTCAATCCTGCAGGCCATGTGTTGGAAGGAGCTGCATGCTGTCTCCTGCAAATTATCATCTGACTCCCACACAAGGGTTGTAGCAGATACAACACTGACACATGAGATAAACATATGACCTGCTCAAAGATAATCATCTATTAGCTGAGTAACTGCGAATAAAACCTCAGCGCAGTATTCTTCCCAGGCCTCCAGGGGCAAGGTATAGAACAATCACTGCCAGAACACTCTGGTAAACAACAAGCACTCAACACAAATTAATTCTTAGGTAATAGAAAAGAACATGTGCCAGTGAGATGACTCAGCAGATAAAGGTCCCTCCCCCCAAGCCTGACAATCTGAGTTAAAGCCTTAAAGCCTATATGGTGGAAGGCAAGATGCCACCCCCTCAAGTTGTCATCTGACAAATGTAATTCCAAAAAATTAAAAAAAATCAAAGAACACTGATTTACTGCTCACTTTTTTACTCTTGAACACACATATATTTGATAGTTCTTTAAATTGAAACTAAATATAGAAATAGATTCTATTCTTACTTTCTCAATTATGACAAGGGTTTTCCTTCTCTTGTCCCGAACTTGTTTTTCTTTTGTTTCCTTAAAAAAAAAAAAAATTAAAGTTATTCAGTACAAATTCTTTACCTCTATTAAGAACATTTAATCAAGAATGCACCTTTAGGTTTATTAGTGAAAATACTTGAGAATACAGACTCCTTAAAAGTTAACAATCTAAAATGACAAAATTATGAAACAAAGGTCATTGACTAAACCAGCTCACAAATTAAGCTAAATTAATAAATCTAAAAACACAGAAATAATGTTTTACGCAGCAAACTGAACTAAACAGGCACTATTTGCAGCCAGAGGTATCAGATCCAAAGACCCCTGCTATTGCAGGCCCTGTGGCCGACTTGTAAGTAAAGGCTTTAGAGCCAGCAGGAGAGCTCAACTGATTAACAGTGCCTGCTGCACTGACCATCTGAATGTGATCCCTGAGTCCCTGTGGCAAGGAGAATCTTGGAAAGTTGTCCTCTTGATTTCCACAAGTACACCGTGGCATGTGTCACATACACACTCCACTTTTTTTTTTTTTTTAAGAAGGCACCATATTTCAGGGTATGTGAAAAAGCAAAAAGTCAGGACAGACCAGGTCAACCTAGGTTACAATTCCACCATGCCTCGTCTCATTCCAATGACTCCAAAATGAACACCCATTAACTGGCACTTACATCATCCTCACTCCGAGACGTCACAACAGCATCGATCATCTTCCGAGGATTATTCACACTAGAGACAGTAAGCTTACCCAAAGAGCCCTCGAACTGCACTGCAAGGACAAAGAAGACTCCAGTAAAGACTTGGCATAAAGCAGACAGCATTCAAATCTTTTCTTGGTTCTTCACCCATGGTTTAATAATTTACCACAAGAATGTATTTAGTGAAGCAACCCCTTTCCTTTTCTCTTTTGCTTCAATCATGATCCTATGCTTCTGCCTCCTCAATACTGAGATTACAGATGAGAATCACCACAGCCACCTAATGCAAGTCCTTTGCATAATCTATTCTCTACCTTTCATTAAAATAATTATCAAAAGAATATTTCCTCTATCTATTTTAGGAATACTAAAAAAGATCATAGTAAGTTTTTAAAAATTACAGAATCTCAACGAGCAAAGGATCTATGAGTTCGTCTGTCGGGTTACCCATGCTCTCCACAAGTTTCTCTTAACAATAGACTGGGACCTTACCAGGCTTATAAGCATGCTCCAGTTTGGCCACCTGGGGGGTGATGAGCTTGGTACGCTCCTTCTTAGGACCATCACCTTGTATTTCTTCAGCAGCTGACAATTTCTCCAGTTTTTCAAAGTAATTCTACAAGACAAGATGGCTTTCATTGCAAAACAAACACAGATCCCCACTGTTATTCATACTAATTACACCAATGGTAGTCATAAAGCTAGGACTCCAGAAATACACTGATGCCTAGGTTTTCTTTTAACTTTATTTTGTTTATGTTGTGGGAATAATCTTTTTGTACACTGTGTAGATATGTCTTTGCCAAGGCATCTTCTGATTGTTTAATAAAGAGCTCAACGGCTAATAGCTAGGCAGGAAGAGGTTAAGCAAGACTCCTGGGAACAAAGAGAGGAAGAGGAGATGAATCTACGCACTAGGAGATGCCAGCAAGCCGGACACACAGAATGGGAGAGAGCCACACGAAAGAATGTGGATTAATAGAAACAGGTTAAATTGAGCTATAAGAGCAAGCTGGGAAGAAGCCTAAGCTAAAGGCCAAGCTTTCATAATTATTAATAAGTCTCCGTGTCATTATTTGAGGGCTGACAGTCCAAGAAAGTCCAACAAGAAAGCTTACTACACATCTATTTATTTTTGCTTTTTTGAGATAGAATTTCTCGGTGTAACTGCTCTCACTATCCTCGAATTAGCTCTGTAGACCAAGCTGGCCTCGAACTCAGAGATCTGCCTGCCTCTACCTCCCAAGTGTTGGGATTAAAAACATGTGCCACCACCACCAGGCTATCTTATTTTTTTGATTTTTTTCCCCCAGTGTGCCCTCGCTGTCCTAGAACTCACTATGTAGACCAGGTTAGTCTAGAACTCAGAGATCTTCCTGTCTCTGCCTCCTCTGGTATTAAAGGCAAGTAAATCCATCCTTGCTTTATTAAAAACTAATCTATGGTCAGGTGGTGGCCGTGTACACCTTTAATCCCAGCAACTAGGAGGCAGAGGCAGGTGGATATCTGAGAATTTGAGGCCAGTCTGAGAAATCCTGTATCAAAACACACTCAAAATCCAAAACAAAACAACGAAACCAATCTACTGATTACGGGAACACAAGCGACAGAGTATGTTTATAGCACGTTCAATGCCCAGCACCACAAACCTGACACTAAGGGATTAAGGATTTGAAAGCTAAGGGATCCCTTAGCCTTCAAAAACATTGACTGGTTTAGTAAAATGTTCCAGTGGGCAAAGGCACTTGTCACCAATCATGATGACTGCTTAATAGGCACCTCAGCCACTACTCCTAGATATGGTGGAGGAGGAGGTTTATTGTAGATAAAAGGGAGACTGTAGGCAAAGACAGGGACACCTGGAAAAGTCCAGAGGGGGCATGACCCTGAGCCACGTGAGAAGGGAAGGGCAAAGGAGGAGACAAGGGAGAGAGAAGGACCAAGATACAGCAGCCAAGAGGACAAGGATACAAAACAGGCAACCAAAATGGCTGGATTATATAGGGGAACACCTCAAGGGGAAGGGCAGCCCAGGCTCTGAGCTAGAGTGTTCTGGGGGGAGGTGTTGGGAGGGGTTAAGGGTGGAGTATATTGGTCATACCTGTGGAGGAAAGGATTCTGGGAGAACCTGGTGGCCAGGTCCACCTTGATATATTAAATAGACACCTCAGCCATTTGTCTTGGGGTTTGAGACTTAACACTCAATCTCTGGGATCTACCTTATGAAAGGAAAAAGCTAATTCCCCACATGTGGGCCTCGACAGCTGTGCCTCAATGCCCACAAAATAAATGCTTTTAAAGAGTATTTTAAAAACGTGAATTAATGAAGTTGTCTTTAACAAGATCTCCTGAGTAAATTGGGAGCGTGGGGATCACAGAAGATAGAAGGGGAGGGCAGATGAGGGAGGGGAGAAAAATAAATAGCTCAATAAAAACAAACAAAAAAAGATGAAGATGTCTTTAAAGTTAGATTGCTAATATTCTTCTCTTTATTTTTTGGTGTGTATGGGGGTACTACAGATTGAAGCCTGAAACTTATACATGCTAAGCAAGTGCTCTCCCACTGAGCTACATCCCTAGCCCCACACCACCAATATTCTTAGATTATTAATGCCAAAATGAAAATATCAATCTGAGCACATAAAGCTTGACAATATCAAGTATTAAAAAATGGACAGAATCTACTTAGTCAATTTGTATCCCTGAACAATATCTCAATAGAAAATTCTATTACTAGCATAAGTGGACAAATAAATTGTTCTCAAAGCAAGCACTGGCTATTTACCTGGTAATAGAAATCATCCAGGTAGGGATCAGTGCTCTGCAGCTGCATCATCTGGATTTTAGAGACCCAGTCCTTCTCCCGCTGCAACATGAGATTAGCATAGGGATCCTTCCGGAGATGATCTTGATGACTGGTCCGGTGACTTCCTCTGTCTCCCGCACCATTGAGATTCCGATGCTGACTAAAAGGCCAAGTCAGCATATTAGCCATGCTTTTCTTTCTCTCTCTTTTTTTTTTTTTCGAGATAGGGTTTCCCTGTGTGACAGTCCTAGCTGTCCTGGAACTAGCTCTTGTAGAAGACCAAGCTGGCCACAAACTCATGGGGATTCACCTGCCTCTGCCTCCCGAGTGCTGGGTTTAAAGGGGTGCACCACCACCACCCGGCCAGCCATGCTTTTCAAAATACAAACATGCTGGTTCAAAAACACCCCCCCTCTGCCTTTGTGAAGGAAAAAAGAATCAAAGGGAAATAAAGCTATGTGATACACAGTCACAGAAATAACATTAAGATCTGAGCACTTCCCCTTTGTTAAGTACATCCATATCTGGACTTTTTTGCAGATTATAACCACACGCAGGAGGTAGATTTCTTCACTTAATACACTGAGGCCAGGAGAAACCAAAGCTATTTAGAGGGTGGCAGAGTAAGACTGAATACTGGCCAATCCGATCCTAAAGTCTGTACTCTTTAATTTTTCCTTAACTCACTGAAAATCATAACACTTTGATGTATCCAGCTCAAGCAAATACTTTAATAAATATTTGCCCATTGTCCAGATTTAGTATTTTGGCCAATTTGGTTCACTTTGAAGTCACACAGCCAACCATGGTGACACAAACTTATATTCCCAATACTCAAGGCTTACTAAAAACCGTGGATCTGAAGCCAGCCTGGGATAGAGTTTGAGGCTGGTTTCGACTACACAGAGAAAACCTGCCTCAAAAAACCAAGTAATACAGTTGAGAGTTGAAGGCCTTCAAGATTGTGTAAAAATTTTTATGTGCATGTACAAGGCAGAAGAGGGTGTCAGATCTCCTGGATCTGGAATAATAGGTGACTATAAGCTGGGAACTCAACTCTGGTCCTCCTACAGCTTCCTTTTCAAATAAGAACCACCATGCAGTCTTTAGATGGATTCAACATGTTCATACCTTTATACTGCTTGTTCATCTGTCTTTGAATGTTTCTTTCTTTCTTTTTTTTTTTTCTTTTTTGATTCAGGGTCTCACTATGCAGACCTGGCTAGCCTGGCTATATATATAGTCTCACTATGTAGGTCAGGCTGTCCTGGAACTCAGAGACCCACAGTGCTTTTACCTCCTCAGTGCTGGGATTAAATGCATGAACCACCATGCTTGGTTTGTCTTTTAGTCCCTGCTTCCCCCCAAAGACAGGGTTTCTCTGTGTAACAGTCTTGGCTGTCCTGCAATTCACTTTGTAGACCAGGCTGGCCTTAAACTCACAGAGATCTGTCTGCCTCTGCTTTCCAAGTGCTGGGATTGATTAAAGGAGTGCACCCCACTGCAGGGTTTCGAGTCTTTATACAGTATTATTCTGTATACTTTTGATTGCATAAATGGTAACAGGATAATTCTACTTGCTTCCTTACATCACAAAAGTATATTATAACGTGAAACTGCAAAGATGTGGTCTAGCCATGTTTGTAACTTTGTCTACTGCCTAAATCCTCTCCTGAGGAGCTACATACTCAATCGTCATCCCAAATAGAACAGTGAGAAACTTCAAGTTGTGCTTGTCTGAAGATGGTAACTGTCTTAATTTTCATCTTTACACTGAATTAAGTGCGCTTGAACATCTCTTCAGTTTTAGAAACCACTCAACACATTTTCTTCTAATGAGAACTAAATATTTGGGCATGTGTTTTGCTAGTGTTTTCATTTCTTCATCAAAGAATTTTTTTTTTTAGCGATCTTTGTTTATTATTTGTTTGGCTTCTTCCTTTTTTAGGTCTCCCACATGCCTCCAAGTTATAGAATTACAAGCATGTGGGCTGGAGAGATGGCTCAGAGGTTAACAGCACTGGCTGCTCTTCCAGAGGTCCTGAGTTCAATTCCCAGCAACCATATGGTGGCTCACAACCGTCTATGATGAAATCTGGTGCCCTTTTCTGGTGTGCAGGCATATATGCAGGTAGAATGTTGTATACATAATAAATAAATCTTTAAAAAAAAGAATTACAAGCATGTGTCACCAACACCTGCCAAGAATTAAATTTAATTATTTTAATACAGTTAAATGTATTAATCTTTTTCTATATAGCTTATAAATATAAATGGAGTTTTGTTTATAAGTCCACATTGGTTTCCTTTTTCTCCTCTGCAAAAATATATTCTAGAACATTTTTGAAAGTGAGAATTATACAGAGAACAAAATCGGATGTTGCGAACCCCTCAAAGCTATACCTAGTTTCCTTAATTTATCTAGGCAAATAATTATAGAACGACTTGATATAGACACAGAAGAAGAAGCTTTATATATCCTACTGTTATTAGTTTTCAAAACCTACTAAAGTTTTGCCACACAGCCAGGGACACACACACGTGTGTGTGTGTGTGTGCATACATTTGAATGAATACAAAATAATGAGAGAAAAAGAATGACCATTGTGCTCACTAACATCTACATTTAGAGCTGGCTACTGTATTTAAGATTACTTCTGAATTAGAAGACAAGAAAAAGGCAGTTAAGACGTGATTATAAATTTGATAAGGAATATAAATGTCAGAGATCAACTTTAACTATGACTTAAGGCCAACATGACTTTGACTATCACATACATAAGTAAATAAATGTAATAGAAATCTTGTCATTTAGAGAGCTAGCATATAGTGTGTGTGTGTGTGTGTGTGTGTGTGTGTGTATACACAGGTGTATATAAAAAAGAGAAGAAAAGAAGAGCCAGTGATATAGTTCGGTGGGTTATGGCACTTGACAGTTGAGTTCAATTCCCAGAACCAACTTGGCGGAAGATAAGAACCAATCCCTGCAAAGTTGTTTCCACGGATCCACATATGCATACACACAGCATAAGCACAACAAAATATGCTCTGTACTTAACAAACGTATAAAAAAAAAAGCAAAACCAAACAAACCAAAAGTAGCCCGCGTCAGCAGCTTCCTCTTACATGTGAGAATGATGAGTACTCACTTTCTGCTCTGCTGCTGCCTCTGATGCAACAGGCGCCGGTGCTGTGGATGAAGGTGAGTTGTGTCTGGTCTAAACATTGGGGCCTGAGATCTAAGAAAAAAGGGAAAATGGTTCTTGATTACCTCATTTTGATGACTTCATTTTTAAAAAGATTGTCAGTACAGAATAATGTCACACATGTTCTCTCAAGGGACGGTCAGAGTGTATTCCAATCAGGCTTTTAGAAGGGAAAGCTGTATTTTTAAATTTCTTCCACAATGACCAATCCCTTAACCCAAGAGGATGACTATGATTTATGATACCAAATCCCACTGCAGACACTGCTATGAAAGTATTTTATAGACATAATTTACATTTATAATCAGTTGACTTTAAGAAATTGCCCTCCCTAATCTGGGAGGCCTAACAGCCAAAACCAGAAGTCCCTCAGAGAAGAAACCTCTATCAAGACCAGAAATAATCTGCTGGGACTCTAGCCTACGAGCTGACATACTTCAGGGTCAAGACTGCAATGTGACTCTTAGTTTCTAGCCTACTAAATGGATTTCCAAATTGCCAGTCAGTTCCTTAGATTAAAATAACTTTCCCCACATATACGTATCTTCTACTGATGTTTCTCTTGAGAACATGAACTGACATGATTTATATAAGACGACACAATTTTTTCCGAGCAGAATCCGAGTCCGTCTCCTTATAAAACCAGCAACTCAGCTGGACTGAGATCAGCTAGCTTCTTGGCCTGTCTTTATCTGTTACTTCTTCAGTCATCACCACCATGTATCTTACTGCATAATGTTTGAAAAATGGGTATGAAATAAAACTTTAGTAAAAGAAGCAATTAATCTATCATGTGCAAAAGAGGCAAAATACTCCGGAGAGCAGTGTAGAGCCTGAAGACTCAAGCAGTTCTCTGACAACTTGAGGATCCAGGAGCTTCTCAAATACTTATATCATAAAAGTTTTACATTGTAAAACTAAATGAGAAATAAAACTTTTATACCATAAAACTAAAATGTCTGACAATGGATCAACAGAGACATGTTTTGTATACCTTAGGTTTTGCAGGTGAGGTCCTGGGCCAGGAGGATGCTGCTGGGGGGGTGGTGTAGTGGGGGGTGGAGCACTAAAGAAGGCACGGAAGCCTGGTGCTGGGGGAAGCATCTGCCCAACTCGCCCTTGTAGCAACTTAGGATTCATGGCAGCCAGGGGGCTACCAACAAATCCAGGGACCCGTGCAAACTGGCTGGGAGACATCCGTCCAGGCTGTAGCTGCAAAGAAGAACAAGATCTTTAGTATAATAGAATTAGCAATTCCCACTAGCCCCACTCCCTTCTGTGGACAGGGTTTCATTATGTACTTCAGGCTGTTTGGGAACTCCCGTGTAGCTCTGGCTGCTCTCAAACACATGATCCTAATTCAGTCTCCCAAGTGTTGGAATTATAGGCAGGCACCATCAAAAAGGTAAATACTATTTCCATTAATGTTCTTGCTTGAGAAAACGAGAGGGGGGGCGTGAAATGAAAAAGGGCCACGCGCTAAGAGTGAAAGAAGCAGGTGTCAAGCTTCAGTGGATTTTAGGACAGTAGGATTATCTTTATGGGGTATGGCTAAACCGTAGGCTTACCTGTGCTCCTCCAAGAAGCTGTGCTCTCTGCAGGGGACTAAGTACAGGAGGAACACTAGGCGGAAAAGGGTGGCCCAGAAGGGAGGAGTTCTAAGGACACAAAAAAGGGAAATTATGTTCATATTATGGATCAAGCAAATCAATATATTAAGCAAACTCAGAATAAATTTGGTATAAAGTTAGATTTAAATACCCTCAAACTGGAGAGCTTTATATCAGAAAAGAAAGAAATTATGAAACACTATGTCCATGTAAGAGGAAAGACAGCAGCAGAATGAAAGGCTTAAGTAGCAGAAAATAAAAACGAGCATAGATCTTTCTGCGCTTTTCCTTTTGTTGAGACAGAGTCTTGCTAAGTAGCTTGAACTGGTAGCCTGAAAGTCACTCACTATACAGACCAGGCTAGCCCGGAATTAAGAATCCTTCTGCCTCAGTCTACTGAGTGCTAGGAATACAGGCATATAGAGTAATTCCCAGCTGAGCTTACAAAAAGTGGCAGGCAACAAAGTAAAATTTTCTTTTCTTTTCTTTCTTTCTTTTTTTTTTTTTTAGTTTTTTGAGACAGGGTTTCTCTGTAGCTTTGGAACCTGTCCTGGCACTAGCTCTTGTAGACCAGGTTGGCCTCGAACTCACAGAGATCCGTCTGCCTCTGCCTCCAGAGTGCTGGGATTAAAGGCGTGCACCACCACCTCCAGGCCAAAGTAAAATTTTCTCCTTTGACCTTGGGACCACAAACCTCAGGAAATAAGGAATACATACAATCTAGAAAATATCAGCTCTACTACATAGTAATGGTGATCATGAAGCTCACATTATACATTCCTATTATGTTATAAAGTGACATACCGGGACACTGCAGAGCTGGTTTGGTGACATCCTCTCACCATAGGGAGCAGGATAACGTGGTGGCATTGGGGGCCGTACATGAACAGGCTTCGGACACAGAATCTATTAAGACAAACATACACAACTACATTCAATGAATCAGTCTTTTGCCTTCCTACACTCCCTCCCCTTAAGTACTGGTAGAGACACAGAACTCAATGCAAAGCCCTACTTCTAAGCAAATTTCTCTGGCTATGGGTTCAAACATAGAACCTTTGTTCACTTCCTCTCACAAATTAGTTTCATCTTAACTGAGGAAGATTTAGCTAATTCTCCAGTATCCCCACCCTTCCATGCTATCTGAGGGAAGTACCAGCAGACATTCTGACTTGAAAATTTTCTCCAAGAGGATATATTTTGGTTATAGTGAGGGACAAGGAATGATAAGAAAGCTGGAGGATTAACTAAGTCCTATTCTGAAGCCTCAGTGATATGGCCGCCATGCTCAGCAATGTTGTGATACATTGTGACTCCACCATTTCTTATGATATTGAGCCTAACTAGGCCATACCAACACCACCCTCCCCCCATACCTTCCAAATTGGCCTTCCTTTTCAGCTGCTGGTTTCAGGTGGAGGAAAGTCTATGGAACAGGACTGCACAGGCTC
Organism: Microtus oregoni; assembly: GCF_018167655.1. Taxonomy (NCBI): domain Eukaryota; kingdom Metazoa; phylum Chordata; class Mammalia; order Rodentia; family Cricetidae; genus Microtus; species Microtus oregoni. The sequence goes on from NW_024543071.1 coordinate 46,471,344, forward strand.
TAGGGAAAGCAGGGATATCTTAAAGGTAAAAAGGGATGTGGACAATGCTGAGTGTTCCCACTCCCCCCAGCTTTCAGTTATCTCTCTGCTAATGTACCCGGCAGCCAGCAAAACACCTCAAAAAGGATATAATGTACTAATGTGGCTAACTACTCTTTTCTCCCCCAGTTAAAAGATATCAGAAGCAGCAGCAGCAAATGGTATTAGGGAATGTGTCTCATCTGCACTAACGTCTTCTCTAATTGGCTATTATTTTAGTGCCTACCCACAATGTCCACCCTCCTCCCAGTATCCTAAATAATTTTGCCCAGATTCCCAATATTCTGGGCTGTGTACATTAATGAAAGGTACCTGTTGGTTGAAGCTGGGAATGGCCATCTGCTTAGGTGGGGTGCCTATAGGAACAGCTCGAACAGGAGGACTTCCAATGACAGGTGATGTTGACCGCCTTGGTAAAGCTCGCTCAGAAAGGTCCCGATCATCTTCTGGGCCCTGTGGGGGCCGCTGAGGCAAGGCATATTCTAATACAGACACTGTAGGCATTTCCTAATTGAGGAAATGGTTAAAAACCATACAGAGAAATTATCTAGCTTGTAATGAAGGTATCTTAATTTTTATTTAATTTTAACTCACATATAGTAAGTCATCCTTTAGTATACAATTCTCTGACTTTTGATAAATTACATGACCAATTTTATGATTCCCATAAAATTCCTTTATATTATTCTTTCAAAATCAGCCCTTTGGCCCTGTGCCTACCACTGTCCAACAATCTGGCCCTGATCTGCAGTTCTGCCTAGAATTTAACTAGCTCAAATCTTACACTGACATCTATGAGCTCTAACAACTCCCTTTTAGCCTTTAAACTGAGGGCTGAGAAAGGGAGCATTATTAGCAGGTACAATTAGCAAGTGCTGGATACAGCAAAGAAAGCTAACACTGGTGAATGAGACACACTTCTATATTATTACAGTATATTACTGTTAATATATACTATATTATCACAGTAAGACAAGGATGACAACGCGAGCTAACTTATCTGTGGATACGAGTCACTGTACACGAAAAGAAAATGTTTAAAATACCTGAGCAAGAAGTGGTCCACGGATTCGCCTCAGAACTTCAGATCCATCCCAGATGCTGGAATTCAGACTTCTGGGTTGAGGCTGCCAAAAAGAAACATACACACAGTCTAGAAAAGTGTGGCTCTTGGGCTTGGTCCTCAACTACTTGGGAATAAGATGTCACACTGTCCCAGCCTCAGCCTCCCCAGTGCTGGCATTTTATATGCGAGTCACCCCAACTGACCAATTAATAATTTTCTATGGCACATATAATTCTGTTATTAAACAGAAAATAAATGATAAAGCTAAGTACTTTATTAATCTGTTGTTATCTGAGCTATTGTTAGTTCCCACATAAGTAACTTACTTGTAAAACTGGCCTCGTCTGCACTGCTCTCATGATAGCTGGATCTTCTAGCTCATTTTCAATCACCATCTTACTGAGCCTTTCTGCGAGATTCTCCTCATGGTCACCCAACAGGTCCATCTCATCCCTCTCTCTACTGCCTGCTTGTTCATCAGCTGCCGCAGGTAGCTTCTCTTCCAGCTCAGCCAGGCGCTCATGTGCTTCCTGCCAATCATCATCTGTAAGACAAGTCAGTTCATAGAAGAAATGTAGCTCAGCTGGATGGTGTGGTGCATGTCTTTAATCCCAGTACCTGGGAGGCAGAGGCAGGGAGATGTCTGTGAGCTCTGGGTCAGCCTGGACTACACATCAAGTTCCAGAGCAGCCAGAGTAGAACAATGAGACCCTGCCTCAGAAAAAAACAAACAAACAAACAAATAAATTCTCTCTCTCTCAACAAAAAGGTTTTATGACAGTTAAGTTTCTGTAAGCAGACACGACATACATAAAGTGAACTTTTCACTATTAAAAATAGAAAACATATTAGGAATAAAATACAAGTTCTGAGGGTCTCGAGAAATGACTTAGTGGATAACAGTACTTGCTGCATAATCATGAAGACTAAAATCTGGATCCTAGTACCTGTTTAACGGGGCCAGGGATCCTGCATATGCCTAGCACACTAGCTCCAAGGTGGGACACCTGCTTTGATCTCCACACACAAAAGGGCATGTACCTGAACACTCATGTAGGAATACAGTCACATACTCATTCTCTCTGTCTCTCAACAGTTTCAAGTATTAACTAACAATGTCTGAATCTTTTCCCAGTCTGAAACTGACTTCTAAACTGTGGATAGGTCTTTTATACTACTTTGGGTACACAACTAGTTTCGAAATTTGAAGATATTTCAGGCAAACACTACAGGAAAAAGTAAGAACCTATAAGCACTAACACAAGACTTTCTCCTAAATTTAACTGCCATCTTCTTCTAAGCCAGCAGTTCTCAACCTGTGAGCCACAGACTCTTGTGCAAGCCTATCTCCAAAAATATTTACAATTCATAAAAATAGCAAAATTACAGTTATGAGAATAATTTTATTGTTGGGGAGTAACCACAACATAAGGAACTATACTAAAGGGTTGAAAATTAGGAAGGCTGAGAACCACTTAGAATTTAAGTCTTTGAATCTATTAAATTTTAGTTAGTATTTTTAAAGTCTTTATTATATGACAAGTGCTGTTTTAGGAACACAGGATCCAATGTACACGACAAGAATGCTACCCTCTCCTAGTCTTCATTCAAACAGGAAAACAAAGAAAATAAACACAATGAATAAGCAAAGGACACATTGTACTAGAAGAAAATTCTATGGGAGCATGGAAGAAAGGTAGACGAAAATGTAAACAGATGTTCAAAGACAGGTCACACTGTGATGACGACGACAGAGCCAAGATTTTAACTCTCCCTCTGTACACTGTACCTTGGATATCTTCTCGTGTAAATACATGGAAATACTCATTTTTTTAAAAAAGATTTACTTATTTAGTATGTATACAGTATTCTGCATACAGGAATGCTTGCAGGCCAGAAGACACCAGATCTCATTGTAGACGGCTGTGACTTACCATGTGGTTGCTGAGAATTGAACTCAGAACCTATGGAAGAGCAGCCAGTCCTTAACTGCTGTGCTGTCTCTCCAGCACCCAATACTGATTTTTTCTTATTTTTTTTAAACCACTATATATGATTCTATTCTATCAACATACTAATTTAACTCATTCCCTAGTGAAAAGCATTCCGAAATTTAAAACTACACTGTAGGAAACATGATGCATATCTTAAGAGACTGAAGTATTTACGTAGGCTAACTCATGTTTAGAGTCAGGCTATATATTTAAACTTTACTATTTATCAAATAGAAATGTATCACATATATAATACTAATAATCCAAAAAGCAAAGCAAGTAGGACTTCCAAATTCAATATTTTGGTGTCAAAGGACTTTTTCAGAACTCTGTGAAAGATCCAAACATTAGTCTTCTTAAGGTGTCCTTAAAATGATGTGGATCATGGAGAGAGGGCTCAGTGGTTAGGAGCACTGGCTGTTCTTCCAGAGATCCTGAGTTTAATTCCCAGCAACTACATGGTGGCTCACAACAAGGGATCTGATACCCTCTTCTGGCATAAAGTGAACAGAGCACTCATATACATAAAATAAATAAATTAAAATTAATTGTGGACTATGCGGGGCAGTGGTGACGGTGCACACCTTTAATTCCAGAGGCAGAGGCAGAGGCAGGTAGATCTGTGAGTTGGAGGCCAGTCTGGTCTACAGAGTAAGTTCTAGGACAGTCAGAGCTGTTATACAGAGGAAACCCTGTCTCAAAAAACCAAAACAAACAAAAAACAAAACAAAACAAAACAAAAACCAAAACAAAAAACCCCAAAACAAACAAACAAATAAACCCAAGCCTCTAAACGTAAGCCACCTTTCATGTGGGGTTTCAGCCCCTTAACAAAATGCATGGTCAAGTGTCATAGAAAAAAATTTAAGGAGCTACTTTATTATGAGAAGCTTGGAAAGACACCATGTTGTGCTCAAAAGGGAAAAAATATACTTCAGATAAAAATTATAGAATTTAACTGGGTGGTGGTGGCTCATACCTTTAATCCCAGGACTTGGGAGGCAGAGACAGGCGAATCTCAGGGTTCAGAGTTCAAGGCCAGCCTGGTCTACAGAGTCAGTTCCAGGCCAGCGAGGGCTACACAGAGAAACCCTGGCTTGAAAATAAATATTATACACACACACACACACAAATATAATTTAAATTTTACTTATAAGTCTTACTTATAAGCATATATATATATATATAATTATAGAATTTACGTGGCTAATTACAAAACATTATCAAGAAAAAGGTAACTGGGGTTGGAGAGATGGTTCAGTGGTTAGGAGCACTGGTTGCTCTCCCAGAGGACCTGGGTTCAATTCCCAACACCCACATGGTAGCTCAGACCTGTCTGTAATTATAGTTCCAGGGCTTCTGACAACCCTCACACAGACATGCATGCAGGCAGAATACCAATGAGCATAAAATAATAATACAACAGCAATAATAATAACTGGAGCGATGGGTCAGTGGACACAGCACTTGCCACATAAACATGAGGTTAATAGTTCAAATCCCTAGCATCCATATAAAAAAAAATCTGTGTAGTATTCCATCTGTAATCCCAGTGCTGCAGAGGTGGGGGAAAGGGGGACAGGGGATGGGGAAGAGATATCTTGGGGCCAAGTTGCTTAGAAAGGCTAGCAAGCTCTGGATTCAGCTAGAGACCCTATCTCAGCATTTAATAAAGTGGGAGGGTGATTGAGGAAGTTACATTACCTACCCTCTAGCCTCCACACACACCTTCACACATGCAAACATGAACACACATACACCACACAAAATACACATGATAGAAAGTGAAACTAAAAGCTCAACACACAAACATGCACTTTCATACACAAGCACACACAAATGAACTAAAACATGAACACAAACTAAAAATATAGTTGCTCAGCTATATGCCAATGTCTGACCGAAGTTTACTATTGCTCAAAGAGATATATAAAGAATAATAAAAGGAAGGAGACATTTCTTCACTTAATTAACCTGTACACCCTGAATGAACTCTTTCCATAAACTTCAAGCCCATCTTCAGGCTATTTTTCTTTTCCTTTTTTCTTTTTTGGTTTTTCGAGAAAAGGTTTGATTGTTTAGCTCTGGCTGTCCTGGAACTTGCCTGTATACTAGGCTGTCCTTGAACTCACTGAGCTCTGCCTGCCTCTGTCTCTGCTTCTCAAGTGCTGGAATTAAAGGCCTGTGCCACTACCGCCAGGCAGCTATTTCTAAATAAAAACAAGAAGTCATTATGTTTATGCTAAGGAAAAAGCAGGGAGGAACACTGAGCTCTTCTAAATCAAAGCAGATTTCCAGACTTCACCAAATACACCTGTACGACAATCAGTAACTTACAGTTTGTATTCACAGTTCCTGAACCCCTTGGCCTCTGTGTTTATCTATTAAAATCAGGACAATATTGAGGCTGTGGATATAGTTCAGTGGTACAGCATTCACCTTGTGAGGCTTTTGTTCAACCCCTAGTACAGGGGAAACAAACACTGCTGTAAAAATTAATAATATACGTTCAATATCGAGAATGGAGTCTATGACCACCAGGTTAAGTTTAAGCTTTTATTTTTAGAAAACGGATAGGGATTACTTAACACCATTTGTTGCTCTGAGATGATGTAAACACTTTTTTTTTTATACAGAAGACAAAGGTTAAGTTTCTTACAGAAAGGTGACATGAGAACTTTTGTTGCCAGTGACCTAACATATTATTCAAGGCGCTGACACCACAAATCACAAATCATTAAATCGACAATTTAAACCCACTGGTTTAAACTCTGTATATTGCTTGTGTATCTATGGTTTTTCCAAAGAAGTGACAGATCAACTTAGAAAGCATTTTTTTCCATAACAAAGATATTGTAAAGGTATCAAGAATTTCAGTTTACAATTCCATCTTATCAAACTCTGAATGGAAAGCAAAGACCTTTGGAAAACTTTTTTCTAGTATAACCTTTGTTGGCAAAGAAGTCCTTAATCACCCTTCTGTTCTCAGGTGCAAAGTAAGCTAGCCATGTTATCCTGTTGCCTCTACATTCTACCAGCTGCTCTACTACGCACCCCAAGAACCTTTACCAGACCACATAAAACAGTTCTATATAATCCAGTATCCTTTCCAAGAATACTTGTGATGACAAACAAAAATGTAAGGGGGGAGGGGGAATATTGTCAAAACTCTGAAGGTCAGTAAGAAGGTGAAAACCATTCTATCAAGGTTCAAAATTGAGAATATATTATTATGCTGTCTCATCTTAGTAAATCTAGAATAGAAATCTAGTAAATAATAGAAAAATCCAGAGAAGCATATGCTGCTTGCTGCTTCTATTGTATTTTAGGGGTTACCGCTAAACTACCTCCTAAATACGATTTGCAATTCATGTCATTCCTCAGTGCCTGTAATTCTATTCTACATAGCTTCCTTTGCTATCTCCATGGAGACAGACAACAGCATCTTGGATCATGCCACTCTCCTGGACAATCTCATCTCCTGAGCGCTGGCTATCCTCCAAAGCTCTCTATGCCCTTTTCTACCAAGCACTGCTTCTACTTTCAGTTATCTCTTGTTGCTCTCCTTTGTGACAATTTTGGTTTTCTAGACAAAGCAAACCTTTCCATTTTGCCACTTCATTCAACTCTGTGAGCTTTGAAGAATTTAAGCTGTCTAAATTATTGCAAAACCAGTAGCCACTATAACAATTTTAAAGTTTTTTGAAACTGAACACCTTAGGATCATCCAATACTACTGTATTTTTCCTGGATTTCTTATTATTTAACTTGGAACACTTATTGCAGAGACTGAACTTCAGCAATTCCAAAGAAATCACAAATATTTACACACACCCCTAATCTAAACACCGTTATTCCCGGATTCTGATAGCAGAAGCAGGAATACCTACATTTCATGTTCTCATCTGTACACTTTGTTTTTTTTTAAAGCACAACTTGTTAGTTTACTTTCTTTGAACTTGTTCTGAGTACTTTTATGAACTCATGAAGATATTCTATTACTAAAATTCTTTGTATAGAAAGTGTTTTTAATGCACTGAAGAAACCTTGAGACAGCAGTAATTATTATGCAACAAAGTTGTGATGGTCTAGAATGTTTCCCCCTTTTGAGACAGGGCTTTTTCCCATGTAGCCCAAGCCAGCCTAGCACTCAAAATACCCCTCTTCCTCCTTTTGATTGTGGTAGACTGAATTTTAAAATGTCTTACATAGAATTTTCTACAAGTCCATTAGTTTTCCTTGTGTGCTCTACAAACACTCCCTTTACTACAATTATTTTCATCATCATTTAAATGTCTACTTTTCCAGGGATTTAAATTCTTTACTCTGGCAACCCAGAGCTACACTGTGTTGAGACTTCCTGTTATTACAGGTAAGGCAGAGGCCCAGGTGAGCAGAAGAGAAGATAAACTACTGTGACTGAGGGGAGTCTGTACTATTATATAAGAAACAGAACTGGGTCGGGAAGAAGGCTCAGCTTAGCAGATAAAACCACTGCATGCACACATCTGAACCTCAGAGCACAGCTGCATGCACTGGGCCCACATCTGTAATCTCAACATTCCTACTTTGGAACAGGAGGTGGAGACACAAAAATGACTTCCATCTCTGGGTCACCTCGTCTGGAATATGTAGCTCTCAGGCAGAAACAAGAGATCCTTTCTCAACAAGGTGGAATATGAGAACCAACTCCTGAACGCTGTCCTCTGACCTCCACGAAACGGCCAGGCACATGCTACACTGACCTACACTCATGCATACGCACACAGAATAAACAAAAATTCAAATTAGAGGTTGACTTTACTAAGACCAAAGCACTTGATCAGATCAACAGACACTATAAAAAGAAAGATGCCACTTACCAACTGCACCTGACCCAAACGTATCATCATTGAATTGATCGATTTCTTCATCTTCTTCTCCCAGGCCTTGAAATGCATCTTCATCTTCATCTAGAGGACAATCCTCTAAAGACTGCAAGAAAGAGAAAGACAGTTAACTTTTCATCAAATTTACTCAGTCATTTAAAGTAAGTCCTAATATTGGTGTCTCTTTAATGGCAGTAACATCTTAGACTTTTGGTAGATAAACACACAATTCTTTTATTCCACATGCTGAGATGTGCTAATTATAAACGAATACTTCATTATCTTGAGTTTCATATAGTTTCAAAAATAAAATATATTTTCTTCACTACATCCATGCTGTTTTCCCAACCCTTTGAAACCTTTCCATCTTTCTTCCTCTTTCCTGTAGAACTAAACTCTAGCCAGAATGCAGAACTCAAAACATTTTTATCCACAATTAAGCTGAGCATTAGAAAAACAATCACAGGTTCTTACTCTACTCTTACAAAACTGTCTAATCATGCACATAATTAACTTTTAAAAATTCTTAATTTATCTTTATTTTACGTGCATTGGTGGCTTAACTGAATGTATGTCTGTGTGAGGGTGCCAGGTCCCTTGGAACTGAAGTTAGTTATGAACTGCCATGTGGGTGCTGGGAATTGAACCTGGGTCATCTGGAAGAGCAGCCAGTGGTTTTAACAGCTGAGCCATTGCTCCAGCCCCTGCAACTCATTTTTAAAATTAATTTAGCGATACCGTTTGAGGGCCTACTATGTCTCAGGCTTTGAGCTAGGTACCAAACCTCAGTCCCTTACGTTGTAATTTTGAGCCAAATACAACTTGATTTAAAGAAATCTGTGTGAAGATCAAACCAAGTAAAGATTGTAGAATGCTGAATAAAAAAAGCTAGAATCACCATATCATCTTGGGTATGTTCTACTATTTCTCGGATCCTCCTGCCTCACCTTCCAGCCAGTAAATTAGCTCGGTGTATTCTAATTCCAATCATTTCTCTTGCTTCAGTTTAACAGGTTTTCTTTACTTATGGCAACTCTGTTTTGTTTTGTTTCTAGACAGGGTTTCTCTGCGTTCCTGCTCTGGGTGTCCTGGAACTCGCCTGGTAGACCAGGTTGGCCTTGAATACAGAAACCTGCCTGCCTCTGCTTCCTGAGTGGTTGGATTAAGGGCATGCACCACTGCTTCTTCTGGCAATTTCTAGTCACTGTATCTCATCATCTCCACGTTTAGACAAAGTAAGTTGAGTCAAAACTGTAAAATCAAAGACCCTACTGCTTTCATTGGTCAAAGATTCCAAATTGGAATTACACACTCTAATAGGAGGGCTTGTAATTTACCTCACCTGGGAACTTTTTCGACCGATGCTACGGTCCTCTCAATCTTCCACAGAGCTAGGCCCGCAACTGCCTCCACACCAGAAGCAACATCTAGCAACTCTCTTTGAAATCACAATGATCTACTTGTTCAAATCAGGATGACTCTCTAAAGATTTCCCTAGCTCAGTCCTTAAACCGTGGGTCCGGAATCTGTTTCATCCCTAGATTAGGAGTTGCTCAAGGTCACACAGCAGTGGGTGGCTGTCAGCAAACAGCTACTTGCTCCGGACGACGTCCTGAAACCCACCCTTTTCCTCCACTCACCCCGTAGAAACTTCTGCCGGACACGCCCCCCTCCCCACTCCGTGCATTCTTCACCGGCCGACTAAAGTCTCGGCCAAAAGGCCAGTCCCGGCTCCTGCACCTGACGGCTGCCCGCGTGCATAGGGGTGTGTGTAACAGGGGAGAAGGGGTTCCGGGTGCAGGGCGGGAAAAGCTTCCGTGGGCATCCCACGGGGAGTCTGCCTGAGGAAAAGCAACCGGGTAGGAGCAATGCTAATCTCCTCGGCAGCTCCGGGAGCGGAGGCGCAAGTGTAGGGTCAGGTTACCGCACTTAACGGGCCCTCCCCGCCGCAACCCAGCGGCCGGCTCTCTCCAGTCCCGCCCCTCCGCGGTCCGGTCCGGGCCCCGCCCGAGTCCCACGGCCGCTGCCGAGTCCTCAGCCACCCGCGCCCTGCCCCCTCCTCAGCGGAACAGGACCCACGCGGCGGGGCGGCAGAGGAAAAAGGGGCGCGCGGGCGAGGGAGGGGTCACTTCCGGTCGCAGCCACTCACCTCGTAGCGGAACATTCTTGGGGAGGGGGAAAGGGAGCGGGGAGGGGAATGGGGGGGAGGGAGGGAAAGAAGCGCCGACTCCCCGGGCTGCTCCGCGCGCGCGGGTCTTCCACCGGCTCGCGACCCCTGGCCGCCGCCGTACGCCGGAGCGTGCGTGGGGACGTGCGCAGGCGCGCCTGGGAGTGGGCGGGCGCCCAGGCGGCGGCGGCTACGTGGGGACAGATTTGGCGTTTGGCTTCCCTGTGTGAGCGGCGGGAAGGAAATCCCGAGGCTAGGCACTGCGCACGCGCGGGCTGTCTGGGCTGACCTAGGGAGCCTGGGCTTGCCGCTCCGCCTTCGTGCTCCCGGAGGCGCTGTGCTCTGAGTCACGAGGTTGCCGTCAGTGCCTGGGCGGAGAAAAGCCTTGTGATTGTCACAGGATTCGTCCCTGAAGCTTCTCGGTTGAGGAAATCCCGGATTCTTGGGCGGTTTTCTTTAACGCTTAGCGTCCTTATCTGGGTGCCTTGGTTTAGCCGGGGACGGGGAATAATTATGGAAAGTCAGTGATCTTGGGAGGGGAAAGGTTGCTGGCTCCTGAATCAGCGGGCCGAGGCTGTGATTGATAAGGGGTCAAAGTGTTCACGGCGCCTGTTTTCTTAGAAAAATGCCGGGGATACATTTAAGGAGGGTTATTTAGGGGGATTTTACTCACCAGGCACTTCTGGCCGGAGGGAAGCGAAAAGGCGGTTGGAGTCACCGCGCCTAGGTCTGCAAGCCTGGATGCCCAGTAGGGCGACAGCCACTTCCTTGGAGTTTGTCCAGCTTGCAAGCCTGTTCTAGACGTCTGGTGCTTTGGTTTTGTTTGGCCCTAGCGTTTCTGGTGTTGCTCTGGCTCAACCTCTCCTCCCCCACCTCAAGTGACTGGGTTTTTTTTTTTTTCTTCCTTTCTCTTCTCCTCTCTCTTTTCTCTCTGTCTCTGTCACCTCTTCTCTCTCTTCGCTCTCTCTCTACTTTCTCTTTCCTTCTCTCTGCTCTTTCTTCCCTCTCCCTCTCTTTTCTCTCCTTTCTCCTTTCTCGCCTCTCTCTCTCTCCTTTCTCTCTCGATTCTCCCTCTCTCCCCTCTCTCCAATCTCCGTCCCCTCCGCTTTCCTCCCTCCCTCTCCCTCTGGCTGCCCTGGCTCTTGCTTAGACCAGACTGACCTCGACCTCACAGATCCCTATAATCTCTGCCTCCTGCCTCCCAAGTGCTGGGATTAAAGGTCTGCATGACCTCCTGACTCTGGGTGTCTTAAATACAGCCTCACCTGGGAATGGTGCACTGTAAATTCTTTAACATATTACTGTGACTGCAAATCAACTGGTTTACTACACGCATTGGGTTTGAAAATAAACGTTCTGGGTGGGAAACAGCAGCAGTCTTTTCACTGCTGTGAGATACTGGGTACGTTTTTTCTAAACACCTGACCCTTGGGGTATTCTTTTGTAAAATGGGTATAATTATATCTACTTCACTGGGTGTGGTGGTGCACACCTTTAATCCCAGCCTTTGGTAGCAGAGGCAGTGTAGTTCTGTAGGTTCAAGGCCAGTCTGCTTTAAGTAATTGAGTTTCAGGGCAACCCAGGGACACACGCGTAGGCCTTGTCACAAAAAGAGCTGAGAAGAGGCCAAGTATGGAGGTTGCCCATCCATAATTCCAGAACTCAGAACAAGATAGAGGCAATGGAGGCAAGAGCTTCAGGAGTAAAGAATATTTTAGTGAAGTTTTGCAGGTCATGCCATCTGGGCTACATGAGATAGACCCTGCCTTTAAAAAAAAAAAATCAAGCCGAGAAAGGGTGTCAGACATCACCATACTGTTACGGGCCGGCAGACCTTAGCACAACTAATGATATAATAGAAACTCTATTTAGGCCTTGAAGCCCAGCATGTATGTAGGCACATACATACCTGCAGACACACACACACACACACACACACACACACACACAGAGAGAGAGAGAGAGAGAGAGAGAGAGAGAGAGAGAGAGAGAGAACAAAGACCTAATTCATCAAGGTCCCATAGACTGGGACCTTGATGAATTAGGTCCCTAGATGTACTGACCTTGCTTTTAGGTTGCTGTAGTTTGGCTTCTGACTAACTGTACTTGCTAAGGTGTGTCAATTCGGTACGGTTTCTGTGCTTGTAAGCTCACCTTGAGAGGCTCAGTACAGCACTGGGGCCCTGGAATACCCATTGTAGTTCCAGGCCATCTAATAAAGACCTACTAGAGCTGGGCAGTGGTGGCACACGCCTTCAATCCCAGCACTTGGGAGGCAGAGGCAGGAGGATCTCTGTGAGTTCAAGGCCAGCCTGGTCTACTAGGGCTAGTTCTAGGACAGGCTCCAAAGCCACAGAGGAAACCCTGTCTCTAAAAACCAAAATAATAATAATAAAGACCTACTATTAACTTAAACCTATGTCTAAGTAGTCTTTGGTGGATACCTCACAGCAATACCAACTTCCTTTAGATTTACATTTTCTCCAGTTTTTAAAGGTAATCCTATTTGTTATATACATATATCATGCATTTTAAAAACTTGTAAAACAGTTGGATGTGGTGTCACATACATTTACTCTCAGAACTCAGGCAGCTGAGGCAAGTGGATCCTGTGTGTTTGAGGCCAGCTCTATGTAATGAGACCTAGGCCGAGCAAAACTACATAATAGCACTGTCTTAAAAACAATATTCAGTGTTTAGAGAGATGGTCAGCATTTAAGAGCACTGCGTAGTCTTCCAGGGACTTGGGTTCAAATCTCAGTACCTACAAGTGGGTCACAACTGTAACTTCCGTCCAGGAGATTGGATGCCCTCTTCTGACCTCCAGGACAAGCTCCAAAGCTACAGAGAAACCTTGTCTCGAAAGGCCATAAGAAAAAATAGGATAATGGACTGTGTGGCATTAACTGCTCATCCTATGGGGAAGGGATGAAATGCTCTTTATTATTACTATTTAGTGGGAAAGTGAGGAAGAGCTTAGAGAAGTGCTAATTCCAAGAATAAGATTATTATCACAATCTTGAGCCAGACTTGAAGCTTGATTTTACTGGGGTGCATCCAAAAGCTGGCTGTCTGGTTAAGGAGAGCAGCCCCACATCCATTTCTTGGGACCTTTTAAAGAGTAAAATCATAAGTTGTTGCAAAGCAGGTTTACAGAAAAGAGACAATGAGCATATTGAGTAGTTCTTTGGACCATCAGCTCCCAAATAATGACAAAGACTTTTTTTAAAAAAATTTATTTTATTGATATTTATTGAGCTCTACATTTTTCTCTGCCCCCTCAGGAGATCTTGTCTTTTTCTACTTTACTTCCCATGTAGATTATATCTATGTAAGTCTCTCTTAGTGTCCTCATTGTTGTCTAAGTTCTCTGGGATTGTAGTTTGTAGGCTGGCTTTCTTCGCTTTATGTTTAAAAACTACCTATGAGTGAGTACATGTGATAATTGTCTTTCTGTGTCTGGGTTACCTCACTCAAAATGATGTTTTCTAGCTCCATCCATTTTCCTGCAAAATTCAAGCTGTTGTTATTTTTTCTGCTATGTAGTACTCCATTGTATAAATGTACCACATTTTTCTTGTCCATTGTTCGATCGAGGGGCATTTAGGTTGTTCCCAGGTTCTGGCTATGACAAACAAAGCTGCTATGAACATAGTTGAGCATATGTCCTTGTGGCATGATTGAGCATCCTTTGATATATACCTGAAAGTGGTATTATTGGGTCTTGAGAAAGGTTGTTTCCTAATTTTCTGAGACACATTGACATCCAAAGGGGTTGTACCACTTGCATTCCCACCAGCAATGCAGAAGTGTTCCCTTTTCCCCACAATCTCTCCAGCATAGGTTGTCATCAGTGTTTTTGATCTTGGTCATTTTTATGGGTATAAGATGGAATCTCAGAGTTGTTTTGATTTGCATTTCTCTGATGACTAAGGATGTTGAACATTTCCTTAAGTGTCTTTCAGCCATTTTAGATTCCTTTGTTGAGAGTTCTCTGTTTAGGTCTGTACTCCATTTTTTTTTAATTGGATTATGTGATTTTTTGGTGTCCAATTTCTTGAGTTCTTTGTATATATTGGAGATCAGACCTTTGTCTTATGTGGGACTAGTGAAGATTTTTTCCCATTCTGTAGGCTGTCGTTTTGTCTTGTTGACCATGTTCTTTGCTTTACAGAAGCTTTTCAGTTTTAGGAGGTCCCATTTATTAATTGTTTCTCTCAGTGTCTGTGTTGCTGGGGTTATATTTAGGAAGTGGTTCCCTATGCCAATGTGTTCAAGTGTACTTCCTACTTTCTCTTCTATAAGGTTCAATGTGGCTGGTTTTGTGTTGAGGTCTTTGATCCATTTGGACTTGAGTTTTGTGCATGGTGATAGATATGGGTCTATTTTCATTTTTCTACATGTTGATATCCAGTTATGCCAGCACTACTTGTTAAATATGCTTTCTTTTTTTTCCATTTGATATTTTTTGCTTCTTTATCAAATATCAGGTGTTTGAAGATGTGTGTATTGATATCCAGGTCTTCTGTTCGGTTCCATTGGTCCACTTGTCTACTCTTATGCCAGTACCAGGCTGTTTTCAGTACTGTAGCTCTGTAGTAGAATTTAAAGTCAGGGATTATGATGCCTCCAGATATTATTTTTATAGTATATCCCCCTTTGTATATATTGGAGATCAGACCTTTGTCTTATGTGGGACTAGTGAAGATTTTTTTCCCATTCTGTAGGCTGTCGTTTTGTCTTGTTGACCATGTTCTTTGCTTTACAGAAGCTTTTCAGTTTTATCCCCCTTTCCTTCAGAAAGACATACTTTTATCTAACTCCTTTGTTTAGGTTTTTTTCCTGACCATGACTAATAACAACTTGTAATCAACCCCTCCCTAAGTGATTACAAATATCTATAACTATAACTCATCAAAGGACCAAAAGCCATCCACCCTACCTCTTGGGAATGTGGGCGTTGTGTTCTCCTGACTGCTTCCTGTTGTCTAGGAGTGCTGGCTTCTTTAGGAGACCCTGGGAAAATTGGGATAATCATCAAGTCCTGGGACAGGTAGCTGTAGTATTTGTTGTCCAATCTCTATGCAACGAGAAAGTATAAGGCTTATGTGAAGTCTTGGCTGGAGTAGTGTGTGAGACCGGACCATCTCAGCCAGCAGCCTTGAAGCTGTTTGGGATTCAGAACTCTGAGAAAACTGTAACAGAGACACTCTGAGATGCTGCATCACCCAAGTCACCCATTTTCATTGGTATTTGGTCCCCTTGCTCTGAAAACACGTAAATCTTTAAAAATAGCTTACATATCTGCATTAATAGAAGTATAGATTATGTTTGTGGTGTGCACAAGTCAGTTAAAGCTGATTTTTTTATGTTTGAACATGTAAAAGGCATCCTGCAGAGCAAAGCTTCACCAACCCCCAGACTCCTGAGCATTGCTTCTCAGAGTCCATTCTTGTAAAAGAGGTCCCATGTACTTTGCAAAAGAGTTTACTATTAGTTTTGCTACAAACCTTTCCTCCTTAGACCCCTATCTTGAGTGCTGTTTCTTTTAGAAAGAGGTCGCAGGTGCTTTGCAAAAGACATATCCATTGCCAAGGAGTTTCAATGTAGTCATGCCCTAAGTTTTCCTGTAATAATTGTCATGAGGAAATTTGTTCCCAAAGTTTTACTGTGTTTAGATATGTAAAAATAAACTGCTGAGGGCTGAACCATTTTTGCTAAGTCAGTTGTGCTGAACCAAGTTTCCTTCTTGCCTCTTGTGGTTCATTTCTATGCCAGCAGTAGAGCTTGCAGGGACCCCCTCCTCAACACCCCCTTGCAGTAATGTAATCAAAGTTCTTGGAATTAGGATCTGGATAGTTTTGAGGAGCTATTTTTTTCAGCCTATAGCAAATGGTACATATAAGTCATTGTTATATTCAAAGTGAATTTTGGTATTTATCTAGCATTGCGTTTCTTTCCTACTGAATTAGGTTGCCTATTGTGGTGGTTTGAAAGAAAATGATCTTCATAGGCCTATAGACAGTGGCACTATTAGGAGGTGTGACCTTGCTGGAGGAAGTGTGTTAATGTGGCTATGGGCTTTGAGGCTTCATATGCTTTGCCCCGTGTGGCACAGTTTCCTTCTACTGCCTGCAGGTCAAGGTGCAGAACTCTCAGCTACCTCTCCAGCACCACATCTGACTGCAGGCCACCATGTTTCTTGCCATGACAACAATGGACTAAACGTCTGATTTGTAAGTCAGCCCCGGTGAAATGTTTTCCTTTATGAGTTGCCTTGGTCATGATATCTCTTCACAGCAACAGAAACGCTAACTAAAACACCCATTGTATAACTTTGATGTTTAACTCTGGGAACTATTGCCTTTATCTAATGTGTACAACACACCATCCTGGATTCAGTGGATGAAAACAATGATTTTACTAATGAATCTAAAACTTGACCATGATGCCACGGGAGCTTCTCATCTCCACAACATGAGTCATTTGCTGGTGCTTCCTGGAAGCTGAGTCAGTCGGTTGTTAGGAGAAGGAATTGCTTGAAGTTTGAAGTATTAAGAAGTTGGTGTAATCTGCCAGTTGGGAGATCTGAGGGTGTCAGATGAGGCACTCGGCTGTGGGTATTTCTTGTGGTCCCCAAATTGATTTGCAGAGTAATGACTGGATTCCAAGAGCAAGTCCCCAAAGAAGCAGTGAGAAGATGTACATCATTTATCACCTAGGTCTGGAAGAGAAAGACAGTATTCTCACGGTCAGGAGGTTGACCAAAGCTTGAGGAACACCAGTGAAAGAGTGAAAGAGTTTAAGAACTGCCATGTTGACCAGAAAGGAATACATAAGAGTGTGGAACTGTCACTCAGCCCAGACGCTGAGAGACTGATACTTCAAGTGATACTGCCAGTGTACATTAGCAGGAAGCTCACAAAGGCAAACATCTGGATTTTCAGGAAGATGGAAATAGAGTTAGCTGGTCTCTCTAGTTTGGTCTTCGTCCCCCATGAATATGATATATTAGGTTTTCTAAACAAAAGAAAAATGTATTTTAAGAAACAAAGTGTTAGTGTTGACACTGGGAACTACAGCTGATAAGAGGTAAGAGATAGTGTTTTTAATCATGTTTAATGTTAGCAGTTGTGAAGATGGGGCTTGCAGAGATGCCTCAGTGGTCAAGAAAACTGACTACTCTTCCAGAGTATCCAGGATCCAGTCCCAGCATCCACAAGGTTGGTCATAAACAGTCCAAGAGGATCTGATGCCCTCTTCTGGCCTCCATGGACACTGCATGCATGTGGTACACAGATTTGCATGCAGGCAAAACACCTACACATATAAAAATTAATTAAATTAAAAATACAATTCTGAAAATGAACTTATATTGTTCAGGTCACACTTTTAACTGAGTCAAACTACCAAGCTCATCACCATGAAGAAATTAAATTAATTTGCCCCTTGTGGGCAACTGAAATCAAGAAACCTTATATATTTTTGTTGTTGTTGTTTAAGAATTAGAATTTGTAGACAGAAGTTTTTGTCCTGCCTGGTCTTGCAGCCATTCGGGTCCAAATAAGTATACAGAGGCTTATATCATTATAAACTGTTTGGCCTATTGCTCAGCTTTATTACTAATTAGCTCTTACAACTTAAAATAACCCCAAATTCTTTTTTTAAATTTATTTATTTATTAAAGATTTCTGTCTCTTCCCCGCCACCGCCTCCCATTTCCCTCTCCCTTCCCCAATCAAGTCCCCCTCCCTCGTCAGCCCAAAGAGCAATCAGGGTTCCCTGCCCTATGGGAAGTCCAAGGAACCCCCACCTCCATCCAGGTCTAGTAAGGTGAGCATCCAAACTGCCTAGGCTCCCACAAAGCCAGTACGTGCAGTAGGATCAAAAACCCATTGCCATTGTTCTTGAGTTTTCAGTAGTCCTCATTGTTCGCTATGTTCAGCGAGTCTGGTTTTATCCCAGGCTTTTTCAGATCTAGGCCAGCTGGCCTTGGTGAGTTCCCAATAGAACATTCGCATTGTCTCAGTGTGTGTAACCCCAAATTCTTATCTATGTTTAGCCACATGGCTTGGTACCTTTTCTTAGTATGGTATTCTCATCTTATTTCCACTGTGTCTGGCATGCAGCTGTGTTTTTGCCTTTCTTCTTCCCAGAATTCTCCTAGTCTGGTTGCTCCAATTCTACTTCCTGCCTGGCTAGTGGACTATCAGCATTTTATTAAACCAATATGAAGCTGGGCAGTTGGTGAGAGATGCCTTTAATCCCAGCCCTCGGGAGGCAGAGGCAGGCAAATTTTTGTGAGTTCGAGGCTAGTTCTAGGACAGGCTCCAAAGCTACAGAGAACCTTGTCTTGAAAAAACAAAAAAATAAAAATAAACAAAATAATAACCAATATGAGTAACGAATCTTTACTGTGACACGAGTATTATCCCAGAGCATTTTCCCTTTTGAAAACAAGAATCTTGAATCTAATTTCCTTTGTTTAGCTTTTTTTCCTGACAATTATCCATAACAACTTGTAAACAACACTTTAAACAAAGACAAACATCCATAATCTATGTTTTGGGAATGTGGGCATAGTTTTCTAGGCTACTTCCTGATTATTGGGGCATTGGCAATCTTTGAGAGACCCTGAGAAAATTTAGGATTATGGTTAAATCTTGACTGGAGTTTTCCGAGGTGGATCACCTCAATCAGTTACCTTGAAGCTGTTCTGATGTAGAACTTAGAGGAAACTTCCACAGATCTTCTGAAACATTAGATCATCTGGGTCACCCACTACTATTGGAGATCTTTCAGGGAATCTTCCTTGGCCAAATCTGATTTTTCTTAACCCAGAATGAATCCACAGCCTCTTATTTCCTGTGGAAATAAAAGCAGAGTCTCTTTCCCAAAGTAACATGTCTTTTGACTTAAATTTTGAGGTCAAGATATTTTAAAAATATATAGGTTGGTTTAATCCAGAAGCATTTGTAATCAAATGTCTTTTAGCAGTTGTTGCTCCTTCCTCAGCAGTCAAACAATTCAAAGGCAATTCAATAACATACAGTATCTAGACTTTCTGTATTTTTCAACTTTACATGACTGATTTTTTTTTTTTAGTTTGTTTTTTGAGACAGGGTTTCATTGTAGTTTTAGAGCCTGTCCTGGAACTAGCTCTGGTAGACCAGGCTGGCCTCGAACTCACAGAGATCCGCCTGCCTTTGCCTTCCAGGTGCTGGGATTAAAGGTGTGTGCCACCACTGCCCGGCTACTCTGTTTCCTTTTTAAGGACTTTATCCTTTTACTTTTCTCTCCCAAGCCTACATATATTTTAAAACATGCTGTAAACCGTTTAGAGAGTTTTTTCATTTTAATCTGCCTATTGAATATCTCTATCTTTTTCTGACCACATGAGTCTTTAATCTTTTTAGCAGCATGGCTAGGATTAATGTTGCAGCTTTGGTGGCTGGTTCTGCCCCATTCCTTGGTTTCCTGGGAGTCTAGCTTCTTGGCATAGTTACTGGCAGAAGTCATATTTATTTCTAGGTCCATGTCAACAACAAGAAGCATTGCACTGATGATTATAAACACCATTTGAGTGTTTGGTAACAGGGCTTCTTAAAAGAACCATATGGTTTTTGCTACTAATGCTGAGTCAGGAAGCCTCTCTTAAAGGAACCATACCTCTGTTTGCCTCTAGCAAATAGACCCCACCCAAGAAAATACTACTACCAAGAAGTCGTACTTGACTTTGTTCTTTTTTTTGCCTAGAATCCTTCCCAAGTTCTCTCAGTTTTTGTTGTTGTTTTTTTTTTTTTTTTTTTTTTTTTTTTTGGTTTTTCGAGACAGGGTTTCTCTGTAGCTCTGGTGCCGGTCCCGGAACTAGCTCTTGTAGACCAGGCTGGCCTCGAACTCACAGAGATCCGCCTGTCTCTGCCTCCCGAGTGCTGGGATTAAAGGCGTGCGCCACCACTGCCCGGCTTCTCTCAGGTTTTATGTGGATGTAGTTGCTGAACATTGGGTGTCATTTGTAGTTGTAAGTTTCTGTCCCACTTAGTCCCACAGCCATTCAGTTCCAAATCAACACACAGCGGCATGAACCCTTATATCATATATAATTGATATAATTATATATGTATAATTATACTACAGCTCTGTAGTATAATTCTTGAGGTCAGGCATTGTTATATTCTTTCAGCATTGTTCTTCTTGATTATTATTGCATTAGCTATTCAGAGTCCTTTGTGCTTTCATATGAAGAATAGTTAATAGGGAATAACCTTTCAGACAAAGGAAAATAGTTTTAAAACATGGACACCAAAACAGAAAGGAAGCAGTAGTTTTGAATGTTTACATCAGGGCAAGAGATTTGTCATGAGACCCATATCAAAAGGCAATAATTAGGGCTGGAGAGATGGCTCAGAGGTTAAGAGAATTGCCTGCTCTTCCAAAGGTCCTGAGTTCAATTCCCAGCAACCACATGGTGGCTCACAACCATCTGTAATGAGGTCTGGTGCCCTCTTCTGGCCTTCAGGCATACACACAGACAGAATATTGTATACATAATAAATAAATAAATAAATAAATACATAAATAAATATTTAAAAAAAGGCAATAATTATCCACTTACCTGATCTGTTACCCTGAGTCTTATATGAAGCAATGATATTTAGGGATACATATACAAGCCTAATATATTAATCTTCCACATTAAAGTTTGTGGCATTTAGGTATATTTGTGAAATGGAAGAGAGTTGAATTTGTTTTAAATTAACTTGAATATGAAGAACTCAAATAATAACTGGAGACAAGAAATACATTCGTGTAAATAAAGAATGCCAGTTTTCAAATATTGGAGTAATGGCTCAAAAGACATTCTTTTAGATATAGTCATAATGCCTTTGCTCTTTGAACAAGTTTTCTGTCCAATTATTTCTAATATAATTTTTTATAAGAATGATTGACTTAAGATTCATCCACTCAACAGATTTGTAGGTGCACACTACAGCTACAGGAAGAATTTTGCTGAGATTTCTTGAACTTACTTGCACACCTGAAGCCTTTATGTTTGTTGTATTAATTTTCATTTCTTTTCCTCTGCTGTGATAAAATCCATGGCCAAGAGGGTTTGTTTTGGTTGTTGGTTTCAGAGAGATAAGAGTCCATCATGGTGGGGAGGCACAGCAGCAAGCAGCAAGCCAGAGAGATGATATTTTCAACCCCCCACCCCCACCCCTTAGGAGTAACAGAGGGGGCGTGCTCAGGCCTGGGAAGTCAGTGTGCAGAGAAAGAGAGGAAGATGGTGCGTCCAGCTTTTTTTTGTTAAACCATTTTTGTTAAATATAAATTATGTGTATATATAAGTATATATATAACACAATATATAGAGATTGCACACACACACACACACACACACACACACACATATATATATATTACAGACTTTAAAACTTTTTTATTGATTTTTTTATTGAGCTCAACATTTTTCTCTGCTCCCCTGCCTCTCCCCGTCCCCCTTCAACCCTCCCCCAAGGTCCCCAAGTTCCCAATTTACTCAGGAGATCTTATCTTTTTCTACTTCCCATGTAGATTAGATCTATGTAAGTGGAGAGATGATATTTTCAATGGAGACAGGAAGCAGAGAAAGTGAACTGGAAGTGGGATGAGGCTAGCAACTCTAAAGTCTTACCACCTCTCCAACTACCACCACCAACTAGGGACCGGGTGCTCAGACACATAAGCCTGTGGGGGACATTTCTCCCTTAATCACTACACCTATTAATTAGCAGTTTCTCAACTTATGTTTCCACCTTGTCTTGGTATCCATGCTTCTAACTTTTATGAGTTTGAATGTTTGGAATCTCATATAAATAGAATTATGAAGCAGTTGTCATTTTGTGATTGGCTCATTTTGTGAGTGTATCACCCTCACAATGAAATCATAATGCTGCCCATTTTTTCCTTTTAAAGAATAAGTGATATTTCATTATATGTGTTTTCCACATTTTTGTCATGTAGTCATTTCGATGGGCATCTGAGTTGTTTCCTCGTCTCAGCTCCTGTCAGGAGTGCTGTCAAGAAGCCTGGGTACCAATGTCTCTTCCTGAACATGATTCCAAAGATTCCTTTTCGTTTGGTTTTTTTTGAGACAGGGGTTCTCTGTGTAACAGCCCTAGCTGTCCTGCAGCTCACTTTGTAGACCAGGCTGGTGTCAAACTCACAGAGATCTACCTGCGTCTTCCTCCCAGGGGCTGGAATTAAAGGCGTGTGTCATCACACCTGGCTAATTCCAATTATTTATAATAAATACTAATAAGTGGGATATCCATGTTGCTTGGCAACGTTGGGAACAGGCAAAAGCATTTTGTCCTAAGTGCTAACATTTGACTTGAGACTCCATTTTACCTGCAGGGTGAAACAAAGTTCAGGTTCCCAAGCCCTAGGGGATCTGGGAACTGTCCAGCAGGTGACCCACCTCCTCCCTAAACCATGGAAATAGTTGTTATGCACCTGTAGTTCTCTGGAAACAGTATGGCTGTTCCTAACTACAGAAGGATCAGAAGAATCTGATTGGTTGGACTGAAAGGCTTGCATTGTATGTTGGTTGACAATGATAGAACACTTAAGGAAAGGCCCTGTTTTTTTTTTTTTTTAATTCTGATGGATGAAAATTATAACTAACTTGGCAACAAATGTTTGTGATTTTTGTGCTTAAATACTTGCTTAAGATGACATTTGGTTGAAGTTCAGCTCCCAAGTCTGTTCAGTCCGCTCCCCTTGCCCCTTTCTTTTGTGCTGCCTGAATTAAATCTTGCTTTGTAGTGTATGATAGCTCCGACTGTCCTGGAACCCACTTGGTAGATCAGGTTGGCCCCAAACTCACAGAGATCCACCTGCCTCTGCCTTCTGACTGCTGGGATTAAAGGTGTGCACCACCACTGCCTAGGTATATAGTGTTTCAACAGTGGCTCCATCATTTTGCTTTCCCAACATTG
Source organism: Microtus oregoni (assembly GCF_018167655.1). NCBI lineage: Eukaryota > Metazoa > Chordata > Mammalia > Rodentia > Cricetidae > Microtus > Microtus oregoni. The sequence goes on from NW_024543071.1 coordinate 46,494,458, forward strand.
TGTTAGGTGTTTATAACTCTTTGCATCTTTGACAAGAGTATTGTCTTTAGTTTCTTTTAAAAGACAAATGAATTTATTTATTTTATATACTTGGTATTTTGTCTTCATGTATTTATATATGTGTGCCATGTATGTGCTATGCCTGAAGCAGTGAGAGAGAGTATTGGATCCCCTGGAACTGAAGTTAACAGAAGGTTGTGAACCACCATGTAGGTGCTAGAACAGAACCAGGGTCCTCTGAAGAGCAGCCAATGTTTTTACCTGCCAAGTCATCTCTCCAGTACTATTTTTTGTTTATTTATTATTATTAGTTTAGTATCTTTGTTTTTGATAGTAGCTATCTTAACATGGTTGAGGTCCTGTATTGTGGTTTTGATTTACAAAATCCTTAATGATTTATGACACTGAACATCTTCTTATATACTTGTTGGCTATTTGTATGTCTTCTGAGAGAAATTTTCATTCATCTTCTTAGGTCATTTTTAGATTAAATATTTAATTTTTAAGATGTTCAGTAGTGAGTTGTGTGAGTTCTATACATGTTTTGGAGATTAACCCTTTTTCTGATGTGTAATTTTCAAACATAGTATCCTATTTTGTGCCATTTTTCACTCTGTTATACATAAGCCTTTTAGCTTGATGCTGCCTTTTAACCTATTTTTGCTTTGTGGCTCTTATATTTGGTGTCATCCCTTGATTCAATTGCCCAAACCAACATCTGGAATAGTTCCTTTTATGTTTTTTGTAGGCATTTTAGAATTTGGATCTAATGTTTAAGTCTTAAATCAATTTTAAGGATTTTTAAATTATTTTATCTCTGTTCATGTATGTGTGTGTGTGGACATGTATGTCTGTACATATATATGTAGAGGTACTCACAGATACCAGAGAAACACCTTGGATCCCTTTCAACTGGAGCTAAAGGCTTTTGTAAGTCACTGAACATGGGTGCTGGGAACTGAACTGTGGTCCTCTTGAAGGACTAGTGCTCTTAACCTTTGAAGCATCTTTCCAGCCCTCAGTCTTTAATCCATTTTGAATTAAATTCCCCTACCACGCACGTGTGTGTGCACATATGTGCAGGCATATGAGCATGTGTATACATGGAGAGGCCAGAAGTCAGCTATTATTCCTCTGGAATCTTTCATCTCGACTTTTGAGGTAAAGTTTCTTATTGGGATCTGAGACTAACCAATTAGCTTGGCTGGTTTGCCAGAGAGCCCTTGGGATCCTCCTGTCTTTGTTGTCCAAGTGCTCGGATCACAAAGGCACACTGCTCTGCCGGGTTTTGGGACTGGAAATCTAAGGTCCTGCATTTTACTAACTGAAATGTATCACCAGCTCCAAGTTGCTCTTTTAAAAATTAGTATCCACTGTAGACAGTACTAGATGTCATAAAGATATTTTCATATAAGTATATAATATACTTTGACCATGGTCCTCTCTCATACTTCGTACCCTCCTCTTCCTCGTGTTACTTTTCTTTTTCACTCTTTTCTGGGGGTGTTGAGACAGGGTTTGACCCAGGTAAGTTTTGAACTCTCTTTGGAACAGAGGATGAGCTTGCTCTCCTGATTCTCCTGTCTCCACCTCTCAAGAACTAGGATTATAGGCATGAACCATATAGCTGTAGTGCTGGGGATCAAGCTTCCTATTTGCCAGACAGGGATTCTTCCAACTAAGTTACACTCCTAAATCATGAGTTGATTTTGTGTTATGGTGTAAAATAAAATACAAAATCTGTCACAATATGTTTGAACTTTCAGATAGAAGTGACCTCTAGAGAGGAGAAACAAAAGGACCAGGAGAAGGATGTGAGTCATAGACAGACCTTAGCCTGAGATGCAGTTTAACAACTTGAGTTGTCTTGTAAGGGATGGTCCATCTTACAAGGTAGTGATGACTCCTACTGAGAACCAGAGCGGATCCTGAAGACTGTCCAGAAGGAGAAACTCTTTTTGATTCATACTATGTGTTTGAGTGTTTTGCCTGTATGCATGTATGTGTACCACATGTGTTCAGTGCCTGAGGAGGTCAGAAGAGGGCATCATCTTTCCTAGAACCGGAGTTAGAGATGGCAATGAACAACCATGTGGGTGCTGGGAACTGAACACAGGTCCTCTGCAAGAACAAGAGGTGTTCTTATCCACTGAGCCATCTCTCCATCTCCAAGAGGAAGAGAAGAAGAAAAGAAGAAAAGAAGAAATTCTCAAAAATTGTAAGATTCAGTGATGCTCGCTTTCATCATTCCCATTATTTTCACTTATTAAATTAAACAACTTTCCCCTTTTTGCACTTTTTCATTATTGGAAATCTCTTTAAAAGTTCTGAGCCCCTTTTTGAGTTTTCACTTTTATTAATAACAAGAAAATATACAAAAAAATTCTCCTACATGTTGCTTTTATCATTATTTGTTACTATTATTTAATTTTTAATTTTTTCCATTAAGTACATAGTTGTACAATAAGCAAACTTGAGCCCACAGAGATGGCGAAGCTTGTCTGCATTTACATATGGTCCTATTGGCAAAGCAAGCCCAAATTATAAGAACATCACATAGAGAGTTTAGCCTTTAGATTTGTAGATACTGTGTTCTCATCTTGGAGATATCATTTTTTTTTAGCTACTTGCAATTTTTTTCCCCTGAAAAATTAGCATGGTATACATGAGTTAATCCATACAAAGTGCCTGGTATGTAATAGCTGCCCTACGAATCTTGCTTTGCCTCTCTCCATTCATGTCCAGGGCATAATATTGCTTTATGTGATATAGCTTTGTTTTCAGAAAGACAGAAGCATAAATTTTCTCTGGAAGTCAAATCAGACCATGTGTCTCCAAGTGCTGAGGACATTTCTGAATTATGCGTGTCATTCCATCACTATCTTATTATTATAATCAGTTGTTTTATTTGTGTTGAGGCAGGATTTTCCTATGTAGCTTAGTCGGCTTCTGCCTCCTGAGTACCAGAATCACGGATTGCACCATGTATGTCTGGAACCTTCATAATTAGCAATAGAATTCCATTTCATTTTCAGAGTGCCCTGATTAAAATAAATCACAAGTTCACCCTCCCTAGAACTTTGTCAAGGCCTTCTTTAGAGCGTCTTTTAGTTCCTTGTTCCTCATACTGTAGATCAAAGGGTTTAAAATGGGTGTGATAAAGGTGTAGACCACAGACACCATTCGGCCCATCTCAGGAGAGTAGCTGGAACTGGGAGACAAATATATAAAACTGGTGCAGCCATACTGCAGGAGGACCACTATGATGTGGGAAGAGCAGGTAGAGAAGGCTCGATGTCGCCCTTCAGCAGACCGGATCTGTAAAATGGTTGTGATGATGAAGACATAGGAGATGGAGATCAGAGACAGGGGGATGCTCAGAACGATGAAGCTGATGATATACAGGGCGGTCCTGTGAACGTGTGTGTCTGCACAAGCCAGGCGCATGACTGCAGGCATGTCACAGTAGAAGTGGTAGATCTCGTTGTTGTGGCAGAACGGGAGATGGAAGATTAAAATAGTTAGTGTCAGTGACAGAAAGAATCCCAGGACCAGCGACCCCACCACCATCTCCACACACAAGGGCCAGCTCATGATAAGTGTGTATCTCAGGGGGTAGCAGATTGCGACAAACCGGTCGTACGCCATGACTGCAAGCAGGACACAATCAGCTCCACCCAAGAAGACAAAGAAAAACATCTGGGTGCCACAACCAGTAATGGAAACAGGAGTTTTGCCCATTGAGAGAAGGTTTGCCAAGGCCAGAGGTGCAATGGCTGATGTGTAGAAGATTTCCAGAACTGCCAAGTTAGCCAGGAAAAAGTACATGGGGGTGTGGAGCGAGTGGTTAGTATGAACAACCACAGCGATTGTGGCGTTTCCACTGAGGCTGGTCAGGTACATCACTAAAAAGGCCACAAAAATCACCATCTGCACCCCAGGGTCAGGTGAGAATGGACGGAAGAAGAATCGGATATTAGCAGTTTTATTTATTGTTTCCATGGGGAATGTACAAGGCCTACCTCAAAGAAAAACGGCGGGAGTCTCAAGGCATTCCTCACTGTGTATGATGCCCTGCTTCAACCTCCATTCACTGCTAGAGCTCCTTCCAAGGCACCTCAGCAACATGCATAGTTTATTCCACAGAAGTCCATGGAACCGATGACCTAAACATTTGCCATCTCCTCGTCTCTCTTTTCTTCCTCTCCAGTAACAAAGACTGAGAAATCCTCAGTCCTGGGAACTTTGACATCTGAGTGCAGTGTGAACCACAGTTCCTGTTGTAGAGGAGTTCCCCAAAGTATGCGCTGAACAAATCAATGAATAAGACCAATTTAAAGTTCAAAGCTGCAAAATGGAGAAACAGAATATAGATTCTATGAAACTTAGACTAAAAATTGTTATGACTGTATAGACAAATATGTGTCATCATTTAGAGAGAATTATATGCTACTGGTATTTTATGAGACTGTATCATAAACTCTTGTGTATTTCAAAACCTAGAGCCTTTATTGTTTCATTTTATTTTTGTTGTTGTTGAGAAAGGGTGTTCCGTAGCCCAGGCTGTCCTCAAAACCACTGTGGAGCTAAATCTGATCTGGACTTCTGTCCTTCTGCCTCCACCTTCTGAATGCTGGAGCGCTGGTGTGGGCCACCATGCCTCGTTTTATGGGGTCTTGGAGATTTGTACCTGCTAGGCAAGAACAAAGTTGAATCCCAGCCCTGAGTCTGCCTTGTTTTTCTTAACATGATGATCTCTAGTTCCGTGAAATGTTCTGCAAATGTGACTGCCTTTTTAATGCTTACATTCCAACCTTCACATACATCTGACAATCATTCAAGTCTTTCTTGGACCTCACTCTTCTAGTCCAATTCCACGGTGACACTGAAATATCCTTGTTTATACCACGTGGTTTACTCTAATCTGGGTCTTGGACTCAACTTCATACACTTCCATTTTCAATATTCTCTCTTCTTAGTCTAAAGCTCATCCACTTTTTAAATTCTAGGATCTGTTTCTTCCATGAAATATGGAATTGGGTATTGTAAATTCTAATTTATTGATGACATTATGGTTGAAGTGGCATCATACTGCCTTTTCTTGTATCATTATGTCCTGTACCATATACACACACATACACACACACACACACACACACACACACAATTATATACATACATAATTAGATACAGAACATATAATACATAGAATAATAATTATGTATTATGTTGTCTATATATGTATATTGATTTTTCATGACAGTGTTTCTCTGTGTAGTCCTGGTTGTCCTAGAACTCACTCTGTAGACCAGGCTGGCCTTGAACTCAGAGATTTGCCTGCCTCTGCCTCTTGAATGTTAGGGTTAAAGGCTTGGGCCACCACCACCCAGCTCCTCATTATATTTTTTGGTTTTCCCAAATCAGGCCTGCGGTTCTGAGGTCAACAGCTCATAATGGAACATGCTTTATTATGAATTTGTTTACTAATCCATATCACTATTTCAGTAGGCATGCATAGTCAGCACCAAGCCCATCTAACAGGTGAAGACACACATGGGAGATTAAGGAAGCCAGTGACACAGGGAAGCATAACCTCGCTTTTCTTCATTCTGTCTGTTTCCTATGCTTGCTTTCCCTGACACTCTGGGTTTCCTTACTCTTTCTCTTGACTTCCCAGTGCCCTTTGTCTGCTGGTGCTTATCTGCCAGGTGGCTGACCTTCATTGCTGAACTTAACTCTAAATTAAGAAAGAAAGTGACAGATGAAGGTGGGAGAGGCAGGCAGAATGTAAATAAGGTGGAAATGAAGTGAGGCGTGGCCCAGCACTTGAGCACGTGCGTTCCCTCATTTCACTGGCTCACTCCCTTCTCAAGAACACATTTTTCTGTCAGTAAACTGTCTTTCTGTCTCTTCCAGATAAATAAATAGGGATAAAGAAAGAAAAGGAAAGTGTCAGACATTCCAGACCCATAACACAGGAAGACCATGGTTTAATCAATTTGGTTACCCAGCATTTCTTAGGTTGTATTGTACGGCCTCACTCTTCACCTGCTAAGTCGCTTTGCTGAGTGGTTGAGTACAGTTCAGCTTTAGGAAGAACTCTAGGTGGTCACTGTGGGAAAATACAGCTAAGATAGAGCTAAGGACTAAACATTAGGTTACAGTGCCTTCAGACTCAGGAAACTGCTATAACCTAGACTGTGGCTCATCCGGTAAGGGCTGCGCACAATGCAGCAGAAAGAACCTTTGTTCTTCGTCTCTAATGAGCAGGAGGAAAGTATTTGTCTAAAGGCTATGCTGTTTTGGGGTATAGGGAGATGGGGTGTGGTTTAATTTGTCTTTCATGAGCGACAGAATGGGAATGAAGGAAACAGTCCTCTGTGAGCTAGGACCTGATCGCTTGTGCAGTGCCCCAAGGATTTTCATTAGGTGCCTAGGGTTTGAAACACCTGCCTCCTGGTTGCCAAGATTCTAGTTCAAAGATCAGAATGGTATCTTGAAATTAAAGCAAATCTATACACAATGAACTACTCAGTTCACTGGGACTCTAGTGATGAGAGGTTTCTGTGGTGACCTCTATAATGTTCTCTCAAGACTTCTTAGGCCCAGTAAGTCCCATTTCAGACATAAATGTTCCTAATTTTAAGGCAATTAATTTCAGTGACTACATAGATTTCATTTCTTCATAAAGCGTAGAGAAACGGAGAAGAAAATCATTGAAAGATGCTGCATAACCCAGGGCACTTCCCTAAACCAAACAGAACCCCAAGCATCATAATGGTGGCACGGCACCCATGTTATTTTTATGTAAATGCTTCAAGTTCATCATTTCCCCGCCTAGCTGGTGATGAGGAAAACAGTGAGTTAGGTCACATATGGAAGCAGAATTAACATAGATCAAGAGCTTTTGCCCTTGTGACGAAGAGGCTAACTAGATGCAGCCTTTGTAACATGATCCAGAATGTTCCAGCACGGCCTTCTAACCATATGATGGGAAATTATTGAGCCAAACCTTGGGCTTCGTGAAAGCATACAACTCTAAACAGTGCTGACTCCATCTTCACATCAGCCTTGGGGTGACACTGACCACACATCTTCCCTGACTTGGAATGTGTTATGTTCTAGGATCTAAATGGGACAAAGCTGTGTTCCTGGAAAACTGAAGTTACAGGACATTTTAAAAATTATTTTTAATTTGAAAAATTGGGGGAAATAATTTTATATTAAAACAAACATTGGTTTATTTGTGTGACGTTGAGGGTATAAAAACCATAAGATTTCAAGTAAATGTTTTATTTTTTTTCCCCTTTGTGGCTGATCTCTAAGTTCTTAGGAGTGTAAACTGTCTTGTTGCTGATTAGAAGGTAGGAATACAAAGTTTTCTGATGTGTTGATTTAGAGCATTGATTAACTATCACCTCGTGCAAGACACAATTCCCTAAAATTTTTAAGTCCGGAATAATCACTTCAAATAGCTCCCTTCTTACCATTTTTAAAGAAAACAACGTATCAGGCAAATTCTTCTGAGACAGGCACAACTCAGAAAAACTCTCAAGAGGCCTCTTCTTTGTAAAAAGAAGATTGTTTATTTTTACTTCTTGAGATTGTTCTCCAGCGTGAACCAAGAAGAACAGCTTACAAATTCTTTGCCTTTGGCTGTTTTACCCCTGTCCACTGGCGAGTGGCTTTAGAAACTTAGATGCCCGTAGAAGGAGAATTCTGTAGGCTACCTAGTCTCTTTCTTTGAGGAAGAGAGTGTTTGATTTGTCCAAGATTGATAATGGATCAGTTTAAAAATTAGTCACAAGATGCAAAGGGGTCTCAAAGATTATAGAATGCAATCTCCTCTATGGGACCGATGGGACAACGCCATTTACAAATACTTTGCATAATCCCACCTTGTAGTTACCATCACTTTTCATGTGTAGATAGCATTTAATCATAGAGAGGAAAGAGTATATTAAAAGAAACTTTATTTTACTAAATTTTCAGAGAAAATCTCGGTGGATTTAGGTAAAAAAAAAAACCAACTCGCCTTCTTGATTATGTAATGCAATTCCAGTTATATGTGTGTAATACATATTTATGCTCCTATACATTATATACATTTGGGAGTAGCTGAAAGCAGGCTTTGATGGAATTGCATGGGATGTGTTAGAATCCCATCTTTCTCACTTAACTAGTTTTGTATCTTGTAAGTCAGTTTACCTGATTTCCTCAGACTAGCATCTCAATGCTTCACTAGAAGATTATTGTTAGGTGCAAATTAAACAACATCTATGAGAAAAATAATCTAAAATGTCTATTAGATGCTCCAAAAAGTGGGTAGATTCATGGATTCATTCATTGTCTGTCCTGGGGATGAAAATAATTTCTGAGTGGATAGAATACGTGGCAACCTATCTTATATTTTCCAGAAGAGGTTTTATGGCTCACTTGGTTCCATTTCCAGTTTTCTACATCACCTTTTACTGTTAAAAAGACACGAGCTTAGCCGGGCGGTGGTGGCGCACGCCTTTAATCCCGCACTCAGGAGGCAGAGGCAGGCGGATCTCTGTGAGTTCGAGGCCAGCCTGGTCTACAAGAGCTAGTGCCAGGACAGGCTCCAAAGCTACAGAGAAACCCTGTCTCAAAAAACTAAAAAAAAAAAAAAAAAAAAAAAAAAAAAAAAAAAAAAAAAGGCACTAGCTTATGTAAAAGTGTGTGTGTGGGTAATGGTGCTGTATGGGCACATGTGTGCACTCTGCCTCATTCCCACGAGATAGAGTTTCCTACCAGACCTGGAGCCCACTACTTAAGTTCTGCTAAAACTCAATAAATACCAGTCATCTTGTCTCTGTCCCACCACGGTGTGGTCATGCCCAGCTTTTTCATGCGGATACTAAGGATTCTAACACAGATCCTAATGCCATTTCCTAGCACCATCTTAAAATATTTTGATGTTAAGCACATCTTTATGACTGGACTGACCTAAATTTAGAGATTAGCATAATTCTGGATTTACCCAAGGATGGGAATAAAGTATTAGTTTGGGGATTGTGATGGTGAGATGAGCAGAGATGGTGGAACATCATCATAACCATCACAGCCAGGGCAAAAGCTCTGCCTTCACTACAGCACGTGGTAGCTTCTGGAGACCCTGGCAGAAACTGTCAGGGAAGAGCTGCTGGTGTCTAGTTAATAGCAAGGTAGGACACGAATTTGGGGAAATGGAGATAAAACAAAATTGGAGTCCTCTGATATTCATTAGCTTCTTCAATTGTTCTTTTGTATTATAATGGATGATCTTATTGGCAAAGGATCAAAACAATTTGATTCAGTGAAAATCCCTTTATCTCACTGGCCTTAGTTTTTATTAAACAAAAATACTGGATCTCTCTCAAACAACAACAGCAGCAACAGCAGCAGCAGCAGTAACATTACAGGTTTCAACGTTAGATGCATTCAAACAAAAACTATTATATTCTTATAAGAAATAATTTTTTAAAAAAATATTTTATTTATTTATTATTCATACAATATTCTGTCTTTATGTCTGCAGGCCAGAAGAGGGCATCAGACCTCATTACAGATGGTTGTGAGCCACCATGTGGTTGCTGGGAATTGAACTCAGGACCTTTGGAATAGCAGGCAATACTCTTAACCACTGAGCCATCTCTCCAGCCCCGAAATAATTTTTTGATATTAAATCTAGTTATGACGCCTTGACTGGCCTGAAATTTTAGAGTAGGCTGAAATGCTGGTATTAGAGTTGTGGGTCACTGCCACCAGGCTTCATCTGTGACGTTCTTAAATAACAGTTATGTATGATTTGCTTGTTTGTTTCTTGTCAGTAGCATCTAGAATGGAAGGAGAGCCAAAGCTGGACCTTTTACTGATTGCAATGGCAGTACCCAGGCAATTTGATGTGGTTGACATATGTCTACAAGTGAACTGTGAAGTCATCCTATAAAACATGTGACTTTGTTGTTCATGTATGTTTAATTTTTAAATTATTATTATTATTTTATGTGCATGAGTGTTTTGCTTGCATGTACACATGTGAATCATGTGAGTGCCCATATGAGGGCAAAAGATGAAATCAGATCCCTCACATCTTACAGATGTGAGAACAATGTGGGTTGGGTGCTGGGAACTGAACCTGGGTCCTCTGGGAAAGCAGCCAATGCTCTTAATTGCGGAGCCATCTCTTCAGCCCCTCATAGTTTTTGAATGAATAAACTGAGGTTTAAAAGTTTAACTAACTTGTCCACTTAGTAAATGACAGGGCATTAACACTTAGATCAACTTGGAATTAAGTCTGTCATCATAAGTCATAGGTCACTGAACACATACTAGGTGCAGAGTAAGTGACAGCTCTCCTAGAGAAAAAAATTCTGTTTTCTGATTTTTTTTAACTGATAAAGTATGCCACTGTAAAGTGCTGCACCACAAGCATCCCATCACAGAATTATGTTGAGCTTCAGGCTAGAGAGTTGGCTCAATGCTTAAGAGTATATGTGCCAACCATATGACAGCTCAGTCATTGAGCCAACTCTCTACCTGAAAATCAACATAATTTGTGATGTTCTAGAAAATTCAGTGCGTTTTTACTGGCCTTTCTGTGCACCAAGTAGGCACACAGTGCATATACATACATGCAAGCAAAACACCTATACATATAAAACAAATTTTAGAAATCATGCTGAATTTGAACCTCTAGTCTTTCCCAATCTTGCTCTTTCATCACGTACTTATTTAATATTTATTTTCATGAATAATTTTGGGAAATCTCCTGTTTCTCTTCCCCCCCATGCTGTGTGTTTTGGGGAGAGAGTGATGTATCCAGGGAAATTCACACATTCCCCCCTCCCCTCCACACTCACAGAGAAGGAGGGAAGAGGATGGGGTGGGAGGAGAGAGGAAGGGGTTGGGGATCAGGCTCTCACTGTGTATTTCCGTTTGGCATGGAACTTGATACGTAGACCAAGGTGGCCTCAAACTCACAGAGTTCAGCCTGCTTGTGCCTCCTGAGTGCTAGAATCAAAGGCGTGCATCAAAGGTGTGCACCTAACACCTAAGTTTACTTTAACAAATATTATTGAGTCTTTATCTTATCTTTTTCTTTTTTGAGATTTTATCTCATACAAGGCCTAGCTCTAGTTTCTGGGGGAAAGAAGAGTTGAAAACAAGAAAGCTCAACATTGACTGCCAAAAAGAGTAAAAGCACACCAGGCAAATCCAGCTGAGGGCAGCTCTAGCAGGACAATGTGCTACGGTTGCAGTGTTGCCTTTTTAGCAAAATGTGCACCGTCACAGTTACTTTTAAAGCATAAAGAGGACTCATGTGAACAAAACTTCTGATTATTTCTTCTCTAATACAACTAAATATTTTCTATTTTATACTACTATGAAATTAAAATTGTGGCTAATTTTAAATAGCAGAGAACTCCTTGAACATATTCATGTCTCTGTCTCAGGGCTGATTTAGAGCCGAGCATATATTATCTGACATAGAATGGGCGACCTCTTACTCTTCAGCAACAGATGTTTCTCTCTGCCTGGCATCAGTTTGACAAGCATTAGGCCACAGTTCTTGAGTTCTTAAAAGGCTTCCAGCCATCAAATGATACTTCTGAGTAGGAACTACACAATGGCCTGCTTTGCAAAGCTCCACATGCAACCTCTCCCTGGTCAATGGCTGCCCAAGCCTTGGCCTGGTGACAAGCACAGGAGTTTTTTTTTTTTTTTTAATATAAAATCTGAGATAAGGGATGCAATTCTTACCTTTTGATGAACTTCTTTGGACTTCTTTCTATACATTATGAATTTACAAGAATCTTTGGCAAAACTCTGAGAACTCAAGGTCAGTGCCTCAAGGCTTTTGTGTCCTTGCAAAATCTCCAGGCTGCAGTGGTGACCACTTCTAGATCACTAGTGTTGCTAATTGACAGCATGATGGGAAATCATCTGAAAATCAGACATGATTCCTCCCTCATTAGCTCTTCTAGGCGTACATTCCACCCTATCCTTTTCTTTGTTCACAGTTACAAATGATTCTTTACTTATGACATCTTTGCAGCTTCGAACTTACCCTTGTTGCACCAGTTTTTCAGATTTGAAAATATTATTAACCAGCAATCATAACTTGGCTAACAAGCCATGTTGGCCCCCTGAGGTGACTGAGGTCAGCTTGGGAAGCATAAATTAGCAAGATGAAAAAAAATCACCATACCCAAGAGTTAAGTTACATCAGGGCTATTCCACTGGTACAGCTTCCCTAAGGACTGTGTTTTAGTTCACTTGTTCATGTTTTTAGTGATGAGGTCAGTTGGGGGCAACATAAATTACTGTTTCCACTTAACTTACCTGAAAAATCATTAGCTTGTTTGCGTATTGTTTTTAAAGGTTTAAATTGGATACACAAATTTTCAAAACAAGGTTTGAGGCAATATAAAAGAGTTGTTAAGACTGGCCAGGTCTGATGTTGGGGACATGCTGGCTCAGCTGGCAAAGTGTTTGGGAGTCTTAATTCCCAGCACCCAGGTAAAAAGTTGAGGTAAAACACTTGTAATCCAAGCACTGAAGGCAGAGGCAGGAGAATCTCTGTTGCTGGCCAGCCAGTCTAGCTAACTTGGAAACTTAAATGTTGTGTCAGAAAATAAGGCAGTCATAGAGGAAGACAACGGATGTTAACCTCTGGGAAATACACACACACACACAGACACACAGACACATACCAAAAGGTCTGGATTCATATATTTTTTAATTAAAATTTTTGCTCAGATGCCCATCAGTTGTATGCTTTTGAGTAAGTGACTTATCTTTTTAAACCCTCAGTTTCCTAATTTGCAAATTAGAAGGAATACTGCTCCCCTCCCCTCAAGGGCTAGTTCTGGAGATAGACTAAGATAACACACGCACGATGTTAAAATCACAAGATGTAGCACACTATTAGCTGTATTACAATTGCTATGCTCTTCAGAGAGAACACTGTAAAATTCTTATGGTGCAGAGAACATTGAGAATTGTTTATGTAATCTAATCCCATTTCCAATATGGCTATTCATCTACACTATTTTGGGCAGAAATTAAATAACCCAGTCATCCACTAGTGGGAAATGAAATAAGAGGACAGGGAAGGAAGACTTCAAAAAATATTTCTAGAGAATTATCATCAGATACAGAACAAAACCTTGAGGAAAAACTTGATGGTAACTATCTGATCTGACACACAACTTCACTTTCTCAGAGTATCACAGAAAGGCGTGAGGTATAAGTGCTCTACAGCAAAGACTGAGGCTACCACACTGCGATCCACCTCTTCCAACAGATTCACAACATTCCAAGGGCATCATTGTAAAAGTTAAAAATGAAATTAGATTGCTCACATTGTCTCTGAAATAGCTACTTTGCTGTGCTCTCTTAGGGGGAAAGTCAGGAGATGAGGCCAGACTAGTAAATCATGGTACTATTTTCCATCCATGAAGCCACAATGTGTAAAGTCCCAGTTACTCAGAGTGCTAATGAGTGCAGTGGGTTCATACTGATACAGGAAGAAAATGCCTGGGATGGAAGGGTGGACAGGGACAGAAAGTTAGATTGGCACAGGATCAAAAGAAAATGAATAGAGTCCACATGGAAACCTCTAGTTATGTTTCTTAGTGTATACTCCACTCATGTGTTCGAGTGGCTGAATCCATGATAGAAACATCTCACTCTACTGTCCAGCAAAAAGTTTCCCACCTGACGATGTAGAACATCTACTTTGAAGACTTCAGGAAAACACAAGAAACAATTGATAACTTTGCTAGAGAAATATTTCAATGGATTCATTTACTCAGAAAAATCCCAAGGGCTTAATGTTTGATTTGTCTCTTTGATAATAACTCCAGAACATGTCAAAGTTTTGAATTTTGAAGTCATACACACACACACAGACACACAGACACACACACACACACACACACACACACACACACACACAGACACACACACATGCTAAGATGATCCCTGATTTACAGTGGTTCGAATTGTAATTTTTAACTTATTTTTAAAAAATATTTATTTATTATGTATACAATATTCTGTCTGTGTGTATGCCTGCAGGCCAGAAGAGGGCACCAGACCCCATACAGATGGTTGTGAGCCACCATGTGGTCGCTGGGAATTGAACTCAGGACCTTTGGAAGAGCAGGCAATGCTCTTAACCTCTGAGCCATCTCTCCAGCCCCAATTTTTAACTTATGATAGTGCAAAAAAGCTAAATACAAATTGAACTGAAATTTAAAATTTTAAGTTTCATCTCTTCCCAAGCAAGCAGTTTATAGCATAATAATTTTGTGCTGCAGAACAGCAGCAAGAAGTCACAGACTCCAGCCAACTCCATGATTTCAGAGGAAATCAGTTGATTCTGCAATCCGTAAGGTCCAGAATCCAATAAATTGTATGGACAGCCAGTGCTTCACTATATGATGGCTTTATGATAGGTGACTTTTGTCAAATTGTAGGCTAAAGTAAGTATTCTGAGTGTGTTTAAGGGGGCTAAGTTGTGACGTGCAGCAGGCTAGACACATTGAATGTATTATGACAGGATATTTTCAACAGGTGTTAGGCTTATTAGGATAATATCACTGTAAGTTGGAGGACATCTGTTATGCCATGAATATATCAACTCCTTTATATCTTTTCCTTCTTCCATATTTTAACTCTTTCCTGATCCTTGACTTCTACTTCTGCATCCACCACGTACTTATCATAAGCTGTCTGACTTCAGGATGCCTGGCTTTCATTTTATCATCGTTGTGATGTCATATGTAAGCAACAACTCCTAGTAGATAAGATATGAGGCCTGTTTAATCAAACCTCTTAAACTTCAGGGCACGGGTATCTTTTAGATTATGGATTCGCTACTTGATAATTGCATGCAGCAGATGTAGTCACTTTTCCCACTTACTAAACATTTTGGCTTTCCCAAAGTATCTGACCCACTCACAGTTTCCTTTTTGTGACATCTTTATATAAATTTATAGATGAGAGAGAGAGAGAGAGAGAGAGAGAGAGAGAGAGAGAGACTAAGAAGATACCAGTTATTCAACAGATTTACTTTTTCTGAGATGGAATCTCAGAGTTGTTTTGATTTGCATTTCTCTGATGTCTAAGGATGTTGAACATTTACTTAAATGTCTTTCAGCCATTTGACATTCTTCTGTGGAGAATTTTCTGTATAGATCTGTACCCTATTTTTAAATTGGATTATTTGGTAGTTTGATGTCTAGTTTCTTTGTATATTTTGGAGATCAACCCTCTGTCAGATGTGGGGTTGGCAAAGATCTTTTCCCTTTCTATAGGCAGGTCTTTTATCTTACTGACTGTGTCCTTTGCTTTACAGAAGTATCTCAGTTTCAGGAGGTTCCACTTATTAATTGTCAATCTCAGAGTCTGTGCTACTGGGGTTTTATTCAGGAAGTGGTCTCCTGTGCCAATGTGTTCAAAGCTGCTTCCCACTTTCTCTTTTATGAGGTTCAGTGTGGTTGGCTTTATGCTGAGGTCTTTGATCCATTTGGACTTGAGATTTGTGCATGGTGACAGATGTGGATCTATTTTCATTCTTTTACATGTTGACATCCTGTTGTACCAGCACCATTTGTTGAAGATGTTTTCTTTTATCCATTTTATATCTTTAGCTTCTTTGTCAAAAATCAGGTTAATATCAGTGTTTTCAATTCTATTCCATTGGTCCATCTGTCTATGTTTATGTTATTCCAAGCTATTTTCATTACTGTAGCTCTATAATAGAGTTTGCAGTCAGGGATGGCGATGCTTCCAGATGTTCTTTTATTATATAGTGTTGTTTTTGCTCTCTTGGCCTTTTTGTTTTTCCATATGAAATTTCGTATTGTTCTGTGAATAATTGTGTTGAGATTTTTATGTGTATTGCATTGAATCTGTAGATTGTTTTTGGTAAGATTGTTATTTTTATTATATTGATCCTACCTAAGCAAGATTGTGGGGGCAATCTTTTCATTTTCTGATATCTTCTCAATTTCATTATTTTTTTTAATATTTATTTATTTACTATGTATACAATATTCTGTCTGTGTGTATGCCTGCAGGCCAGAAGAGGGCACCAGACCTCATTACAGATGGTTGTGATCCACCATGTGGTTGCCGGGAATTGAACTCAGGACCTTTGGAAGAGCAGGTGATGCTCTTAACCACTGAGCCATCTCTCCAGCCCCTCAATTTCATTCTTCAAAGACCTTGTCATACAGGTATTTTACTTGTTTTGTTAGAGTCATCCCAAGATGTTTTATGTTGTTTGTGGCTATTGTGAAGGGTGATGTTTCTTTGATTTCTTTTTCAGTCCTTTTATCATTTATATACAGGAGAGCTATTGACTTTTTTGGGTTAATCTCGTATCCTGCCACATTACTGAAGGTATTTATCAGCTGTAGGAGTTCCCTGGCAGCATTTTTGGAGTCACTTATATATACTGTTATATCATCAGCAAATAGCAAAAGTTTAATTTCTCCCTTTCCAATTTATACTCTCTTGATTTCCTTTTGTTGTATTATTGCTCTAGCTAGGACTTCAAGTACTATATTGAAACAGTCACTAAAAAAAAAATCTCAACCAAAAAAAGTCCAGGGCTGATGTGGGAGTGTCATATATCAATCTGTTGATTTCATTGGTTAAGCAATAAAGAAACTGCTAGGCCCATTTGATAGGCCCACCCTTAGGTAGGTGGAGTAAACAGAACAGAAGGCTGGGAGAAAGAAGCTGAGTCAGTGAGTCGCCATGATTCTCACACTCCAGACAGACACAGGTTAAGATCATTCCTGGTAAGCCAGCTCGTTGGCTACAGCAGATTATTAGAAATGGGCTAGTCCAGGTGTGAGAGCTAGCCTAGAAGAGGCTAGATAGAAATGGGCCAAGTGGTGTTTAAAAGAATACAGTTTCCGTGTAATTATTTCGAGTAAAGCTAGCCGTGGGGGCGGCCGGGTGCTGGGGATGCAGCCCGCAGCTCTTATTTCAGCAGAGTGGCGCCCAGACGTGATGGGCTAAATCCACTTAAAAAACCTGAGAAGGCTTAAAAATAAGGGAGAGAGAGTTTAACACAGATTTTTGCTGTTTGTTGGTGGCATGCTGTTGAGAGATTTCCTGATTCGGCAACAGCAGCAGAAAAAAAGCTGTGTCATTTTAAAACGCAGCTTCTTGGGGCTGTGCTGCCAGTGCAAACTCTGGCTTTAAAGCATTTCAATGGATTTTTTGGGACTGGATGTTTGTGTTCCCGCTTGGGATCGGAAGGAGAGTGCTCTGAGACTGTGCTGATGGCTCTCAGCGCTCCCCACCTGCACCTGGGCAGACTGCAGAATCAGGCGGAAGAGCATGGCGGATTCCTGCCGACATATAGAGAGATGTTTTCAGACTGCGCACTGCTCTGCGTGTCAGATTTGGCTGTAACTTGGATGAAAAGAGTTTCTGTGCTGCACGCTCAGTCTCAAAATTAAACTGCTGAGTGTGGCTCCAATGTGGACTTGCTGTCTGCCTGGAACTGTGCTCAGCTCAGGAGCACCAATGGATCTGAGGCAGGAGGGGCTGCTCCACGCTGAACTGTGCTGACCTCAGGCAGGAACTGCCGTAATTACCATAATAATAGCGCAGTTAAGGTTTAGACTTGGCACTAAACAGGCAGTACCTTATTACCCCTACATGGTGCAACTTAAGTTTTTTAGAAATGCTTAACATTTTAAAAAATGTTCCTGGATAGTAAAAAAATGTTACAGATTCACAATAAAACAGATTTAGACATAAAAGACCACACTGTTGGATGAATGTACGTAGGCTTGAGAAAGAGAAGAAAAAGAATATAGAAAATAAAGTTAATGGTTTAAAAAAAAGGTGAAGTCTTTAAAGAGACAGAGTACAGATAGTTATAGATTGAAAGAAATAAACAAAAATAAGCCACGTAAAAATGGAAAATTCACAGAGAGTCTGGATTCTTTGTATTATTGTGTTTTCTTTAAAAATTTTGATTGTGAAGGAGCTAAGTACAGAGAGACATTTCATTACATGGGTTGCCAAGCTAAACCAAAATGGATATAAGGGTATTACGATTTCAAAATTTTGGTCTAAGGATATGATGCATTGGATCAGGTCTTCTTTTGTTTTCACAGAGGACCAGACCCTGTGGATTTCTTCTATTCCAATTTGGTATGATAGACCATGACCTCCCGAAAAGTTCCTGTGAACACCCTCAAAAAATTACTTCACTCAACTGCCAACTGAGATAAACCTGGCACACAGGTTACACCCTAAATGATCTGAATAACAGCGCCCCCATTCAACAGAAAGAAGTTTGGAGAGAAAAAGCTGCGTCCATGTTCCCAAAATATTGTTTATAAATGTTCTTTTACATTTAAAGGGGGAAATGATATAGGTATGAATAATTTGCATTGGTGTGGATTTTAAGGTCAATTTTGTTATATGTATATGTATTTCTGATATTGATTAAAGTATTGTGATTATGTAGTTCTTTTTTTTTTTTTGTTTTTCGAGACAGGGTTTCTCTGTGGCTTTGGAGCCTGTCCTGGAACTAGCTCTGTAGACCAGGCTGGTCTCGAACTCACAGAGATTCGCCTGCCTCTGCCTCCCGAGTGCTGGGATTAAAGGCGTGCGCCACCATCGCCCGGCTGATTATGTAGTTCTTTTAAAATGTAATGTATAATAGGAAATATAGGTTGCTAATGGATAATCATCGATGATAGTAAAGTTTGTAGTCATGTTACTTAGATTTTCTAGATATATAGAGATATATTTCAGATAGGCATTCTTCATATCTCTCAAAGGCTACAGAATATGGCATTTAAAATATTTTAATAACTTAGGACTTTTCATGACAATGAGACATGTCTGCTTCTGGCGGCACCAATCTACTTCAAGAGGAAGATGGGCATCGAAGAGGATCCTTATGGAGTTTGATAGCCATTTGGGCAAGAAACTGCTCTTGCCTGGACTGTTGCATAAACTGGACAAAGAGAACCTGCAAAGAGAGGACTGCTGAACTTGCCTAAAGGTGAGATGATCTTTCGGGGTTCCTGACTCATGAAAGAGTCTGCGAGACATTCTGCAGGACACAGCAGAAAGTGACTGAACTGTCTTTGGAATTTCCTGCTTGATGAAAATGTCTGCTGGATACTATGGGCCTGAAGGCTGAAGATGGATGCCCCAATGGTACAAAAGAACTTTGGGTGACTGTCCAGGCAGCGAGATGTTTCTGTCATTTCTAGAGTTTTCTTATTTCTTGTTAGGTAGTATTATATCCTTCTGGAGTCTTTGATGGAGTTGAAGAATGAGTAGATAGTTATAGTTTTCCTTAGTTATGATAAAAGATAAAACAGATATAAATATTGTAACTGTAATTCTTGCTTGATAACTATTTGTTATATGTAATTTTGCTATGTTAAAGTTAAAGCCTTCCTTTTTTTTGTTTAAACAGAAAAAGGGAAAGTGATGTGGGAGTGTCATATATCAATCTGTTGATTTCATTGGTTAAGCAATAAAGAAACTGCTAGGCCCATTTGATAGGCCCAACCTTAGGTAGGTGGAGTAAACAGAACAGAAGGCTGGGAGAAAGAAGCTGAGTCAGTGAGTCGCCATGATTCTCACACTCCAGACAGACACAGGTTAAGATCATTCCTGGTAAGCCAGCTCGTTGGCTACAGCAGATTATTAGAAATGGGCTAGTCCAGGTGTGAGAGCTAGCCTAGAAGAGGCTAGATAGAAATGGGCCAAGCGGTGTTTAAAAGAATACAGTTTCCGT
Organism: Microtus oregoni; assembly: GCF_018167655.1. Classification (NCBI taxonomy): domain Eukaryota; kingdom Metazoa; phylum Chordata; class Mammalia; order Rodentia; family Cricetidae; genus Microtus; species Microtus oregoni. Next base: position 46,514,262 of record NW_024543071.1, read on the forward strand.
GTAATTATTTCGAGTAAAGCTAGCCGTGGGGGCGGCCGGGTGCCAGGGATGCAGCCCGCCGCTCCTATTTCAACACAGGGCCAGATGGTTTCAGTACAGAATTCTACCAGAATTTCAAAGAAGAACTAATACCGATACTCTGCAAATTGTCCCACATCATAGAAGCAGAAGGAACACTGCCAAACTCTTTTTTTATGAGGCTACAGTCACCCTGATACCCAAATCATACAAAGAAGCAATAAAAAAGAGAATTACAGATCAATCTCCCTCATGAACATTGATGCAAAAATACTCAATAAAATACTAGCAAATGAATCTAAGAATACATCATAAAAATCATCTACCATGATCAAGTAGGCTTCATCCTAGATATGCAGGGATGGGTCAACATATGAAAATCTATCAATGTCATCTACTATTGAAGACAACCACATGACTATCTCATTAGATGCTAAAAAAGACTTGGACAAAATGCAACACCCTTCATGATAAATGTGTTGGAGTGATCAGAGATACAAGGAACGTTTCTAAATATAAAAAGGAAATATACAGTATGCCAACAACAAAATCAAACTAAATGGAAAGAAACTCAAAGCAATTCCACTAAAATCAGGAACAAAACAAAGCTGTCCATTCTCCATATCTATTCAATATAGTACCCTAGCAGATATCTCAACACCTTAAGCGTTGGGCCATTTTTGTGTGAAGTTGCATTACCCATCATGGGGTCCCACTTACCTTGATGATCGCTTTGTCCTGGGACCCATAGCCCCACATTGGACGACAGTTGTTAGGCCTCCTTAGCCTCCTTATTCCCTAGGGAAAGGTGAGTGTACTATCCACCAGTTTGGCAGCCCCATGATGCAGGACAATAAGACACGAAAGGGAGTCAAGTCAAAGCAGGAACTCAGTTTATTACTGTGAGTATCAACTTATATAGGTTAAGTGACATAGTGTAATGTGGGGGTACCTCCAGTTAATGAGGGACAGCCAAGCTCTCCCTCTCGCTGGAGGGGTGTCTACCTAGTTTTTGCTGTCTCATCCTCACTTGGTACCCTCAAACTCGAGCCTAGCCTTTCTCTGTCCTACAGACCTCGAGGTACAGGCCCTGAGATAATTTTGGCCCAACATCTCCCCCATTTGTTTTATATCCCACTCCCTACCCTGGTCACAAAGCAAGAATAGTGCCCTGGGGAGACAGTACAGGACAGGGCCACCCCTATTCAGAGTTTTGGCCTGGATACCCTCAAACTGAGTGTTTATTTGTGGGATGAGATGTATCGAGCCTATTATATTGTACTTGAAGGGCCAGGAGTTGTATCCGTTGTCTATGTTTTTGGAATGCTTGTTTCAGCCTTTGGAGAACACATGGGCCAAAAAGACAGATCAAAAAACAACCATCGGACCCAATTAGGGAAGAGATGGGTGTGGTAATCCATGGGGACCAATTAAACCAGGTCTCATAGGGGGTCCTTGACTTAAATGAATCTTTTCTTAACTCATGTAGGGTTCTTATAACTATACTGGAATGGTCTACAAGGAAGCAACATTCTTCCCCAAGTGTCCTACAAATTCCTCTCTGTTCCATAAACAGCAAGTCTCCTATTTTGTAAGGTTACCCTTGCTAAGGAATCCAAAGACTTTTGAAAATAATGTAATGCAGTCTCTGTCTTTTCTAATGTTGCTGCAAATGTTTCAGCAAATCATTCCCATTTCTTGTAAAATCACCAGGGATGAGGTGCCCGGGGCAGTCCTGACCACCTCTAGCCTCATCCGTGTGGTGATGGCCAGGGCCATCAGGCGCTCTCTCTTATGCCTTTGGGCCAGGAATTCTTCTTGTGTGTGGTAAAGCACATAAGGCAAAATAAATGCAAGCAGGCAAATATCATTATACTGAATAATTTGTGGGTTAGACAGTCAGGGAGTAACTCCCATCTCTTGGAAGACCCCAAAATACCCATGATCTTTGGGCACCCTCCATGAAGCTATAGACCCATCAGCCACATCACAAGTGAGGTTAAGAAAAGGGTGTCTGGTGTATGAAACACAAATTGCGTTTGACATCTGCCAAAGGGGGATAGTCAGTCCCGACATCTCCCCCATTTCGGGGTTTTCCCATCTACAAATATCAGCTTTATCTAGTATTTCATAAGAGCCATTTACCTCAAAGTCTTCAAAGTAGGGGGGTAGTGACTGTAATCAAAGCCAACAGGACTCAGTGGCTTCAGGGTGTATAAGGTTTAAAGCCATAAAGGCCATCTTAATGGTCTCCATCAAATAAGGAGAAGCTTCTAATCCCCCTACAACTCTAGGCGGCTTGGTAAAGGATACTTTAGGGGTAGATGATAGGGGGTTTAAGTATGTAAAGTTGATGTTGGGGTATGTAAAGTTGAGGTATTTCCATGCATGTTCCCCATGGGCATTGTCTTGGAAGCAGGTCCCCGCATCAGAGGAGGGTCCTCAGGAAATTTCTCTATGCGAAGCAAGAGGATAAGGCCATGATCATATCCCTTTTGGTGTAGTATGACCTAATGATTCTCTGGATTTCCTCAGTGTATGTTGTTATGTCCCCCTTTTCATTTTTTATTTTGTTAATTTGGATGTTCTCTCTGTGCCTTTTGATCAGTTTGGATAAGGGTTTGTCTATCTTATTGATTTTCTCAAAGAACCAGCTCTTTGTTTCATTGATTCTTCGTATTGTTTTCTTTGTTTCTATTTTATTGATTTCAGCCCTCAATTTGATTATTTCCTGTCTTCTACTCCTCCTGGGTGAGTCTGCTTCTTTTTGATCTAGAAATTTCAGGTGTACTGTTAAGTCACTAGTGTGAGGTTTCTCCACCTTCTTCATGTAGGCACTTACTGCTATGAACTTTTCTCTTAGCACTGTTTTCATGGTGTCCCATAGGTTTGTGTACACTGTGCCTTCGTTTTCCTTAAATTCTAGGTAGTCTTTAATTTCTTTCTTTATTTCTTCCTTGACCTGAGACCGACATAGGTTAGACTCTTGCTGGTAAGCCACAGTCACGTGGTGATACTCATATTTAATAGAAATGGGTTAATTAAGATGTGAAAGTTAGCCAATAAGAGGCTAGAGCTAATGGGCTAGGCAGTAATTTAATTAATACAATTTCTGTGTGGTTATTTTTGGTAAAAGCTAGCCGGGCAACGGGACACAGCCTGCTGTTTCTCCTTACAACAGATGAATCTTCTTCCTCTATAGTATCTTCAACACCTGAGATTTTTCTCTTCCATTTCTTGTATTCTGTTGGTTATGCTTGTCTCTGTAGTTCCCATTCATTTACCCAGATTTTCCATATCCGGCTACAAGTTCCCTCGGTGTGTTTTCTTTATTGCCTCTATTTTAGTCTTCAAGTCTTGAACTGTTTGCTTCACCTGTTTCGTTGTTTTTGTTTTCCTGGTTTTCTCTGGGAGATTTATTGATTTCTTCCAATTTTTTTTGTTTATCTTTTCCTCCATTTCTTTAAGGGAATTTTTTGTTTCCTCTTTAAAGATCTTCCTCATCCTCATAAAGTTGATGATCAAGTCTTCCTGTTGTATGACCACTGGATTCTGGTGTTACCATGTTGCTTTTTAGGTTGTTGAATGAATTCTTACATTGGTGCCTACCCATCTCTTCCTCCAATAGGTGTCAGCAGTGTCTTTGCTTCTTGGTTCAATCCTTGCAGTGACTGTGTCTTTGGGAACTGTTCTTGGTCTGTTCTGTGCTATTGCTGTCCCGGTTTCAGAGAGCCACTGAGGTCTGTCTTGTCCTGCTCTTTTGGTCTGCTCTCTTTGGTTGCTCTCTTGGTCTTCTCTGTGCACTCACAGCCTGTGCTTCAGAGTTCCTCTCTTGGTCCTCTCTGTTCAGTTGCAGCCTGTGCTTCAGAGTTCCTCTGAGGTTGCCTGGAGTGGTGGGGGTGGCAATAGGAGGGCTTGGGGGTGGAATGGAACTTGTAGCTGGCAGGGTCTGATTGGTCAGGTGGGGGTGTTGAAGCAGCTTACCTGTAGGAAGCTTGACTGTTGACTGGCTAGAGAAGCTGAGGCAGGTGGGGGAGGAGCCCAGGGTTTTAACCAGGTTTGGAGGGCCTAGAGAGTTGGGTGCCCTGCTGGGTGAGTGGTGACTCACCTCTTGGTTCTTTCCTTGAACTTGCAGCCTGTGTTTCAGAGTTCCTCTGAGGAAGCAGGGGATAGGTGGGTTTGGGGGCAGAGTAGGACTTGTAGCAGGAAGGGTCTGAGGATGGGTTCATCTTTTCTAATTTTTAAATGCAAGTGTTTATAGTTACACATTCCCTTATAAAACTGCTTTTAATGCTTCCTAGAGGTTTTGTTGCATTGTGTTTTCATTTTCTTTTATTTTCAGAAAATTTTAATTTCTCTCTTCTTTGACCTATTTATTATTCAGAAATGTATTGTTTAATCTACATGCATTTTAATACTTACTAGAGATTCATTTGCTGTTGATTTATGGTATTGTGGTCAGATAAGATACATGGTGTAACTTAAAATTTTGTGAATTTCTAAGATTTGTTTTGTGTCTCAGGATGTGGTGTATTTTGGAAAAGCTTCTGTGACCTGCAGAATAGTGTGTGCACTCTTTGACTGAGTAGAACATATAGTCTTTGATGTTTGATTGCAATACAGGGTAGACATCTGCCTACATATGATTCAAGCTTGGAACAATAAGTATTGAGAAGCCTTAACTTGCTTTGGGCTGTAACTGGGTTCTAACAGAGTTTCTGCATCTTTCTTTTGATTGTAGCACCATAAAGATGCACAAGGATACTCAGGAAGGGAGAACTGCAGCACACTTTGATGATCAATTCTGGTTCTCTTGGTTTCAGTGAAGAAATGTCTGTTCAAAAACTAAAGTTCATAAACTAAAATTCCATGAAATTCAGATTTTAGTGTCTATAAATAAAACTTCATTGGCACACAAACACATAATTATATTTAAGCAACTGAAACTATATTGGTGTTTTGGCACACATCTGCAATTTTAGCACTTGGTAGCAAGTACAAGAGGTTTACTGTGTCTGGGGATACCCTGGGTTACATAGTGAGTGTCAAGCTAGACTGACCAACATAATGAAATCCTATGTTAAAAATAAAACCAAAGGAAAAAAATGAATGCTCAAGAGTTTAATTGACTTTGGAATCATATTCAACATATTCAACATTTGTTTATATCCTTCAATCCCACAGATTTTAGCAAGATTTACTCACAGCTTCAGTGGTTTAGGCATGGATTCCAAACACTGAAAATGTAAAAGAGAATTAGACCGATCAACCTGATATTTTTTTTTTTTGGTGTCTTAATATAGCAGAACAAGAGAAATGAGAAGGCATGATAGAATATAGTTTATTTATATTAGAAACATTTAGGGTGGCAACAAGCAGAAGTTACTTCTCTATTCCATCAGAAGGTCCAAGTCTTTTCCTGAGTCTCCTCATGGCTGACTTCATCTCCTGGTTCCTCAGAGTGTAGATCAAGGGGTTGAGCAGAGGGGAGATGACCGTGAAAGTGACAGAGATAGCTTTGTCTGTGGGAAGGGCAGTGAATGGCCGGGCATAGACATAGATGCAGGGCACAAAGTGCAGGGTTATCACAGTGATGTGGGAGGTGCAGGTGGAGATGGCTTTCTTCTGTCCCTCTCCTGAATGAGACCTTAGCAATGATAATATGACCATGTAGGACACCAGGAGCAAGAAGAACCACAGTGTGGTGAGCATCCCATTATTGGAAATCATCAGCAGCTCCAGAACAAAGATGTCTGTGCAGGCAAGTTTGATGACCTGGGGGACATCACAGTAGAAAGTGTCAAGAACATTGGGTCCACAGAATGGAAGTGTCAGCAAGAGAGAAATCTGCACGATGGAGTGGATAAAGCCTCCCACCCATGAGGCCACTATTAACCCAATGCAACGGTCTCTGCTCATGATGGTCACATAATGGAGGGGCTTGGAGATGGCCACATATCGATCTAGAGCCATCACTGACAGAGAAAACACATCCACTCCTCCAATAAGGTGGAAGAAGAACATCTGAGTGAGGCAGCCATTGAAGGAGATGCTCTTCCTGTCTGAGAGAAGGTCCACCAGGACCTTGGGTGCAGTGATGGAGGAAAAGCAGATGTCGGCAACAGACAAATTCCTGAGCAAGAAGTACATGGGGGTGTGAAGGCGCGACTCACAGGTCACGGTGACCATGATGAGAAGGTTCCCCAGCAGAGTTGTCAAATACACCATGAGAAGGAAAAGGAACAGCAGCACGCTGACTTCAGGACTCTGGGTCAGGCCAAGGAAAATAAGTTCTTTGACCCTGGTGTAGTTTTCCATCTCCATCAAAACACCCTCTTTCTTCGCTTTTTTTTTTTTTTTTGTTTCAAGCGTCAGGCTGTTTATCTTGACATCCTAAGCTTCTAAAATGGAATTCAGAAGCTCCTTTTTATGGCCATAGCACCTGGAATAGATTGTTGTTCATAATCTAATATTGCAGTTAACTTGATAATCAAATTACCACATAGAAAATCATTCAATATATTTTTCTACAGTGAGCAACATTGGAAAAGAAAATTCATTAGTAGTGTCACTTAGAATATTTATAATAGAAAAAATTTACCATGGTCCATTTTGATTTTTTTGATATCAAACTTCCAATGGTCTAAGTAAATCTCTCTTTAAAACAATCAATTTGTTTCGCTTTAATGAAATCTTTGTAATTCTTTTTGTCAGTTATTTTACTTGAGGGGCAAAGATTCTGGCTTTCCTATGAAAAAGTGGAAGGAGCACTATCAAGTTAACTTTTCTTAAAAGGTAATTTGTTTTTATTATTATCAGTTGTATTCTACATTGTACAGGGAGACTCCTGGATATGCACATATGGAGATTCTGGAATTCCTCTGAATGATTATTTGTTTTTCACTAAGCGTGGGGTTTACGTGCTTTGTGACAGGCAGCGCTGAACCCTCTGCCATGAGAAACTGGAGCGGTAGTCTCACCCCCTTCTCATTCTGTCATTAACTAAGTGAGCGATGGAACTATGACTGAGAACTGTTTGCTGTCAACAGCATCAGTATCAGTATTGGTTTGAGCAAGCAGGGAAGAGGAGGAAACTGTGTGTGTGTGTGTTTGTGGGGTTTGTGTGTATGCGTGTGTGCATGAAAGTGGGGGGAGACTCATATGAGATGCTCTAGGACTGAAACAGAATGAAGTTTCCTGGGTCTGAACACAGGTTTCTAATTTCAGCCTCTGTCAAAAACATGGAAATCAAGCTGGTCATGGTACTGCTTGCCTTTAATCCCAGCATTTTGGAGGCAGAGGCAGGTAGATCTCTGTTAGTTTGAGGTACAGAGTGAGTTCCAGGACAGCCAAAAATACACAGAAAACCTTGTCTCGAAAAAACAAAACAAAACAAAACAAACAAACAAACAAAAAACAACCATCACCACTACCACCTCCATCACCACCACCACCACTAGTTAAAAAAAACACAGGAATCAACTAGAAACCTACTCTCCCCTCCTCTGTTCCTGCTTCCTTTCTCCAGTGGGCATCATCAGCAGACTCATTTGTAAGTTTTGGGAAAAAGCAGTCACGATGACCTCAAGAGTCCATTTATCTCGAGCCTCAGTTGTCTGGTGAATGGTTCTTTTATGTGTTCTTGAGGAAGCAGCTTTCACTTAGTCCCAGTTGAGGAAGATGAGATGAAAAGAGACTATACTTCCACCAAAGTGCAGCAGTTGCATGTTGGGACTTGGCTTTACATGTACTTATATCTAGTTCCAAAACCATTTTTATTTATTGGAACAATCACTCTTTGAGCATTCAATAAGTTGGAGTTATTTCTTTGTCTCAATTTTAGTGTAAAGATACTAGAAAAACACTTCCTGATTGGCTATTTAATTGAAAAGTCAAGGAGTTTCCAGATAAACTTGGGTACATCATAGACACTCCACTTTCTCACACATGTGAAGCACCCCTAAGACTGTGTGCCAAAAACTGATAGTAAAAAAATAGAGCCAGACTTCCCCAGATTAGTTTTGATTGTATTTTTGACACTGAGTTTATTAGGAATTTCAAAAGCGTACACCTAATCGATATACCCTTTAGTCTTTTCTCACACAGTTTTTGGGTCCTTTCAGGAGAGTTGGCACTTGACTTCTGCTAGCTATGTCACACACAAGTGCAGCCAGGTCTTATTCTGGCCATGTTCAGTCTGATGGAAATACAAATATTTAAGGGCATCGACAGCCATGAGGTCCAACCATTGATGCCCCAGTGTCACAGAATCACAGTAGGGCTCTATTTTGGGCTGTTATAGGAAACTTTAAACTTTAGCAGTGGAGATAAAAATTTGTCACTGTCTGGATAAATTGCAATACCAGAGGCAGAGAAATAATGCCAATAACTGGTAAAATGTCACAGCCCCACAGAAAGCACCAAGAAAAGCAGTGCAGTGGATTGGTGCGCGTGGGGAGTGTGGCGTGAATGGAGACCTTTATAGTAACATTCTTCCTTGTCTCATTACATCATCAATAAATATTTCGTTATCGAATCCCATGGCTCTTAGGTGCTGTCACCTCAGTGAATGATTGATCTAAGCATACTATCTACTTTTCTTGAAAGGAAGATTGTATAAGCTGGAGGAGATGGAATCAGAATGGACACACATTGTTCTTTCTTTTCTCCAATTCAACACATGTGTCTTTACATTTTGTATTACAAGGTTATTTGAGAAAATCTGAAGAATTGCATTTATCAGAAAACAATTTTTGCATTGATTTTAACATGTAGCAGCCACACATTAAACAATCGAAAAGCTCTCAACACTTGTCTAATGCCTTGTCTCAGAACCAGGCTACCTTATGAATTCTTAACACTAAATCCCCTTCCAGTACTTGACACCTACCTTTGTTTGTCAGTGAGAAGATTGTCTTTGGTCTGAAATACTTAATTTTTCTGGGAAATATTTAAACACAATGACAACATCTCTATTTCAATATGCACACAACCCTAGCTAGCTGCTGAGTATCTTTACCTATTGCCTTTACCTTAAAAACTCAGATAAAATGATATTAGATCCAGTGTACAGCAACTGTTGATATCAACACACATATTAATCTTTGAAAGATGTGTCTGAAGGTAAAGCCCTTTGCATGATTGAATATCTCAGTATCCTTGATCCATTTGCCTTGACAGAAATCTCAAAGGTTCTTCTGCTGTGTTCCTGTCTTATATTCAAATCTCTCAGCCTCAGGCTTAATGTAAGCCTGGCAAAGGGAGTATCACTGGACAAGAAAGCACAAGTAACTTACTGTAGCTTTGACCACACAATTTTAAGGGGGTCATTAAAATGTTATCAAAACACGTAGGTACATAAATACACACATACTGATTTATGTTGGCTTGTGTTCCAAGGCTTTAGAGGCAATACAAGAAATCTCTTTGGTTTTTTTATCTTTAACATTCGCACTGGCCTCCTGTGTCATATCCTGGTCCCTTAGTCTCAGGCTTATTATGAGAGCTAAGTATAGTTGAGCAAGCAAGTGGAAACCAACTGGCTAGTTCCACCGCTGCTGGTGGAGTTTCAGTGGGGATTATTAAATTGTTGCAAGGCATGTGTAAACACCCATGTGTAAACAGAGACAATCATGGAAAAAAGCAATTATTCAGGCTACCAAGGCAGAAATGGAGTGCCCTTATTCTAAAACTTAAGAAGCTCTTTGTTGAAACATGCCAGTTCATATGTCTAAAATAGCTCAGTGTCAACCCTGTCTTTAGAAGTATGAAGTATTGTATATTTGAATGGCCATATTTTTTAAAAACTATTTTTATGTGCATTGGTCTTTTGCTTGCATGTACATTTGTGTGAGGGTGCCTGACCCACCAGAACTGGAGTTATAGATGAGCAACATGAGCTAAAATGTAGGTGCTGGAAATTGAACCTGGGTTTTCTGGAAGAGCATCTAGTGCTCTTAACCACTGAGCCATCTCTCCAGCCCCTAATTGCTCATATTTCAAAGTCAAGAAGTTAGAAAAACATAACTGGACCTCAAGCACTTTCATACCATTTAATTTCATCATCAAGCAGAGAATAATATGACTCTTGAGTCTGGATGTCCACCTCTCCTGGGTGCCATTGAGAAGACTTAGAAAGGCATGCCTACCAACTCTTGCCCATCATTATGCCATATAAACCACCATTTTGGAGAGACCTAGACAGAACTAAGTTTGCAAGTGGCAACACAGACAGCAACTGTGCACACAATAGCACCTGCTTTGTATTAATGTACTGCTCCACACAATTGGGTGGTAAGACACAGTGCCCTGGAACACAGTTGAGATGTGAATCTTTGGTTGTTCTTCCAAAGGCTGTGAAGTCAGCTTTCCCAAAGGGATCAAGGGTAAATGAATCCTTAGCCCTACTTTTCCTGTTTCTGCTATCATGTGGCAACATAAATGAAAAGCAGCAGATACAAAGAGAAGACAAGGACCAATCAATACAACCAAAGTATCTGACCCACTCACATTTTCCTTTTTGTGACATCTTTATATAAATATATAAATTTATAAATGAGAGAGAGAGAGAGAGAGAGAGAGAGAGAGAGAGAGAGAGATTAGGAAGATACCAGTTATTCACCATATTTACTTTTTCTGAGATGGAATCTCAGAGTTGTTTTGATTTGCATTTCTCTGATGTTTAAGGATGCTGAATACTTCCTTAAGTGTCTTTCTGTCATTTGAGATTTTTCTTTGGAGAATTTTCTGTATTGATCTGTACCCCATTTTTAAATTGAATTATTCGGTAGTTTGATGTCTAGTTTCTTGAGTTCTTTGTATATTTTGGAGATCAACCCTCTGTCAGATGTGGGGTTGGCAAAGATCTTTTCCCTTTCTGTAGGCAGCCATTTTGTCTTATTGATTGTGTCCTTTGCTTTACACAAGTATCTCAGTTTTAGGAGGTCCCATTTATTAATTGTCAATCTCAGTGTCTGTGTTACTGGGGTTATATTTAGGAAGTGGTCTCTTTGGTCTCTCAAGGCTGTTTCCCAACTTTTCTTCTATGAGGTTCAGTGTGGTTGGTTTTATGTTAAGGTCTTTGATCTATTTGGACTTGAGTTTTGAGAATGGTGATAGATATAGATCTATTTGCATTCTTCTACATGTTGACATCCAGTTATACCAGCACCATTTGTTGAAGATGTTTTCTTTTTTCTATTTTATATCTTCAACTTCTTTGTCAAAAGCAGGTGCTCGGGGCTGGAGAGATGGCTCAGCGGTTAAGAGCATTGCCTGCTCTTCCAAAGGTCCTGAGTTCAATTCCCAGCAACCCACATGGTGGCTCACAACCATCTGTAATGAGGTCTGCTGCCCTCTTCTGGCCTTCAGGCATACCAACAGAAAGAATATTGAATACATACATAATAAATAAATAAATATTAAAAAAAAAGCAGGTGCTCTTAGCTTTGTGGGTTAATACCAGTGTCTTTAATTCCACTTGTCCATCTGTCTGTTTTTATGCCAATTCCAATCTATTTTCATTACCGTAACTCTATAGAAGAGTTTGAAGTCATGGATGGTGATGCCTCCAGAAGTTCTTTTATTGCACAGTGTTGTTTTGGCTATCCTGGGTTTTTTGTTTATCCATATGAAATTTAGTATTGTTCTTTTGGGGTCTGTGAAGAATTGTGTTGGGATTTTTATGTGTATTGCATTGAATATTTAGATTGCTTTTGGTAAGACTGTCATTTTTACTATGTTGATCCTACCTATCCAAGAGCATGGGTGATCCTTTTTGATTTCATTCTTCAAAGATCTTGTTATGCAGGTCTTTCACTTGTTTGATTAGAGTTACCTCAAGATATTTTACGTTGTTTGTGGCTATTGTGAAGGGTGATGTTTCTCTGATTTCTTTTTCAGCCCATTTATCATTTAGGAGGGCTACTGATTTTTTTGAGTTAATCTTGTATTCTGCCACATTATTGAAGTTGTAGAATTTTGGGGGTCACTTATACGTACAGTCATGCCATCGACAAATAGCAAAAGTTTGATTTCTTCCTTTTCAATTAGTAACCTCTTGATCTCCTTTTGTTGTCTTATTTCTCTAGCTAGGACTTCAAGCACTATATTGAAAGATATGGAGAGAATGGACAGCTTTGTCTTCTTCCTGATTTTAGTGGAATTGCTTTGAGTTTCTTTCTATTTAGTTTGATTTTGTTCAGGCTTATTGTATATTTTCTTTATTATGTTTAGGAATGTTCCTTGTATCCCTGATCTCTCCAAGACTTTTATTATGAAGGGATGTTGGATTCTGTCAAAGAATTTAATTATTTAATTTATTTAGCATCTAATGAGATGGTCATGTGATTTTTTTCTTTCAGTTTATTTATATGGTAGACGACATTGATAGATTTTCATATGTTGACCCATCCCTGCACCTCTGGATGAAGCCTACTCGATCATGGTGGATGATTTTTATGATGTGTTCTTGGATTCAGTTTGCCAGTATTTTATTGAGTATTTCTGCATCAATGTTCATGAGGGAGATTGGTCTATAATTCTCTTTCTTATTATGTCTTTGCGTGGTTTGGGCTTTAGGGTAACTTTAGCCTCATAAAAAGAGTTTGGCAGTGTTCCTTCTGCTTCTATAATGTGGGACAATTGCTGAGTATTCTGGTAGAATTCTGCACTGAAACCATCATACCCTGGACTTTTTTTGGTTGGGAGCCTTTTTATTTCCTTATGGGTTATATGTCTATTTAATTTATTTATCTGATCTTAATTTAATTTTGCTATCTTTTAAAATTTCCAATTTTGTGGAATACAGGTTTTTGAAGTATGACCTGATGGTTTTCTTGATTTCATCAGTGTCTGTTGCTATTTTTTATTTGTAATTATGTTATATTTTATTTTTTAAGAAAGTAAACAAACTACCTCTTTTCATTTTACATACCAATCCTAGTTCCCACTCCTTCCCCTCCTCCCATCCCCTGCACCCCCTCCCCCATCTACTCCCAAAAGAGGGCAAAGGCATATTGCTCCGAGAAAGAACCAAGGCCCTCCCCACTGTATCTAGGCTGGGCAAGGTATCCATCCAAAGAGAATGGGTTCCTAAAAGCCAGCACAAGCAGCAGGGACAAATACTGGTGCCACTGCCAGTAGCCCCACAGTCTGCCCCAGTCATACAACTGTCACCCACATTCAAAGGGACTAGTTTGGACCTATGCTGTTTCCTTCCCTGTCCAACTGGAGTTAGTGAGCTCCCATTAGCTCAAGTAAGCTGTTTCAGTGGGTATCCACATCAAGGTCTTGACCTCTATGCTCATATTCTCACTCTTCCTACTCTTCAACTGAACTTGGGGAGCTCAGCCCAGTGCTCCACTGCGGTTCTCTGCCCCCGTCTCTATCAGTTGCTGCATGATGGTACTATGGAGACATTTAAGATAGTCATAAATCTGACTATAGGGCAATGTCAGTTTGGGCACCCTTTCCACTATTGCTTAGGGTCTTAGCTGGGGTCATCCTCGTGGATTCCTTGGAATTTCTCTAGTGCCATGTTTCTTGCTAGCCCCATAATGGCTCCCTCAATCAAAATATCTCTTTTCTTGCTCTCATCTCTGTCCTTTCCCCATCTCGACTATCTTGTTCCCTCAAGTTCTCTTCCCCCCTTTCATTCTCCCCTCTTCCTCCCCTTCTGCCCTCGCTTCTATCCCCACCTCCATGCTCCCAATTTTATCAGGAGATACTCTGTGTTTCCTCTTCCCAGGGGTATTTATATATTTCAGCATTCACCTTGTTCCTTAGCTTCTCTATGGTAATGGACTATAGGCTTGTTATCCTTTGCTTTACAGCTAGTATCCATTTACGACTGAGTACATACCATGCTCATTTTTCTGGGTCTGGGTTACATTACTCAGGATGATTTTTTTTTCTAGTTCCATTCATTTGCATGCAGAGTTGAAGATGCCATGTTTTTTACTGCTGAGTAGTACTCCATTGTGTAAATGTGCCACATTATCTTTATCCATTCTTCAGTTGAGGGGCATCTAGGTTGTTTCCAGGTTCTTTCTAATACAAATAATGTTGCTACGAACATGGTTGAACAAATGTCCTTGTGGTAAAATTGAGCATCCTTTGAGTATATGCCCAAGTGTGGTATTGCTGGGTTCTGAGGCAGGTTGATTCCCAATTTTCTGAGATACCACTATACTGATTTCTAAAGTGGTTGTATAGGTTTGCATTCCCACCAGCAATGGATGAGTGTTCCCCTTACTTCACATCCTCTCTAGCATAAACTATTATTGGTGTTTTTGATCTTAGCCATTTAAACTGGTGTAAGATGGTATCTCAGAGTCATTTTGATTTTAATTTCCCTGATGGCTAAGGATGTTGAACATTTTCTTATGTGTCTTTCAGCCATTTGAGATTCTTTTATTAATAATTCTCTGCTTAGTTCTGTACTCTATTTTCAAATTGGATTATTTGGAATTTTGATGTCTAATTTCTTGGTTTCCTTATATATTTTGGAGATCAGTACTCTTTCTGATGATGGGGTTGGTGAAGATCTTTTCCCATTCAGCAAGCTGCCCTTTTGTCTTATTGACTGTGTCCTTTGCTTTACAGAAGCTTCTCAGTTTCAAGAGGTCCCATTTATTTATTGTTTCTCTCAGTGTCTGTGCTACTGGTGTTATATTTAGGAATTGGTCTCCTGTGCCCATGCATTGAAGGTTACTTTCGACTTTCTCGTCTATCACGTTTAGTGTGGTCATATTTATATTGAAGTCTTTAATCCATTTGATCTTGAGTTTTGTGCATGGTGATAGATATGAATCTATTTGCATTCTTCTACATCTTGACAACCAATAATTCCATTGTTCATAGGTGTTTGGATTAATATCCAGGTTTTCATTTTGATTCAGTTGGTCAACCTGTTTGTGTTTATACCAATACCAAGCTGTTTTCATTGCTGTAACTCTATAATAGAGTTTGATGTTAAGGATGACGATACCTCCAGAAGGTTCTTTATTGTACAGGATTATTTTGGTTATCCTAGGGTTTTGTTTTTCCATGTGGAGTTGAATATTGTTCTTTCAAGTTCTGTGAAGAATTGTCTTGGGATTTAATGAGGATTGCATTGTATCTATAGATTGCTTTTGGTAGGATTTTTATTTTTATTATGTTGAGCCTACCCATCCAAGAGCATGGGAGATATTTCATTTTCTGGTATATTCTTTGTTATCTTTCTTCAAAGACTTAAAGCTCTTGTCAAAAAGGTCTTTTACTTCTGTTAGTGTTACCCTAAGATCTTTTGTTATTTGTGGCTTTTGTGAAGGGTGATGTTTCTCTGATTTTTTTCTCAGCTTCTTTATCATTAGTATATAGGAAGGATACTGATTTTATTTTTAGTTGATCTTGTATTCTACCACATTACTGAAGGTATTTATCAGCTGTAGGAGTTCCATGGTAGATGTTTTGGGGTCATTTATATATACTATCATGTCATCTGCAAATAACGAAAGTTTGACTTCTTCCTTTCCAATTTGTATCCCCTTGACCTCCTTTTGTTGTTTTATTATTCTAGTCAGAACTTCAAGAACTATGTTGAATAGATCAGTATCTGTTGTTATGTCACCCTTTTCATTTCTGATTTTGTTTATTTGGATATTCTCTCTCTGCCTTTTGGTTAATTTGGATAAAGGTTTGTCAATCTTTTTTTTTCCATTACAAAATTGATAACTTTATTTTTAATACAGCAGTTCTCTGGAAAACACCATTGATGATGCATTATTTTCATTATTATTTTCATATGTATTTTCTTTTTTCTCTTTTTTTTATTGAGAAAAGGAAAAAAAACAAGTTTCTGCCTCCTCCCAGCCTCCCATTTCCCTCCCCCTCCTCCCACCCTTCTCCCCCTCCTCCCACCCTTCTCCCCCTCCCCCCACTCCTCTCCCCCTCCCTCTCCAGTCCAAAGAGCAGTCAGGGTTCCCTGCCCTGTGGTAAGTCCTAGGTCCTTCCCCCTCCGTCCATATCTAGGAAGGTGAACATCCAAACTGGCTAGGCTCCCACAAAGCCAGCACATTAAGTAGGATCAAAACCCCCTGCCATTGTCCTTAGCTTCTCATCAGCCCTCATTGTTTGCCATGTTCAGAGAGTCCGGTTTTATCCCATGCTTTTTCAGTCACAGTCCAGCTGGCCTTGGTGAGCTCCCAATAGATCAGCTCCACTGTCTCAGTGGGTGGGTGCACCCCTCGTGGTCCCGACTTCTTTGCTCATGTTCTCCCTCCTTCTGCTCCTCATTGGGACCTTGGGAGCTCAGTCCAGTGCTCCAGTGTGGGTCTCTGTCTTTATCTCCATCCATCACCAGATGAAGGTTCCCAATGTTGGCTCTCCTGGCGCCGAGAGATCAGGTCTCCGTGCTGGTTGGGTAGCTAGCAAACAAAGCACCTACCTTGCTTGGTGCAGGCAGGCCCAATGTTCAAGGTTTGTCAATCTTGTTGATTTTCTTGAAGAACCAACTCTGTCTCATTGTTTCTTTGTTTCTATTTTTTTCATCAGCCCTCAATTTGATTATTTCCTGCCATCTACTCCTCCTGGGTGAGTTTGATTCTTCTTGTACTAGAGCTTTCAGGTGTTCTGTTAGTTCGCCAGTGTGGGGTTTTCCCATCTTTATGTAGGCATTTAGTGCTATGAACTTTCTTCGTAGCACTGCTTTCATTGTGTCCCATAACTTTGGGTATGTTGTGCAGTCATTTATACTGAATTTTAGAACGTATTTAACTTCTTTCTTTTCTACTTTTCATGTCATCTGTATACACACACACACACACACACACACACACACACACTCATCAACTAAAAGATAAGAAATGCTGGACAGCAGGTTCACTGATACACTCATTTTGGGGAATGTGATCTAGTCCAATCACCATTCAACAAAACTACAAATGGATTTGCTATGTGACCCAGCTATACTACTTTTGGATACTTACATGGAAGAATTTATCAAAAATACATTGTAGGCATATAGAAGTCTCCAAGGTAGCTAAGTTACAGATCTGACCTATCAACAAAGGAATGCATTAAGTGAATGTGGCTTATATCACAAAGAACTTTTTAATACATAAAGAAGAGACAGATTTCCTCATTTGCAGGAAAATAGATGAAACTGGAGATAAGCATAATAAGGAAATTAAGGTCATTTCAGAAAGACAAATATTATGTTTTCTCTCATTTATGGGTCCTAGATGTTATATAGGCACATAAAGTCAGCAAAAAAGTCTTTATAGTTCTGAATAAAATATAAACTACTTATTACCACGTATTTAATTTTTAAAATAGCAAAGTAATAGGTCACAGCATCACATTTGTACACATACTTTGTTTTGTTGAAACTCCTCCCTCATTCCTTGTACCATTTTCCTCTCCTTGTCTCTTTCCTCCTCCCAGAAGCCTTCATTCCATTCCCATGCACTCTTTTATCCTCCTTTTTAGCCTCTATACTGTTCTAAAGGCCTCTTTTTCCCATCTCCACAGAAGCTGCCCTGGTGTTTGTGGGCTTCTTGCTGCTGTATATAGGAAGCCTCATTGGAAACCTCACCATTGGGCTCACTGTCTGGCAGGATCACTCCCTCCATATCCCAATGTACTTCTTCTTTTTTGTGCTAGCCACGTGAGAGCTTGATTATTCCACCAACATTGCTCCATTGACTCTGGCTTGTATCCTCTCCATGGGGAAGGTGCTTATCTCTCTGTCCAGATGTGGGGCCCAGATCCTTCTAGGAGGATCTGATTGTCTGCTCGCCATCATGGCCTATGACAGGTATGTGGCCATCTGTCATCCACTGCACTATAGCCTCATTATGACTTGGCAGCTGTGTGGACAGATGACTTGAGGTTCTCTGGGGCTGGGATTCCTGTTGTCACTGCCTTTGACCATTCTGATCTGCCACCTTCCATTCTGTGGTCACAGTGAAATCTACCACGTCTTCTGTGACATGCCTGCAGTCATATGCCTGGCCTGTACAGACACTGGCATACACCAGACAACTCTCTTTGCCCTCAGCATGGCTGCAGTGGCCATTTCCTTTCTCCCTTTGCATTGTGGCTACCATCCTGAGGATGAAGTCAGCAGAGAGGAAGGATGTGCCGGGCTCCTCACATCTCCCAGTCTTGCACCCTCATTTACTTTTCACCTGAGATCCAGCTATACCCCCAGAGGAAGGCGGGGCAGTATCTCTTGTCTATACTTTTTTTCCTGCTCATTGCTGAATTCCTTAATCTACAGCATAAGGTGACTGAAGCTGTGAAAAGGCTTTTGGCAAGAATGTTCTGGGTCAGGAAGCCAAAAACATTACTTCCTAGGAATATTATTCGTCAATCAAGGAGGGACTGATGGGAAGGAAGCTCACAGTAAACAGTGACAATAGAGCAGTAGCTGTGCTCATTACTACCTTGGTCTGTGAAGTGCTCATTATCCCCTACGTCTCTTAGGTTTTCAATCCTGGACTGACCCACGCTGCTTTAAGGAACCTTATTTTCTCCCACAGGACTTAGAATAAGGTCTGGTGTTCTATGGATGTCCATTTAAGTCTATATAAGTCCATTTGAGTCATAAACATCTGTTAGTTCCCTTATTTCTCTGTTAAGTTTCTGTCCGGCAGTCCTGCCCAGTGGTGAGAGTGGGGTGGAAGTCTCCCACTATTAGTGTGTGGGGTTTAATGTGTGATTTAAGCTTTAGTAGTGTTTCTTTTACAAATGTGGGTGCCCTTTATTTGGAGCATAGATGTTCAGTATTGAGATTTCCTCTTGATGGATTTTTCCTGTGACTAATATGAAATATCCTTCTTTGTCTCTTTTGATTGATTTTAGTTTGAAGTCTATTTTGTTAGCTATTAGGATAGCTACACCAGCTTGTTTGTTAGGTCCGATTGATTGGAAAATCTTTTCCCAACCCTTTACTCTGAGGCGATGTCTGTCTTTGTGGTTGAGGTGTGTTTCTTGTATGCAGCAGAAGGTTGAATTCTGGTTTTGTATCCAATCTGTTAGCCTGTGTCTTTTTAAAGTTGAGTTGAGTTTGTTTATATTAAGGGATATTAATTAGCAGTGATCAATAGTTCCCGTTATTTTAGTTTTTGTTGTGATTGTGTGTGTGTTTCTCTTCTTCGGGATTTGCTGCTGTGAGATCATTTATTCTCTGTGTTTCTATGGATGTTTCTTTGATTGGAATTTTCCTTCTAGTACTTTGTGTAGGGCTGGTTTGTATTGGTTAAATCTGGTTCTGTCATGGAATATCTTGTTTTCTCCATCTATGGTGACTGAAAGTTTTGCTGGGTATAGTAGTCTAGCCTGGCATCTGTGGTCTCTTTTTTTAAAATATTTATTTATTTATTATGTATACAATATTCTGTCTGTGTGTATGTCTACAGGCCAGAAGAGGGCACCAGACCTCATCCCAGATAGTTGTGAGCCACCATGTGGTTGCTGGGAATTGAACTCAGGACCTTTGGAAGAGCAGGCAATGCTCTTAACCACTGAGCCATCTCTCCAGACCCCCATCCGTGGTCTCTTAATGTCTGCGTAACATTTGACCAGGGCCTTTTGGCTTTCATTATTTCCTTTAAGAAGTCAGGTGTAATTCTGATAGGTCTGCCTTTATATCTTACTTGGCCCTTTTCCTTTGCAGCTCTTAATAGTTTTTTTTTATTTTGTATGTTTAGTGTTTTGATTATTATGTGTTGAGGGGACTTTTTTTTTGATCTAGTTTATTTCGTGTTCTGTAAGCTTCTTGTATCTTCATATGCATATCTTCTTTAGGTTGGGAAAGTTTTCTTCTATGATTTTGTTGAATGTACTTTATGTGCTTTTGAGTTGGACTTCTCTTTCTTCTATCCCTATTATTTTTAGGTTTAGTCTTTTTCATGGTGCTCTATATTTCCTGGATATTTTGTGTTAAGCTTTTGTTAGATTTAATGTTTTCTTTGACTGATGAGTCTATTTTCTCTATTGTATCTTCAGTGCTTGAGATTCTCTCTTCTATCTCTTGTATTCTGCTATTTATGCTTGTGTTTATGATTACTGATTTTTTTCTCCATATTTTCTGTTTCCAGAATTCCCTCGGGTTGTGTTTTCTTTATTGTCTCTATTTTGGTTTTCAAGTCTTGAATCATTCCTTTCATCTGTTCGATTTCTTTTTCTTGATTTTCTTTAAGGGAGTTGATTTCTTCCAATTTTTTGTGTGTCTTTTCCTCCATTTCTTTGAGGAAAATTTTCATTTCCTCCTTAGGGTCTCAAATATCCTCCTAATGTTATTATTTACGTAATTATCTTCTCCTTCATCTATATTAGGATGTTCAAGTCTTGCTGTTGTAGGGCCACTAGTTTTTGCTGGTGTCATGATGCTCTTTATGGTGTTGAGTGTGTTCTTACCTTATCTACCCATCTTTTCCTCTGAGTTGTGTAGTTGGGGCTGTGTCTCTGCTGATCAATCTTCCAGGTGTCAGTGGATCCAAGGCTCAGATGGTTGCTCCTCATGGTACAGTTGGGGCCACCATTCCAGTCACCCTGGAAGTCACTCTGCGTTTCCAGAGGTCGCTTGGTGCTCCTGGGGTGATCTTGCAATCCTGGAAG
This sequence comes from Microtus oregoni, assembly GCF_018167655.1. NCBI lineage: Eukaryota > Metazoa > Chordata > Mammalia > Rodentia > Cricetidae > Microtus > Microtus oregoni. The sequence goes on from NW_024543071.1 coordinate 46,534,887, forward strand.
TTGTTTGGGCCAGGTCCCAAGGAGGTTGCTTTCTTGGACTTGCTCGCACTGAGGTCACTTGCTCGGGCCTGTTCCCATGGATGTCCCTGGCTCAGGCCTGCTCCCACAAATGTCCCTAACGTGGGCCCAAACCCCTGGAGGTTAATACTTAGAATCATGGTACTGGGTTTGACATTAGCAAGTGTCCAGGAAAGGGCCAGGCAATTTCTGTGGTTTACACGTTTATCACCCCTCTGCTGAATCCCCTGATCTCTGCTTGAAAAACAGAGCTTCAGAATGCTCTTGGGAAGGAAAGACAGTGTAAGATTCTTGGTTTTTTAGATTTATTTATTTTATGTGTATGGGTATTAAATATTAATTTAATATATATTAAATACCCATACACATAAAATAAGATAAATTAATAACACATTTATATCTAATACATTTTCCTAAATGTATGTATGTGCTCTTCATGGGTGGTTTCAGAGGCCAGAAGTGGTGATGTTCCCTTGGAACTGGAGTTAGGGATTATTGTGAGCCACATGATGGTAACTGGACCAGGTTCTCTGAAACAGCAGCAAATGTTCTCAGTTGCTGAGTCACCTATCCAGCCTCAAATTACAAGACTCTTGCTGTTCAGAACACAATGAGTCTTTCTGCATGGAGTCAATCAAGAGTTATTTTTACACAAGTGAACTGTACAGAAGGTGAGAATCAATGGGGAGAAAAACCTCTATGTTTCAAAAATTGTTGGAAATTCTATTGCTATTCTTCATCACTATATGGATTTTTTTTTGTTTTAAAGCTTATCTTAGTTTTGTTTTTTATTGCTGTGAAGAGACAGCATGACCATGGCAACTCTAATAAAGAAAACGTTTAATGGAGTGGGCGTGTATACAGTTCAGAGGTTCAGTCCATCATGGCAGGGAGCATGGCAGCATTGGGCAAGCATGGTGCTGGAGAAATAGCTGAGTGTCCTACATCTTGCAGGAAAGAGGAAGTTGACACACTGGGCAGCATCCTGAGTATATGAAACCTCAAAGCCTGCCTCCACAGTGACATACTTCCTCCAACAAGGCCATTTACTCAAGCAAAGCAAATACCTTCTAATAGTGCTATTCCCTATGAGATTATGGAATTATGGGATTATGGGACCAATTACATTCAAACTACCACAAAGTTAAAAAAAATTCATTCTTTTAAAGTGATTTGTTGCTGAGATCAGCAGAAAGGATAGCCAAGTGATATAGATTGTAAAGGTCCCATACACTGCAGAATCTGATCTCAGCCAGTTAAGGCTCCTTTGATTCTACTTTCCCCTAGAAATGAGATCCAGTGTTTGACTTCTTTCAAAAATTTATTTACATTTGTCTAAAGCAGGACTCATGAATCTAAGACTGTCTTCTAACTCTCTAGGTAGCTGAGGATGACCTGAAACTTCTGACCTTCCTGCTTCTATCTCCTTGGTGGAGTCCTGGGATTACATATATGTGACAGTTAATATGATGGCTGGGATTGAGCCCAGGGTTTAGGATTTGCTAGGCAAGCATTCTACCCAAGGAGCTACATCCCAGCTCTTCATTGGTAGTTAAATATAGATTAAAGTTATACAGGTGTCCTTTCTGCCATGTTCCAGTGGCACTAAGGTTTCAGAATACTCAAATGCTGCTGAGATACCATGAGGAACTGCACTGTACGTTCTCTGATTAGAGTACAAATTAGCATTTCTAACTTCTACAATCCTAGATAAGGTGACTTTTACTTATATAACAAGAATGGAGAGGGAGGGGGAGAGGAGTGGGGGGAGGGGTAGAAGGGTGGGAGGAGGGGGAGAAGGGTGGGAGGAGGGGGAGAAGGGTGGGAGGAGGGGGAGGGAAATGGGAGGCTGGGAGGAGGTGGAAACTTGTTTTTTGTTTATGTTTTTTTTCTTCTTTTCTTAATAAAAAAAATTATTAAAAAAAAAAAAAGAAAATGAATTCCATGGCCAAGATGGGAAAATGACTAACCCACTTTCTATTTAAAGACTTACAACATATATTTCAGTAGTTTTACAGAGGAATTCCTTAGAAAAATTGGTTATAAGAAAATTTTCTTTATTTAGCATGTGTTATCTTGCCACAAAGAAAATGTTTTTCTCAGATACTCAGAGAAAAGTTTGCACGATAATAAACAAAAGCCATGGAAAATGGCAGTAGATAGCATGCTACCTTGGTGTGATTGTTCCCCAAGTTTCTGCTGGGAAAAAAAAAGTTCCTAAGCAGGGGGAGGGAAATGGGAGGCTGGGAGGAGGTGGAAACTTGTTTTTTTTTCTCCTTTTCTCAATAAAAAAATGGAAAAAAAAAGTTCCTAAGGAGAATAGCATATACCAATAAGATGGGTGAGCCAGTAAAGGGCTTGCTGAGCTGGCCTGATGATCTTAGATCCCTGAAACCCACAGTGGGAGGAGAGAACTGACTCCCAAAAGTTGTCTTCTGATGTCCACATATGCTCCATGACATTTGTGTCTGCACTCACACACACACACGTATGTTATTCTCACACACACTGATAACAATGAAAAAAAATCCAATAATATAATCAATTGTTTGGGTTGTGAAATTTAGTGCTCACTAGTCTTTTAAAATATTTTATCAATTATTATTATTATTATTATTATTATTATTATCATCATCATGAGTGCGTGTGTGTGTATGTGCGTGCATGTGTGTGTGATCTGTGTGAATAAGAACAGGTAGATATTAATGCCACGATGTGTATGTGGAAGTCAGAGGACAACTTTTGGAAGTCCATATCTTTTTTCACCTTGTCAAGTCAGAGTCTTTTTTGCTTCTATTGCTCTGCAAGCTCCACGATGCTTCTGGGTTGATTTTCCTGCCTCTTCCCCCCTCCATTCCCTTGTAAAAGGGCTGGGATTGAGGATGAAAACCACTATATTTATATTTTTGTAGATTTTGGACATCAAAGTCAGGTCGTAGGCATTTACCTAGGGCTATCCCATGGGCCTTCAGTGCTTGCTAGTCTCTTCCTGTTCTTAACAAGGAAACTGATCTTTGGACCATACAGCAGGTACTAGACTTATGCTTCCTAAAGATATGAAATGTGGGTTTTGATCAAGGTCTTTTTTTTTTTAAGATTTATTTATTTACTATGTAAACAGTGTTTTGTCTGTCTGTATGCCTGCACACCAGAAGAGGGCACCAGATCTCATTACAAATGGTTGTGAGCCACAACTTGTTTGCTAGGAATTGAACTCAGAACTTCTGGAAGAGCAGCCAGTGTTCTTAACCTCTGAGCCATCTCTCTAGCCCTTGGTCAAGGTTTTAATGATTGGCAGAAATACAGGCTAACCCCTATGAGATGAGGTTCTAAACTTGTACACTATGTTCACTGTGGCTCGACATTCTTTTAGGGAAAAGAAAGTTGTAATGGTGGGGTGATCTAGAACCACTCAGTGAATCAAGGGAGAATCTGAAGAGTTCTCTGGGTGAAAATAATGCATTGGTCATTGTCGCTTCTGAATTTCTTAGAGTCTGATTCTAGAAGATAGGCCAGATGATGAATGAAGGGTGCTATTACCTGCCAGGGAATGAATGAATTTTTTTCTTTGTGAAGCTTTTAACAATGGATGTTTTCTTAGTACACATATTTAATTCAGCAAACATAAAATTATAGGGATGTGTGGAAAACAATAGAAAACTAGAGGGAGTATGTGGAGGCGCACCAAATCCTGCCTTCTGTATAATTCAGGGAAGCAATGACCATCTTGCCCATTTCTGTTACACAGGCAGAATGAAAACAAGTCCGTGATGAAGATACAGCCAAATCTAGTAGCAATTAAAGCAGTTTACAAGATCGTATCCCCAAACAATTCCTATTTGTGTTTAAAGACCTACTGGGGCTGGTCCAGTCGAACGCCAAGTCAGCCTCCTGGGGCTCAGTGGAATCAGCATGGGCAGGGAATTCTCCAGAAATGAGATGAAGAGTGAGAACAGAGAAGCAACCTGGAGTTCAACTCCACAAATCCCTAGGTCCCATGTTCTTCCCTGGTGAAGGGGCAGTGGGAAGAGCTGGCATACAGAAATGTGTGCTGTCCTCAGAGGAAGGGGGACTCTCAGAGGTTGAGCTACATAGTTGTGCAACCATTAGGAGGACCACAGCTTGGGGTTGAGTCAGCCTTGGGTTGAGAATGTGGTGCCAGGTCCCCTAGGCAGAAGAAAGGAAGGAGACAGAGGAGACTGTCTGAGCTGCTTTGTGTTGTAGACCCTGGGACTGGGCCAATGAATACTCCTGACCTTGGCATCTCCTAGAGGAGCTTTCTGGTGTTGAATTACAGATAAGTTGGAGTGTTTAACCTCCTCTACCTAACGAGGAGTCTCCAGATTTGTCACTAATGTGGGGAGATTTTTTTTTTCACTCATCAATGTCTTAGATGGAGACAAATACCACAGGGTAAGTTTTTTATTTTTATGAAGTTCTATTTGTGGAATGTTGACAGGAATAATAATGACCAGCTATGTTTCTGAGCTTTGTTGGGTAGCAGCCATTATAGGAGCAAGCACAAAGTATTAAAGAGAAATAGCATTCTTAGATGCCCCCAACTAGAAACCGTAAAATTTATTTCTTAATTTATTATAACTCAAGTGTTTTAAAAATAGAGTATTTGAAATAAATCCTCAAAACTAAACTGTATATGATAAAAATAAAAAAAACTGAAATAACCATTTAATGATAATTTTGGGCTAATGCAGTGGTCCTTAACTTTCCTAATGCTGAGACTCTTTAATATAGTTCCTCATGTTGTGGTGACCCCCAACCATGAAAATTTTTTCCTTGATACTTCATAACTGTAATTTTGCTACTATTACGAATTGTGATGTAAATATCTGTGTTTTCCAATGATCTTAGGTGACCCTTGTGAAAGGTCATTTGACCCCCAAGAGATTGAGATCCACAGGTCGAGAATTACTGGGCTAAGGAATGTTCAACAATTGAGTACAGAGATTATTTTGAGTATCATAGCAGCTAACCCAAAAGGGAAACGACAAATTGTATAGCAATCATGGTTAAGCAGGATGCCATATGTATGTCCATTCATAAAAATATGCTCTAACTCCAGAAGTGCGGTACATACATGTAATCTCAGCAACCAATAGACAATTAAGAATCTTGAGTTCAAGATCAGACTCAGTTACATGGCTAGTATATGTCTTCCTCATCCTCCTTGTTCTTATCCTCCCTCCCCTTATTTCCTCTACTTCTTCCTTTCTCCTCTTTTTTGGTGACAGGATCTCCATATAATCTGGCTGTCCTGGAACTTGTTCTGTAGACCAGGCTGGCCTTAGAACTCACAGCTATTTTCCTACCTCTGCTTTCCAAGTGCTATGATTAAGGATATGCACCACCACAGCCTGGAGTCAGTACATGACTTGAGAAAAGATGAGCAAGGAAGAAGGACCGATATGAGAGCCACTTTACGGAGAAATGCCTCTTAATCAGGCTTCATCAAAACTGCAGTCGAGCTAACAATGCACTGTGCTTCGAGATCATTTCGACCTAAGCGCTCTTTCTGCTTACACTATGTATGCAACCTGTTTAGGATTATCTGACCTTGAAAAAAAAAGCCAATGTACTTAATCTTAGCTATGCTTTGGGCTCCCAGTGCAATCAACTTTTACAAGCTACGATGAATAGCTTGAATCTTGTTCTGTATGGTGTTCCCCATTTTTCCTTTGTGACTCATTCATGGCCCTAATTCAGAACAATGTCCATGTAAGATGAGGCGACTTGACTTAAGTGCACTTACCGTTGAAAACAACACCTACTACAAACATGTTGCAAGCAATATGTGGGCATAACATGATAACATCTGTTTGTGGCTTTCTGTGCTAATCCGTGTCAGCAGGGTCAGAAAAAAAAAACAATTCCTTCCCTCATGAGACTCCTGTTTAAGAAAAATGTGTCTCATTCCTTTTCCATTTGCTATGATGTTCAATAGAGAGGGAGGTGGTTGTTCAGGAGATCAGAACTCCAGGAATGGCCAGGCTCACTCTCGATTAGGAGTTAGACTTTGCTATTAGACAGCAGCAGGCCAGACAGAGGAGAATGTGGCATCCTGTGTGAGGGATGGATGTTCTGTCTCTCTTTTATTCTCCAGCCCATTCCTCTCTTTGATCCAATACAGTAAGAAGCCAGAATGTGAGAGATCCATCTGATGTCGTCCTTAGAGACTCCTATAGGGTATGTGAAGTTAGTTAGATCATGGATCTGAGGGCAGCTGGTGAGAGGCCAAAAATGCTTTGCCTGATTCATGTCCAGAGAGGTAGGAGAATGGACCAGTTTCATTGCAACCAGGAATAAGGAATTTCCAACAGATTTGGATGTAACAGAGATGTCAAAACTACCTGTTTGGTTCAGGAATTGGGACGTCCTTGATGACCTTCAGTAAGATGGTCTCAAGAAGCAGAGAAATGCAATACAATAGACTACTCGAGATAAAGAATAGGAAATGGGCCTGGTGGTGGTTGTGTGGGTATTTAATCCCAGCACTCAGGAGGCAGAGGCATGTGAATCTCTGAGTTCAAAGGCAGCCTGGTCTATAGAGTGAGTCTGAGGTCAATTAGGGCCTCACAGAAAAAAAAAAACCTGTCTCCAAAAATCAAAATTTACACCAAAACAAACAAACAAACAAACGAATAAAGGAAATGGGAGGCGGTTATTATGGAAAGGGGACTGTTGTTAATTGTTTTTGAAGCAGAGTTTCATTTAGCTCAAGTTGGCCTTAAACTCACTCTTAGCTGAAGGTGGGCTGAAAGTCCTGATCCTCTTGTTTCTGCTTCCAAAATGCTGGGATTACAGGCATAGGCCACCATGCATAGCGAGAGGCTCTGAAGTGTGACATAACATTGGCACGGTTGATTGAGGTTGATTGATGCTATGGGAAGGAAGGCTGTCATAGAAGGGACAACAGCACTAGATGTTGGAAGCTGAGCAAATAGCTTGTGAGCCCGGGTCCCAGACAAAATAAGAGGGACGGAGAGGACTATCTGTGCAGAAGAAAAGAAAGAGCAAAACCTAGGCTGATGGGAAAATGTGATGGCCTTAAGAGTAAGTAGAAAATACTGTGCTCAGAGCCTGTGAGAATAATGACAAGTCTCTTCCAGGAGCACTCTGCCTATCGTCAGGGGTGTCACGGGTGCCAGTAGCAGTGCCAATGCACTAAATACATGGAAGAAGGAAATCAGACCGGGATGGTCCTCTTCCACTTCCGCCCCTTCTCCAGACTCCCCGAGGTGCAGATGCTGATCTTTGTGGTCTTCCTCATGATGTACCTGGTCAGCATCGGAGGAAACATGTCCATCGTCCTCACCACCTGGGCCAATCGGTGTCTCCACACCCCTATGTACTTCTTCCTGGCGAACCTGGCTAGCCTGGAGATCTTCTATTCTTCTACCATAGCTCCGCTGACTCTGGCCAGCGTCCTGTCTGCAGAGAGAACTGTGGTCTCCCTGGCAGGCTGTGGTGCCCAGATGTTCTTCTTCATCTTCCTGGGCAGTGCTGACTGCATCCTGCTGGCCGTCATGGCCTATGACCGGTTTGTGGCCATCTGTCACCCTCTGCGCTACACCCTCATCATGAGCTGGCACCTGTGTGTCCAGCTGGCGCTGGGGTCCCTGTTGGTGGGGTTCATCTTGGCCATGCAGTTGACCGTGCTCATCTTCCGACTGCCTTTCTGCAGCAGTAAGGAAATCAGCCTGTTCTACTGTGATGTCCTCCCTGTCATGAGACTGGCCTGTGCAGACACCCATGTCCACGAGGCCACCCTGTTTGTGGTCAGTGTCATCGTCCTGACCATCCCTTTCCTCCTCATCACTCTGTCCTATGTCTTCATTGTAGATGCCATCCTGAAGATCCGTTCCGCCGAGGGGAGGCGCAAAGCCTTCTCTACCTGTTCCTCCCACCTGACTGTGGTCCTCCTGCAGTATGGATGTGGAAGTCTCATCTACTTGTGTCCCAGCTCCAGTTACTCTCCTGAGCGGGGCCAGGTAGTATCTGTGGTTTACACATTCATCACCCCTGTGCTGAACCCCTTGATCTACAGCATGAGGAACAGAGAACTCAAGGATGCTTTGAGGAGAGTAATAATGAAATTGCTTTTGGTCCAAACACAAGAAACATTCTAAAAACTCCTCTACAGCTTGCTGGGTAGAAATCCTGAGTTGAACATATGCAGTAGGAGAAATGGGGGCTGATATGGCATTGGTTTGCTACTCTTTTCTTTCTTTTTTTATTTTTAAAACAATCTTATTTTACATACAAATCCCAGATTCCTCTCCCTCCCATCCTCTCTCTCCCTCCACCTTCTCCCCACCCCACCCCTCAGAGAGGGTGAGGCCTCCCATGGGGAGTCAACAAAATCTGTCACATCACTTGAGGTAGAACCAAGGCCCTCCCCCATGCATCTAGACTGAGCAAGGTATCTCTCCATTTGGAATGGGCTCCAAAGAGCCAGTTCATGCACTAGGAACGGTTATGCTGCTAGTGGCCCCGCAAAGAGGATTCACCGCCCAAACTACACAACTGTCACCCACATTCAAAGGGCCTAGTTTAGTCTTATGCAGGTTCCCCAGATGTCAGTCCAGAGTCAGTGAGCTCCCATTGGCTCGGGTCAGTTGTTTCTGTGGGTTTCCCCATCATGGTCTTGGTCCCTTTGCTCATGATATCCTTCCTCCCTCTCTATGACTGGACTTCAGGAGTTCGACCCAGTGCTTAGCTGTTGATCTCTGAATCTACTGCCATCAGTTCCTGGATGAAGATTCTATGATGACAATTAAGGTGGTCGTCAATCTGATTACAGGTGAAGGGCAGTTAAGGCACCCACTCCACTATTGCTTAGATTCTTAGGTGGGGTCATCCTTGTGGATTCATGAGTGCCTGGTTTCCCACTCATCTCATAAGGGCTCCTTCTTTCAAGCTAGCTCTTTCCTTGTTCTCCCTCTCTGCTTTTTATTCAACTCCACATTCCTGATCCCTGCAAGTTCTCCTCCATCCTCCCCTTCTCCCTTCCTCTTCTCCTAACCCCCTCCTCCTTCCATGCTGCCAATTTCCTAAGGAGATCTCATCTACTTCCCCTTCCTGGGGTGGGGAATCCGTGTATGCCCCTCTTAGGGTTCTCCTTGTTTCTGGTCTTCTCTGGGGTTGTGGATTGTAGCCTGGTTGTCTTTTGCTTTATGTCTAATATCCACATATGACTGAGTACATGCTATGTTAGCCTTTTTGGGTCTGAGTTAGCTCACTCAGGATGTTTTTTTTTCTAGTTACATCCATTTGCCTGTAAATTTCAAGGTGTCATTTTTTTTTAAACCACTGAGTTGTACTCCGTTGTGTAAATGTACTACATTTTCTTTATCCATTCTTCAGTTGAGGGTCATCTAGGTTTGCTACTCTTAACTTCATGTTTTATACTGTTATTTTTTTTTTTAAGGCTCAGTTCCTCTCCTCAGCCTTAGGTTAGTCCTTTTGGAAAATGGGGATGAAAATACTTCCAGTATTTAAATTCTGAATTAGTAATGAGGATCATTAAGAGAAAACAGTGGTCTCTCTCTCTTTCTCTCTCTCTCTCTCTCTGAATCAGAGTTGGAATTTATTAAATATAGAAAGAAGGAAACTCAGGAAAAGATTAAGGCACACCCGAAAGAGGGGTGTGGACTCTTCTAAAGAGAGTTGCTACTATGCTACTTACTATTTTAAATATTTATTTATTTAATGTGTAAGGGTGTTTTATTTGCATAAAAAGCTGTGTACAACATGTGTGCTTGGTGTCTTGGAGGCCCTGGAACTTGTGTTATAAACAATTGTGAGCCAACATGTGGATGCTGAGAATTGAGTTTTGATCTTCTGGAAGAGCAGCTAATGAATGCTCTTAACTACTGAGCCATCTCTCCAGACCCTAAAAGTATTTATAAAATATTCTTTAATAATTTTATACGTGCCTGTAGTGCATATTTTGCCCATATTCACTCACATTACTTTCTTTCTAACAAATTCCTTTCCTACTTTCACCGTGTGTGTGCGTGTGCGTGTTCACACACACACACGAGAGAATGTGCGTGTGTGTGAACGTGCGCATACATGAGTGTATACACATGCTATTAATTTTACTTAATGTTGCCTGCAGGAACGTGGGTGCAGTTTTTTACTGGAGCATGGAAAACTTACCAGTGACTACATCATGTAAGAAAAATGCCCATCTCTGCCCTAGCAGCCATCATCTGCCAATAACTTCTTAGCTAGGAGCAGGGCCTCTTGAGACCTGTCCTACATGGTAGACTTTTGGCAAGTTTGATCTTGTGCAGGCAACCGCAGCTCTCTGAGTTCATGTGAGCAGCAGTCAGGTCACCTACCATAAACAATGTTTCATAGCGCTCTTCCCCATCCTGTTGTTTTCATGTTCTTTCTGCCCACAAGCAATGGAGGAGTGTTCCCCTTACTCCACATCCTTTCTGGCATAAGCTGTCATCAGTGTTTTTGATCTTGGCCATTCTGAAAAGTTTAGAATGGAATCTCAGAGTTGTTTTGATTTGCATTTTTCTGATGGCTAAGGATGTTGAGCTTTGAATTAAGTGTCTTTCAGCCATTTGAGATTCATCTGTTCATAGTTCTCTGTTTAGGGCTATACCCCATATTTTTAAGAATAGTATTGGGAGTGAATTTGTCAGTGGGTACTGAAAATTCACCCACGTTTAATTTCCAACTCCTTAAAATACCCTTAATCCCAAAAGATAGGAGTAAGACAAAAAACTGCATTAACATGATACAAGGAAAGGAACATACCAATCGAAAGACATGGGCTACATTCATAGTTAAACATTCTGTTGCTAGAACAAAACAAGTCACCAACCAAGTCATGCTTGTGCCCTAGACCAAAACTCTCTGTAGGCAAACCACTCCCTGGGTGGAATCTCAAGTTATTTCCATGAAGGGAACTGTAACTTAGTTGGATCCTTTGTATCCCATTTTTTATTGGCTTATTTATTCTTTTGAAAATTTTTTTTGAGTTCTTTGTATATTTTGGATATCAGTCCTCTGTCCGATATGGGGCTGGTAAAGATCATTTCCCATTCTGTAGGCTGGCGTTTTGTCCTGTTGACTGTGTTCTTTGCTTTACAGAAGCTTCTCAGTTTTTCAGTAGGTCCCCTTTATTAATTGTTTTTCTCAGTGTCTGTGCTGCTGGGGTTATATTTAGGAAGTAGTCTTCTGAGCCAATGCATTCAAGGTTACTTTCCACTTTCTCTTCTATAAGGTTCAGTGTGGTTGGTTTTATGTTGAAGTCTTTGTTCCATTTGGACTAAAGGTTGTGCATGGTGATAGATATGGATCTATTTGTATTCTTCTACATAATCAATGAGTTTTATTTGAAGCTACTTAAAAGAATATGGGTGAAAGGTTAATTACTGGAGCAGAAATGACTCAAAAACAGCTACATCACCAAAACCCACCCTACCACAAATGTTGGGAACCTGGAGCACACCTGCACAACCTGCAGGTAGCTCAACAGCTTTAGGAGTGTTCTTTCCAAAGGATTCCATTGTTCTAAACCTCTTCTAGGCAGCCTACCTAGTTTTTGTTTCTTTTAGGCAGATGGGCTAGCTTCAGAGTCTTCTTTGTAGCTTGCCTTGTCTGAGTCTTCTTTGTAGTTTATCTTGTTTGAGAGCGACTCTCAGTAGTTTTATTACTTACTTGGGAAGAGAAGAGCCCAGTGAATCTGGTCAGTTTCAGGGATTTCCTGAAGCAATTTTGAGTTATTTACCTTTCTGTTTAAGGAGATCCCTTCAAGATGGAATGTTTCAATCCTGGAAAAAAAAAGAACTGTTACGCAAGAGTGGGACAACAACCACTTTCCTGATGATCACTTCTCTCAAGGCAATGACATCAGAGCACAGATGCTGTATCATTTTATAAGGGATGGGGCACACATTAGTTTTACTATGCTTTAGTTATTTAGTGATACACTCACTCAATGACATAAAAAATCCAGCAGTAAAGAACTACTTATTGTGCTCTATCCACTCTTCTACCCTGTGCCTTCTTCCTCGGGCTGCAACCAGAAAGTTTTATTTTTATAACATAAGTTATCTTCTTGCTTCAGTGTCCTTCATTTAACCCTTTCCTCCATCTCTTTTATGTTTCCTCTAAACCTCTATCAGGTTTAGATGCCAGTTTAAAGATCATTTTCCCCAAAGAGACCTTCTTTAAGCAGAGTAAATATGCCTTTTCATTTCACGACTCTCTGCACCATAGCCCCACTTAACTCTTGTGTGGGGGAATCAATGTAATCAGGGTGACTTATTTCACTGCATATTTATGGCCAGCCTCTTCTGAAGTCTGATCTTCTAGTGGTCTTCTCCTTACAATGTTATCTGCCCCTGCATTCCTAATGCCAAGAAGAAGGTTTGTAACAGAGTAGATAGGATAAATATTTAACAAAAGCTTTTATGAATATACAAAGGTGGATTAAGTGTTAAGCTCCTACTTGCAGCGTAAAGTCTCTTTCAAACTCAACTGGATAGTAGCTATTATTGTGTTTTCTTACTTGCCACACTCAGTCATCTACTCTTTTATAACATCTCCATAGCTGCGGTTTAAAGAAAGCAGAATAATATGTTCTTCTCATGCTAGAAATATTCAGAAATGTGTATCAGAGGAGAATGTGTATCAAAGAAGTCTAGAAATCATTGTTCTACTCTTTCATCCTCACGTTCCAGCTGGCTACTGTGGGTTCTGAATCAATTTTCTTCCTATACAAGCAAGTTAAAGAATAAATGAGCAAAGGAGTGGATGAAACGCCTCCTTCCCTATAGTCCCAATGATAGAGCTCACTCTCAGAATTTATAAACTGAAACGAAAATATGGCAAACAAAACCTAGGATAGCAATGTGCTTACTCCCAAACAAAAACAGAGGGAGAAAAGGTGGGTGAGAAGGAGAGAGGAAGGGAGGGAGGGAGAAAATGATAGAGAGAGAGACAGAGAATTTGTTTCAGAATAGGAAGGAACTATTTTTAATCCCCATCAAATCTCAGTGAAAGTGGCACTCCCAAAATCATAGAGGTTACAGTTTACAGACCTGAGATAGAAACCAAGACTTACATCACCCTACTTCTCCAAGAGCACCTAAACCTCCCCCAAAATGTTGATAGAAGAGCTGACCAAGACCCTCTGTCGAGGTACTGTTGACAGACAAGCATTCCAGTGTGAAATTGTCTTTGTTTATTGTATTACCAGGGTCTGAGGTGTTTCCAGTGAACTGTCAGATAGCCTGTGTAGTTAGCATTCTTTGACCTCTGCCTCAGCTCCCCTGAATAGACCTCTTCCTTTTGCTTCTTTATCCTAATGATACTAATGGCACCAATAATATTTTTTTGAAAAGAAAATAATAATTTTTCTTTTATTTGGAATGTACTCTACTTTTTTGCATAAAAATTAGGTTGGTTGGTTTTCAGAACAAGGCAAACAAGATTAGCCTGTTATTGAACCCATTTGTGAACTAGGTAGTCTGTCAGATTTAGAGAGGTTAAATAACTTTTCGAAGCAAACCCTGAATTTGACTCTAATTTGCTTCAATTCCTGTAACAGCCCCTCTCCATTTTAAGACCCTCATAGCTTTTGATGCTCTTGTCTCTCTCATCATAATCACACTGAAGCTGCATTTTGGTCATAAGAAACAAATGATCATTTGAATTGGAGAAGTCTCGGCTTTTTGTTGCTGTTTTAAGCAAGCTCTGCTCTTTTGGTTCTGTTTTCGGTGATTGAGGCTTGAAGGCCTCCCCTTGGCCAGAACTGGAAGAGCCTGATTGTTTAAACACAGCCCCATTTTCTCCTGGGATAAGTAGCTTTGTCTTGAGTTAGGGAGGTAAGAGAAAGTGAATCTCTTCCTGATTACCCTTCCTGCCCTTGGTGGGGCTGTAGAATTTTTATAGTGGGAAGTGTTGAGCAAGAATGTTTTGGGCCTTGAAGCACAGAGCACCTGCAGTGTGAGATGTTAGACAATCATCTCCTAGAGGGGGATATTACAGCCAATGACCCACATGCAAGGGTATCCTTGAATTATTTTTTTAAAAAAACAAGTCTGTGCCTCTCGGGGTGAAGGCAAATTTTTCCTATTGCTTCTGTGTTTCAGAGTCTTCATAAACTATCACAGTAATGTATTCTGCCATGTCATTTTTTTCTTCAATTATCTGAACATTTTCAGGAATTCCGGGAGTAATGAGATATATGTGGAATATGCTTCTAAGAAATCATTTGGGGAGGTTAGGCTGCAAAACTGATCATTTTCCCTGAAGTTCAGCAACGCTCACTGCCTCATTTTCCATGTGAATACTACATTCTATGAGTTTTAGTTATTTTTTTAAACAGAAAAAGAAAAAGAAACCATAGAGGAAAGATAAATATTATAGAAACTGTATAAAAATCCTTTAACGTAAGTAAAATAAGTGGGAAGAAATCATTCCCCTAAGGAAAATATCTCAGAAGCTAAGAAGATTCTCTTAGTGAGAATCATTGAGCTGGAACTGATACAGCAAACCATGTAAATATATAATATGTGTTGCTGGGGACAGGCTAAATGCATGGTTAGTCCTTTATTTTGAAGAAACATGTATTTAATGCATTGTACTTCTTTCAGCTTTGTTACCCTCCATTGGATTAAGAGGTAACAGCAGGCAAACTAATTTTGAAATCACATACTCATGCTACATAATGGTAGACGTCGCTCTTGGAAGTATTACTTGTCATTCAAAAACCCATATTATATAAAATTTCAAAGAAAGGCTAATCTTTCCAGTAAACTTTTACATGACACTCACTGCTTCTGCACGATCTCATCAATGCCCAGTCCTCCCCAGGCAGGCCTGTTTGCCTTATACCAGGCTGAGTCACTCTTCCCAGCTCTTAGGACCCTTTCTTATGGTCTCACCACAGTGAAGGAAGGTCAAGGTAGAATTCTCAATTATTATATGTTAACTAGCAACAGATATGTAGAAAGAGGATTGTCATCTCCATTTGCAAAGATCCAGACTCATCTAGCCGTGATAACACCTCATCAAAATGACACATAAATCCTCTGATGAGCTCCAGCCTGAATTCCTGTTATCACAAATAACAAGGGGAGAGATTTCACATGTGTTGATTAAAAAGATAAAGTTTTTTGAGGTGGCTTGCTGTGCTGAAAAGTTTTTCCATTTTGGCTACTTGAGTCCTGAAAATAATCCTATGATGATTGTAGATGTTGTTGATCCTAACCATGAGACAAGACAACAGATGCTTGGAGAAACTGGGTCATCTGGACATGAGTGCATGTTAGCAGGGTAGTGACAGAGCTGTAGACCAAATGGCCTGGTGACATAGTCCTTACTGTGACTCCTTGGGTGATACCCTTTATTTATTCTCCCATTTTTACCCTCAGCCAGATGTTTCCCTGATCACTGATGATACATAGATAAGTTCTATACCGACCCTCAGCAAAATGTTTTCCTGGTCACTGATGATACATAAATAAATACTATCCCAACCCTCAAAGAAATCA
The DNA here is from genome assembly GCF_018167655.1 of Microtus oregoni. Classification (NCBI taxonomy): domain Eukaryota; kingdom Metazoa; phylum Chordata; class Mammalia; order Rodentia; family Cricetidae; genus Microtus; species Microtus oregoni. The sequence goes on from NW_024543071.1 coordinate 46,550,447, forward strand.
TAAACCAGTGGAAGGGAGACATAGAATCATTTGTGAGAATACGGTAGAGAAAGGAGAGGGACGTACGTCCTTGGAAACTTGAAGTTCTCTTTCGCCCTGGGAGAAAACTGTCATGGAATAGATATCAACTAAGAAGTCCCTAAAATGATAAGAGGTAACTTCCCAAGAGGCAATGAACGACCAATGTAAGGATTAGCTTGACCAGAGGCACAAGGTAAGAAACAAACATAAAAAAAAAAGAAACAAACATAATGTGTGTATGGGTACCTACAAATCATTTGTTTTTTTATGGGGGTAAACATGGGGCAAAAAAATGAGGTGACATGGTTAGCAAAGGCTAGAATATATGGCAAGTTAAAGTATCAGCCATCTCTATAGTAGGATGCACAAAATGATCTAATAAGGAATGAGAAAAAAATATTAAAATAGTATCTATATATACTTTTATTTTGATGTTATTCCTAAAGTATTTATATGTATCTGACCACTTTGCCAGCATGTATTGACGTCATGTGCACGCAGGGGGCGGCATATGCTATAGATCTAGAATTGCAGATTATGTGAGCAACCATGTGGGAACTGGAAATGAAACCCTGGTCCTCTGAAAGAGCAGTATATATTCTTAACTGCTGATCTGTCTCTCTAGCTTTCTTTTTGATACAGCTTTTTTTTTTTGCACAGCCTTAAAATAAGCTTATCATAATAATATAACAATACAGAAATGCAATTTTCATGTAAGAGTTACATGTTAAAAATTATTTTCCTGAATAGGCCAAATTATATTGATAAGTTTAGAGGTTATTGTCATATGCAATAAAGAGGTACTTGACATATAAAACATAGTGGTGCTTTATTGACATACGGCTGTCTATAGTGATTTTTAAAGGTTTGTGACATATGGTGCCAGAACTGTGAGTGGAAAGGTGCTCAGTGCTTTAAGATGATTCCACCAGGAACTGATAATCCAAGGATGTCAAAATAGGAGGGGAAAATGAATTAAGACAATCTCAGTGGTTAGCTCTATGGGGTTTGGTTATACTTGGCCATGCTATTTGCCAAACCCCTTCACTCTCTGTCAACTTCAGCCTCCAACCTCTTCACGGTTTGCTGAACCTGTGTATCAGAGGTCACACTGGAGTTTCAGACTCCTCTCCCATTCCTGGAATTCTGTCATTTTGTTTTCTAGCTGCGCACTTATTTATTTCTCATCCTGATGCCAACGTTGTTGAAGACCTACCTCTACCACTGCATTTCTGGTTCTGTGATACAATATCACAGCCTAAAGGAACTTAAGGAAGAAGGCTTTACATTAGCTTAGCTTAGAGTTTCGGCAGAATAGAGTTCGTTCACGGTGGGGAAGGTGTGGACCAGCATGGTGAAGGAGCAGAAAGCATAGAGTTCGTTCACGGTGGGGAAGGTGTGGACCAGCATGGTGAAGTAGCAGAAAGCATAGAGTTCGTTCACGGTGGGGAAGGTGTGGACCAGCATGGTGAAGGAGCAGAAAGCTGGTTGTTCACATTTCCAGTTACCGACAAGAAGCTTAGGTAGAGAGAACAAGAAGTGGAATGAGCCTAGAAACCACAAACTACCCTCCACAGTAAGTACTTTCTCTAACAAGGCTTCACCTCCTAAGAGTCCTATAACCTCCCTAAATAGCACTACCCTCTGGGAACAAAATATCCAATTACAAGAGCCTGTGAAAGACATTTCTCATACAAACAACCACACCATCAATATAGCTCTTAGTCTTTTCAATCTTGATCATCTTGATAGTATCAACATCTAAATTGCTACATGATTCCTTCTTTCTTTTATGTACAGTAGCAAGATACTACGGTCTTTGGTATCTGTGCCCATTGCTCTTTTTCATGAGGCAGTGCTCAACACAGAGTATGCTCTATTAATCTTTACTGAATTAAGAGGGGAGCCGGGCGGTGGTGGCTCATGCCTTTAATCCCAGCACTCAGGAGGCAGAGGCAGGCGGATCTCTGTGAGTTCGAGGCCTGCCTGGTCTACAAGAGCTAGTGCCAGGACAGGAACCAAAAAGCTATGGAAAAACTCTGTCTCAAAAATCAAAAAAAAAAAAAAAGAGGGGAATGGGTAGATGAATGTGTGGATTTGTAAATGATAGATAAAATGGATCTTTATAAACATCATCCCTTGATGAGATCATTAGAGAGTAATTTTTCCCAATGGGCGATGATATAACTCTGTCTTAAAGGGTCCCCAAATTTATCCTGTTAGAACTCTTTATACAGTCTATAAAGAGGAAACAATCAAAGTGGCGTATGTGATGAAGTGAATGTATTGACTCAGGTAATTGGGCAGTCTACAAGGTCAGCAGTCTTGGAATTGTTCAATTTAGAGACTCAAGAATATGTTCAAAGGTGAATCTGTATCTTTCTCCATTTTTCTTATTGCATAAACATTTTGTTTACGTGAGTAACAGATTTACCTGCATATAATTGTTGTATATACTGCACATACAAGTGTAAAGGTATAGCACTTGTTTACAAAAATACAGAAAAACAGTAAGTTAGCAAGTATAAAAATATCAGCAACATCAAACAATAATAAAAGTGGCAATCGTTTCTGGAATAAGTGGATTATGACAGAGCTTACTCAATTCTTTTTATTTCACTCTGATCTAAGGTAGTGTTATGTCAGTTTAGACCTGGGATTCCTGAACCAGTCGTTACCAAGAAAGATAAAACATTCTGATATGCTTAGACAATCCATCTACTGCAACCAGAGGAGGAGTTTTTCTTTTGAACCTACCACCAGGTCCCAAATAAGTACACAAAAGTTTATAAATAATTACAAAATATTTGGCCTATAGACCAGGTTTATTACTCACTACCTGTTACAATTTAAATTAACCCATTTCTCTTAATCTATATTTTGCCACATGGCTGTGGCCTTACCTGTCCTCTAGCACGTCTTGTTCCTCTGACAGTTGACTGGCATCTCTCTGACTCCGCCCTTCTTCGTCCCTGTATCTTTTTTGTTTGTTTTTTATTTTTTATTGTTCTTTATTATTATTATTATTAAAATTTCCACCTCCTCCCCTTCTCCCATTTTCCACCCTCTCCCCTCACCCCCTCCCCTCCCTCTCCAGTCCAAAGAGCCGTCAGGGTTCCCTGCCCTGTGGGAAGTCCAAGGTCCTCCCTCTGTTGGACTAGAAGTCCAAACATCAGGGAAGAGTTGCTCCAGACACCATTCACATAACCACAAATTGATGCAAAAGCAAGAGAATTTTTATTCTGTCATGATAGGGTCCTTCAGGTTCGGGATATGAAGGACATCGATAGTTCTTACAGTCTATCTTTTAAAGCAAAAATCCACAGACACAAGGGGGGAACCTGTAGGTTGTCTTCCAACTTATTGGATTGGCTTATTCAAAGGGTTACTAGCAGTGATTGGTCCATTCCAGGGCAGGAGAATAACTGCGTGGTCAGGTGATAAGGGAGAGCATCTCTGTGGTCTTCCTGACCTTGTTCTAGTGACTAAGTCAATACATCAGGAACTGAGTCAACATCTGTGGGTTGTCTTTGCTTCAATTCCCAAATGGAGTTTGAAGATTATTCACAAGGACACAGGAGGATAAGCAGTCTAGCATGTGTGTGTGGGCGACTGTCCCTTTTCCAAGACAGAGTGAGTGTAAGGTTTTAGAAAAATGTCTTAGGGTTGAGGGGGCTTACAAATGCATTTACAGTCTTTCACCCCCTCCATCCAGGTCTAGGAAGGTGAGCATCCAAACAGACTAGGCTCTCAAAAGGCCAGTCCATGCAGTAGGATCAAAACCCAGTGCCATTGTCCTTGGCTTCTCAGTCAGCCCTATTGTCCTCCATGTTCAGAGAGTCTGGTTTGATCACATGATCCATCAGACCCAGTTTAGCTGGCCTTGGTGAGCTCCCATTAGATCAGCCCCACTGTCTCAGTGGATGGGCACACCCCTCGTGGTCCTGACTTCCTTGCTCATGTTCTCCCTCCTTCTGCTTCTCATTTGGATCTTGGGAGCTCAGTCCAGTGCTCCAATGTGGGTCTCTGTCTCTATCTACATCCATCGCCAGATGAAGTTCTATGATGATATTCAAGATATTCATTAGTATGGCAATAATTAGGGCCAGTTCAGCCCAAGGCACTAGCTGGGGTCATCTCCTTGGATTCCTGGGAACCGAACCCCTCTATAGTCAAGTTTCTTGCCAACCCTAAAATGGCTCCCTTAATTAAGATATATACTTCCCTGCTCCCATATTCACCCTTCCTCTATCCCAACCCTCCCATTCCCCCAAGCTCTCCCCATCCTCCCCTTCTCACTTTTCTCTCCCCATCTCCCCTTACCCCCCCCCCCCCACCGCTACCCCCAAGTTCCCAATTTTTGCCTGGCAATCTTGTCTACTTCCAATATCCAGGAGGATAACTATATGTTTTCCTTTGGGTTTACCTTCTTATTTAGCTTCTCTAGGATCATGAAATATAGGCTCAATGTTTTTTATTTATGGCTAGAATCCACTTATGAGTGAGTGTATACCATATTCATCTTTTTGGGTCTGGGTGACCTCACTCACAATAGTGTTTTCTATTTCCATTCAATTTCTGGAAAAATTCAAGATGTCATTGTTTTTTACCGCTGAGTAGTACTCTAATGCGTATATATTCCACACTTTCTTTATCCATGCTTAATCATCTAAGATCATAGCTACACCTCAACTCTAACCAAATTCTCTGCTCATGCTGATAGCTGCTCCTGATCCTGCAGGTCAAGGGACCATCCCAGTGGTCAGCAAGATGTAGACAGAAAACTCTACAGTTTTCCTTTGACCTAGGTGGGCTCCTAGGACTCAAAAGGAATATGGTGAGATCTGAATCAGGGGAAGCAAGCAGCTTTCCTAGTCCTAACAAACCAGGGACTCCTTAATTGGCCTCTAGCTGACAAGGCCTCTTTGAGGTGCCTCATTTACTAAGATGTATACTACAGAAAGTTTTCTGGGTTACTGTCTGGAGAAGGAAGCTGGGGGAATAGCATAAGGTTGTGCTATTACAAAACACTGAGGGCTATGAAACAGTCCCTTGGGACATCACAACAATGGGGGATGCAGAGTTAGACCTGAGGAAACAGTGCTTGCTGGGCTTACAGAAGACCCAGTTTGGTTCCTAGCACTAACATAGCAGTTCACAGCCATCTGTATCTTTAGCTCTAGAAGATCTAGTACTCTCTTCTGATATTCTCAGGAACCAGACATGCATGTGGAATAGACACATATGTGTGGCAAAACACTCATGCACATAAAAGGGCAAACAAAAAGATGTCAACCTTGACATTGCAGACAGAATTTTCTTTGGGACAAGAACTCACAAGAAACAACATGACAAATTATTAATTACAACAGCTCAGTCTTTGTTCAGGCTTGTCCCACTAGCTCTTATAACTTGAATTAATCTCCACATCTCTGTGGTGTCTCTTGAGTGCCTCAATTATTTGCCTCATCTGTCTGCCCAGAAGACCTACCTATAGCCTTGCATAGCTATTGGCCATTCAGGTTTTTCTTAACAGATCACATCAATACCTCTTCACAGTGTACAAACATCTCACAACCTGAGTCAGCAGTGACATCTCCATGCCTCTGGAGTGAGAAAACATCACAAGGCTCATGTCGCTTAGATGCAAATTTAAGTCCAAATATATCAAACTCTGGAGCAGTTTTGAATTTGTTGTTTTTCTGCCTTGGTTGCCTCTCCTATAAAATTCCAAATGTAGCTTCTTTTCTTCTAGGCTGGCTAGAGGAATAAAATGTCATGATGTCTGCACACTGCCACAAGTTCTGGCCAGTGCTCACGAACTCGAATCTCCATCCCTGCCTTCTGCCCGTGTTTTGGTTTCCCAAGGATTCAATAGGAGGAGAACTTCCTGCTGAGAGTGATGATTGATAAGGGGTTAGAATTCCTGCAATCTGCTCCTTAAACACAGCCAATAGTAAAAGTGAATTATGAAATGATAATTAAATAAGTTATGCTGGAAACAAAGCCAGAGTGCCTAGGAATGTGGCTCAGCTGTATAGCACCTGAGTTAATAGAATGCTTGAGGCTAGAGTTTGAATCATGGCATTAAAAAAAAAAATAAGGCAACACAAGCTATGAACTCTACACATCCTGATGACCAACCCCGTTTTCCTGTGAACCTTTTTCTAGCAGTTGTTTAGTGTAATGCATTTGCTGGTTGAAATACTATATAATAACATGTAATCTCAACTGCTGTTCAGTGGCCTGTGTTGCAATCATTGCTTTGGTCACGATTGGTGTATTTACACCTTTCTAATTGGCAATTGGCACTAATCAGAAGCACCTTGGCCCCTGCAGTGCTGTTGCTAAGCCTTGTTCCACAGCTCTGACCCCAACTCTCCTCGCTCCTGTTGCTGATCCTCATCGGCTCTGAGAGGCAGTCAAGGCTAGGCAGAGATTCTTCTCCATCAGGACTAATAAAGAAATGGAGGTTCACAAAGAAGTTGACAGTTCTGTGATTGAGTGTCACATATTGAATGATACAGCCACCCTGACACTGTTCTGTTGGTTTTGGTCATGGAGATTTTATTATAGACGTTTAGAAATGGGTTCAAGAGGGAAACACACACACACACACACACACACACACACACACACACACACTGAGTTAGACATAAGAGAGCCACATGGCTGCTCCAAGGGATTGCACATGCTGTATTTTTAAAAAGATTGCAGCACTTAAGAGATTCCATAGAATAGTTCTATCTGCCTGATGCACAGATAAAGAACCCAGAAGACATGAGCAGTTTGGCAAAGGTTACCCAACAAGTAAATAGTAAAACCAACTCCTGTGACTGGCCACTTGCCTCTGGGGGTGAGGTTGAATCTGACATGTCTATCAGATGCTTAATGTGTGAGTTCAAGCTATTTGCTGTACATGGTTTCTAACCAAAAAGGCTCCTGTTTCTCAGAGCTGGGCCGAATCTACAGTGGTCATGGGATCATCCCAGAAGTCAGCATGAAGAAAAATCAAACTCTAGAGATTTCATTTTGACCCACAGGCCTGAAGGAGAAGATGCCGAGCTTTGAGGAAGGAGAATCCATCAGATCCGCAGGTATCACAACTGGGTCTCCTTAATTGACCCCAGCTGACAAAACCTCATCAATGGACCATGTGAGAATTGGCTCATTTTGTAAGATGAGCACTGCAAAAAGTTACCTCGTTTTCTGTCTGGAGAAGGATCCTATGAGAAAGAGCAAGAGATTGAACTGTCACTAAACAATGAGACAGCTAAAATGGTCCCTTGGGACATCACTATGACTCTCATGGCTGGTTTCACATGTGTTTCCTCACCAGATCCTCACAGCAGGCCTAGAAGCTAAGCCTATGGTTCTGATTTCACAGATGTTGAGAATATGATGACGGACCCTGAGCCTTGGCCATGGCCAAGCCTCGGAGAGTTGCTGACTCTAGTTTGAGGCCTTTTGGTGTTCTTTCAATCAGAAAGGCCAGCATAGCCAGATCCATACCATTTTAGAACCATAAAATCTAAATCCTCCAAATAAAAGTGATTCTCAACCAGGTGGGATAAACTGTGGGAGCTTGAAAACTTCATGTGTGGCCTCCTGACTGTGGGCCATATCCATCACCCCAGGACACCCTCTCCTGACTGTGGGCCATATCCATCACCCTAGGACACCCTCTCCTGACTATGGGCCATATCCATCACCCCAGGACACCCTCTCCTGACTGTGGGCCATATCCATCACCCCAGGACACCCTCTCCTGACTGTGGGCCGTATCCATCACCCCAGGACACCCTCTCCTGACTGTGGGCCGTATCCATCACCCCAGGACACCCTCTCCTGACTGTGGGCCGTATCCATCACCCCAGGACACCCTCTCCTGACTGTGGGCCGTATCCATCACCCCAGGACACCCTCTCCTGACTATGGGCCGTATCCATCACCCCAGGACACCCTCTCCTGACTATGGACCATATCCATCACCCCAGGACACCCTCTCCTGACTGTGGGCCATATCCATCACCCCAGGACACCCTCTCCTGACTGTGGGCCGTATCCATCACCCCAGGATCCCTATTTAGGCTGTGGGCTCTAACCATTACACTAAGATCCCATCTCTGCTTTGTTGTCTTGCAATTTGAAGGATGATCTCTCCTGCTGTCCAGAGATAATTAGTCTGTCACAGGACCAGACTGCACATATTCTCAGCACCTAGGGTCCTGTCTTTGAAATTTCAAGGCTCTGAGTCCTGTATGAGATAACACGGACACACAGATCTTGAAAACAAGGGGTTATTGATTAGAATGCTGATGATGTCAACAAAAAACAACAAATAGTATATTCGGATGACGATGATGATCGTAGTAATAGGAATAACTAAGAAAGTTACTTTTGTCAGTGTTTACTTAAAATAATTCATTTCATGGCTAAAACATCCATATGAAAAGTAGTGTTAATCTTGATTTCCAACTCAGAAAACTGAACTGTAGAGTTGGTAACACCGCAGCACTTACAGACAGAACTTTACGTAGAAGGATGTCACATTTGGTGTGGAATGCTAAATGTTTAACAAGCAAATCTCCATAAGAACAGAAATAAAGGAGGGTGAAACCAGGCCTCCTTCTAAGTCAGTTGGCAGCCATGCTGCTGAGCCCATGCGAACCCTCTGTCCCTTACACCTGACCCTGTAGTTCATCAACTCTCTGGGAACGTTATTAGCTATATTCTTCATTGCTATGATAAATTACCTAACACAAACCACTTGAGGAAGGGTTCGTTTAGATTACGGACATAGTTAATCATGTCAGGGAAGTCATGGCAGTAGGATCAGACTCAGAGTCACATAGTATTTCTAGTCAGAAAGCAGACAGACATATGTCCTTCCTCAAATGGTTCTCCCCTTCTACCCTTTCTAGGACCCCAGTCCCCAGAAAGATGACAACCACAATCAAGATGGAGCACCCTGCATCAGTTATACATTTCTGGAAACACACTCACAATATCCAAGAGGGGAGTTCCACAGTGATTCTGGATCCAGAAAAGTAGACAGTAAAGATGACCATGCTGAGCAGTAAAAGGACAACTAGAGAAGGGGCTGGCAGGTGTCTGCAGAGAAAGCATCCCCTCCACTCAACACCTGTATCCTCTCCTGTTGAGGACACCTCTGATGAGGATTCAGATTCAACAGAAACATCTTACCATTCTTTCCATTTCTAAGAAGGCTACCGGTAGATCTCTCCACACTCCTCCTCTCCAATTACACATCGTGACTCTGCTTCTTCCCAGAGGGAGCATTGGCTGCATTGGTCCATGGGAATAGAGGGAGCAGAAGCAGGGAACAGGGTTCCTCTGGCTATGGGTACAATAGAGGCAGCTCTCTGGGAGACAGACTTCAGTGTATCACCTCGGCTTTATTCCAGAGTGGAAGAATTATGTGACATTAAGAATCCTGGGGACAATCCCCAATTTGCGTTAAGTGGCACCGAGCTATCATAAGGCTTCATATATAGCAGCAGGGTCCTATAGCAGGGTTATAGTACAAGTCCTAGTCACCCTATGTGCAGCAGGGGAGGCTTCTAGCAAGGATCTGTACCAAGAGTCATGCTAAAGATAAATCAGGCATCTAGGCTTTGCGACAGCTTTTAGATAAGGTAGTCCTCCAGGCCCAGAGATATTCTCCAGATATCAGCAGGTAAAGAGTATTGTGGAGAGTCCAGGAGTCCCATGCCTTCAAGCTTTGGATAAAAAGCTTGAGAGGCCATGATAGGCTGCGACCTTTGATCAGTCAGCAAGGCCTTCTCAACAATTATATTCCATGGATATTCATGGCCATGTAACCAACCTATGATATTTTGTTTGTGATCTAACAAATAAAGCTTGCCTAAAGATCAGAGTGCAGAGCTAGCCACACTGGTTAGTCATGGAGGTCAGGCAGTAGTGGCAAGAACCTTTAATCCCAGCACTCAGGAGACAGAGGTAGACAGATCTCTGATAGTTCAAGGCCACCCTGGGCTACACGAAATTGATCCATTCTAAAAGAGAAACAGAGCTCACACAAAGGTGATTCCAGCACTTGGGATCACATACCTATAATCCCAGCACTAGGGAGGTGGAGACAGGAGTGATACAGCTAAGTGGAGAAGGGAATATAGGGCGGGAGGAGATAGGAGCTCATTGCAGTCAGTCTGACGCTGTCAGTCTTAAGCAGTCTGAGGACAGAATCATCCATTTGGTCTGAGCATTGGGAGAGGTATGAACTCTAGTGGCTGCCACTCTGCTTCTCTGATCCTTCAGCTTTCACCCCGTGATAGCTGACTCTGAGTTTTTATTATTAAGAACAATTACAATTCAAGCTACATCTGGTGCCTAACTTTTTGGGTATGGATTCATGAGGAAGTTGTTTGCACAGGCTTTGCAGCAATTGGCATGTGCCTGAGCTACACTCCACTGGAGTCACTGCCCCGCCCCTAGGTTTTTCTTTCTTCTCTCCTGGTGGGCTTTCCCTGGACCCCCTTCTCCAGATGCTGCCAAAACTAAGTGGGTGCCTTGAAATATGGTCAGACTTATAATGTTCTAAGCAACAGCAATCATCAGCCTCACATCTGAACCAGTCTGAACCCGTCTGAACTGGTCTCGACCAGTCTGAACCGGTTCGAACGGGTCTCAACCAGTCTCAACCCATTTGAACCCGTTGGGACTGTTCTGAACTGGCATGAACCAGTCTGAAGTGGTCTGAACTGGTCTGAACCGGCTTGAACAGGTCTGAACCAGCTCGAAACAGTTTGAACCAGCTTGAACTGTCCTGAACAGGTCGGAACAGGCTCGAACCAGTCTGGACCAGTTTTGAACTGGTCTGAACCGGTTTGAACTGGCCTGAACTGGTCTCCACTGGTCTGAACCGGTTTTGACCAGTCTGAATTGGTTTGAGCTGGTCTCGACTGGTCTGAACCAGTTAAAACCAGTCTGGACAGTCTGAAACTGGCTTGAACTGGTTTGAACGGGTCTCGACCTGTCTGAACTGATCTGAACTGGTCTGAATCAGCTTGAACTGGTCTCAATCAGGCTGAACTGGATCGAACAGGTCTGAATTGGTTTGAAACGATTCGTGCCTGTCTGAACTGGTCTGAACCGGCTTGAACCAGCCTAAACCAGTTTGAGACTGTTTGAACTGGTCTGAACTGGTTCGAGCTGGTCCGAGCTGTCTTGAACCGGTCTGAACTGGTCAAGACTGGTCTGAGTCGGTCGGAACCAGTCTGAAATGGACCAGACACGCACGACAAAATTACACGTGTGATGCACATGACACACACGACAGCTATGACATGCGTGACAAAACCGACATGCATGGGAAAAATGACATGCATGACAAAAGCGACGTGTGTGGCAGATGTGACACGTGTGACAGATAGGACACGCATGATGGGTACGCCACTCGTGACAAAAACGACACGCATGACGGGCACGGCACACGTGGCATAAACGAGACACGTGACAGATACGACTCTTTTGTCAAAGAGTTTTTCAGCATCTAACGAGATGATCATGTGAATTTTTTCATTCAGTTTGTTTATATGGTGGATTGCATTGACAGATTTTATATGTTGAACTGTATTGTGGGTGGCTTTTCTGATGTGTTCTTGGGTTTGGTTTTCCAGTATTTTTTTGAACATCAATGTTCATGAGGAAGATTGGTGTGAAGTTCTCTTTCCTAGCTGTGTCTTTGTGTGGTTTGTGTATTAGCGTAATTGTAGCATTAGAAAAAGAGGCTGGCAATGTTCCTTCTGTTTCTGTTGTGTGGAACAATTTGAGGAGTATTGGTATTGGTTTTTCTTTGAAATTCTGGTACAATTCTGCACTGAAGCCATCTGGCCCCAGGCCTTTTGGGGGGGTACTTTTGATGACTGCTTCTATTTCCTTAGGGGTTATAAGTCTATTTAAGTTGTTCATTTGGTCTTGATTTAATTTTGGTATGTGGTACCTTTCCTGAAAAATTTTCATTTCCTTTAAATGTTTCAGTTTTGTGAAGTACGTGTTTTTGAAGTATGACCTGATCATTCTCTGGATTTCTGAAGTGTCTGTTACTAAGTTCCCCCTTTTATTTTTGATTTTGTTAATTTGACTATTTTCTCTTTGCCTTTTGGTTAGTTTGAATAAAGTTTGGTTTATCTTAATTGATTTTCTCAAAGAACAACTCTGTCTCATTTATTCTTTGTATTGTTTTATTTGATTCTATTTTATTGATTTCAGCCCACAATTTGATTATTTCCTTTCATCTACTACTCCTGGTTATGTTTTGCTTCTTTTTTTCTAGAGCTTTCAGGTGTACCATTAAGTGAGGTAAACTCCAGGTTCTTTTTGTAGACACTCAGTGATGTGAACTTTCCTCTTAGCACTGCTTTCAAAGTTTCCCATAAGTATGGGTATGTTGTGCATTCATTTTCATTTAATTTTTTGAAGCCTTTAATTTCTTTAATTTTCTTCTTTGACCCAGGGGTGATTCAGCTGAGCATTGTTCAATTTCCATGAGTTTGTGGACTTTTTTCAATTCATGTTGTCGTTGAATGCTAACTTCAAGCCATGGAGATCTGATAAGATACAAGGGGTTATTCCAGATTTTTTGTATTTATTGAAGTTTGCTTTGTTACCGAGTATGGTCAAGATCTGCTGAGTAAATTGTGAATATGGGGACCTTGGGGGGAGGCTTGAAGGGGAAGGGGAGAGGCAGGGAGGGGAGCAGAGAAAAATGTAGAGCTCAATAAAAATCAATTAAAAATGTAAAAAAGAGAAAAACATTCTGAGTGAAGTAACCCAGAGCCAGAAAGATGAGTATGTTACGTACCCACTCATATGTGAATACTAGCTATAAAGCAAAGGGTGAGGAAGCTATAGTCCACGACCCCAGAGAAGCTAAGTATCAAGGAAAACCCTAAGAGAAATACATAGATCCCCTTGTGAAGGGGAAATAGACAAAATCTTTGGAGAAAGTTGGGAGCATGGAAGTTGGGGGAGAATGAGATCATCTATTGTCTGTGTTTTTGTGGGTACACCTGATTTTATTGGGTTGGAGTTTTCCTTCTAGTACTTTGTGTAGGGCTGGGCTTTTGGCTGGGTATTGGGTAAATCTGGTTCTGTCCTGGAATATCTTGTTTTCTCCCATCTACAGTAATTAAAAGTTTTGCTGGATATAGTAGTCTGGACTGGCATCTGTAATCTCTTAATGTCAGCATAACGCTTGACTAGGACCTTCTGGCTTTCACTGTTTCCATTGAGATATCAGGTGTAATTCAGAGGTCTACCTTTATATGTTATTTGGCCTTTTCCCTTTGTAGCTGTTAATATTCTTTCTTTATTCTGTATGTTTAGTGTTTTGTTTATTATATGACAATGGGATTTTTTTGGGGGGGGGGGTCTAGTCTATTTGGTGTTCTGTGAACTTCTTGTACCTTCATAGGCATACCTTCTTTAGGTTGGGAAAGTTTTCTTCTATGATTTTGTTTAGTACTTTTTTCTATGCCTTTGAGCAGTAGTTCTTCTTCTATCCTTATTATTCTTAGGTTTGGCCTTTTCATGGTTTCCCATATTTCCTGGATATTTTGTGTTAATCTTTTGTTAGATTTAACATTTTTTTGACTGATGAATCTACGTATCTTCAACACCTGTGATTCTCTCTTCCATTTCTTGATTTCTTGTATTCTGCTGTTTGTGCGTGCATTTATGATTCCTGATCATTCCCCCACATTTTTCGTTTTCTGGATTCCTTCAGTTTGTGTTTTCTTTATTGTCTCAATTTTTGTTTTTATGTCTTTTTTTTTTTTTTTTTGGATTTTCGAGAAAGGGTTTCTCCATAGCTTTTGGTTCCTGTCCTGGAACTGGAACTAGCTCTTGTAGACCAGGCTGGCCTCAAACTCACAGAGATCTGCCTGCCTCTGCCTCCCAAGTGCTGGCATTAAAGGCGTGCGCCACCACTGCCCGGCTTGTTTTTATGTCTTGAATCATTTCTTTCACCTGTTTAATTTCTATTTCTTGGTTTTCTTTAAGGGATTTGCTGATTTCTTCTAATTTTTGCTTTTCTTTTCCTCCACTTCTTTGAGGGAATTTTTCATTTCCTCTTTAAGGCCTCAAACATTTTCCTAAAGTTATTTTTTAGGTTGTTTTCTTCTGTTTCATCTGTGTTGGGGTGTTCAAGACTTGCTGTTGTAGAGCCACTAGGTTTTGGTGGTGTGTGTTGTTCTTTGTGTTGTTGAGTGTGTTTTTACCTCGTTGTGCACCCATCTTTTTCTTCAATTGCTGCAGTTGGGTCTGTGTCTCTGGTGACTACTCCCCCAAGTGCCAGTAGATTCAAGGCTCATGCGGTTGCTCCTCATGGTGGAGTTGGGGCCCATGGTTCTGGTCATGTGGAGGTCCCTAGGCAATCCAGGAGGTTGGGTCTACTCATTCTGTCCCCTGTAGAGGTTGGGCAGGCAGGCAGGCCTTCCTTGCCTGCTGGCTCCTGCAGAGATCAGGCAGGCCAGAAACTTCTTAATTACAAATAGAAACTTTAACTTTCAAGGACTTAACAGAGGACAAACAGGGACTTATTCTTAACTGCAAACAGAACCTTTAACCTGTAAGGTATATTGTTCCTGTTTTGGTTTTCCATTAATTTGCAAGGCATATTCTTCCTGTTTTGGTCTCATAGTTATATTTAGGAGCTTGTACGCACATGCACAATAACAACTAATGGAAAAAGAAGTTTTGAATTTGAAAAAGCAAGGAAGAGAATATGGGAGGATTTGGAGGGATTAAAGACTTTGAAAGAATTAAAGGTAAGGGGTGTTAGGATTCAGGCATAATGCTGTCCTGTCACCTGGTAGGATGCACCAAGCATTATCGTGGCCAGTCCAGGGTCTAATGGCTGCTATGCTAAGTATGTATGTAGGTGTAAAATGTCCCTTTAAGAGGCAAGCTATGTCCCATTCCCTGTTCTTTTCCTACTGTTTTTCTGAGGAGGCAGGCTGGTTCTTTAGTTTAATCTTAAGAAAAGCCGCTCCGCCAACGCAAAGAATTCCAATCAAACCAGATTAGATGAAATTAAAATGTCCGTGTTTAATAAATGCGGCACTCTGGAGTGGATCAAGATAGCATGGCAGGGAGAGCAGCCCAACCAAACCTGAAACCGTGTGTCCCTTTTTCTGGTGAAGTGGTTCTGTCCTGGGGGAGGGTCAGCGCTTGGCAGCCTGGGAGTTGGAGTCTGGACTGGGGCAACTCCCAGGCCAGGGGCTTCCAATCACTGGCCCTTGTGTCTTCTTCCTCTTTCTGTATTTCTCTTTCTCTTTTCCCTCCATCCACTCCTTTTATCTCAATAAAGCTACCACATAAGCTCTGACTGCATGCTGTGTCTGTCCATCACCAGCTGTGGGCTCTCACCCACCACGTGGCCCCTTGACCCACCAAGGTCTCTCTCGCACCGTTTTACAAGGGGAAAATGATATAATTATATTATAATCTCAGAAAGAAAAGGAAAAACTCTTAAGGCAGATCATGCAGTCATTTCTATTATAGCCAGAGATCAACCGAAAATTTTATTTTCTGCACCAAAACATCTTGTTAAACCTGGTGTAGTGGTGCATGTCTTTAATCCAGCACTCAGGAGGTTGAGGCAGATTGTTACTCAAAACAGAAAAGAAAGCATCTTGTTCTATGCAATCAAATTTATTATCTAGCAAATGTTTTATAGGATTGTTTGATTTAAGAGACCCATGAAGAAAAACAATGAATGATTGAGGAATGTAACAGCCAGCCCTAACCTAAGGGCACTGTGCTGCCTGTCCAGAAATAAACTGTTCTATCCCAGTCATTAGAGATTTCCCTCGGAGTCTCAGACCTGTGTGATAATTTACACATAATTCCCCTGAGATGGCAAAAGAAACTTAATATGGTGGCAGGCATCCCTCAAGGGCCTTTGACTTTGGCCCTGGAATGCCTGTGAGACCCCAGTAGCCCACAGGTGAGATAAGAATAGGATAATGGTGTTCCTGCTGTGAGGAACTCACTTCGGCTTTGGTAAACTTGCTTATTGCTGTAGGAATGGGGTGAAGTGGTCGTTTATCACTACAGAACTGGAAAGAGAAACTAGGGAAAGTAAAACAATTTTCTTGTCCAGCTGTGGATTCCAAAGATAATTGGAATGTAGACCTTCGATATCTACCTTTATAAACCAACCCTTCCTTTGGCCCCTGTTTAAATCTAAGGTTGCTGTCCTTCTGACTGGTCTGAACCGGTCTGAACTGGTCTGAACCGATTTTGACTGGTTTGAATAAGTCTGACCGGTCAAAACCAGTTCAGACCGGCGACCGGTTCAGACCGGTTCAGGCCTGTTCAGACCAGTAGAAACCGGTTCAGATCGGCTTAGACCGGTTTGGACCGGCTCGAACTGGTCAAAACAGGCTCAAACGGGCTTAAATCGGTCGAGATCAGCTCAAACTGGTTCAGACCAGCTCATACCAGATAGAACTGGTTCAAGCCAGCTCAAACCGGTTCAGACTGGTCTAAACCAGTTCAGACCACTTCAAACTGATCCAGACTGGCTTAGACCAGTTTAGACCGGCTCATACCAGTTCAGACGGGTTCAAACTGGTTGAAACTGATTCAGACCAGTCGAGACCGGGCTATACTGTTTCAGGCCAGCTCAAACCAGTTCAGAATGGTTCAGGCCTGTTCAGGCCCGTTCAGACCAGTCGAAACCGGTTTAGACCGGTTCAGACCAGCTCAGACCGGCTTAGACCAGTTCAAGCCAGCTCAAACCGGTTCAGACAGGTCTAAACTGGTTCAGACCCATTCAAACTGGTTCAGACCGGCTTAGACCGGTTTAGACCAGTTCAGACCTGTTCGAACTGGTCGAAAACTGGTTCAGACCAGTTCAAGCCAGCCCAAACTGGTTCAGACTGGTCTAAACCAGTTGAGATTGGTTCAAACTGGTTCAGACCAGTTTAGACCGGTTTAGATTGGTCTAAAACAGCTCAAACTGGTCTAAACCGGTTCAGACCAGTTCAAACCGGTTCAGACTGGCTTAGACCGGTTTAGACCAGTTCAGGCCGGTTTAGACTGGCTCAAACCAGTTCAGACCAGTTGAAACCAGTTCAGACTGGCTCAGACCAGTTCATACCAGTTCAAACCAGTCGGAACCTGTTTAGACTGGTCCAAGCCGGCTCAAACTGGTTTAGACCGGTTCAAACCAGCCTAAACTGGTTCAGACCGGTTCAAACCGGCCAAAACTGTTTCAGACCGGTTCAAACCGGTCCAGACCAGCTTAGACAGGTTTAGACTGGTTGGAACCCGTTCAGACCGATTTAGACCTGTTCAAACCGGTTCAGACCCACCGAAACCGGTTCAGACTGGCTCAAAACTGTTTGGACTGGTCTAAATCGGTTCAAGCCAGTTCAGGCCCCGTTCAGACCAGTCGAAACCGGTTCAGACTGGCTGAAACTGGTTCAGACCGGCTCAAATCAGTTCAGGCTCATTCATACCGGTTAGAACTGGTTCATACTGGTTAGAACTGGTTCAGACTGGTTCAAACTGGTTAAAGCCTGCTCAGACCAGTCAAAACCGGTTCAGACCGGTTTAGGCCAGTTCAGACCGGTCCAAGCCAGTTCAGACCAGTTCAAACGGGTTCAGACCAATTTCTGAACCAGTTTGAGCCTTTTTGAGAACCATGCAGCTAGGGCAGAATTCATACAACTGGCTGGGAGCAAGGGCTGGATACTCAAGGAAGGATCCAGTGACCATCCCTACAAGGAGGGGATGCCAACAATCAACAGTAAACAAATGTAATACATGTTTAAATAGTTAAAAAAATATTCCACATGGGGCTGGGGAGATGGTTAAGCGGTTAAG
This sequence comes from Microtus oregoni, assembly GCF_018167655.1. Taxonomy (NCBI): domain Eukaryota; kingdom Metazoa; phylum Chordata; class Mammalia; order Rodentia; family Cricetidae; genus Microtus; species Microtus oregoni. Next base: position 46,568,348 of record NW_024543071.1, read on the forward strand.
AGCATTGCCTGCCCTTCCAGAGGTCCTGAGTTCAATTCCCAGCAACCACATGGTAGCTCACAACCATCTGTAATGAGGTCTGGTGTCCTTTTCTGGCCTGCAGACATGCATGGAACACAGAATATTGCATATATAATAAATAAATAAATATATTTTAAAAAATATTCCACACTGTGTGTGTGTGTGTGTGTGTATACACTCATCTACTGTGTGCATTGTATTTTGCAGTTGTAATAGTGGGGGTGAATGTGGAGTGAACCTCCTGGGAGAGAATGATGTGTTGGTCAGTATCACCTACAAATTCCTTGGAGTCTGGTCTGGAAGATAGGCCAGAAGGAGACAGGCACTTCCAAGCAGCTTTTTTAAAAAGCATTGATTCCTCACATTGGGCGCATGGGTGACTGAAGTAGGATGAAAGCCAGGCATCTCTGACTTCATTTCGTGTCTGTCTGTCTGCTGCCTTTACTTTTACTGAAGGGGCAGATATAGTGTTGTCTTTAGCCTTTCCTCTCAGAGGATTCCCAGAGCAGCAGAACCTCACAGTACAACATACCACCAGGGCAGATCTCATTATCCTTGAAGAGAAGCCTTCTTCCACACAGAAGCTATCATTGTGTAGAAACTAGACTGGTCTCCTCACGCATAAAAGTGAAAAGGACTTCTGAGAGCCAACTATCTTGTAGAACCAGAAAGAGACAATGATCAACTGACCACACCTTGAAAAGACTGCTTCTGTACACACAGTTTCCCTGTCCCAGCTCTTCCCCAATTAAATGTAAACCTAATACCAGCAAGGACACTGTGCCATTGAACTCCTTTTTTTGCTTCTTTCCTCAGTGGGGCCACAGAGAATAAAATCTTCTCTGATTTGTGCTATTGTTTTTCCCTTCCATTGGTGTATTGACCTTGGCTTGGAGATATTGCCTGAAACCAAGCTATTCTTCTATGAACTCCCGTAATAAGACAATGACTGAATATAGGCTAGTACTTCTGCCAAGATGTGAGTAGATTTTTCATTCTGAGACTATAAAAGGATGGCTCTTTTCTTAGCCTCTATATGATAAAAAGGTACATTAAATAGAGAAATCACAAAATGATAAGAGAATAGAAAAAGGAGAGAAATAGGAGACAAACACACAGACAAAACAACACACACACACACACACACACACAGAGAGAGAGAGAGAGAGAGAGAGAGAGAGAGAGAGAACATTAAGAGAAGAAAAATGAGGAACCTAAAAGTAGAAGAGAAGGGTTAAAATATTTCTGTATATTGTGTGGCTGGAACTGGCTACCACTGAATTATGTGTTCTGTGTCTCTCACAGATGACTGTGATCTTGCCCAAATATCTTAAGAGTACAGAATAAAAACTGAATCAATGATTAAAACATAGCCAAATCTAGTAGCAATTAAAACAGTTTACAAGATTGTATCCCCAAACAATTCCTATTTGTGTTTAAAGACCTACTGGGGCTGGTCCAGTCGAACGCCAAGTCAGCCTCCTGGGGCTCAGTGGAATCAGCATGGGCAGGGAATTCTCCAGAAATGAGATGAAGAGTGAGAACAGAGAAGCAACCTGGCGTTCAACTCCACAAACCCCCAGGTCCCATGTTCTTCCCTGGTGAAGGGGCAGTGGGAAGAGCTGGCATACAGAAATGTGTGCTGTCCTCAGAGGAAGGGGGACTCTCAGAGGTTGAGCTACATGGTTGTGCAACCATTAGGAGGACCACAGCTTGGGGTTGAGTCAGCCTTGGGTTGAGAATGTGGTGTCAGGTCCCCCAGGCAGGAGAAAGGAAGGAGACAGAGGAGACTGTCTGAGCTGCTTTGTGTTGTAGACCCTGGGACTGGGCCAATGAATGCTCCTGACCTTGGCATCTCCTAGAGGGGCTTTCTGGTGTCGGATCACAGATAAGTTGGAGAGTTTAACCTCCTCTAGCTAATGAGGGGGTCACCTTTTTTAGTACAAACAATAAGCACCACAAACCAATCTTTAGAGTAAAATCCTCCCTGCAAAGGATCAGAGGAGAGAGAGATCCATTTCCCTAGAAATGTGGTCAGTTCTCAAGGTTGCCGCTGGTAGTCAGAAATCTACCCTCCCTTGAGGAATGAGTGCTTTGTTGCACAGCCAGACAATATACTGCCATCAACACAGCATCTCAGTTATACAGTCAAAACAACATTTCTGGAAAAGAAGAGAGAGACTTGTGGGTGATGCTTTTTGAGACTGTGCTGGTAAAGACACATCTGAGGATGACACATTATTAAGGTGAGAAGACACCCAGAGCTTTCCAACTCAGCCTTCAAGGGTAGGGAGTTGTGCAGTCACCATTGTAGCAGGGAACACAGGAGAAGAGTGCTGTTACCTACAGCATAAGCTCGCGGTATTTCACTTTCGTCATTTTGCTAAGTCATCAGAGAGGGATGCATGGAGAAGGGGAGAGTGGGGAGCTGTCTCAGCTGCTCATCAACGCCTTGGATAAAGCCACAGCAGGCAATAGTAAGTGTCTATTTCTATGTTTCTTATACTTTGGATGCTCTTAAAAACAAAATAACTCAGCTGGACAGTGGTGGCACACGCCTTTAATCCCAGCACTTGGGAGACGGAGGCAGGTGGATCTGTGAGTTTAAGGCCAGTCTGGTCTACAGAGCAAGTTCCAGCACAGGCTCTAAAGTTACAGAGGAACCCTGTCTCAAAAATAAATAAAATAAAAAAATAAATAAAATAACGCATAATAAGACCTCAAACTCAAAATAAAATGCATAGGATAGAAGTAAAAAATGGAAATAGAAATATAAATTTAGTTTTAATTTGGGTCAAAGAATATTCAATAACTGAGTATTAAGCTTTGTTTGGGTTTCCTAGCAGCTACCACAAACAAAACAAAACAAAACAGTATTCAATGGTCAAGTTCAATAACATATGTAATCAAACTTGACTACTCAAAGAAATGTGTGTGCGATTTCAGGAGTGTGGTGCACTTGAGAGGCAAGGTATGAACGTCATGAGTTCAAGACCAGCAATGGCTATAAAGTTAATATATGTCTCAAGACAACAAAACTGTGTGTGGTGGCTCTTGCCTGTAACACCACCACTTGGTATTCTCTGCGAAGCAATAAGTTCTCCATGAGATTGAGGCCAGCCTGGGCTACAGAGGTAGTTTCAGTCAGTCTTGGCTGTGTATTACAGAGCAAGACCCTGAGTCAAAAAATAAATAAATAAGAAATTAAAAAAAACCCAAAATAAACAAAAATTTTAAACACAAAACAAAACAAAAAAATCAACTAAGAACAACAACAACAACAACATCAACAACAAAAAGATAAGATAAAATAAAGGAAGAGGAACAAGAGGCTGTGGAGTGTGTGCTAATGGGAATCCTGGCACTCTTCCTCTTAAGAAATGGTGTTTACTTACAGACAAGAAACTCGCTGAGGGTTTGAGTTCTAGTCAGAGTCTACACTATGACCCTTTTCCTCTGTGCGCTTCTGATTTTGAACTCACTTGAAACATGTTGGATAGAGGAGCCTGAGTGGGGATGCAGCTCCTGGAGCTGAGGTCAGTGAGCAGACTTAGCTTTGTGCACAAGTTCCTTGTAATTGCAGATGTCAGTGGGGAGAGCTTGGGTATACACTGAGTCAAAAAATGAAAGTTTCCCCAGGATCTCAAAAGTCTGGAATGCTAAGTTAAACTTTCTGGGGATCTTTTCAATAATAGCTTTTCTTTATTTTTGAGATTTTTTTCAGACTTGTATACAATGTAATTTGGTCATGGCTACCCCCAAATTCTCTTCGACACGGACCCCTAAACTTCATGACCTCATCTTTAAATATAACACAGTGAGTCCAATTAGCGCAGTTCATATATGCATAGGTTTTGGATTATCCATTGCAGCACGAGAAATCTACCGATGGTCACACATTCAAAAACAAACAAAATGAAAAACAAAACTCCCCCAGGAGCTATCAACTGTCAATGCTTCTTCAGTAAGAGGTAGGTTGTCGCTGGGCAGTGGAGGTGCACACCTTTAATCCGAGCACTCAGGAGGCAGAGGCAGAGGCAGGTGAATTTCTGAGTTTGAGGCTAGCCTGGTCTACAGGGAGTTCCAGGACAGCCAGGGCTACACAGAGAAACTCTGTCTTGAAAAAATGAAAAAACAAACAACGAAACAGCAATAACTAAACTGAAACAGAGAGAGAGGTGGGGGTTTCGGAGGGCACCTTCCACATCCGTGCCGGAAGCTCGGTTGGACTGATCTTGTGTAGGTAGCCACAGCTACTGTAAGTTCAAAGCCACACCAAGTCCAGACACTCTCATTTCTCAGAATTCCTGGGTTAACTTTTTTTTTTATCACAGGTGTGTGTGTGTGTGTGTGTGTGTGTGTATGTGTGTTTACATGCTATGCCATGAGTGTGGAGATGTGAAGACAGAGGACAGCTTGGAGGCTCCAGCTGTCTCCTACCCTGTGGGTGCCGGGAATCAAACTGATGCTCCAGTCCTGGGGGCGGCACAGCTACCTCACCCGTCTTGCCTTCTTCAGTGTGGAGCACTGGTTCAGTGCACACAAGCTGTAAAACTCTGTCATAGAACTGCCGACTTTTCGAACCTTTCTGGGATTCCTGTGACAGTATTCAGGTGCTAAAGTAAAGATTTGTCTTTTTCATTGGCCAGAAATATCTCTTAACGCTCTCTCTCTCTTTCTGCCCGCCCCCCCCCGCCTCCCCCCACACATAATGTGCATCTGTTCATGGATGTGCTGCATGCACACGAGTCTGCCAGGGTGCAGGCATAGGTGCGCTTATGTGCACATGCTGAGGCCAGAGCAGCACACTGTGTGTTTTCCTCTATGGCTGCCACCTGCCTTACTGCCTCGAGATAGGAACTCTCAACAAACCGCAAGCTTGCTGCTTTGGCTAGAGTGTCTGACCGCAAGCTCTCAAGCTTGCAGAGCAAGCCCTTTTGTGCACTGAGCCATCTTACAGTCCCCACCCTATGAATCTCACTCAGGTTGTCTTCAGTGTATTGGTCATTGCATGACTGTAGAATGCCAGGCACTGGTTTAGGCTGTAAGCATCACTGAGTGTCAACAAAGTCATTAATGCTGGGAGCCATAGGGGTGTGGCTGTAAACGAATGAACACAGACTATGTCACTAAATGATCACTGACCATTCTCTTTGTGTTTAACCATGGAGACCAGATGCCAGGTGTGGAAGGAAGGTCTGCTAGCTCTTCTCGGTGCCTTGCACATAGAGAGAGGTTGGGAGTGTGTACCCTAGTTCTGCTCACAGTTGACGAATTTTAATATTTGGAAAACTCCCGGATAAAACCTACCTATCCACGTGTTCTCTTGTATTCCCTTTTCTAAAAGCTAAGTATTCGTACAAGTGTACGTTGTATATTGAACATATGCTTCCCACAGTTTCTGCCTTCCTCTTCCTCACATCTTTCCCTCCCTAGACAGTTTGCTTTTACTTTCCTGTCCTCTGTACGCCCACAGTTTTGTGTATCTCTATGGAGTTGAGTAACCACAACAAGAGAAAGCAGGGCATTTGTCTTTTTGAGGCTGGGTTAATTCTTTTAATGTGATTGTCTTCTGTTGCCCCAATTTTCCTGCCAGCAACAGAACTTCCTTTGAAAACTGTGTTTTCTTTACCCGTTCTCCTGTTGTTGGGCACCTAGGTTGGTTCAATAACTCAGCTATTGTGAACAGTGCTACAGCGAACACCGATGTGCAGTTATCTCTACTGTATGTTGGCCTGGATTCCTTTGAGTAAGTACCCAGGAGTGATGCAGCTAGTTCACAAGGGAGTTTAGCTTTGTGAGAAAGCACCGTTCAGATTTGCACAACAGCTGCACTCATTTACATCCTACCAGCGATGTGTAAGGGTTCCCTTCGTTTCAGACCCTGAGAGCGTTTGTTTCCTGATGACTGGAGTTATGACAAGGGTGAGATGGAATTGATAGTTTAGGTTTGTTTTTTTCTGATGACTAGTGTGGTTGAGCATTAAAATTATTTTAAATTCAATTTTATTTATGTGTGTCTATATTTAGTGTATAACATTTTCACATGTGTGTGAGTGTCCACAGGCTAAGAGGAAGACATCAAGTCCTATGGAGCTGAGGTTAGATTAGAGATGGTTTTGAGCTGACCAGCAGGGTTGCTGGAAGCCAAACTCAGGTCCTCTGTAAGAGCAGCAAGTGCTGCTAACTGCTGAACCTCCTCTCTCACCTCCTGAACCTTTTTTTTTTTTCATATGCTTACTTTATCTTTTCTGAACTGTCTGTTCCCTTCAATAGCCCGTTTATTGATTGGGTTGTTTGACTTCCCGTTGTTAATTTTTCTTTCATTTTCTAACTGCTCTACCCAGATATGGATGTCCCAAATGTCTCTGCAGCATCAGATGACAGCACCAAGCCCAAAGAGCATCATGGGCATGAAGTCATGTTTTAAGAGGTATGGCTATTCCAAAACACAGAAACAGGTTTAAGGAAAAGCTGCAATCAGAAGGAATACCGTTTGCCCCTTCTCCACGATGGAAAGGAACAACCTTCCATGATTGTCGCATGTGCAAAGGTCATGGCAGGCCCTCAGACAGGAGCATAGCAAATATAGGCAAAGATACATTCTGCCGGGGATGCTCCTGACACCTTGTGTGACTTCACTGTTAATTCAGAGAACAAAGTACACAGTAATGTTTTTCTGTCTGCCGTGGAAGCTTAGATGCTTTTGAACTGAGTGTCTGCATCTGACCCTGTCCAAATGCCGGTGTTAAACTCTGCAATGTGGTGCTGTTGGTTAGTGGAGCCTGAGGAGGAAGTAGGTTTAGGTGAGGACATGGCATGAAAGCCCCATGAAGAGATTAGTGCTCCTCTAGAGGAGGAAGTGGGTACAGTTTCCTCTCTGCCATGTGAGGCTACAGAAGAAGGAGGCAGCAATCTGCATCCAGAACAGGGGCCCTCACTGTGACCCAACCTATGGCTACTTTAAATTGGGATTTTTCTGGGGTCAGAACTTGAAGCAATAGAAGTCTATTGTCTGAGCTAATCAGTCAATGGTATTTTAAAATAACAGCCTGAATGAAGACAAAGTTTATACACTTGAGAAAGAACAGATGTCTGTTTTTTCTTAGACACGGGATGTGGTGGCAAAGATATATGATTGTATATATGCTTGTGTGTGCTTATATTTGTGTGTATTTCTATTGGTCTCATTTGTTATTGTTATTGTAGACACCATGGAAACTTGCAGTGAAGTTTGCTCCTATTAATCATAAGCAGTGCAAGGAATACTCAATATTAAAACTTTAAGAAAACAAGAGATGTCTCTTTAAGCATCAATTAATTATTATAACCTGCTTTATGTAGAACATTATGGACCAGCATCTAGTGCTGAGATTATTTACAAAGGCAGGAATTCAGGGAACCCAGAAGGGATGGTGGAGCACTGAGGGCCAGCAGTGATGGGAGCTGTTTATATCCTTGGGGCAGGAGTAACAAGGTAAGAGGCAGAACCACTGGAACTCAGCCATACCTTGCCCTGTGGAGGATAGGGCACTCACTCAGAGCTGTGGTCACTGAACCACAGGGTTGGGGAGGGATGTGCGAGATGAGTACCCTGCCTCTTATTGTGTAGTTATTCATTCTCCTGCTAGCTCCTACCTTTGGTCAAACTTAACTAGAAGCCAGAGGGTGATGGACCCAGCTGATCCAGTCCTTAGAGACCGACCTTCCACAGACAGGACAAGGGAAGAGTGGAAGGTAGATCTGGGAGTAGCAATCAGTTGACTAGCCAGTAAAACTTTGTCTGAGTGAGTCTTGACCAGGAAGAGTAGGCTTTACAAGTGTTAAGATGGAGTATCCAGAGAGATGGGAAGATAGACTGGTATTATCACTGAGACCAGAAAAGAGGAATTTCCAGAAAAGAAGAGTAACCAATTGGTTTGAATGCAACATACATGAACTCAAAGCTGCCTATTTGATTCAGGAACTGGAAGAACCTTTGGTGGCCTTCATTAAGACAGTTTTAAGGAGTAGAGGGATTAAATATAACCAGACTGCTCATCTGCTTATAATAAAGAACATGTAATGACTATTGTGGGAACTAGAAAAAGAGGGTTTCTGTTTACTCCACCTCCTTTTCTCTTCCTCCTTCCTTTCTCTTTTTTTCTTTTACTTTGGAGACCCAGTCTCATGATCTGATCTTGCCCTGACTGGCCCTCAGACCGTACTATATGGCTAAGAATTATCTCCTGCCTCCACCTCCCAAGCAGTGGGATTATAAACATTTCTACCAAGCCTGGCAAGACGTCTGGAAGGGTAACACTGCTGGCAGCCGCTTTATACTCTAGGCGATGAAGTTGCTGTAGAATGGGGAGCAGTGATGTAGATACTGGATTGAGCAAATGCCTCATGGAGGAAATTCCCAGAGGAAACAGGAAGGTCTGAGAAATTAGTCTGACAGTAGATAAAGAGTTCATATACCAAGGATTACGATAATGTGTGATTGCCTCAAAGGTCAGCAGAGAATGTTTTGTCTAAAGCTGATGAAAATGATACCAAGTGTCCTCCAGGTAGCCTTTTATGACATTGGAGGCTGGATCATCAGTTGTGGTGACCTGAATGAAAGAAGCTCCCAATAGGCTCATAGGTGCATATGTTCAACTACATAACCCCAGTTGGTGGATCTGTTTGGGAAGGATTAGGAGGTGTGGCTTTGTTGGAGGAGATGTGTCATTGGGGGTGGGCTTGAGGTTTCAAAAGCCCACACCATTTCCAACTCTCTCTCTCTCTCTCTCTCTCTCTCTCTCTCTCTCTCCTTTCATGCTTTGGTATCCCATGTAAACTCTCAGCTACTGCTCCAGCACCAGGCCCGCCTGTCTGTTGCCATGCAGAATTTACCCTCTGAAGCTGTAATCTAGTCCCTATTAAACTCTTTTTCCTCTATAAGTCATAGTGTCTTATCACAGCAATAAAAAAAAGTAACTAAGGTGGAATAGAACATTTGAAGACACCAGGGAATTTTCTATTAGGGTTAGAGAAGAACAAAACAAGAGTTTACTCAGGAGATGGAATTGTTGGAGTTGATAATACAAACCACTCAATCTCTGGTGTCCCCAGCCATTGTGATATTGTCTTGTCTAGCCTCATTAGGGTTGATGGACATTACAGAAGGTAACAAGATTATAGAAAGTCAAGGAGTTTAGGATGGTGTGTATTGGCAGAAGACTAAGAAGAGTTAAGTGTGATATCTTGATTGGATGGGACCAGGAGGAACTCAAAGAAGATTTTTGGGAGAAGTTGGAGGCATCAAGGAAGTCTTGAAGAGACAAAAGGAAACCAGAGATAAAAGAAAACATTTTGGTTTTAGGTTTTATTTATTTATTTTTTTATGTGTATGTTTTATCTGCATGCATGTCTGTGTACCACATTTGTACAGTGCCCACAGGCCAGAAGAGAATGTTAGATTTCTTGGGACCAGAGTTACAGACAGTAATTAGCTATCATGTAACTACCCACCATGTGGTATTTGAATGTGGGTTCTTTGGGAGAGTAGTTGGTATTCTTGACAACTTAACCATTGCTCCAGCCTCCATAAGAACAGCAGTTTCAATGATTATTGCTAGTGTTCATAGAGATCTTACTAGGGCCCAGGCAGATTTATCCTCCTAATGTTTCCAAGAGTAGAGTTTCACTGATCTTTTTCTGGGTGAAGAACTTAAAACAGGAAGCTTCCATAGATTGCCTAAGGTCACATTGTTGGCATGTATATTCTAACACTATCACCTATACAATTTACCCCAAGAGACACTCTTGACTACTAGGAAAAGGTTCATGAAAGTAGAAGGGTTTGTGGTTTGAATGTGGTTTATTCTGGTTTAAGATTTCTGTGTTGACTTGGCTTGAAAAGTTATTGTTTTGCAAAATTATTCCAATGTTATTCTCAATAGCCAACAAAAGAGAGAAGTTGTGCATCGTCAATGAACTGATGACTAGATAAAAACAACCGTGTAACATATCCTTACAATAGAATGCTATTCAGTCATGAAAGTAGTGTAATTTAAAAATTTGGGACGAGTTCATGCATGTATACAATGTGCTATAATCATATTCACCCCTATTTTCATCTCTTAACATTCCTTTTACTTATGATGGTTTCCTTTTTAACTTTTATCCTACTTCATCCTCCCCTCTCTGCAATGAGTTTAATTAGAGTTCCTTTTATAAACATGGGTAGGAACTATTTAGTGGAGCATAAGCAAATTGCTGGTGGCTATACCACTGAAAAAAATGACTCCAGGTCCTCTGGCAACCTGCCTATAGCTTTTAACGGAGGAGCTTAACGCACCTCACAAGCTCCTTCCCATTCTTGACGGGATGTTAAATGGCTTTATCTTGAGCAGGTTAGCCACAGCTGCTGCAAGTTTGTGTTGCAACAGCCACGTTCCATCCAGACGGCAGCATTTCAATAGTCCTTCTCCCTATCTTCTGGCTCTGAAGAATCTTTCTGCCCCCTTTTCCGCGATGTTCCTTGGACCTCTAAAGTGGTCATAGAGATGTTTTGCTTAGGGTTAAGCACTCAACAGTCATTTGCTCTCAGCACTTTGACTAGTTATGAGTCTCTGCATTCATTAGCTGTTGTCCTCTGCTAAAGATTTTTTTTTTAGCAAGACAGAGTACAGAACTTGGTCTATGTATATAAATATAAATATTTATAAGACAATTTTATTATATGCCCATTTAGGAAAACATTAGCAGTAAATTACACCCCCAACCCCACCTAAAGAGTCTTTGACCACCCCAACGACAGTTTTTTTACTTTCTGGAACTATGAATTCCAGCCAGAAGGGAGGAATCTTCCAGTAAAGTTCACCTTGAATTCTCTGTGTCTTGTAACCAAAGATTGTGGTGTGTCTTCATCAATAGTATCTTACCTCTACCATTTACTTAAAACAAGAACCTGCATTGTTTTGAGAGCCTCGGGAACCTACATAACTAACAACTCTTCGGGAGGTATTCCTCACCTGGTACTGTGATTTTCATTTCAAAGTTCATGAGGGAGCAGCATGAACTGCCCTTAAAAGGTACTTCAGCTCAAACGTTTTAAAATATGTATTTTGACATGATTGTCCCTTGAAAGATTATGTTTAATAAATTGAATAATTTCATGTGTATTGAGGTAACTGGAGGCAAATTCACAGAGACAGAATGAAAGCAGAGAACTGTAGAGGACAGTGGAGAGTTATTGTACAATCAGCTTAGATTTAGATTTCTGGGAGAAGGACAGGATAGACAGAGGTACAATTATAAGGTGAGAACATAGTTAATGCTCTATTCCAACAAAAGCTTTAAGTAGTCAACTGTTACTCTTTGATTAGAACAGTCATGGAAGTGAGCTGCTGAGTGTAGACTCAGGGTAAAAAAAAATAGTTGGATTTGAGGTAACAAGGGTTGGTGAGGGTGGTAGTCTAGCATATTGCCCAGTAGGAGCATCAGGTCCTAATATCTGTCTGTCCTCAGGGGTAGCAGTCCCAATGCACTAAATACATGGAAGAAGGAAATCAGACCGGGATGGTCCTCTTCCACTTCCGCCCCTTCTCCAGACTCCCTGAGGTGCAGATGCTGATCTTTGTGGTCTTCCTCATGATGTACCTGGTCAGCATCGGAGGAAACATGTCCATCGTCCTCACCACCTGGACCAATCGGTGTCTCCACACCCCTATGTACTTCTTCCTGGCGAACCTGGCTAGCCTGGAGATCTTCTATTCTTCTACCATAGCTCCGCTGACTCTGGCCAGCGTCCTGTCTGCAGAGAGAACTGTGGTTTCCCTGGCAGGCTGTGGTGCCCAGATGTTCTTCTTCATCTTCCTGGGCAGTGCTGACTGCATCCTGCTGGCCGTCATGGCCTATGACCGGTTTGTGGCCATCTGTCACCCTCTGCGCTACACCCTCATCATGAGCTGGCACTTGTGTGTCCAGCTGGCGCTGGGGTCCCTGTTGCTGGGGTTCATCTTGGCCATGCAGTTGACCGTGCTCATCTTCCGGCTGCCTTTCTGCAGCAGTAAGGAAATCAGCCTGTTCTACTGTGATGTCCTCCCTGTCATGAGACTGGCCTGTGCAGACACCCATGTCCACGAGGCCACCCTGTTTGTGGTCAGTGTCATCGTCCTGACCATCCCTTTCCTCCTCATCACTCTGTCCTATGTCTTCATTGTAGATGCCATCCTGAAGATCCGTTCCGCCGAGGGGAGGCGCAAAGCCTTCTCTACCTGTTCCTCCCACCTGACTGTGGTCCTCCTGCAGTACGGATGTACAAGTCTCATCTACTTGTGTCCCAGCTCCAGTTACTCTCCTGAGCGGGGCCAGGTAGTATCTGTGGTTTACACATTCATCACCCCTATGCTGAATCCTTTGATCTACAGCATGAGGAACAGAGAACTCAAGGATGCTTTGAAGAAGGTGGTCATGAGGTTCCTCCTGCTTGACAAACAATGAGGACTCTGAATGATCGTCTCCAAGGCTGGTAATAGAGATGCTGAGTCGCCTGTTGATAAAATGAGGGGGTGGGCTTTGCCAGCTATAGTTTCAAACAGTTAGATTTCCCAGTCTTGTGACCATTCCACAGTCATGTTTCTTTTCTCAGCTTTGGGTTAGTCATTCTCCAACACAGGAATGAAGAATACCTGCAGAATCCAATGTTGAGGGCTCTGAAGATTAGCAGATATTAGTGAAAAGAACTGTCACTTTTAAAACTGAAACACAGCAAGCAGTGAGCATAGTTGTCCTTTCCCTGTCATCTTATGTAATGTCCGTTCACCTTGGATTTTTCTCCAGATACAGGTCTTTGGTTGATGGCAGTCCTCAATGCTGAACATGGGAAAGACAAAAACTAGCAGCAAGACAAGCATTAGGCCTGGAGCATTCTGCTCTGACCTCTTTTATTTCATTGTATAAATATTGACTTCCTCTTTTAAAAAGTATTTCATGCATGAGTACTGTGCTTACATCATTTTCATATGTCTCTCTCTCCACTCCAACTCCTCCCATACCCTCTCAAATTCATGAACTATTCTTTAAGTACTGTTACATACATACACAAAGGTCAGTGTTTCTCAACCTGTGTGTTGTCACCCTTTGGGAGCTTAACATCTCTTTCACATGGCTTGTCTAAGACCATTGGAAAACACAGATTTACATTATGGTTCATAACAATGACAAAATTACAGTTATGAAGTAGCAACAAAAATAATTTCATGATTGGGGTCACCACAGCATAAGGAACTGTATTAAAGTATCACAGCATTAGGAAGGTTGAGAACCATTGACACAGGTATATGCAAATACTGCCCAATGAGTCCACTTAAGGCTGCTTGTATGTTTTATTATGCTGCCCTAGAATAGGGTTGGTAGAGGGAATGGATGTGTGCGTGTACTGGTGGGTATAATGTGGAGTTGGTGTTTGAGTAGGAAGCACGTTTCTTCAGCAGAGAACTGTAAGGAGACAAGAATTGGAAATCTCCTCAGGCCTAAGCTTTCTGGTCTAGAAAACTATGAGAGATGTATTTGTAGGAGGAGAGAGCCGCTTGTTGGTTCCCGGCTGCTTAACCCCAAAATAATCACATAGAAACTGTATTAATTAAATCACTGCTTGGCCCATTAGCTATAGCTTCTTATTGGCTAATTCTTACATATTAACCCATTTCTATTAATCTGTGTATCGCCACGTGGCTGTGGCTTACTGGCTAAAGTTCTGGCAGGGCTACATGGTGTCTCTCTCACTCTGCCCTTCTTTCTCCCAGCATTCAGTTTAGTTCCCCCGCACCTGTATTCTCTGCGCAGGCCCAAGACAGTTTCTTTATTAACCAATGGTATTCACAGCATACAGAGAGGAATCCCACATTATGTATGGCAAAACTCCAGTTCTTTGAAAAAGTTCCACAGGGCACAAAAGTAAAATCATGACTAGGATTCACATCTTATAGAACTGAAAATTTGTATTCTTTCTTTGAAAGATGAGAACAAAAAAAAAGAAGCTAGTCATAGTGGTATATGCCTAATATGCCTATAATTTCAGCATTAGCAAGGCAGAGGCAACAGAATCAAGAGTTGAAGGTCGTCCTTAGCTACATAGGACATACAAAGTCAGTCTGGGCTACTTGAGACCCTATTTCAAGATAAATAAATAAATAAATAAATAAATAAATAAATAAAAGTATCTTTGGTTTAGTCACTACAACTTTTGGCTCCAAATCCTACTGCAATATGCTACTAGGACATGCTGTCTGTAGCTCATTAATCTTCTGGACATTAGGCTGTTTAGGCAGAATAAATGTTGTATGACCAGACAATTGTGAAAAGTGCTATAATGATCTAAGTCAAACCTGCTTACCACAGGGTTGTTTACAGCCTGCAAATGCCAATGTGTAGTTATGATATATATGAAGAATGCAACCTCCTTTTTATTTTTGCATGTGTATATACATGTGCTTTGTGTGTGTGTGTATAAATGGGTGTTTTCATGTGTGCAGGACGTCATGTGTAGGTGTCTCAGTTGTTGTTCTATTACTGTGAAGAGACACCATGACCAAGTTAACTCCTATAAAAGAAAGCATTTAACTGGGGGCTTGCTTACAGTTTCAGAGTGTTAGTCCATCATCATGGCAGCAAGCAGACAGGCAGGGCACTTGTGCAGTAGCTGAGAGCTTTATGTTGTGATCCATAGGTAGCAGGCAGAGAGACAGGTACTGGGCCTGGCTCTGTGCTTTTGAAACCTCAAAACCTCTTTTGCACACTCAGAAATCACATAAATACCCTAAACTGGAAGCCATGGTCTATTTGCAAAGGACCTGTTGGGTAAAAAAGAAGAAAAATATAAAAATATAATAAAAATAAAAAACAAGATAAAATTATGAGAGGGAGAGAAACAGAGAGAGAGAGAATGAAAGAGAGGGAGAGAGGGAGAGAGAGGGAGAGAGAGAGAGAGAGAGAGAGAGAGAGAGACACACACACACACACACACACCTACTGTTGTCCATGCAACCAACCCTCAAGAGTAGCTTGTTTCCCCAGTGACGCTCCTTTGGAGAAAATTAAACTTTCATTTGAAAGTGGTTTTGAAATAGAAAACTGGAAGGACACAAGAATTGGAGATCTCTTTCTTAGGCTTCTTTTTTTTTTCTTATCTGGAAAACTACACGACATGTATTGCAAGACTGAGAAAGAAATCAGGGATCAATACTCAGTCCATATGTCTACTATTATATAATCTGCTTTCCTTCTTTCTTTCCAACCATCGCCCAGATGGTTGCATGCAGACCTATGCAAGCCCTGCGCACAGCCCCAGTTTCTGCCTTTGAGCTTGAGGGTGGTGATTCCTCCAGCAGTTCTTTTATTATTCATGATTGGTTTTGTGATTCGTGTGTGTGTGTGTGTGTGTGTGTGTCTGTGTGTGTGTGTGTTCCTTAATGAAGCTAAAAATTATCCTTTCAAGATCTGTGAAGTTGAAATTTTGATAGGGATTGTGTTGAATCTGTAGGTTGCTTCTGGTAGTATGGACATTTTTTCTGTATTAACTCTACTGATCCATGAGCATGGAAGATCTTTCCATCTTCTGATATCTTCTTCAATGTTTTATAGTGTGGGTTGTGACCCTTTGTGGGGAGGGGTCAAGCAACCCTTTTACAGGGGCCATTCTGGAAAACACAGATAGTTATATTATTATCCATAACAGTAGCAAAATTATAGTTGTAGTACCAATTAAAACAATTTTATGGTTAGGGGTCACCACAACATGAAGAACTGTATTAAAGAGTCTCAGCATTAGGAAGGCTGAGAACCACTGTCTTAAAGTTTTATCATACAGATCTTGCATTTGCTTGGTTAGAGTTACTCCAAGATAGTTTATATTTTTCGAGACTGTTGTGCAAGGTGTTGTTTCCTGGATTGCTTCCTCAGTCTATTTGTCATTTGCATCAGCAAGACTACTGATTTTTGTGAGTTAATTTTGTATCCAGCTACTTTGCTGAAAGTGTTTATCAGTTGTAGGAGTGTTTTTCTGTACAATTTTTAGGGTCACTTATGTATGCTATCATATCATCTGCAAATAAAGATACTTTTGATTTTTTCCTTTGCAATTTCTATTCCCTTGATCTCCATCAGATGTCTTACTGATCTAGCTAGGATTTCAAGTATCATATTGAAGAGATATGGAGTGAGTGGACAGCCTTGTCTTGTTCCTGACATTAATGGAATTGCCTTGAGTTTCTTTCCATTTAATGGATGTTGGATACTGCTTTTATTATGTTTACTTAGGTCCGTTGTATCCCTGATCTCTCCAAGACTTTTCTCAAGAAGGGATGTTGGATTTTGTCAAAGGCCTTTTCTGAATCCAATGTGGGTTTTGCCTTTCAGTCTGTTTATATGGTCGATTGCATTTATTGATTTTTGTATATTGAATCATCCCTGCATCTCTGGAATGAGGCCTAATTAATTATGGGGGATGATTTTTTTTGATGTGTTCTTGGGTTCAGTTTGTAAGTATTTTACTGAGAAATTTTGCATCTGTGCTCATAAGGGGAATTGGTCTGTAATTCTCTTTATTATATTTTTATGGATAATTGTGGCCTCATAAAACAAATTGGTCAGTGTTTCTTCTGTTTCTGTTTTGTGGAATAATTTGAGGGGTATTGGCATTAATTCTTCTTTGAAAGTCTGTTAGAATTCTGCACTCAAACCATCTGACCCTGGATTGGTTTTTGGATTGGAGACTTTTAATTAATGCTTCTGTTTCATTAGGTTATTTATTTATTTATTTATTTATTAATTATGTATACAGCTTTCTGCCTCCATGTATACCCATACGCCAGAGGAGGGCGCCAGATCTCATTACAGATGGTTTGGAGCCACCATGTGGTTGCTGGGAATTGAACTCAGGACCTCTGGAAGAGCAGACAGTGCTCTTAACCACTGAGCCACCTCTCTAGCCCCTCATTAGAGCTTATAGATCTGTTTAAATCATTAATCTGATATGATTTAAGATTGATACATGGTACCTATAAAGAAAATTATCCATTTCTTTTAGATTTTCCAGTTTAGTTAGGAAAATTAAAGTATGTCCTTATGATTCTCTAGATTTTTTCACGACAGCTGTTATGTCCCTCCTTTCATTTCAATTTTTTTTAATTTGAACATTTACTTTCTGCCTTTTATTTAATTTGGATAAGACTTTGTCAATTTTATTGATTTTTCTCAAAGAACCAGAGCTTGGTTTCATTGATTCTCTGTATCTTTTGCTTGCTATTTTGTTTGTTGTATTGATTTCAGTTCTGACTTTGATTATTTCATGTTGATTAGTTCATCTGCTCCTTTTGGGGTATGTTCTAGAGTTTTCAGGTGTGCTGCTAAGTAGCTAGTTTGAGATTGCTCTATTCTTTTTAATGCACTTAGTGTTGAATAGATTTCCTCAGGTCTAAGAATAGAATATGCAAGGGCGATGGAATTGTCAAGAGGTTCAATTTAAAACTACCTCAAGTTTGATCTTTTCCTCCTTTCTCATCCTCTCCTTCTTGTAAGAGAAGTCACCTTCCTGTTGTGAGCTTTCTTATAAAACAAGGGCAACACGCAAGGAACAGAGCGACACCTCCAGCCAAGACCAGCAAAAACTGCTGTCCTCAGCTCAGTAAGCACAAGAGAATCAAAATCCTGACACTAACTGATTTTTTATTATCTAGCAAATATATATATTAAAAATGGATTAGTGTGTGTGGTGTATTCAGGCCTTTGTTAGAGTGTGAAGGGTCGGAAGACAACTTTGGGGGTACTCTTCCCCTTCCACTGTATGGACTCTAGAGACTAAATTCCCGTCATCAGGCTTGGGAGAAAGTGCTTTAGCATGATGTGTCATCTTGTTGGCCCTCTAGCAAATATATTGTGTAGGGATATGGGATCTTTTGAAACAAGAAACCCACAAATAACAATAATGAACATGATATTTTGACTTTGTAAAGTTTGAAAATCACTAGTCTTGGTCACTCTCCTTATTTGATGGATAGATAAAATAAATTGTGATTTCAGGTGACAGACATTTTGTGGCAGAGTCACTTTTTTAAAAAGTTTTTAGTTGATTCTTTGTGGATTTCACATCACGTGTCCTAATCCCATTCATCTCCCTGACCCTTCACCTCTGCCCTCTTGCCTTTTTCACCTCCCCTCAAAATAAAATAAAATTTAAAAGAAAACCAAAAACCCCAAACCGAAACCAAAACCAACCAACCAAACAAAATAAAAAAAAAAAATGAAGTCTTGGTGTGAAAGCCGCAGTCTGACACAGTGGTGAGTCATACCATTTACCCTTTAGTTCAGAAGTCTTCACTTGCGAGTGTTCTTTGCTCTGGTTCGATACCCCTGGCTCTGCTACCCCCTTAACACTGGGCCCGCACTGGGACTGCTCTTGGATATCTCGTTGCTGTTTTGTGTCACTGGAGATCCTGAAGCATTGGATCTGCAGATCTGGCCCCTTGCATGCTCCAGCAGTTCATGGATGAGGTGGATGTTGGGGTGGGCTAACTCACAGCCCTGGTTCTGGTGTAGCTGGGCTGGTTAGCCCGGCACCTTTTCCTTATCGTCACCACCAGGGTGAGCTCTTCAGCACTGCCCTCGCTAGTTCACCCTCTGCAGCTGGCCCCAAGGCGTAGGGGCCAGTTTTCCTGCTCTCACGCCTCGGGACCAGCTCATCTGCACTCACAGCACCAGGGCTAGCTCTCCTGTTTTGCCCAGGTGAGGTACGGGGCCCATTCTCCTGAGTGTTGCAGTTGGTAACTGCAGGGCCAGCTCCCCCGCCTACTGTCTACCATAGATGGCACGGGGAGGGTGGGGGAGAGTGGGGCAAAGGCATCTTGCTCTCACTCACACTGCCTCCGCTCATGCAGAGGGAATGGGGGCTTGGACTAGCTCTCCTGCTCTCACGCCCTCAGGGCCAGGTCAACTGTGCCCTTCCCAACTGGGTAAGCTCTACTGCCTTGCCCAAGCAGAGCCTAGGGCCTGCTCTCCACCCCAGAGTGCTGCAACTGCCGAGGGGAAGGACCAGCTCTCCCACTCTCAGGACCTCAGAGCCAGCTCTCCCACAGCCACGGGCAGTGAGGGGCAGGGATGCAGGGCATCTCTCCCTTGCCCACTCCACCGTATTGCAGATGAGCGGTGGGGCCAGATTTCCCATGCATGTTCGTGGGGCCAAATCACCTGTGTCCACCCCGATAGAATCAGCTCTATTGTGCTGCCCAGGCGAGGTGCAAGGTCCCCTGTCTCTAGTGTTGCAGCCAGTGAGGAGCAGGACCAGCTTTCCTGGGCTTGTGACCCCAGGACCAGCTTTCCTGCCTGCTAGGTGGTAAGGGGGAGTCACATTTTTTAACTGAAAATTTTTTTCATATAATATATTTTGATGACAATTTCATCTCCCCCAACTTCTCCCCATTCTTCCACCCTCCCCACCTACCCAACTCCAGCTCATTTTTTTTCTCCCTCTAGAAAACAACCAGACAAACAACAAACAAACCAGGATTTTAAGAAAGAAAAAAAGAAAAAAATATATAAGAAACACACACACCATAAAAACATAAAATCAGAAATCGTAATATACAGGCAAACGATCAGTAAGACAAAATGTCCAAACAAAGCCATATGAGACACAAAGTCTACAAGAACACTGCTGGGTTTGTTTTATGTTGCCTGTATACTGCCTGGTGTGGGGCCTGTGTTTAACTGTAGTTAATATGCCCAGTGAATAGAGTCACATTTCTAGTTAAGGCCTCTTTGCTGTGTGTCCAACAATTGTTCTGTTAGTTTATAAAAATGGCCTCATCACTGAAAAACTATTATGTGAAGGGCAGATTGGCTTTCTTGTTCTGGGGATGTAGTT
This sequence comes from Microtus oregoni, assembly GCF_018167655.1. Taxonomy (NCBI): domain Eukaryota; kingdom Metazoa; phylum Chordata; class Mammalia; order Rodentia; family Cricetidae; genus Microtus; species Microtus oregoni. The sequence continues at coordinate 46,588,257 of NW_024543071.1, forward strand.
GAGTTGGTAGGATGCTTGCCCAGTATGCCTGAGGTCCTGGGTTTGATCCCCAGCCTGGCATAAACAGGGATTGGTAGCATGTATCTGCAATCCTAGCACTGGGGATTGGGTGCAGAAGGATCAGAAATTCAAGCTCATGCTTGGTTGCACAGGATGTTTGAGATCATCTTGAGGTACGTGAGATCCTGTTTAAGGGGAAAAAGGCAGAATAATGTATAAAGAAACACACTGTGCTGCAAATCATGCTTGACAAATCCAGACAGCAATGATAAAATGGTGTGTGAGTGTACAGATGTAGGCAGATTGGAAGACAACCTCGACTGTCCTTCCTCGGGAGCTGTCCTTGCTGTTTTCTGAGACAGGCTCTTTCACTTACCAAGCAGGTAAGTCTGGCTGGCCAGTGGACCTCAAGAATCTGCCTGTCTCCTCTGTGCAATGACAGGCAGATGCCACAGTACTGGACTATTTTTTTTTTTTTTTTCGAGACAGGGTTTCTCTGTGGTTTTGGAGCCTGTCCCGGAACTAGCTCTTGTAGGCCAGGCTGGTCTCGAACTCCCAGAGATCCGCCTGCCTCTGCCTCCCGAGTGCTGGGATTAAAGGCATGCGCCACCACTGCCAGGCTTGGACTATTTTTTTTAAGTGGTTCAGGGAATTGAACTCAGGTCCTCAAGTGTAGCAAGCACTCTTCTTCCTTCCTTCCTTCCTTCCTTCCTTTTTTTTTTCTTTTTTCTGACTGAGACATAAGCTCTGCTTCACTTAAGTGTTTGGATAAAGGCAAGAAGTATGGTGGGCATTATAGGGTAGAAAACTTTTGCTCTGTGTAATAACTTTTAAAAATAGAGTTGGTACCATTCAGTCATTGAACATACCACCTTGAGAATACACAGACAAACTGAGCAAATTAAAATGATCAATGACCACCACCACCACCAAAAAGCTGTTCCATGCTAGGTACCTTGTGGTGGCCTTATCTAATGCATTTTTCTGATGATATAATGGTCTGTGCCTTTCATTGCCCTACAGTTATTGTCCATCTGTGTAAATCAGAGACAATTGGTAGTAACAAAGGTGCTTCTATCCACGGAGATGAAAAGAACTTGGTCTGTAGGAGAAGAACAGGCTCTCCCACCTCCCTAAAACCAGTTTGCACAGGCTCTCCTACACCTCCTTCCCAGCCAGTTTTGCACCAAGTAACCTATTTATACCAGCATCTCTGCTGTTTTGAGGCAGAATATCTCTCGAGCATCATCCGAACATTTTCCCCCATCAAAGGGAGCAGTCTGTGGGTCTGAACCAGTTTAGCTTCTTATTGGTTGCTTCATTATTAAGCTAAAAAGTTGAAATATATTTATTTCATATTTTCATGAGATTGACAATTACCCTGTTAAAATCAATTATGTTTTTAAAAATATTTTTTGAGACTTTTCAAAAATATTACTTATTTGAATGTTTTTGCTAGTGTGTATCTGTACACAATATGTGTGCAGTGCCTGTAGAGGCCAGAAGAGGGCGATGCCTCCTCTGCAACCGGAGTTACAGGCAGTTGAGAGTCATGTGGATGCTGGGAATCTAGGTTCTTCATTCAGTGGTCTTAACCGCTGAGCCATCTCTGCAGCCTGAAAGCAGCTATGTCTTACTAGGAAGCCTCGGTTCTGGCTTCAGAATGAATTCTTATTCTTTCCTCACCGCTACACTTCTGCCCAGACTTAAGATGTCTCTACACTTTAAGAATGTTTCACTCTAATTCCTCTTACTGGAGAGGTTGAAACAGGAGAACGGCAAGTTCAAAGCTTGCCTGGACAGTTTTGGGAGTCTCTGAAAGTAAGAAGAAAACAAAAGGCTGGTGCTGGAGAATGAGCTCAGCGATGGAATGTTTTCCAAGTCTACTCTGTATGCCAGGCAGCAGATTCAACCCCAGATTTAGGGTTTACGACCACCAGGAGGCGTGGAAGCCTTCGCTTGTCCGCTTGGGGCACAGTGGCAGACGGACCGGAAAAGGGGGGTTGGAGTAGAGAACCGCAGGGCTGGCTCGTCAAAGCCCAGCCTTTCTTGACTATCTTTATGGCAGCAGAGGAAGTCAGTAGGAGAGCGCACACCGCAGAGGGCAAAGTCCGGTTGGAATTAAGAAAGTATCTATGACCTTTAAAACTGAACGCAAAGCGCAAGATCCTCCCTGAACTAAATCTTCGCTGGCTCCGATTTTTGACCACCATCCCGCTTGACGTGTTATCCAAAATCAAATAGGGAGGAGACGGGGGCACTGTTGAAGAGGGAAGGACAGTGAGAGGAACCCCACTTTTTCACAAATTCTTCAAATCCTGAGGCTCTTTACAGCAAGGGGATGTGTGGGACTTTTCCAAATCAAACGTCTTTATCCTACAACCCTGCCCTGTAGTTACAAGTCAGTCACTTCTTTTCTCGCATAGACTTCGCAGCTAACTGCTAAGTAGTTTCTGATTTCCGGCTATGGAAACGGAATTCTCTCGAGGAAAAGGATTTCCCTAACAGTTATTCAAATTGTTAGTAAAAGATGATGATTGAACCGCCTACACGTCTCCAAGAGGCCCCAGGGCCACCAACAGCATAACTCTCAAATTCCTAGCCACAGCTCAAATCGGAGTTTCATCTTCGGTTACGTTCTCTGGAACCGGTCTCTGAGCCGGATCATACAATTCTCTACCTCGCAGATCCGAACTTTGAGGCAGAATATCTCTTGAGCATCACCCGAACATGTTCCCCCATCAAATGGAGCAGGAACCAGCTTGTCTTTAACAGGACGAATCCGCGGAGGGCTGGACAATATGGACAGTACGGAAAATATGGCATCGAAGCCAGACAGATCTCTTCTCTTTTTCTCTGTCTTGCGGGACTGGGGACCCGGGACGTTCCTGCTTCTTGGGTTGCCACGACGGACCGATGGCGCTGTGCGTGTGCGCGCGGGCCCTTTAATCAGGAGCGCGGGCGCGGCCCAGGTACGGGGCGGGTCCAGGGGCGGGCGAGCGCTGAGCCGGCGCTGGTCTGGGAGCCGGATTTGGAGCGCGGCGCCGGCGGGGGCCGGAGGGGGCGGCGCGGCGGACCTCGGTGGCCTCGGACGCTCCTCCTCGTGAGCGGCCGCCGCCCGCCTCCGCCTGCGCTAGCAGCTCCCTCGCCCCGGCCGGCACCAGCTGCCCTCCAGGCGGCTCACCTGGGACGCGCATACCTGGGACGCGGTGCCCGGCGCCCGCACTTGGGCCAGGATGAAGGACCGGCTGGAGCAACTGAAGGCCGTGAGTTTGCGGCGCCTGGGGATCCGGCGGGCCGGGGGCTGTGGGGGATCTGCCGCCAGGAGGAGTGGCGTGGGAGAGGGGCTCCCCTTAGCTCCCCTAACCCAGGTCGCGGGGGTGCTCTGCGCGCTAGGCCTCTCTCCTTAAGCCCCCGCCTCATCCCGCGGAGCTCTGTACCCTCCCCTCCCCGGCAGGGTCACGTGCTCGGTGATTCACCACCTAGCCCGATTTCCCTGAACGCCGGTAACCCTCTCATCCCTGTCCCCCCCACAACCCCCACAGCCAAGCTGACCAGTGTTCCTTCAGACCTGGATCCACCCCGGTGCTTGAAATCAGTGGGGCTTATGAGGTCAGGGGACTCACCCTCACCATCTGCCTTCTGTCGCCTGGCACTGTGCCCCAAATCGGTCTCCTCTCCTCTTCCTTATTTCCCTCCCGGAGCACCAGGCAGGGCTACCCCATCGCCGGAGTAGCTGAGAGTTCCGGGTGACCTCTGGAGCTGTAAGATTGTCAGGTCCTGGGACGGGCTCCCCTCCTACCAGCCGGTGGTCTCTACTTTTCCTCGCATCCCCTGGGACAGCTGTGGTCGTCTCTGCCGCACCAAAGCTGAAAAGCTTAGGTCACTTGCTTGTTTGAGCCCATTTCCTTGTCTGTCGAGTGAGAATCACCCTCCCGTAGAGGTCTGTAATGAAGATTGAACGGCACGGTGGGATTTGATATAGGGAAGTGCTGAAGGGTGAAACTTTGAGATATAGATTCATTTAGTAAGTCATTGAGTACCTTCTGCGGGATAGGGTTAGTGTGAAACTTTGGGGACCCACCCAGTGATACAGGCTGGCCCTTAATGGAATATAAAGCCCAGCCCTGGATACGCACAGCCAAGCCCATCTACCTGCCATACTAGAAGCTTCGGCCTCAGTCGAGACCTGGGGAAGGCCTCGCTGAATCTTCCCAGGTGATTAAGGAGCTCCTTAGAGTTGGGAAGTATTAGCCTGCATTAGCACTGCGGCTTTGTCCTGCCTGGCCCTGCTGGCCCTGCTGTTCACTGGTTACCCTTTAAACTCCAAGCTTCAGTTTTGTTGTCTGTAAAATGAGTAGTCGTGCAAGCTAAAAGCAAGCAAGCCTGTAGGAGAGCCCTTTGTATGACACGTAGGACTTAATAAATAGCGTTATGCTAATAACTGTTTTTTTTTTTTAAATAGAAATGGTGGCAACCAGCGGGTTGATATTGTAATTGTCTTCTTTCTTCTCCCTTGCTAGGGTGAGATCTTCCTGACCTGGTTCATGTGCTCTGGATACTGGGCTGCAGTGTAGGCTTAGAAGGCAGAGAAGAAAGGGCAGTTGCTTATTTAGTGGGAGGGATCCTCTGCCCCAAATTTGCTCTTTTGTATTTGAACCTCAGGGCATCCTTGTTAAGCACAAAATTTACTTGTCTCTGTTTCATAGGTGGGGAAACTGGAGCTCGCTAGGGGGAGGGACGCCTCCTGCCAAAGAGTTCAAAGCTGAACAGCAGTCAGAGGCAGCTTCCTTTCCTTAGGAGGGGCTCTGGACTTAGTATCTGGACTAAGATACTCCCTGACTCTCTTCAGTAGCTGGTTGTCAACACAGTAGTCTTAAGTGAGTTTTGAGTCCCAAGAATAAGGCATTTTCCAGGGAACCAGAGCAAATCCCTGTGCCTTTCAGTCCTCCAGGGTGAAGCCTGGTAAACCAGGGCTAATGACATGTTTCTCCCCTTCAGCTCTTTGGAATGTAGGGAAAGTGGGCTGCTGGTGCCTCTCTATGACAGTGTCTGAAACCACGGGGAGGCTGCTGTCCTGCTCTAGAGCCCTGCAGTGCACAGAGGACTGGCTTGAGGTTCAAAGACTTCTCTAATTGAGGCCTTGACACCCAATAGCTGGGATCCTTTTGCAACTTTGTGCTGCTGCCTCTGCTTCTGCTTCTTCTTGATTGTTTTTATTTATCCATTGACAATTCCGTACATGTGTACAATGTATCTTGATTATATTCGACCCAAATCCTCCCTCCACTGTCCTCAGGTAACCTCCAATGCTCCCCCTTTTGTACCTTTGTGTCTTCTTTTTTCTTTTATTTTCCTCTTTAAAATTTTTATATAACCAGCTGAATCTGGGAAGGGTTGCCTGCATGCAGATGAGTATGGGACCATCTACCAGGGCATGGGCAGCCTACCAGGTCCAGAAGGAAGAAAAAAAATTCCCCCTTTCCTAGAAGCCATCAACTGCCAATAGCTCCTCACCTAGGGGTAGAGCCTCGTGAACCCTCCCCCACCTGTGGTGGAATGTTGACTGGCTAGATTTTGCGTAGGCAATCACACCTTCTGTCCATGGGTTCGTGAGTGCTGCAGTCCTGTTCTGTCTGTCCAGAAGACAGCGTTTCAGAGCGTTTCTCCTCAGCCTGGCTCTGAAGTTCCTTCTGCCTCCTCTTCCACTATATCCCATGAGTCTGGATGGTGGTGGTGATGTAAGTGTCCCAGCTACGGCTGAACACTCAACTGTCACTCACTTCCAGCATGGACCAGCTAGGAGTCTGCCTTGACTGCTGCCCACTGCACCAAGGAGCCTCTCTGCCCACGGTTGAGGGCAGCACTGATCTATGGGTGTCAATGTAAACATTGAGAAGGCACTTGGACAGCATGACCACTTAGCAAAGCATCAGAAGGAGGTACCTTACCCCCAAGCTTCTTGATGCTTCCTATGTAAAACAAAATTCAGTTGTCTCAGAAAATACTTCTGCCATTATTAATGGTTTCTGTGAAGGATGTTAAGGTTTCTTAACCATTCTGTAGTGTGTCATCGCCTTCTTCCACTCTGTCCCTTAGCTCAGGGGGCATGCACCAAGATGGGGCATGGTCTCTCTCTGATTCCTGTTATATACCAAAAACCAAACCAAACCAAACCAAACCAAAACAAAAATCAACAGCAAAACAACAACAACAACAAAAAAAACCCCAAAATCTAAAACCAAAGCAAAATAAAAACATTTGCTAACCTGTGCATGCAGTACATTTCCCGTTGAGCAGCCAGTGCAATGAGTGTCTTTCTAAACCCCAGGCGGGAGGGGGTGATGGCTGCCTTCAGATGCTGGGGCTGTGTCATGTGCTTGAGACTAGTTGAGCTGTGAGTAGATAGGAAAGGAAGATGTGGGGCTGATGGGTAGAAATCAGACATCTTTAAGAGAGTAATTTAAAAATAATGTAATTAACAGTCAGGCGTGGTGGCGCACACCTTTAATTCTAACACTCGGGAGGCAGAGGCAGGAGGATCTCTGTGAGCTCGAGGCCAGCCTGAGCTACAAATCAAGTTTTAGGATAGCCAGGACTGTTATACAGAAAAGCCATGTCTCAGGAAAGAAAAATGTAATTAGTTGCCCAAGGATTGGGCAGGCCAGCTGAACAGGTCCTGAGTCCTCCAGCATGAGAAGCAAGCAGGAAGACTGTTGAGGTGTTGAGTGCTGTAGGAATTTTGAGCATCTCTTGAGGGAGGGACGAAGAGTGAGATTGAAGGCCTCCATGGACCCTGAGAGTGTATGGTTCTGTGAGATGTTTTTTCTTTGTCTTACTATTCTGGAGTCCACAAGGGTCGAGGCACCAGCGTCACAGCTGTCAAGGGGACCACTCTGCAGGTGAAAAAGAGATAATCTATGACACTCTATGATGGCTATCTACGACAGTACACGTGAGCTGTCCGCACTTAGCTCCTTGGGAGCAATGTCCTCCCTAAACCACAGGGCTAAGTGTAGTCACAGGACCTGGCTTACCTTATCTGCTGACTCTTCTCCTTGGGGCCGTCATTGTTTTCTTGTTGACCTGGAAGTTTGCTGGGAATGTGCACTGTCTGCTCCTGGCCCTTCTCTTCTCACCCACTTCTTACTAGCTGAACTTTGACTCTACTGGACAGCTTCTGGCCAAGAAACCTTTTGTGTGCTCCTGTTTATATTCAGTAAACATTTGCAAAGTGCCTATTGTGTGTCAAGCCCCCACAGTAGATGCTGGGATGTAGTATCAAGCAACACTTGTTTCTGGCGCTTAGGAAGTTCACAGTTGGGTAGAAAGAACAGAGGATTAGACAACATGACGTGTACTTCTTGTGATAGCAGCAACTACTGGAAGACCCTGCTGACTGGCCTCTAGGAGACAGGAGATGAGTCTGGGGATGCTATTCCCAGCTGTAGTTTTTCAGTGGAGGTCCCTCTTCAAATCTAATACAGTCTCTTCAGGTGCAAATAGAAGTAATTTGGAAGATAATATGGATCCTAGATTTTCTCTCCCTTTGGTGGGTGCTTCATATATAAAAGCATCAAGAACATAAAAACATGAATGCTTGCATCCAAAGAGGGGTATAGTGGTGTGTGTGTGTGTGTGTGTGTGTGTGTGTGTGTGTGTATAGTAATCCTGTCCAGCATAATCAGAATTTTTTAACTGCATAAGAGGTTTGGCAGAATTATTGTACAAAGTCCTTATCTTAAAGAGTAATTGGTCAGGTTGGGAAAAAAATATATTTCATGGAAAGAGAAACAAAATAAAGCCAACTTCATAATGCAAACAGAGTAGCCGGTGCTATATAGAATCAAGGTCAAGACTTTGAGCCCCCCAGAGACCTACAAACAAAACTAAAATGACTTGGATGTATTGGACATTCTAAGACCAAGACCATTAGGGGACAGCAATGAATCAGTCGCTCAACAGCCTAGGCTTAACCTTTGACTCTGCCTGTCTTGGTCTTGCTGCTACCCAAAGGCCTGCCCCTGTCCTTCCCCACCAGGAGTTCTGGATCTCCGTGGACACAGAGTTCCCCTTAGAGTAATGTGCTGTAATCCTCTCAGAAATCAGGGGCTGCACCTTTGCATTAAAGCAAATTTAGTCAGTGAGTGTTTACCTATCCGCACTCTGGGCTTTGGATCATAATAAATCTTAACATACCAACTTGCCCTTTGCTGAGATCCCGTTTTTCTTTAGTAATAGGATTTCCGCCCGGTCTGGCTTCCCTCTGCATCTCTCACTGTGCCAGGGAGGGCTGTTTTGCTGTCGGTAGACAGAAGCCGGGATGAGAGTGACGGGGATTGAGTGGGGATTATAGACCCATCAGTTGGAGCCCAGAGAGAAAATGCTGGGATGAGAAAAGGGATTAATTTTATTTTTATTCCTGTGAGCTTGGGGGAAGTTAGGGGACTGGCAGGAGAGGTCCATATTGTCTTCTCTCCCTCCCCGGTGCTTCCTTCCTATGCTGTTATTCTTGCACCGCTCCCCAGATTCATTCTTTGCAGGATTCTTTCATTCCCTAACTGCAGCCTAGTCTAGCCCAGCCATTGCATGAGCTTTGTGTTGTTTTGCAACTAAGTAAGTTAGTGTTTTTTTTTTTTAAATGTATTACCACTGAGTAGGTTTAAAACCTACTAACATTATCTTTTTTTTTTTTTCTAACACAGTCTAGTCCTGGCTCTCCTGGAACTCACTGTGTAGACCAGGCTGGCCTCGAACTCAGAGAGATCTGCCTGCCTTTGCCTTCTAACTGCAGGGATTAAAGTCGTGTGCCTCTGTGCACAGCTTCACTAGTCTTCTTCATGAATTTCTCTTTGTATTCTAAGTCATCTCTTTAAGGCTGGTGACTCAAATACTTGTCATGTGAACTACGGCAAGTATCTCTTATTGAGCAGATTATGACTGGGCAGGATTTTGGGTTGATGCCTGGCACACCTTCTCTCCAGTCCTCTCAGTTCCACAAGGGGAGGTGGCAATGTCTGCCAGTTCTGCTTTACAGGTGAGGCTTGGGTTTGATTGAGATATGTCCTCAGCCGGGAAGTGGTGGGATCAAGAATGAACCTGTCTATTTTGCTTCTTATCTCCCCACACTGTATCAGACCACAGACTGCCTGTGTACCTCCTTCCCCCAAGCCATAGGAGATCGTGAAAGGCCTCTGGGGTCCCAGCACCCAGCATCCTGCATGGTAGTCACATGTTACACCTTCTCTGTCTGCTGGTCCGCATCAGCTTGACTCTTACACACTGACACATCCCTTACTCATTATTATGGTTGACGTTTCTTGTTCCACTCCCTGTGGTAGGTGATACTTTACCTGATTGGAGTAGAACATTTACTCAGGGAATCCATAACTTAGCTAATGAAGCCAGAAGTCACTTGTTCATCCCCAAGGTCAATGAATTCCAAGGGTCTTCCCTTTATCAAAACTCTAGTGTCAGGATGTCACAGAGGCTGTCTAAGTGAAAACCTCATTTTTCCCCTGGTAAATTACTTCTCATCCCCTAAGGCTAGGCTGTGGCATCATCACCATGGGAACGCTTCCCAGGTTAAGTACGTAACTGCGCATTCCCTGATGTCCTCATTTATTTATTTTGATGATACAAACATAGCCATATGGTGCTTGTATTGCAGTTTCAGAAGCTTCCAGTCCTGTCAGGTCTGGAGCCCTGGAAGAAAGCGGACCACACACATACGTCATTTATTTCCTTCCCAGTTGAAGTGTAAACCACTGGGTACTAAGCCATTCAGTAAGTGGATGGAGTTACGCCGTTGACTGCTTTACTTCTAAGCAGAGTGTGTAGTTGCCGACGGTCCTTGTCTTAGTCTCCTTTGTGTATGGCCCTCTTCAGCTTTCTCCCACCACTGTCTTTCCTGTTAGGTCACCTGCTTTGTGGCCTTTGGCTGTTTCTGTGGCAACATTTCCCAGTGTGTGGAGACAGAGTGAAGTTCAGCTCCCACCTAAAGAGATTAGTAGAGTGTGTACTGTCTGGGTATGCCAGCTGTCTGGGTTAGGGCAGCTTGGTGTGGCATGAGGTTTGTTTAGTTCTTTAAATTCTTTCTTTTAAAATGCTTTCCGATTCATCAAGGATAAGACAGAGAGATCCTTTCTACTCATCCAGTTGCACCCCTGTTAACGTCTCTCTTGTACATTCATCAAACAAAAAAAGTGATACTGGCACAAGATTCCTCACTAAGCACCAGGCTTTCTCTGGGTGTTTTTGTTATACCACTAAAAATCCCTTTTCTGTTCTAGGATTTAAGCCAGGACACTTCATTGTGTCCACTTCTCATGCTTCCTCAGCTTCCTCTGTCCTGACACAGTTTCTTGGTCCTTCCTGGTTTGTCATGACTTTGTTGGCATGACATCCACTTTACAGTTGGAAATGCATGCTGGGCCAGGACTGCATGCTGCAGCTGGAGTGGGGGGAGGGGTAGGTTGAGAACAGGTTCCCCTGGCTCGAAACACAGCTGTTGGCACGGTAGCTGGCATCTTTCAGCATTAGTTCCTGGAAGATAGTGCAGGGATTGCATGCCGTGGTAGATAGGAAGTGCACACGTTAGGAGAGCCTTCCTCTCAGTGCTCAGTCAACGCTGCCTGCTCGGCTGGGATGTGATGCTATAGAAGGATCATGCTGGGAAAGAGGATAGGGAAAGGAAGGATCCAGCAGATTCGAGGAGGGAAGACCTTGTCCGTTTCTTCCTCCTCTCTGGACTGGAGGGAGAGGAAGAGAGTCAGAGATAGGAGGCTGGGTCAGGGGTTGAAAGACCTAAAGGGAAGCTGAGCTCAGAAGGAGGAAGAAGAGTTTTCTGTCCTGGCTTCAAGGATGAGAGTGAATGTAGGGTGTGGTGTTCTCACTCAGACTGGTCTTGCTGGAAATTTCCTCTGGGTAAATCAACTCAGTTTTCTCAAATGTTTTTTTGCATGCACTCTCTTAGAAGCTCCCCTCTCTGAAAGGCTCTCATGTTTGGGTGAGGTTGGGCACCCTGTCTTCTGTGTATAGTTTCTCATTATAATCGCTGCCCCCCTCCTCATGTGGTACTGTAGTCATCTCTTTGCCCTGCTGTCTCCCGGTTTAGCCGGAGAGAACCTGGAGAGCCAGGGATGCTGAGTTTGCCTTGTGAGTCTCCAACACTTGGACCATTACTTGGCAAGCGTCAGATGTTCTTCCTGTACGAAGAATGCAGGAACACATAAGCCTGTAGGGGAGGAGGAGAGTCTTTTGGGTGTGGTGGTTGGTTATGAAACCTTGAGATCCTCCTCCAAGTTAATGCAGTAATGAAGCTTAGATCATATCAGAGAGAAGTCCAGAATGAGCATTGTTCCTTATTAGCCCGGTGATTCTGAAGGAATTAACCTTCCTAATTTTTATAGCTGTAACGTCTACCCAGAAGGCCTCCCTTCATCTCCTTCCTCTCATGAAAATGTTCAGTGTTCTACTCTGGATCTAGCTTAGGTCTTGAGAAGCAAAATCAGGTGGTAGTAACTCAGCATGTGGGAATGGGATTTCAGTGTTTAACAAACAGAATGGAAGGCATTTTGAGACATATATAGAAGGTTAATAAATATTGACCCTATACTAAGACCCAAGAAACGATTCAATTCCATAAGCTATGAGTCAGTGATAGTCTTAGAGTGACAGTATAGCAATAGTCTTCCAGTTTACTCTTGTAGGAATTTCAATAGCTTCTTTCTAAATAACACAATAAAAGTCAAAACAGAAAGGACAAAGTATTAAATGAATGATAGTAAGAGTGGTAAATTTGTGAGAGAGTTGCTGGAGCACAGACCAGAGAGTCTTGTTTCAAACTCATACAGAAGAAAAGTGAAAGGCTTCAAATACAATGAACTGAATTCCGATTGTCTGAATTTCCCTCCTCACCCATCACTTCTGAAAACTGGCATTGGAGTCGCACGGAATGGGTGCCCCGTGCTGCTCTGCGCACTTCGCGTGTAATAGCTAATAGGAATTTTGTGATCAGAGTATTCTGGCCATGTTACAGCTGAGAAAACTGAGGCAGGTCTTCACCACAGAAGCCAGATGTACCAGTGTCTCCATATTCACGGACAGAGGCAGGGATACAGGCACGATACCCCTTTCACATGAGGATACAGGCCCATCTAGCTTAGTTTTATGGATGTTGTAGCATCCTCTAAAATAGGTGAAGATTTGTCATTGAGACTGCAGAGAGGCGCTTTCAGGGGCAGGCAGAGGCTCCCATGGCTCTGCTAGAGTAGAGTCCTAATGATGCCATTCAATGTCTAAATTGCTTTGGATGAGTTAATTAACCTAATTAGCAGTTACCCTATCTGTAAGTGGGGAAAGTAATATTTGTCCCTCAGGGTTGGTGTGTGACTTAAATAACACGTTTGAAGTCATGGAAGTACCTGTGACAAATATACAGAGTTATCATCTACTGTCATTGCTGTGACAGATATACATAGTTATGTACACGTTTGAAGTCATGGAAGTACCTGTGACAAATATACAGAGTCATCATCTACTGTCATTGCCATGACAAAGTACGAGCGAGAGTTCTGGGGACTTTGGCTCTTGACATCTAACTGGCTGGTTTTGAACTAATCTGATGATGACTGTATTCCTCGGTGTCTCCTCCTTTCAGGTAGAGCCAATGTTTTGCCTTCAGGTAGAACAAGACGTTGAAAGGAAAAGCAGGAGGCACACCTCGGGTATCATTGTCTCCCGATTTCCTCTTTATGCAGAAGATGAAACTCAGTGAAAAGAGGAAGTGTTCTCTCAGGGACGGTTTGTTAATAAAGAAAATTGTCCATGGGAGAACTGAGCATTGGAAAAGGGTCATCTGATTTTTCAGTGGAGGAACAGAGCACTGGGTACCCACTGAGAGCCCACATACTCACTTAGAATTTCTGAGTCTTTAATCAAAGAAGAGGGGCAGGGTACTCAGGTTGGGCCACCGTATGCCCTGTATGCATGTGTCCATATGTCTGGGGCCCTGTGAATGGTGAGTGGTGTCTGTCTTTGGGAGTTCCCAGACCCTGGTTCTAGAGGAGGCAGCTTTCGAGAAGTGGGCAGCAGGGATAAGAAAAGGGGGATGTCATCGTCCCTCTGAATCACACAGGTCGGGAGAAAACTGGGTTTATAGAGCAGAGTCTGTGTGTGGAGTAAAGGACTGTTTCAACCAGGGGAGAAGATAGAACAATTCATGTTCCGTGCTTGCTAGGAGGGCGCCTTTCCCCAGTCCTTTACTAGCCCTCTAAGTCTAGTCCCCTCTCCTCTCTTGATTCATATCTCTACTCCCTTCTTAGCTGCTGTCTACTTTAGTGATTTTCCACCTCCCTCCCTTCCTCTCTTCCCTCTCCCAAGTCCCAGTGAAGGAAAGACTGCACACTGAAGAGGCGGTGGGGCCCTGGAGTCCCCCTGCTGGGCTCCCCTTACTTGAAGATGCTGGGCAGTTCTGAGGAACATGGGAGGTATCCTGGGAGTTCTCCCAGGCCACAGTGGAGAGCTCAGCTCCTTACTTGGTGAGAAAAACCAATGTTTAATAAAGACATGTATTGTGTCCAAGGCCTACAGCTCCAATTTCACAGCACAGGGTATATTCTGCATGCCTGGGTTGCCAATTTCTTGTTCCAGGCTGCTGGTGGTGGTAGCCTTTGAGCAGGGAGCACTGCAGTAAGAAGGGCTTAGGATAGAGGCCTGATGCCCAAGCTGTGGGCTCTGTACCAGTAGCTGCAAGACCTTGACTGACTTAACTTCAGACCTCTGGTTTCTAAGCTACAGCATGTAGATGGAATTTGTAGATATGATGTGTAAAAACTGGTAAGGGTGCCTGGCCACCAACTACCTAGTAGTGGCTATAGGGGGCAAATAAATTTATCTGTTATATGAGCTGATGAAGAATGATCTTTAGTCAGACAGACAGAGGGTGGTAGAGAAGGCCTCTGAGAAAAAGACAATCTGCAGAATTATAGTTAAGTAGTTTGAGGTTACATTCTAGGCTCCTCAACTACTGTGCAGAAGGAGTCACCATTTGCCTTTGTCTTTGATATTTGGAGTACACTAGGCTTGAGAAGGGGAGATGAATCCTCGGGTAACTTGCTATTTCCTGAGTCGTTGGTGATATCTTTCATCTCCCCACAGGAGAAGTTATCAGGAGGAAGTGAGTGGCTGGGCTTGTGGTTCTCCTGCACACTTTTCTTCCCGTGGTTGAACTTTCAGTTACTGTAACGTCTTCATTACCACATGTCTTGATTCTTTGATAGTGATGTTGATGTTCTCTTGGTTAGGCTTAGTCATGTGAGTCAAGGATAAAGGTCAGAGTGTGTTTTCCTTGCCTCTGCCGGGGTTTGGGTGCAGACCCCGAGGAACCCGGATTTACCACAGCCACTGGTATCAGAAGAAAAAGAGCCCCTTCCTGGGGTACTTCATAGAGACGCCAGAGGATGGTTCTGGGTCCAGTGATGTCAGGTGACACATGACCATGGCCTTTTCTTTGCATTTTCTGTTGCAGGTTAAATGTTGTTGTTACTTTATGTATTTAGAGGCTATACATGGGAAGAGCTCTGTCTGAGAAGATGGACATCCAGAATCTATAGTAACCCCATTAGTGTTGGGCACTCTTAACGTTGCGTTTAGCTCCAAAAGCCCTGTTTTACTGTTGACCCATATTTTTGTCCCATAGAAAACACACAGAGGTCTATATTAATTATAAACTGATTGGCCAATTATATCAGGCTTCTTATTAACTAATTCTTATATCTTATATATCTGTGTTAGCCATGTGGCTTGGTGCCTTTATTAGTGAGGCAGTCACATCTTGCTTGCTCTGTGACTGGCTTCCTCTGTCCTGGATTACGACTGCAGACTGAGCTTTTCTCTTCCTAGAATTTTCCTGTTCTCGTTGCTCCTCTACTTCCTGCCTGGTTGCCCTGCCTATACTTCCTGTGTGGCTACTGGCCAATCAGCGTTTATTTAAAATACAAGTGACAGGGTACAGACCATTGTCCCACAGGATTTTACCTTAAAGACCCTTAGACTTACAGTAAGGCTATTAAGAAGTAGCATTTATGTACAGTGCTTTATTGAGCACACACACACATACACACATATATGCGCACACATATACACACACAAATATATTCACATGTACATATACACATATATGTTATATGTGCATTATATATAGTCTATATATAGATTATATAGCTTTATTGAGCTCATTTATGTATATACTACATAATGTATACATAGTGGCTATAATGACACTATATAGTATATAGACACTATAATGCAATATAACATGTATATACATACACAGTCACACATATAGACATATAGACACTATAAATATAATGTATATATGACTATGTCTATATACATATACAATTAGACATATAGTCACTATATACATTACACAGTATCTTTATATGTCTATTTACATATTTATGACTATATATGTATATATACATATGTAGTCACTACTATATGTATATGTATATACACATATACAGTCACTATACATATACACACACACACACACACAGAGTCATAGGGTTTCTGTTACTGTGAGGAGATACCATGACCATGGCAATTCTTATAAGGGAAAACATTTAATTGGTATTGGCTTACAGTTTCAGATATTTAGTCCATTATCATCATGATGGGACATGGCAGCATGCAGGCAGACATGCTGAGAGTCCTATATCTTGATCTGCAGCCAACATATTTGAGACCTCAAAGCCTGCCTCCACAGTGACACACTTCCTCCAACAAGGCCACACCTATTCCAACAGGACCATACCTTCTAATAGTGCAACCCTCTATGAGTCTAGCACGAGTCTGTGAGGGCCATACCTATTCAAACCAACACACACACACACACACACACACACACACACACACACACGAGCTCCATGAAGGACCATGGTACTGGTAGAAAGCCCAGTAGCAGGAGTAAACATGACATGTGCAGGAGATGTAGGATCAGGTTGGTTGTGACAGAAAGTGCTTGGTACCAAACAGGGAGACTGTGACTCTTAAGACAGGCATAGTCATCTTCTAAAGCATTTTAAAGAGCAGAACTTTGATTTTGTCCAGTGATACATTATATATATTATATATGGGAGATATTTGGATTGGAAAAGAGATGAAGTGGTTGGGCAGGTTGTTGCAGTGGCACAGAGCCTGCTACTCAAGCAAGGTCCTGTGTCATAGTTTCTGCTTTATAGATGAAGGAAAGGAGGCTCAGAGATGTTAAACCATGTTTTAGGGGTTCAGTAACTATCATGTGATAGGACCACATTATAATCCTGGTTTATGTTGCCCCAGCAGAACTATCTTACAGTTGCAGCCTTTAGGAAGGGGACGGGGATGGTCTCTTCCTCCTCACAGGGGTTCTGTTTTTCTATGCTTACATCTTTAATGCTAGGTGATGTGGAAATTGACACCTGGCAGGTGCTGGTTAGGGGGCGGAGCTCGGTATTGTGCTAAAAGATTTCCATATGTGATTTCTTCAGTTGTCATATAAGTAATAAAGTGTGTGGTGTTAGTATCAACAACGTTTTTAAAAAAATTAGGCATGTGTGGTGCCTGAGCGAGGTCTCACAGCTTGAATGGTGACAGGTGCTGGACTGAGTTTGTAGGTCACCAAGGACTATCTTTTCTTTTCCTAGTTCACTTTCTCACAGGTGGACCGGCCATTTGTCTCAAGTTGCTCAAAGCCGAGAGCCATTCTGGGCATTTGGCAGTCCTTGTGCACTATCTAGTCTTAGAAGCTCATGTTATAATAACCATTAAGTGGCCATTGTTTCCAGCTTCTGGAAACGATCCTTGGTGGCTCACTGCTGTCTGTTACTCCAGTACCAGTAGATACAATGTCCTCTACTGCTGTCCATGGGCACTATATGCAAGTGTTACACAGGCATGCATGCAGGCAAAGCAGATTAGTAAATCCTTTAAAAAAGGATGTTCTTGACCAAAGCCTACTAACTTCATCGAGAAAGAATGACTTTGTGTTTTCAAGGAAATATGCAGGCATCTTCCCTGGAGAGAAGATCCTGTTGAGACCTCTGAGAAGGTTGGGTGTTTGAGTAATGGAACATTTTGTCTCAAACATTAGAAACTGATATGTGAATTGAGGCTGCAGGCTACTGTGAATGCATTCATCTCAAAGCGATTCAATTTCTGTTAAATACTGGGAAACATGAAATGAATTATTGACAGGTGTCTTAGTCACTGTTCTACTGCTGTGAAGAGACATCATGACCAAGTCAACTCTTATAAAAGAAAACATTCAATTGGGGGCCTGCTTACAGTTTCAGAGGTTTAGTTTGTTATCATCATGGTGGATCATGGTGGGGAATATGGTGGCACTCAGGCGGACATGGTGCTGGAGAAGTAGCTGAGAGTTCTATGTCCAGATCTGTAGAGAGAGAGAGAGGAGAGGAAGAGGGAGAGGGAGAGGGAGAGGGAGAGAGAGAGAGAGAGAGAGAGAGAGAAAGGGTGACTGGTATAAGCTTTTGAAACCTCAAAGTCTAGCTCCCTTGACACATTTCCTTCAACAAGGGCACACCCAGCCCTTCTAATCCTTTCAAATAGTGCCACTCCCTGATGTCTAAGCATTCAAATATATGAGCCTATGAGGGCTGTTCTTATTCAAATACCACTACAGCAGTTATGGTGTTGCCCTTTGATTGCAGATGATAAGGCTCATGAGCAACAGAGCCCTTGAGCTAACTGAAGAATACAAGGGGAGATCTGCAGATTCTGCCTGCAGTCAAGGGAAGTGGGGCTCAGGAGAAGAGGGTGCCGCCGTTGGTTCACTAGGCTCCATTCCCTTCAGGAGAGGAGGATACCGCCATTGGTTCACTAGGCTCCATTCCCTTCAGGCTCTTCTCACAGCACAGATTCCTTAGGGAGCTTGAGTGATCCCATGGCCTCCCCAAAATCAGGTAGGAAGGGTGAAAGAGCTTTCCCTGGAAGGGACGCTGGGCTGGCAGGCAGACACACCAATGAATGTATTCTAACAGATACGCATGGTAACCTTGATCTCCGGGGATTTATGATCACTGATGACAGTAGGCTATGGTGGTTGCTATGGAGGGTCTTTACAGAGTGGCAGGAGTTTAGGGGAGGTTTTGAATTTTGCATGGGAGAGACAGGTATCAGGATGTCTGAAGTGAATTTGAAGATGACTGGACAGATGTATTTTTGGTTAGAATCCTGTGTGGCAGCATGGGAAGAAAGATATTACATTGAAGGGAAGGATGTGTCTAGGGACTGGAAGGATTCTCAAGTGGTTGATCTCAGGAATGCACTGGGGGAGAATGTGCCTGTGGCTGGACTTTAAAGGCCCTTGTGTGCTGTTTTGGGTAGAGGGATTTTGGTCCTAGGAAATAAGCTGTCATTATATGATCTTGGGTGTCAGGAGGATGTAATCAGTTGAGTTTTTTAGGAGATAGCGGTGGACTGAGTAGGAGGACCCTCAGATTCAGCCCCTCTCTTGAAGGTAGCTATTGAGTTTGGGAGCTGACTGTCTCAGAGCAGACAGAAAATCAGCTGCTGGGAAGACCCTTGGAGAGATTTCCCAGGGCCACAAATTTCTGTGGAAATTGTTCAGATTTGTGGGGGCGGTGACAGGTAATGTGGGCCTGGCCCTTTCCTTTGCTGGTGGAGTTTCCAACCGTTGAGGGTGGTGTAGAAGGCTGAATGCTGTTGAAGGGCATGATGAAGCCAGTGTAGGGGCTCCTCTGCCCCAGCTCCACTCTCAAAGGTCAGTGTTCTGAGTGCTTAGAAGCCAGCAGTCCCTGTATAGCCCTGGTCTGGGAGAGAGCAGTCAGGAGGAATGTGGAAACAGAGCAGGCTTTTGTTGCTGGGTGAGAATGGAGTCACTTCTACTTAGCCCTTTTGTAATTCTGAGGAGGAAGGCAAATGAGGTTGAGAAGGTTTGCACCTGGGGAAGAACTTCCTTCCCGGATAGGGAACAGCACGCTCTTCTTTGCAGTAGGTGGTTTCTAAACACAGGAACATCTTTACTCCAGCTGTGAGGCTCAGCAGCTCAGGCTTTGAAGGAACTGCTTGGAACTTGTTTAAACAGCTTTTGTAGGGTTAGAATCTGCCTGCTACTAAACCTTTCTTAGTTTTAGGTTCTACAGATAGAGTAAATTACTGAAATCCTACCATTAGTAGCAACAAGGTTGGTCTGGCTGTGGAGTTTAGTGACAGAGCACTTTCCTAGTTCCTTTTTTTTTTTTTTTTTTTTTTTTTTTTTGGTTTTTCGAGACAGGGTTTCCCTGTGGTTTTGGAGCCTGTCCTGGAACTAGCTCTTGTAGACCAGGCTGGCCTCGAACTCACAGAGATCCACCTGCCTCTGCCTCCCGAGTGCTGGGATTATAGGCGTGCGCCACCACCGCCCGGCTTCCTAGTTCCTGTGAAGTCCTAGGTTTTGACACCCCCCCTCCCCCAGTATAAAATAAAGCAAAACAAGACAAATGAACAACCAAGGCCCTAATGTTGAGTATATAGCATACTAGATCCTGTGCAGATGTTATGTGTTCATTATCTCATTTGTTTATTATGATTTTTTGGCAGATGGGGTTCCTCTTTGTATCTGTGATGTTACCCAACTGCTTTGTAGACCAGGCTGACCTCAAACTCAGAGATCCATCTGCCTCTGCCTCCTCAGTACTGGGTAGGTTTAAAGGTACTATGGCCCAGATAATCTCACTTATTTCTTAGCTAATTTTATAAAGTAGTGCTATTAGTTTTTGACAGTTAAGGAACCCCAGGCTCAACAAGCTGAGTAGTAACTTGCTTGTCCCTTCCTTCCTACTTTGTACAAAGTCAAGAGGTGGTAGAGTTTGGATTTAATTACAGACAAATTAAATTTTTATTCATTTTAAAGAAAATTATATATGATATAATTATATATAGAGAGATGCATAGGCATGCATGCGTCTATCACCTATCTATGTATCTTGTCTATGTGTGTATGTATGCTTAAATATAACTCTGTCAATAACAGTGGCTGTTGGTTGTGTCTTTCTTCTCACTCTGGCCTGCTCTGGTCTCTTACAGAAGCAGCTGACACAGGATGACGACACTGAGGACGTTGAGATCGCTATCGACAATACAGCCTTCATGGATGAGTTCTTTTCTGAGGTGGGCAGCCTTCCTGTGGTTTTTTTCCTGAATGTCTACAAGGAAACACAGTTTCCTCAGTAAGAATAAAGAAACCTCAGATCTTTCAGTGCTGGCAAGGGAACAGATGGGCAGGCAGAATTGTTCCAGGGAGATTCTGTTTTCAATTCTTGGGAGTATCTAGACTTTACATCTTACTAAGGAAGTCAGGAGACAGAGGCTGGAGAGATGGCTCAGTGGTTAAGACTACTTGCTGTACTTCAAGAGCAGCAGTTCTGACTCTGGGGGTCAGGACCCCAGGCTGAACCACCCTTTCACGGGGGTCACCTAAGACCAGTGGGAAACACAGGTATTTACATGGTGATTCATCACAGTAGCAAAATTACAGTTATAAAGTGGCAAGGAAAATAATGTTATGGTTGGGAGTCGCCACAGCGTGAGCAACTGTATTAAAGGTCACAGCATTAGGAAGGTTGAGAACCACTGCTCTAGAGGAGCCAGGGTTGATTCCCGGCACCCACGTGGTGACTCACACCATCTGTAATTCCAATGCCAGGAATCCCGTGCCTTCTTTCTGCCCCTGTGGGCACCAGGCTTGCACCTTGTACACATCATATACATGCAGACAAAATGCTCATACACATAAAATAAAATAAATAACTAAACAATTTTTAAAAGGTAAGCAGAGGGTAAATTATATATAATTGAAGATAGACTTGAGAAGTCTTAAGTACATGACTTTTTTTTAAAGTTTTTTTTTTATATTTTTTAAAAAGGAAAGCAATCTTTTTTTCATTTTACATACCAATACCAGTTTCCACTCCCTTCCCTCCTCCCATTCCCACCCCCCTCCTCCATCCAATCCACTCCTCAGAATGGGTAAGCACATTGCTTTGGGGAAGGTCCAAGACCCTCTCTACTATATCTAGGCTGAGCAAGGAATCCATCCAAATAGAATGAGTTCCCAAAACGCCAGTACAAGCAGTAGGGATAAATCCTGGTGCCACTGCAATGGCCCCACAGTCTGTCCCGGCCATATGACTGTCACCCACATTTAGAGGGTCTAGTTTGGTCCCATGCTGGTTCCTTTCCTGTCTGGCTAGAGTTGGTGAGCTCTCATTAGCTCAGATAAACTGTTTCAGTGGGTGAACCCATCATGGTCTTGACCTCTTTGCTCATATTCTCATTCCTCCCACTCTTCAACTGGACTTCAGGAACTCAGCCCAGTGCTCCATTGCAGGTCTCTGCCTCTGCTTCCATCAGTTGCTGGATGAAGGTTCTAAGGTGACATTTATGATATTCATCAATCTGACTACAGGGCAAGGCCAGTTCAGGCACCCTTTGCTCTATTTCTTAAGGTCTTAGCTGGGGTCATCCTTGTGGATACCTGGGAATTTCTCTAGTGTCAGATTTCTTGCTAGCCCCATAATGGCTTCCTCATACTACAAGGACATTTGTACAACTATGTTTATAACAGCATTATTTGTTACAGCAAGAACTTGGAAGCAACCTAGATGCCCCTCACCTGAAGAATGGATAAAGAAAATGTGGTACATTTACACAATGGAGTACTACTCAGTAGTAAAAAACAGTGACGTCTTGAAATTTGCATACAAATAGATGGAGGTAGAAAAAAAAATCCATCCTGAGTGAGGTAACCCAGACCCAGAAAGATGAACATAGTATGTACTCACTCGTAAGTGGATACTAGCTGTAAAGCAAAGGATAATAAGCCTATAGTTCATGACCCTAGAGAAGCTAAGTTATAAGGTGAACCCTAAGGAAAACATATATTTATCCACCTGAAAAGGGGAAATAGAAATGACCCCCTGACAAAATTAGAAGCCTGGGGGTATGGGGAGAAGGGAGGGCAGAAGAGGAAGAGGAGGGGAGAAGGGGAGGGAGGAGAACTTGAGGGAATGGGATAGTCGAGATCGAGGATGGAGAGGGATGAGAACAAGGAAAGAGATATTTTGATTGGGGGAGCCATTATGGGGCTGGCAAGAAGCATGACAACATTTTAATGATGTCTTTTCTTATTTAAAATTATATAAATACATTGTCAACCTTAGGGCCACAGCTAGGAGTAAAACCAAATTATTGCTTCTTTAGGCCTTTGATTCATATTGGTGAAATTTGTTGTTTCTTATAATTTTCCTAAATGTCTTAATTCTAGTGGTGATAGAGAGAACAAGATGCTACTGGCTTGTGTTTGTAAAGTCACATGTGCCTACAGATTCATGTGTACTTTGGGCATGAAGAGGGCCTTACAGGGTTGAATTACAGCAATATGGAGTAGTAGAAGCATGGTGGGGGGGGGGGCAGGAGTGTATCAAGACCAGAAATGCTGGCTTCGGAACTGAGAATCCTTAGGTTCAGATCTCCGTTCACTTCTGACCAGCTATTGATTTAGCCTGCCAGGCCTGTTTTCCTTATCTGTAAAGTGGGATCAGTTATACAATGATTCCCATAGGGTGATATTGGTTGGGTTACTAAGCAGCAGGGCAGGAGTTGGGCGTGGCTGTTTGGTCAATAAGAGTACTCATTCTGGATGGCAATGTAAGAAGCCATAAACCTCTGTGATCATGTATTTGAGAAATTTTCTTTTTTTCTGTCAGAAATGTATTTGTTTAAAGATACTGCTGTTTTCTTAATTTACTTACATTTATTTTGTGTGTGTGTGTGTGTGTGTGTGTGTGTGTATATATATATATATATATATATATATATATATATATATATATATATATATGCCTCTGTACATGTATAGGCCAGAGGATGACTTGACTTCAGGGAGTTGGTTCTTTCTGGCCACAGGGGCCCGAGGAATCTAACCTGGGTGACGGGAAGTCTCTTTACCCACTGAGCCATTTTGCTGTCCGTCTCTCAGATATTTAGAGTGCACATATCTTCCTAAAGGCTCCAAGAAGTCCCGTAGTGAAGAATCTTGCTTTCTAGGCTCTCTCGGTGTTTACCTTTCACAGACCTGACGTGGAGCTTTTATTAGTAAGGTTGAGTGGAAAATGTATCATTAAAGCTTTCTTTTGGGGAGTCTTCCTTAGTTTGGGCTGCTATCACAAAGTACATAGTTTGGATGGCCTGTAGATAATAGAAACTTTCTTGCTTGGTTCTTGAGCCTAAAAGTTTGTGTTCAGGGTTCTAGCATTATTGGATTATGTTGGGGTCCTTCTTCTAAACTGCAGAGTATTTCAGCTTCCTGTGGTCCCACAAAGTGGAAATAGACAAAGACAGCTAATCCCACTCATGAGGAATCCATCTTCATGACCTAGTAACCCACAAAAGCCCCACATTTAAATTCCTTTACATTAAGAATCAATGTTTGGCTGGGTGGTGGTAGCACACACCTTTAATCCCAACACTTGGGAGGGAGAGGCAGGTGGATTTCTGTGAGTTCAAGGCCAGCCTGGCCTACAAAAGCTAGTTCCAGGACAGGCACCAAAGCTACAGAGAAACCCTGCCTTGAAAAACCAAAAACAAGAAGCAAAACAACAGCAGCAACAACAACAAAAATAAATAAATAATCAATGTATGAATTTGTGGGGGCACGGCATTCAGTTCATTATAGGTGCACTTAGAAAATGAGACTATTTTGCTGGGGATACAAAGCATATTTCTCTCTCTCTCTCTCTCTCTCTCTCTCTCTCTCTCTCTCTCTCTCGTATATGCTTGTGCACGTTTGTGCATCTGTGTGTGGAGACTGGAGGATGACCTCAGGGTGAGCCTCAGAAATATCCACCTCTTTTGAGAAATTGTCTTTCATTGGCATAGATCTCACCAGTTAGGCTAACCTGGCATCTACCTGTCTGTGCCTTCCCAGTGCTAGGATTACAGACATGCCTCTCTCTATACCTTGGGTTCTTATCTGAGTTCTGGGGAACTGAACTCAGCTTCTTAAGTTTACAAGGCAAACACTTTACCAACTGAAACTTTCCCCACAACCTCAAGCATGTTTATTTCTTTACGCTACTTGTATTCATACATTCATCAAACAGACATTTAGAGAGTGACCCTGCAAATTTGGCATCGTGAGGTCTTTTCTGTTAGTCTGAGATGAGAAACACAGCGTTGGCATTTGAAGCATCTGAGTCGTACTTACAGAAGAGGCCAAGTTCTCTAGAGCTGGCTAGGAGGGTGTGTGTGGATGGAGCAGTAGGAGCTACAGGAGGACCAATCTTGAAGCACAGGAATTTGCTGCTTGGACTTGAGTTTTGTCACTTTCAAAGTGATTATAATTTAGAAATCTAGGCATGAGGTCAAAGCCGCAGGCTGAGAACTTCTTAACTCCTTCAGTAGGGCATTTGTATGAGAGGGAAGTAGGCAAACTGGTAGATTCTGATTTCTAGGCTCTTCCAGGAGTGAAGCTGGTCACTTGGTGATTTACTTTTTGACCTCTCTGTCCCATTTCCTTTCCTGCACTTTGCCCTTTCTTGCTTGAGCTACAGTAAAATGTATATAGTATATAGACTAGCAGATTTATATAACATGTATCTGTATACTGTACTCTGTTTGAAGCCACCTTCCCTACTATGCCCTTCCTTTTCTACTTGGTCCTTCTTCTAAGTTCCTAGTAGTGCTTCATCTACCTTCATCTCTTCTGTGTGTGTATTTATGTGTGTGTGTATAAATTCTGTATGAAAGAAAACATACCTAGTTGACTCTCTGAGACTACTTTAATATGATTTTTTTTCACTTAACATGATGACCCCTAGTTCCATCAATTTTCCTATAAATGACAGTATTTTATTCTTTATGACTCAATATTCTGCTATACATACATTTTAAGAATCTGTTCATCAGTTGGCAAGTATTTGGGCTCATTTTCTGTCTCGGTAACTGTGACTGTTGCCACAGTCATCATGGGTGTGAGCTGTCTCTACTGCGTGCTGACATCATTTCCTCCATGTGTATTTGCGGGAGTGGTGCAGCAGGGTCGTAAACCAGTTCTGATTTTAGCTTTTCGAGGGACTGCCATACTGTTTTCCATAGTGGCTGTACTAATTTATATCCTACCCACAGTGTATTTCCTTTATCCACCATGTTTGTTTTTTTTATGATTGACATTCTGATTAGGGAAGATTAGTGTTTCGGCTTAGTTGATTTGAGAATATTTTCTTAGAAAACTTGTTTTTATTGGTCAGTCAATTTCTGAGATCATACTTTTTATACTTCCATAAAAGGAAGCTGAAAAACTAAGTCATGATAAAAACCCTTTAGGGACTAGGAGTTTAGGAGAGGCAAAGACTAGTTCTTAAGCAGCAGAAGAAAACATCTCACTTTGCCTTTCAACTCACCTAGCCACAGTCTGCCGGGACTTTCTGTTTTCTGTCATTTCAATTCCATTGGAGAATTAGGTTCAGGAGAAGAGGCCTTTGATGCCTTCAAAATAACTACCACTTGCTCGGTGAAATGGCTCAGTGGTTAAGGTGCTTGCCATGCAAGTCTGAAGACCACAGCTCAGATTCCCAGGACCCATGCAAATGCCACGTAGGCGTGCTATCCACCTGTAATTCTAAGCCTCGGAAGACAGAGATAGGGATCCCTAGAGTAAGCAGCCATGTCCATGGATGCTGGGTTTGATTGAATGACCCTGCCTCGATGAATAAGGTGTCATAGGGATTGAGGATGATTCCCAACATATACCTCAGGCCTCCACATGCATTTGCACCCATATGTGTTCATACTCTTGCAAACGCAAGTACGCATAACACACATTTATGCGTGGAAATGGAAGCAGACAAATGCAACTTGTTCCTTACAGTGAGATGACTGTGGTTAATATCATGTGGTGATTCTAATTGGCAGCACCTACCATCAGGAGTAGGTGACTTGATGTTCTTAGATTTTTGTGAGTGACTACATTAAGATTGCTGTAGGATTCAATGAGACACACTTTTAAAGGGCAGCCTGGTGCCTGGCGTATAATCAACGAGCAGTTGTTATTGCTGTTGGTATTTATTGTTATCATCTAACATTCATTATGTCATTATGTACTTGATGTGCTGTAAGCTTGTTCAAGGTCATAAAATGCTAAGAGGTGGAGCTGAACCCTGGACTTGTGCTATCTGATACTAATTTTTAAAGTTGTATTATCGAGGGTTTCATATTGCTGACAGATGATTGGTAAATAGTCTGAGAACCAACAGATAGTAAAAAGGCACAAGGGATGCATTAGCCTCAAATTTAGTGGTGATTTGAAAAGCCTGCTTTTGGGTTGGCTTATTTCATCAGCAATGCTTCTATTCACTGTATAAAAAGCTCCGGATAAGGAGTTGTGGTCAATTTCCTGTTGGTTAATTGTTGCAGTGCTGATGTTCCTTTCACTTTGGGATAAGGCAGAGAGGCACAGTGGGTGCTGAGGTTTCTTCTGCATCTGCTGCCCCCTATATACATCTGTTTCAGGGGCCATGGTGTGCAGACAGCTGTGCCTGTGAATGGAGCTGATGTGTACTGTTGCTGATAGTGCTTTATCACAAAACTATAAACTATTGGAAATCTGTAAACAGGAACTGCTTTTTTGTTTCCTGGCCACCCAGACCCGAATAGTCACACAAAACTATATTAATTAATTTGACTGATGGCTCAGGCATATTTCTAGCTAGCTCTTACATCTTAAATTAACTCATTGGCTTGTGGTATAGCGGTAAGATTATGGTATCTTTCTCCTTCAGCAGCTACATGGCATCTGCCTGACTCTGCCTTTTTTCTCCCTCTATCTCTGTTTGGACTTCCTGTCTTACTATATTCTGTCCTGCCATAGACTAAAGGAGTTTCTTTATTAACCAATGGTAATGAAACATAGTCACAGCATTCAGAGGGGAATCCCACATCAACAGTTGTCTCTCCTGGTTATTCTCCATGGGTTCCCTGACCTTCTTGACTCTGATCTGAACCTTGCTATTCGAGGTGAGTGATTACTTTCCTCCCAGGGAGGAGCAGTGTGGATTGTAATGACAGTTTTTTATAGACCAATTTCCTCGACAGTGGGCATGGCACTTCCTGGGCCATTTTTTTCATCCTCTTCCACAAACGCAGAAGATGGACAGCTTGAAGCAGGAAGCGCTGCTAAGCGTTATTCTCAGGTGTGGACTCTTTCCTCTGTTGTCTTTCTGATTGTAGATTGAGGAAACTCGACTCAACATTGACAAGATCTCGGAGAGTGTGGAGGAAGCTAAGAAACTCTACAGTGTCATTCTATCTGCACCGATTCCAGAGCCAAGTGAGTGTTGACTGAGTGGAGTCACCCTGTACTGACCCTTTGCACTGGGGCTGAGACAGGCCTGCTCTCCTCCCTTCTGGAAACAGCAAGGGGGTGGATACATCCCCTTGTGCTAATGTACATATCACATCACAGATCACCTCTCTTCTCTCTCCCCGAGCTCTCGTTCCCAGCCTCCACCAGGTCTTCTCTCCATAGTCCCACTTGAACCATTCAAACTCCTTAACTTCCCGGGTCAAACCGCTCATGACTGGTAATGCTCCTCTTATACCCCAAGCCCTGTCCCAGCTCTGTGACTTGGCTTGCATTCTTTCTTTTAACTGAGAGTTGGCGAAGTCCCTTCTGTCTCTTCCTTGCATTTGTTTCTGCTGTTGAGGCAGCCTTTTGTTCCCTTGGGTGTTTTATATTTGCAGAATACAGTTTAGTACTGTCTTTTATGTTCCTAAGAAAAGCGGACTCTCTGCTCCTGTTCCCTGCCTTACTTTGCTCAGTGGTTCTCCAGTTCCTGAGCATATGGGGATTGTCTCCTCATGTTCCCACCTTCCTCTCCACCTTTCTCCTGCCACCCCTGCTCCATCCTGCTGGTACTTCCCTCATGCTAACCTCTGACTGTTCGTTCTTCCCTCATGTTCTTTATATATCATGCTTTCTCCTTGGGATTCCTGCTCTTAATCCCCTTGGCTACATAGTTAACCTATAATTTTTTTAACTAACTAACTAACTCTTTTACCATTTACTAACCTGTAGTTTTTTTATTTTTATTTTTTATTATTTTATTTTTTTATTTTTCTGTTGTTGTTGAGACACAGTTCTCCTGTCTGCCTTTTAGGGGGCTCTTCTCGATCCCTGAGGCTGTGCTAGGGATTCTCCATAACCATCCCATGCACATCTTGCTCAGAACTTAAACTATACCTTGTGCTACATATCAAGACTTCTGATGAACTCCCTATTCATCTCCTGCCAGGCTTAGCCCCTTGAAAGTGGAACCTGTAGCTTTTCCTTGATCCCTTAGTTTCTCAGTTCCAGGTATGAATGGAACTGAATGATGGTTCTGGAATGAAGGGTTATAGCTCTTGTTTAATTTGTTCCATAAGCCCACCAGAGTATGGTGCTCCATGCATCAGTTGGGTCAGCTCTGGGCATGTAGTAGATACATCAGAAATACTTGCCTCATTAAAGTTGGTGGGCTTTGGGTGAAATTTCTTTTCCCCAGAACTTCCATAGACTCCTCTCCTGTCGCCTGAGATTGAGCACACATGGCAAGCAAGTTGACTCCTCTAAAAGCGTGACTTGGATTGGGGAGGCTTATTAAATAAAGCAGATCCTAAGCTCTAACCCTGGGGTATTTGGTTCTTTAGGTCTGGGGTGGGGATGCGTGGAAAATGCCTTTTGATTTAGTTAATTAGTAATTTATTTTGGATGTGAGGGATTGAACCCAGGGCTTGGTGCATGCTAGCATGTGATCTACCACTGTGCCTTCCCTTAGTCTGAAAGTGCTTTAAGAAGAAAAAGAAAAAAAGAAAAAACAAAACCATCTTCCTGTGACTGTGTGGTGGATTCTGGAAAGCACAATGAGATCATGGTGCCAGCAGGTGTCTGAGAAAACTTCTGCCTTGCTGTTGATTTTTGTAACTCACAGAGCAGTGCGTCCTCTTTTCTAACCGAGTCTACCTCTTCTGTTTCTCCAGAAACCAAAGATGACCTTGAACAGCTCACAACTGAGATCAAGAAGAGGGCCAACAATGTCCGGAACAAGCTGAAGAGTAAGAAGGGAACACAGGAATAAGCCAGTCTCCACCACATCCAGATGCAGCTTCTCAGGGCTCACTTCTCATCTGTCAGTCATCTCAATGGGGGTGACATCACTTGTGCCATTCTTACTGGAGGCTTGGACTGTTCCTGGACTGACTTACTATATCCTTAGATATTTATTGCCTCTTGAATTCTCACTGTAGTTGAAGTTAGGAAGTGGGAGTTAAGATGAGCTTTCCAAGCTACAGCGGTGGTGGTGTGTGTCGTTAATCCCAGCACTCAGGAGGCAGAGGCAGGCGCATCTCTGTGAGTTTGAGGCCAGCCTGGGCTACAGAATGAGTTCCAGGACAACCAGGGTTGTTACACAGAGAAACCCTGTCTTTAAAAGCAAAACAAAACAACAACAAAACAAAACATAAAACAAAAACCCAGCCCAAACAAAAACAAAATATTTCTGCTTTCCACTGTATCATTTTATTATTTTAGCTTAGTCCTTCCATTCTTTCTTACCGGTTCCCCAGCACCATGTGCCTTTGAGAGGTAACTGCAGAGACTTACAGGTCTGTCGTTCAGCCGGCAGACACTTCTTACTGCGTACCTTCTCATTCCTGCCTCCTGCCCTGGTTTTGGAGCGCAGCTCAGTAAAGCCACTATCATAGACCCAATCCTCCAGGAAACCCCAAATACTTGCTTATTTCCACAGCTGAAATCTGTGTTCCCATTCAAAGTACTTGTTGAGTATGTATTTTTGGTCAGAGAGGAAAGTAGTATTATTTTTTTCCATCCAGTAAATTACAACAGTTATTTTAATGGGTATGGAAAGGAAGACAGCTTCTGAAAATAGTGATAATATGGTTGTCTCTGTGCTAAACAGTCTATTTCAATTTTGCATTGGTATTTTAAAGAGGTTCAGGTTGAGTGTCCTGAATCTAAAATTTCCAAATTAAAAATATTCCAAAATCTGAAATGTTTTTGAGCATTCACATGACACCATAAGTAGAAATTTCACACCTAACCTCCCAAGTGCACTAGAAAGATAGTGCAAAATTATCTCCAAGCTCTAAGGTGTCTGTGAAGCACAAATACGTCCTCTCTGCTCTGTCTATGCAAATATTCCACATTTAGATACAATCTGAGACGCTCCTGGTTCTAAGCATTTCACCTAGAGGGTGCTCAGTTTGTGTTGCTACCTTTTCCATTTTATTTACAAGAGGACAGGTGGCTGAAGGCGGTTACAAGGTTTTCCCCATGTTAAGCTGCTAGTCCATGGCTGGGTAAGGGTGAGCGCCTCAGTCCCTTGATGGCCTGAACTGCACGGTTAGTTGTGTTGCAGAGACTTGGTAATCACAGGCGGATGAGAGCAAGTGTCCAGCTCATGGAGTAGATGTTAGGTCTTTGCAGTCGTACCTCCCTGTTGACCACCTTCATGGCCCCTCTGTGTGAGGATGGGTAAGGGATCTGCATGGATAGGATGCTGTGCGGGAGGAAGGATGGATGTGTTGCTAGGATAACTCTCTCACTCCAGGTATGGAGAAGCATATTGAAGAAGATGATGTCCGGTCCTCAGCAGACCTCAGGATCCGAAAGTCCCAGGTAACTTTGTTTCTGGTTTAGCTGTCATTTTTTTTGCCACTCTTTTAATTATTTTTTGCTATTGTGCATTAAAAAGTGGTGTGATTCTGTTGTTTTGGAACTCAGTTTGAGGAACTGGGGAAAGGGAAGCATCCAGGTGGAAGCAGTGCTCAGGGCCCATTGTTCCCTTTTGGCCTTCTCTCACACTCAGAAGAAGGCACTTAAATTACTTCCCTAGATTCTTCAGAGCTCAGCCTCAGCGCCTCCTTGTTTTATAGGCAGAGAAACTGATGTCTTTCTTCTGAAGACTATTGTTAGTAGTTGTTCACTTCGGAGCCATTGAAACACGGTCCTTGTTCTATGAGAACTGACACAAAGCATAACCCGACACTTGGGAGGCTGAGGCAGGAGGACTGTCAAGACTACAAGGCTGCCCTGCCTGAGCTACAGTGTGAGAACACTAAAAAGTAAAAACCATACAGGAAAAAAAACGGAGGCGCTTGATAGGGTGTTTAAGTGGTCAGGAGAACAATGGAAGAAGACATAACTGAGTGCATGCTCACTCGTCACTGAAAGATCTCATGGAGAACTGTGGGTAGCTAGGGAAGACTGGGCCTCGGGGAAGCAAGAGTGCCTCTGTAGACAGGCTCAGGAGGCGGAGTTTCCTTTTTTTGAGAGGAATAAGAAATAGGATCGGGGATGAGTATGTTTGTACACGTGCGTGTTGGCAGCAGCAGAGGCGTGGTGGAACTGGCAGGGAAGATGGTGGCGGTGGCAGAGGGTTGAGTATAGGACAGCTATAGCAGGAATAGCCTGTCTTGAGAGAAGAGTTTGTTGCTGGGTAGCAGATGCTGACCTTCCAGCAGAGAAAGCAGTGTCACCCTCCAAAGGTCTTTACTAGTTTAGGGAATTTGGATCAGATTCAGTAGCTGACAGTCCTTTTTTTCAGGCCACACAGCATGCTAGGGGGGTTTAATAGCCTTTTGGATGTGAGTGGGGAAGAGGCAAGAGGCTGGGAGGCTCTTACTATGTTTTGCAATGATTTCATCTGAATTTACGAGGAAGTAGTGCGTTTGTTTAAAAAAAAAGGCATCAGTAGAGCTTTGATGCTGTGAGGTGGGCAAGGAATTAAGATTATTATGAAGGTCTGTTGAGAGAAAAATGTTGAGATTATCAGCTGGGGTAAGAACTGCAGGGTCTTTTACATGTGGGAAGGGTGGGTGACATCAGCCAGGGCTCTGGTGGGGCATTGCTGCTGGGCTCCCAGGTTCTCAGTGATTTCTCCTTTTGACTAACAGTTACGATGTGAGTTCAGTAAAGGGGGAAACGGGTAGTGGAGGCTACATTGAAAGTGGCAGTGGACTCTTCCCAAACTAGTTCCCAACTAGGAGAGCAACACTGGGTTTGCCATTTTGTCTTTGGGTTTCAAGCCCAGGCTGCTGCAGACTAGCCTGTGCTGGGGTGGGGCAGAGTTGTCCATCATCTCCTGGGGTCCGCTCACTGACTTTGTTTCTGTAGCATTCTGTCCTCTCCCGGAAGTTTGTGGAGGTGATGACAAAATACAACGAGGCTCAGGTGGACTTCCGTGAGCGAAGCAAAGGGCGCATCCAGCGGCAGCTTGAAATTAGTATGTGTTTGAAGATGGGCCAGTGTCTATCCCTATCTTTTCTTGCTATGTGGTTGTTCATCCCAAGTCCTGGGAGAAGCAACAGTGATCCTGCTGCTTGTGCCTTCTGCATTCTATTTGGTGCTCAAACCCAGGGCAGATGCTATGGCATTGGTATATCTGCCATATGGTATCCTAGGTTGGAAGGTGTTCCATTTGTTGAGCCAAGGAATTTTATTCTTATGGGATCCAATACTTATGCCTGCAGGGGACACCCACTAAAGAGCCGCTCTCCTGAGAACTCATTGCATCGTCTTGCTGCTAAATGGAAAAGTACATTTTATGACACAAATGTGTAGTGCTAGTTGCTGTGAGGAATTAAAAAATTAATAAAGTTACATTGTTTAGGAATTTAGTGATGTGGAAGGGTAGGCCTCACAAGGAAAATGGCTTCAAGTGGGGAAAGCTGTGTGAGCAAAGATATTATCAAGAAAAAGCAGATGTGTTTGTCTAGGAGTGGCAGCTTGTCCAGGGTTGGACGAAGGGTGTGTTTGAAGCTGCAGTGTAAAGTGGAGAGAGGGCTGCCCACAAATTGTGCCCTGTCATGAGGGCCTTGGGCTCTGAGGTATGGTGGTTGGGGCTAATAAGCAGTCTGAGCTGAGAAGTAATGGGGTACGTGCTTAGGGTGGGGGTTGGCTGCTGATAATGTTAAGGAAGGGTTGACTTGGGAGAGGAATCAGAAGAGTCAGTAGGTTGTTGGAGACAGCGCTTGTTTGGGAGGGAGTTTCAGATGGAGTTGTGCTTTGGTCTTCTACTCGATGTTTATTTCTTTTGTTACCAAGCTGGCAAGAAGACAACAGATGAGGAGCTGGAAGAGATGTTGGAGAGTGGTAACCCTTCCATCTTCACTTCCGGGGTGAGTGACCAGAGCACCATGGACAGCGAGGGTCATGGGGGAGATTCATGGCCTTGGCTTCACTGAAGTTGCGGCTGAGCAGGGGCGGAGCTTATGTGGGGTGGGAGGGCTCTGCAGGGGCAGTCTGTTACTAGTGCCGCTGATGGCCTGTCTCTATGGGGCCTGTTGTAGATCATCGACTCGCAGATTTCCAAGCAAGCCCTCAGTGAGATTGAGGGTCGGCACAAGGATATCGTGAGGCTGGAGAGCAGCATCAAGGAGCTCCATGACATGTTTATGGACATCGCCATGCTGGTGGAGAATCAGGTAGCTGGCAGGGGGAAAAGCACACCTTACCTTGAGAACCAAAAATGATATTTTGGAGGTTCAGTGAGGCAGGGAATAGGGAATTTTCACCATGGAAATAGAATTCTAGTGTCTGAGGCAGAGGTGTACATTCTTATCAGGTGTTGGCATTTAAGCCATTTCAATCTTGTTATTTCTGCCTGTCACTTCGGTTCACAGTGATTCTAGTTAGTAATGAAGTTTCCTATATCATGACAAGAACATGGTTCACTCAACATCTTTTTTTGTCTCCTGCTTCTCCCTTCCTCCCTCCCCCTCCCCCTGTAAAGACATGGGTTCTTTGGCTGGGGAATGTATCGTTCAGTTGACAGGATGCCTGCCCAGCTCTCATGAGGCCTTGGATCTAGGCCGTCTTCTAGCCCAGATCTGCATAAACCAGGCATAGCACCATGTACCTATAATCTCAGCACTTGGGAGATGGAGGCAGGCCGATCAGGAGCTAAAGGTTATCTTCCAATACAGAGCAAGTCTGAGGGGCAGCCTGGGATCCACCCTTCCTAAAAAAAGTTAAGTCTTGCTGACAAAACTTTGACAGTCAGCCTACTGATAGCAAATTATTTTACTGAAAAAATTTTCCCTCCAATTCACCATAGAACTTAGTTTTTTCAGTTTTGTTTTGTTTTTATATTTGTCTTTGGCTGAGCATGTTGGCACTTTTTGCCAAGAATCAACAGTAGGCATGAAGGAAGAATTAGGGAAAGAATATTTATAGAAACACAGGACTGGACAGTTCATCCCAAGGCATGCCTGCCTGTTCAGGGGCGACATTTGATATTGCTTGCAGATGGTCTTCATGTCTGTTGGATGTTTTGTCCCTGGTTCTTGGGATAGAGTTAGACATCATGCAGAGGTCGCAGTGCTGTGTGGCTTCCATCAGGAACTTCCAGCTGTTCAGCCATCTGGACAGAATTGGAAACTCCTGCTTAGTGAGCAGACCACTGAACCTCGTCGAAGCCCCAGCACTGGTTGACTGGATTTTAATTAGTTCTCTGCCCCTTGGTGTGGTGCTTTTTCTCCCATTCCTCTTTCTGGCCTTTGAGACCCTTTCTCAATCCCTCTATTCCCACTTTTCTTTTTTCCCCACCACATTGCCTTGCTGAGGATCTGGTTTGAGTTTCAAGTGATGGTAAGTGCCTTGCTCTGTTTATTGAGAGCCCTTTGGTGATAAGATGGGGTTGTGAAAGGTCTGGGTGAGGGGGGGGGGCGTACCCTACTTCAGATTCTCAGGGAGTAACCTGAGTGGGCAAACTTCCTTCAGAGGAAGTAAAAGCTGGGAAACAATTGGGAATCTTATTAATAGACTAGTGTCTAGAGGGGAAGAGAGCAGGGGTAAACCCAACACCTACTGCCTAAGGAACTTGGGAATTTCTCTTGAAGAACATAAGTACTTTCTACTGTGGCCAGCCTGATACTTCCTGACTACCTTTTATGTGTCAGGTGCTGTTTTACAGTACTGCAAAAACTCACTCTAGGCTGAATGAACTTGGTTTGGGTTTGAATGGTCAAGAAGAGGCCAGCATCCTGGGGATATTCTGAAAATAGGAGATTTCTTATTTTGGTCCATCCCTATATGCTTAAAAGATAAGGAAATGAAAGAAAACTGTGAGAGAGGGAATGTTTTTGTGTATATTTACACAGTCACTAAGCCTCTAGAAAAACTGCGCTGATCTCAAGGAAGTAATCCAGTGTTTATAGAATGAGTGACCGCACAGGGACTGGGGACTACAGGTCATCTGGGAAAATGGGAAGCTTGCTCGATGGAAGGCCGTGCCCTAAGGTTTCTGTGTGTGACTTAGCATGGAAGACTAGTGAGTCCCTTCACCACATTTGCTGGGGCTGTTGTGGGTGGGTTAACAGGTGTGGCTGTGTCTCCTTTTCAGGGTGAAATGTTAGATAACATAGAGCTAAATGTCATGCACACCGTGGACCATGTGGAGAAGGCACGGGATGAAACCAAAAAAGCCGTGAAGTATCAGAGTCAGGCTCGGAAGGTGAGGCTTTCCTTTTGTCTCGAGACAAGAGAGCCCATTTTGTTTGCTACTGCTCTTTTCCTCTCCCCTTCTTCTGTCTGTTTCTGTTGCCACCACATGCTGCATCTGGGGAAAGGGAGCCATGATTGATCGTATTGAGAGCAACATGGACCAGTCAGTGGGCTTTGTGGAGCGGGCTGTGGCAGATACCAAAAAGGCTGTCAAGTATCAGAGTGAAGCCCGGAGGGTGAGCGCCTGTCTCTGTTGTACCTTCTCTTCCTGTCTTTTGTCACCTTTATGCCTCTGTCCTTGAGCCCAAGTCCTTCTCTGTCCTACCTCTTCCAAACCTCTACCATAGTCTTTCCTAGAGACTTCCTTCCCAGCGTACCTTGCATGGATCTGGCTCTCACATGCTTTTGTCCCAAGAACCAACAGCACCCCTTTAGGCTGGAGACATGGCCTAGGTCTTGTCACTAATCTCCTGAATGTAGCTTATTAACCTTACAGCTCCTCGGATCTTTGGATCCCGTCTTCCACCTGGCTTGCCATTCTTTTTCTTTTTCTCTAACTTGAACCTAGCGCAGATGCTAATTGTTATGTAAAAGTTACCATTCGTTCATGGAAACACCTCCTTTCTTTACTTCTGGATGAAGCAATTTGAGGGTCAGAGGGTCAGTAGCTGGCTTCAGACCACCCAGCAGTCCAGGAGATGAGCTTGACATTCACAGCCTACTCATACTCTTTCCACTGTATCTTTGTGTCTGCCTGCCCTCCTGGCCTTGTGCTCAAGAACTTCGAAGCTTCTGTCCTCACTGACTGTGGACATCCAGCTATGGCAACTTCTGCCCTTTACTCTTCTTTGTTTCTCTTGGGCTCTGATATTTTTATTCTTCCAACTGCTTTCTCTTCCAGCTGTTCTTTCTCTTCCAACTGTTCCTATTGCTTCTGCAGCTATTCAGGGAACTGGCAAATTATTTTTTTTCTGAATCTATGCTAAATTGCACTTTGGACGCCTATAGTATATGTAGTCTGAGGTATATTCTGGACTTTTAAGGGGACAGATGAATACAAGTTGGTAATTAGGACTATGTCAGAGATACCTTTGTGCTCCCTGTTGAAAAGGCAAACATATGTTTTACGGATTGGTCACGTGCTGCTTGGAGACCTCATGATATAGCTTGCCATGAGTGCACATATGCAAGCCTATGAACTGAGAGCTGTAGGCACTTCACATTTCAACTCACTGGCTAGGCAAAAAGGAATTTAAGGAATGTAAAATGTACATGAGAAAATTTTTATATAGAGATGTATATTTTTTATTTGGATTGAGGAAAATTTTTTCCTTGGTAAAAGAGATGAGAAGGGCTAAATTTTAGATGAGTTGCTATTTTATAAACTTTTTTGTAATGATTTTATTTTTGTTTCTTATTCCTTTCTCCAGAAATTGATAATTATCATTGTGATAGTAGTTGTGTTGCTGAGCATTTTAGCATTGATTATTGGACTGTCCGTTGGGCTGAAGTAGAGTGGCCTATGGGGTCGCTGCACTGAAATGTAAGTAGATGAGTGGTTCTGGGGGCTCTGTAGGACTCCTCCTGCGGAGTCAGTCTGGGATGAGTGGTTCTGGGGGCTCTGGATGATTCCTCCTGCGGAGTCAGTCTGGGATGAGTGGTTCTGGAGACTCTGGATGATTCCTCCTGCGGAGTCAGTCTGGGATGAGTGGTTCTGGAGACTCTGGATGATTCCTCCTGCGGAGTCAGTCTGGGATGAGTGGTTCTGGAGACTCTGGATGATTCCTCCTGCGGAGTTGGTCTGGGATTTCATGATTCTGCTCTTTTCTAATGACAGTCACGGTGACCTTTAAAACTGTTGGTAGCCTTGATTGTTTTTCATGTTCTTAAAATTCTGTTCTTGGGTTCTGGCTGTAGCTGTAGGATCGTGGTCACGCCTTCTGTTTGTTTGTAGTTGCCTGAATATTCTGTTCCTACCTTGTCTTCTTGCTTGGCACACTTGGGCATCTCCTTTTGACTGTCTGTATGTAGAAAGCATAGGTAGATGTTGGGTATGATCTGGGAGCTGTCTTCTAAATCCTCAGTGCCGTCATAGATGCTGGGCTCAGCTTTCCTTGTCCTTTTTCAACATATCTGAAGCTTTATGCTGTGGCTTCTGGCCCTTAAGAGTTATGTTTATGGCTGAATGACTGGCTCTTGAATGAGGTACCTGTAACATTTTTAAGTGTTGACTCATAGCAGAGAGTCTGCTAAACACCTTATACATATAACAGAATCCTTCCGACATTCTTATGAGGCAGGTCATTTTATTTTAGAAGTAGAAAAACTCAAGTCTTAGAGAACGGCCAAACTCACACAGCTTATAGTGGGCCTAGGAGGTGCTCCACCCTAGTTTCCTTCATAAAATATGGTAGTGTTTATCATTGTCTATAAAGTCCAGAGAACTCGAGGCTATCAGTCACAACTTATTAAGATATAGCTGGCCAGTAACTTAGGCTTAACTTCAGTGATCATGATAAAAATGACCTAGTAGTCCTTGGGACTTAAGAGCTTTATTTTTTTTCTGAATAAAACAGAGTATCATTTTGAAAAGCTTGTAAGATATAGGCAGGTGAATATTATTTGTAATATTATTTGTCCAAACACATGGCAGGCTCACACACTCTCCGTTTTGCATAGTTCACACTGTATTAACATATAGTGTTTTTACCTAGGTAGGAAATCATAAAGTCACTCTTTATCACTAAAATCTTGTTGTAAATCTAATTCTCAACATGAGGACATTTAACATTTCCTCAGTGCTGGAGTTTATAGTATTTTGCTGTCATTAAATGTGATGAGCTTTGTATTTTTCTTTTTTTCTATAAATTCAGAAATTAGATTACTGAGGTAATAGGCATGAACCTCTCTGGGAGCTGGTGCAGGCTTGGATGTTGACACTGGGGCTGATCTTGCATTTCACTTTGTACCACCCTAGTGTGCCACTGCGTTTTCCCTCTTTCCATGTGACTGGAGGATCTGAGAGTCAATTATTAAATCTCAGATGCTCAGCTTTACGGGGAGAGACAGCAGCAGGGAGGCAATCAAGCTCTCGTTGGTTCTTTTGATCCCTTCTCTTTTTCCTGGCAGCATTATAGTCCTTGATTATTTATAAAGTTTTAGTCTTCTGCTCAGTCTTGACTATCTCAATGCAAAATATGGTAAAATAATAAAAATTAATGTAATATTTCCATATCCTCAGATGAAAGATGCCTTGCAAATTCTTGATGCCTCTTAATCCTCGTTCCTAGAATTCAGAATGCAGAAGACGCATTTTTGAGGAAGATAATATTGCTTTTTGCAGACTAACCAGACTGCACAGCATTAAGTTGCTCTGAAGTTACGTGGCTTATTGCGGGAGGCAAGGTTGATTGGCACCTGGGTCTTGGCTTACGAGTCTTCCATGCCAATTCATGACTGAGGGCAATCTGTGTTTACATTCTGCGGTTGCATGCCGGCCATAGTGCCAAGGTGTGTTCCGTGCCCCTCACTTCCAGAAAGCCACTGGAGAAACTTGCCCACTCTTAAATCACTTCTAAGATGAAACAGTCATAGTATAACACCTGAGATTTTCCAGTCTTTTGATTGTGCCTGTCTCCTTCTTATGTGAAGGGAGGGGATTTGGATAGAAGATGCTTCTGAAGCTTGAATTCAAGAGCTCCCATGTGCCAGGCAGAGGACTGGTGTTTTCAACTAGTGATTGTGTATCCCCAAGTTCTTCTACAGGTGCTAGTTTGTGGCACAAAGGCTTATAAGTGGCCTAGATATTTCTTGGTCTTACTTTTAAATAACTGAAATACTTTTAAAATTAGTATACAAAGTAATGGGGTTCATTATGTCATGTGTGTATTTTTTGTTAATCCTCCTACCCTGGATCCTCCTGCTTCCTGCTGGATCCCCAACCCCAGTAGCTTTCTGTTCTCCTTTCATGGTACATGTATTCTATCGTTGGTATCCCCCTCCACTACCACCACCATGGTTCCTTTACCTAGAGCAGTGATTCTCAACCTGTTGGTTGCAACCCCCATAAGATCATGAGAAAACACAATTCTAGCAAAATTACAGTTATGAAGTAGTAATAAAAATAATTTTGTTGGGGGTTTGGTCACCACAACATGAGGAACTGTATTTAAGGGTTGCAGCACTGGAAGGTTGAGAACCACTGCCTAGAGTTTTTATTGGTTCTTTACCATGCAGATCTTTTATTTCACATGTCCAGCCTTAGGTTTGTTTCTGGGCTATTTCAGTTTAGTGTTTACTTCTGCATGCTTTTTTGTAGGCATTTCTGATCTTTGATCTCCACATTTGGGGTTTGTGGCTAATTCCTTGTTTTTAGCATTGTCCTGTGTACTGATCTGCCCCCTTCTCCCCACCTCTCTTAGAACCTGATTTCACTCCAGCTTGGCCTGACCACTCTTGTCTCCAGATGGGAATGGAGTCCTAATGGCCTGAGAACGAGGGCACCTGTTCCTTTATTTCCCTGTAACCGCCCTTGGACCTGGCTCAGCAACCTACCCCTGGAGGAATCTAACCTACCTGGTGCAGCCCTGAGTTCTCCTCAGAATCACCTCCCACCCTAGCAGCTGAAGCACCCTCCCTCCTGGACTGTGTGAGGCACCCAGCTTTTCCTCCCTTCTACTGTGTCAGTTATGCCTTGTGTGTCGGAAAGTCCCTGTGAGACCAGCCTGAGGCGCTGTTTTTCTACCTCATAGAACATTCTCCTGGAATATACTTTGTAGGGGAGTAACTAACAAAATAGTGGGGTTTTTCTAAGTTTGTCAGTAGTGTGGCTTGAATCAGAGCCCCTAGCTGGCAAGACGCCAGTCCTTAGTTTGTTGTCCTATGTCCTGAAAGCACGGGGAACTAACAGAAGCCATTTTGGCCTTCTAAGTTGACTTATTAGAAACCCACCCTTTAATTAAGCTCCCAGTTCAGCTTGCAGGCCACTTTGAATTTTCTCTGTATTCGCTCATTTACTCAGAGTGATCAGGGTGATAGTCCTCTGAGGCTGAGGTTGGCAGAGACTGAGGTTATGGAATACGCTTCCACGTCTGAGTCTTGGAAACTGGCTAATCATTGTTAGAGAATCGTTCTTCGTGAAGCCATTACTTTGAGTCCAAGCAGAACCAGGGATTTACAACTGGGCCAGGGACAAGGTGCTACAGTCTCAGGCTCTGAAAGTGTCAGTCATTTGTGTGTTCCAGGTGTACTTTTATAATTGTATGTGAGAGATATGTACATATTTGTCTGCCTCTAGAACTACTATGTTCTCAAAAGAAAGAAAGAAAGAAAAAAGTGAGAAGGTAAACAACAGACTTTGGCGAAAATCAGTAAGGGGCATGTGTCTAGCTCAAGTGATCACTGTAGAAATGTGATTTCCCCTTGCCAGCCCAGAGCTTGTTTTCTGGATGGTTGCTGAGACGGGAATCAAATGAGACCTTTGGAGTAAGGACCGAGTTGATTCCCATTGAATTTTTCTGCATAACAGAGAGTGTAATATTTATTTATTCCCACCTGCTGCCTACAAGAGAGTGGTCCAGAGAGCATCCTGCAGCTACCTGATGTTATCTGCACTATCCATGTGATGTCCCTCTCTGGCAGGAGACTTGGGAGGCTACAGAGCAGCTCTTCCTGCTCTCTTGTCTCCTGCGAGTCTTACCATGGAGGCAACAGCCTGGAAGTCTTTAGTGATTGCAACCCAGTGGTAAGCCTTACACCTTTGGTGGTTCCTGCCATTACCCTGATTGGATAATTAAGACCCAACTTTAATATTTTGTGGGTCAGGGTGAATATTCTAATCCAGATCCTGCCCATGAGCTTCCTTTGTAAAGGCTCTTTCTTCAGTCACCCAGCACTCAAGACAGAGCCACAGGGATGCCCTCCTCCCTATGGCTGTGATGTCTGACTGGATAAGGGCCCCAGCAAGGAGGGGAGATAACCCTCAGTGCAGGCCTTCTCTCTCCTCTGACCATGAGTTCGGGGGCATAAAAGTTCTAAACGAATGTCACATGTGAAGGGCTTTTGTTGTTTGTATTTTTTTAAATGTAAACTTGATTATTTTATTGCTAATTTAAAAATAAATGACTTTATATTGATTGCAAAACACTTTGGTGATTTGGTGTCACCATGTGGTGACTTTTGGTGCCCCAGAAGAGACTGTCACTCAATTTGATCTAGTAGGAAGTAGGGGACCTGTTGGGATGCTATCCAGAAGGCAGAAGGGGCAAGCCACAGATCCCTGTGGATATGATTTTAAGTCTAACCTGGAAACATTCCTGTGAACAGGCCAGATCCATCCATTTTCCTTCTGGCGCTTCCTGTCTCCTCCCTCTCCCGTGTCTAGCTGTACCTGTCCCCTTTCGTAGTGTGTATCTGCACAGTGATGCTGTTTCTCATGTCATTCTCTCTCCTTATGATGAGCAGAAGAAGATCATGATCATGATCTGCTGTATTATCCTTGCCATCATCTTGGCTTCCACCATTGGGGGCATATTTGCCTGAAAAAGGTGAGCTGTCTGGCCGGGGCCTGGGGGTCAGGCCTGCTGTCTCTCTTACTTAACCACTTATATTCTCCTTGCTTTCATTGTATGTCACCAGATTGCCTAATTAGGGGTGGGGGTGGGCGCAGGACTAGGTGAATGGTAGAGAACACAAAGGAAAGGGATGTTTTGGGAGACATAGGTGAGGAATGATTGGGAGGAGGTAGTCAGGGAGATGGGAGACAAGGTAGGAGTCGGCCCCATGATTGAGTCTGGTAGGATAGTGATTCTGAACAGTAAGGGTGTTCATTCCTCTTGTACAATCTCAGCCCTTGTATTTAGAAATGGTAAAAGGAGTAAGAATTAATTTTTGCATTGAACTTGCCTTAAAATCTCCCACTTCCAAGGTTAGGACAAGCCAGTAGTTTTGAGAGTAGTTTCTCACCCCTGCAATGGAGAGTTGGTATTCTGTCCATGAGTACCATGCTGTGTAATACATGGTTTTTCTTTCCATTTTCTGTTACTTCTTTCTGCTCTCACAGATGGAATCTCAACAGGCATCTCCAGTCTTCCACCTCTGGTGCCGTCACTTCTCCCTTCAGAGTCCTCGACAACTCTGCCTCTTTTCATTAGTAAACTTACAACACAGGGCACCAATCAACTGCTTTTCAATGTTACACAGAGGGGGAAGAAATGAATTGAAGGTGGTATGGATGAGAAACAGGGAGCACAGCAATGTGCAGCTGGTTTGGATGTTCTTGAAGGGCAGGCCTGTGTGGTAGAGAAGCATAATGGGCCCCTGCTAGGGTACAACATGAGCCAGAATGCCAGGACAGTGAAGAGGCAGGTATTATAATGCCAAATTCACAGGGTCTTCAGTGCACTCTGTGAGTCTGTCTCTCAGAATGCGGTACTCAGTACTTTACTCTTAAGGCTCTTCTAGGCCTCAACCGTAGCCAACCACATTTCTGCTTCCTTCTTCAGGGTCCAAGAATAATTTTGAAGCCTAGACTGTTTCAGGATTGGCACCATGCCTGTCTTTACCACCACCATGTCCCCACTGCTTAGCACGTGCCTGCCACCTCCACATACTCGCTTACTTGTAGTCGAGCTTTGATTTCATTCATGGAAGAGTTCTCAAGCCTGGTTTTTAAACTCTTTAAGGTATCATAGGGAACATGGTTTATTGCTATCAGAGGCTTATGCAAAAGTACTACAACCACCCCCGTTACCATATCATACTCTTTTTTTTTTTTTTTTTTTTTTTAATATTTTATTTATTATGTATACAGTGTTCTGTCTGTGTGTATGCCTGCAGGCCAGAAGAGGGCACCAGACCCCCTTACGAATGGTTATGAGCCACCATGTGGTTGCTGGGAACTGAACTCAGGACCTTTGGAAGAGCAGGCAATGCTCTTAAGCTCTGAGCCATCTCTCCAGCCCCCATATCATACTCTTTAAAGTGTCTTTCTATGTGTGTGTGGGGGTAAGTAGAAGTTGGGTTTCTATTGGTGGTATAGATTTCTATCAATAGACTCTCATCTGGCAGAGATGGTGGTTGCTTTCAGGATGGAGGTTCATTAACTTCACCAAAAGGAAGAAGTTTATACTATGATTCAGTTCCCAATAGTCAACCAAACCAGCACACTTTGTGATCTGGAACAATGGGAGGTGTAAGGGAAAAAAGTGTGATCAGGCTATTGCTTCCGACCATACCAGATCCGTGTTAGCAGAAACGGCTGGTCAGTGACAGGTGCAAGAACTGGTTCAAGCACATCTCCAATCTAAGGTTTCACTGTGTTTCGATTTTAAAAATATTTATTTAGAGATTATTATATTGA
Source organism: Microtus oregoni (assembly GCF_018167655.1). Lineage (NCBI taxonomy): Eukaryota > Metazoa > Chordata > Mammalia > Rodentia > Cricetidae > Microtus > Microtus oregoni. The sequence goes on from NW_024543071.1 coordinate 46,632,182, forward strand.
AGACACTCATTAAGATAAATTAAAAATCTGGGACTAAAAATATCCTTTTGAAAGTAAGTGAAATACTTCTGTTCTTTGTTGGAGATGTTATTTTTTTCACAAACAGGATAAAAACCCCTATGTTTCATCAGTGTGCTGTTTTCTACCCACCTTCAAAAGCCAGTGACCTAATACTTCTACCAGTTCCTGCTTCCTTTAGTTTGAATAGGAGATACTGGCTAGCTCAGAAAAACAGGTTAATCTTGTTACATACAAATGGAGCTGGAGCCACGAGGTTTTGGATCACACAGGACCCTCATTTATCCAGCAGTAAGTTGTTTGCTCCACACACATTAGATCCTGAAGGAACACAGAGCCAAAATGTCCTTCCTTAGATAGTTTCAGACCTAGGAAGCGCCAAAGGTTTCAACTTTTGTTATCAGTTTTTTGCTAAATGGTACATTCCTTGTCATATTCCATGTTTCCCCTTCTGAGACTGACAGAAGATGAGCAGCTGGGTATTAATAAATATCTGTTGAACCTACTAATCTACGTACTGTCATTTTTATCTTTATTATTCTAAAAAACGTGCTTGTAATTAGCAAAATGTCATAAACTAGGCAGTAAACACATTTACATTTCCAGCTGTGAGATAGAAAAACAAGTTTCAGCCCTGGAGACATGCATGCTACAGTGTAGGAACTGAGACGTCCTACCAGGGTCCCCCCGCCAAGATCTTGCATGTAGCATGGCTGGCTTTGAACTCGATGGCCTGCCTTTGCTTCCTGAGTGCTGGGATTAGTGGCATGCTCCAACACAGCTGGCTATGCCAAATCATTCTTAATCTCTTTTTTTTTTTTTTGGTTTTTTGAGACAGGGTTTCTTTGTGTAGCTTTGGAGTCTGTCCTGGAACTCGCTCTGTAGACCACGCTGGCCTTGAACTCACTGAGATCCTCCTACGTCTGCCTCCCAAGTGCTGGGATTAAAAGTGTGTGCCATCATCGCCCGGCTCGTTCTTAAACATCTGAAAATGACCAATGCAATACCTCGAGTTACACTCACACTTTAATAGAAACAATCTGACAGCACAGCTTTTCACAAGTCCCTTGCTCATGTGCCCAGTTACGATCCAAGAATCACCAGACCCTAAAGACAGCAGAGACGCAGACTCAGTTTCAGGAGTCTGTGCTTCCTCTACACACGCTGCGGCAGGTAGAATTTGCCCCAATATTGCCCTTTCTGTGTCAAGTCATACGGGCTCAGGAATTTCCGTATGCCAAGCATGTTGGCCGTGGCTATGCGCTCAAAGGTCCAGGGATTTTGGTTGTTATGTTCTCTTTCTTTTTGATCTTGGCGCATCTTTTCTAGAGTCTCACGGCTCACAGCCTTTGCTGGAAAGGGCAGCTTGTGGGCGACCATGTTCAGGAAACCCTGGACCTCTTTAAATTCACAGCGTCCACCCACCTCTACTATGAGGCAGCCAGTCTTCACAGGGGTCACATAGTGATCAATGGCACCTTTGCCTCCCCCCATGCGCTGCCCAACACCTTTGCGAGTGATGGGCTTGAAAGGGGCTGGCACTCGCCATATGGCAAACATGTTCCTGGGGTCCATAGAGCGGTTGATTGTCAGGCGCATCATTTCAAAATGGCCCCAGTGGAGATAACCACCTCCTAGTGCCTAAAAATGAATAGAAAAATTAGAACACATGGGGATTTAGAAATCTTTTACAGAGTCTATTATCTGCCTCTTTTTATAGTAACTGGCTTTAATGATATACTTGAAAATAAACATATAAGTTCTTATGGAAAGCTGAGGATAGAATCCTAAGAACTAGTCAAGAGAGGAGGGTCCCAGACAAACATTGATGTAAATGCCCTGGTACAGCAAAGGGCTTGGTGAGTTAGAGCAGAAGCCAGTGTTTGCTGGGGTGCAGGAGGAGGGCAGAGTGGACAGAAGGCTCTGAGGTCTGCAGTAGTGCTCATGCAGGCCGGGGGGAAACTCTACAGCTATCACTCTGGCTGCCGTGGAGCAGAAATGCTAGTGCATATCCGTTTGTGTGTCTCTGACATTAATCTTTACGGAAACCACTCAACAGATAATGAAGCAGCTGTTCTAATCCTCTACCAGGAATATTTCACCAAAGGCTTAAAAGATCTTGTTCTAACTGGGCAAACGAGGCAGCCCCTTTGCGCCCTGCTTTCCCAGGTGCCTTACTCACCCCCTGTAGTCCCCATCTGAAACAGAAAGTGGAGATCCTGGTGGAAACAATTTATAATTTTAAACTAAACACTTTTTGGAATAGCAAGACAAAAAACCCAAACATTATCTTGTTCTACACAGTTCCACCTAGATATGAATCAACTGTCTGTTCAGTGTATACCTGTTGTATAGGCTACCTCCTGTGGGGTTCTTAGTAGCCACTGGTTTATCAGGTTCACTGTGACAGCATCACAGGGCTTGTACAGATTCAGTACTATCCACACTCTCCAGCTTCCAGTACAGGACTACTGTGTTTTCAACCCTACGACCTATACCTATTTAAAGAACTGAAATGTGGTATCTAGGTGTGGCAGTTCTAAGAATGTGGAGGAAGAGACAAGAATCAACTCAAAGAGTGGAAAACTTTGTTAATCTCTTATCACTCACCAAAATTGCAAAATTGCCTTCTGTAAATTCAGTGGCTTCAGTTGAGGGTCCGCGTATGTCCTTCAGATTTTTAGGTTCTCTTCTTACTTTTGGCACAAGTGGCACCCTTTCAACAAATTTAAGCTTGGACCTTTCAGGGATGGAGACATCTGGGAGGGACAAAACCAACCAAGAGTAAGTGAAGCTACGTTTCTCAGAGGATCTCTCCCATGAAGATTCACACAATCAAGTGGAATTCTTAGGTTACTGAATAATAATTCCAAAGGTTATTGGATTTCCAATATTAATGGTTTATCCATTCTTCTGTGGGTGTTTCCAGCGAGACTGGAATCTTTCAGCTATAACGTTTTCTACAATGTTTCTAAACCAAATTCACTTACTATCCCCCTGCTCTATGTTCGGCACCAGTAGCAGGGACTGTCCTAAGCGATTATTTCACTCCACCTTTAAAGCAGCCTTGGCATTTGAGACGGTCTTCATGGCTGTCAGGTGATCACATTTAACCTCAATCTTGTAAGAAGTGCTGGACTGAGTGTGTGCATCACCACACCCTTGTGACCTTTATACTACTTAGGGCTTCTTCTTTTTTTTTAAAGCTTGAACTTTTGAAAACTAAACCACATACACTAAACGGACAAGGTGGGGGGCATATTACAAAGTATTAGAAATCAAAAACAAAGGGCCTATGAGATGTTTCAACTGGTAAAAAGCACCTGCTCTTAAGTCTGCCCACCTGAGTTGCATCCTTCAGGCCCACAGGGTAGAAGGAGAGCACTGACTCCCAGAAGTTGTCTTCTGACCTCTATATAAATGCCATGGCACGTGTGAGCCCACATGCATACAAAATAAATAAAAAAAATAAAGAAATAAAAAAGAACAAACATATTTTTCACCTAGATCAAGCAAACATAACAGGGCAGGTGGTCTTCTCGTCTCCATTTTAAAGAGGCACTGGGGCATAGAGACATTTTACAATTAAATCAGTTAAAACATCAAGGCAGAAACATGTTCTTTACAAAAAACCAGTCACTGCCCCTCTGAATGCTAATGGAGGTACAGAGTACTACACTGGGCAAAAATATATTAAGTTCTTCAACGTGCTGTATTTTTCTTGAGAAACTTACAGCGTGGGAATTCTCTGATCAGTATTTTAACATCTTTACCCACTTTATTTGGCAACTTAGGAAAAACAATTGTTATTCATAAGAAATTTAAATTAATATGAAAAAAGTAGGACTTCAAGACAGAAATAAAACAAATCAGGAAGCCTCAAAGACTCATCAAATTATCAGTGGAAGTATAAAATTGATATTCCAAGTTATAAAACCCACCCTTCCCCTCAAATTTTTGGGGCAACTACTGAGAAACTTGGTAATGTTCTTTCATCTACAAGTTAGTATGCACTTCCAAAAGCACACAGTACTCTTGTTTCTTAAAAAAAAAAAAAATTTTTTTTTTTCGAGACAAGGTTTCTCTGTGGTTTTGGAGCCTGTCCTGGAACTAGCTCTTGTAGACCAGGCTGGTCTCGAACTCACAGAGATCCGCCTGCCTCTGCCTCCTGAGTGCTGGGATTAAAGGTGTGCGCCACCACCGCCCGGCCTCTTAAAAAATTTTATGAGCGTTTTGCCTGCATGAATTGATGCGCAGCAGAGGGTGTTGGATCCCCTGGAACTGGAATTATAGATGGTTGTGAACCATCATGCGGGTTCTGAGAACTGAACCTGGGTCTTCTGCAAGAGCCACTGCTCCAGCCCACAGTAGTATAACAGTTATGTGCAGAAGACCCTCAGCAGCCCAGGCTGTTTGCATTTTGGAGACTTTAGTATACTACAGAGTACAGTTAGAGTTACAGGGTTGTACCTGACCTGGTTACTATTGCTATGTGTGCATATATGTACTGTCGTTTAGAGAGAAGATCAAGTCTAATAAATGACTCTGAGTAGATCATGGGAGCCACACATCAGTGTCAGGATGCCGGGGAATTAACCCAATAGGTATTTGCTCCGCATGGGTGAGCAACTTTTACGTTCTTTGCCTCTAGTTCTCAGAACACTGCTTGTCAGCACAGTATGCCTTCATCATCTGTGTTTGTTCAATCACTCAAGGAAGCTAGGAAGCACCAAGAACACCTATGTCTTTTGCCATCCGCTGGAGAAACAAGTGGAAAGGACAGGCGCTCACCTTCAAAAGTTGGCACCGGGAGGAGGGTCTTCAGACCAGCACTGGTGGGAAGGGCTGCCCAAGAATCTACAAAGACAAGACAAATCATTCTTGGTACGCTCTGGGCCACTCCTGATGGAGATGTTTAGAAGTGTGGGGCGCGAGTTCCACTAAATGGGCTCCCAAGAGAGCTAGCAGGGTCTCGGAGTGCCTACTCCCGCACATCGACTGGGACCCAGAGATCCGCCCGGCGGAGGTGGCGGCAGGAAAGCGCACGTCTTCCCAGAGTAAACATTGGAGTGGGGGGGAGGAAGAACAGGGGAACGCCTTTTTAAAAGACCAAACAGGCTTTAGGACCTGAAAAGTGCACTCGCAGGAGCGGCGCGGGGGCGCGCGCCAGCAGCCTCCACATGGCCACGCGCAAGCGGCCGGGTCAGGATTCTCTTCGGCGACAGCAGCAGTTTCCCTCCGTAAAACGCAGCGCTCAGGCGGCCGGAAGCCACCCAGGACAGGAAGTGACGTTATACTCTCCATCCCTTAGAGAGTCCCGACGGAAGCGGAGGAAATTTGGGCCCAACTCTTGGTTCCGAAGCAGACGTCTGCAGGTTAAAGGTCTGGCACGCCACGCCCCACCACGCCCGGGTGTTCCATGTTTCTGTGAGGATCTCTGGTTTTTCCCGCATAGTGACCGATCAGGTTTTTCCTCCTTGGTGTAGAAAGCTGTGAAAACATGAGGTTTGGTAGGCAAGTTGTTCCCTTAACTTTCGTTGTATTATGTCCCTTCTCTTGAGGACGTTAGAAAGAGTCATTGGTTTGTCATTGGCTTGTTTGCTGGGCGCTTGCACAGTTTTGTCCCGATAAATCCATGAGAAGAGCTATAGCTGGAGTTTTCAAAGTAAAAGCCCAGACTTGGACTGTCCCAAAAGGCTGGATTCGATAACCTGTCGCCAATATGCCAATGAAACAGAAAGTAATGGCGAAAGCTTACTATTCATTTAAGGTGGTTTCATTTGAAACAACAGATGAAGGGGTCCAGTGACCGTCCAAGACTGTCTTCATGGCCCTGATACGAACTTTATTTGTTTGTTTGTTTTTCAGGCTATCTCTCTATGTAGTCCTGGCTGTCCTAGACCTCACTATGTAGACTAGACTGGCCTCGAACTCACAGAGATCCGCGTGCTTCAGCCTCCCCAGTGCTGAGATTAAAGGCATAATCCACCAGCTTTAAGTTTAAATAGAAGACTTATTGGGGGGTCGGCTAAAAAGTATGCATAATTAAGCAGTTTTGGTCAAGGTGCCTGATTGATCATTGCCTCAGTTCTGGTTTGGCACGATAGTCATCTCAAACTGGCATAGTTTTTAGCGTGTCAATTCTGTTTTTATAATAGATCAATTCTGTTTCAAGATGCAGCCTTTGTATTCTCAGAAGAGTGGCAGCATTCTGTCTTCAAGTTTTTCCCTTCAAGAAATCCAAGAGAAGGAGCTGGGAGGTGGCTGGGTAGATAAGAGCATTGGCTGCTGTTCTATTGGACCTGAGTTCAATTCCCAGCAGCCACACTGTGGCTCACAACAGGCTATAACTCTAGTTTCAAGGGATTAGACATCCTCTTCTGGCCTCCTTGGGGGAACCAGGTATGCATGTGGGGCAGACAGACAGACAAAGAGACAGACAGACAGACAGACACACATACACACACACACACGCACACACACTACAAGTAAAATAATAAAAAGGGAACCCAAAAGAGAAAGTTAAAGTCAGTGATTTATCTCTGGGTCTATAGCCAGAATAAAGACACAAAGTGAAGGTATTTCATCCTGCTTTTATTTACCTTGTGAGCCTTAGTGATGGTTTTTAGAAATGTCTGTTTCAAATAATTGTAATTATTTTGCAAAGGATTTTTCCTCTCAGCATTAGAATGAAAAATTTGAGCACAGAGTCTATGACTTCAGAGACCTTAGTGAATGAACTATGCCATAAATTAATAACAAAGGGAAAAGAAAAAATATATATAATCATCTTTTTGGAAATGTTGAGCACCATCATTTCTTCTGAGGCTGGGGCTTTGAAATCATGAAAACAAGAGGATCTATAGCCAAGCTTTTAGGAGACAAATGGTATTTGCAAGTGAGACATGTCTGTTGTGTTTAAGCCATGTTAAATCTGTATGCCCTTAAGAATTAATTTCATTGGTATGTAAAATGAATAAAAGATTAAAAAAGGAATTAATTTCACAAACAATAAATATAATTTATAATGCTTGTAGATATCCCGGAAGAATTGCTCACAGATCTACACACCAGTACAGTGCGTCTGCTTCCAAAGTGTTTCTGGATTTTTCAGAGCCCCCTAAGGACATAATTTTAACCTGTTTACTTTTGTAAACACCATATTCCCCTCCTGTCCTGGTAAGAGGCCACATTTCGAAAGATCAAGGAGGAGTCAGGACTCCAACATTTTTAAAAAGAGATGTAATTAAGCCCACAACAGGTGCCACCCATCCCAGGAAGGTAAGCAAAGGTGCCTGATCAGAGGCAAGCGAAAATGTTACTTGATTGGGGAGATTCTAAAACAAGGAAACAGAGACCCCCTTCTTCCTGTCTTATTTCCTGTTATCTCTTTACTTAAAATAGTACTGAGTCGAGGGACAGTTTTTCCCCTAAATTTAATTCAGAGTAGTATTATGTAGTAGTGGGCATTTAGATTTTGAAATTATGTTCTCTGTAATTAGGAGGGATAATTTTACGAAGGACATTTTCATGCATGTGTAGGTGCCTAAATAGTCCAGAAGAGGGCGCTGTAGTTCTAGGTGCCCGTAACCTGCCCATAGGCAACAGATCTAAGGTACTGCAAAGGAGCTACGACTGTGTTACTGCTGAGCCACTAGCAGTTGCCTTTTTTAAAGTGTGGTAGCAATGAGGAAGTGAAACAGCAGTAACAACCAACAAAACACCAGCCCCACACTGTCTGGATAGAGGTAGTGAACAAAAGCTGGGTAAAGCAGTAGGCCAAGGTTGATGTCTGAGAGCACCCCAGTTTAATGAACTATAAGCACATAGTGGCGATAGGCTGGTTCTCCTTTCTTCATTGGTGAGTGATAGCAAACTTTCAACATTTGTGATTTGCTTGTGTGTAGACTAGTTTCTTTCGTATGCACGTCTTCACTTTTCCCTTATCAATTCAAAACTGCTTGTTCTGTCTCTCAGGCAGATCCTTGGTGATCCTTGATTTTAATGTGTGGTGTGGTGGTGGTGGTGGTAGTGGTGTGTGTGTGTGTGTGTGTGTGTGTGTGTGTGTGTGTGTTGAAACTAGAAAAGGGACCAATGGGGGACCAGTCTTAAGAGAGAATTGGGGAGGGGGAAAAGAGATGGGAAAAAGAGGGGACAGAGTACATGTGACATGAAGACAGACGGAGGACAAGAGGGAAAAGGGAGGGTACCAGCAGGTGATGGGCAGGGGACTCGGCCTGAGGCAGGGGAGAGGACCAACAAAAATGAAGTATGAACACCCATAATGAAACCCATTACTGTGTACTCTGATTTAAAAGGAATATGGTTACTTTAAAGCTTTTTCTTGTGCATTGGGCTTCCTAACTGCTGCCTACTTGTACAGACCGAAGTCATGTTTTCCATCCTGCAAACTTGCCTTTTCTGTCTCTGCACTGGAAGACGGAAGATTTCATTTAGCTGGTTCCAGTTCCTCGAGAGGTGGTGGACTTGACCATGTGCTTGTACTTTACATAGGTCACTCACACATCTAATCAAAGGCACGTGCAAGTGTGCACACTTCTTATTTGGGGAAAACGTCTTCCTTTCTGTCTTCTCTTCCTTTGTGTCTTTACAAAAGTACGTGCAACTGACTGCACCTCCAAAGTTTAGGCTCTACCATTTGTGGCCATTAGAGGGCACCATTGTGTTTTTATAGTTATACACCCAGGCCAAGTGCATTCTTTTTTTAAATTTTTTAAAATTTATTTTACATACCAACCACAGTTCCCCCTCACTCCCCTCCTCCTGCTCACTCTACCTCACCTCTACCCCACCCCAAGTGCATTCTTGAGCTCTATGAGTTATGTAACCCTTAGCATGAGTTGATCATCTGCTGTGACAGTTACATGTGACAGTTACCTCTCTCTCTCTCTCTCTCTCTCTCTCTCTCTCTCTCTCTCTCTCTCTGTGTGTGTGTGTGTGTTAAGCTCTTTATTCCAGGCTGCGTAGGTATCTTATTATAAACAATATACATATCTTGAAGAGTTCCCTCTCCTTTCCTTTTTTTTTTTTCTTTCTTTCTCTGCATAGATCCCAGTCTGGTTCAAATCCTGGATTCTGCACCTTCCTCTGTTCTGGAATTACAGTCCAGTACAACCATGCCTACTAGAATGACAGCTCCTTAACTTTTTCTAAGCTAAGGATAGGCTGGCTTCCTCAGTTTCCCATGGAGAACCCTGGCATTTTTAGTTTACCTTGCCCAGCTCAGTTAGTGTCCTTATTACAAGTGTGCACAGAATGTGGGTGCAGACTCTTTTCCTTCTCTGTCCAGATTTCTTTTCACACAGTGTTTTCAGACTATTATTATTTTTGTGTATGTCTGGTTATGTAGGTGTCCACATGTGTGTGGGTGTGCACATGTGTGGATATACTTGTTCATGTGTGCACACATAGAGGCCAGAGACCAAGATCAGGTGTTTCCTAGAGTGTGCTCCATCTTAGTCTTTGAGACAGGGTCTCCTGCTGTTTTGGTCAGGCTGACCAGAAAGTATGCTCCGGGCATTTGCTTATCTCTACCTCGCCAGTGCTGGGGTTATGAATGTTCACAGGATCCCATGCCTGACTCTCTTAGGTGGGTGTTGAGGATCCAGGCTCTGTTCTTCATGATTGTACAGCATACACTTTACCCGCTAATCCACCTCTTGTTCCCCAGAAACATTTTTAAAATTTTCTGTGTGGGGGTGTTTTGTGTCTGTATGTGTGTGCATGTATATCTGTGCACCATGAGCATGAAGCGTCCATGGAGGCCTGAGGAGGGTGTTGGATTTCCTGGAACTCGAGATACAGAGAGTTGTGAGCTGTCGTGTGTGTGCTGGGAATTGAAAGGCAGCCAAGTGCTCTAAAGGCCAAGCAATCTCTCCAGTCCCCTCCACAACTGTGAACATTTTGAAACATGAATTTACCCAGAAAATATTAGAAATAGAAGTCATGATGTCATTTACTGAGCTAGAAACCATTCTAGAATTACGTATGGAGTAATTTTGTTCATTTCATACAAATGTGTTTGTGTACATGTTTGTAGTAGGTGAATTGTAAAAGAGCCCTTAGTATAAGAAACACAAGCAGGTGTTTTAATAGTTATCTGTAGAAGTAGTGAGTGTGTTGTTTAATCCAGAAGATTGCACGAATCTCTCCAAATCACTGGGGCTTTCCTTCTCTCTCGCCATAGGCGTCAATGACGACTCGCAGTCTGCCTTGAGAAGCCAGATATTTTATTTCGTGAGTCACAATGGTGAGTACTCCAGGAACTTTGCATTAGGAGCCATTTATTCCACACAATGGCTCTGTGGGTTTTTTTTTTATTTTTATTTCCGGACTAGAGTAGCGTTGTTAACATCCACTCTTCTTGGCATAGATTTGAAATGAGATTTAAGAACTCCTCATCCTTTGGTTCCATTCAGCAGTAGAGACTCCTCCTCAGTACTGGGTGAAGTTGGCTGTGATGTGCTCGTTGTTGAAGGGAATGTAGTAAGCAATTCCTGAAAAGAGGCGGAGGATAATAAATGCCGTGGGACCTGTCAACTTCCCATGCCAGGACGTCAGCCCATTGAGCTGGTTAGAGGGTAAGATCACCGTGGGAGACGTGGGTAGGAATATGAATTTGGGATGTTTAAGGATTTCTTTTAAAATGCTTTTATTGTTGTTACTTTATTTGTGTGCTTGTGAAGGCCAGAGGACAACTTGTGAGAGTTGATTCTCTCTTTCCATCATGTGGGTCCCACAAATCAAACTCAGGTCATCAAGCCTAGTGCCAGATGTCTTTACCAGCTCTTGCTAGCCCTGTTTAGGAATTTCTTTCTTTTAAAAAAATTTATTATTATTATTATTGTGTGTGTGTGTAGATGCATGTGCACATGTATGCACACTACGTGTATAAAGGTGCTGGTGGAGGCCAGAAGAGGGACCTGGGATTACAGGCTGTTGTGAGTCACGTGATATGGTTGCTTGGTACTCTGCAAGAGCAGTTGCTGCTTTTACCTTTGAAGTCCTCTCTCCATTCCCTCGAATGGGTGGCCTGGCACCTTCCCTCCGCATCTTCTTCTGTTTGGCAGATGATTTATTTGCCGCTTGTATTTGATTTTATCTTGCTTTACACATATGTCTATGGATCTCTCTTTTACTACCTTTAGGTTTCCACTTTATGGAACATGTCTTTGGGGGTAAGGCCACAAGTCTCTTTTCTCTCATGTAGAAAATTGTGTTAAATATTCTCTCTGAAATGTTATCTTTAGTATTAGAAGATTTATCTGGCACATATGAACCATGCAATAAATGACACAAAGTATTTACAGAAGAATCTCACTTAGTTTTGGGAGATTTTGTAAGAAATAGGAATGGCAATAGGCTGAGAACCTTTCATGACAAGGATAGATGGTGTTGATATCTTTTATCTTTTAGGTATTCTGGCAACAGGAAGTAGGACAATCTCGTGCCAAAATGTTTTTGAATCTGTTATCTTTACTTTTACTGTATTTGCTTCCAGAGAAAGGAACTATAAAATGAAAATACCACCTTGATCTCAAAAATATCATTCTGAAATTTTAAAGGTAGTGGGAGAAATGACAATAACAGCAGCATTTTGAACACATAATCTGCAAAAGATATTATAGTTAATAATCTTGAACAATTTTTCTAATCCTTACAACAACCCAAGGAATGGTATTTCCATGTTATAGCTACAGAGACTTATTCCTTACTTGTGTATGTAGGTTATCACTATGAGAAGCGCTTTCTCCAAAGCCTGTTGCTGCAGTTCATGAATTCTGACTGGCCAGTCTTTCCTAACTATATGGGAGATGGCAAGCAAAATAGCTCTCCCAGGGTAAACCTGGAGAATGGAACCTTCAGGATACAGCCCTGGCGTCCTGTGGTTCTGGATTTACAGTCCTCTTTATGCTAACAATCAGTGCCTGGTCAACATGATCCTTAGGCAAAACCATGCCTTGGTGCTCTTGAAGTGGGAAGATGTTTTAGCATTTGTGCAAATCTTTCAGGAATACTCAGGCTTTGCTGGAGTCTGAGTTTCATTCTTGCCGCGTTTACCACATAGATGCAGTGACAGACACCCCTTTTGTGAGGGACTAAGCCGGTGGCGAGGGCTGGATTTTTGCTGAAGCTGTATTAGAAAGCTCACGCCCTCAAGTCTGGAAACCTGGACTTCGCTGTTTGTTCTGTCAGATTCTAGTCTTGTGTTTTATACAGGTCCCTTTGACATCTCATGGTGATGAAATATTCTGAAATATTTCTTGCATTCTAAGAGACTGGAATTTTTGCTGGACCTCACTGCCAGCTTTAATAGTACAAATTGTGGTCATTTAAGACTTAAGACTGTTATCTTACTAAGTACTCAGCCTATTTGCTTAGCCTCCTTTTCTGAGAACAGTGTAAGAATCAACTTACTTGCCTTGAATTTCTCATGTAGTCAACTTTTACAGCCTAAGATAATGCATGGCCATAATATTAAGTTCTTAAGTTATATAATCTTGCAAGCCTCTCACCCAGAACAATGCATGCGTATCGTTTGCTGAAAGCATCACATACAGAAGTTGAAAGCGACTTCCTAAGCCTACCATAAAGTCTGAAAGCAGCCATTTATGAAATCGGAACACTGATGTTTGTAACACCGCTAAATGTTTCTGTAAAGTGCCCCATTCTTTCCCCACGTGACGCTCTCCGTGCTGTTCAATAAAGACAGAGCAAAGCCCTTTGTGAGGGACAGACACACAGACAGAAACACGACAGATATACAGCACACACAAACCACACAGATCAACAAGACAGCCCTCTTCAGGCAGGCACAGATTCAGACCCATGCAACAGAAAGACAAAGGATAGAAGACACAAGTCTGATGAAGTAGAGAATTCAAATCTGGACTTGCTCTCGGTGAAATGGCCCCAAGGGGGAAGTACCTTTATTCCTTTCCTTAATGCCACACTGATGCATTATTGGTTACTTGGGGTTAATCACCAGTGTATAAAATTCCCATCACATCTTTTGGATTTAGTTACATTCCTGTAAAAAGAGTCACTAATAATTGTGGAATGTTTATTTTATGACTATATATGATACTCAGTTCCTATGTATACCCTTATTATAAGCACATACAGTTTCATATTCACCGAGTACATTAATTAAAGAATTAGAAAATGTAGCCTCCCAGCTGGAAGGAAACCACATCCCTTTGCTTCCCTTACCTTCCTCCAAAGGTGTTTTGCCACTCAGGAGCTCCCAGTATGTCTTCTGATTAGCATTTTCAGCGATATTGTTGATAGAATAGACCATAGGGCCCCAAGATGTCATTTTGGTTTCAAATCTAAGAATAAAATGTAAGTAGTACCACTCAGTTGAAGTCAGGCAACAGAAGGCAAGATGGAAGGATAGATGTTCAAGTGCTTTACAGAGCAAATAAAAATAATGTTCAAAAGAGAAAATGCAATTGACTAACTTTAGAATCATGCCATTTAAAATAGAATTTCAGTTAATAGGTAAGGGAGTTTTTCTTTATATTTTCACTTGAGTAGGTTGATAGGTATTTCCATTTTTCGATAGTCATGTTTTATGGATATGTTATTTAGAATGGACAATTTAGTTTGCACAGTACATGTTTGCCAGATTCCATGGGTTTATTTCTGTTTGGTGTGGTGAGAACTCCAGACTAATGGGTACCTTCATGTATGTACAATGAAACATTTGTACTCTATGTTACATACAGCTCCATGACTCAGTTAGAGTCCAAGGTTTTCCCCTATGGAATATTGCATAGCAATAAAAGGAGTAGCCGTCATAGAGGGCAGTGCACATGAGGATTTGGGGGATGTATTCTACTATCAGTCAACTTTACTGATGTCCAGATTCTCAGAGGACCATACACAAAGAACGATGGGAGCTGGTGTCTTTGGCCTCCATAGGTGCATATATGTATTCCTCACGTGATTACAATAAAATAAAATAAAAAAATAAGGACTCAACTTTTAAAGAAGTGTATGCCAGCCTATGAATATGATGAATCATAACTGTTTATACTACACATAGAAAAATCCACCAGATTATTAAATAGCTGATTATGTTGTGGTTGTGGAGGCAATTTATTCTTTGTGGGCTTTTTCCTCTCCAAGTTTCTATGATGTATCATCTGTCATTTTTATATTTACAGACGGAAGAAAAATCAGACAACATTAAGTGCTGAACTTGTAAAGCATACCCAGAGGGCTTGGGCATTTCGTGTCCTCCTTTCTTTTCCATGAATTGGCATGGTCCCTTGACTCCTAACCTGTGACCTCCCTATCTTCCCCTGTTGCTTCCTCTTTTTTTGTAAACAGTTGACATTTCCATTTTCTACTCTTTCCTAACAGGATAGTGGATAGAACATGAATTTCAAAGACAGTCAAATCCATGGTTAGTTCTGAACTCTATTAGTTATATGTTATGTGATCTTAGGGAGAGAGAGAAGGGGTGTAGGGGAGGGAGGGAAGGAGAGAGGAAGGGGGGAGAGAGAGAGAGAGAGAGAGAGAGAGAGAGAATGAATATAGGAATTTGAGTCAGGTTTGGGGACGGCAACCATTGGCACCACTCACTTGAACATGGAGTTTTTGCGCTGCGCTTCTTCTAGGACAGCAAGTAGCACAGATCCACTTTTCACCCTGACCTCGATGGTCACATTGAAGAGCAGGTCAACCCCCCTCAGCTGATTGTTTATGGTGTATATGACGTTAATGTTAGATGCTGATGTGGGGACAGGGGTAGGATGGTCAGTTAGAGTTGGTGACACTTCATGATCTGCGAGGAGCAAAAAGGTCCAGTTTATGAAAGAGTTTGACTGTTATTGGGAACGCATTCCAGAAGAGATTTCAAGAAAATAGTAACCTTTAGGTTATTTAACAAACTACTTGGACAACTATTCTAGAATCCTGGCAAGGACTCCGTGTTAAACTTGTGATGTCCCTGGGAAGCAGCTAGGGACTGAGGCTAAGGTGGCAATGTTTCAGATGATGGCAGTGTGTTTGCTTGAGTTTGGCCCCTGTAGACTTGGCACTGAAGTCTGTGAGGAGCTTATACGAAGCTAGTGAAAGCAAGAGGAAGGATTTGATAAGGAAAGAAGAATTGAAGGAGTTGATTTCAGAGACTTCTTCTGGAGTGACAGAAGTTTTAGAAAGGCTCTGTACAGGCAGTCTGAATTTCAAGTATTTCAGTGTTGTATTTGATTGGATACAAAAATGTTATAAAGTAACATGTAAGGTTTCTACCTCATCCTGTTGGTGTTCTGTGAGTGTCAGGCTGTCTTTGTTAGATCCTTAAGGCTTGGGTGAATTTCATCTATGCCTTTTAAGCCCTCCAGATAAAAACCAACAATTGGTTATTAGTCTTCTCTCCTTTTTCCTTCTGCTCATTTTGTTTTTGCAATGTAGACAATGTTGATTTCTATTAATACTGATTTCATTACTGTAAAGACTGTAGTTTTGCCTATATGTCTGTCTTCTGATGTTATAAAGAGCAGATAAGACATGTGTGATGTTTGGCAGTACATTTGTCAAATTCATGAAGCTCCCTGTCGTGACCACGAACCATCTACCTTCTTAAAGTAGGTGTTCAGTATGAGTAGCTGAATTCTGAAGGCTAGGCACTTTGGCTGTGTGCTAGCACACACGATTGGGGGTTGGAGATCAGTCATCTACCTATCTGGGATGAATTGACAAAACAGTCTTATATGCCACTCCGCATCAAACCACATGCCATTGTACTGTAAGTAGCAACTTTATGACCTAAGAAGGGAGATCGCTGAAAAGTTCTTACCAGCACCGCAAATTACTTGGGGCACGTCTAGGTAAGTCTTGCCTTTCAAAGAGGGGAGAATTTGAGCAATGGACATGGGGTTTTCGAATTTGCCCTGCTTAATCTCATTGAGTATCCCATTCATGGTCTTCTCACAGTCCCACTTCTTGACGGGTTGCTCAGGTGTCACCGAGAGAGCCTAGGAGAGAGGGGCAGGCATGGGCAGGAAGAGAGAAAGAGAGGAAAGCTTAGGTATGGCAGGGAGTTGGCTCTTGGGGGTTGAACTTGATCGCTAATCATTATGATAGTCCAAACTGAAGCAGCACAGGGTTTGGAATTGCGTTTGTCCTCCACAGTGTCAGTCCCATGATGGAGAAGGACTGGAGGTACAGTGTGGAGGCAAGGCATTTGCCTCACATGCATGAGGTGTGGGCACAATCTTCTGTCTAACAATAACAAACAAAATGTTATTTAAAGAAATAAACAATGTTGGGGCTGGAGAGATGACTCAGTAAGGAGGAGCTCTTCCAGAGGACCTTGGCTTGGTTCACAGAACCCACACAACAAACAGCTCACAACATCTGTAACTCCAGTTCCAGGGGATCCGTCCTCCTCTTATGGCCTTGCCCTCTTATGTATGGCCTCCTCAGGGATTAGGCATGCTTATAATGTCTAGACACACAGGTAGGCAGAATACCCTATACACGTAAGACAAAATAAAAGCATTAAAGAAACAAACACTGATAAATTCTTTTTAAAAAAATAGCCACAGAAAAATGATCTGGTCAATGACCAGAGCCAGGAAATACCGCTAAGATGGCTGTGGACAGTGTGTAGATGTGGAGCAGGAGTAACAAAGCAAACCACAGAAGGCGCTGTAGTCTAGGGCAGGCTAGACGGGCACATGCGTAGACTGGTTTTGATTGGAGTTGTCAGGCACACCTTTTGGAGGACTTCTCCCAAAGCCTATGTCTACATAGGCCTGTCAGTCACAGTTTCCACAGCCCTGGCCTTCGGATGGAGTCATGGCCTGGGTTTCACTGGACTGCTTGGGAACAATGTGTGGTGGGTGCCTGCACCAGTCAGTCCTTCCCTGATACTCCAGTGCTGAAGGAGAAAACCATTTCTCTTGCTTGTGTATTTCAGTTGGGGCTGTATGAGGAAACACCAAGCTGTCATTGACCATTTTACATACCACACAGCAGGAGAGTGGGGGAAACCAGTGATGAGAGACAACTAATAGTGGTCCCCGATGTCACCATTTGACCTTTCTATTCTGGTTATGCTTGGAACCACTTCATGTAGCCTTGGACACACCCAAGTATGTGAAATGTTAAATTTCCATCTGTAAAATTGAGCTTCAGGTACTTGCAAAATGAGTCTGGATTAGCACACCAAGCAATCCACTTATACTTGTTTAGTTTTTTATCTTTGGGGTAAATTAGAAAGTACAAGTCCAGCTTGCCCTTAGAAGGCCTATCATTTGAGGGTTCAGTGGCCAAGTGTGGAAAAGAATTTTGCAAGACATGATGTGGAAACTGTCATTGCATCCTCCCTTCCTTTACAGTTATGCCAACTAGAGGCACCAAGTATGGTATTGGTCTTTGTTGGCTAATGACAAATTTGCATGAAACTGGAACGAGAAACTTGGCGGCAGAGGGAAGTCTGAGATGGTTGTTTCAGCTAGGGAAAGCCTAGGGAAAACATTTGTGACAGGTGTGGTCACCCTGATAACTTTGGCAAATGCAGACCGTAACTACCCATTGAGGCCGCTTTACAAGACGGTTTGGTCTAAGAAGCGCCGGGCAGATACTCCTTAGTAGGCAGGTAGGGAGAAGTTGTGTGCCTTAAGTAACAAGAAATCTACATGGTAAGTGGTATCTGGATATGGCTGAGGTCTTACCCTTTGATAGGAAAAGCTTTTATTCTCAGGTGTAATCTACCAGAGTGTACCTAGAAAGCGATAAAATCCAAACTGGAATTCCTAAGCGGAATCAGCAAGGTAAACACTTGTGCACTAAATCTGCTAACCTGTTTAATCTGGCACTCAAACAGTCAAAACCCCTTAGACAAGGTTAAGCATGTGACCCCACCCTGCCAAACCCAGCTTAAATTCATTCTTCAGGCTGCCTGCTTTCTGCAGGAATTTCTAGATGTGAGTTCTGGGTATGCTTTTGTATGGTTCAGCTGTGGGAAAATGGTTTTGTTTCATGACAGAATTCCAGTGACTGAGATGGAGAAGCTGGCTTTGCTCTTAGTCACCCCCACCTCTGGTGTTTTGGACTGGTGATTTGTCTTCACTCTTAGCTTGACACTGACTGTTACATACACTGTTTGGACTCTTCCTAGTTTTAGTGTGTGGAGAGAACCCACACCAGTATCTCTTTTGCTCTGGGAGCTGATTTCCTTGTAATAGTAGCCGAGAGCTACACAAAGTTTAGGGCTGACATTGTAACTCCAGCCCTCTCCCTTCTTGGGGTTTCTGAGGTTGGGAGTTCATGGTGAAATTTTTCTCTTAATTTCCCAAGATATTTAGACCATTAATAGCTCATTATGGACTAGAGGATTTGACTGCTTGTGACTCTATAATTTCTGATTCTAGTTGTTAAGCTGTCTCCACCATCGTGCTTTCCTTAGTGGATGCCTGCTCTAGTCACGGGGGGGGGGGGGGCTGGAAGATGGTGGTGGATTAGGGGCTGTCAAGTAGCATCTTTCCTAATCTAAGCCTGGAGGTATGAGAGGGAGGCACAAGATGGATTCAGACTCAGGACTCAGCTTCTCAGACTCGGCTCCACTGTTTACTGGGTGACTTTTATTATTCATTGGTGTGTGTGTGTGTGTGTGTGTGTGTGTTTGAGAGAGAGAGACAGAAAGAGTCATCTTTAGATTACGCATGTTAATCATTTTAAATACAAGCCATTGTTTTGTGGGTAAGGTTAAGTAGGAGAGAAAGGATACTTTCCTGGTAAGTTTGAAGCAGAAAATATGAATATCTTTTGGAAGAGCTACTCTCATATCAGTATGTGTGCACCAGACTTTCGATAGTGTATGATTGTTATTAGTAAGCTGATTATTATTGGTAATAAACCCTCAAAATTCTTGATTTGTTTCATTTTTTCCAAGAAAGAAGAATGAATTCTTTTAGGTTTATCTTCACATTTTATCCATGAGCTAGCATATACCTGCATTTTGTTAGTAGAGAAACTGAGGCAAGGTAGTTAAGGAATTGACCCCAAATCACATTAGTTGGACTTTCGCAGGCATGTTAGTAGACATGAAGTCCCTTAGTCCTACAGTTCAGGCTTGTTATTCTGGCCTAGATTAGGAGCATATAGGATGCATTTACCTGCATAGCAAGGCCAGTGCTGTAGGTGTCTCCGATGATGCCATCCGCTTTGACCCTCAAGCTGATGTCATCCACGAGAGCCTTCAGTGTCTCACCGAACAGCTCTCTGTAATCTTCCTCAGAGCCTACAGGAATCCTGTTGTACATGCAGGTCAGGGCCAGGGTTGCTACCGCTGCAGTATCTGGAAGGCAGAGGAGAGACAGACCCCACTACAATCACCAGCATAGCCAGTGTTCACCAGTTGCTCACTGTGATCTAGTTACAGGACTTCCTTTAGTTCTTGGGACCACCCATGAACAGGACCTATAAGTATCTTCATTTAAGAGATGAGGAAATGGGAGCTCAGAGCAGTAAAGTAACTGCCCAAGGCTACACAGCCAGTAAGCAGCAGGGCCAGACTTTAAAAGAACACAGCTGAGCAGCTCCGACTTTAAAGCTTTAAATAGTGTAAACGGCAGTGTATTCAGTTCCACGTCTCTCATCTCGGTGCTGAGCTTCTGAGATGCCAGAAGTTCTGGGAGGCCCAGTGGTCACACCTCAGTGAAGGCATTTTGGTCTTCCCAGCACAGCGGTCTGTGGTTTATGGTCTGTGGTTCATGCCTGTTTTACTCTGTCAGCATTCTGTGTCATGTGTGATTCCTGGGCTCCGTGCATCCACCATAGCACTCAGCGCAGAGACTTTCCGTTATTTGCATGTGATACACGTGTGTGGGCCAAATGGGCAAGTTCTGAGAAGACTAGAGCAAGTGGAATGCTATCGAGAAGGCAGCTTTCAGCTCACCGCCTTCCCCAGCTCACTGGAAAATCTCATAGCTCCAGTAAGGGTGCCATGATGGATGCAAACCTTGCTGTTGAGGCCCACAGAAGTGGGTGAAAGCCAGAGAAGATGTTGCTTTGAGAGGGGCAGAGGACCGCGACAGTGAGTCCATGCAGGGGCTCAACAGAGTTAGATCATTGCACATAGCAAGGCTAACAGAAGGAAAAAGCATCACAGAGGAAAAGGATTCATTCATTAGCAGCCCAGCGTGGGTAAAAGAGCGGAACAAGAAGTTCTCTCGGTTGATTCCAGAAAATAGCTGTTTGTAGGAAGGATATGTGGATGGAAAAAGGAGACACATCTTGAAGTTCAGAGTCTGGGAGAATTGGTACAAATTAAGGAGTGCAGGGTAGGGGTGAGGCAAGACATCTATCTCCATTATATTTGAAGACAACTTGTGACTTTTGTGACCGGTTTATTGTCCCAGTGGAAGTCTGCCCTTAACTCATATGTCCAATAAACATTTGTTCAATGTTTTCCATGCACCCACAACTGCAGGGCTCAGCTCCACCTCCATGGAAGGTTCTTCCTCTTTACTTCCCCTCCATCACCACCTCTCGTCTACTGCGACACTGATGCTCTCACCTTGGTCAGTGTCTGATAGCCGCAACTTACCCACACCGATGGAGGACGCCCTCATCAGGTTCTTAGCGAAGTGCACTGCTATGGGCAAGGTTGCCTCTGAGTTCTTCTGGCACAGTGCGAGGATCGCCAGACTGGGCCCATAGAAGCCCGAGGCACCATCACCCTGGCCTCAGAAGACAATAGAGAGCCGTCATTAGATCAACACTTACCACACTGGGGATATTTTGAGTAGCAAAGACCGGGGCTTTTAAATAGAAATCTCTAGAAACCTGTCACCATAAAAAGAGACAATATTAGCGAAGGATGACATCAGTGTTTCTCAGAGGAAGAATGTCATCTGGCATCTGAAGAGGGGGGACAGTGCTGGCTCTGGGAGGATGGTAGCTGCCCGGTACATGCATGGGGAGTTGGCTTCTCTAGTTGGTTTTGGCTGAGAAGTGACTCACTGGTGGGACTGTCAGAGCAGAGGTGGCCTTGTGCCTCTTCCCTGACCTTTCACTCTTCCCACTTCCATAATTCGCCTTTCTGGGTTAAAAGCTCGCAGGAAGAACCCTGCCCCCACTCTCCCCTCCCTCCCCACGAGGTCTTACTTGAGGGTGTCCAGTTCTCCATTCTCTTTAGCAGAGTGGGCACTCTGCTCCCAGGGTCCCGGCATGAGGAGCTGAGAGCCATAATGGTGAGGGCGAGCTGCCCGCTTGTCAGGTCTATGGAAAAGAAAAGAGAATGACGATGGCAGGTATTCCCAGGCAGAGCGCCCCAGGGACCAGACTGAGTGTTGCACTTGTTTTTTAAACTTCTACTATTTATTTATTGTTATTATTATTACTGTGTTTGCGCAAGCATGTGCACGTGCATGTGTGTGTGTGTGTGTGCAAGCCACAGCACACACGTGGAGGTCAAAAGGCATCTTTGCAGAGTCATTATTCTTCTAACATCTTGTGGATTCTGGGGCTCAAGCTCAGATCATCGAGCCTGTGTAACAAGTGCCTTTACCCACGGAGCCACCTCACTAACCCATCTTTCAGCTGCTGCTCACCACCTCCCCCTTTTAATTTTTGAGGCACTCTGTACCCATGACTGGCCAGAGCTCACAGAGATCCCCTGCTGAGTGCTGGAGTTACAGGTGTATGCCACCATACACAGCATCTCCCAGCCTCATAGCCAGAGCCTCAAGTTCAGGATTTGGGTTTTAAGTAGTGCACTCACGTCATTTTGAAATCTCTCTTTTCAAAAAAAAAAAAAAAAGAAAAGAAATATGGAACTAAATCTTTGAGGAAACACTGAATCTAGTGTTCTCTGTACGACTCACAGACTGTATAATGAAACTATTTCGCATAATTAACATATGCTAAGAAAAGCATTCTTGCTGTCTGTTTAGAAAAGAAAGGAGAAACCCCACGAAAGTCTGTGGAAACATTCAGGCAGAAAGTGAACCTCAACGCAGTTCATGCGAAGTGAATAGACCCTAGACTTTGTTGTTGCTGTCACTGTCGTTATTGTTTTTGTCCTTAGAGGGCAAGGAAAGTGGTATCCAGTGACTTGTTCATAAGCAGCAGATTTGAAACCAGAAGCCCCTGCTTTCTGCACTGAGTCTGGAGCTCCCTGTGCATTCCTGTCCTCCTCCATGACAATTCTGATGTTACATACGTTTAGTTACAGACGTCTGCAGCTGTGTAGGGAAAGGTGAATGAATTGGAGCGGGTGATGACATAGACCCGGGGTCTGGGGGGGCCTGTGTGTGGTAGGCTTTGAGGGGGGGCTCCAATGTCTGACCTGCACTGTCAGTGCTCATGAGCTCGTTAGTCAGGCTCTTCTGGGCCTCCGGACTGTAGGTGCCGGCCAGATTCATGGCAATCAGGATGCTGGGGTTTGGGAAATCTGACCTCATCACCGAGCGCTCCATGAGCTTCTGGAGGCCATCGACCCAGGGCTGCTGTTCTGGGGGGACAGCTGAGAAAAGGAAAGTCACTTGCCACACCCCCGCCCTCGTTCCTCATTCCTCATTCCCCCCAGTCCTCATCCCCTTTCCCAGAAGTGTAATTCCTGTGTCTTTTAGGTCTTTTAGCAGAAGACTTGAGAGTTTTGAGGACCGAGTAACAGAAGAGAAATGCAGAACGTGTCAACATTTCTCTTTAGAGGCTCCTTTTGTCTCCAGCAATCTCTATCTTTGAAGTGATTTTTTAATGTGCTAACTTTAAGCAATACAGCTCAGAAATATTTCACACGATTTTTCATCATTGCCTAGAAGTCATCCATTTCTTTTGCATTCATTTCCCTCTGCTCTTCCATGAAGAATATTGATGACTTGAGGCATGCTCTGCTCAGCAAATATTCAAACCTCCTGTGTGGTCATAGTTACCACTAAGTATCTGTCTTGTTCCAGTAACCAGCATTCCTGCATCATGATTCATTCTCTCTCCATAAAAAGTACATGGACTGACTCTCAGAGAATTAGGTTAGACAGTCATGAAAGATGAACATGCCGCTATCCCTAACTTATGCCCACCTCTTCAGAACTCCTGTAGCAGTTGCTGTTCTACCTCTTTCCCATCAGTAAAACTGTGCCTGATATCGCCGCGTGTTTGCCATCGGAACAATCACCATACTCACAGCAAGAGCTTTGGGCTCGGGTGCTGGTTCCTGCCACAGCCCAGAGAACGTTTAGAAGGTAGAGGGTAAGCCAAGCCATGCCACACTTTCTTGTGCTATCCACGTCTCCCTTTTCACAGACACCAGTAGTTGCTAATGAAGTGTGCCTCTGTCGTCTCTTACTTTTGTAAAACAGTCTTCTCTAGACCCAGTCACTCTTAAATACCTATGCTGACCCCTCCTACCTTAATGTAACTCATTCCCATTTGCCTATCTGAGTTTGCTTACTGAATAGGCCCTCCACGGTGTGTAAAGGTGCCTTCCAAGCAGCAGAATGATAGGAGAACCAGAGTGTTGGATAATGCAGCAAAGATAATGAATATCTCTTAACAAATTCTTGAGTAATCACAGGTAGGAAATCTGACTAATCTGTGAATATAGACAAAACTTCTCCTAGGCCAATAGCCTCCTGTTGCTTATCTGCAATGATTTCATTAAGGTTTAGGTGTTTGGTAGGCACTGGCTCATTTCACTGTGCAAGCTTCCCATTTTAGGCTCTTTGGTGGAAATCTGCATTCGGGTAGATATGCTGACTATATGCATTTGAATCAACCTGAACCTGGGTTCCAGTAAAGATTCCCTGAAATTGTTTGATTTTTAGATAAAGAGTGGACTTCAATTTCGTGGAAATTGTTTTGTTTGATTTTGTTTCTTCTACTCGGGGATAAAAGCAGATTCTGCTATGTAGTAAAAAGGCTGCTAGTTTGTTTGTTCCTGGCTGCTCAGCCCCGAAATAATCACACAGAAACCATATTATTTGCAATACTGTTTGGCCAATATTTCTGGCTAGCTCATATCCTAAACTAACCCATCTCTATTAATCTGTGTGTCACCATGGGGCTGGAGAGGAGCTGAGAGTTCTACATCTTGAGCAGGCAACAAGAAGTAGGCATGACTCTAGCATATATGAGCCCTCAAAAGCCCACCCCTACAGTGACACACTTCCTTCAACAGGGCCACACTTACTCCAACAAAGCCACCCTTCCTAAGAGTGCTGTTCCCTTTGGGTGCTATTTTCTTTCAAACCACCACATTAAGGTATTAGAAACTGTACCCTCAGTGAACAGCATGAAGCATGCAGTTTTTTTCACTGATAGAGTCACACTGTATAGTAAGGTGAGCTCCCCTCCTCACAGAACTGGAACTAGCATCTGGAGACTCCAAGGAACTGAGTCTTTCCTAAGTTTTAAGACACTGCACTTAGGAGGAGATCATCAACACAGAGGCTTCAGTGTTAATGAAGTCAGTCTGTCCATCACTCCTGAGGCCCTGCAAGGCGCTGGCCTCCTTCGCAGTCACACTTTGAACCACTTCTCTTGCTGATTCTGTCACAGCCATGGAGATAGATCTCTTGTGCTACTCTCCTTGAAAACTCCAGCTAACTTGTACTTTATGTCCCTTCTTGCCAAGGAGATTTTTCCAAATTAATTTCCTCATGGCTCCTCACTTCTTTCTCCTATCTACAGAGAGGGAAGGCTCCACATGATAGCAAATGTGGTTTTTGCTTTCTGGGGTCATTGATTGCTGGTTCATATTTTGTGTCATTTAAACATGTTTGTGTTTATGTTTGGGGCTGAGTTTCCTTATTTTCTCTTATTAACACAACTGACCATATGTTTTGGTTTTCCCACGATAGTTCCTCATTTTAATGGTCTTCTTTAATTTCTTTTTCAAGTTAGACATTATGGTTGCAGATAATTTTAGGGCTAATATGATGATGGCGGGGAGGTAGCAGAGAGATGTTGGCTGGAGGGAACAATGTTCCTCTTTGTGAGCTCTCCTGTACCACATGACAACCACAGAACTGGCGGTGATGTACTGTTCAAGATTGCTCACAGAATAAATTTCAGTCTCATTACAAAATAAAAAGGGAGGTGGGGGTACACGAGTGAGCTTGATTTAGTCACACCGTTGTCTACATGCTTAGAAACAATATCTCTTCTATGTAATTGATTACAGTGTGTACACTCTTACCAGTGTTTCAGGAAGTAATATATTTTTCAATCACACCACTTACAGTGAACAGTAATGTCAAGTCTTGTAGCTGGAGGTTTCTCTCCCATCTACCAGTTCCCAAATAACTACTCTGAGACTTAATATTAATTACAAACTGTTTGACCTATTAGCTCAGGTTTATTGTTAACTAGTTTTTACAATTTAAATTAACCCATTTCTATTATTCTATATTTTACCATGAGGCTTGTGTCTTGTTACCTCTCGTCTTGCTTTTCTAGCATCTGCTACTGTATCCCAGACTCTGCCTTCTTTTTCCCTTTATCTTTGCTTTATCTAGGTGGGATTTCCCACCTAATTCTATTCTGCCTGGATATTGGCCAAATCAGATTCTTTGTTAACCAATGGTAGTAAAACATATTCACAGCATACAGAGGGGCATGCCATATCAAAGTCTTTGTGTCTTTGTTACCTTTAACCATTAATCCTTTAAAATTTTGTTTTTTAGTTAGTGTGCAAAATGAATTTCAAGCTATACAACAGTAACATATAGGCACTCTGCCTAGGTTAGTCCCATGCAGGCTCCCTAGTTGTCAGTTCAGTCTCTGTATACCCCAGTGAGCCCAGGTTATTTGATTCTGTGGGTTTTCTTGTGGTGTCCTTGACCCCTCTGTCATCTATAATAGTTTCTCCCCCTCTTCCATAGGATTCCCTAAACTCCTGTAGGTCTGCATCTGTTTCCATCAGTTGCTGGATGGAGCCCTCTGAAAGCAATTGGGCTATGGTGTGGGACAATTCTGTATTCTGTCAATTATGTTTTAAATAAATGCTGATTGGCCAGTAGCCAGGCAGGAAGTATAGGCAGGACAACCAGACAGGAAGTAGAGGTGGGTCAATGAGAACAGGAGAATTCTGGGAAGGAGGAAGCCCATTCCTCCCCAGTCCTGTCCCAACCACAGAAGAAGGAAGATGTGATTGCCCTGCTGAAAAAGGTACTGAGCCATGTGGCTAACATAGATAAGAATAATGGGTTAATATAAGTTATAAGAGTTAATAAGAAGCCTGAGCTAATGGGCCAATCAGTTTATCATTAATATAGACCTCTCTGTGATTTCTTTGGGGCTAAATGGCTGCGGGACCTGGTGGGAGGACAGAAACCAGGCAGGACAGAAACCTGTGACAACAGGGCTAAGCACCAATCTGGTCACAGGCGATGGCCAGTTCAGGCTACATATCCATTATTGCTAGGAGTCTTAGCTGGCTTTGAGGTGAGACACTGTGTTCATATGCCCTATGTCTTCTAGTAGCTTACTCAGGAATGAACACAGAAGAAGTTTCTCCTTTATGCCTCATTGCAAAATCTGTTATTTGAACAAGGAATTTACGCTACATTTCTTATAGAATATATCCATCTGCCTTCCACACAGATATTGTTTTCTGGTGAGTTCACACAGTTCAAATAATGAAAATCCAGATACAGGATTCCTATCTTCTATATAGTGGGCATGGTGCTCAGACTTTTGTTTATCAAACAATTGGAAAACACCCTTTTGAAGATAGTCTACCTTTATCACTGGAGTTGGAACCAAAACAGTGTCTACCACCCTAAGAGTAACTATTCAACTGATTCCAGCTTCTGATGATGAAGTGAGAACTGCGTTTCTCCTGGGAAGGATAACACTTTACTTTGAGGCTTACTTTGGCTCGCCAAGGATACCTATATCCTACATGTTTTTGATGTTGTGGTGAAATGCAGCTTTAGTGCTCATATCTAAGCCATGAACCCAAAGAGCATCTTTGCTAACATTTAGGAGTAACCATATTAGAAAAGGCCCAAGGAAGGACTGCAGTGAGATGGCCCAATAGTGATGAAAGTGTCTGCATTTTAGTAGAGTAAAGGCTCCCTTCCTTGTCCAGGAGGCCTGCTATAGAGAGAACTCTCAGCACAACCGTGGAAGAGCAGACAGGATTAGACAGTTAGGCCATGGAGCAGGTACTTGAATTAGGGTGGCATCATCTGATCAACAGGGACAACATAATGGCCTCCTGAACAACACCTCCCCACCCAGCAAAGGGTAGCTCAGCTGGAGGGGCAAAACCATGAGGTTTCCAAAGTTAGGATGGGATCAGCCTGGGAAAGACAAGAGCTGGAACAGCTCGGGGTGAACATATCACTCTGTCATTTCCCAGGGGGATAGGCATTTCTCCTCAAAGTTTATTGATGGTTCTTCATGCCAGTTAAGTAGTCCATGAGCATTTTTGACATATTAAGAACAAAGCCAGACTGATTATATTACACCTGCTCTTGGAAATCTTGGAAAAGGGCCCATGTTCTGTAAATAGCTCTGTACCCAAGCTCCTGTGTGCAACCCTAATGAAACCCATTGCGTAATAAACAGACAAACAGAAAAGACATGAAAAGAGAACTAGGTGCAAAGAGGAGGGGACAAGAGTAAGCAGTGGGGTCACACATGAAGCAATGTGGGCTGAATGTTCCAAATACATCATATACACATATGTAAGTGTCACATGAAATCTGTTAGAACAAAGAAAGAAAAATAATTCTCAATCTTGGTGTATATTAATAATACATGAGGGCCTTTAAACAGTCCTGATACCTGTCCTTCCCCCTTCAGTTTCTATATTAAGTGGTCTGTGTGAGGCTTGGATATGAGTGTTTGCGGAAAGTTCCTTCAGGTGACCCAAATCTGCGGCAAAAATAGAAACCACTGTTTTAAGTCTAGAATTAGCAAACAGTCTTGAACCCCTGCTTTTGTAACATGCCATATCTTGGAACTCTTCCTAGGTTCTAAAACTATAAGATAAGCAATTTTTATACATTTAGAAGCCAATGAGTTATGAGATTTTATACTCATGATTTTTACAGTAGGAAACACAGGAAGTATAAGTATCAGGAATAAATCTTCAGCCATTTGAGGTTGCTATACCTAGAAATCCTTTCCCATCACAAATTGCCTTGAGCAACCATCCCAGTTATTCCACATCTGTCCCTCTGTCAGCTCTTCCAGGAAACCCCTCAGTGCAAGAAAACTCAGGGCAGTTGGTTATCCTGTAAGTGACAGACTCTGGTGCAGTGGCTCGCCTACCTCTGACCTGTGTGAGGAGTCTGGAGAAAGGGCAGAAGGAAGCAAATGAAAACTCTATATACACTATTGCTTTTTTCTCTAGTGTCACGGGAATACAGGACTGTGGTTAATAAAAAGGAAAATAGTCTCAGAAGCTGTGCAGGTGAGTCAGGATGCAAGGGAGGGAGTCACGCACAAAAGCAGTTTGGGGGCCTTTTATATATTACATGTGTACGAAGCAGGCTGTCCCAAGCTTAAATTATTCCTCAAAAGGAATAATTTAAAGGAAAGCATTCAGGTTTTGCAGGGTTGCTGCTACTCATTTTATTTATTTTTCCTCTTTCTTTAAGACTCACTTTGCCCATCATTTCTTTCTTCACCTTGTACCAGTATTTCCTTGTTCTCCTCCTTCTCCTCCAGGGGAGCTTTCTGTGAGAGAACTGTATCACGGAAGGCAGCTAATGGTCTTTTCCATGGTCTCAAGGATCTTTTGAGACTCATGCAGTATTTAGAAAAGTAAAAAAGAGAAAAATAGATAAATGATACAAATGTAGGATTTTTCTCTCTATGGTAACTTTTTCTAGAATAGCAATAAGTAAAATTTCTGATCTGCCTTATAACAGTTTTCAGGGTTTCATGCATAGAATATCACAAGGAGGTAAGTGTGGATCCAGCTGTCCCTCATAGTAACTAGGCCCCAGCAATTCAGAACTAATATGACTAGCCCAAGGCTGACCAAGTCAAATCTCTACTGCTCTATGCTGTCTTCTCTACAGTAAGCTTTCTTAGCTATATTCTGTATCTCTGCATGGCTGACTCCAGCTAGCTGTACAGTGTTAATGTGTAAGAGAGAGTCCATAGCTTTTGCTTTCTGTTGTGGCCTCCTTTTCTTTTCTTATTCTTACTTTTATTCAGTGTATAAACTAGGAGGTTTCATTATGGTATTTTTGTTTATGTATGTCACTATACTGATATGGATAACGATCATATTCATCCCCTCCTTTGTGGTCTTTTGAATGGAAATTGTTTTTAGGACCCCAAAGCTGTTTTATACAGCATAGGAAATATGGATCTATCTATCTATCTATCTATCTATCTATCTATCTATCTATCATCTATATATCAGTGTGTGTAGGTGCATATGCATGGTGTGCATGTAGAAGTCAGAAAACAGCTTGCAAGAGTCTGTTCTCTCTACCATGTGTGTGCCTGGGTTCAGACTCAGGTTTTGAGGTTTAGTGGTCAGATTTTACAGTCCTTGGATAGACGTTTTTGCTGCCAGTATGATCATTTATTCACTTTCAGGGCATATCCTTCACTATATAGTAATAAACTTCTTTTTCCTTTAATATTTTGTGTATGTTTTCATTTAAATTTACATTTGTTTAGTTTTGGAGAATTTTGTATGTGAGCCACATATTTACATCCTTTCCACCCCTCTCTCCCTTCTCCAAGTCCTCCTGTGTTCCTTCTCTACTCTTTCAAATTATGGAAGATGCGTGGATGGATGGTAAGAACTAGAGGGAGTGGATATCTGACGCTGAAATATTGTTGGTCAGAATGATGGGGCCATTTCCAGAATGAACTCGTAGCAGTCATGACCGCATACCCAAGGCCTGCACATGACCAAATCAGTCCAAATTCCAGTGTGTATAAGGGAAGGAAGGGCTCATGAAGTTCCACACTTAACTGAGGACTTATTGAAAAAGTGTCACTTTTAAGAAGCCCAGAGTCTAGAGTCTATATTTATCTTATCTTGGTATTTCTTAGTTTCTATATTAAATTCACTGAATTTATTGAAAACCAGCCTTTTAAATCCACTCCTCCATCTGTGCCAACTTAATATTTATGTGATCACAGAGAAGTCCCTTAACTTCTTTGAGTCTCAGCCTTCTTATCACAGCCCTTAACTCTGGGGTCCTCTGAGTTCCTATACACAGGGCGCTCGGAACGGCACCCGGTGCATGGAACACAGTAAGAAAGTAACAGCCATTTTCATCCCACTAAGAGCTGCCAGTTCTTGTCTTTGCCTGGAGTCTGGTGAGTATGCTGGTTAACATCGTCTTTTCCTCCCTGAGTCAGCTACCTCATAGTCACCGGGGTCTACCTTCTGGAGCTTTCTCTTGCCTTCTGCCCTTACTAATTCATCTCAGGTTAACATTACCACAGTTTGCTTTGAAATTTGTGTCTGAGCATTTGCCTTTGTCCCTCTCTGGCTCATTCTTACTCTGGCCCTACAGAAGCATAAACAAGACCGCACTGAAAGAAAATAAATTATCAGGGAACACAGGTTGCAACTACATCTTTTAACTTGTAATCTACGAAAATATACATTTTGAATTTTTTGTTCAACGGCACAGTTTAAAATTTTTACACATTCCCATTCCTGCTCAGTTCACTTTGGATAAAAATCAAGACTTTAAATATGACCGCTAAATAAGTTTACTTCCCAGACTCTTTAACTCTCACCTGTGACGTCACTGGCTTATACATTTGTGCCAAAAGTATGCTTTCTCAAGCCCTCCCCCACTCCAAATACTTTCCCCTAGGGTTTTACCTAAGACCCCATCTTAACATTTCTCTGACAAGATTATCGGATTTTGTTACTGCCATTTGGCATAATGGTCTAGGGTTTCTTTCAGCAAATATTTGGCAAACTTTTAGATCACAGACTTTCTGTGTTGTGTAATAGGAACACAATAGTGAACCTGAAAGACACATCTGCCTTGAGTCTGGCAGGGAGACAAATGTTAAACACAATTAAGAAATAATTCTGCAAATATTTAATTGCAGTTCCTATAAGTGTTGTGGAGGAAAGCACTGAGTGTCAGCAGAGTGGTCAAAAACCAGGTCTTAGAGTTCAGAGAGAGTGACCCTCAAAAGCCGTGTTTGCACAGCTGGGTAAGCTGGCCATTTGACAAAGCAGAAGGCAACAGCATCTGAGAGCAAGAGCTCCAGAGCAGAAAGCACATCTCTCTTTTCCCTCCCCTTTCTTCCCCCACCCCGTGTGTGTGTTTCTGTGTGAGTGTAGACACACATGTGCCGTGGTCCATCTATGGAGGTTAGAAGACAACATTGAATGTTGTTCCTCATCTTCCACCTTGTTTGAGATGGGAGTCTCTCTTGTGCCGCTGGATGCCAGGCTAACTGCCCTGTCAGCTTCTGGGAATCCTCATATCTCCATTTCTTACCTTGCTGCCAGGAATACTCAGTTACAGACTCATTTTTTACATGAGTTCTGGGGTTCGAAACTCAGGTCTTCACATTTTTTGTGGCATGCACTTTACCTGATGACAGTTTTCCAGCTCAGAAGCCTATTCATTGGCTGTTAGGTTTCGACAAGGGAATTTTGGAGGCAGGAGCACAGACATTCACACTATACCGACAGTCTATTCATAAACAACAGAAAAGCCAGTAACAGAAACACATTTTATTAGAATGCCCCATGAAGTTAAAAACAAGGAAGATCTTTCTAATAAAGGATAATAAAAGCACAAAGAGTCACTCCATTAAATACCAAATAAGTTCCATTACTTAAAAAGGTAAAGCAAACAAGACCCTTAGGCAGCACATTGAAGCAACCACAGCTTCTAAACGTCACACATGCTTCTGAATCTCAAGTGAGGAAGATGAACTGCATGATTTTTAAAGCCATGATCTTGCTCTGTACAGAAAAGGGTCACAATAGCTACAATCTAGTTTTCTAATAATTTTTCTTCTCATTTTTAAAATTTAGTCTTCCCTCATACAATATATTCTGACGTCAGCCTTCCCTCCCTCCACACCTCCCAGTCTTCTCCACCCCCAGATCCACTGTTCCTCTGTTTTACCTTAGAAAAGAGCAGCTTTCCCAGTGATACCAACCGAACACAGCATAACAAGGTGCAATAAGACTTGGTAAAACGTCTTTTAAAAAATCATTTAAAACTAATTTGTTTATTTCTAGTTCATGTGCATTGGTGTTTTGCATGTATGTATGCCTGTGTGAGGGTGTCAGATCTCTGGAATTATAGTCAGTTGTGAATTGCCATGTGGATGCTGGGAACTGAACCTGTGTCCTCTGGAAGAGCTTTTAACTGCTGGTGCTTTTAACTGCTGAGCCGTATCTCCAGTCCTGTCTCCTCCCACTCTCTTTTTAACAGTATTTCTCTGCATAACAGCCCTGGCTGTCCCAGAACTCATTCTGTAAACTAGGCTGGCCTTGAACTCACAAAGACCTGAAGCCTCTGCCTCAGGACTGCTGGGATTAAAGGAGTGCGCCACCACCACCACCACCACCACTACCACCACCACCACCACCACTACCACCACCACGTGAGTTATGCAAAACTCTTATATCACGACTGGATGACTCAACCCAGAAGGAGGAAAAGGGTCCCAAGAATAGGTAAAGGAGTCAGAGGCACCCCTTCTCCCAGTGTTAAGATTCCCACAAACACTCCAAGCTAAACAACCACAGTTTGTATACAGAGGATCTACCACAGACCCAAGTTTTAAATTTTTTTTAACTTGGGGGCAAAAATTTTCTTTTTAAAAATTTATTTTATTATGTAGTAATATGGGCGGCGGGGTTGTGTCCCCAGCACCCCGGCTGCCTGCTCGGCTAGCTTATGCCCCGAAATAACAACACACAAACTGTATTCTTTTAGACACTGCTTGGCCCTTTAGCTCTAGCCCTTACTGGCTAATTCTGATATCTCGATCAACCCATCTCTAATAATCTGTGAGCACTGGTCTTACCAGGAAGATTCTAGCCTATGTCCATCCTGGGTCGGAGCTTCGTTGCGTGCGTCTGCCTGGGAGCTGGGAGCATGGCGTCTCTTTCAGGCGTCTGCTCCCGAGAGGAGAGCTGTGGAGTCTGAGTTCACTTCCTCTTCCTCCCAGCATTCTGTTCTGTTTACTCCTCCCACCTATCTCTAACCAATGAGAGCCAAGCAGTTTCTTTTTATTTAACCAATGACCTTCCTCCATCATTATTATTTTATGTAAATGGGTATCTTGCCTGCCTGTATGCATGTGTATCATGTGCATGCCGGTACCCTCGTGACCAGAAGAAGGCAATAGAGTCCTTGGGACTGGAGCTAGAGATGATTGTGAGCCACCATGCAGGTGCTGGGACTTGAACTGCAGACTTTTGCAAGAGCAATCAGTGCTTTCACCACTGAGCTGGCTCTCCAGATCAGGTTTGTTATTCTTAAGTAATGGTGCAGATGGAGAAGGTAGGAAGGAGTAACATTCTATATCTTGTCCTAAAAAATTAAACATAGGAGTTGTATCTTTAGGATGAACATAGTTTTCTTAACGATGAATGATAAGATATTTAAGGTCTGCATCTGATTTAAATATAGCCCCCATAACAGATCACAGTTTTTTCTTCTTTTTCAATTCATTTTTTATTTTATTTTTTTTTTATTGAAAATAGATTCTTCTCTCATACAATACACCCTAACTAACCACAGTTTCCCCTCTCTCCATGCCTACCTTCTTCCCTCCTCAACCTCCCACCTTCTCTGATCTATTCCTTCTCAGTCTACTTTCAGAACAGAGCAGGCCTTTAAGAGATAACAACCAAACATAGAAAACAAAATACAATAAGACAAGGCAAAGGCCCCCCAAGCTGGTCCAGGCAACCTAAAAGGAGGAAAAGAGTCCCAAGAGCAGGCAAAAGAGCCAGAGATACACCCACTTCCACAGTTAGGAGTCCCACAATGCACAAAGCTAACAACCACAGTATACACAGAGGGCCCGGTACAGACTCATGCAGACCCTGTGCTTGCTGTTTCTGTCTCTGTGAGCCCATGGGAGCCCTGCTTAGTTGAGTCAGTGGGCTGTGTTCTACTGGTGCCCTCCATCCCCTCTGCCTCCTACAATCTTTCCTCCCTATCTTCTGTGGGATTCCCTGAGCTCTGAGGGGATGGACCAGATGGAAACATCCAATTTATACTCTCTCTACACATAATGTCTGACTGTGGGTCTGCATCTGCTCCTATCTGATACTGGAGGCAGCCTCTCTGAACATGACTGGACAAAGCACTGATCTGTGACTATAGCAGAATATCATATGGAGTCATTTCTTTTCTTTTCTTTCTTTTTTTAAAAGACCAGTCATGTTTGGTTTTACCCTAGGTCTTTGAACTATACATTCTCTGGTTCCTGGTTATCCAAGCAGTGTTGGACATGGGCTCCCTCTTGTGGAGTGGGACTTGAGTTAAATCAGACATAGTTTGGCTACTCCCACAAGTTCTGTGGCATATCTGACAGATAGGAAATATTGTTGACTAAGGGTTTTGTGGTTGGGTTTGTATCCACATTTCTCCTTTGGTATCTGGCAGAGTATCTTCATGCACCAAAGAGACTAGAACATAGGGGTGAAAGATCCATGTGGGCACCAGGTCAATCTCTTAGAATCAGTAATCATTGATATCTCTCAATATCAGAGGTCTCAATTCCCCAATAAAAAGAAGCAGACTAACAGAATAGATATGAAAACATGATTCATCCTTCTATTGCATCCAAGGAACACACTTTAACATCAATAACAGACATTACTTCAGGGTAAAAAGTTGGAAAAACAATGTTCTAAGCAAATGAACCTAATAAGCAAGCTTGTACAGCCATTTTAATATCTAGCAAAAGGGACTTCAAACCAAAACTGATCAAGAGAGATAGGGAAGGGCACTATATACTCATCAAAGGAAAAATCCACCAAGATGAAATTTCAGTTCTTAACATTTGTGCTCTAAACACAAGAGAACCCCCTTTTGCAAAAGAAATATTACTACAGCTTAAATCGCATATTGATTCTTACACACTGATAGTGGGAGCCTCAGTACCCTGCTCTCATCAATGGTCAGGTAAGCCAGAGAAATACTGGGCTGACAGATGTTATAAAACAGATGGACCCAACATATTCACAGAACTTTTCTTTCAAACACAAAAGAATATATCTTCTCTGCTCCTTAGAGAACTTTCTATAAAATTGACCACACATTCAGACACAAAGAAAGTCTGAACAAATAAAACTGAAATAACTCCTTGCATCTTATCAGACCACCAACCATAGATTAAAGCTGGATATTAACAACAACAGAAACAACAGAAAGCTTATAAACTCATGGAAAATGAACAACCCTCTACTGAATGAAAAATGGGTCAAGACAAAAATAAGAAAGAAATGAAAGACTTTCTAGAATTCAATGAAATGAATACATAGCATACCCAAACTTATGGGACACAATGAAAGCAGTACGAAGGTGAAAGTTCATAGCACTAAGTGCCTACAAAAAACTGGAGATCTCATAATAGCAACTTAACAGCACATCTTTTCAGATGTGTTCTAGGATGGAAAGAGGTAAGCATACCCAAGAGGAGTAGATTGCAAGAATAATCAAACTGAGGGCTGAAATCAACAAAGTAGAAACAGAACAATAGGAAGAATCAGGGAAACAAAGAGTTAGTTCTTTAAGAAAATCAACAAAATAGACAAACCCTTATCCAAACGAACCAAAAGGAAGAAAGAGAATATCCAAATTAACAAAATGAGAAATGAAAAGTGGAACATAACAACAGACATCAAGGAAATCCACAAAATCATAAGGATATACTTTTAAAACCTGTACTTGACCAAATTGGATATCCTAAAAAAAATGGATAATTTTCTTGATAGATAGCAGTTACCAAAATTAAGTGAAGATCAGATAAACAATTTAAATAAACCCATAATTCCCAGTGAAGTATAAGCAGAAACTAAAAGTCTTCTTAACAAAAAAAGCCCAGGGTTTTATCACAGAATTCTACCTGATTTTCAAAGAAGAGAAAATAATCCATATTTATCACCCTTCACAAAACTCAAGTCCAGTTGGATTGAAGACCCCAACTTAAACCAGACACTGAACCTTATAGAAGAGAAAGTGGGAAGTAGCTTTGAATGCAAGGGCAGAGGAGACCAATTACTAAATATAGCACCAGTAGCACAGACACTGAGAGAAACAATAAATGAACCCTCCTGAAACTGAGAAGTAAATCAAAGGACACAGTCACTAAGACAAAATGGCAGCCTACAGAATGGGAAAATATCTTCACTTGCCCCACATCAGTCAGAGGACTGATTTCCAAAATATATAAAGAACTTAAGAAACTAGACATCAAATTACCAAATAATCCAATCAAAAAAAATGGGAAACAGATCTAAACAGAGAATTCTCAACAACTGCAAATGGCTTAAAGACACTTAAGGAATTGTTCAACATCATTAGCCATCAGGGAAATGGAAATCAAAACAACCCTGAGATACCATTTTATACCTGTAAGAATGACTAAGATCAAAACACCAATGATAGCTTATGCTGGAGAGGATACAAAGTAAGGGGAACACTCCTCCATTGCTGGGGGGAGTGCAAACTTGTACACCACTTTGGAAATCAGAATGGCAGTTTCTTAGAAAATTAGAAGTCAATCTACCTCAAGACCCATCAATACCACTCTTGGGCATATACCCAAAGGATGCACGCTCATACCACAAGGACATTTGTTCCACTATGTCCATAGCAGCATTATTCATAATAGCCAGAACCTAGAAACTGCCTAGATGCCCCTCAACCAAAGAATGGCTAAATAAAATGTGGTACATTTACACAATGGAGTACTAGTCAGTGGTAAAAAACAGTGACATCTTGAAATTTGCATGCAAATGGAT
Source organism: Microtus oregoni (assembly GCF_018167655.1). Classification (NCBI taxonomy): domain Eukaryota; kingdom Metazoa; phylum Chordata; class Mammalia; order Rodentia; family Cricetidae; genus Microtus; species Microtus oregoni. The sequence continues at coordinate 46,669,140 of NW_024543071.1, forward strand.
GGAGCTAGAAAAAAAAAACATCCTGAGTGAGGTAATCCAGACCCAGATAGACAAACTTGGTATGTGTTCACTCATAAGTGGATACTATCTGTAAAACAAAGGATATTGAGCCTATAGTTCATGATCCTATATAAGCTAAGTAACAAGGTGAACCCTAAGAAAAACATACTTAGATCCACCTTGAAAGGAGAAACAGACCAGATATCCTGAGAAAATTGGGAGTAGTGGAGGGAGAAGGAAGGGTGGATGAGAACATGAGGGAATGGGAAGCTCAAGGAGGGGAAAGGACAGTGAGGGAGAGAAAGGAAAGAGATATCTTGATTGAGGGAGCAATTAAAGGACTAGTGAGAAAAATGACACTAGGGAAATTCCCAAGAATCCACAAGGATGACCCCAGCTAAGACTCTAAGCAACAGTAGAGAGTGTGCTTAAACTGGCCTTCCCCTGTAATCAGAATAATGACTGTCTTAATTGTTATCCTAGAATTTTCAACTAGCAACCAATGGAAGCAGTTACAGAGATCTACAGTGAAGCACTGGGCTGAGCTGCAGGAGACCAGTGCAAGAGAGAGGAGCAATAATATGAGCAAAGCAATGAAACTGCCATCTGTACAAAGGACTGAGATTACTGGAGCTTCACAGTGCTTCCTTTGCTAGAGTTCAGTTAACTGGATATACAAATAGAAATACTTACTATTAGTGCCAAAGCAGAAAGTGCACTTGAACCCCTGCCATGTATAAGTGAACCCAGATTTGAGACAAGCATGCAGTGGACAGTCTGGACTTTAGAAAGCTTCTGCCTTGTACCCTTTTCCCAGATTATAAAGTGAAAGTTCATGAATTCCCACCACAGAGCATACACCTGCAATTCCTCAAATGCTAGCTTGGATTCCAAGTTTGGAATGATGGCAATACTGACAAAAGAACTATTGGAAAAAACAGGAAGACATGGTCACTACTTTCAGTGTCTGGATCAACCAGCCCAGTTCTTCATCCTTGAAATGAAAGAAAAGGAAGGTTGCTAACATTGCCTCAGACTGACTGACAGAATAACCATGTAGCAAACTCAAAACCTACCACCTGCACCCGAACTTCTATTACAGAATGATTTGATTCAGGAGGAACTTCTATTTTCATTTTTTCTTCTTTTTTCTTTTCCTTTCCTTTCCTTTTCTTTTTTCTCCTTCCCTCCCTCTCTTCCTCCCTCCCTCCCTCCCTTCCTCCCTCCCTTCTTCCCTCCCTTCTTTCCTCTTTCATGTACCTCTGTGTGCACATGCTTAGGGAGACCAGAGGTTGATGTCCGGTATCTTCCTTTATTGCTCTCCACATTATTTACTGAGGCAGGGTCTTTTGCTGACTAGTCTAGTTAGCTACCTTGTCCAGAGGATCCTCTGTCTCTGCTTCCAAAACACTGGGATGGTATTTGGGCCACCCCCTCTCCAACTTTAAAGTTTGGGATCCAAATTTCAGTTTTGACACTACAAATTCCTTATCTATGGATCCATTTGCCCAGACCCTGCGGGAGGATTTTTGTTTGTTTGTTTTTGTTTTTTAGTTGTTTGAGATAGGATTTCTCTGTGTAACGCTTGCTGTTTTGGAACTTGCTCTTTAGACTAGGCTGGCCTCAGACTAGAGATATTCCTGGTTCTGCCTCCTGAGCACCGGGATTAAGGGTGTGAGTGGGGAAAATCTTAATAGATGTGCTGTTCACACATCTGAGCTCTCTCTACTTCTGATGGGTTTCAGTCTCCATCCACTCTCCGCCAAGCAAGTTCATAGGCCATATTACTATATACTACTGGGACTAGTTTAATAGGCAAGAATTAAAAACAAGGTATTGAAAAGAAGATTGGTAATTGCTTTGCCCCAGCTCCTATTTTCCTACTAATTTAGCCTAAAATGTAAAAACTCAATTAGCTTGATATAGAGGCATAATACTACACACAATAAAATGTTTTATTTATAGATTGTGGTTATATTAAAGCTTAAAAACACTGATAGATTATTATCAAAGCTATCACAAATGGTTATAGTATATTAAAATACAATTAAAACATGAAAATATATAAAATATATAAACTTTATGTTGCCATGGTGAGTCAACGGTGAAAGGATGAATGAAAAGGTCTTTGACGAGAATGATTTCTTGCTCCATAAAAGGGTGTTGACTGTGGAAAGAAAAGTTCAGCAACTGGTATTTACTATCTTGAGATACCAAGGCTCAAGAATATTTTTATTTCATTATTAGAACATTTTTACCTTATTTCATTTTCTAATAGAGTAACAGTAATAGCAATATTGATTTCTTAATATATTTTAATCACTGTTCTAAAAATTCTTTATGCAACAAACATATATGTTTGTGACTGTGACCAAGGACTTGGGAGAGGGGAGAACATGATCAAAATATATTTACATTTAAAAGTTGTTTAAGATAATAAAAAACAAAATACATAAAAATAAAACAATTAAGTGGAGGTAGCCTAACAGTAGATCTTCACCTTCCCTCCTTGTCTCCAAATCCAGCTCCCCAGTCTCACCCCTACCTCTGCAGCAGACCATGTGCAGCAGCCTCCCCCCTCCCTGCTCCCATCTCTAAGGGTTTATACAGATCTCTTCCAGCCTGTCTCCCCACTAATCCCATTATTCCAGCCCCCAACTCCAGCAGGCATTCCCCGGGACTCCATCAGCCAAGGCTACCACAGAAACAAGTAGGTCAGCTAAGCAGATAGGTGAGCTAGAGACAGATCTTCACTCTCCCTCTTTTCCAAGTCCAGTGTCCCAAGTGTCATCCTCAGCTTGGTACAGAAACTTCCTAAAATATGTACATATATGAAGGTTATCTAAGTGAAACCCCCAAACAGAGATACAGACCTCTAAATGGACATCTCTTGCACCAAATGAAGCTTCCAGGACCGGGAATGGGTTACATCTCATTGAGTTGTTGGATAAAAGGGTCTCATAGGAACTCTCAAGAATCCAGGCTATTGACAAGGCTATTAGTTGTTCTCTGCACACTGATATCATTGCCCCAGTGCTGAAGACAATACTTCTATAACTCACTGAACATGGAGAAGTTAAGCTGGTACCTACCTAGAACTTCACTCTAAGGGATAACTGTTCTTGGTACTGGAAGGCACTCTGTACACGACCAAAGAGAAAGGGAAACACCAGCCCAGCTACAAATGCTTGGATCTACAGTTGTATCCTGTCTGCAAGATATGCTAGTGCAAGGTTGGCACAGGCTTGTGGGAGTAATCCACCAACATCTGATTTTACTTAAGGCCCACTCCTTGAGATGGGACCCATGTCATTGCTGCTTTGGTGACAAAGAAACCTGAGACTAGATAGCCCAAAGACCTAGGGTTAAACCAAATACTACTGTTCTACTAAAGGAACCTAACAATAAAATGAGACCTTTTATACCCATAGATCAGTGCCTTTCTCAGCCATCATCAGAGAAGTTTCTCCCTGCTTCAGATGGGAACTAATACAGAAGCCCACAGACAGATAATATGCAGAGGGGACATTCCCTCTTCAATGAAATGTCTCCATCTAATCCTTCCCTAGTAGGGTCCCTACTAGCCTGCAAGGATTGGGGTCCTAGATCTAAAAGAAGAAGTGGACACATGCCCTAAGAACCTGAGTCCAACCAATAATCACATGGAAATGAAAATTTAGTTTTCTCTATGGGAGTCTCGCTGGGGAAACAAATTATTCTTAAGGGTAGGCTGCATTCCCAGCAGTAGATAGGCCATGGGAAATGAACCCAACTGCTTCCTTGGAGGTTCCTGACATATAATGTTGTGTCAGGGATTTCTCTTTCTCTCTTTAAATTTTTATTTATTTTTTTATTTTATTCCCCCATCTCTCTTTGCCCTATAGACTCTTTGAGTATACATTATGGCTTCCAGCTTTTTGTGTTTATGGGTTTCCTGTGTGTGTCAATTTGTCAGTCTCTGTATCTATATCTGTATTTTTTCCTCCGGTTCTTTTCCTTCTGTTTGTTTTGTCCTATTCTGATGTGTTTTTATTTTATTTTATTATTCTGTAAAAGCCTTTTTGTTTTACAATGAGACAGAAAGGTTGTGGATCTAGATGTGAGGGATGGTGGGGAGGAGCTGGGAGGAGCAGAGGGAGGGGAGAAAAAACTATGTTCAATAAAAGAAAAATATTGTTCTTTGCCAAATGTATACATTTACATAATATATTTTGTTCCTTTTACCCATTAATCTCTTTGATCTTTCAGGGAACCACCTCTTTTGCTACTCAAGTCCTCCTGCTATTTGCATATCTTTAAAAACTATTGTTTGAATGTTGTATGTTTCTGTCTCTCTGTCTCTCTGTCTCTGTCTCTGTCTCTGTCTCTCTCTCTCTCTCTCTCTCTCTGTGTGTGTGTGTGTGTATGTGTGTGTGTGTGTGTGTGTGTGTGTGTGTGTGTGAGAGAGAGAGAGAGAGAGAGAGAGAGAGAGAGAGAGAGGGAGAGAGAGATTCCATAATTCAAGAATTTTTTGTTTTTAAAGTTGAGCACTCTCCGAGCTGGAGCCAACTAACTTTAGGGCTCCAAAATAGGAACAGTATGGCATGTAATCAATTTTTTATGAGTAGCAGCTACATAAATTTCATTTTCTAAAGGCTGAAAACAGTTCTCAAAGGGATCTTGAATATATTTGACCCAGTGGTAAATATATTTGAATATATTTACCCAGTGGTAAATCATAAACATTTTGTTTATATATTTTTCTTTTCAGAGCCACCTTAAGCTTAAGACATTTGGTCTTTTTGTGAAAAGATGTGAATAAAATGTTCCAAATTGGTAAATTCAGCACTTTTCTGTCCCTGCTCCCATTACAGATATTCACATTGGATTCAGATATTTAGTTCCAAAGACTGCAATGCAAAATATTACCGTCAAGTAAACACATCCAAGAATGAAGAGAGGATGGTAAGGCCGGGGCCTTATTGCAGCCTCTCATCAAGTTGTACAGTGACTGTGTATGACCATCTCCACTGAGCACGTGGTCGAGATAACTATAGGATCTCCCCCAAACAAATACTAAATGTAATGGATAATTTTTGCTTTTGATATAATCTGTGAATGTTTGCATATTAAATATTTGCCCTTGCAGGAGTCCTTACCCAGTTATCTTGTAAGTGGAGATAGTTACAAGAAGTGCAGATTATCTGCCTTTTCAGGAACCAGACTTGAGCAGGAAGGGGCATTTCTAGGTCATCCATGGCATAAGAACTTCCAAAGGAAAAACAAAGCAATGAAAACAGGAGTTAGAAAGCAGTGCAGAGGCCTAAAGGTCACTATTCCTGGGCTTTACGTCCAGCCTCAACACAGCAGTTTAGTGATCCAGTCTCCTTGGCATAAAAACATAATAGATTTAACAGTCTGCTAAGAAACTACAGTTTTGATAGCTTTAAGATGACTGTGTTATTATTGTTCAACAGTCTCAGACCTCCACTGAGGGCTATTAAGTCTATGGATACTGAGATTCTCAGTTAAGAAAAATCTCTTCCAGAAAATACTGTGTTGGAGTAATGGGCTGAAGGGAAGATGTTCCTAAAATCTCTCCGAGTTGAATTAGCAGGTTACCAGGAGCTAATGATGTCTGATTACTTTTTTAAGGATTTTATTTGATTATAAATTACATATATATGTGTGTGTGTGTGTGTGTGTCTGTGTGTGTGTGTATGTCTGTGTGTGTGCCTGTGTGTGTGTGTACACAAGTACAGTGCCCACAGATTCCATAAGAGGGCGAGAGATTCCCCTGGAGCTGGAGCTAAGGCTTTGTTCTGAACTGACAGATGCGGGTGCTAACCAAACTCAGGTCCTGTGGAAGAGCAGTCAGTGCTCTTACCCACTGAGCCATCTAGCCCCAGAATGGTATCCTTTCAGAATGTCAGTGGGTCATCTTGGAAGCTGACTTCCACAAACTTCTTAACCAGCACAATGCACTAAAGCTTAGTTAAGAAAACAGTGTTTTCTGCTCATTATGTCAAATTAAATCTGGGACTTTCTGGCTCAGTGAATCTAGAAAATCATTTAATATGTTTGTATCTAAGTTTCTGTCATTAAGTTGGCCTGGTATTCATGCTGTACACACAGAGTTGATAGTAAGGATTCAAGTGCCCTGGGCTCACAGACGCTATGAGTGGTACACAGTGGCTCAGTGGTTATTGTCATTAGAAAGGACTGAGTCCTATTCTTACCCAAATGCTGATGCCATACACAATCTATGTTTTGGAAATTTTCTAAATTTTTTTGTTTTATTTAATTCCAAATTACTTCTGGAGTTAGAAACTTACTATTTGAACCAGTAGGCTGTTTTTGTTTTTAAAGCTTTATCTTTTATGTCATTTATTGCTGAATTATTTTAAAACTTAGAAGGTAGAATTAATTTTCATTTGACTTTCTGAACCCTAATCTTCTAGTAACCTAGAGTTTCAGTCTCTTCTCTCTCCCACTTTCTCCCTCCTTCCGCCACCCCCACCTCTATTTCGCAGTACTTGGGGATTCATTTCAGGGCATTGTGATTGTTAGGTAAGTACTCTACCACTGAGCTCTGTCCTCGGCCCTCATTTGTATTGAGATGGTCCAGTTTTTATAGTTGGCCTTAAACTCACGGAGTAGCGTTAGGCAGGTCTTTAACTTACAGTCTGTCTTCCTTATCCTCCTGAGTAGCTGGTTTTACATGACTGCCATGAGACCCAGCTAGGGTCTTTTGGGTTGTTCAGAAGGCCAAAGCCAATCCGTGTACTTAAGAAATTTCCACAGATACCGTGTGTCAGTATTGGTGTGATGCACTTGGCCTGGCAACATGTCCTTCATTGTGGGGAGTAGAAAGGATGAACAGCCAAGACCCACTCATGGCTTTGTAACTTGTTTCACTTTCTTGGCCTAAAGTTTGGCCTCTGGTAGGGGCTGCAATAAAGTTAAGATGGATTGACATGCTGTAGACACACAACTACAAAACTCAGGATCTCATGAGGGATCTCTGAAAACTCCCTCCCGATAAAGAAAAAGAAAACTAAACAAAACAAAAAAAAAGAAGTTATGAGTTTCAAGGTTTGTGGACAAGCAATGATCCATTTTAGCCAAGAGCTGTTGGAATTTAATCAACGAGCGTGTGTTTTGTACTGACCTGGGAACCACACACTGCAGCGGAAGCTCAGCAGAAATATGTAAATTCTTGGGTTTATAGGTGAGCCAGGAATAAAAGATAGTTCTATCAACTACTGTCTGTTGAGATAAAAGATATGGTTTGTCACAACACATTTTTATATATTCAAATAAGAAATTGAAGGATAAATCATTTGCCACTCTACCACCCCAAGAAATAAAGAAATGCAACTGAATTAATGTGCTTAACGTTCTCTCTGCCATCAGAGGCACCGAAACAGGAAATACAGCAAAACACTTGACATATAATTTGTGAATGAGATTGCCAAGAGGCGGGTACATTATCCCTGGGGCTTTTCACTAGCCCTTTCAAATCAGAGTTCTAGGAAGCATTTCTTTCTTACTTAGATGGAAACGTGATCTGTGAGGATTTAAAAAATGAATAAACTATTTGAAGGAGTCTGAGAGACTCCTCCTGATACTTCCGACTTCAAACACAGTATTTGGCCTTTGCTTTGGATGTCCAAGTTTCTAAAATCTCATTAGAAGGAAGAGTGTTAACTAAAAACCAGTGTATTTGTATTGAACAACTGAATTTCCTAAGCATGAAATGCATATGCATTTCGTAATAAGTTACAAATCCTATGGTTTTACCATACTGGCTTCAAGTTCTGTAACAATTTGATCCTCCATTATCTATGCTTTTGGGATCATATTAGATATGATGTATTATCCCAGTTAATAATTCCAAATTCAATAACTTGTTGATAGTGGGATGGATTATTCATGTGGTTCCCAAGGTCTGAAAAATTTATTTCATTTAGCTTTCAAATCCAGAGGTCAGACAGACAGATACTCTTAAGACTATGAAGTGGCCTCATCACAATTGGCAGAGTTTAGGCTGCATCAATTGTAGAGGAAGTCTACCCAGAGAAAGGGGTAAGGGAAGAGGGTGGGAATAGGTATGTTGACCAGGGTTTCTCAGCTGACACTACACATGAGATTAGGTAGCTCTCTGTTATGTGTGGAGGGGGCTGTGCCTGCAGACGCTAGACACCTGTTCCTCTTCACCAGGTGCCAGTTGCACCCTCCTCTCTGGAAGAAGTCATTGACATTGTCTCCTCAAATGGCCCAATGTTCCCTATGGAGAGGCTCGCCCCCACTTGATAACTATGGACTTACACTTCTGTGAAGGGCTCTATATTTGACACTTGCTTTTAGCTGCTAAAAACCTCAAAATGCCTTTGGATTTCTTTTGATGGACATATGGGAACAAATCTGAGTGCCTGACGTCTTGCCGTGAGTAAGCACAGCTTGAGAAGTAGACGGAGGTAGGCGATCACGGCTCGAAACTACGAGGCAGAGAAGACTGAAGGCCCTTCATGTTAGTCTGTTCCAGTTAGCCCATGTTCATGACATGAAGTTCAGCTTCCTAGAAAATACTTATTTCAATGACTACAGCAATGCAAACTAAGGCAAGGTAAACGGAATCTTTTGTATTTCCCTTGGATGTGCTTGAACTTTCCTCCACCAAAGTTTACTTTCAGTTTTCCTTATAGACGCTGAAGTACTATTGCTTTCAGTGATATATACACACACAAACACACACACATAACACATGCATGTCTATTACTTAGAAGTGAACCAATTAAGTCTATTTCTAATTCAGGTTCAGACCACTCCAGACCATTCTTGCCTCTTTACTTCCTGGGGAAAGTTTTAATCAAAAGACCGAAACTCTGTGTTTGCTGATTTGGATGATTTGGATGCTGAGGCACTATTAGTTTAAGTCCTGGGCCCTGAGCACCACACTAAGAAGGAGCAGCACAGGAATACCCCCAGGAATAAGCTGGAGTTTAGCGATGGAGACAGCACAGTAGGATACTTCACTAGGGATGTCTTGTGTTTCTTTTATCATTGTTCATTTCATTCTGCTCACGCCAGAGTCGTCCTAGCACTAAGGCAATAGGCTTAGCGTAGGCATCAGCAAGCCTTGTCTCTGGCCCTTGCTCTGCTGGACACAAACCTCATGTATCTGGTTACATGGCTTTTACACTCAATTACGCATCTATATAAGTGGAAGCAGAATTGATCCTGTAGGATTAGGTGTGTAAAATGTCATGTGAAAATAATACATGTGCCATGCTGATAGAACATTAATTTATTTTGATAGAAAAATCTATATAGTGTTTTATTAATGCCAAGCATCTTGTACATATTATGTCTGGTGACTAAGTGGCAGTGACAAACACATTCTTCGTGTTCCTCTCAGGCTAAGGCACCCGGCTGGCAATACCAGTGCTACACACATTTAAGACAAGAGCGGGAAGTAACACTTGACCAGACTTTGCAGATGGCAGCAGGTAAAACGGTTCCTTCTCTTACCTCTATAACAATCCCACAGTTCTGGATAGGAATATTAAACTCAAATTCATCTGGTCGCACAAAAGTCACTCTGCAGTTCGTCCCTAGAAATAATTCATCAGGGCCTACACGCTCATATGGATAAAACAGCGCCCTTTTAGCTACAACACGAAGATTCAGATAATTGCACTCCACCAATACTGTCGGAAGAGAAGAACAGGCAGTCAGCTGCTGCACCTCAATACATGGCATGAAAGAAGACCTGGTTTAACCAAAACATGCAGAGGCTGGGAGTGTGGGCAAGGGCGATCCCTGTCATAATATGACTCTACTTCTCTTTTCTTCTCATTGACATCCCTCAAATGAAACAACTCGCAAAACCCCGAAAGCTCTGCCTGAGATTAACTGTGGTGGCTATTTGGAATGGAAGCAGAGGTATGTACTTTTATCAGGGTGCTGTATTGGGTACCAAGCTCCCCAATCCTTGGCATCTGTGAAACTTAAGCCGTGAGTGTGTGTGTACTCGCATGCTGGTCAGTGGTAGATGTTTGCCTTTCTCGGTTGTTCCTCACCTTGTTTTTTGAGACAGGTGTTCTCACTGAACCTGGAGCCTGCTAACTTTGCTAGCGTAGTTGGCCAACAAGCCTGGCAATCTGTCTGTCTACCTCCCTAGTGCTGGGATTAGTCTTTTCCATGGGTGCTGAAGAGCAGAGCGCAGATCTCCGTGCTCCCATGGAAAGCACTTGACTAACTGAGCCACCTCCATGGTCCACAGGTTTTCATCATCAGGTATGGCTGTGTGCCAGATAGCAGCAGCCATATGGTTTACATGGAGATCTAATCCTAAAGCTTGGGAGAAGAGTCCTTCTGGAGTGTGAATGAGCATTCTGTTCTCCAAGGCAATGGTATAGTGGGCCCAAAGAGCATAGTGTTTACTACCAGATCTCTGTGAATTGTTGGGCCTTGGAAGACTCACATCTTCTCCCCATTTAGCTGTCAGATACACAGAGGATTTGAAGTAACCCTCAGCATATACAAGTTCCATGTGGAATTTACGGTTTTTACTTCCCTCCCGCTGTGTTTCCTCATCCCAGTCACCTGCCCCACACCCGCCCACTGCTGAAGCCCAAAGGCCTTTGATATAGTCCCAGTTCCCACTTCCCTTCCTTCCCACAGTCTTCCACTGAGTCTTTTCACCTCCACTTTCAAAACTCATCTCCCATCTGCTTCTGTATGGCTGTACTGTGGATTCCATCACTGTCCCTTGTCCGGGTAACCTCAGCAGCCCCTTTCCCTTTCCTGGGCAAACTTGGCAGCCTTGTGGAGGAACTCACTGCCCCAGTGTCATTTTCTCATCCTTTGTGTGAGTGTGTGTGTGTGTGTGTGTGTGTGTGTGTGTGTGTGTGTGTGAGAGAGAGAGACAGGGTTTCTCTGTAGCTTTGGTACTTGTCCTGGAACTAGCTCTGTAGACCAGGCTGGCCTCAAACTCTTAGAGATCCTCCTGCCTCTGCCTCCCGAGTGCTGGGATTAAAAGTGTGCACCACCACCTGACTTCTTTCTTTCATTCTTGCAGCTGCTTTGTGTCAATGGAAGGTTCTCTTTCCCGCCATCTCAGAAACCTCCACTTCCCGGTTTAACCTTTTAACTTTCACATTATAGTTTTTCCTATTAAAGTAAATGTTTAGTTTATCTTGGTCATAGTTCATTATCTTGGACTATCAATTTGCGGTAGGCATTTTGCACAACTGTCCTTTTGTTTTATCTAATAGGGAGTGTTTCCTGCTCTCCCAACACCCTCTCTTCCTGTAGGCAGTGACAATAGTATTCCATGGTAACTGTGCTCCCTCCAAAAATTCCCTTTAGTCCTCCAAATACTAAACACATTATGCTTAGTACCTGTACTCATAATCAACTTTCCTTCTGAGACATTACAACAGTTTATATGAAAAACTCCCAAGTTAACCTCTGCCTCCTTTGAGCCCAGTCTTTAGTGGTCTGCAGGACTCGGAGGTATTTTAAGTGAGTTCTGACCCCCTCTGTCTTAGGGAATGCAACCCCATGCCAGGTGTCGTAATTATTAGGTTGTTAACTTTTCAGATGGGATAATAAAGCCCCGAAACCAAGAACCTCATAACTCATGGTCACTGAAGAACTACCCCGTGAAAGCATCACCAGAAATGGTCCACTCTGATACCTGGCTCTTGCCCAGAACACCTCCACATTCCAGATATGAGCAGCAGCAGCAGTCCTGATATAACAAAAGCCTTCATTATGCCAGACTTTGGGCTGAGACCTCTTCAGTTACCAGGTAGATGAGAAGAACTGGGAAGCCAGAAGTGTTTTTATGCCTGAGACTTGACTCAGATGAATTCAATGAACTCAATTCAGTGAGGATAAAAAAAAACAAACCTTTAATACCCCCAAAACTCCAACTCCTGAGCCTTTCTTTATCTATGGGCTATAGAAAATAGTGTTGGCTAAATGAATACAGCACACATTCTGGGGTGCTTTTGAACTGTCTATGTAGTACCTCAAAATGCTTGACTATGTGGCCAAATCTCTGGTTAGTCTTTAGTGTTCTATGAGTTGATTTAGGGATATCCCTGACTCTGACACAATGACATACTTTGTCACCGGTGGTTGAAGCCATCTTCCTAAGTTTGTGATACATATTTAGCTTAATTGGTGAATTCACTGGTTAGTTACTTCTTGGGTGGTATTGGGAGTTGACTTAGCAGAAGTTACTTACCATTAACAATCAGGAAGAAGAGGTCAACAGAGACCCTGATCTTGACCATTCCTAAACCAACCCTGAGAGAACCCAGTGCTCTTCAGTGATTTCATAATGCTCTTGCTAGAATGACATTAATGACATTAATATCTAAGCCATTATACCTTATTCCCTTGAAACTGAACATTTCTAGACCACCAGAGAGACTTTGATGTTCCAGGCACCATGGGATATCCTGGAAGAGTGGTGTGTATTTCCTGCAGAGTCAGTTTAATATGCCTATGATCTACATGTCTTACTTTTCTATTACTGTGATAAAACACCATGACCAAGGCAACTTATGAAACAAAGCATTTATTTGGGGCTTACCTCTCAGAGATGAAGACCATCACGGTGATGGGGTGCTTGGCAGCAGGCAGGCAGATACGGTGCAGTAGCTTAGAACTCTCATCTTGAGACACAACTATGAGGCAAAGGCATGAGAGAGAGAGAGAGAGAGAGAGAGAGAGAGAGAGAGAGAGAGAGAGAGAAACACTTGGAATGGTCTTTTGAAATTTTAAAGCCTGCCCCTAGTGACCACACCTTCAGTAAGGCCATAATTAATCCTCCCCAAACAGTTCTACCAACTGTTGAAATATATGACCCTCTGGAGGCCATTCCCATTCAAACCACAAAGGCCTTAAGTTTTCTTCAGGTTTATCAATAAAGATGTTTGTTAACTTCACCAGTAGCATTGCTTGTTTTCTACACTAGTATTTATTGCACAAGCTCAGGATGCTAGCGTTTTATTTTTGATATAACCAACAATAAAAAGTACATGTGGAATATCCTGGAAAGTCTATTAAGAGAAGTGCTTGATGACTTATCTGAAAAACAATTAAATACAAATGAAAAGGATATTGTAGTATAAAAGGGAAGTTTTGTGTATACCTAGAATAAAACTGTATTTCAAAATGCAACTTCCATCTCAAACCTTCTATAATAAGGGGTTCAGGTTTTTTCATTCAGTGGTAGTTTGAGAGACATCAGATAGATCTGAAAATGTTATTAATTTTTCACAATAACTTAAAAGTTAACCCAGGTATAGCAGACCTAACATCTGAGTGCTAAGTATGTTGAGGCAGAGAGGGACGGAGTCCTGTTAACCAGGTAGCTTTGAGAGACCCCAGGAGCCAGGTGTGGTGACACACACCTTTAATCCCAGAATTTAGGAAGTGGAAGTAGTCACATAAGGAGTTCCTCCCCAGCCAGGGCTACATAGAGAGATCCTGTCTCAACCCCTTGACCCCAAACAAAACCAAAGCAAAAAGAAAATTCATGAAATGAAACAAATTGTAACTACAAAGCTTATTAAAACCTAAAATGGGCATGGTGGCGCATGCCTTTAATTCCAGAGTGCTGGAAGCAGAGGCAGGCAGATCTCTGAGTTGGTGGCCAACCTGCTCTACAAAGCCAGTTCCAGGACACTCAAGGCTGTTACACAGAGAAACCCTGTCCCGAAAAACCATAAAACAGACAGACAACCAACCACAAACCTAAAGACCTACTTAATACATTCCTTAGTGATAGATATTGTAAGACTTTCTGTGTGCATGGAGTGTCCATGTGTATGTGTAGATACATATATGGCGTCTAATTGTATGTTGTGTGTACACGTGCACACAGAACTACACTGGAGACACAGCTTAATTTTGTCAGCTTTTATTATTTGTATGTCTGTGTTCTGCATTTCATTAGCGATGTCTACCGAGTCGGGGCCTGCAGGTATTTATTTGAGAGAGGGTACACTACCACTGGCGACATCACTGAAGAATATGGCTTTCCCTCCTCCAGCAACCATTAACTGCCTATTGCTTCTCAGGGAAGGGGGACTTGTGGAGCCTCTTTTTCATCCACAATGGTATATTGCGAGCCCTCTCTTATACAGTTTCTCCTGAGTGTAGACACTCCTACTGTAAGGTCATGACTGCAACAGCCATACCATGTCTGGAAGACATTTTACACCACCCCTCCCCATTCCCAGCTCTTACATTCTTTCTACCCCTCTTGTGTGACTATCCTTGAAAGACTGTACTGCTTGGGTTATTTCTAAGGAGATGCTCCTTGAGCCGTGAAGAAGGTGCCATAGGTGCCCGTTTAGGGCTAAGCTTCCACAGTCACTCGGTCTCAGCACATTGACTAGCTGTGAGCCTCCACATTGACCATTGCCCACCCACCGCCAACAGAGCTTCTCTGATGAAATCCAAGAGCAGCGCTAAACTATGGGCACAAATACTTAATGGCAGTTTAACACCATGTTCATTTAGTAAAATAAAAAAAAAACTCTGATTTTTTCCAAAAACTGTATATATTTTAAAGATATTATTTTTATTATCATATGTATATATTTTTTTTTGCCTGCATGTATTCTGTTAATGATGTTTGTGCCTGGTGTCTGTGAAAGTCACCACAAGAGAGTGTTGGGTCTCCTGGAGTTAAATATGGCTGGGATCCATCATGTGGTTGAGAATTGAACATAGGTCCTCTGAAAGAGCAGCTAGTGCTCTTAACCACTGAGTTATTTCTCTCACCCTCGTACCTTAAAAACTAAGAAGTAATAAAAATTTAAGCAGAAGGAAAATTAGAGATTGGTTGAATACAACTTTATTGTATTAATAAATAAAAACAGTAACAGTGATAAGAAAAAGAGAGAAGTAGGTCCTGGGGTACAAGACCCTATTGTCTAAAACGATGACATCTAGAGATGTGACATACAGTACTGAGACTATAGTTCATAGCACTGTGTTCCATACTGAACGATTGCTAATACACACACACACACACACACACACACACACACACGTGCGCACACACACAGCACCCCACACATAGGCATATTCTCTCTCTCTCTCTCTCTCTCTCTCTCTCTCTCTCTCTCTCTCTCACACACACACACACACACACACACACCATCCCACACATAGGCATATCTCTCTCGCATACACCACGCGGGGCACACCCTGTAGCTACAGGAGGAGAGGGATTTGTTGGTTCAATTGGCAGCAAGTACAAAGAGCTCATCATGCTGAAATATGTGCCCGTACTAGAAGTGGGTTGAAAATATTTGAGAAATTATTTTTTTCCAGTCCTGTGGACTGAACCCAGGACCTTGAGATGTCTAGGCAAGTGGTCTACCACTGAGTTCACTCTCAAACCTTAAGAAAAGGGCTGGGAAAAATTAATTTAAAAGAAAGAAATATAAAACTTTACTTTCCCCCAGATTCTTATTTGTGTTGTAAAGGGCTGTTTGAAGACACATTTTAAAATAAAGGACACATTTTTTTAATCAAAGACATTTTTAATAAGTTAATAAAGATTTTTAAATTACATAAAAATTATTTTGTGGTAAATAAGTAGTTACATTTCTTTCTACTGTTATATCTTTATCTCTTATTGTGCAACAGATTTGCTAAGCCCTGGAGATGAAAATATACATGGAATATACACCCTTAAGGAGTTCATGGCATAGTGACCTTGTAGAACCGTTACTATTTATTTATTTTGGTGTGTCTATTTTGTTTTGAGACAGCATCTCATGTATCCCATACATAATCACTCATAATTTATGAAGTGCTGAGGTTCAAACTAAGGGCTTTGTGTGTGCTAGACAAGAGGTCTTCCAGCCGAGTCACAAGCCCAGCCCTCTCTTAGGACGATGATTAGTGCAACGATCCATCTCAGGCAATACAGTCAGTGGTGCATTCCTCTAGCTATTTTGCCTTTCAGTAGCTGTTTTTCATGCTGCATTTTCATGGAATGTAGTTCTGAACTCAACTGATGATTTAGAGACAGGGTGAGCTTAAATCTATATTTTTGGGGTGTTGGGAATCAAACTTACAGGCCCACAGAAGGTAAGGAAGTTTCCCACCTATAAGCTACATTCCCAGCACTCAAATATGCATTTAAGCTGTTTTTATTTTTTTAACTTTTTATTGATTTTTATTGAGCTATACATTTTTCTCTGCTCTCCTCCCTGTCTCTCCCCTCCCCTTTAACCCTCCCCCAAGGTCCCCATGCAACCAGTTTACTCAGGAGATATTGTCTTTTTCTACTTCTCATGTAGATTAGATCTATGTAAGTCTCTCTTATTGTTCTCATTGTTGTCTAAGTTCTCTGGGATTGTGGTTTGTAGGCTGGTTTTCTTTGCTTAATGTTTAAAAACCACCTATGAGTGAGTGCATGTGATAATTGTCTTTCTGTGTCTGAGTTACCTCACTCAAAATAATGTTTTCTAGCTCCATCCATTTTCTTGCAAAATTCAAGGTGTCGTTATTTTTTTCTGCTGTGTAGTACTCCATTGTGTAAATGTACCACATTTTCCTTATCCATTCTTCAGTTGAGGGGCATTTAGGTTGTTTCCAGGTTCTGGCTATGACAAACAAAGCTGCTATGAACATAGTTGAGCACATGTCCTTGTGGCACAATTGAGCAGCCTTAAGATGTTTTCCATAGAGAGATTTTAACTTCTCACTTTGAAGAAGTGCCACCTTTTGTTTAGAAGCAAGGAATTTAAATTTGGTATAAATTATTTCCAGGCTCGTTACTTGAAATGTAGTCATAGAGAACCACTGGTATCACTTGGGAGTTTATTACAGCTGCAACATCTCTGAATCTTACCCCCACTTCTGTGTTAGAATCTGCTGCGTAACCAAGTACTCAGGTGATGCGTGTATTTAAGTTTGCAAACAAGCCCTTCTAATGAGTATCAAGACAGCATGCTCTGTGAAGGCAAATCCCCATGCCCCAGCAATTCTGAGGGCATTAGAATCAGTGACACTTTGGAACTTAAAAATGTAAATTTTCTGCCATACTCTTGTCTTACTGAGTCAGAAAAAAGTAATGCCTGTAATCCAGCCATCATGTATTAGAAAGAATACTCCACAGGTGAACCTGAGTGAGCCTCTGCTCAGAGGCAGGTCAGTGAGAGGGGTGGAAGTGTGAGGTGTTGAACCTTTGCATTCTGCCTGACACAGGACAACTACGTTCTTATACAGTTACTTCTTTAGTGTGCGGATGATGAGACACAGATATTTTGGGATGTTAGGGAGTTTTTAACAAAGTATACCTTATTGTATAAAATCACTCTGTACACACTGATACAGATTCTGATGCAAGCCAGCCTTCCATTCCTTCCTAATCCCCTGGAGAGGTCTCATGTTGCAGCAGTCATGGGGGGCGCTGTGTGTGTGCTCCCACTGTGCTATGGGACTACAGTGACAGGATTCGCATCACGTTCACTCTGGTTCTTCAACACCTAAATAAAGCGTTACATTTTAGACAATGAACTGATGGTGTATTAGTGGCACGTGTGTGCTGTAAAAGGCACCAGTTAAGTACTCCCAACTGAGGCCATCTATTCCAGCATATAAGGCCTTTCACTCGTTCTGTTTCTCATTTCCTCTGTGGGTTTGATCTTCAGCCTGAGCCATGAAGTCTTTCCTGGGCCTGCGGGGACTCCTTCTGTTTCTTCTCGTCCTGACAACTTTTGCTGATGATTGGTCAGGTATCGCTTGTGACATGGAGAACTGGGATGTCATAACATGTGCTGACAGATGAGGCTTTCTGACTGTTTCAGAAGGATTGGTCTCTTTCATGATGTGAGATGCATCATGTGAGAATCTCACAGTTCTACTGAGAGCAGACACTGTCCTAGCTTCCCCTTTTCTTTTGACCCTTCCCAGATCACATCACATTCTGGGGATTCAGGAAAGTGGAGTGGACTGGAATGCACAAAGATGTTGTTGGACTCTTAAGAACTTGGGACTCGCTTGGGCGTGGTGGTGCAAGCCTTTATTTCTGAGTTCAAGGCCAACTTTATCTACAGAGTGAGTTCCAGAACAGCCAGGGCTACACAGAGAAACCCTGTCTCAAAAAATCCAACAAATGTAAACAAACAAACAAACAAATGATCTCAGGATGCCCTGTGGCTGGTAGGAAAAGGAGCCTTTTCAAGGGCGCAGCCTTCCTTGGCCTTGCCTTTGCACAGCCACAGCACCTGAGAGGGAAAGCCAGCTCCTCGTGGTAAGGTGACTAGTGGGCCCAGTTTCCTTAGTTTGAGTGCCAACAAGTCTCCTACTTTAAGCAAACTTAAGTGGTTGGTTTCCTAAATATGAGTGCAGACTCTTAGTTTGAATGCTTAGAATTACAATAAAAAGTTAGGTATTGTTCTGTTTATTTTCAACAAGATAATCCAGTCTTGATGCTAGGGAAGCTGCAAGACTCTTAGTGTGTTGGTTAATGTCTTTTATTTCTTTTTATTAGGAGCTATTTAAAGGAGACAGCTATATGCAATCATATTAGTATCCACTGCCTCATCATGCAGACTTATTGAATCCACATTGACTTGCTTCCCTTGCATAAATTAGGATCAAAGTGAAATTTCAGTTAGGATGGGAGTCCTTGTGGTATCTGGTCTCCGTGTCTGCCCTCTATCCACATTGAAGCTTACTAATCACTTATTCCTCTGCACGTTTCCTAATTCGACTTCAGCTTTACAGAAGCAGAAATATGTATCTGATGTTTTATTTGTAGTTCATTCTACAGTTTTATTTTGCTCAGGGTTATTCAGAGATATTTTCCCTTCTCTCAGTCCCTTCTTCCACCTCCCTGTTCCCTCAGATCCATTCCTCCTCTGTTTCTCTTTAACAAAAAAGAACAGGCCTCCCAAACATGGCATAACAAGTTGGTTGTAGCGTTCTTGACTAGTGTTTATTGCTATCAACCTCCATGTCTGCTTTTAAATACCACGAAGCTGTGGATATATAAATAAAGGCAAGGGCTAGTACAGAGGAGCATGAGTTGATCAAGAGTGCAGCCATGCTCTGCGCTTCACACAGTTACAATAGAAATGCGTTCCTGTGGCACAGCTGTATAAAATGTTGACCGTGAGGCTGAGCACGACGGTGCCCACCTTTAATCTCAGGACTTGGGAGGCAGAGGCAGGTGGATCTAAGTTCAAAGCCAGCCCGGTCTACTTAGAGTTCCGAGTCGTCCAGAGCTACGTAGTGAGACTTGTCCTAAGAAAAATATTGACTTCTGAGAATGGAATTAAAGGATTAACAATG
This sequence comes from Microtus oregoni, assembly GCF_018167655.1. Taxonomy (NCBI): domain Eukaryota; kingdom Metazoa; phylum Chordata; class Mammalia; order Rodentia; family Cricetidae; genus Microtus; species Microtus oregoni. The sequence continues at coordinate 46,688,466 of NW_024543071.1, forward strand.
TCTTAAATTTGTATTGCTCTCCACTTCCTGACAGAGTTACTAAACAATATCTTTGGTAGATAGGAGTGTTTGTGTGTATCTTTGGGATGAAGTCATAGCAGATGGTCAACTTTTACAGACTTGCTTCTCTCTACACCATGTTTTATTTTGTTAAGGGAGAAGCTCTTGCAGTAACTGGCTTTGCTCAAATGTTCTGGCATTCACATACAGCCTGTTAACAGAAATATTCTCCTTTCTACTTCCTAGCCCTTCGTCTGCAATGCACCAATCATTGGTTCTATCTCAGGATTAAGGCCACGCTATTCCACAATGTATTTATGGAACCTGATGAAGTGTATTTAGGATCTATCTGCCCTGTGAGCACCGTCTGGCCAAATGATGTCTATGACTTTACCTACCGTACTTACGCCTGCGGCATTGTCAATAAAGTAAGAAGAAACACTGGTGTCTGTGGTCCCTTCCTTGGACCCACAAAATGGAAATCATAGTTTCCATTTGTCTTACAGCTGGGTTAGTGTCTTTAAAAGTCACATCCAGGAAAACTGATGTTAACTTGATGGTAGGAAGAGACCCGTTTTCAGTGCTCACAAAGTAGTTTCCAAAACTAGTTGCACATTACAGCGCACGGCATTCTAGCCTCAGGTGGAAGGGAGTAACGTTGGTTAAACATCACAAAGGGCCTCAGAGTTCCCTACTGCGGGCATTGACGTGTTTGTTATGCATTGCTGTCTAACATTAACTGGGATTTTTAGTTGATTACAAAAGCAAAAATCAGAAATGCTGTAATATTACTTATTAAAAGACATTGCACAACTTTTACAGGTTGAGGTGAAGGACAGATTTGGTGAGGCAGGAAGAAAATTTTAGGTGGAGCTGTGCATGCAGGATGCAGGGTGTTTATTAGGTGCCCTTGGGAGAATGATTACTGTGTGAAAGGAGCTGGGCTGTGGGGAATTCAGATGTCTGTGGATGGATCCTGCAGGCCGTTTGCAGTCCAGCCAGATAACTGATTAAATGCTTAGTACTGGAACTTCATCAGGGTGGGTTTTCCTTTCTTTTTTTCTTCTGTTCTCTCTCTCTCCTTCATTCCCTCCCTCCTTTTCCCTCCCTCCCTCCCTTCCTTCCTTCCTTCCTTCCTTCCTTCCTTTCTTTCTTCTCCTCCTCCTCCTCCTCCTTCTTCTTCGAAATGATATAGGGACTGGGCTGTATTGATGTATCTCAGCTGATAGCATGCTCATCTAACATGTACAAGGCTCTGTGTTTATTCCTAACACCATAGAAACTTGGCTTGGTGGAGCACACCAGTAACCCTAGTACTGGAGAGGCAGAGGCAGGAAGATCAGGAATTCAAGGCAATCCTAGAGAGTTCAAGGACAGCACAGAATATGAGAGACCCAGTCTCAAAACAAATGTCCTGAGTTCATCATTTAAATGAAATTCTCAGCCATCTGAATTCCAAATGGGTTTCAGCTGATCTGAAAGCTGGTGCTCTCTGAAATAAACAACACTTTATCTTCTACTGTGTTTCTGGAAAGGAGGTGTAAGCCCACGATTTTTAAAAATACAAACAAAAGATTTGATCTCTTTCAATAAACAAGTATGATTTGCCTTTTACATCAGTAGTGTACCAGATTGAACCAGATTGAACCCATCTCTTTAGAAGATGGTCCTCCTCATGAGTGATTAAGTTTTTTTTTTTTTTTTGAGAACTTGAAGTACCTTTGTAGCTCTAGCTCCAATCCCTTGATCTCCTGAGATGTGTGAGATACTTTAAATCTTTCTCTGCCCCTTCAGGTTCTTTATGATGTCACTTTGCTTCAGACACACCTTGCATATATCCCAAAAAACCCTAGTAATAACCGAACTGAGATGCGCCTGTCCTGTGTTCTACACAGGTGAGTACCACATGTGGGGCACCTGTCCAAGGCCCCAGCTTCTCCTCAACCCTCTAGATGAAAGGCCCAAGCCCTAAATGTTAAACCACACATCCCAGGTTGTGGGCGGGTGTCGTGCTGGTGGGAACCAAAACCAGCAGGAATATAAATGTCGATATCCTTGGTCCTGGGCCTTCAAAGTGACGGTTGTCTCCTAGAGCATTAGAATACTGGAGAAGAGAAGGAGATTAATCTACTTCTTTAATATGAGTGTCTGAATGGCTGAAAACCTCACAGATTCCACCCAGTTAATCGAGCCAGGCTGCTTTAAAAAGAAGTCCACATCCAAGTGTAATAAGGACAGAAAGGAAAAGCCTGAAAGATATAGAACTGTGTCAGAGAAATCAAGGCCAGCATGCAGCAGGGGCGGGTGGGGCTGACATCATAGGGAGAGAGGCAGATTAAATCCGACTCATGGGGTGAGATTCAGTATCTTAATCATTAACCATTTGAGAAAGCCTAAGTTATAGCTCATTAGCATCCTTGACCAGGGATTAGCAAAGCCATAATAAGCATGGCAAGGCTGTGGGAGGCAATCTATTAGATTTTTCTGGTTAAAATCATTTAATCATTTTTTAAAGAAATTTAAAATGTGTTTTTCAAATGGTTTTGCACATAAATGTGTCATGAAGTTGGGCTATTGTGTGTTTAGTGGGCAGTCTTCCTGTCATGTTTGAAACCTCTCTCCTTGCCTCACTTTATTAGATCACTTAATATTTTTTTTTCATTTTTTTTTATTATTGAGAAAAGGAAGAAAAAAAAAACAAGTTTCCACCTCCTCCCAGCCTCCCATTTCCCTCCCCTTCCTCCCACCCCTCTCCCCCTCCTCCCATCCTACTCCCCCTCTTCCCACTCCTCCCCCTCCCTCTCCAGTCCAAAGAGCAGTCAGGGTTCCCTGCCCTGTGGTAAGTCCTAGGTCCTCCCCCCTCTGTCCATATCTAGGAAGGTGAACATCCAAACTGGCTAGGCTCCCACAAAGCCAGCACATTGCGTAGGATCAAAACCCCGTGCCATTGTCCTTGGCTTCTCATCAGCCCTCATTGTTTGCCATGTTCAGAGAGTCCAGTTTTAACCCATGCTTTTTCAGTCACAGTCCAGCTGGCCTTGGTGAGCTCCCAGTAGATCAGCTCCACTGTCTCAATGGGTGGGTGTACCCCTCGTGATCTCGACTTCTTTGCTCATGTTCTCCCTCCTTCTGCTCCTCATTGGGACCTTGGGAGCTCAGTCCAGTGCTCCAGTGTGGGTCTCTGTCTCTATCTCCATTCATCATTTTAACCAGCCTATGTTCGCTGCACATAAATATATGTAAATTCAAGTGTCTCATGTACTTTGACCATATTTTCCCCATTACCCTCCATTTCCCTTTTTTACTAATGCCCTTTCTTCACCCAAATACTTCTACTCTCATATCCTATGTGTCTGATTCAGGATCTACATATGAGAGCACATTCAAGATTTGAAAATCACATCATAGGCTTACATTGTTGTAAGAGATTAATTTGAAAAAAATTAATTTTCCCTTCAAGTAATTATTGAAGCCATCCTCCCTGTTCCTTCACACAAAGAATAATACATACCATAGCAACTAACATTTTTTTTTTTTTAAGTTTCTTGAGACAGGGTTTCTCTGTGTAACCACTGTGGCTGTCCTGGAGCTATTAACATTATTAATGCAATGTTTTAATTCTTTGAGAATTGCATACAATATAGTTGTATAATATTCATTACCACTCCTACCCTATCTCCTCCCACCTCTTTACCTATTCCATTACATTGTGTTCTTTTAAAAAAATTAAAAAAAATAATTTATTGACTCCAATTTGTACTATTCATATACTCATGGGTGTGGAGTCATTCACTGGAGTATGATTGACTTACCAGGAGTCAAACCATTAAAAAAACCTGACTCTCCCTCCCCAGTTTCTATTAACTGTTCAAGGCTCCTCCTCAGTTAAGTGGGAAGGCTCACAAGCGTCTTCTCAGTCCATGATATCATGTGCCTTGGCTGATTCTTATGCAGGTCTTGTGACAGTAACCACAGGTACTGTGAACTCACGAGTGCAAAGAACCTGTTATTACTAGAGACGCTCGTCTGGTCCTCCCTGACCTTTGGCTCTTACCATCTTTCCCCACCCTCTTTCTTTATAGTGTGTGTGTGTGTGTGTGTGTGTGTGTGTGTACATGCGCATATGATGGTGATGTAGATGACTCATTTGTGGATGACCACTCTATTGATGATTGTTTTCTGCTCTTGGCCATTAGTGAGTTTCTGTGTTAACCACTGCCCATGACAACTAAGATTTTAAAATCACGTATCCTAGGCTTACATTGTAAGTGGTTCACTTGAGTGAGTGCATCTACGTCACTGGAATTTGGCCTCAAGCGCAGCCTTCTAAACTCTATGGTCGGAATGATTCTTCAGCCCTCTGTGATATTTCTCTTTTCCCCTCTCCCATTTTTAGTCGGTATCCTCTTTTCTGTGAAGCTGAGAGTAAAGGAGACTTCAGTGGCAACCCTCCTGAGTGGGAAGTAGACATGACAGTACGCAAGAAAGATAAGGCTGCTCCTGCAGTGCCGCTAAAGTAAGGAGACCCAGACTCATAGTTTACAGCTTTGTCAGGCATGACTTAAAATACGCCAAGAACACAGCTAAGGGCATATCCCATTTGACTAAAGACATGTTGTCCTTAAACAACTTCTAGATTAGGCCTTTCTATGTTTGTTGAAATTGTTAGTGAGGCTCCAAAGCTGCAGAGAAACCCTGTCTCAAAAAACAAAAAAAAATTGTTAGTGAGATAGTGGTCTTGCTAGCCTGTTCCTAATCAGAGATCCCATAGGAGTTAGAGGTGTCCCTCTTGGGTCTTGTGACAATTGGTCTTACTTAAAGACTGGGGTCTGGGAGACATGCCTCTGGGTGTTGTTTCCAGAGAAGAGTAACTGAGTGGGGATAGAGCTCATCTTCAAAGTGGATGGTATCTATGTTGATATTTACCAATCAGTGGTCCAAGGAAGCAGTGTCACTGGATATCCTTCCTGAATATGTATTTATAGTTGTCACCACTGCCCTCTGATAACATCATATTCTGTCTCTGTAGCTTTTCAACATCAGGTCAAAACACCAACCAGGTGTCGCAGGAGCCTCAGACCTCGGGAACCAGCAGGCATCAGCTTGCTGAGGCATCTAACTGAGTGGATTAGAGTTTTGCCCTCTCCATTTCTCCAGAATGCAGATGGTTGCAGGCTGTCTTCTCTCATCCATTTTTAAAAAGTGACTGATTTGCAGTTTTAAATAAAATGGCATGCTACCTTCATATATTCTCATTTTAAAAAGCTGTCCCTGATTTTAGCTTCATCAAATCTGATTAATCAATAAAAATTTCTATTAAACCTGCTTCTAATTATTGAAGGATTAATGTGTATCATTGTAAGTATAATGATCATAATTTTTTCTTAAGTTTTTTTATACTATAACTTATTTTTTGAGTATTTCACATATGCATACAGTGTATTTCGATCACATTCAGCACCCTATTCTCCCCCTTAACTCCTCTAAGATCCACCCTCTAAGATCCACCCTCAATTCTCCCTACCACCTCCCTGATGGAGGAGTTAATTTCATTGGTTATTAAAGAAACTGCCTTGGCCCATTTGATAGGCCAGCCCTTAGGTGGGTGGAGTAGACAGAACAGAATTCTGGGAGGAAGTGAGGCAATTGCCATGCCTCTCCTTTCTGGGTCAGACGCGATGAAGCTCCAGCCCAAGATGGACATACACTAGAATCTTCCTGGTAAGACACCACCTCGTAGTGCTACACAGATTATTAGATATGGGTTAAAGCAAGATATGAGAGTTAGCCATTAAGAGACTAGTGCTAATGGGCCAAGTAAATGAATTAAATGAATACAATTTGTGTGTTGTTATTTCGGGGCTTAAGCTAGCCAGGCGGCCAGGAGCTGGGCGGCAGGAACGCAGCCCATCACTCCTTCTACACTTCCCAACTTTGTTCTTAAAAAAAAAAAACCTAGGAAGTCTAATTAGTGCTGCCCCTATACTAAGGTGTTGGGCATTCTACTGGAGCATGGTTGACATCCTGGGTGCCACAGCCTTAAAACCTGACTTTTTCTTCCCCAGTGATCATCAGTCAATAGCTGCTCAGTTAGGGGTGGAGCTTCCTGAGCCCCTCCTCCCTACATGCTGGAATGCTGACTGATTTGATGTTAGACAGGTTTTATGTACACATGAACTCAGCAGCTACAACACTCCTGCCATGCCCAGAAGACACTGTCTCTGCCTGGTCCTCCCTGACCATGACACATAGAGAAGACACCAGTGATGACTGACTGGCTCTGTTGGACCCTTCTCTTCAGTTATTGCCATTTGAATGCCGTAAGTGGTGTGGGAACAGTGATCAGATAGCGAGAATGGAGCAGACTGGCGGCTGGACTCTGCATTATCTACCCTTTGGTAATTAGTGTTTTGGTAAGATACTCACATGGTTCAAATGTACATTAGAGTTTAATAAAATGAGCAAATGGTCCAGCCTTCTGCAGGTCAGAAAGACTGGAAATGGGATGCAGAGTTAGTGAGGAAAACACGCAGACTTCTTTTTCTGAGGGATAAAAATTTCTATTTTATTCTTTCTGTTGCTTGCTCTGTTCTTCTACCCTGATGTTTCCCTTCTTACTCCTTTTTGATGTCTTCCTTCTCCACCCTTCCTTCTCCATCCTCCTTGGTGTTTTCCTTCTGACGTCTTTATTTTTCCCCTTACAGCTTATATACTCCAGTAAATTCTTTCAAGCAATATAAAAATTACAGTGTGGTTACATTCTGTTTTTCAAGTGAATGATTACAATGAAAACAAGTAAAAAATGTTTCCCATTTCCCTTACATGATTAAACATTTTACATATTACAGGTGGAAAGCAAACTGTCCCCCAAGAACCAACATAGTTAAATATCTATTTTTTAGACTTCTCATAGATCAGGAGCCTTTAAGCCATAACCATTTACATAGGCAGTTTTTATATTGCCAGAAAACAGGTTACTAGCTTCACTTTTCATATTAACTAACTAGTCCAACTAACTAGCCACCCAATTCTTTGTGTTCTAGTTACATTAAGACAATTGCTTAAAGCTTTGTTTTAGTCATGATGTACACTAAAACCTGTGAACACATTTTCCAATATCAAAAAGAATTTGAGCTAATTCATGGGACTCGATTGCGTTCCTTAATCATTAACCTAAGCCACACAGTCTATATGGCTCCTCAAGAGAAACTTGTAAGTCTGAGCTGCATGACACTTTCTTGTTATTTTCTGTCCTCTGCAACCCCTGCTTTATCAGGAGCAGGGGCAACACTATAGCCTACCTTTACCTATATTAATTTTCCCACTAAACTGACCTCTATCCTAGTCCCTTACTATATTTGTTAAAAACCCCTAATCATCAAAGTTCTATTTAGACTAACACTACTAATGTATAAAATCATTACTTCAGTTAAACAGTACAGCCTAAGAGGAAATCATCTTCATAATAATCCACAGATAAAAATGCCCAGCTTCAGTTGGTGAAGCTCCCTCCACTTCCAGTAAAATCTCATTCACTAAGTAAAAAGCTCATCTGACTTTCCCTCTACTCTGCAGTGTGTTTAGAAACCATAAGAAGGCCAGGTGGATGCTGTCCTCCGGGAATTTCATGGCCATTACCATCCTCAAAATCAGAACAGTGATCACTCCTCAGAGACTGACTAAGGTTGGCCTGTTAGTGTTCCCTTATGGTAGGAGTAGTGGGAGGGGGGCTGGCTCTCAGAGGAGTTTACAGCCACCTACTCCCTCCTCCCCCAGCTGCTGCACCTGGGCCTGCATAATTCCCCATGTTTGCTAATGGACTCAGGAGGTGGAAAGTTAAAAGGAAGATTCATCTACACAGCTTTTGGAGATCACCTAGGGGTGGGACTTTTCTGTGTATAACTGTTTTGGGGCTCACTCATGCATCTGTATGTAACCCTCACCCATGGTCTTGTAAGGAAGTCCTTGGTTAGAAGTTGTTTGGGGCTGGAGAGGTGGTTTGGTGATTAAGAGCCTGGCTGCTCTTTCACAGAACCAGAGTCCAGCTTGATGAACATAAACAAATGCGATACATTTTTGCATAGTTAGATATTCCACAACAAGTGTGTACATGCTAAATTAATAGCATATGCATACAGACTCATTTTTACAGTATGGAATGGAAATGTGTCTTTACTATATATAATATGAAAATGCTCTCTATGTATCCATCCTGTCCACTATCAGTCTCATGGAAGAGCTATCAGTTCAAATGGAGGACTTTAAACACTATGATTTGTTTACCTAACTTCATCTTGTTCATCCTGTCTTAGGGTTTCTAGTGCTGCCTGTATGTGAATGGGTATGGGGGCATTCACAAGAGCCTGAGCATCCTATCTGTGGCCATACTCCTATAACAATGACTTTCCCTCCTCTAGTGTCATCAATTGTCAATAATACTTTAGGTAGGGGTGGAGCCTCATGAGTCTCTCCCCATCCATAATGGAATGTTGGCTGACTTGACCTGCAGCATGCAGATGTATAAGGGAGGATTCCATTCTTAGTTGACAACCATTCTTGGATACCGTGGCAGAATATTTGTTTAAGTGCAAAGCTCTGCTGCATTTGTTTGTTATGGGATATTTGTTTAACTAGGTAAAGATGTGTTGCTGTTTTACCTGTCTGCTTAAGGCACCTGATTGCTCGAATAAAAAGCTGAACAGCTAAAAGCAAGGGAGGAGGTAGGGGAAGACCTTCTGGGAAGGGAGAACAAGTTGGAAGAGGAATTTAGATTTGAGGTAGAAGAAAGAAAAGGAGATGACAGGGAGACACTGGGGGCCATGCAGCAAGACATGGAGGAAGCAGGAAAGTAGGACATACATAATAAAGATCCCCAAGGCAAAAAGTAGATGAATAGAAACAGGTTAAACTAAGTTAAAAGAGGCAGTGGGACAAGCCTTGCTAAGCCTAGCATTCATAATTAATAAGTCCCTGTGCCTTTATTTGGGAGCTGGTTGGCAGCCCAAAATTCCAACTATAGATGATGCCCAGCATGGGGACTGAATTTCCACGTAGGGACTGGGAAAGCTGGAAAAAAAATGAAAAGGTTGCGGCTTCTTTAAGAGGTGCTGCTGGGCAGCAGAGCACTTGAGCAGCCAGGATGCTGAGCAGAAACAGCAAGAGAAGTAAAAACATTTGGCACAGTATGAGTACCAACTTCCTAGAGCTGGGAAGATTAAATGCAACTCCTGGTTAAACACAGCTCTTAGCCTAAGGTGTGGTTCTCACAGCTGAGAAGGGGTGGAGCCAACTGCCAAAGCCACAAGGCAGAGTGCCTACCTGCTGATTAGCAGTTTAAGGGTTGGCTCATGTGGTCAGAGAATGCTACTGATAAACAGTAAAACAGGTCCAGACCAAAACCAAAACCAAACAAACAAAAAAATTAAACAGGTTATAGTGTGCATAGGTGCTTAAGGAAGAAAAGAAAATGGGCATAGACAACCACAGAAAAAAAATAAGTTGAAAAATAATTAAGTAAAGTCTTAAAAGAAATGGTAAAGTAATACTTAAAAAAACCACAGGGAGTCTAGATCCTTATGGTGCTTTGCTGACTTTGAATTTTTTGAATGCTGATGAGCAAACAGCAGCTGCTGAGAGACATGGGATTGTAAAAGAAATTGCTGAGTTAAACCAACCTAGATACTTTAGAGATGTCTTAACTTTAAAATGGAATTCCGAAAATGTATCATGTTGGGAGAGAGGTTATGCTTTTGCTTTCATAGGAAATGAAAGGCTGTGGATTCCTTCAAAATTAATAGAGACCAGATTTTATTGGGGGAGATGCACTGAAAATCTTGGCTACAGACATAAAAAATAAAACTAGAAAAATTTACAAGACAGGTGATGTGTATGCTCATCCCATGACTTGAAAGCAGCTCTGAGACGGAATGAGACATGATAAATCTTGTTGGTTGCAGGGTCATCATGACTCATTATATGCCACCCTTTCATATGCCATGGACAGAGGTTTGGTTATACAGTCCAAACAAACTTATAAAGTTGACAGATGTCTTTTAATGCTCAAGCATAAAACAAAAAACTCACCTTTGACTGGCTTGTGTGCAATGCACAATCTTTCTGTGGCTGGATTCTTCTAGGAAACAATGCAAAAAAAGGATTTCTTTCTGAATAAGGTGGAATATATATAAATACTGTGTGTTTATTCATCTCTATATCATGTTTATCTATACATAATATATGTAGATATATTATATCCAATCTGTATATATCATTCTCTATGAGTGGGCATTTAGGTCATTTCCATATGTTGGCTGATATGAATAATACAGCAAACAACATGAGTGCTGGTATAGTTTTCATATCCACATTTTATTTTTCTGGATTAAGAATAACAAGAGCTAGTTCCAGGACAGGAACCACAAGCTACAGAGAAACCCTATCTCGAAAATCCAAAAAAAAAAAAAAGAATAACCATAAATATCTATCATTTATCTCTATATCATCTATCTATCTATCTATCTATCTATCTATCTATCTATCTATCTATCTATCTATCTATCTATCTGTGGGCTTGCATGGACTATGGCACATACATGGAGTTCAGAGGATAACTTAAGGGAATTGATTCTCTCCTTTCATCATGTAGATCACAATTTGTTAGGCTTGGTGGCAAATCTGTTTATCTGAACTCAGTTTGCTGGCTTGGTGATAAACATGTTTACGCGCTGAGACATTTTGTTGGACTAACATAGTTGACCTAAGAATTTTTCATTATTCTCCCAGATACCACATAATTTTGTACCTACCTGAGTCTTAATAGAGATTTTATCAATCTTGCTATCCAGAAAAAAACTTTTGGTGATTGCAACAGGTATGTGGCTAGGATTAGGTGTCCCAAGAATGTGGTAATATAAATGTTATCTGTAACATCAGCCGTGTGTTCTGGCAAAGTAAAGGCATTTTCTCTTAAGGTACCAAAATGGTCTCTAGCTTCAGGACAGACCTTTTATTTTGTATATGCATCAATTGATGTTTTAAGTAAAAACTAGAGATGCAATTGTACTTTGATGTCTATGTAATTTATGTGTGCTACTTTAATGATGAAACTTTTCTAACGGTTTTGAGGTTTAAGATTGATGTCATTTCCTCTCACACTCCTCCCTGTGGAGTTTCAATGATTCTGCCTGCATTATAGTTTCTTAGCAGTGCTACTTAATCTACTGTGTGTGTTGTTTTCTTTTGCTATAGAAACAGTTTTCTCCTCTGTGGGCCATGTGCATTTTACCCTTTCTGATTACACATAGAAATCAAACCATGAGTTCTGGATGGGGACACAAGTCTATTAACTATGGCACGGTGGCTGCGTGGGTAGTGCATTGCCTTGGAAATCGTCTTTAACCCATTCCAAAGTTACCATTCTAAACGAAGGACATGCTTTGCAATCCACACTTGTGAACTTTTTATGTGAGAAGGTGGAAGGAATGTCCTTGTATTTTAAATTTGTAATGATGTAATTTTTAAAATTAAAGTTGTTTTAGAGTCTTAAAATTTATTTTATGTATATGGTTTTGCCTGTAGGTATGTATATGTAGCACATTTGAGCCTGGTGCCTGCAGGGGACAGAAGAGTGTATCAGACTCCCTGGAACTCGAGTAGCAGATGCTGAGAACTGAACCTCAGATTCTCTACAAGAGCAACAAGTGTTCTTACCTGCTGAGCCATCTCTCCATCCCCAAAGTTTCACGTTTTTAGTAGCTATTTTTATTCACAGTCAAAGCTTAAATCCTGACTCACATAATTGAAGGCTGATATTTGGCTGTCTTCATCATGAACAGTGACATGAAGAGTGACAGCTGTTACTCTCAGCCTAGCCCTCTTGTTGATTCCCACATCACTTACTTATGGGGATGAGTAATAAAGGATGAGGTCAGATTTGTCCATTGAGGGCTGACAGAAGACTCACTTCTGCTTTTCCTGTGTTCTCCCTCTTTCCATCCTTCTTCTCTGTTATGTAGTGATATGTCAAAGCCAGCTTGAAGTCTTGGATTTCTCCTTCTGGCCCATAAAGAGAAATAAAATTTAGGGAGAAAATGAGGTTCTGTTTAGCTTTTGATAGTTTTGAACCAAAAGTAAATTTTTATTTTCCAAATATCTTTACTTTGGACGTGGTAGTCTAGTTAGCAGAATTTGAAAAATTTTGTAAAAGTTCTTAGATGTCCTCTTAAAATTATTTACATCGTGAATCAGTTGACCACAGCTACTAGGTAATCATGACAGTTTCATATCTTCACTCCCTTTTATTTGAGACAGGATCTTACTATGAAGCATAGACTGACTTCAAAATCAATGATCCTCCTGCTTCAGCATCCTGAGTACTGTGTAAAGGCACTCAAGATTGTTAGGGGAGCACAAATAAAAACGAAATAACCATTTCAGAACCACTAAGATTACAAAACAACGAAAACAAGGATTTTTTTTCCAAATGGAAGTGGAGAAATTAGAACCTTTGTCTACTGTAGTCATGAAAAAGTTTGGTGGTTCCTCTAACAGCTTGTGAGCTGTCTGATGTCTGGAGAAAGAAGCCTGCATAATAATTCATTTCTGCATTTCCCTCCCTACTCAGCTCCCCAAAACAAGGTCCCTGAGACAAACAACCCTGCTTATCTCTGGATGGTGGAGTTTAATGCCCTGGCAGCCTGCAGAATCACTCAGACAAGTCAATCATATCTTCTTGTAGGAACCAAGGATCACCTCATCTTGATTCTGCAAGGACTGTGTCCCATGGCCCCTGTAGTCCCCTAGGTGGCTGTTTCAGTCCCTCCTCCTGGGCTGTGAAAGGGTTTACTAATGAGCTGCTGACAATTCGGTCTCTTTAGCTTTGGGTGTTGCAGGTTTAACTATCATCATTGCTCTGAATGAGAATCTCCCATCAGCAATGGGGTGAATAAGAGTCAATAAAACACATTCAACCTTGTTTACATAGTGAGTTTCAGGACAGCCTGAGTTATAGCATGACCATCAACAAAACAAAACATACCCTCTCTAAAAAAACAAAAAACAAAAGCAACAAAAAACAAAAACCTTCCAAACCATCCAACCATCCCCAGCACCCCCACATGTAAGCCATATCCTCCCAAAGAATTGAAAACAGTTGTATTATACAGAAAGACTCAGAGAACTGTTTGTCAAGATGGAAACTCCTCCTCCCAGTATTGTATTATTGCTTGGATGAACAAACATGCTTATCAATACAACGAAACATCCAACCACATAAAGAAGTGTACTGATAGGCTACAATGTGAATGAACCTTTAGAAGCACACTAAATGTAAGAATGTATATGTGAAAGTAACACACTATGTGACCCACAAGAGGTAGGTCCATAGAAATGGAAAGATCAGAGCTTGCATGGCATTTAGACCCGCACAGAAGAATTGCATAGCTGTTGTAGGTTTTCCAGTAGGGAGGTGATGAAAATACTATAAAGCCATAGAATTGATAGCTGCATACATGCAAATATATGAAATGCCTCTGAACTAGGTACTTTAAACTGGCTAATTTTATGCAAAGTTAAGGTGCATAAAGTTTTCTTTGATTACTTTAGCAGAAAAACACAAACTATTGGAATTATCTGAGCCATGAGAAAACAGATAATAGACTAAATCCTCAATGAAAAAGCCTGCTTGCTGATATTGGAAGCTTAAGGGCTTATTTTTGTTTTCTTTTTTAATATTCTTGCACATCTTTTATAAAAATTTAGGAATCTGGAAAATTAATGAATATGAGCCTATAAATTTGTACCCTAGAGACATGCTATAGCTTATATAGTTCCTTTTATTTTATTCTGTATATAGTGGACATACATACATTTTTATCTATCTTTGTTGGGAGATACTCTAATAAGTAATCTGGCAAAAAATTTTCAGCATTATTTTATATTCTTTTATATTGTTAGTTATTTAGAACTATGTTTACCTTTTCAATAATGAAGAAAAAGAGAAAGGTTATGTCAAATTAAAGTTATCGATTATGGGCCTTGTAAATTTAAATAATAAATCTCTCACTCTGAAATATGTTAACTGAGAGTCTTGAGAAAATGAATACTATTAGTTTTACAGAATAAGTAATATGATAATCTATGCTGATACAAGAAACTTTTGGTGGATGTTGTCAAATTTAACTATATAACCAAATCTTTAGGAGTATGAACTGATGAAAAAAGAACAAGTGGGTGTTTTAATCTTTGAACATCAAAATCTTCAAGGTTTCTTGTATCATTTAGCTACCACAGGGTTGCCTGAAGGGAATTTCTTCCTGCATCTCAGGAACCACATGTGGAGGGGCAATGCTTTGCCGTCTCTGGCACCCTTCCACCCTCTCCTTGCCCCCACACTTCCAATTTGCTCAGGAGAGCTTGTCTTCTTCTCCCTCCTAGGCAGATCCATGCATGTATCTCTTAGGGTCTTCTTTGTTGTCTAGGTTCTCCGGGCTTGTGGACTGTAGGCTAGTTATTCTTTGATTTATGTCTAAAATCCACTCACGAGTGAGTACATATTATATTTGTCTTTCTTGGTTTGGGTTACCTCAGTCAGGATGTTTTTTTCTAGTTCTGTCCATTTGCCTGCAAATTTCAAGATGTCATTTTTTTTTTAACCTTTGAGTAGTACTCCTTTGTGTAAATGTATCACATTTTCCTTATCCATCCTTCAGATGAGGGGCATCTAGGTTGTTTCCAGGTTCTGGCTATTATGAATAATGTTGCTATGAACATAATTGAGCAAATGTCCTTGTGGTATGATTGAGCATCTTTTGGGTATATGCCCAAGAGTGGTATTGCTATGTCTTAAGGTAACTTTATTCCTAATGTTCTGAGAAATCACCATACTCATTTCCTAAACAGCTGTATAAGTTTGCATTCCCATAGCAGTGTGTGTGGGGGGGGTGTTCCCCGTACTCCACGTCCTCTTCAGCATAAGCTATCATCAGTGTTTTTGGTATTGACTCTTCTGACAGGTGTAAGATGGTATCTCAAAGTTTTGTTGATTTGCATTTCTCTAATAGCTAAGGATGTTAAGCATTTTTCTTAAGTGTCTTTTGACCATTTGAGATTCTTCTGTTGAGAGCTCTCTGTTTAGGTCTGTACCCTATTTTTTTTATTGGAATACATTGATGCAGTTGACAGAATTCTACTTTAGTACTGGGTGGACTGTCACTGAGGCCACATTGCACCTGTTTTATGTCTGTACATAGTTTTCATTCCTACCTCTGCGGAGAAAGAGGGTGGTGGTTGTATTTAACATGAGGTCACTGATTTCAACTGTCTTCTGTGACACCTGTTAAACTTAACTAACATCCTTGAGCTTTTTCACAGTGAACACAGCCAAGGAAGGACCCATAACTTCAGTCTCCATCAAGTCTAATTTCCTCTTCAGGACTTCTAACTCTATCCATAAAGGATTTAGATATGAAGATATTTTAGTATGTTCCCATTTCCTAAAATTTCCTAAAATTGTCTTGAATTATGGTGCTTTCATGGAAATTACTTAGCTATGCTAATGTATATTTGGGGGACTGTGCACATCTACTCTGCACCATATTTCTACCCTCAATTCTCTTATGTTCAAATCTTTTGCATAACAGATAACTAGTCTCAAAGGAGATTATAGTCAGGGATCTTGTTGTAAAAGAAAAGGAGGGATATAGAAATGTGGTAATGCAAGTTAGAATAGAAAGTGAATTAGGCACTACCTTTTGGGACTCACCATAATAGGATAGATAATGGAGTATTTTCTCTGAATTTGTCCAATGCTAATAGACTAGGCATTGTTGATGTATGTATTGCCTATATATATTATATATAGTATTGTACAATATAGTTTTTCTTATATTAGTTATAGCCTTTTTTATTTTAGACAAGTAAATTGTCTGCTAACCTTCACATGTATGACATGGTACATGAATATGTACACTCATGTGCGCACACATACACACACACACACAAATATAATATACTTTAAAATCCATGTGAATTCAGGGAATTTTGAGCCTCTTCTCACCTGATCTCTGAACTATAGATAAATAAACTGAAGGTGCAGGGTTGGATGAAAATCATAATATATTTATTTTTCCTAGTCATTCTATAGAAATCAAGAGATTAGTATCCTGAACATGAGGCTTCTTTGGAAAAATTTATACATATGTAAAAGTTTCAATAAATGAAAAGACCTGTGGTCCTTTGAGATTTCAACCCCAGACAAAGATCATGAAGTGTGCACAGTGATCAAGAATACAGTTAATGGTGCTGAGAGCTAGCCAGCCACTAAGCTTTAAAAGCTCATTGGAAGCCAGAGGGGTGTCATCACACGGGGCACTTTTTTTTTTCCCGCATTCAATGTGTGCCCTTTAATGAGCTTGAAGATGAACAAATGCCTGCATTACTCTCACCAAAATTCAGGCAATTCACTATCTTTTTTTTTTTTATTGAGAAAAGGAAAAAAAAAACAAGTTTCCACCTCCTCCCAGCCTCCCATTTCCCTCCCCCTCCTCCCACCCTTCTCCCCATCCTCCCACCCTTCTCCCCCTCTCCCCTCCTCTCCCCCTCCCTCTCCAGTCCAAAGAGCAGTCAGGGTTCCCTGCCCTGTGGTAAGTCCTAGGTCCTCCCCTCTCCGTCCATTTCTAGGAAGGTGAACATCCAAACTGGCTAGGCTCCCACAAAACCAGCACATTACGTAGGTTCAAAACCCACACAGGGCACTTTTTGCGGATGAATCTCAACTGTTAGCTGGTACCGATAAATATATTAACCAACAACAAATATATATATATATATATATATATATATATATATATATACCAACAAATTTACTTTAGAATCATTAAAAAACTCCTATAGACACTAATTACTTTCCAGTTATGGACCTTCAGGGAGAGCTTGCTTTATTTTATTCTACCACATATTTAAGGATAAAATTAATTTAATCTAAAAGGAAAGCTTCAAGAGAATGGAAGGGGGAAATTTTAATTTCATTTTATAAAGTTAAATTTCTAAAAGTCTCTCTGTGTACATGATCTATGCATGTGTATGTATTCTTGTGTGAGTGTGGAGGCCAGAGTCTCCTTATTTTAAAATATATTGTTAGTATATGTGTGTATACACACATGTGCAAGCAGTCATGTGTGCTAAGGAGTCTGTACTGAGCTCAAAGGACACCTATGTGGAGTCAGTTCTCTCTACCTTGATGTGGGTACCAGGGTTTGAGCTTGAGCTACCAGTGGGTAAAGAGAAGAAAATATACAATTTCTATGGATGAATGTAGTTGTAAAAAGTTTAAAATGTGGGCAACCCATCCAGAAATACATGACCCAAAATAATACCTGATAGGTAAATAGTTTGATTTGTAATTTAGATAATAAATTTAAGACTAAATAATGGGAAAAATTAGATATTTATCACTGCTTCTGATTAATGGATGATAGTCATCTTAGTTAGATGCAAGGAATATTTGATAAATTAATTAGTCAATGATAATAAGCTGAGTGAATAATACAAAAAGATTTAGTGTGGGAAAGCTTAAAATAGCCTACAGCAAACCCCACAGATTTCATAGTGAAATGCTGGTTACTTCAATGCCCATTGACTCAGATGTTGACAGTCTAGGCAGGACATGAGGCAACATGAAGAAAGTAAAGTAAACATGTAAAACAATCATGAACCTAGATATGAAGAAAACTAATTGTATATTTTTACAAGGAAATATAATTTCATAATTTTTATATTAACAAACCACATATTGAAGAAAATATAATTTCTGCGTGTGGTGGTACATGCGTGCCATCCAAGCACTGCGGAGGAGGAGATAGAAGGGTCAGGAGTTCAAAGCCATCCTCAGTTACATAGTAAGTGCAAGCTCAGACTGGACTACATCAAACTCTGCACCTCCAAAGCCATGCTACAGGTTGTGCCTGTGCTTTCAGCCTCTACCTAATGTAGAGGCCTTGGTTAAGTTCTTTTTTTTTTAAAATTGAAAATAGATTCTTTCTCATACAATATATCCTGAGTACAGTTTCTCCTTTCACTACTCCCCCCAGTTTCTCTCCCTGGTAGAGCCACTCCCTTTTTGTCTCTCATTAGAAAAGAACAGGCTTTTAGAGATAACAAACAAACGTGACAAAATAAAATACAGTATGAGAAAACAAACCCCATCACACTGAGACCGGACACGGCAACTTATCAAAAGGAAAGGAGACCCAGAAGCAGGCACAAGAATCAGGGACCCACTCATTCACACACTCAGAAGTCCCATAAAAATACTAAGCCGAAAGCTATAATACATAGACAGAGGACCTGGTGCAGGCTCGTGAAGCTCCACTTTCAAATAAGCGAGCTTGGTTACTTAACACCTGGTTAGGCAGCCATATGGTGTGATTTTTCAATCACAAAAGTTAATTTCAAGCAGATTCGAAATCTAAATATGTTAAACAACCTCTAAAGCTCTCAAAGTGAGCACTAGAGCATATTTTATGGATCTCAGGTCTGGAGTGCTTATTAAAATAGAAACAGTATACTAAAGGGAAAGACTGATTAGAACATACTATAACTAATTCTTCTGTTTACCAAGACACTCTGTTGTATTAGTATAGGTGTGTGGGTGCGTGGAGCATTCGTTCATAGTGTGTGCGTCCAGCGTGTGTGTGTGTGTGTGTGTGTGTGTGTGTGTGTGTGTGTGTGTGAGAGAGAGAGAGAGAGAGAGAGAGAGAGAGAGAGAGAGAGGTACATACTCATACAAAGCAGTGGGTTGGTTCTTATGATTGTGGAGTCTCAGAAATCCCTATTACTGATGTTTGTAGGCTGGCAATCAGGAGAGGTGACAGCAATGTTGTTCTAGCCCAAGTCCAGTCCGTAGTCTAAGAACCAGGAGGTACTGCAAGTTTCAAGTTCTAGACCATGCTCAAATGTCACCTGTTGAAGTCAGGCAGGGAGGGGGGAGGCGGGAGCACGTGTCTTCTTTAAATGTTAGTCTCAGAGTGAGAACCTCCCAGCCACACCCAAAATAGCATTTACTAACATCTTTGAAAGTGGTAGAAGAGATTCCGTCTGGGCTAGGGATGTGGCTTAGCAGATGGGCAGTTGCCAGTCTGTGGGACCCACATGATGAAAGAGACTCAACTTCCATGAGCTGTCTTCTGACCTCCACAGACAGACAGACAGACAGACAGACACACACACACCATGGCACATAGCTCTGTAAAGTATGCACAACTAACTAGAAAACCAGAAAAACCATTTCAAAAATTTCCCAGGAAACTACATGTTGAAAAGGTGCTCAACCTCATTAGTAGTTCCGGGAATTTAAAACTAAATCACAATGAGAGAATGAGAGAAAAAGCCAACCAGAAACTTGCCACCTGTCAGCCCCCCGACATTCGTTGGTTCTTGTTCCTTAGGATATAAGCAACAAGAATCATACAGGTGTGTGGAGCGTGACTTAGGACATCCATACAGGCAGAGGTGCCAGGCAGATTTATGTAGCTTTCAATATTAGGATGATTTTTTAAAACCAAGTCTAGCGTACTAGGCTAAGTGTGTGCTAAGATAAATGCTTGCCAAACTTGATGCGCATGTGAGCTGCGCATGTGAGCTACTCAGCGATCTTGCCGCAATGGGATTTATGGCTGATCCTGTAGGTGGAGAGTGGAGCCTGGCAGTTTGCGTTCTAACAGGCTTCCAGGTGAGGCGATGCAGCACTCCAGGCTGGACCATATGTTTTTTTTTAATTAATTTATTTATTTATTAAAGATTTCTGTCTCTTCCCCGCCACCGCCTCCCATTTCCCTCCCCCTCCCCCAATTAAGTCCCCCCCACTCAGCCCGAAAAGCAATCAGGGTTCCCTGTCCTGTGGGAAGTCCAAGGAACCCCCACCTCCATCCAGGTCTAGTAAGTTGAGCATCCAAACATATTTTGAGAAGATGTAAAGAGTCTCCGCCTCCTCTGCCCCATCTAAGCAGAGGGTAACTGCCGACAGCTGAGTGTAGCCAATGGTTTATAAACCGTCAAGGACATCTGTTTCCCGTTGGCTGGTTCTCGAGGCTTTGGAGTTCGACAAAATGAAGCTCACAGCCCTGTCAGGCGGGTTCTTTCTCCTTTGTCTGTTGTGGAATGCTTCTGGACTCGAGCCAGGTATAAATAAATACCTTTGGAAGATGTTGATTTAAAGAGAGTTATCTGAGGAACTTTTCACCCTGCCCTCACTGATCACACAACAGTGAGGGTTGGTGTTTCCAATGAAGCTTAGTGTTAACTTGAAGTTAGCATGCTGAGCCTGTGCTCAAGGCCTTTCATTTTATTGTAAACAATTTGATGGCTCTTCAGAGTCAGCTTATATGATTCACAACCTCTTTTGAAAGGTTCGTCTTTTTGTGTGTAAAGGTCTGTAGAGGCCAGAGGACAGCTTTTCCTAGTCCGTACTCCAAGTTCTGAAAGCGGGGACTCTGGTTACTCCTGTTGCTGGGTTTCTGGTAAACCTTCTGCTTCCACCCTTTCAATTTTTTTTTTAATTTTTAAAGAAAGAATGTTGTGAACGTAGTAGCATGTGGTGGCCGGGCATTCACTAGTCCAGGTACTCGTCTGAAACACACCACAGTCCTCCTGCCTCTTCTTTCTCTCCTTTTCAATAACTAGTCCCATGTTTCTATTGTAACTTGGGTTTATAGAATTCTAGAAAGCAAGAAAGGGCTTCGCTAGCCAGAGGTATGTGTCTGTATGTATGAACCCAGAACAGGAGGGTACTCGGCAGAATGGAGATTGCAGATGGGTTCTAATTGCTTCTTTCAGACCCCGAGGTTCCAGAAAGAGAAACCCAAACTCTGGCAATTAACTGGGTGAACTTCAGCTACTTACTTGAAGGCCACGTGTCTAATTTTTTCCAGGTGTCCATGAGTGGAAATTTCTTGGGATGTATTATACCTTAAAGTAAATAATGTTTGAGCTGGTAAGATGGCTCAGTGGGTGGAAGCGCTTGACGCTAAACACGACAACCTGAGTTCGGTCCATAGGGAACCCACATGGAGGGAGGAGAGAACTGACTCTTGCGGGCTGTCCTCCGACTTCCACATGGTGCAACGGGTGCCCATAAATAAAAATAAATAGATAAATAAATAAAAAATGTTATAATAAAAGAAGAAAAGACAGCCAGCGACCTGCAAACACCCGGATCTGTCTTGGTATTACTGTGCAGGAGATGAGAGAACATCTCTGGCTCGCATTAGCCTTAGCATGGTAGCCTGTTAGCTGCTTCTCATGCTGCTGGGAGGCGCTTGCCTGTGGGCTTTCTCCTGCGTCTCTACGGAATCAAAGCCCCCACCCCTCACCTTTACCTGGCACCCTGGCTTTTAGATGGGGAGGTTTTGCCATCCAGGGCAGCTTGGTAGTTTTGATTGTCTCAGCTGGGTTGTAACTGGTACACCTGTGGCTGCTCAGGGACGTTACCAACCATTCTCCCCTGTACAGCCAAGAAGGCCGTCCCCACTCCCTACGCAAGCATCTACAGCTGAGCAAGCAACCAGGCCCTAGAGCCAAGGTTCTCAAAACCCCTAATGTTGTAACCCTTTAATACAGTTCCTCATGTTGTGGTGTCCACTCCCCCAAATTATTTTTGTTGCTACATCGTAACTGTAATTTTGCTACAGTTATGAATTATAATGTAAATATCTGATATGCAGGTGGTCTTAAGCAACCCCTGTGGAAGGGTCATTACATCCCCAAAGGGGTTGTTTCCCTGAGACTGAGAACCACCGTCCTGGAGGGCTTTGCTTCTGTTTTGAAGTACTTTAACGCATTTGTCTTTGAAGTTTTCCTTTCTTTTCAAAACTCTTGTTAGAAACAACCACAGGCATTTTTCACACAGTATTGTTTCTGATATCTACAGGCAGTCATTCTTCAGGAACCTCACAGCGAGAAACCACGAGTAACCACCGAGCAGCAAGCTGTCGTTACAAACCTGATCCACCTCTATTGCTTTTTTTCATGATCGTATGTGGTACCTCTGGGAAGGGTGGAGCTGTTATCCTAGTCTGGTAGGAGACTGTCAAACCTACCTGGTGGTTTCTCGCTCTGAGGTTTTCCTGCCCTAAGGTATTTTTCCTTTTGTCATGTGAGTCTAATATTTCTACACAAGATGGGAATAGCGTTGTGTGGCTGAGGGCGCGGTTGGGAATTAAATATTTTTGAGTCAGATTAGATTAGTGCTAGAAAACCCATGAATAAAATTGGTTTAAAACTCCCTCTTTCAATGGTACTACCAATCTGTTTTATTTTATCAAATATAACTCTTTTCCTGATCTTTCACGCCGGGTAAACACAAAGGTTGCGGTCCTTCCTCCAGAAGAGACTAGTGTTATAAAAATGCCTGTCTGTGTGCGCCGATTGCTCCCATCTGTTCCTCACAGCTTTCTACCTGTTTCTGTTAGAGTTCTTGGTCATCTTGCAATTCTTGGTACCCATTACCTTAGGTTTACAAAAATAAGCATGTGAGAGAGCTCAGGGTCTTACTAATAAGTGTGAAGTGGTTACACAGGGCAGGGATGCCCAGGGGATCCTGATGTTCTCCATCCGCAGATCTGACACTGGTTAGCAAGGCCTTGAGTGACTGTCACTAAAAGAAAATAGATTACCTGTATGGATAGAAAATAATTTACTTCCTGTATTCTAGTTCCCACGTTTTCACCCTAAGATGTGGCCCTTCACTGGATAGACTGTAGTCTCCAGACTCGATAGGCTCGGTGAACTATTTAATGTTTTGAGCACCCTTTTCACCTGGGAGAGGAATAGATTACCTGCCCATGAATCTTGTACTCAGTAGCAAGACATATGTGTTGTTAACCTAGCAACTGCCGCGCTGACAGCAGAACTCTACCTAACGTGGGGAGAAAAACAAACTCGTGGTGTGATATTTTTTCCCAAGAATGATAGCTAGCCTGCTCATGAGTGATTTGGTTTCTAAAGGAAATGTGTCTATCATCAAGTTACCTAGGTCACAACTCTTGGACTGGATAAAAAGAGGAAATGGGCAACTATTAATTTGCTTGGACTGGCCATCAGGATTGTACCATAATAATGCTATTAAGAGGCAAAGGATTATTGAATAGGTTTGATTCCATTCTAAAATCTCTATTCTAAGGCTGTCAGGAATGTTCTGACTGTGTCCATCAAATTCTTCATAAAGGCAGTTCGTACTATTCAATTTTTCAGAAAAGATACATTTCCCACCAAAGCTAAATAAGGTGTACATTACTATTGTTGTTGTTGTTGTTTTAGCAGTGATTTCAGTGTGCTCTGATGACTGGCTGATCGTGAGGATAGAAAGGAGGCCCTTTGGTAACGACACAGAATTGAGGGTTGATGACATGTACCTGGGAAACAACTGCTCCGTAACCAGGGTCCTGAGCTTCAGCTATGAGTTTTCTTATCCTGCTGTTTCCTGTGGGATCAGTAAATTTGTAAGTGGTTCATGATTTTCCTTTACTGTGCCTATTTTGTGGATACATAATCTCATAATCCCTTCCTCCCCCCCCCCCCTTCATTCTGCTGGGCACTGAATTCAGGGCCCTGCCATGCTAGGCAAGTGCTCTGCCCACTGAACCATCTAGCCAGCATCAGGATTTTTTTTTTCTAATTAAAAGCTTTTGCCACAGTTATAACTCACGTGACTGTTTCCTGAAGGAGGTCTGGACTTATACATGCAATGCTAACATTTCTGGTTAGGGGGTTTGTAAAAGTCCACTGTTAAAGATTACGTCTTCTCTATTTAGCCCATGTCTTGTCAAATTGTGTATTTTAGGACACTGGAACTAGAAATATGTACATGGGGATCCATTTTGGAAACAGAAGATATATCTTTAAGTGTTCAAAGTTGAGGTCTGGAGAGATGGCTCAGGGGTTAAGAGTCTTCCAGAGTACAAGGGACTGATTCCTAACATTCACAAAGTGGCTCACAACGTCAATTTGTGACTTCAGTCCCAGGGGCTCTGGTACCTTCTTCTGACCTCCAAGGGCACTGCACAGCCATTTAGGGAAAACACCAATATATTAATATACTAGACATGTGAATATTATGTAATACACTAAAATATGTAGATAATAAAGATAAAAATGTTCTCAATCTTGTATTTTTTTCTGTTTAGTTGTTCAGATAGAGGCAAAAGAGTTTAAGGACATACACAAAAAAAGGAGAATAAAATGTTTTTTACATCTATTTTATTTCTGCAAAATTAATGTAAAATGAAAATTTCCCGTTTTTTCTAGAATTGACAGATTATATTCATGTTATTAAGCCACACAATTCCATGCCTCCTCATTTCAGGTGTTCCAGGGAAATGTCTTCATCTTGTCTGAGATCAGGTACAGACTGGTTCAGGAGCTCACCCGCAGATTCCAGGTGATTTGCTCTGTGAAGAGGTAGGTACGGGTAGACGACTACTCTGCTTGTACATTCCTAAATTTATCCATTGATGGGTCGATGTTTGAGGGCAGGCACAGCTACTAAAATGCCTTAGAGGATTCCTCTGGCACATCTACAGTTGCTAAAGTATCTAGTTGTTGGGAAAATTGCAAGTGTACAGAAGAAGAGTTGAATGAATTTTGTAGGAAACTCCCATATCTCCTAGGGTCTATCATTTAATTTTTTAAAAAAAGTTACATGTTGTGTGTGTGCATATGTGCACATGTATATAGATTTAGGTGTGTATGGGTGTACTCATACCATAACGTGTGTGGAGGACAGAGGACAACTTGAAAGAGTCACTTACCTACCGTGTTGCCTTGCTGGTCGCTGGGGTTAAGCTCAGATAGTCAGGTTTGGTGGCAACCGCTTTCTGCCCTGAGTCCTATCATGTCATTATGTATATAGTTTCCTAGCATTTAAAGTTAAAAGCATGAGTTTCTTTCCCTGAAGTGATTATGTGCATATAGTGAATTGGGAACCCAACATTTATTTGCAGAAATTTTATAATCAAATATGTAACTATTTTAATATGCAAATATCCATCAAATCAGTTCTATGTTGCACATTCTTATTCAGTTCCACAGATGTACTTGACCTTTGTGGCTGTATCACACTGTCCACTCTACTCTTGTTACCTTGTGACTTAGCCATGTCATATTCAGTCATTCAGGAGGGTTTTCCACATTGTCGCTATAACCGCAAGTTTCCTGATGGTGGAAAAAGTGAGACAGGGAAAGCTCTGTGTCCTTCAGACTTCACACCACCCTGTCCAACACGATAATCTGGGTGCCACACATAGCGTTTATCCTTACACAAAACTGAAGTTTGGTTCTTTAGTCAAACGAGCTCTCCCCTACCCCAGGTGCTCTGACAACTTGTCTGCTTGTTTACAGTGCAGATTTAGGATGTGTCCTTTGTCATAGACTGTTAGGTTTAGTGCTGCTTATGAGAATACACACATGATTCAGATGGATGGCAGTCAACAATTCATCACAAATATTTAGGGTTTTTTATGCGCCTTTGAACTTATTTTAAATGGCATTTATTCAAAGTCCTGAGTTTTTAAAAATATTTATTTTTATTTTAATTAGCATATGCATGCATGTCTCTGTGTGGGCATTCATATCATGAATGCAGATGCTTGTGGGGCCAGAAGTGTTGGATTCCTTAGAGCTGAAGTTACAGATTGTTGTAAGCCACATAATATGGGTGCTGGGAATTAAACTTGGTCCCTTTGCAAGAGCAGTGTATGCCTTTAACCGCTGAGTGATTTCCCTATCCCTCAGTCCTGTATTCTTTTGATGATAGCTGAATTTGAGTTGAATTATTATAATACTAGAGATGAAGACAAATATCAGATGATTTGATGGACAAGTGATTACAAGAAGCACAGTGGACCGTTTCTAATGCTCCAGCTACAGTGGTGAGCGCCTTCTTTATCCATCGCATTTGATATTAATTCCGTAAAGAGTGCACTGCAAGCTTCTCTCTCATTGAAGGCCCTGGAGTTGCAGGCATTGCACAGCCCTAGCAATAGAAAGCCTTACGACATATTAAAGCCAGGATCTGACTATTCCACGTGTGTCAGATCATTCCAGGGCTTCTGCAACTCATTGACAAAGCTGTCCTTTGTGGTCTTCTGTAAATGAAGTAGGAAACTAGCCCCAGAGCTGAGGCTAAGGCACTTTGGCTTCCTGGGGAACTGGTGTGCTTTCCTGGTCAAAAAAAGAGTTCAAAGTAGTATGACCTCCACAAACTCCCCAGAGCAGAGTCAGCAATGTGCCGGCTTCCTTCATCCTGAGAGCTGTTTTCCCAGCCTCCTCTCTACCCCAGTGGCTGCAGTAGTAACTGCTGTATTTTTTTTTTAAGAATCTTATGTTTATCTCTCATGTGAATAACCCAGGGTTTGCTCCTGTTTCCAAACATCAGTTACAGAGCAGTTACAGGCAATGGGATCTATGAAAAAGCTGCCTTCCTTTAATTCATATGCAGAGAACGAAGTAACAACATGGAAGGGACGCTGTAATGCCTAAAATGGAATTTGGTGGACTGGCTTGGTGGGATATCACTTCTCAACACTTT
Source organism: Microtus oregoni (assembly GCF_018167655.1). NCBI lineage: Eukaryota > Metazoa > Chordata > Mammalia > Rodentia > Cricetidae > Microtus > Microtus oregoni. The sequence goes on from NW_024543071.1 coordinate 46,715,044, forward strand.
AAGAGGACAGCTCTCCTCCTTAGCAAGATGAGTTTGATGCTAGACTTGTTTTCTATGTGGTGGATTGAAGTTTATTTTCTTTCCTTTTAAATTTATTTATTTTACATCCTGCGAACAGTTTCTGCTCCTTCCTCTCCTCTCAGTTCCCTCCAACCAGCTCTCCTCTGTGCCCTCTCCCCATCTATTCTTCTTCAGTTTCTATTCAGAAGAGGGCAGGGCTTCTATGGAAACTAATAAAACATAGTACATCAAGTTGCAGTAAGACTAAGCACCTGCCCCAGTAATAAGGCTGGGCAAAGCAACTCAGTATGAGGAATAGGGTCCCAAAAGTCAGTGAAAGAGAGACAGCCCCTGCTCCCACTGTTAGAAGTCCCACAAGAAGACTAAGCTACACAACTGTCATATATATACAGAGGGCCTAGGTCCGTCCCATGCAGGCTCCATGGTTGTCTGTTCAATCTTTGTGAGCCTCTGTGAGCCCCTGTGAGCCCAGGTTGGTTGATGTTGTGGCTATTCATGTAATGTCCTTGATCCCTCTGACTTGACAATCCTCATTCCTCTCTTCAGCAGGACTCCCAGAGCCCAGCCTGATGTCTGCATCTGTTTATCAGTTGCTAGCGAAAGCCTCTCTGATGACAATTGAGCTAGGAACCAGTCTATGAGTATAGCAGCATATCACTACGCACCATTACATTTTTTTCTCCTGTTCTGTTTGGTTCTGTCCTCCGTCTTTGGGTTATCCAGCCTCTGGGCCCTGGCACTCCAGGCAGTGTCCAGGGTGGGCTCCCTCTAGTGGCATGGGTCTCAGACTGGAACAGTCATTGGTTGGCCACTTCCACATCTATGTGCCAGCCTTACACATCCTATAGGCAGGACAGACTACGTCGAAGGTTATGTGGCTGGGTTGGTGTCCCAATCCCTCTACTGGAAGTCTTGCCTGGTCACGGGCAATGGTCAGTTCAGTCTATGCATCCTCTATTGCTAGGAGTCTTGGCTGGGGCCATCCTTGTAGATACCTGGGAGTTTCCCTCCCGCCAGATTTCTGCCTGACCCTGAAATGCATCTTCTTTCTGGGCATCTCTTTCAGTACTCTCTCCCCACCCCTGCCTGATCACTCAGATTCTAATCCATGCACAAGACCTATTCTATTTTCCCTTCCTACGGAGATCAAGCAGCACCCTTGAACCCTCCTTGCTACTGAGTAGATAGCATGTTTGTCTTTTTGGGTCTAGGTTACCTCAGGATGATTTTTTTTTCTAGTTCTATCCATTTGCTTTCAAATTTCCTGTTGTCCCTGTTTTTAATAGCTTTATTGTGTAAATGTACCACATTTTCTTTATCTAGTCTTCAGTTGAGGTACATCTAGGTTGTTTGTTCTGGCTATTATGAATAAAACTCTATGAATGTAGTTGAGCAAGTGCCCTTGTGGTATGATTGAGCATCCTTTGCCTATATGTCTAAGAGTCTATTCTATTTTCAATGGCAATCCCTTCTCCTCCACTAGGTAGTTGCTGCTGTTGTGCATACACACTCACAAATGTGTGTCTCTGTGTGTGTCTCTCTGTGTGTGTCTCTCTCTCTGTGTGTAGGCTAGTTGTAGATGATGTGGAATCATAGTCAGTTCTAGAGAGAATATTTGTCACATTAGATGATGTTTGAAACTCTTATTCTAGGATCAATTCTAGATCAATATCATCTGGATAAGTGTTAAGTTTATGGCGGTGGTGCACACCTTTAATCCCAGCACTCGGGAGGCAGAGGCAGGCGGATCTCTGTGAGTTCGAGACCAGCCTGGGTCTACAAGAACTAGTTCCAGGACAGGTTCCAAAGCCACAGAGAAACCCTGTCTTGAAAAACCAAAAAAAAAAAAAAAACTTTATATTCATATTTATTAAGCTCACTTACCTTTCTCTCCAATCATTTTGTTGTTATTGTTTCGAGAAAGGGTTCCTCTGTCTAACAGCCCTGGTTGTCCAGGAACTTGGCTTTGTATACCAGACTGACCTTGAACTCACAGATCTCTGACTGTCTCTGCTCCCAAGTGCTGGGATTCACAGTATGCCCCACCATGCCTGACTCTCTCCAGTCATTTTTAAAGTAGTACAGAAACCACTAAAATGTCCTATTCTCCCTTAGATTACGTTTACAACTATCAATTCTCTGCTTTTTTCTCTTTGCTCTGTTTAGGCCTAAGTTATTATCGATGGAGCCCTTTGGATTAAATAGGTACAGCGCGAGTGACTTCTGTGGTGGCACTCAAGTAATAGGACAGGAGTCATCGGTCTCCTCCCAAACTAAATCACATGAGCCTAATTTTAGCATTTCTCACAAGGTAAGAGGAGTCTTTCCATTATTTCATGGCTAATGGCAATTTGTTAAGATTTCACCTAAGGAACTATTTAAAGTTGAATTCTGTTTGTTCAGCATGCTTGCATTTTATAATAGATCTTTCAGGCTTGGACACTTGTTTCTGTCACAGACAGTACACTTGGCTAAATGTCCAGAAACATGAGTATGTTGCGCTCTGTAAGGCTCCTTACATTTTTCTTGTGAGTACGAAATTGTTTTCAGCAGAGCTTATGATAAGGAGAAATAGTTTCCTTAGACAGCCAACACTATGTCTCTGATTTCTTGACATCCATAGAAAAGCAACCAAGAACCTACATATGGCATTTGAGAATAATAGATGAAGGGCAATAGATCAGCAAAGTTTAAAAATTTCAGGGATTTGTTCCTTCTTAGTATGTTCCCCTAGGTAATACCTTCAGATAAGTATCTAAGTGTAATGTCAGAGATGGTATTTAAAGAGAGATGAGATTCTTCCTACTGCTTCATGTTGAACACCTGAGGTTTCTGGAAACGGTGCTGGGTGAGCTTTCTATGAAAGTGATTTTAAGTGCTTTCTTCTTAACCCACAGGACCAACTGTCTGTGAACCTCTGGATCAATGGTCCCTGTGTGAAGAATTCTTTTGTTCCCTGAGATCCAGAAGCAAGTGGTGCAATACAAGCCTGGGACCCTGTTTCAGCCACACCACTGTTTTGTCTGTTTCAAGACCAGTAGCAACATTTGTGAAACTGTTTAAACGTCTGTTGGGACTTGGGAGACCATAGCTCTGTAATGTCATGTTTAAATGTTTTACTGGGTTAATTCTAAGGGCACTTGTCACCAGAACTTTCCGTCTGAAGGCCGAAGTTCTAATAAAGCTGTTTCTGTGCAGGAGCTTACTCATAAATCAGGCTGCATGGGGGCTTCTTCTCCCACATAAAAATCTGAAACACTCACGAGTGTGTCTCAGCTTGAATTTGGGCTTGAAGGGGTGTTCTAATTCGTCTGTGAACTTAAATCATCTGGTATATTGTAAAGATAGTTTCATAGTAATATGGAAGTCTATGCTTTTGAGTACACATTATTAAGGGTGCTGGGCCAAACTCATTCTAATTGGCCCAAATCACATGAAAATGAGAAGAACTAACAACGTGAAAGAAAGCACACCAACTGTTGCTTCAAAGCTCAGACCCGAGATCTCTCCAGATTCCTACAGCACAACAAATGGGTCCATGTAACTGCCAGTGGGATGCCTCTACAAGTTTCACGCAGATTCTGGACAATTGAAAACAGAATTTTTTAAAGTTATTCTTTGAGTTATTTCCTATTTTTGTGTAGAGACCAGAGCAACTAATGAATGAAAACATTTAATTTGTGGGGTACCGTATCATGCTTGTAGAGCATAGTTGGGTCCATGGCCATCATGGTGGGGAGCAGGACAGCAGGCAGGTAGGCAAGGCACCGAGCAGTAGCTGAGAGCTCACATCTAATCCACAAGCATGACACAGAGGGACAATTGAAATGGTTTGGACTTCTGAAACCTAAAAGCCCACTTCCTGGTGACATACCTTTACCAACAAGGCTATATCACCTTACCCTTCCCTAGAAGTTCCACCAACTAGATCAAGGATTCAAACATGAGGCTATGGACAGTCATTTTTTTTATTGATTTTTATTGAGCTCTCCATTTTTCTCTGCTCTCCTCCCTGCCTCTCTCCTCCCCTTTAACCCTCCTCCAAGGTCACCATGCTCCCAATTTACTCAGGAGATCTTGTCTTTTTCTACTTCTCATGTAGACTAGATCTATGTATGTCTCTCTTAGTGCCCTTATTGTCTAGGTTCTCTGGAATTGTGATTTGTGGGCCGGTTTTCTTTGCTTTATGTTTAAAAACCACTTATGAGTGAGTACATGTAATACTTGTCTGTGTCTGGGTTACCTCACTTAAAATGTTTTCTAGCTCTATTTTCCTGCAAAATTCAAGATGCTGTTATTTTTTTCTGCTGTGTAGTACTCCATTGTGTAAATGTACCACATTTTTATCCATTCTTCAGTAGAGGGGCATTTAGGTTGTTTCCAGGTTCTGGCTATGACAAACAAAGCTGCCATGAACATAGTTGAGCACATTGGACAGTCGTTTTTATTCAGACCACCACACTCGGCAAATCCAAGTCAGTAAATATGAATGCTCATTTGTTTTCCTGTGAGACTGTGTCTTACCATGTAATTCTGGCTGTCTTGGAATTCACCATGTAGACCAGGCTAGCCCTGACCTCAGGATCCTCCTACCTCTGCATCTTGAATGTTGGGAATAAAGGCGTGCACTCACTAGCTTTCATGCACACTCACTTCTCAGAGTTTGTGCAATTCTTTCTGGAAGGCTACCGTGTGGGAAGAGTGTTCTCTACTCTGCACCATCGGTAGCTCACCGCTTTCTTACATGGGAGACCACACACTGACCTCACTTCAGTCAAGCCTTAACTAACACAATTTATGAGTTCCATACTGGCAAATCCATAAACTGAGTCCCAGTCTTCGCAGTAGTGCCAGACACAATTATTTTCTATTGGAAAAATATAAGAACCCCCCACTCCCATAACACACTACCCTTCCTTAGTGGCTTCTATCTTCAGGAGATCCATCCTGATTGAGACTTTATCTTCTGGGGTTAAGGGTTAGCCCCTAGGTGGCTAATCCTATGTCTCTATAGTGAGCACCCCTTTTGGTGAGCTCATCCATACTAGCTACTCAGATTGGCATCTCTATGCTGATAAACTTAAGTTGTATTTTATCTTGGGCTCTACCTACTAGGCCCTGTCTTAAAATACTCATTTAAATGCACATTTTCCTGTACAAATCCATTAGATTATTGAATAGAAGGTTGGTCAAGTACATGCTACAAGCCATTGCACACAGCTTGCCACTGAGAGAATGTTATTTGTTGATGTGCTTCTGCAATGCCTTCTGCATGCATTTCCAAGATTGTACTTAAGGGCTGATGCTTAAATACTTTTTTTTGCCATTTTTTTTTTAAAAACTTATTAGTTTTTTAAAATACCAATCCAAATTCTTATTCTTTCCCCTTCTTCCATTCCCTCCACATACCCTCCCACCCTACCCCACCCCCATTTAATCCTAAGAGAGGGTAAGGCACATTGCTTTGTGGAAGGTCCAAGGCCCTCCCTACTATATCTAGGCTGAGCAAGGTATACATCCAAAGAGAATAGGATCCCAAAAAGTCAGTACATGCAGTAGAGATAAATCCTGGTGCCACTGCCAGTGGCCCCTCAGTCTGCCCCAGCCATGCAACTGTCAACTACTTTCAGAGGGACTAGTTTGGTCCTATGCTTGTTCCTTCCCAGTCCAGCTGGAGTTGGTGAGCTCCCATTAGCTCAGGTAGACTGTTTCAGTGGATGAACCCTTCATGGTCTTGACCTCTTTGCTCATATTCTCATCCCTTCCACTCTTCAACTGGACCTTGGGAGCTCAGTCCAGTGCTGCAATGTGGGTCTGCCTGTTTCCACCTGTTGTTGGACAAAGGTTCTATGGTGATATTTAAGATAATCACCAGTCTGACTACAGGGCAAGTCAAGATCAGACTCCCTCTCTATTGCTTAGGGTCTTAGACAGGGTCACCCTTGTGGATTCCTGGTAATTTCTCTAGAGCCAGGATTCTGCTAACCCAATAATGTCTCCCTCAATCAAGATATCTCTTTTCTTGCTCTTATCTCTGTCCTTCCTCCATCTCGACTATTCCATTCCCTCAAGTTCTCCTCAACCCTCCCCTTCTCCCCTCCTCTTCTCCTTCTATTCTTCCTTTCCCCCCACCCCCATGCTTCCAATTTTGCCAGGCGATCTTTTCTGTTTCCAATTTCCAGGTGGGTCTATATATGATTTTCTTTGGGTTCATCTTATTACGTAGCTTCTCTAGGATCATGAACTATAGGCTCAATGTCCTTTGTTTATAGCTAGTATTAACTTATGAGTGAGTACATACCATATTCATCTTTTTGGGTCTGGGTTACCTCACTCAGGATAGTATTTTCTAATTCCATCCATTTGCATGCAAAATTCAAGAACAATGACATCTTGAATTTTTTTAAAATACTTTTTACTACTTCAGGTCTTAAGCCAGCTTTCTGTCTTTACAAGAGGATTACAGGCATAAAGACTACAAGGATGGCCTCAAACGGTGTGGAATGCTGCCAGAGGTACTCAGTAGGCAGCAGTGTATGCACACATCTGTACTTGCTTCAGTAGAGGAGAGATCATAGTATTCAATTCGAGTCTGTGAAGCCCCAGACTTCCAAGGACCACATATCGATTTTAATTGCTTAAATCAAGCCAGGCATGGTGGTCAACACCTGCAACCTCAGCACCAGGGAGGTGGAGGCGGGAGGGTCAGAAGCTCAAGGCTAGCTTGGGATACATGAGGTCCTGTTTCCAAACTCCTGAAAAGTGCTTAAAAATTTACTCCTGACTCTTCCCCCTAATTTTTCTCAGGCCTACCCCTCTCTCGGTGCCCCTCTCCAACTTTCTGACCTCTTTTTGTTATACCCCACTGAGTTTAATTTGTTCTGTACAGGGATGGGACTGTCCACTGCCCATGATCAACCAGGCAGGCCTCTTTGAACTTTCAGGTGTAAATAATCAGGAGAACCTGACCTTTTAAGTACTTAACACATTTGATGACAGCCCCTCACGCCTGAAGGCTACCTAAACAAGTAGAAAAATCAAGGCAGCTGAGCTTGGGCTGCCAGGCAAAATCACTTAAAGCAGCCACGACTTGCCCTTTGTTTCTTGAGTGGTGCTGAGCTGGAGGTCTATCCAAATGAAAGTCTCGGTGACTTTGGAGTTCTTAGTTCTCTCTGCTGTCTTGGTCTGGCCTTGTGCTTGGAACATTGACATCAATGGTAAATGAGCATTTGGATACTTCGTTAGGAGGATGCTTTCTTGAGAGACTGGGGTGAAACGGTGGCTTTCTGCTTCCTCTCCTCCCTACAGAGCCGGGATGCTCTGGAATACAAACGCTTTTAGGCCAAGTAGACTTGTGAATCCACATTTTCCTCTTTCTGCTGAACGTTTTAGTTCTCAGACATCCCCCTTTCCTATGCTTTGGGGTTTTCTCTGTCATGCTTCTCATTTACACAAATACTCCATGGCTCTGAGTCTCAGACAGTCTTTTCAAACTTACTGGCGGCTATCTGTGCTTGACAGTATTATAGGATTGAAATTAATCATATTGTATCTCTGAAACTGACCTCCCTACTTTCGGAATCTTCCTATTTTCACTTGATGATGACATTGCTTTTTATTCTTTTAAAAGTACTGCACTGGCTGGTTGGGGTGATAGAAGTCTACAAGCCTAGCAAGTGGGAAGGGGAAGCTGGAGGATCAGGAGTTCAAGGCCATCTTTGGCTGCCTAGCGATTTCAAGGCTAGCCTGGGCTGCAGAAACGTAGACACAAAACTACTGCTCTGATGGTCCTAGGAAGCCAGAAGATAAAGACAAATCAATTTTGTCCTGTTTACAAGTTTATTTTGATATCTATCTCCCCTTTCATCTGGAATCAAGACGTTTCTTAGCTTTAAGACCTGGCTAACTGCTAGCTTTTCTAAGGTAGAATTCTTGTGTTATTATTTACGAAGCTGACTTCCTGTTGCCCTCTGTTGGAAGTGGGGTTTCTTTCAGGACTGATGTATAGGTTTCTTATTTATCTATTTGGCCTGGAAACCTTGTAGGAGTAAGGACCGTGTATAGTCTGATATCGTTTCACTTTAAGATGAACCTTTTAGGCTAGTGTAGCTGGATCGGTGCAGCAGTCAATCACTGACACAATATACAACGGATGCAGAGACCAAGAGGTAACCAGCATATTCCGAGTCTCCAGGATGGAATGAGTAAGGAATCTGTGTCCTGGTCCTTGCTAGTGTTTGGGGGGCACGGAGGAATTTGTTTCAGCTAATATATATAACAGCTATCTGTTTATGGCTGTCAGTCATTTCTCAGAGGCTGGAGGGACCACTTCACAGCATCAAACTGACTGGAATGTGTGATGTGTAGCAACAGTGAAGTTACAGTATGTCCCCCAGGAAGCCCAAGTCCACCTACATTTTAAGCCCAGTTTTAATCCCAGGTGTCGAGATATATTTTTTTTCTTTTAAGGAAGATCTTCCTGATTCTCCTATTTAGGGGGTATTAGAATAGCATTTTAAACACACAAAGATGCATAGATGTAGAACACCTGCCTTTTCCAAACCCGAATTTCCCCAAATGTGCCTTTCTTCGTGATGATGGATTATCTCTAAAGAACAAGTACTCACAAATTGATTTTGAAGACCTGCGTGGCCATGCACTCATTGAACACCTGTGTTTTCCCCTCGGGGAAAATTCATTATGGGAAGCTCCTCCTGATGCAGCCACTAGAAGCCGCATTAGTGGTTGACTTCCTGAAGATTTCAGTGTAGGGGCTAAGGGAAGGTTTTTCCTAGGCCTGGCTTTTCCCTAAGAGTGGGCTTCAGATCAAAGCTCTTTCAGACTTCCAAACAGGGAGGTAGGGGGAGTTTTCTCTCTTCACACTCCTTCCTGTCCCGGCCGAGGCTGTCTGGAGTTCCTCTGGACCTTATCTTCTCTTTGTCCCCTCCCAAAGGTTGTGGGAATACAGTCTCCTCTTTCACACACTCCTAAATAGAGCACCCTTTGTGGAATCTCAGTTCTTCAGAAGGAAAAAAAAATCATAGGTGATTGTTTTGCTTTCTTCGTATATTTATGTTTTTCACCTGTGAAATATCAGACACCTATGTATCTGAGAGTTATTAAGCAAGATGATGGTAATCTCAAAGTCGTCCATAGTTGACTATTTAAGCCATGTTTACCGTTGACAGAAAAGTAGCTCTTTCTTGAAGTTAATGTGCACCTGACACTTTCTCCTATGTATCTTTCTGCAGTGGAGATAAATTGTTCTCAGGACTGGTTGATGGTCTATGTTAGCCCGGATGCCCAGGACGGAAACAATTCATATATTTTCTCTGATGAATTAATTCTGGGACAAGGCTGCCCTGCGACTAAAATACACACACATCGATATGATTTTGTATACCTTGTTAGTGATTGTGGCATCAGGACGAAGGTGAGAACGCTGCTGTCTGGAACACTACCACGTGTTCTGCCGTGCTATGTGCTCCCTGCCGACACTACGGTCCTTTACTCAAACCGTATCCCTCATCCTCCTGATATTGATCTAACCTTCAGGCTCTCCCACTTATCCCTCCCTGACTGTTTGATCAATTGCTTGCTAGGAACCTCGGAGCACAGATCTGAATAGACTCTAGTCCATTTCACAAAATCTTAGCAAACAACATTGAAGCACAATTTTACTTCTATTTATCTGTATTTGTGTATGAATGTGTGCATTGGATCCAGGTATCTGTGAAGGCCAAAAGAGGACTTTTGATCCCCTGAAGTTGGAGTTACAGACAATTGTGAGCCACCTGACAAGGGTGCTGGGAACCAAACTTGGGTTCTCTGGAAGAGCCTCAAATACCTTTGCTCACCCAGCATCTTCCCAGGCCCTGGCAAAGAGGTTTTTTTAATTTTTTTTTAATTTTTATTTTTTTATGCTTGCTCCTAAGGTGCCAGACCATCAATCCTTGCAATGTGCTTGTTATTCAATATTCAGTCATCTGAAATCTATCCATGCTCCTATAGGATTTAATATCTGTTGGCTATTCAACTAGGGATGAATCTAAAACTGTACTTTCACTCTGAGACATTGTTTTCCTATAGATTTCAATTTATATTTATCCTATAGTAATATTTTGAGCCATTCACTGATGAGTTTAGTCACCTATGATAAGACACTACCTTTGGTAAATGAAGCACCGGCAGTTTCAGATGGTGTTTGCACAATTGCCTGATGGGTGATTTGTTGGAAATTGTGATATCAAATAAGATCATTTTCCTGCCAATACACATACTTTTCTCAAAACACACATTTTAAGCCACTTTTGTTATTTGACTTTAAATAGTGTTACTCCAAAAACAAAACAAAAACTGCTGAGGGCTAGGGAGATGGTTGTATGAGTAGGAGTGTTTTCTCTGCAGAAATGAGAACCTGAACTTGGAAGCCCACCAAACCATGTAAAAAGCCAAACATGGCTGTTCAGGCCTGCAATCCTCGAACTGAGCAGAGATGGGTGGATGCTAAGTATTGCTGGCCAGCAAGCTGAGTCCAAATGGTGAGCCTCTGGTTTAGTGAGAGGCCCTGCCTCATGGCAATGAGCAGCATGGTAGAGGGAAACACTAACATGCTTTGGCCTCTGTATGTGCACAAATGGGTGGGTACATACGTTCTTACATGTATCAGTACATGGAGAGAAACAGAGGGACAGAGAGAGAGAGAGAGAAACAGAGAAACCCACTCAGAAACACACAGAAAGACACAGAGATGACAGCGAAACAGAGACACACACAGAGACAGAGGCAGACAGATAACCGTTGAAAGCTTTTCATTAATAATTTATTACAAAAATCTCTACGTGGCAGTTTGTTTGCTTCTACGTCTTAGGGTGCCCCATCTCAGGGCACTTTCAGCCCACTCTTCCAGTCCTCCTTTCTGTCCCTTTGTTAAGTGACTGGACCTCCACATGCATCTGAGAATGACAGAAACCTCTTTTGAGATAATTGGTGTTCTATGTTTTTTTGTGTTCCCATCTGCACATACCTCTTCTGTTGCTAAACTACCTTCCTCCTAAAGTATGTGATTTCCTAGGTTATCTCAAAGAACACTATCCATTTTGAAACTGAGATGTACTTTGTTCCAAGGAATAGTCGATTTGAAAACCAGACGATCCCTTTGGAGTGTTCTGCATCTCGGTGAGTCCTGCAGCCATCTCCTTTGAATTGCTATCGAGACGCTGAGATTTTACAGGCTATATCCTGACTTCCCGGTGAGAAGAATTCAGACAAACCCCAGATTATTATTTATAAACTAGTTCAGTAGACACTCGATTACCTGTCATTTTTAAAAGTTAAATATATTGCCTAATTTTAGAATCAAACTATTACAGGGTTGAAAGTTTCTAATGTACAATCTAGTGGACTTAGATTATTTTATAGTTGTGTAGTTTGCAAATCAAGATAATCAAAAACTATCATCTGTAATAAATAAAAGAATTAAATGAGGCATATATTAAGTAAAATTATATACATATATATATATATATGTACGCTAATTTTGGAGTCAAATTTAGTTTTCTTACATTTACTTGTTCACTTATTTATTTTGTGTGTATGTATGTATGTGCCATAGTGTTTGTGTGGAGGTCAGTGGACAGTTTGTGGGAATTGTTGCTCTTCTTCCAGTCTGTGGGGTCTGGGCATTGAACTCAGGTCGTAAGACTTGCTGGCATACACCTTTACCTGTTGAGCCATCTGACTGCTCCATGGCATCAATGTATTTTGCTGTTGTCTCTTTTATAGGACACTTCTCCTGATAAACTTTCTTTCGTGTTAGGAGACTGCATGGCTAAAATATGTATGGAAAACCAGTCTGCCATTTTAATATGAACTCACAGAGAATGAAGAAGAATGTGTCCACCTGTATGATTAATGCACTTGCTTGCCATTTTATGGATCCTGAAAGTGTTCTTAGTTTGGGTTTTTATTGCTGTGAAGAGACTCCATGACCATAGCAACTTTTTTTTTTTTTTTTTTTTTTTTTTTTTTTTTTTTTTTTTTTTTTTTTTTTTTGGATTTTTCGAGACAGGGTTTCTCTGTAGCTTTTGGTTCCTGTCCTGGAACTAGCTCTTGTAGACCAGGCTGGCCTCGAACTCCCAGAGATCCGCCTGCCTCTGCCTTCTGAGTGCTGGGATTAAAGGCGTGCGCCACCACCGCCTGGCCCTTAGCAACTCTTATAAAGCAAACATTTAACTGGAGTGGCTCGCTTACAGTGTCAGAGGCTCAGTCCACTATCATCATGGCAGGGAGTATGGCGGCATGCAGGTAGAAGTGATGCTAAAGTTGAGAATGCTACATCTTGTAGGCAACAGGGAGTCAACTGTTTGAGCCTGTTCCCTAGTGACACACTTTCTCCAACAAGGTCATGCTTCATAACAGTGCTACTTCCTTTGGGGGCCATTTTCTTCCAAACCACCATATGCCTAGTAGGAACTCTGAGATGAAATGCAATAGGATTCTCATTGCCATATCATAGAAATGTTTACGTTGAATGTTATAAACACTTAGGGACAAGTGTAGAAACCACAGAACAACTTGCAATCTTGTCTAATATATAAAAATACTTAATATAAAAAATAATTTAGAGCTAAGAGAAATGTCAAATATCTTTTAATATGGCAAATCGTACTTCCAGTTTTTTGTTTGTTTCACTATGGTAAAAATACAAAATAAAATTTACCGTCTTTACCACCTTTAAGTGTGGATTTCAGTTGCAGAAAATATGTTTGCCTTGCTAATATTTCTGACTCTCTTTTGAACTATTTTCCTAAGGCAAACTAAGCTGAGGAATTTAGTGACATTCTGGGGTGTATCAGAACCCCAAATAAAAGCCAGACTTGATTAAGTTATATATACACACATGCACATACATGAATAAATATATAATCTTTTCCATATACATTGTTGGTTGTAATGTAGAATTCTGACCCGTTGCCTCAGGCCTCAGGCTTCTGCAGAGTCTTCTAGATTAACAGGAGATGAAAGGGCATTCCTCTGTCAACAGTAATTGCTACCTTGTTTTCTGTTTACCTTCCTTAGACAAAATGATGACTGTGGGCTGGAGAGATGGCTCAGCAATTAAGAGCACTTACTGCTTTCGCCAATGACCTGGGTTCGATTCCTAGCACCTATGTGGTGGTTCACAACCATCCATGTCATCTCCAATTCCGGGGGAAGCGAAGTCCTCTTCTGATTTCCATAGGCACCACGGCATGCAGATGGTGCACATACATACTTGCAGACAAAACATTCATACACATAATAAATCTAAAACATTTTAAAGTGTTGTCTAGTCAAACAGACATACATGATCAGAGTTTCTGTGCATAGATTTTAAGTTTGTACACAAATACACATATATTCATTCACATTCAAAAATCCAAATTGCTCACTGGCCAGGAACTCACTATGTAGATCAGGCTGGCCTTAAACTTGCAATGATTCTCTTGTCCCTACCTCCTAAATCAGCATATTGAAAATGGTGGTGTTTATTAAAGGTAGGAATGATTTGACCCCCAAGTCTAGACAGAGCAGGACGTGGCATCAAAGACTCCAACCTTGATTCTCTCTGTTCCCTTTTTCTTTAGGAAGTCAATGTGGCTTACAGCAGTGTCTACAGATGAGGACCCAAAGGTGCCTGAAAGTGTCTTTATGACTAATCTTTAAATCACACCTGAAGACCTGGGGTTATTAAACGTTCCCTAAACTGCTTCCTCCTGAATAGGAGATGGGAATAGTGCTGGCATTGTGAACTTCACTGTACAACAAACCCCTTTTCAATAAGAACAATACTGGCATAAACTTCTTAGATATCTCATTTCTGTACACCAATTAAATAAATGCTCTGCTTATGAAGATGTTTCTTCAATAACTTTATCCATGGGTATGACTTATTAATTTGATGTTACCTAGTAGACATTTTATATTATCCATTTAAATTTTGTTTTCTGTTTTGTACCCAGATTCAAGAATATGTCCATCGTGGCACTTTTGAACATTTAAAGTCTATTTTTTAGATTGTGGCATATGAGTGCATATGCATGTCACAGTACATGTGGACAGGGCAGAGGACAACCTGTGAGACATAGTTCCCTTTGCAACCATGTGAGTCCCAAGAATGGAACCCAGTTGTCAGGATTGGTGGTGGTAACCTTTATCTGCCTATCCATCCTGCCGGCCCACATGTTTAGACCTAATAGAATTATGTTCTAAATGTTTTTAGTAAGAATTGTGTACAGAGATAGGTGTATTAATATCTCAGAATAGAAACTTTGGGCCTTGGGCTGGAGAGATGGCTCAGAGGTTAAGAGCATTGACCACTCTTCCTAGAGATCCTGAGTTCAATTTCCATCAACCGAATGGTGGCTCACAACTATTTATTATGGGATCTGATGGGCTCTTCTGGCCTGCAGGCATACATGCAGACAGAACACTGTATATATAGTAAATAAATAAACCTTAAAGGAACTTTGGGCCTAGTTTAAGTTTTAACCTGCTAACTCTCAGGAAAGAGAAATATCCTCTTGTTTGCAGACACTTTAATTTGCATAGTGTCCTAATTTATCAAGCTGTGTTCTAGAACTAATTTAATATGACAACATACTCAGATGACTAATCTAGAAAAAACTCAACTCATGGTTTTTAACTTAAGCAAACTGCCTCAATGCTGAAATTTGATGATTTTGCCTTCTGTCATATCTCATCAACATTTGGAACAGTTGCCCGAAGTTGGCAGGCATGGACAGAGAGCCTGCCCTCAGTGCAGGAGACCATAAGCACAGAAGCAGGTGATTATACGGTGATGTCTCTGAAACCATGAGACAAAATATGTCTTCTTTCCTTCAGGTATGTTTCTTGTTGTTTAATAAGGCAGTAGGAAAGCTGACCAATAGACAAGGCAGTGCAGGCTTTTTTCCCCATCAGCATTCTTAGGGTATAAGATGAACAGTGCTGGAACAGCTGGCCTTCAGGAATATGATTCTAAACTGTCTTCTCCTGATACTCAGGCTCACAGTCCAGCCGGTTAGACTGAGGCTGGGAAGAATTGTGTCGTAAATGTACATTGACATCTGGGGATAAGCCAGGAACACATCCAGTTTCCTTCTTCATCTCACCACCTATTTAACCTTCTTTAGTTATCACAGCCGTGGTTTTCCTATTTAAAAAAATGTGCCGGTTTAAAGCATTCAAAGATGCCTATTTTGACATATAGAATGTCACTTCATAATGGCCAAGATCAAAAACACTGACAACTTATGCTGGAGAGGTTCTGGGGAGAAGGGAACACTTCTGTATTGCAGGCAGGAATGCAAGCTGGTACAGCCCCTTTGGATGTCAGTGTGGCGATTTCTCCAAAAATTAGGAAAACAACCTTCCTCAAGACCCAGTAATACCACTTTTGGGTATATATCCAAAGGATGCCCAATCGTGCCACAAGGACATGTGCTCAACTATGTTCATAGCAGCTTTGTTTGTCATAGCCAGAACCTGGAAACAACCTAAATGCTCCTCGAACGAAGAATGGATAAAAATGTGGTGCATTTACACAATGGAGTACTACACAGTAGAAAAAAATTAATGATATCTTGAATTTTGCAGGCAAATGGATGGAACTAGAAACCATCATTTTGAGTGAGGTAACCCAGACACAGAAAGACAATTATCATATGTACTCACTCATAAGTGGTTTTTAAACATAAAGCAAAGAAAAACCAGCCTATAAATCCCAATCCCAGAGAACTTAGATAACAATGAGGACACTAAGAGAGACATACATAGATCTAATCTACATGGGAAGTAGAAAAAGACAAGATCTCCTGAGTAAATTGGGAGCATGGGGACCTTGGGGGATGGTTAAAGGGGAGGGGAGAGGCAGGCAGGAGAGCAGAGAAAAATGTAGAGCTCAATAAAAACCAATTTAAAAAAAAATGTCACTTCATGTGACTTAAAAGCTTTACATGCATTCTATCCTTTGAACTTTTTACCATTTGCTGGAGTGGGTGCTCTAATTTTCAGGTTACAAATGAGGCACAAATGAGGAACCTCAAGTTCCTTTTATGACTTTTCAGCTTTAAATTCAAAGAAAACTCTATTTTATTGCACTTCCATAGGTTTCTTTCTTTTTCCCTTAAATCATTTTCTTTCCATTTCTTTCTTTTGTGATATTCCATCTGCAATGGTTTTTGCTAAAACAGTGTGTGGGTAGTTGTGGGCGATATAACAGAAGTAGGGGTGGGGATGGGTTATGATACTTGCCACTATCCTTCCTACCAGTTCCTGTGACCTCTGTCTAGGTTTACTCTTCCAGCTGTCCCTGCACTTGGCTCTGGGCTCCGGTGTCAGCCTTGGCTGCAGAGCTTCCGCCGAGCATCTGCTGGCCTCATATCCCCAGCCCAAAGCCTCAGATGATCCCCCAAAGGGATACAATGGGTCAAGGCAAAGCATCGGAGGGCCATCATTCACCCTAGCCCTTCCAGAACGTGAGGCATGGATTATCATCAGTATCATGGGAGTGAGGTATAGGCAGAAGTAGGCTCATCCTAGAGGATGGGGTTTGGACTCTCTGTTATGTTTTCTTATTGTCGTGACAAAACACCAGACAAAAACAACTTAGGGAAGTAAAGTTACATTCTACTCACAATTTGAAGGTCAAATGCCACAGGAGGTGTGGTGAAGAGGGCTGCCCTCGCTGTGACAGCAGACTGGTCACTCTCTGCAGTCAGGAAGCAGTGAGAGATGAATGTTAGCTTTCTTCTTTTCATCCAGCCCATGGTCTCAGACCCAAGGATGTTGAGTCCCATATTTGGGATTCATCTCCCAAGTTAAGCTTCTATGGAAACTCACAGAAATACTCAGTTATATTTCATTTCTCAGGTGACCTTAGATGACTGATTTTGATCATCCACTCTCTGTTTCTTTTCACATAGTGTGCCTTGTTACTATGCCATGACATGGCATGAAGGCCCCCTCAGCAGGTGCCAAATGTCCAATTCTATGATCATGAGGTAAATAAACTTTATAACTCACCCTTTCTGGAGCATTCTCTTATATCATCAGGCAATGGACTGACAGAGCCAGTTAAATGGGAGGGAATCTGGCTATGTTTTTACGCCAGTTTTATCTTTCATCACAATGACTTAGTAATGTTATCTAGGCCCTGGGTTATCCTGAGGATGGAAGAAAGAGATGTACGTGAAGCAAGTTGCACAGCAAGCAGCAGTTGATATATAGTAACCAGAATATATTTAAATAACCATTGTTTTGATTTATGACAAATGAACTAAGCTTGCTTGGCCTGAGAGGATTAAACATTATCATGCGGGTAAAACAATTGTAGTCACAGCAAGCACTGGTGCATATGTGAGCATAGCCCCCTATGGCCCTGGTGTTTTACTTCTTCCAACACTATTTGTTCTTCTGGCTTCACCTTTCATTGCATAGCTAGACCTATTCTTCCCCCATTCCACAATACCTTCTTACTAACTCACCCGTATTTTCTGCTTCTGTTTCTTGCTCCAATAAGGCGTGAAGCAACATCTTAGAGCCAGAAGGTGGTGGCTCCCGTTACCAGCTTCCTTCTTTATGGGTAAGCCTTGGGGGAAGTGGATGGGTTGCCAGTGCCCTCGGACATGGGTATGATTAGCACACCTTCCAGGCAGCCAGCAAAAACCCTTCCACTGGATCTGCTGAGGTATTGCACAAGGAAGAGATTCGTTAGATGCCAGGAAGAAGAAACTGCTGGTTCTGGGGGACAGACTCTTCTCTTCTGTCAGCAGATGGACTTGCAGAGAACGGAGTCTATCAAAGCCTGAAGTCTCCAAGGTAAACCCTACAGGTTTCTTCTCCGTAGGAATCCCCCTTTCCATTTTTCTACTAAAGGTGCCTCCCTGAGGCCCTCTTGGAATGCCTAAAAGTTTCCTATTTGGTTGTTCAGTAGAGGTTTGGAAATTTTAGCTGTATGTATGGCTGCCCTTAGAATGTAGATATTACCATAGTGCCATTATTTTTGGCATAATATAGCTATTTATTTGGGAAATGTAGGCATGGACAGACAGATGGGCACACACACACGCGCGCACACACTTTGCTATATTAAGAGGCTGCCTCTGAGTTTGGTGGCCAGTTCTGGTTATGAGAGGACATTCCTGAACTATGAATGAGGTTTAGTGAGACAGCTCCTGTATAGGCTCAGAGAAAGAGTATTGTGATAACTAGAGGCCATTTTTGATCCCTGCCTGGTGGACTTAGGGATGTTATTTCAGGCTCTGTTTCTTAGATTCCTCATCTAATCTATAAGATGGAAGGGGTCATAAGGCCAATACCCACTCCAGTGGAAGTCTTGGGAACTGACATGAATAAAATCCCCAGAAATTCTGCTACTCAGGGCTGGGAGGTGAGCTACTTAATATGATGTTAGCAAGCCTACATTTCCTTGTTTTTTTTTTTTAAAACCTTGCTGACCATATTTTATACAACATGGTAATTTATCTGAAGGTGGAAGCTCATCTTTGATTCTTTCTAAAAAAAAAAAATCAGTGATGTATCAGAATGTGTTTCCTTCCCTCCTTTCTGTGGTGATTGCAGCATGAAAAGACCCAGTGCCTGCTGTTGAATTTTTGATTGTTATCCTTAGACATGGCTTCTTCTGAAATGTGTTAGCTGGGTACCAACTGTGAGAAAGTGGGGCAGCAGAACAAAGATGATGAGTACACACCACAGAGATACAAACGAGCACCTTGAAAATGGAAGCTCAGACTGAGGGATTGTTAAAGGGGTGCTCAGGGGATCCCAGAGCAGGCAGAAAGGTTAAAGGGGTGCTCAGGGGATCCCGAAGCAGGCAGAAAGGGTTCATCATTCAG
This sequence comes from Microtus oregoni, assembly GCF_018167655.1. Classification (NCBI taxonomy): domain Eukaryota; kingdom Metazoa; phylum Chordata; class Mammalia; order Rodentia; family Cricetidae; genus Microtus; species Microtus oregoni. The sequence continues at coordinate 46,733,964 of NW_024543071.1, forward strand.
ACTGGGCCAGGACTAAAAGGATTATCTTGAAAGTTTGACTCATGGGCTGGAATTTGATTTGGTAAAAGAGAGGTGCTGTTCAGGCCAAGGTGTAGCAGGGAGGAAGGCTTTGCTTTAAGAGGAAGCAGTTCTAGGGTAGAAAGGGATGGAGCAGGGTGTCAGTCCTGTCATTCAGGAGAGTAGTCTTGTTGAACAAACAAAACTGAACTCTTCTGCTACCCTAAAAAATGTTGTTAGGAAGCAAAAGAAGGAAGCATCAAGCTTTTGGGTTCTTTTCCTTGCCAGTGACAAGCAGCCCCCAATGGCCTCCCAGGAATTCGATGATACAGGACTGGGGACCTCAGCACGTGGTACCTCGCCAGGCAGTCACAGAGAGGAGACTGATGGTTCTGGTTATCATCTCCTGGATGGATCACAGGATGTTCAGAGAGGAGTACTGCAAGCCCTCGGGGTAAGTCAGCCTTGGCCACAAAGTAGGTTTATATAAGACGGAGCAAAAGGCTATATGGATTCCGTCCAAAATTTCTCACTTATTTTTCACTAAGCATTAAAGACAAGGTGGGTCCATGGAGACCCGAGGAGTAGAAATGGAGAATCAGTCTCTCCTAGGGTATATCCCAGCAAACTCTGGAGAGTTTGTTCTAAGGCTCTTCCTTGTTTCTTGGTGTTTTCTGATGGCTCCTGTCAGGAGGTTGAGTTCTGTGAAGTTCCCCTTGCTTTCCTCCCATCCCCTATCTCCCCTCTCTCCTCCTCCCTTCTCCTTCCCTTTCCTTTCCTCTCATTCCCTTCCCTTTCCTTCCCTCCCCTTCCCTTCCCCTTCCCTCTTTTCCTTCCCTGTGGTCCTGTGGATGGGACCCAGGTCCTCATGCCTGTCAGGAAAATATTATTGAGCCCGAGATCCATCCCTTTGTGCTTTTTAAAGGTGGGGTCTTACTAAATCACACAGGTTGGACTTGAACTTATTCTGTAGCTTAGGTAGATGTTTCTGCTTTATTCTCCCAAGTGGCTGGGTTTGCAGGCCTATGATACCAGTGAATGGTCATATTCTATATTTTAAATAAAAAATTAAAATTAAAATTTAACAGCTGTTTCCCCTTGTCCTATTATAATCCTAAACAAAACCTTTTTAGAATGAGATTTTGCTCAGTTAATTCAGCCTTAGCATTTTAACCATTTAAAGTCATGATATTTCCTCCATTCTGAGGAAAATAAAGATAGTATTATGTGTTTATCTTTTTTTTTCTTCTTTTTTCAGGCCATCCAGATCCTGAATGCAATACTGATTCTGGCTCTGGGTGTTTTATTGAGTTGTTTACAGCATTTGTCTCACCACTTCAGGCATTTCTTCTTCTTCATCTTCTACACAGGCTATCCACTCTGGGGTGCTGTGTTTGTGAGTATTCATCCCCTCGGCCACAGACATCTCTCACCCAGCACTGCTAGGGTGCTGCACTATCAAAGTGCTCTTTGAAGATCACCAGCTGTGGTTTTGTTTGCAATTTCTGACAAAAGTAGGCAAAATCCCCTTTCTTTCTAATTATAGGAACCACTTCACTTCATGTAATAATTTCCAGTTCCATCCATTTTCCTATGTGCATATTGACACATTTTATTTATCCACTCATTTATTGATGGGCATGATAGACATGGCCAGTTCCATATCCTGGGTGGGACTTAGAGTTCTTGGATATGCATGCATGCGTGCACACACGCACGTACGCACAACACACACAATCCACAGCCCTACAGCTTTGAAGCTTTATAGACTCAGGAACACAAAAACTGTATGTCTTCACTTCTGTGCAGTGCCTAGATTTTAGATTTTTTTATATGTACCTAAATGTACGTGGGCGCTCTCTCTCTCTCTCTCTCTCTCTCTCTCTCTCTCTCTCTCTCTCTTCCTCCCTCCATAAATTGTGAAACTAGAATGGAGACCAAGAAAGAAGAAAAAAGGTTTTAAGGGCATGAGGAGGGGCAACAGAATACATGTATCGTGAAAGTAGATTGCGGGCTGCTGTCAGTTCTCAGCCTGATAGAACAAAAGAATTTCAGACGTTCCACAAGCATGAAGTTTTATTTTCTCAGAAAGTGAGATTAGTTTGTTTTAAAATGGAAGGGGAGCAAGAGACTGGCTTAGCAGTTAAAAGCATTGGATTTCCCCCCAGAAGACCCAGCTTTGGTTCCCAGCACTCACATCTGTAACTCCAATTCTAGATTTGTTGTCCTATTCTGACCTTCACAGGCACTACACATATGTGCATAGACATACGTGCAGGCAAAACACGCACACACATACAATAAAATGTGAAAAAGGAAGGGATCATGGAGCCAGTGTCCCATTCACCTCAGCATCGCCAGAAGACTGGATCATTGATTCCAATTCTAGAAGCTTCTTTCTGGCTCTAAAGCATTTCAGGGCAAGTCCAAGGTGTATGACCCATTCTCCCTTTCTGCCCTTGCCTATAGTCATCAATTCCTTCCAAGCTCTCCCCACGGTGAACATGCCTACTGTGTGTCCCTTATACAGTCCTTTCTATTGCTTCAGTTTTCATAATCCTATCAAGGATGTGGTTTTAGAGATTAAATGTGAACTTTTGCCCTCAGTTTCCTTAGTAGGCTATCAGAAATAGCAAAAGAATCTTCTTTTGGGATCTCTGGAACTAAACAATAGCTATGTATTGTTAATTTGGATGCTTTCCCTATCCTGGACAAACACATACTCCTGTTTTTGTATCGTTCATTTTAGTACCACAGCTGTTAGCAGGTGATGTTAACATGGGGATATGGTATCAGATGGGAAAGGAAGCTGAGGGGAAGAAAAGCTTAGCAGTCTACCCAGGAGATGCAGCTGGCATTGAAAATGAAGGTTCTCTTTCACAAAGCACAACAGAGGGGAGGCCTGTGATAATCTCTTTATTATCTGAGGCAGGAAACTCAAAGCCTCCTCTTGCATTTTCTTTTTCATTCTCTCTTACACTGTATATCAACCACAGTTTCTCCTTCCTCCATTTCTCCCAGTCATCCCCATCCCACCCCTCAGATTCACTTTGCCTTCATTTCCCTTTAAAAGAGAGCAGACCTCCCAGGGAAATCCAACTGAGCATGCCATAACAAGTTACAATAAGACTAGGTACAAACCATCATATCAGGGCTGATGAGGCATTCTGATAGGAGAAAAAGGATCCCAGGCTCAGACTAAAGAGTCAGAGACAACCCTCATTCCCACGGTTAGGAGGCCCACAGGAATACCAAGCTACACAACCAGAATAGATATGCAGAGGATCCAGCTCAGACCCATACAGGCTCTGTGATTGCTGCTTCAGTCTCTCTGAGCCCCTATAAGCCCTGCATAGTTGATTCTGAGGGACATGTTTTCCTAGTGTCTCTGACCCCTCTGGCTCCTACAATCCTTTTCCCTTTTACGTGGGGTTTCCTAGGGCCTGCCCATGTTTGGCTCTGGGTCTTTGCATCTGCTCCCATCAGTTGCTGGGCGACACCTCTTTGATGACAGTTGTATTAGGCACTAATCTATGAGTATAGCAGAATATCATTAGAAATCATTTTGTTGACTTTCAGAATTCAGTAGTTGAATTTTATTCAGCAAACCTTTGTTCTCCAAGATTTAGTAACTCCTGTGGAGGGAATGCTGAGGAGAAAGTGGTCAAGATTACACAGTCCCTTTATCTGTCTTACTTTCTGTTTTAAACAGTTTATCTGCTCAGGATCCTTGACAGTTGCAGCAGGGAGAAAGCCTACAAGGATGCTGGTAAGAGTCAACTCTTCCCCTTTTTCTCTATGGTCAAAGGAGCAGAAATAAATTACCCACCAAGAGTAAGAAGGCAGAGGTTGGTGAATCCAGCTGAGGAACCAAGTCTCATTTAATGCACAAGAAAATCAATTTTCTTTAAGCATTCAGTGGTAGATAATAAAGGAAATCAGATAAACCATGAATACTCATGTCTGGGATTGTTATTATGAATACTGAGTGAATCTGAAGCTTAGAAGCTGGCTTCTTAATTTTTGTGTGTTGTCAGGCTTAACAAATTATTTTTAGTGAATGTTCTTTCACTATTACCTTCAAAACTAGAAGCAAAAATTTCTATTTTTCTCTTTCTTCCTTCCTTCCTTCCTTCCTTTCTTTCTTTCTTCTTTTTTTTTTAAGACAAGAACTTTGTGTGGCTGTCCATGCAGGAGATGTCTCTGTCAATTCTAGAGTTTTAGAAGTTGCCTTCAATGCACTTTCTGTTTACTTAGGTAATATTATATCCTTCTGGAGTCTTTGATGGAGTTGAAGAATAGATATAGTTTTTGTTAGTTATGATAAAAGATAAGGAAGATATAAATATTGTAACTGTAATTATTGCTTGATAGCTGTTTTGTTATATGTAATTTTACCATGTTAAAGTTAAAGCCTTCCTTTTTATGTAAACAGAAAAGGGGAAATGGTTTAGAAAGTCCTTCTGTATATGTGTTGCTTTTATTGGTTAATGAATAAAGAAGCTAGCTATAATAGGGCAGAGCAGAGCTGGGCAGAGGGGGGGAACTAAACTGAATGCTGGGGGAAAGAAGCCTGAGTCGTGAGAAGCCATGTAGCCCCACCAGAGACAGACTCTGGATGGAACTTTACCTGGTAAGCCGCAGTCACATGGTGATACACAGATTAATGGAAATGGGTTAACCAAAGATATAGGAACTAGCTAACAATATGCCTCTTAAGTGATTGGTCAAGCAGTGATTTTAATAGTATAGTTTCTGTGTGATTATTTTGGGAGCCTGGGTAGCCAGGAAACAAACAAACAGCCTCTAACAACAATGTATCCTCAGCTGTCCTGGAACTCACTCTGTAGACTAGGTCACACTCCTGAAATGTATATTCCTGACAAGATTTTTCTCCCAAGCATCAAACTGAATCATCAGTTTTGCTTCTAGTTATAAGTCTGAAAGGTCCCAAACCCAACTTCTACTATCCCTCAAACCTGTCCTGTGAGATTGCATCTTCATGTAAGCTGATGGAAACTCCATCCTTTCAGATTCTTAGGCTAAGAATATGAATATATGCCATTTTCTCTTTTCATATTCCTGAAGCCAGTATTTCAGCGAATCAAATGGTTTTCATATTCAAGCTTGTGTTTGGCCTTTACTCATCTTTCTTCTCATGGCATTCTATGTAGCCTCCTAAGTGGGCTCTCTGCTTCCATTTGTGAACCTCATTTTCCTGTTCTTAATTAAGACAAAGTGACACTTTTTAGGCTATTGATCTGTTGCCTCTTTGCTCAAAACCCTCCAACAATTTTGCATTTTTCTCAGAATTAGAACTAAAGACTTTCCCCCATAAGTTGCAGGGCTTTATATAATATATCTCTCTGTAAATTCTGATTTATTTTCCTAATCTTATTCACCTTGGCATCCTTGCTTCCTGGGGACACTGTGGCCTCAGGGACTTTGAACTGTCTTCTTTACCTGGACTTCCCCTGGACCATCTGGGGAAATGCTCAGTTATTTATTCCTGTCTCTACAAGTTATTACTACTGAATGTCACAAACTCCACCCCTTTTTCTAGAATTCCATTATTGCTATGGCATTCTATTAGCTTCAATACTTAGTTGCTTAAAAATATATGGCATAATTTACATGGCAGTGTATTTATTGTTTTCCTTTTTTTAGTGTTATTTTCTTCTTTATTTTGTAAGCATATTGGAGATAAACAAGAACATGACATCTCTTCACAGTGAAACGTACTAAACTGCCTTTCATTTCGATATTCTTAAATTTGCCTGTGATGCTCTTAGAAATTGATTGGAAAATGGATTACAATCATCTCAGCTCATAATGACACCTCTTTATACTGAGTTTTCATTGATGTTAAAAACATTTACATACATGGGCTGTTTTCCTCATTTATGGTGTGGAATCTCGGGTCTATCTATGGCTGTGAGGGAATTGTAGTTGCGTGGTGATGATCTAGTTCTGCCCTTCCGTTTGTGTTTTCAGAGAATAGAATATCTAAACATGGCCGTCTGATGCTCCGGAAACTCGTTTCCTTGCTCTGCTTCCTTTGTTTCTGCATTCTGTCTCAATGATGGGTCAAAGTGCTTAGAATTCCTGGAATCACCACCATGCTTTAAAAAAAAAATAGAATATGAACCTTAGCTACACTTTTTTTCCATTCTAAGTTTTTGTCCTGTGAAAACCTCACTTCTCCAAGAAATACTCAAGGGTCATTTTCAGTGAAAGTCGCCCCCCACCACTTTTTGCCAACTAAAGTATTTCTTAGCTCAACAAATTGGCTTATGTATTCCTCTTTTTGTTTCTTCTAGAGAAAATTTTGCTCTCTTTCTGGGCCATTTTCCCAGTATTTTAGTCAACATATTTCTTAGTTTTAACTTACTAATCTTTCAGTTTCTTTGAAACATAAATTGCTTTGTATTTATTTTTTTAATTTTTTAAAAATTTCACAGTACATCCCAACTACAGTTATCCCTTCCACTCCTCCTTTCTCCCACCATGCCTTCCCCTCAGGCCACTCTCCATCCACTCTCCTTGAAGGGTAAGGCCTCCCATGGGTAGTCAACAAAGTCTGGTACATTAAGTTGAGGCAGGACAAAGTCCCTCCCGCTACATTAAGGCAGAGCAGGGCTTTCCACTATCTGAAATGGGCTCCAACAAGCTAATTCATGCACCAGGGATAGATCCTGGTCCTACTGCTAGGGGCTCCTCAGATGGACCAAGCTACACTACTGTTTCCCACATGCAGAGGGCCTAGTTCAGTTCCTTGGAGGTTCTACAGCTGTCAGTCAAGAGTTCATGAGTTCCGTCAAACTTGGTTCAACTGTCTCTAGGTTTCCCCTTCATGATCTTGACTCCCCCAACCCACCTTGGTCATATATTCCTTCCTCCCTCTCTTCAACTGGATTCCCACAACTTGGCCTGGTCTTTGGTTGTGGATCTCTGCATTTGGTTCCATCAATTACTGGATGGAAGCTCTATGATGACAGGGTAGTCACCAATCTGATTACAGAGGAAGGCCAGTTCAGGCACCCTCTCTGCTATTCTAGGAGTCTTATCTAAATTGAGATAGGGTCTCATATATTACAAGATAGCTTTGAATTTTAATCTCTTAATCTCTGGAATTACAAGCATCCTCAAAGACACCCAGTTTATACAATACTAAAGTTTGATACCAGGGCTTTTATACATTAGGCAAACATTTTACCAACTGAGCTGTGTACATCAGCCTCTTCTTTGTCTTTTTTTGTTGGATTGCACCATGTAGGAATTTTTGTTTATGGGTGCTTGCACTGCATCTAGAATGCTGTTAGGTGTGTAAATAAATACCTCTTTAAATGGAATGTTGCTAAGGTGTTAAATCATGTTCTACATGCATTAATGGACTTTTTTGTTTGTTTTAGATGCAAAACAGTTTTGGGATGAACATTGCCAGTGCAACCATTGCATTTGTTGGAACTTCTTTCCTCTCTGTACATCTGGCACTCAATTCCCAGGCACTCAAGGGCTGCCAGTCTTCACAGTCACCTGACTTATGCATTTACCTGGGTTACTCATCAGATGTATGTTTTAAAGCTGCTAATAACATATTTCAAGCCATTCAAAATATACAGAAAAGCAGTATGTTGTATAGAATGTTGATTTTGCTCTTTACTAGTTTTGTAGTGAAGGGCACATTAGACAATCTGTCTATATTTTAACTTTCTTATCTTTGAAGTGAATGTTTGTGCATATAAGGTACACACTCAATCATCCGGGCTATATATATATATATATATATATATATATATATACACATATATTGAAAGACCCTCCAAGAGTGTCTTTCCTCTGGGGAGACCCTTCCCAAGGAACAGCGAGACCACTTGTACGGATGCAAACAGCAAGAGGTTTATTCAGATACACAGGTACCTGGGGCGACAAAGTCTCTCAGAGGACTTGTGCGCCTTTAGATCGGGGTAATGGGTTTATATATGTTTTGGGGAGCAAAAAGCGCGGTATAGAAGCGAGAAGCGTAGTTACAGGGTTTTCATTGGTCAGAATGAATGTGGCCGAGTTCAGGTCGGGACAAGGTCTCTAGTTCCCGAGAATTCAGATATGGGCTGCCTTGGCTCTTATCTAGGGCAGACTTCACCGTTCCTCCCCGCCTGGGACAGACGGTGCCTTGCCATATTCTCGGTATTCCCGTTCCTCCCCCGGCCCAGCCACAGGTGTCTCTAGCTCGTTTTGGCAGCTTTTAAACTGCCCTTTGTTCAAACCCTGAATATTCAGTACAAGCCTTGTAAAATGGTGTTACCAGTGCTAAGTCATTTAACAAGCTGGGCGGGGGGGTCTTTTATCTGGTGCTAAGCTACTTAGCAAGCTGGACGGGGGTCTTTCAATATGTATGGATACACACACACACACACTCACACACACACACACACACACACATATATATATATATGGACTAGATTGTGTTTGACTTCGTGACTCTGTTGCCTGTGTTCCTCATATTATGTATCTATGTACACTCTGTGCATACCTGGTTCTTGAGGAAGTCAGAAGAGGGTATTAGATCTCCTGGAACTAAGGTTACAGATAGTTGTGACAAACCATATTGGTACTGGGAACTGAACCCAGGTCCATTGCAAGAGTGGCAGATGCTCTTGTCTGCTGAGCTATCTCTCTATAGGTGCTCAGCAATGATGGAAAGGTAACTTCTGCAATAATGTGTTATGGTTCTCCAGCATTGTATTTTGGTCTGTGACTCTAATATAAATGCCTACCCATCCCCTCTGAAATCCTGTTGGTGGAATCATGAAGGGATCATTTTTTGTTCATTTTGCTAAACTGTGTATTAATTTCTGTAACTTATTATATTGATAAGTGTTAGTGATAGTGTCAGAATTTTTCTCCTTTGATTCCTTCTCCCCTTGACTGATTCACATAGGCTGATCTAGAAATAACATATATCTTTCTCCCAGGAGGGTGTTTTCATGATTTTGGATCGATAGTGGATCCCTTCTTCACAATTTGTGTGTCTGCACCTTCTGTCTAATTTGTGTCTCACCTTATTCCCTGCTGAGGGTTGTGCAGTCTGTTTTCCCACTGACAATTTTTCCCACTGAATGTTTCCACTGCTTTGATCTGAGGCATCCTTTGCCTAGGGCCTGGTGTCTCTGATGCTGATCCTTACCCTGCTGGAGCTGGCCGTGACCATTTCCATCTCAGTCATGTGGTGCCTAGGAAATGTCTGTGGTTTAAGAGAGGTGAGTTTGTGGAAGTGAGGAGCAAGTTCTATCATCTGCAAATCCCACAATGTACGAAGCTAGTTCTGATTTTCAGAATGAGAAACTTTTATATGGTAATGACTTGTGGGCTTCTGGGAATTACTTACTAGATCAAAGCGTGAGATGGAGTAAGGTTGGAAATGATTCAGATTTGAAAATGTAAGCAATATATTAATATACGTTTTAATGCAGTTAAACTAATTTAAATTATTTTCTTGTAAATTTTTACTTTTGAGTTGTATAACTCAGGATGACCACATATTCTTGCTGTATATTTAGATCATCTAATTTAGTTTCTTAAAATTTTCCACTTTCAATATTTTTTGCCCAAGAAAGTTTTACGCAGCCTTACATATATAGGAATATAAAATAGGTATTTAGACAAAACATTTACGGATATGAATAATAAAGAAATTTATTTAAAACAATTAGTTGGTATGTAATTTTACCACATATTAAAGACCAACACAAACTTGCATATTAATGAAATAAATGTGCATGATTATTTTTCCATAATAATTAAACCTTGGCTATATATTGGATACTGCAGGATGGAGATTATCTTGTTTCTGAGAGTTGATTAATGCTCTGATTTTATTATTCTCAAGGCTGAGAAGAGTATATATAGTACAAAGTGACAGACATGTGTTTACTGTTTATGGCCAATCCGAAAAACTGCTGGAAATTCTAGCCTAATCCTGAGTCAAAGTTCATTCAACAGTGTTTCATGAAACATGTCAACAATTCAAACAGTAAATTTTAAAACCGAACAGTTTATCATGAAACAACCCAAATATGTGCTAATTTGTTGCTTACGTGCTAAGGAAGAATAGTAGAAAAATATTACAGGTATTTGGTTTCTGTAATTACACTACTATGCTTTTATAAGAGAGATTGCTGCCATTCATAACGTACAAAGAGTATTCAATCTGAGCAGCACCCACTGGCATTTTGTGGTGTGGCAGCAGCCACACCAAGTCAGAAACAAGCCTTCAGTGAAGGCAATGCAACTCAAAACGGGCAAGCAAGGCCAGAAACACCTTGGGAAGGTTATACATTTGATTTTTATTGACTTTCCCCACACAATCTCCATATTCAGTTCTGGAACCACATATATGTAGCAGCAACCTATATAAATGAAGCTGGAAATGTTTTGATTGTCTCCTGATTTATACGGATATAATCATTCTTCAGTGTTTAATAGGATAATCACCAGTGAAGGAGTATCTTTGGATCTGTGATAGTGATCATGCTGACTTTAAGAAGGGATGGAGTGGAGAGGGGAGATGAGGACCCTCTTCTTGAGAACCGATGTCTCATTTTCTAGGCAGTTTCTTCACCTCCTCATTCGGCGGAATCGGGAATAGCTCCTGATGGAAGTGATTCGGAGAACCTAAGCACTCAGCCTTAACTCACCAAAGGCTGAGAGCTTCACTTGAGAACCCAGGAGAGAATGAGAAGACGAAATTCAATCTTTCTGTCACAGCACGATCCATGAGAAAGCTGGGCACCTGTCCCAATCCTGTCTGCCATCTCTGTAAATTCACCATGGCATGTTCTAGATCTTTATGAATAAATGGATTTCCTTAGGCATTCTTTGATTTGCTGCTCCTATGGTCTTTCTTCCAAAGCTGATACCAGAAACTCAATCCTTTTTCCTTTTCTCCTACTCTACTGCTTTGTGAGATTTAAGGATGGAAGATTATTTAATACTTAATTTTCTTTTTTCCTTTCTTCCTCTCTTCCTCCATCCCTTCCCCCCCTCCGTCTCGCTCTTTCTTCACAGCGTCTCATGTCCTGTAGGCTGGCTTCTAACCTATAAAGCCAAATCTGGCTTTGAATTGATTTTCCTATTTTCACCTCCCAACTTTCAGAATTAGAGGCATGTGCAAGCATACTCAATTTGATATTTTATACTCACAGTCCTCCTCAAAACTGCCGAGATTACAGTTTCAATCCCTATTGTGGGTATTTTCCGTAAAATCTCAACTGCAGCCACCTCATGGGAAGGGGGATGAGCCAGATCGGTTTTAGCACAGAAAAAAGTGTCCTTGATTTTGGCTGACGTCAGTATTACAGTCTAGCAAGTAAAAACAAAACAAAAAAAGAAACATTGTGATTAATTTATGCTTTACTGTACTTGAAGCTTAAATCTTCAGACTCTATTTCCATCAGTTTCTAGAAGTTACACATGTCCCAACACAATGGAGACTTGAATTAGTGACTTTTGTTCTTCAAAGGACCTTGGGAAACTATAAAGTAGAGACATGAAAAGAAAGGACAAATTGGCAGATCTGGGGTTCAAATTCAGATGTGTCCCTAACAGCTGTTTGGCCATTTTTCATCAATTCTGCTTCTAATATGTTATAGATAATCTACTTCCTTTTATTTGAATGTATCTTCAAGCATCCCTTATCAGAACATATTAACAATGTACAAGGACACTGTGGTTGCCTCACCAGCATTCCCTACAACCTGAATTGACAGTAACTTTCAGTCTTGGGTAGAATTGACCTCACTCTGAGGTCCAGGGACACGCCCCGAATGATCTTACTTTGATGATTGTGTTGACGCATGACATCTCCACAGACATTGAACTTGACTCTAGTGTGGAGACATCTCCACTAAGAAAGAGGCTTTATAGCTTTCTCATAAAATATGTAACTCAAATATAACTGGAAGTAGAAGCCCTTAGGAGATAATGACTAAAGGTTGCTGAGTAATTAAGCTGAAGGCCCCACAAGAGAAATTCAGAAAACAGAAGTTGACTTTAGCTTAACCACTCCTGGAATGTGCGTCTAGCATCTGTCTCTTGAGTTTGTGATGTAAGTGTAGGAGGCCAGCAGACAACCCCTCTCACTGGTAGGAGGGCTCATCAGTTAGGGACAGTTGGCTGGTTAAGGAGATCCAAGGATCTGCCTGCCTACGCCTTTGTCACTGATGGAATTCCCAGGGTATGTAACCATACCTGCCTTTTATTTCATTTTTTAAAATTTGCTTAAATCAGGATCAAACCCATGTTTTCATGCTTACATAGCAAGCGCATAATCAGTTGGGCTGTCTCACTAGACCTGCATTTTTGTAGTGAACAATTTCTGGTTTTGTTTTTGTTTCCTTTAACTTTTCAAGTTTCTCCAGCTCTTGCTGTTGTTAATTTAACTTTTAAGTATTATTTATGCATTTTTCATCTTGTAAGAAAAAACTTCCTTTTCTCAAGGTCTCAGAATAATGTTTTACTTTTTATTGCTGTATTTTTATGTGTGTTAAATTATAAATTTTACTTTTGCCTGAAGAGAATATTATTGTGCGGTTGTTATCATAACATCCTTGTAAAAAGCAAAAAATTCTAGAACTTCCACTAAAATGTTGCCATATTCAGATACAGAATTGTACACACACTTCCTGGTTCAGTGACAATTTCCCATCTTGTTAGAACATACTGTTGTAGGTTAATACCATCCCTTATAATGAATGGTTCCTACTATCTAGGACTGATTTCTTCTGTATGCAATTGTTTCATAATTTGTTTGTTTAGCCTTGCTTATTTACATCCCTATATAGTTTTTAAAAGTAACTTGTTAGCATTTTGGTAATATATGAAAATTTTAACTTAAAATAATTTTAAAACATTTTTATTTATGCTTTGAAGATTTGTTTGTCTATATATGCAAAGTATCTTGATGTAATCCACTCCCAGTTCCCCCTTTCCACTCCTGTACAATCCCTAACTTATCTCCTTCCCACCTTCATGTTCACTCTATTTCTCTCTTTCATTTTGTAACCCGCCAGGTCCGTCTAGTGCCACCTATGAGTGTGCTGGCTTGACCTTTTGCAGGCCTTGTGTAGATATCTATAGATCATGAGTACAAAATACTGTAAGCTGAACTTTTGATTAAAAAAACAAGCCATATAGGATGAAAAATTGTTTAAAAGTTCAGGAATATAGCAGAAATAAAGAATAGACTTGGTTAAACATTCAAATGTAATGATTTTAGCATTATAGAGGGAGAATGCTTGACTTAAGAAAGCTGTCAATGGCCAAAAGATGCTCAATCATACTACAAGGACATTTGTTAAACTATGTTCATAGTAGCATTATTTGTAATTGTCAGAACCTGGAAACAACCTAGATGCCCCTCAACAAAAGAATGGGTAAAGAAAATGTAGTACATTTACACAATGGAGTACTACTCAGTGGTAAGAAAAAACAATGACATCTTGAAATTTGCATGCATATGGATGAAACTAGAAAAAAAAAATGCTCCTTAGTGAGGTAACCCAGACTCAGAAAGATGAACATGGTATGTACTTAGTCACAAGTGGATACTAGCTGTAAAGCAAAGGATAATGGGCCTACAGTCCATGACACTAGAAAAGCTAAGTAACAAGGTAAACCCTAAGAGAAACATATGTAGATCCCCCTGGGAAGGGGAAATAGAAGATCTCCTGACAAAATTGGGAACATGGGGGTAGGAGGAGAAGGAAGGGTAGAAGGGGAGGAAGAGAGGAGAAGAGGAGGAGAACTTGAGGGAATGGCATAGTCGAGATGGGGGAAGAACAGAGACAGAGAGCAAGGAAAAAGATATTTTGATTGAGGGAGCCACTATGGGACTAGCAAGAAACCTGGCACTAGAGAAACTCCCAGGATTCCACAAGGATGACCCCAGCTAAGACCCTAAGCAGTAGTGGAGAGGGTGCCTGAACTGGCCTTGCCCTGTAGTCAGATTGATGACTATCTTAAAAAAGAAAGCTGTCATGGTAACTATTCAGAGCACAATATGACAGCTGATATCTAAACCTTGCCTGTGAGTCTGCAGCTCATGATATTCCCTGTCAGGAGATATTCTTAGATCTTAAAGTTCAACCACATATAATGCTTATTTCCCTAATGAAAAGTGAGTTTTTGAGGTATATGGACAGACAGATAAGAATTAGTGTGAGTTAAACAACCACCTTAGTATCTGGCCCATAGACGGTGACACCAGACAAAAGCTGTCTACCGGGAGGATTCAAGCAAACATTAGAGCCAGAATGAACTGCATGAATCCAGTTCTGAACATTTCTGAAGTCATTTGGATAAAGAAATGAAGATTTTTTTTTCACTTAATGTTCTCATTTGACACTCTAACCTTTAGAGCCATTTGTCCCACGGCCATTTCTGTAATCAATTTTCCATGAAACACTGGAACTTGATGTCACTCCAAACTGTCTTACTCTAAATCATATTATATATGTGCTTGTATAAAAATTTCTTTTTTTCCTGTTTGCATGTGTGCCTGTGTCTATATACCCATGGTGTGAACATGGAGGTCAGAGGACAGCTTTGTGCATGTGTTTATATACCCATGGTATGAACATGGAAGTCAGAGGACAGCTTTGTGCATGTGTTTATATACCCATGGTGTGAACATGGAGGTCAGAGGACAGCTTTGTGCATGTGTTTATATACCCATGGTGTGAACATGGAGGTCAGAGGACAGCTTTGTGCATGTGTTTATATACCCATGGTGTGAACATGGAGGTCAGAGGACAGCTTTGTGCATGTGTTTATATACCCATGGTGTGAACATGGAGGTCAGAGGACAGCTATGTGGAGTCAGTTCTCCACTTCCACCATGTGAGTTCCAGACCAGGCCCCCAGGACTGACAGAAAACAGCCTTACCCACAGAACCACCTCATCAAGCGTCTTTATCACTTATTTTGAACCCAGACATAGATCTAAGATGTGGGAATGAAAATATAAGATAGGAAGGAATAAATGAAAGAAGTTTGTAAAAAAAGGAAGATGAGAGAGATTGAGGCTGTAATTCCTTGGTGGAAGGTACCAGAAAATACCCTCTAAAGATAACATAATTTAAAACATTTCATATGGAAATTTGTGAGTATTTATTTTAAATAGAGTTAGCATTTACTTTTAGAAAACATTTGCTCATGATAAGTTTAAGAGTAAATGTCTTTTGAGATTGGGGACAAACCCCTAACCAAAAAGCTACTTGTAATTGATACCTGCTGGGAGAAGGAAAATCAGTTTTCTCCAGTGGAGTAACACTAGGTATCAACAACTCTCCAGGGAAAGCCCCATGCTTAGGATTAGTTGACCAACACAAAAGGGCTCCATGTTCTTCTTTGTGTGTGTGTGTGTATGTGTGTGTGTTTTATTTGTTTTTTTATTTTTGGTGTTTTGTTTTTGTTTTTCACTTTGAGAGAGAAGGAACATGAAATTGGGTTGGTCAGGAGGTAGGGAGGATCTGTGAGAAGTTGGGGGAGGAAAAACAATATGATGAAAATACATTCTATGCAAATTAAGAAAAAATATAATGAAAAAATCTATGCTCTCACTGTAAGCATTGCAGCTCAGATGGAAAGGTATCCTGGTAGTCAGGAGCCCAGAAATGCGACAAAGTCACTGTAACCATAGCAATGTATAGCTCTGCTCCAGGGAAAGGTTTATACAAGTACAACAACTCTGCTCCACCAGGGGGCGTTTCCCAGGGAAAATGTTACAGCTCTGCTCCACCAGGGGGAGTTTCCTAGGGAAAGTGTTACAGCTCTGCTCCACCAGGGGGCGTTTCCCAGGGAAAGTGTTACAGCTCTGCTCCACCAGGAGGCGTTTCCCAGGGAAAGTGTTACAGCTCTGTTCCACTCAGCTCTGCTCTGGCAAAAGTTGTTCTGACTGGGCTCTGCTCTGTCACACCATATGTCATACCACACAACAAACCTCACTCAAGAGACTTATGGGAAAGGAAGAATCCAGGAGGGTGCCTGCCTAAGGGTGAAAAGCAACAGCAAACTGAACAGGGCACAGATCCTATATAGGGTTTCTTGGGGGGGGAGGGGGCGAGCAGAGATTTCCAGGGTGGCTTGGGATTGGTGATTTTTTTGAAGCCTGATTC
This sequence comes from Microtus oregoni, assembly GCF_018167655.1. Classification (NCBI taxonomy): domain Eukaryota; kingdom Metazoa; phylum Chordata; class Mammalia; order Rodentia; family Cricetidae; genus Microtus; species Microtus oregoni. The sequence continues at coordinate 46,750,136 of NW_024543071.1, forward strand.
TGGAGCAAGCTCAGGGGTTGGTAGGGTTTCATGCTCAGGAACCTCAGGGGTTGGTGAGATTTCAAGCCCTGATCCTGGAGTTATGTCAGGGTCAGTGTGTTTTTCCTTTGCCCTAGTCTTGGGTCTAGTTGGGGTACAGTGTTTTTTTCCTTGGCCCTTTTCACCCTAAACTAACTTACTAAATAAAGAAACTTGATAGTCAAAAAGAAAGCCAGAGAAAAAGGCATGTGAAGAGTCTGTGTGTGCCAGAGAAATGCTATGTAGAGGTGAAGAATTGTAGCTCTGTTATCTCTTCCTTCCAGACAGACATATGGTTAAAACTCAACTTGATAATAGTGCCCAGCCCCAAAGGAAGTCATTTGATCATATGTTCTGATACTTGCTGTTATGGAAGGTAGAACAATATGGCCGTGGGGAACTGGACTATGAGTACAGAATGTGCTAAACATCTCAGGAAGGGGAAGAATGAAGCTGTTGATAAACACTGGAGCATGAAATAATTGGGATGTCATAGGTCACCTTTCAGTACTGCGTTTACATTTCATGATTTGCTGTTGACAATTCTCACAGAAAAACATTATCTCCAAACATGGAAGGTTCTTCTTAGTCTGGTAAGTGTCCAAATCTCAAATAGGTTCCTGATTTTGATGTTGTTGTTGTTGTTGCTGAACACAAACCTTTATATACTACTAGGAGACACTGTTAAAGACTATCACATTGCTTCAGAACTTTACCCTGCAGACTTGTGTGGTTTTGCAAAGGTTGAGTAAGGGAGTGAGATTACTAAGCCAACCATTTTAAGGCTAGGCTCAAACATCACCTTCTCTGGTAGCTCCTTCTTTGAACTTTACTCATGTTCCATCAGGCAACACTGTTGTAACCTCTTTGACGTTCTAGAAGTCTCTGGCCTCTGACCTCCTAGATAATATTTTTTCTTTGTTCTCATCTGCAATATTGTGGGCTAGATGAGTCTGGGATCATGATCCTCAACACTGCCTGCTCCATAATGTGAGCAGTCAATAGCAAGAAGCACTAAATCCTTTCTGTATGAATGAATAAGAATATGGGGCTTAGTTCTTAATTCAAATAGTGTTTTTGTTAGATGCACTGATTTCCAAAGATACAGAGGAACGGAAGTAGCTGGGGCAGTGAAGTATTTTTAGGAAAGATTTGGCAATATGTACACTAGAATCCTTTATGAATATGCACATCTTAATCTCTCCTGAGACATTTTATATCCCAGAAAAATAACTCAGGTGATTAGGGTACCATACAGAGTATCTTGTAGTCATGAAAAACCATTCATAGAATTAAACTGAAATATAAGCAAGGCAGACCTGTGAATTCCCTCTTGTTTGTTGTGTTCTGTGGTGGTTAACTGTGATATAGTTGAGTGAATACTTTGTCTGGGTAGATCTCACCATTCAGATTTGCCCATATCATTTCTGAGTTCACATCCTTCCATGTTTTCCTTGTCTTGTTCTTACATTTATAATGTACCATTACATTATGGTACATATATGATGTACCATTATACATCAGTTGCCATGGACACATTCAGATAAGGCGTATTTCTTAATTCAAATAGTACTTTGGCTAGTTTCAGTGGCAGGTTCACTCTGTGGGTCCCATTTTAAAGATCATCTCCTGCAGACAGCAAATACTATTCAGTAGACAGGAAGAGAGAATAAGAAGAAGGGAAGGAGGAGGAGGGGAGGGAAGAGAGAAGGGAGTGGAAAGAGAGAGGATGCGAAGTTGGAGATACATTTAGAAATTAGTACTCATGCTAATATACACATTTCAGCCTTGAGGCCGCACATGAAACCAAACTGAAGAACTTATGACATGGGGATAGTAGATGAAGCTTCTAAGGACCACACCTGCTTTTAATTCTACTTCCTTTGATCTTCTCAGTGCCTAGATGCTTCAATATTAGGTTCTATTAATCCCACGTCTCAGGCAGAAGTATGCTCTAAAATGCTCAAGTTTCTCTGTTCACCCTGCTCTCTATTCGGCAGATGTCTCAGTCTTATGACTCCCCATTATAGCAAGAGAAAGGAACCACTGATACTAATCAGCTGGGAGACTTATCTGCATGGAGATAACCACTGTATTCAAAGTCAGCACATCTAACTGCCCACCCAGAGTACAACACTTCTCCATGTAACAGGATCCTTCATTCCCGGGTAGTTCAGTTTATGAAAAAATGGACACAGAAAATAAGAGCAGAGCAGATCTTGCACTCCCAAACCCACAAGAATCCCCCAGGTAAGTAAAGATTATTGCTTTTCCATTGAAGTTATTCATCAAGACAGAGAAATTCACAGTGCTGGGCAGTCAGATGCTAATTCTTAGATTTATGCATGGACTCAAGTAAGTTACTGAACCATGCTCACACGTTCTTAGTGTCTTTCTCTTTAGCAGTTGGCAGCAGGTTTTTACTTGACTTGAAAATTGGCAATACCATATTTTCTAACACTAGAGACGCGTGGTTTGGGGTGTGAGACAGGGCGTTCGAACATACAGATCTCTTGCCTCAGTGTTTGAAAGTGTGTTATGGGAGTCAAAGGCATTCGAAGATGACCACATTCCTGTTGGCCTTTGTGAAACTTAAGGCATGGGATCCTGCACCCAAGATTAAAATATTAAAGGAGATTGAAGTAGTCCCTCAAAGCAGTTCTCTGCATATGAAGTTGTGTGTAGCGACAAAATGCATGCAGATACATTTCTATGATACAATGATTTTGAAGTTGACAGACCAGCGTGTTTGGTTGTTTTGTTTTAATCATAATAGTGACTCATCGAAGGAATTTATGACAACCTGGGATGAACAAGAACATGAGGCATGGCTTTTGTTCTATTCTGTTCTATGTAAACACTTGGATAATATTCAAATGGTTGGTTGCTTTGGCTCTCTGAGCCTTCTCAGGCACTACCCTGAAGAGTTCAACTGCTGAATTCTTTCAAAAAGCAATTAACAAGTAACACTCTAGTCTCTGACAGTTAACAACTTCACACAGGAAGTTAGAGGATTTTCGTATGATCGAAATTTTGTAAATTTCAGTGTGCCTGACATTGAGCTTTTGGAAGCATCACCTTCTGCTAAAGCTCTGCCAGAGAAGCCAGCACCACCCCCACCACCACAGACATGGCAGGCACTTTTGAAGAAAGATTTGGAGTTCCTGGGGGTGAGTGTCTAGCCTCCATTTTCAACTTGAATTAATGCTGGCTCTAGGAAAGAGTATTAGGATATATTTACATTTCCTCTCATGGGTTGATGAGGAGTGACAGGTCCTGTAACATTCTTGATAGGAGAGGAACCGGTGGTGCTCACTGCACATTCTGGGAAGAGAGAAGCATTTTCTCAAGAAGACTTTAAGTTACTGAAACATGAATGGAGAATAGGGACTAAGGATGGATACATAATGCCCGTGGCTAATAGATAGGACAGTTACTCCTGTCAATCATAACTATGTAGATAAAGATGTATGTGACACATATTAACTGTGTGTGCTTTAGTAACAGTTCCGATTTTTATAGTGAAAAGAAGGCAGTAGAAAAATCTATCATCTGGCTCAATCACAGGAAGGCATATGACACTCAAGAGATTTCTCATTTTCGGTATTGCTTATAGGGAAATTGGTACAATCTTGAGAAAATATCTCCGAACTTTACAAACTTCATGTTTTCCACAGGTAACACAAATTCTGGTTGGTGTGATATGCCTTTGTCTCGGGACAATTGTCTGCTCATCATTCCCCATTTCCGACTTTGACGATGAAGTCCTTCTGTCTTACAGAGCAGGCTATCCATTCTGGGGATCAGGGCTGGTGAGAGCATTTCTGGAATTGTTTCTGAAATAGTGCTAATCGGAGTTTTCTTCTAAACAAATCTAGCTACATAGCTCTAGCATTTTGATAAAATCGACACCTTTTCACTTATATGCATATAGGATCCGTAATTGCAATTCCAAAGTTTTTTCCACATTAATTCATTGACATGCACATTATCACCTTTAGATGTGGTCTAAATAGTTCACCTTCTTAGTGACTGGATACTTGAGACTTACAACATTGTAAAAGAATAAATACACTAATATTTAAGAAGTTAAATAATTTGCCTAAAACTTGTATTCTAAGATAATTCCACTAGCACTATTAATATAATTACATGCTAAGTACATGCATTTTATTCATTAATAAAAGCTAGTTAAGGCTGAGAGAGGACTTAGTAGTTAAGGGTGCTTGCTGTTCTTTCACAGGACCTGAGTTCAGTCCCAGCACTGTGTCAGGTGCTCACAATTACCTGTAACTCCAGCTCAAGAAGATAAGATCCTTCTTCTGGGCTTCTTGGGCATTTGTACACATGTGGCATATACATGCACAGACATACACATGCACAGACATACACATGCACAGACATACACATGCACAGACATATACATGCACAGACATACACATGCACAGACATACGCATGCACAGACATACACATGCACAGACATACACATGCACAGACATACGCATGCACAGACATATACATGCACAGACATATACATGCACAGGCATATACATGCACAGACATACACATGCACAGACATACACATGCACAGACATACACATGCACAGACATACACATGCACAGACATATACATACAGAGACATACACATGCACAGGCATATACATACACAGACATACACATGCACAGACATACACATGCACAGACATATACATACAGAGACATATACATGCACAGACATACACATGCACAGACATATACATGCACAGACATACACATACACAGACATATACATGCACAGACATACATACACACTTGCAGATAAAAATTTAAAAACATAACCCCCCCCCCACAAACCCACACCAAAATAGCATAAAAGGTTTTCTTTAAGAGGGGGGAAGGTGAAAAATTGCTCAGGTGAGAACAAGGGCAACTATACTGGGTGGGTATCTCTTGGGCCCTTGACATGCTTTTGACCTCTAATGTCCTGGGTTCCTTTTTAAACAATATATTATCTGGAAAGCAGAGGGCTGAATGAGAGCACATTCTATGTATAGAAGAATTCTGTGTATAGAAGGTGTAGAATTTGATACATTTGACTCATACACACACATTCAATATTAGCATATATGTCCCCTTCAGCATAGCAAGCCTATCTGTGATTTTGAAAGTTACATGGCTTCCTTTCTCATCTTGAAGCAATCACTAAAACTAAGAGCTACTTTTTAATTCTTAGAGCTTTGTAGAATAGCATTGCATGCTACAATGTCTCTTATGCCTATCTTCCTTCAGTCCACATCACTATCATGTTTTACTTTTATAGATAATTAAATTATAAAGAAATATTTAAATCTAAGGAAAACATTACATTGGTTGGATACACTGCTAAGTATGGAGTTTGCAGGTCTCTTGGTTCTCTAGACCATCTACCATATTTTACATCAACATTCTATTTTCTTTCCAAACATTTAGCTTTAAAATCTATTCTCTCTCTCTCTCTCTCTCTCTCTCTCTCTCTCTCTCTCTCTCTCTGTGAGTGTGTGTGTATTAGAGAGAGAGAGATATGAGAGACAGAGAGAGACAGAGAGAGACCATGGTGCTCATGTGGAGGTTAGAGAATTCGCTCTTGCTCCCTTGTGGGATCCAGAAATTGAACTCAGGTCATTGCGCCTGTGTTGTGTTACAAGTTCTTTTAGCTGTTGGACTTTTTCATAGACTCAAATATGTAGCTCTTTAAGTGTCCCTGGAAATGCAAATCTCAGTTTTTTAGAAGGTGTTCTGAATTTGAAGTCTCAATTTTTACTTTTACTAAATATTCCCATATTTACATTTTCGTAGTTAACTATATGACCATGTGCTGCTGAGCAGCCTCCCTAGGTATGCACAGCACTAGATACAGGTTTCTGGTCTGGAGGAGTGACAGTGTAAGGCAGGACATATGAATTCAGAGTTATAATAAATGAGACTGCTATTGTAGTTGTCCACCAGATACCACTAGCCCCTGCTGCCTACCCAGGAGGTATCCAAGTTAGCCTCACAGGGGAGCCATGTGGCAAAGGGAGAGCCACAGGTCCCAGTAAGAGCCTGCATGCTGCTTCTTTTTCTCACCGTGTAACTCAGGCTTTCCTCGGACTTATTTCCTCTCTTCTTCAGCCTCTGGAGTGCCAGGATCACGGGCGTGTGCCACCACACTCAGTTCAGAACCTGCATTTTATCAGGACCGTCACAGGGTTTGGATAAGAATCGTCTTTGAGAATCACTTTATAGGAAATAATAGTAAACAGTGGTCTCCTGGGAGGTTTCAGTAGAGAGCTTCAGGAAGCACCTTAAGCCGGTTTTTTGCATGTCCAGGGTAGGGGAAGGAACATCCCAGAGAGCAGAGACTCACTTTCCTTTCTCTTCTCTTTCTTTTTGGACAGTTTGTTTTGTCTGGATTTTTGACAGTTAGGTCCGAAAGGAAGAACACACTGTATCTGGTGAGTCACGGTTATATTTTTATTCATTATTCCAAGGTAAAACAAGTGGAATTTCAGGGGTGTTAAGGGAGACCCGTTAGTACCAGCGGTGTTGCAGAGGGTGTGGCTATGTGATTTACCTCAATCCCTTTGTCCTTGAAGGCTTTTGGCAGCAAAAGTTGATTAAGATCATTAGAAACATAAATTGTGCCACTTATGACTTGAGGATAGACTATGCATATGTGTGGGTTTTTTTTTCTTTGCTTTGTATCAAGTCTCTGACCTTCTGCAAAGCCTAACCCTGTGGCCCACTGCTGAATTTTTCCCCAGCCCTCATGCTATTCTTGAAGGCCTCTCAGAAGGAAATGGATGCCTACCAAATGATGAGGACATTTTTTTTTCTTGGAAAAACAAAAATTTCTGCCTCCTCCCATCCTCCCATTTCCCTCCCCTTCCTCCCACTCCACTCCCCCTCCCCCCACTCCTTTCCCCCTCCCTCTCCAGACCGAAGAGCAGTCAGGTGGAAAGTCCAACGTCCTCCCCCCTCCATCTAGGTCTAGGAAGGTGAGCATCCAAACTGGCTAGGCTCCCACAAAGCCAGAACATGAAGTAGGATCAAACCCTAGTGCCATTGTCTTTGGCTTCTCATCAGTCCTCATTGTTCAGAGAGTCCGGTTTTATCCCATGCTTTTTCAGTTCCAGTCCAGCTGGCCTTGGTGAGCTCCCAATAGATCAGCCCCACTGTCTCAGTGGGTGGGTGCACCTCTCGTGGTCCTGACTTCCATGCTCATGTTCTCCCTCCTTCTGCTCCTCATTGGGACCTTGGGAGCTTATTCCAGTGCTCCAATATGGGTCTCTGTCCTATCTCCATCCATCGCCCGATGAAGGTTCTATGGTGATATGCAAGATATTCATCAGTGTAGTTATAGGGTAGGGCCATTTCAGGTTCCTTATCCTCAGCTGCCCAAGGCACTAACTGGGGACATCCCCCTGGGCACCTGGGAGCCCCTCTAGGTTCAGGTCTCTTGCCCACCCTAAGCTGGATCCCTTAATTAAGATATATGCTTCCCTACTCCCATATTCATCCTTCCTTTATCCCAACCATCCCAATTCCCCAAGATCCCCCCATCCTCCCCTTCTCACATTTCTCTCCCCATCTCCCCTTACCCCTATCCCACCCCACCCCCAAGATCCCAATTTTTGCTCGGCAATCTTGTCTACTTTCCATATCCAGGAGGATAACTATATGTTTTTCTTTGAGTTCACCTTCTTATTTAGCTTCTTTAGGATCACAAATTATAGACTCAATGTCATTTATTTATGGCTAGAAACCAATTATGAGTGAGTGCATCCCATGTTCATCTTTTTGGGTCTGGGACTCCTCACTCAGGCTAGTGTTTTCTATTTCCATCCATTTGCATGCAAAATTCGAGAAGTCATTGTTTTTTACCGCTGAGTAGTACTCTAATGTGTATATATTCCACACTTTCTTCATCCATTCTTCCATTTGCAGAAGTTCCCTAGTTGACTGGAGTTGTAGAAGGCTTTGAGTTACCAAGCAAGGCCAGCTCTGAGAGATAGATCAGTTGATTGGCTGCTGCCACAGGCAACCCCAGGGCTGATTGTTCTTCTGCCAGCAGGTGAGAGGAAGCCTGGGAGCAAACATCCTCAGCAGCATCACTGCAGCAGTAGGGGTCCTCCTACTGACCCTCAATCTGAGCCAGGACTTCACGTACATGAACTACTGTAAGGATCTAAACGAGGACGACGGCTGCTTTGGGGCGTCTTTGGTCACGGTACGTGTCTCTTCTGGAAACACACTAAGTGTGAAACCCCATTTCTCTTCCAGAGATACAATCCCTCACTTGGAGTTTCTGTCTCATCATGTAAAGTTAGGAACTTTCAGGGGTTGATGGCCTTACTCCCACATCCCCTAAGCTTAGAGGTATCTTCACGTAGCCACCTCCTGGCTGCCTATCTATGTCTGTTTATGAGGTGTGCTCCCAAGAGAGATGAGAAAGAGAGAGAGAGAGAGAGAGAGAGAGAGAGAGAGAGAGAGAGCGCTTCTGCAAGGGGAGGGATCTGGGTACGTATGTCTGTGACTTTGCCCCTTGTTGGTTGGTTGTTTGACAGGAAACGGTGTTTATGATGCTGCTCCTCACTATACTGGCCTTCTGCAGCGCTGTGCTGTTCATTATCCATAGGATTGGAGAAAAATTCAAAAGTAAAAAGGTCAGTGGGAAGTCCTGAATGGCATGTTAAAGAGTTGGCGCTTTAGTCTTTTAAAACATGGGGCCTGAAATTCCGGAATTATTACTTTTTTTTTTCCTGAAAAACTATTTCTCAAAAGCTGGCTTTCGTATCTCATATTGGAAATCTTATTTTAGACACTGAAGTGGAACATGGTCACAGCCACAATCCCCCTAAGGGCTAGGCAAATATAATCTTTATAATTATAGAAATTGTGGGTGCTTTGAAGGGATGCCGTGTGAGCAGTGAGTTAATGTCAGCATGTGATGGAAATATGCAGGTGTTAGGTTTTACTTTTCATTTTTGTTCCCAAAGAGCTTGATATATTTGTTTCTGCCTTTTCTACCCCCAATGTACTATTTTTTCTTTTCCCTCTCTATTGCTCTAAATAGGCCTTGAGTTTTCTTTCCCCTCGATTTATGGTGACAACTGCATTTTCACCAGCTGCGCACATTCATTATACCCATGATGGAGATTCTCAATTCCCAGCTGCTATACCAACTCAGCTCTGACAAATGGAACCCACTGCTCATCCTCTATGTCCGCTGTTAGACACACTCTTATGACCCCTGTCCCGAATCAGAAGGCAAACCATTTCAGATACAGGGTCACCTTAGCAACTTGTCACTGACATGGTTTCTTTTAGCCCCCATTGGTCAGTCCATCTGATTTGGTGTCTAGATGGTAAGGGAATAATTTGAGTGTCATGAGAGGCAGGTTGAAATTCAAAAAGACAAAAGAAGAGATCTGTGTGTAATAAACCTCTTAGGAATGGAAAGTTCTGGGTAACTGATACGGAGTGGTTTTTCTCTTTATCAGGTCACAGATGATCGTCTTTATGAAGAACTAAATATTTATTCACCGATCTACGCTGAGTTGGAAGACACAGAGAACACGCCGTCCCCTGTCAGTTCATAGGAAACGGGGACTAGAACACTCTGACTCAGTAGAATTCTGAAAGCCAATCTTTAAATGACTTTTACAAAATTATAGCAAAATTAGTTTGTTTCACATTCTGCCAGTTTTACAATTAGATTATTCTCCTATGCCAGTGTTTTAGTTATGCTGTTTCTGATCTTCTGACTGCCCCTCTCTTTGTGAATATTATCCACTCCAGCTTTCTTGTTTTGTGTTACAGTCTCACACACATTCTTCCTGGAAAGTCATTAAGGAATAAGTTAGCTTTGCTGTACATCTACAATGATGAACAAAAGGAAAAAAGGAGGAAGTAGGCTGAGAATTTAACTAAACTTAGATAATCAGGTAATATTTGCTCTTTGTTCTTTTTGGAATTCTCAACAACTATCGATGGGCATGATATACATTGACCCATATCCATCTATCTATATGTGTATTTTTAACATGATATATAATTTCTATATGGAAATATTTTGCACCTCAGTGATAATGATTTTTCTTTCCATTAACTAATATTTTTAGTTTCATTTTATTTTGCTTCCGTTTTACTCATTTTACATACCAACCACAGATTTCCTCCCACCCCTTCCCCCACTCCTCCACAACCCATCCCCAACCCATTCCACAGGAAGTGGAAGGCCTCTCATGGGGAGTGAATAAAGCCTGGCCCATAAAGTTGGGGCAGGACCAAGACCTTCCTCCTTAATCAAGGCCAAGCAAGGCATCCCACCATAGGGAATGGGCTCCAAAAAGCCAGCTCATGCACCAGGGATAGATCCTGGTCCCACCGCCAGGGACCCCTCAAACAGACCAAGTTATACAACTGTAGAGGATCTAGTTTGGTACCATGCAGGTTCCCCAGCTGACAGTCCAAAGTCCGTGAACTCCCATTGACTCGGGTCAGTTGTCTCTGTGGTTTTCTCCATCATGATCTTGACACCCCCCCCCCCCCGCTCATATAATCCCTCCTCCCTCTTTTCCACTGGAATCCCAGAGCTCAACCTGGTGCTTGTCTGTGGATCTCTGTATCTGCTTCCATCAGTTGATGGATGAAGGTTCTAGGATGACAGTTTCAGTATTCACCAAACTGATTACAGGGGAGGACCAGTTCAGATACCCTCTCTACTATTACTAGGAGTCTTAGCTGGGGTCATAGTTGTGGATTCCTGGGACTTTTCTTAGCATCAGGTTTTTCCCTAACACCATAATGGCTTCCTCTTTCAAGACACTCTTTCATTGCTTTCCCTCTCCATCTCTCCCCGCACTTGGCCATCTCAATACCTCATGTTCCCATACCCCTCCCCTCCCTTCTCGCCTCCCCCTCCCACATTTACTCAGGAGATCGTAACTATTTCCTCTTCCTGAGGCCCTGTCTCTTCTAGCAGCTGGAGTCTGCTTATGTGTGTATTTTTGTTTATCTTAGGGCTAAAACATTACAGTCTGCTACATGACTGAGCCCATGTATCAGGAAGGAAGAGGGACTCTTGACTTCCAGGATGTACATTAGATAAGATTTTGAGTTCTCAGAGTATAGAACTTCAACTAGAAAAAAGAACCTAAAAAAAATTTGGAGTGATGACTGTATCAGACATTAGGAAGATTGCTCCCTACCCCGAAGCAAGCAGTCAATGATAGAGAGAGAGAGAGAGAGAGAGAGAGAGAGAGAGAGAGAGAGAGAAGAATTCTGTCCAGGGCTATTAAACTACTATTTCATGCTAAATCTATGTGTCAGCTTTATTGACATTTCTTTGGGTTGATGACTTGTTCAGCAGAAATAAAAACAGAACTGCCAGGCTTTTGCTACTGAAGTGTCTTGAATTTGTTATTAGAGAGTTGGGTAGGGGAGGATCTTATTTCTCACAATAGAGAGATATACAGGAGAGGATCGATTAGGGAGACTGACTCAAAGGATTTCAGAGGCTGAGCATTGCATTGCAGGGTATCTACAAGCTGGAGAGCCTGGAACACCAGTGGTATGCTTGAGCCCAAATTCCAAGTCTCCAGAGCCAAGGAAGCTTGTGGTGTAGATTGTCTGATGCCAAAGGCCTTTGCCCTTGGAGACTCATACCAAGCCCAGGAGTGTACAGCCTTCAAATTCCTCCCCCCACCGTAGCTCAGGACATGTTAGGCAATCCCACAACTTGCTTACAACAGGTCACTATCTTTTCAGCTGTTTCCCAGGCAACCCACCAAATGCGCAGTTAACGTCCTTTCTTAAAAATTTCCTTTTTTATCTACTTTGTCTTTCACATCATGCATCTCGATCCCATTTATCTCTCCGTCCCTTCATATCCGCCCTCTGCCCTTGCAACCTCTCCCCAAAATAAAATAAAATTTAAGAGAAAATGAAAAGAAAAATCTCATCATGAAAGCTGCAGCTGACACAGTGAGCCACACAGTGACTTTTGTCCATGTATCTTTACTTGCAAGTGTTCATTGCAAAGAGTCATTGGTCTGGCTTGTGGGCTCTGGTATCTGCCATACCTTAGATACTGGGCCCTCACTGGGGCTCCTCTTGGCTATCCTGTTGTTGCCCTGTGTCATTGCGGTCCTGCAGCTTTGGGTCTGCAGGATGCACCCCTTCACCTGGTCCAGCAGATCGTAGATGGGACGAGCCAGCACACAACCCTGGTTCTGAGCCTGGGTAGTTGCAGGGTTGGTCCGCCCACCAGCTCTCCATCATCTTCACTCTTAGGGTGAGCTCTCCAGCATTGCTCCAGCTAGTTCGCTCTATGCAGCAAGGAGCAACGGGAGGGGAGGCTCTTCTGCTTTTATGCCCTCAGCATCAGCTCACCTACGCCTGCACCACCAACGCCAGCTCTACAGTGTTGCCCAGGCGAGGTGCAGGGGACCCTCTCCCAAGCGCTGCACCTGGAGTGGAGCGCGGTCAGCTCTCCTGCTCTCATGACCTCAGGACCAGCCCTCCCAACTTCCACAGGTGGCAAGGGGTGGAGGGAGACGTCTCTCCCTTGCTCATGCCACCATATGACAGATGAGGGGCAGGGGCAGCCAGATCGAGGGCTTGTTCCGCCAACAGGCTCTGCTCTACTGTGCTGCTCAGGTAAGGTACGGGGACCATTTTCCTGGGAGTTACAGCTGGTAAGATGGAGAATCAACGCCCTCATCCGCTACAGGTGGCAAGGGGCGAAAGGCAAGGAGGAGAGGTCTCTCCCTCGCTCACACTGCCACCTGACGAGCAGTAGGGCTGGCTCTCCCGTGCTTACACTTTTTGGCTGCTAAACTGCACCGCATCAATAGGGTTAGGTCTCCTGTGCTGCCCAGGCAAGGTGCAGGGCCCACTTTTCAGAGTGCTGCGGAATGTGAGGGAGAAGGGTCAGCTCCTTGCACAGCTGCAGGTGGCAGCGCGGGAGGAGAGAGGGCATCTTTCCCTTGCCCTCACCACCACACAGCAGACAAGGGGAGAGTACCGGCTATCCCACTTTCACCCCTCAGGACCTGTTTGCCCATGCCCCCAAGAACAGGGTGAGCTCTACTGTGCTGCCCAGGTGAGGGGTAGGACCTACTCTTCCAAGTGCTGCAGCCAGTGAGAGGTGTCCAACTCTGTCCTCTTAGCCTTCAGTGGTATCAGGAGCCAGGGACATCAGCACAGACTGTGGCCAAAACAGGATCTAGGCCCGGATATCACCATATCCCAGATATCACTTCTGTCCATTCCTCGCTGCTTTCAGCTCTTCAGATATGCCTCTGTCCACAGCACATGAACCATTCTGTCTTCCTCTCTCTCCCATACCACACCATACATTTGCTCAGCATAACAGCGCCCGACTGCCCGACACTGCAACGGTCATGCTTTCTCCTTGGCACCTTGGGCGGGCCATCCCGGGGCATGTGTGTAGTCTCGTCGTCACACTTAGTCACGGTGGTGCTGGGCAGAGCCTTAAGTCCTTCTTAATCTTCACCCTTAAACATTACATTCAAACTATCTGCTTAGAGAGTTCATGTTAAAAAATGTACCTAGAGCCAGACTCAACAGTCCCTTAGCGGCTTTCCTGTACACATTTAAACATCTGTTCTCACATTCCCCAGGCTTCCGTGTAATTATACGTAGGAAACTCCAGCAATTATTTTCATTTTCCCCAGAGATCAGCAGATAGCATGTGGAAGTAGAGAGGGACATCTGGTGTCTTCCTCTATCTCTGTCCACCTTGTTGCCTTGAGACAGGGTCTTCCGCTGAGCTGGTAATTATGCTTACCTGGGTTAGCTGCCATCTCTCTGGCTCCACGTGTCTCCATTGCTCATCTGGGGCCACAGACAGGAGCAGCTTTGACAGACTAAGGGGTAGTAGGCGGTATTACACTATTTTCAAAAGGAGAATTTTTTTTTCATTTTGCTCTTTATTCTGAGAGCCTTCTAAAATTTGGTATATATCCCATTAATCTCTTAGATAAATCATTGCTTGTTTATATATGCCAGGCTTTGGCTAGATGCCAAACATGGCACATATAAAACAGTATCTTCTTTCTAAGAAAGCCATTCAACTCTCTTTAAAGTTAGTTTTTTGAAAATTGAGATGTCTTGAGAGTTGCCTCAGTGGTTAAGAGCATTGGCTGCACCTCCAGAGGACCTGGGTTACATTTCTAGCACCCATGACAGCTCCAAACCACTCCAGTTCCAGGGCATCTGTGTCCTCATCTGGCCTCAGCAGGCACCGGGCATACATGTGGTTCATAGAAAGACATCCAGACAAAATGTCCATTCAAATAAAAAAATAAAATTGTGTGTGTGTGTGTGTGTGTGTGTGTGTGTGTGTGTGTATGAGAGAGTGCGTGTGGGTTTGTGCATGTGAATACAGTGTCTGCAGAGACCAGAAAAGGGTGTCAGATCCCCTGGAGTTGAAGTTACGGGCAGTTGTGAGCCTCCTAATATGGGAGTGGGTATCAAGATCCCTTCTCACTGCCCTGTTTATTTGCTCTGTTTCTTTTATGTCTGCATGATTGCTCTCTTCCTTCTTCAGTTGTACGGAGCCCACCAATGAGCCCTTGATGACTACCTTATTTATCTCTGATACTGTTTCTCATTGTTCATTATTTGTTAGATTTTTCCCCTAGCTTTTTAAAAATTACCCTCCAATACTGTGTATTTTGAAATTCTATGCAATTTTCTAATAGTTATTTAAACTTGGCATCCTGAAGTTCCAACATCCACATCACATCTGAGCCTGGGATTTAGTCTATTAGTAAGATATTAGTCTATTTTTACATTTTTTTAAAAAAAATGCTACTTTTTTGTGTGCCCCCTGATATTTTGTTGAAATTTGGACAGATCATTGGGGACCAAAACTACTCAGATAGAAACTTTTTATGAGAGGAGATGGCAAGGGCTGGGTATGAACGCCTGCACTGTGGTTCCTCGGGTGACAGACTCTTCACTTTCCTCTAGTGAGGCCTGGAGTTTGCGGGTAAGCTGCTTCACAGACGGTCATCTCTGGGTCTGCTGCTTCTCTGGCTTTGCTTTTCTTTCTGCTGATGGCTAGAAAGACACGCTTGCTTCTTCATCTGTTTTATCCCAAGGTGTTTTTCATCTCCACTAAGGTACACGGAGGTAAAGGACTGAGCTTGTCTTAAGCAGGTGCAATTAAGGAACATAGGCCCGGGGCCTTCTCAAGAACGCTGCCCCTCCTTTGGCTGTAATGATGGCCTCAAAAGTCACTCCATTCCTTACCAGATGCAGCTTTTTGTTTTTGATTTTCTTTCCCAGATAAAGTAGATTTGCAACCACGCCTTCAGGTTACTTGTTTTGTTTTTTCAGATTAAGATTTATTTTATTTTCTTAAAGGTAAAGAGAAAGGATCTGCCTGTTGGCCTCATAGTATTCCAGTAGGAAGAGCCTACGAAGAACTGTGCACACTTTCATACTGGATCCCTGAGTCTCCATTACACTGTGTCTTATACTATTCTGAAGGAAAAGCCCATAAGGAACTGTGAATTCCTTTTCTCTGGGTCTCTCAGTGTCCACTACACTCCTCAAGTCCAGTCTTCTTCCAGGCTTGTATTTTCAGTCCTGTGTGGATGGTCCTGATGGGCCCTCTCTCTCTAGTTTTAAGGTTAATGGTGTGTTTCCTGCAGACTTCATTCTCTAAAGAATCCATGAACCATGTCAGGATTGAGCAATTGAGCTGAAAGACAGGTCAGAAGCAGTGTGTTAATGACAGAAAATCAAAATAAGAAGGGAATAAGGAGAGGATAACTAAAGAGCGCATGAGCTGTCGAAGCTCTGGAGGGAGATTAGTCATGTTTTTAAAAGAATGTGATTTGCACAATGAGAGAACAGAATGTCATGGAGATAATACCTGACGAGATAAGGCTCAGGATGGTGAAGGACATCAAGACATTAATTAAGAAATTCCTAGGAATGTCAAATAACCAAAATAGGAATGCAAACTCCTTGTTTATCTAAATACCATGCACCAAAGGAAGACAATATAAGGAAAAGTTGGTAACGTTTAGATCAGCTCAAGATAATAAAAGTACAGGAAATTAATAAGCAGTTGCTCCTACCTGTGTGAGGAAATTGCAGCAACCACTAAAAGTGACCACATTTGTTTGAGAAACATCGAGGCAACTGGGTGCCCACAGCCGCAGTGGCAGAAACAATTCACGCCTACGGCAAAGCTTGTCCCCCTTCTGCTCAAGGACAAGTGGATTTTCATTGCACTTTTTCCTATTTTTTTTTTATGACCAATCTCTTCTGGATCATATAATTATACACTATAAACTGCAACTAGAATGTTGACAAACTATTACGGGAAATACCAACCCACTCATGCAGCCTCTTCAGTGTGTGGTAGAATATGGACTAAGAAAATTCCATCTGCCTTCAAGAAAAGACTGAGATGAGAATTTTAGACAATTCTTTTCTTCTTGTTTTTCTTTTTTTCTTTTTCTTTTCTTTTTTTCCATTCAAAAATTTACACTTCCTCCCCTCCTCCCATTCTCCTCCTGCTCCCCCACTCACCCTCCTCCTCCCTCCTCCCTCCTTAAGAGAAGGCAGGGAACCTCTCCCTGTGGGAAGTCCAAGGCCCTCCCCCCTACATCCAGGACTAGGAAGCTTTGCATCCAAATAGACTAGGGTCCCCCAAAGCCAGTACATGCAGTAGAAACAAGTCCCAGTGCCTTTATCACTGGCTTCTCAGTCAGCCCCCATTGTCAGCCACATTCAGAGAGTCCTGTTTGATCACATGCTCATGCAGTCCCGGTTCAGCTGGCTTTGGTGAACTCCCATTAGAACAGGCACACTGTCTCAGTTGGTGGACCAGCCCCTTGCGGTCCTGACTTCCTTGCTCATCTTCTCCCTCCTTCTGCTCTTCAACTGGACCTTGGGAGCTCAGTACGTTGCTCTGATGAGGGTCTCTGTCTCTATCTCCATTCATAGACTGAATGAAAATTCTATGGCGATATTCGAAATAAACATCAGTGTGATAGTGGGTCAAGGCCAGTTCAGGCACCCTCTGCACTGCTGCCCAAGGACCTAGCTGGGGACATCCCCGTGGACACCTGGTATGTACTCACTCATTAGTGGACTCTAGCCATAAACAAAGGACATTAAGCCTATTGTTCACAAGCCTAGAGAAGCCAAATAACAAGGTGAACCCAAAGAAAAACATATATAGATCCTCCTGGAAGTTGGAAGGAAACAAGATGGCCGGGCAAAAGTTGGGAGCATGGGGGTGGGGGTAGAGGTGAAGGTGGGGGAAGGAGAGAGGGGGAGAGGGAAGGGAGAAAGGAAAAACTGGAGAGAGCTTGGGGGAGCGGGAGGGTGGAGATGGAGGAAGGGTAGATATAAGAGCAGGGAAGAAGATATCTACGTTAAGGGAGCCATTTTAGGGTTAACAAGAGACTTGGCTCTTGAGGGGATCCCTTTTCTAACTTCTTGTTGCTGATCTATATATTCACTCTTCTGCCACCCCTCACTGCATAAGAGAGGGAAATTCATGGGACCTCAGGCAGGAAGTAGATGTCTGTTCCTTGGGGGGAATGATCTCTGAGCAGTGTTAGGGAGGTGTGACGAGAAGGAGATGATGAGCAATTGCTTTTCTCCACGTCTCTGTAGAAACGGCCTATATATTTCTGGAGTTGCACAATGTCTGTCCAACTTTTACATCTTGGGCTGGTCCTGTATATTAATTATAATGATGCTGAAGATAATTTCACTTCCGATGTGAAGAAGATGTCCTTGTAGATTACTCCAGAAGAGGAACCACTTTGAAAAACAGCGTTATCTCTCTTGCTTCTCTTCCTTTCTTAGTCATGATTTATTTGGCCAGATAATATAATATCATGTTTTTATATGATCTTTTGCTTCTTCCTTTTTTTTGCTTTTTATAGCCTAGAACATATATATGTCACCTCGTGTTCTAAAATATTTAATATTTAAGCACTATCACGTTATGATGAAATAAGCATCTTTTCTGCGGGGTTCTTCCAACTCAGGGGAATTTCTCTCCGTGGGATCAGTGGACAGTGTTTCATCAGGGGCTGGCAAGGGGCCTCAACCATCTAAGTGCCCGCTTCACAAGCAAGAGGACTTAGGTTCAACTTTCCAGAGCCCATATAAAATAGCCATGCCCAGTGGCATGTGCCTACACCACAGGACTGGAAAGGCAGACACAGGGGTTCTCTGGAGCTTTTCTTCCAACCAGTGTGGCCAAATAGGTGAGTTCCAGGTCTGTTGAGCTAGCCTGCCCGAAACTAGAAGGTGGACAACAACTGATGAAATTGCCCAGCATTGGCCTCTGGCCTCCAATTTCACACACAGTTGTATCCACCCACACATGTTCACTCCCACCCACACATGTAAACACACAGGAAGAGAAAAAGAAAGAGGAGAAGGAGGAAGAGGAGGAGGAGGAGGAAGAAGAGGAGGAGGAAGAAGAGGAGGAAGAAGAGGAGGAGGAAGAGCTTTGTGGTGGCCTGGGTCCAATCAGAAAACCCACAATAGATGTATTAGGGTACATTTAATATCTTGAGCTATAAATAATAAAAGAGTAACAGAAATTTTAGATGGCATTTTAGATTTGAGTTCATCCTCAGGGAAGGACAAATTTGGAATGGGATCATTTCCTGGGAAAGTATGATTTAATCACCTGATAGAAATTTGTTGCTTTGTCCAGACTGGAATGAGTTTGCAGTTAACCAACAAATAACTCAACAGTTTCCTAAGTGTAGACAGAGAGTGGGAAATCAGCAATGGTCCTACAGCTAATGTGCTTTGAAGTTCAGGTCCTAGCTGGGGCAATGTTCTTCAGGATGCATGAAGTTTACAGGAAGAAAAGGCACACAGCCACAGGAGGCTGCCTGTGCCCAGGTGCCCTGAGGTTGGCCAATGGGAAAAGCATGTCATGTGGGTGAGCATCTACTTTTCTTGGCCAGAGGGTGTCTATGTTGTAAATTCAGAGATGTAGGCCTGGAATGTGCATGCTGGGGGTCTGTGCCCACGCTAGGGATGGCAGGACGCCTCCTGCTGCCGCAGAGACTCTCTTGCTCCCTCTACTGAGAAACTTAGCACACTGTTCCTGTTACAGAACTGCTGAAAGATACTGTGTTACCATTAGACACTTTCAGATTCAACAACCAACAGGAACAACACATTGCTAACTGTTCAACCTCCAGAATCAAAATCGATTCTTATATCTGCAATATACACTAGTGATATATTTTGGGTTGCTAAACATTCTTTCTTAATAAGGAACATATAAACAGTCATGTCATATATAGTACTTTCTGCAGTGATTTATTAATTTTTATATGCTGATTTTGTATTGGAGATTGAACCTAGGGCCTCAGACAGGAAAGGCAAGCACTTTACCCCTAAGTTGTAGCCTCAGCCTTTATTTTAGCTTTTTTAAAAAATATTTATTTATTTATATATGTATGTATGTATGTATTTATTATGTATACAATATTCAGTCTGCATGTATGCCTGAAGGCCAGAAGAGGGCATCAGATCTCATTACAGATGGTTGTGAGCCACCATGTAGTTGCTGGGAATTGAACTCAGGACCTTTGGAAGATCAGGCAATGCTCTTAACCACTGAATCATCTCTCCAGCCCTTTAGCTTTTCCAGCCTGGACAACTCAGTAAGATCCTGATTTAGCTTTTATTTTGAATCAGGATCTCACTGAGTTGTCCAGGCTGACCTTATATTTACTTTCTAGTCCAAGCAAGCCTTGAACTTGTGAGGCTTAAGCCTTCCAAATAGCTGGTATTATGAGCATATACCACTGGGTCCAGGTGATATGAGGATCGGTCAGTAATTTCTTTCTTTTCTTTTTTAAGATTTATTCTTCTCTCAGATACCATATCCTGACCAGTTCCCCTCCCTTTACTCTTCCCAGTTCCACTCTACACCTCCCTCTCTCCCGGATCCATTCCTTCTCAATTTCCCTTCAGAAAAGAGCAGCCTTCCCAAGATATGAGCTGAACATGACCTAACAAGTTACAGCAAAGCTAAGCGCAAATTCTCATATCAAGGCTTGATGAGGCAATGCAGTAGGAGGAAAAGGGTCCCAAAAGCAGACAAAAGAGTCATAGACACCTCCACTCCCACTGTTAGGATTCCCAGAAGAACACCAAGCTACACAACCATGACATATCTACAGGGGATCTAGCTCAGACTTATACAGGCTCCCTGAATACTGCTTCATTTTCTGTGAGCCCCTATGAGCCCTACTTAGTCGATTCTGTGGGCAGTGTTCTGGTGGTTCCCCCAACATTCTGGCTCCTATGATCCTTCCTCCTCTTCCATGAGATCCCCTGAGCTCTAACTAATGTTTGGCTATGGGTCTCTACATCTGTTACCATCAGTTGCTGGATGAAGCTTCTCTGATGATGACTGGGCAAGTCAATTTATTGACTTTTTTTTTTTACTTTGCCATTCATATTTTGTTCTCTTCTAGGTCTCTGAGTCATCTAGCCGCTGGTTCCTGGCCATTCAGGCAGTGTCAGGTGTTGGATTCATTTCAGCATGGGGCCCTCATGGACCAGTCATTGGTTGGCCCCTCTCACAATTTCTGTGCCACCATTACCCCAGTACATCTTGCAGGCAGGGTAGATTGTAGAGCAAAGGTTTTGTAGCTGGGTTGGTGTTCTAGCTCCACCGCTGGAAGCCTTGGCTGGTTACAGAAGATGGCTGGTTCAGCTCGGTATCCACCATTACTAGAGGTCTTTGCTAGGATTACCCTTGTAGTTCCACATTGCCCACCCCCCCAGCAATGTCTTCCAATTCCAGCCATCTCTCCCAGTATTCTCTCTCTACACTACCATCCTTCTTGTTCCCACCGGCATCTGAATCCATGCAGAGTGAGGTTGGATATTTAGTGGGTTATGGAAAGGAAGGGGAGAAGGGAGAAGAGCAAAGAGGGATGGGGGAGGGGAGAAGTAGGGAGAAGGGAGAGATAGGAGCTGCCTCTGCAAGAGAGAGACAGAAAAGGAATAGACTCAGGCTGGAAGCTGAAGATCAGCTTGCCTCTGTGGACAGGGGAGGAGGTGGGCATGGCTTGTCTCTTAAAGGGACAGAGCAGACCATTACAGGTACTGTTACTTAATAATACAAGGACAAAGGGAGAGGGAAAAGAAGGAAAAACAAGACACCTAAACTTCTTGAAGAAAATAAAAAGCCACTGTATGCCTGACGATGGATGAAAAGCTGTCAAATCACAGAAAACACTGGTCAGCGAAGTAGAACACACATGAAGAAGTAATTTTACTTATCTAAGCAACAACTTTTTCTGCTTACATACTGTCAAAGCTTCTGTGCTTTTTACTGCCTTTATGTACAGTCTTGAGTGTGGCTACAAAACACAAGTGTTGTTGACAAAACATGATTTGTTTGTTCAACATCTGATACTGTGATAGAGATAGAGAACCATTCCCTGAAAAATTAAACTGAATTCACACACACACACACACACACACACACACACACACACACACCAGACATTCTGATGTTTTCTCTTGGCGTCTGGCACTACAATCAGTGCAGATTTTCTGGAACATTTTTCTCTTGTGTGCTGATGGCATCAAGCCTCCTTGCACAGCTGGAGATGCTATTCCTGTCAAGGGAGAGCTTGAAGGAATGATTACCACAACCTGGTACAGTCAACCAGATGCCATCACATCACCCACTATCCTTAGAGCTCCATTTTTCTTTAACGATATTATGTCACTACTACCAGCATATGTTCTTTTATCACTGGATTGGATTTCATATTTCCATATTTCATTTTCATATTTTGCTCTTTATTAATCTTAATACACAAAATCATGGGTGATACAAAATTTTCATATATCATAGCATTTTGCATATATTCCTTTGGCGAAGTTTTACAAACCATAAATCTTTACTTATCACCACAATAAACATTATTATTTTCTTGTGGAAAAACCCTGTAAGTCATTCTTTTTGAGTATATTTTGTAATAAATATACACACTCTAGCTGAGAAATCAAAACTCAGTTAACAGTTTTTATAGAAAAAGAGGAAGCTGATATTTTCAGAAATTTATACCACACCCTTTATTATCTAGAGAGGTGAAAGAAGAAGCATGCAAATTTCAACTGAGAGTGAAGTGGGGGTGAGGTGGGTACCGGGTCTGGACAGACTGAGGCTGGGTGTGTGGTGGGCCCTGGGTCTGGACAGACTGAGGTGCTCTCCCAGAGCCTGGCCTTCATCAGACACAGACAGCAGGCATTGCAGGCTGGAAGAAGGTAGGTGCAGACATTTGTCTTCTCAGGTTTTTGGCATGATGGCTTTTAATGTACTGGATGAATACAGGACATCTAGATGGAAAGATGAGATCACTACACACACACTAGTATTTTGAAGTTGAGTTGAGTGCACATCTAAACGCACCTTGGGAGGCAGTTTTTGATGCAAAGAATAAGGACAATGAAAAGACAAATGCTTGGTAAATTGGCAGCAATATTTTCTCCTCCAGGGTCTATGACCTCACCAGGCATGTGGCTAGGTTTAATAGTAGCAGACATTAATTTCCTCCTATTGAATATTCTGTAAGGCCATTTACACAATGCTTGGCTACCCCCAAGATGTAAGTGCCACTTTTGTACCCTTGAGGATAGCTTGCCATATTCACCCCTAGATGAAGAACTATAGACAAATACTGACTGTTAAGAGAGGCAGAATCTGTCTTCTCGAACAGTGAACTCCCAGATGGGTTATCCGATCCCAGGAGTTTATCCCTAAACAATATACATATGAGAAACACTAAATGGACCTCACAGGTTGTATGTTTATATATAATATACGAATATATATTCATATTGTATGTTGATATATTCTATATAATCACATGCATATATAACAATAATAAAGAAGAAGAGATCATAAATGTTTCTATTTGGTTTTTTGAGACATGATTTCTCTGTAGCTTTGGAGCCTGTCCTGGAATTAGTTCTTGTAGACCAGGCTGGCCTCGAATTCACAAAGATCCACCTGCCTCTGCCTACAAGTGCTGGGATTAAAGGTGTGCAACACCACCTCCCTGCGAGGTCATCAATATTTAAGACTGTGGGGAACATGGGAAAAAGTTGAATGGTAGAGAGGATGGGGTGTAAATGATGTAAATACAATACTCAGTTATGACATTCTCAAAAATAAAATAATAACATTTAAAAAGGAATATAAAAGAAAAACAAAGGCCACACCTTAAATTGTTGGCTGCGAATTTTGCACACGTTTAATAATCTTCTACCATTATATTCATCTCTGTCTCCTAAATATTATCTTGATAATCCATCAGTTAAGACAATATCTATTCCATGCAGACTTAGTGGAGATGCAGAAAATGATGGAGCCTGAGCTACCAACCAGATATGCTTAGTCTGCTCCCAAGATGGACTGTGACCTGGACTAGGTTTCCAAGCATCTCTGGCTTCATTTAGGGGACACATAGGCCATGAGCTGAAGTTGCTGATGCAGATGTTTATCAGTGGAAGACACAGGGCAAACTTTTAGCAGTATAAAGATCAGAAAGAAGCTTGGACCAATTGTGCCCAATGCACTCTTTACAGGCGCAGTCATGGTAACCCAGAGACGGTAGCCAGAAATTCACATCTTAATGAAAGAGCTAGAAGTAGACTCCAGATTATCGGGTCTTAGGCCAGGCTTTTCCCTGCTCATATTTCATTTCTCGACAACCATCAAATACCAACAAACTTGAAATTTAGGCTGTGTCTGTGTGTGTTTTCTATTTGACAAAAGAGAAGCTCAACCTTTAGGTTCCTCTATTCTTCCTCGTTAGTAATTGGCTCATGAGGAGAATATTAATAGACATCCAAGAACTCAGCACACTGCAGAGGTCTGAAGGTATTTCTGAGAGGCACGGCAGAAGCCCTTTGTAAACAGAGACTAAACTGCATTGGAGAGGACTATTCTACAGCTTAGGTTTCCTTAAGAACACCTTTGCCTTTGGAGCACAAAAAGGAAGTACCAAAGGCAGGTTGAATCCTCTCTTGCATTGCAGAGTGAGTAGTATACAGAAGTGGGGAGTTGTATCTGATGAAAGCCAGAGACCATGTGAGAAGAGTGATGGGTTTCTTTGCTGAGGTGGAGCAGATAGTGAGTTGGAGAAAATGATGTCAATGGAAATAAATTCAGCTTGTACAAAGGCTCCAATAATCTATTTGAAAATGATGTCCAAAACAGCCATGGCTATCTAAAAAAAGTTAAGAGCACTCAAAAATAAGGCTAAGAAAATAGAAACAGGAGAGCTTCTCTTACCAAGAGATTAAAACTATTTTTGTAGTTTATCTATGCTAAACTTTTTGTGTTAACATGGGAGGATTTAGTTCAGAATTTACCCATAAGCAGGAACCTGGCATTGAGTCATTTCCAGGAGTTCATCCAGAATTTCAATTTTATTTCAGCACTGTTTCTGTTACCATGGCAACCATGCAAGGACTAGAACAGACCACCATAGATGTGGCCCCTGGAGGTGCTCTGCCTTCAGAGAGGTCTGTTGTAAAGTCACAACTGTGGAAAGAGAACGCAGAGAAATTCTTGAAGGGGAAACCCAAAGACCTCGGGGTAAGACATTTCTGGATCTGAGGGGAGAATGGTTTTGTAAATATCTAAATGATTAACAAATAAAAAATCTAACGCAAGTACTCTGTCCCACTAACCTCATGGTCTCTCAACACTTCCCATGGTCACTAGCATTTGATTTTCAAATCTATCATTTGAAAACGGATATGTTATTCTGCCACATCAGATTTTCAATTTAATTATGTTTCAAATAGAGAAATTTCAGGTACATTCTAGGATGGGTGTTATCCAAGATGACCCCATCCATTTCAGTGCAGACAGAAACCTAGGCAAACTGCTGCTGTGCTCCAGTCCCAGGCCTGCCCAGCAGCAGGGAAACCCATATTATTCTTACACGTTTCTAGTGCTTTTCCTTCCTCTGCTGGTCAGATGATGAGAAATCCCCTATTTTCTGCATTCTTCTGTCTGCAGAAGACTGTGCCAGAAAAAAAAAATTAGGGAATTTCAAGGAATTACATGCTACGCAGGTTAAAGGTCACTAAATGCAGAAGGTATTCACTGGCACAACCTTCCAGTTTCTTTTCTACTTCACTGTTCTAGTTCTTATAAATATTGAAAAATGATCATTTTTTTCATGACATATCTTTTATGTTCATGTGGAATTTGTATATCTTAAATATGTCAAGATTCTTTTTGCTGCTGAAGTACTGTTTATTGTGAGTGCTCTGCTTGCTAACTAGGCTCCAAATCACGACTAGCTGAAGAAGTCCAAGAATCCAAAGAAATGGGATCAAACTAAAGCAACACAGATTAGTCAGAAGCTGGCATTTCTAATTTTTAATTACATTTCAGAATACCACACAATTTTGGCAAATAATAATGCTTTTCTTTCACATGCTCTCCAAATATTTAATTATGGTATATTCAAAAATGTATCACTTTAAGAGAGTCCAAGTTTTGAATGAGACTAGTATACCAATGCTTAAGACACAAAATTAAATTTAAAAAGCGTTGAGTTTTATTCTGTTTGGGGCTTTTCGAATTTCCAGTGATCACATTGTCCCTATCTTCCACAACACCTCCATAATCCTACCTCCTCTGAGAGCTTAGCCCAGAGCTCAGTGCTTCTCAACCTTCCTAATGCTGTGGCCCTTTAATTCACTTCCTCATGTTGTGGTGATCCCAACCATAAAAGTATCTGGTTGCTACTTCATACCTGTGACTTTGCTACTATTATAAATTATAATGTGAATGTCTTATATTTCCAATGGTCTTAGGTGATCCCTGTGAAAGGGTCATTGAACCCCCAAAGTAATTAAGACCCACAGGTTGAGAACCACAGCCTTAGGTCCCCAGCTTTGGCTCTGGGAACAAATCATGCTTTAATGTGAGCAGTTTGATGATACAGGATTGTAGATTATTGTCTTGCACTCCTATGCACCTTCCCAATGATTCCCTGCCCTTAACTCAAATATCCCCTTAGTCTAACTGATTACAAGCCGAGTACCTACCTCCATAAATTCCCTCTAAATTTGAAGTTACTGATACAAATAAATGTGTGTGTGTGTGTGTGTGAGAGAGAGAGAGAGAGATTACAAGGGAAATATATATATATATATATATATATATATGTACATCCCATCTGTATATGAAAACTATTGTCAGGAGAATATTTCAAAATTCATCTGTGTATATTAAATGTGTGGATGAAGGCAACTTAGTGGTTTGATAGCACTTAGTACAGACATCATTTTTGTGGTGATAATGTGTCACTTTTCTGTGTCTAGGTTGTCCAAGTTCTGATTGCTCTCATAAACCTCATTTTGGGTATAATAATGATGAATGGAGACCAATTCTTCCACCCAGTACTTTCAGCATTCTTATATGCCCCAATTTGGGGTTCAATCATGGTGAGTAGCATACCATCTTATGTAACTGGAGATAATAACACTCTGTTGTGACTCCACTAACCTTAGGGGGAATCCTCTCTTTACTCTTTCAAGTAGTCCATAAGTTTGAGAACAGTATATCAGTTTTTTTTTTCAGTTTTTTCCTTGTTCATGTTGCAATACCAATATACCCTTCACATAAACTAGGTGGGTTGTTTATTTAATATGGCATTTAGGATAATGTGTCAGAATGTACTCATGTACTCCCACAAGGGTTACTTAAGCATTGTCACAACTAATTTCCTCAGGAGTCCAGAGGCTAGTCATTCCTAGTGGTGGTTATTCGGTGGT
The DNA here is from genome assembly GCF_018167655.1 of Microtus oregoni. NCBI lineage: Eukaryota > Metazoa > Chordata > Mammalia > Rodentia > Cricetidae > Microtus > Microtus oregoni. Next base: position 46,777,039 of record NW_024543071.1, read on the forward strand.
ACAAAATATCATCACATCTTGATGACAGAGTAATCTGATATATTGATGGAGCTCTTTCACTGTTCACAAAGAGTTTACAAGTCTATTCTTAAGCCAAGGAAAATGAGCTTGCATCTAACTTGAGGAAATTGAGATTCACTTCTCTAGCTGGGAAGGGATCACTGAACTCTGAAGCTCATGAAAGAATGAAGGAAATGAGGGACTTGTTAGCAATGCAGAGGAGGCAAAGCTGAGCAGGTGGTTAGCAGTGCCTGGCTAATCAACTCTCAGTCAATGCTTAAGAGAATAGAAAACCTAGGTAAATTCTGTTCCAAATTTTAAAGAAAGTAACTAATAAAAAAATTGAAAATGAAATTTTAAAAATTAAAAAAAATTCCTCTATAATAAAATTTAAGAAAGTTTTGTAGAGAAAAGAGTGTCAATTAAGTATAAAATATCAAACATTTTCTTACCTATATATTATGAGCTGACAAATGGAAAGTAAAATGCAAAAACTTGGTTATTTTACAAGTGAGAATTCCATTAAAAAATGAGGACTCCATTTATTGATAAACTTGACAATGAGAAAATTTAGTGATGTTGTAGACCTGGTACCTTAATTTTCCCTTCCTATTTACAAAAGATGTTTAAGATTTGAGAAATGCCACAGGCTCCAATACTTTTCAAAGTTACATGACATTTGACATATCAATAATAGTATCAATGATTATAATAGTAGTAATAGCACCCATAACACCAGTAATAGTTTTCATTGCACTGTAATCTAAGAATATTGCTGTTTTGTATGTAATGTTCCTCCACTTCAATCAATCACCACAACTTTTGAGAAATTTGTTTTCATTGTCATTGTATAAGTGAAGAAAACAAGACTAGGAAAGGTTACTATACCCAAGATGCACGCAGCCCATGAACGAGGACTCAGAGTCTCTCATATCTCCCCACCCCTGCTTTCTTCTTCCATCTTTATTTTCTATTAAGTACTATCCTGGAAACCAACTCCTATAGTTCTTGATGGAGAATTGAACCTAAGGGCTCAGCCCTGCATGGGAAGCAATTGGCTGAGAGCTATCTCCCCAAACTTATATGTATATGTTGATTTTCATTTTAATGTTGTGATAGTGCTGATGCTGCTATAACTTTTAAATCTTCTAAGCCAAGTATGGAAAGCAAATGCAGACATCCGTATAATAGTTTAAAGTCACTTGAGTCAGGTTGACAGCAGTCATTTAGAAGAAATTGAAAATAATTGCCAAATTGCAGGACTCAAATGAGCTACAGCATTCTAGTATAATTTTTGTCATTATTTTATTTACAGCTTTTGATATATCTTCAACAAGAATAATTTCTGGTCTGATTTTGTGTGGCTATCTTCTTCAGTTTCAGGCCATGTGTGCAAAAATCTAATTATAAGGATTGGGGAGTTTTATCCTTCATTGATCTTAAACAATTTTGTTGGGATGACAGTTTCATAATTTTAAAAAACCTTGATGATTCTTCCACTGACTCCCTTTACCCCCTGTTCTTCTGGTAGGGGAGGTATTGTGACAGCTGCACTGCCTTTAAGATCATTGGCCACTTTAGTAGACCCAGCTGACATAGAAGTGAGTTTTAGTATGCTATGATTTATAAAAGCTATTTAAAAATGTTAACTTGAAATTTTCCTCTTATTATCAGTTCATAATCTCAGGATCCTTGTCAATTGCAGCAGGAATGATAACTACAGAGGTCCTGGTAACTATTTTCTCTTATTTTGCCATTACATGAGAATGATTTCGTCAAGTATGCATTCGGCTAATATGTAAAAGAGGTTGGTTCTATTTTCCTAAGGCCAAGGCTCTGCATTTTAAAAAGATCTGACTTTCAAAGGTGTAGCTGAGCTACTTGTTCATAAAAGGTCTCATCATATCTGAGTGGATGGTGTGTCCAGGCAGTTGTGGAGAGAATCTTGGTCCTGGTGAAACCGGAGAAATGAAGTTAGACACGTGAGCCTTGAAGCTTCAGATTGTGCCCATGACGATGACACCAAATATTTGCAGTGGCAATAACATCATTAACTGACAGGTTAAAATGGTTTCTACAAATGTATCTAAAATTACATTTTAAAAAAGAATCAAACCTTTTGTCCCACACTGCTATTTAAAACAAAATAGAAATTCATTGTAATTAACTGCCTGACAGTATGATTTGGCCAGATGGAAGTCCTTGTGGGGTAATCACAAGAGGAACTTTTACAGAACAGATTTGCAGGTGTCTGGTCTTGATAGAGCATAGTCCTTTAAGGATTGATGACAAATTAGGTTGGTATTGCAGGTGTCTGACCTTGTTATATCATAGTCCTTTGAGAGAGCAATAGGACCTATGTGGTCCGAAGTTCTCTTGACCAGCATCTCTCTGCTGTCACTCAAAACAGCAATTAACACTTTGTACTAGCTTTCGATGCAATAGAATAACTGTTTCTGTTTATGTCTTAAGATTTAGGTAAATAAAAATGCTGGTTATTGACTAAGAATGAACAAATATTATTAATCACACTTGAGAAATGTAAAATAATGCATGTATTCTTTGCCTTTTCCTTAGATCTCTCAATGGTTTAGTTTTCTGCATTTTGTAAGCTGTAGCAGTCTTAATACGAGAAGGCTGGAACGTCCTCATAGCTGCAGCTGTGGTCAGCTACAAACTAGATACGTTTTGCTGCATATCTTCAAAGAATGCCTCTGTCCCTGAGAATATTCCTTGCAGTATTTTTATTACTAACAAGTTGTTAATGAATGAATTTATATATGGTTTGGATTTTGTGATGGCAGAGGAACTCAGACACCACGTGTGTGAGTTCATTCCCTTACCTCTCAGACTAACAATTGTCTAAGTCCCTCTCGCTATACTGAGACATCCTACCTAAACCCGGCGAGAAAGCCTGCAGATCAGGACTCTGTTCTCTTTCGATTCTCGTGTTAGAGACACAGCACACTTTCAGTTTCCTGAGTAGTTTTACTTCTCATAATAAAGTTTGTTTTATTGAACCTTGAGAAAAGAAGTGTGAAACCAAATCTACAGCATAGGGGGAAATAAGCCAGAGGGCCATGCCGTGAGTGATTATCAACATTTATACAAGGAAAACAGTCAGACGTTTGAAGAATGTGGTGGGTAATGACAGGCAGGACCTTCCAGATAATGTGTCAAGATCACTATGTTTTCACTACAAAATTCGAAGAGCATGTTGTGCCCTTGAGTGTCATCTCAGGAGGACAAGGGATTTCATCTTAGGAAAACGGCATAATGCTTTTACATTGTCAAAGGATTGGAAGTATAGATACCTTAAGGAAAGACACAGATTGTACTTTTGGCAGAAATAGGATGAATTGTATTAATAAAATCATGCTGCATTTCAAATATTGATGGCGCTACACCAAAGATGCTATTGAATTAACTGGTTCCCATTTCTTTCTAGGTTACCACCAGCCTAAGTTTTAACACCATTAGCTCTGTGGTGGCTGCAGCAACAAGTATAATAAGTATATTGAGTGTGATTATAAGTGCAGTCGAATTTAAACATACAATTATTGTGGTGAGTATTTCCTTTGATAGTGGGCTTCCACTGTGGAGACAAGGGCTTTTTTACTCTTGCAAAGGTAACAATCAACGCTGTAAAATGTAACTGTCAAATCTTCTTTAGGGAGCCGTGAATGACTGGGAAGTAGAACGGTTATCTACTTAGGGGTCAGGTGACAGTGGATTACTTCCCTTCTGTCTATAACCAAGTAAATAAAAAAAAAAAACACTAATGTAGCTAGTGCAGAGACCTAGGGCCCATATGTCCTGTCATCTTGAGTTGGCATCCCAGAGAGGCCAAAAATTAAACCAAGTTCCTAAGAGTGGAAGGTTCCAAACCTCTAAGGAGAAAAGATATATTGTTTAGCTTATGATTTTACAAAACAGGTTTAAAAGAGTGAGTTCTTTGTACAAAAGAAAAAGCTATATGGATTTATCAGTGACCATTCAATGTGATCTAAAAAAAATTCCTGCAGCTTAAAGTTGTATATTATCAACTTGTATACATGTTCTACTTCTGTTGAAAGTCTTCCTTTTGTTTATGTTGCTGTTTTCAGTCTGTGTGTTTGTTTGATATTTCTGGAGATGTGAATCTTGCTATATAGCCTGGGATTCCCACAGATTAAAAAACACCATCTCTTCTCAGTGTTGGGATTCTAGTTGTGAGCTACCAGGTCCAGGCTCTACTTGTTTATGTAAATTAAATTTTGTTATGTGAGACTGTTTATAAATTATATGAAAGTGATTAAATTGTAAGGAAGGACATGAGGCATATAGACAGGACTTCGGTACTCTCTGATGCTCAAAGAAACTCTTATCTAGATGGTCACATTTCTGAGGACAAGGCTACCATCTCTTCTACTTGTTATTCTCCACTGTGCCTGTCACAGTGCCTGAGACACAGAGGCTACTGGATCTGTTGAGGCAGGAGTAAGGAATATCTCATTACAAAACATGCAAATCTTCTCAGAGCCTGCTGAATCAGTATCTCTCACATGCCAAGGTTCTGATCTGTTGACCAATCTATAGTAGAGGGAGCATTTCTCATCAGTGAGAGAAAGAGACAGAATATTCAAAGCCAACAATTGCAGGCAAGAGAAATTCAAAACCAGTTCAAGGCAAGAGAATTCATAACAAATGTGCTGCTTCCTTTTTCCTCCATTTTGATCCTGTGGCTTGGTGAAGAATCAGACAAAGCCAAGTGCACTGAATACTAACGAATGTGGTATTTAACACTCCAATCATTTACCATACTTGCAACAATTGCTACCAAATTAGCACATAATCCAGATGTATTACAGGATGACAGAGGTTCAAAATGAATCTCAATTGCATACAATCAAAATGTTGGCAGGGCTGTTGTCCTTCCTGGGAGACATAGGGAAAGATAATTTTCTTGGCTTTTATGTTTCCACTTTCTGTCTGCATCCCTTGGCTCATCATTCTGTCCTCTGTTTTCAAGGCAAGTACCACAGTCTCTTAGACTTTGATTATTCAGCATTTTGCTTCTACTTGTGAAGTTGCTATGGTAACTTGGATACCCTGCAGAGGCCAGGATAGTCAGCCTATATTATCTAATAAATAACCTCTGTTCCCACTGCAAACTAGGATCTCCCCATTCAGAATTTTGTTAGAAAGCCAACCTGCAAGCCTCTTCTCTTCAAAAGTAAAATAATATTATTGTTTTCTCCGTGTGAAATTTCTAGCACCGGAGTTAGGCAGGCTTTGGGGTTTCTGATGATTTTTGTTAGTAAAAAAGTGAGAGAAGAAATGGTATTCATGAGGCCGGATAATTGTCTAAGGCTTGGGCCATATCAAAAGCTAGATTTCCAAACCCCTTACTAGGGTCTTTCCGTTTTGGCATGGTAGCGGGGGGCATATTTCAAATATATAATCTCTACTCACTATTTATATTACTTCATATAAATCTGTTTTTAGGGTATAGATGCTTTGATACTCATTTTAAATGTGCTAGAATTCTGCATCGCTGTGTCCACCTCTGCCTTTGGATGTAAAGCAATCTGTTGTAACACCAGTGAGGTGAGTAGCAGTCCTTGTTGGATGGTGTTTAGTAGGTCTCTATCGCTCTAGTAAGCAGTCTCACAAATCTAATAGCTTACAAAGACATCTTCATTGCTCTTAGCTCCCGCAAGTCCAGACCATCCAAAAGTCAGCTAGGTCATAGCTCAGACTTAAAAGTCTCTGTTATCAGGGAACTGAGGCAGCCTTTGGGGTTCTTAGTTTCATTAATAAAAGAGTTTAAACCCAGACTAGGAAGGAAGCTTAAGAGCACTTTCATGATAGTTTGAGGGACAGACAAGGTGGAAATTCCTACAGCCTTCAGAGAGAGGGAGATGGAGAGAAATACTTTTCAGTCTGGGAAAATATGTTAAGGATTGCCAAGCCACAGATCTGAGTTCAGAGGTTACCCAATTCCAGATCCTCGTTTTACAAAGCAAAGGACTGTTCCAGGGACTCATGCTTAGAAACTAAAACAAAGTCCATTTACTAAGAAAAGCATTTCTAAGGATGGAAGTGCATTTGTGAGCTGTAGAAAGAACCTGAAAGGTATCCAGCCACAGAATGTAGCATCCTTTACAGGACTGTTTAGACCCTGCCTTTTTGTTTGTATCGCATTGATCTATTGCCAATCAGTCCCACCTAGCGTGCTCTGTTCCTAAGATGAAACCCAGCTGAAGAAGGGTTTCTAGTCTTCTTCTGTGTTCAGACTTCTTTCACATGCTAATGTTTTTTATTGTTTGAAAATACCATAACTGCATCTTGTATGCTTTGATCAAATCCAGCCCCATTTTCTCCACCCTGATTCCTCCTTTCAAGGCCCCATTGTCCTGCATAATGTGTGCTCAGGGAGTTGACCGGGTTGTTGTTTATCAGAAACTTCCAGCTTGTGCACATCTGGCCATTGTCTTTCCCCAAGGACTGCTGCAGATGTTCTTGAGGACTGGGCAGGAAGAAGGTCACATAGGGATAAGAAAGAGACAGACTTAGGAGGAAAAAAAGACCAGAAATAGACCATGAGGATGATATGCCAGGAATGTCTTCAAAGATTCAAATTTTCAAGTAGAGAAAGTAGCCAGTGAAACCCAGCAATTGCTCCCTAGAGCCGAGTAATGCTGTTCCTGATGATTTCCTGTTAATCCACCCCAGCAGTGGCCTAGGGCATGTGATGCTTAAGTAGCACATCTTCTTCATGCTGCTACTGCCCCACATCACTTGAGCTTGTGAAGGACAGAATTTTCCCAAGTCTCATGATGCTTCTGCCATTCTGGGCCACTGCCATGTGTGCAGATCTTTGTTCACGGCTGACACACCAAAGTCTGGATGTGATGCTGTCAGCAGGAGTAAACCACTTTGGAAGAACGCCATTGTCATTTTCCATAACACCTGTTTCGTTAATCCATTTAAGATGGAATGGAAAATCGATTCTCCAAGATGCAGCTGCAAATATTAAGTTCTCTGGTCAACCTCTGCAATAGAATGAGTGCCCTATGTGTACAACACTTGATCCAAATGGTACCTAAGACACCAAGCAGGGGGAGGTGTGATTCAATTCAATAGTGATAATGTAGATGCTGGTAAGGGGGACATAATGGGGTAAGGAATAGGAAGCTCTGGGTATACTGGATGACTCAGTGACATTTTGATTCATTTCACAGGTTGTTGTAATTCTACCACCAAATCCTGCTGTGTCTGCAGCGGCAACTCCCATGTTACTTCAACCATTGGCACCACCAGTATACCAAGAAAGAAATGTTCCAGAAAATATATATAAAAACTACACTTGAGAAAGAGTCTAGTTTTGACTATGTGTGTGTGTGTCTGAAAGAGAGAGAGAGAGAGAGAGAGAGAGAGAGAGAGAGAGAGAGAGAAAGGGGGAGAGAGAATGAGAGACAGATAGACAGACAAAACGCACATGCTCCTGCGTGTATGTGATTTCAAAATCAAGTTCTCATTGTTTGTTTCCCTATGAATTTAACAATTCATTGCACTGGATGTTGGAGTATCAGACCTGTTATAAATAAATAAACCTAAGCATTTTCTTGGCTAACAATACCTGGATATCTTTCATTCATTGTAGGTACAAGGGTATTGAATTGGCAAAGAAGTTTTCAATGTGGACTGAAAAAAAATTGTTAGTGAAATGAAATCTCCAAGAAGTGAAGAATACAGTCCACATTTTATTTGGTGTTTTTGCTAAATAAGTAGATTTGACTACTCATGATCATGTAAAGACACATGAAGTATGCAAGACAACATGTGCATTAAATCACTAATTATAGCAATCAGCAATCAATTTTAATCTCTGTGTGCATGTGCATCACATAATACCAGAGTGTATAGTGAAAAATTATAGTGAAGACAAGTAACTGAAATCAGAATACCTGATCCCTAAATACACACACACACACATACACACACACACACACACACACACACACACACACACACATAGTGCGTCTCTCACTATATATGTATTATGTATATATATATATGAGTATACATAGTATACGTATAGTGTAGATACAGAGAGAACACACACATATATGTATGTATTATATATAACATAAAAAGCAGTTTCTTATTGTTGTGGATTGAATCTACAGTGTCCTCTACTGGCTCACATGTTTGAACACTTGGTATTCAAGCGATGCCACTCTTTTAGAGTGATTGCTGAATCTTCCCAATATGAGGTCAAACTTGTGAAAGTAAGTCACTGAAGGTTAACTCTAAAGGTAACACTTATCACTTCCTGAGGGTGGCGGCCTCCCAACAGCACAGGGCTCGAAAGAAATCCACAGTATCAACGTATACTAGAGTTTTCTACCTGATTTACACTCTTTCTTTTTTTTTTCTTTTTTTTTTGGTTTTTCGAGACTGGGTTTCTCTGTAGCTTTGGTGCCTGTCCTGGAACTAGCTCTTGTAGACCAGGCTGGCCTCGAACTCACAGAGATCCGCCTGCCTCTGCCTCCCGAGTGCTGGAATTAAAGGCGTGTACCACCACCGCCCGGCTACACTCTTTCTTAATGGTATCCTTCTTCTTTTATTCCTCAATGTACTTGTGTACTTTTTTCTACAGCTTATATATTCCAACGAAGTTTTTCAGGCTATGTAGGAATCAGTGTATTTACATCATATTTTGCAGATGAATGATTATAATGAAAACAGGCAAAACAGGTTTTCTTTATACAAGCATATAAAGACATATAAACAGGTTTTATCATATCTCCTTTATATGATTGAAATAAAGCAAGCAGAAAAGTATTTTTTCACAGACACCTCTTTTGTTGGCAGGCTGCATATTGTGGTTACAAAGAAAGAATTAATCATTTTAGTATTCATCTTGACTATTAATCTTATAAGGAATTTTTTTTTTTTTGGTTTTTCGAGACAGGGTTTCTCTGTGGTTTTGGAGCCTGTCCTGGAACTAGGTCTTGTAGACCAGGCTGGTCTTGAACTCACAAAGATTCGCCTGCCTCTGCATCCCAAGTGCTGGGATTAAAGGCGTGTGCCACCACCGCCCCTTAAAGGAATCACAAACCTAATCTTTTACACATGAAAACCAATCATTCAGCTGTACTTTAAGTCTTTAGGGTGCACACCCACCATTGATAGTTTCTTATATCAGGAGATTGTGGGCAGGAATGAGCACAAGGAATTAATCATCACCTCTGATCACCAACCAAACCTACCCAGGAAAGTATGATCACTTAGCAACAGTTGGGTTGAATTGCGTTTTTGACCCTAAACTAATGAATTTATAACTCGGCTATGTGTCCCTGCGAACTTTAGATTGTTTCCTGGGATTTTCATCTCAAAAGTGTTATCAAAATATCTGATTTAACTTGAAATTATTTAAAGTTTTGTTTCAGGGTAGTGCCTGTACTACGGGACTGTATGTGAGCCAGGAACTAGGCTGTAGATTTAAAAACATACACATACAGACACAGACACAGGCCACAGGTCATTCTTGAAACAAGAATGCTAACTTCATTGTGCTCCAGGGAAGCTTAAATAGGGATCCTTAACTGATAGCCACTCCCCAGCTCTTGGGATTTCCAGCTGTAAAACCCACCAGAATTCCCTCTCCTGCTATCAGGAACTCATGAGAGTCTCCTGCTCAGAGCAGCTGAAGGGGCAGGAAAACAAGTTGTTTTCACTCCAGCAAGCAAAGGGTCTGAGGCAGTCAGAGAAAACAAAGGGGCCAGGGGTCTGCAGCCCCCAACATTTCAGCTATGGATGCACAGTGAAACCTCTGACTGTAACTTTCAGGATTAAGATAAATGAATTTGAGCCAGCCTGGCTCCTGGGACTCAATTGTTTTTCTTAATCATTAACTTGAACTACATCTATGCAGTCTTTAAGTGAAATTCATAGGGCCTAGCTGTGTAACATTTCCTTGTATATGTTTTTATTCATCAAAACTCTGTATAAGCTAACACATTTATTATCAAATAGAGGGTACAGCTTGGGGAGGAATTCCTTTCACAATAACCTACAGATAAAAAAGCTCAATAGAACAGGATGATTCCATGAGATAAACACACTCCGTTACAGGCAGTGGGGATCTCCTCACACCCATTCCCACCTTGCCAGATACCAGAGAAAGACGGCAGCAGCAAACATTCAAAGGCATAGTAGAAACAAGACGTTCCGAGTTCTGTGGTCTTGGGGCCTTGCCTTCCAAGATCGACTCATCAGAGAGTTTCCTCCTGGTAGTCTGACACCTTAAACTTCCATTGCCACCTGCTACTCTTCTGACTCGGCCCTTGGCGTACACTGCCTTCCAGTTACTTCATACGTTTGCTGCTTCTGAACTCACTGATGGGCACTACTACATGTGACTGCTACCACAGCCCTGCCCCACCATCCCTTCCTCACAATGGCTGGCCCTACCTGCAGAAACCATTAGTTAAAGTAAACTTCTACTGTTTTTATATGCCTTTCATTTGTACATTGCTTGGAGTAATGAGAAAAAAGTATTTAATATACTTATATACCCTCATTATTAGTAGTACATTCCAAAGTTTATGAACATAATCTAGTATAAAATTCCGACTAAATTTTCTACCACTGTCCACAAATTGTATATATTTATATGTAAACAAATTATGCATATAATAATGTCTTACGTTTACTCATATATTAAAATAAATATGGTTGGCTTATAACTATAGCTGCCTCTCTGGTCTTTTAAGAGTGCCATCATCTAGATGATTAGGTTGTATCCCACTCTGGTTTCATTCTGTGATGTTCTTATATTGTTTTGTAATTTAGGGGCTTAGTCTGGATTGATTGTTTTATAAAATATTGCATGTCCTTGAAACTTACCCCCCAAATTCAGATGTTGAAATCCTAACTTCCAGTGTTTGTGGTAGGAGAGCCGGTCACTCAGGAATGATGCAGACCCCAGAGAGTTCCCACATGCCCTTCTTCCATGCAGACACAGTAAAAGGCAGTTATCTGTAGACTAAAAAAGCATTCTCATTGGACATGTGTCAGTGTCTTGATTCTGAAGCCCCAGCCTCCAGAATCATGAGAAACAAAAGTTCCATGTAAGAAAAATGTTGCCTACTGGCTGCCGTCATTATAAAGATGTATTTTCACATGCATTGCTGAAAAGGTATCAGTAGACATACTCTTTGGGTCGAGGTGAATATTATGTTCCCCAACAAGTTTTACTGAATGGTGTTAGCATCCTTAAAAATTTCCAAGGCATTCTTAGTTCATTTAATATTTGTTGAATGTTTGTGTTACCTTTCTGGTTAGAAGCACAGTACAAAGTCTCTGCTATCAATCTAAATTTCCAAGAAAAAAATAAGTGTAAATAAATTCTTGGATAAATTGATTTTAAGTATGTGTCAATATTTACTGTTCATTTTGGAATAAGTCTAGATCCTGTGTTGTTACAGACCAGCTCAGCCAGGGCACTGGGACCGATTTGACAAGGTCTCAGGAATAGGTAGGTAAGGAATCGGCGAATGACAAACAGGCATAAGACTCAAAGGAATTGGATTTGAATGTGTCTTTACTAGGCACGAGGCTCATCCTTTATATAGAAAAGATTGTTTAACAGCATGTATTGTTTTTCCATGTGATACAGAATACTTTTAGAATTATTATATTAGATATATGAGAATGGAATTTCATCAGACAAATGTCCCCAGTGTGAGTCTGTGTTTGAACATGTTAGATATGGCTTTGTATTAGTTTTGATATAAATCTTTATCTAGGCTATGAGTTCATGGCATTTTGAGCTAAGTGCAAGCGGTTATGGTTAATAGTCATAAAGCCTACAGTCTTTTTATATTTCTTCAATCTATGCAGAAGAACTTTTTAAAAAATATTTTAACTCCTTTTTAAATCTTTTCCAAAACCATTCTCAAGAAGTTAAAGGCATTTATCTTTTTTAATTCTTATTCCATTTTTGTTGAATCTGTCTTAATTGCTTATAGAACTTTGTCTTTTGTTCTTTATTTATTAAGCATCAGATTAAACCTGGAAACTTTGTCCCTTGAATGTAAACCCATCTTCCTCCATTAGCATCATATACTCCTGTATATGCCAATAGCTCATCAGTAGACTCTGGAAACTTAAACATACTATCTTCCTTTTCAGAAGAAACCAGACTCTATTCCTTAGAACATAAGGAGGTACTGTCAAAAGTGCAAGGGTTTTGATGAAGGAAGCACAGCACACACACACACACACACACACACACACACACACACCCCTTTGCGGGCATTTTTTTTTTTTTTTGGAAGCTTGTGTCACATCTTACTTGAAAGACCACAGACTCCGCAGAAGGTGGGGTGACACTGTGTTAGTTTGGCATAGCCTGATTTAAATTGTTTGCCAGGATATAAACCTCAGGTACTGATGTGTTCCGGGATCCAAAACCTTATCCAGCCACAAACCTACTTCTATTTCTTTACTTATAACCTTAAACTAACTTTTAGTATAGGTATATCCCGATAGTTCTCAAGGGAAAAAAACACTAAAAACGTAACAAATGGGACTGGAGAGATAGTTCAGCAGTTAAGAGCTCTTTTTCTTCTTGGGGAGGACCTGGTTTCAGTTCCCAGCACCCAAGTGGTGGTTCACAACCGCTGTAACTCAGGTTCCAGGGGATCCAATGCCCTCTTCTGACTTCTGAGGGCACCAGGCACACAAGTGGATCACATTCACACACCACACAAAACACAAAATATTAAATAAATAGATCTATGAAAAAATAATACTTGGGACCAGGTAGTGGTGGCACATACCTTTAAACCCATCACTCAGGAACAGAGGCAGGTGGATCTCTGTGACCAGGGAAGAAAGAGACGCCGAGTTTTAAGGGATAAACAGTGAACTGGTTTAACTGGGAAGTTACACACACAAGCCCAAAGAAGAGGCATCTCAAAAATGTTTCTGAATAGTTCCAGAATCCACTCCCATTTTCTTGTTGTAGGTCAGTCTCACGCACATTCCTTCTGGAAAGTTATCGAGGAATAAGTTAGCATTATGGTATGTCTACAACCATGAACAAAAGGAAAATGAGGAAGTAGCCTGGGAATTTAGCCAACCTTAATCAGGAAATACTTGGCTCATAGTTCTTTTTATAATTGTCAACAGCTATAGTTGGGCATTATATACATCCACCAAATCCACCTCTCTCTATACACACATTTTAACGTGATATATAATTTTCTATGTGGGAATATTTTGCATCCTAATGGTAATGTTTTTTCAAAGGCAAAGTTTTATAAAAAGATGCATATTGTTTGATTCATCAATACATTCACTAACACAGTTATTGTTCAATGATGCTCACCAATTGGTGAGTAGTAGGTATTAGGTCATGCAGTATAGTGAAATGCATAGGTAAAATCAGGGGCACGATGAGTGCATGTAGTTCAGTAAGACATGTGTGATGAACGATAATAAATCAGGGGCGCAATGAGTGCATGTAGTTCAGTGAGACATGTGTGATGAACGATAATAAATCAGGGGCGCAATGAGTGCATGTAGTTCAGTGAGACATGTGTGATGAACGATAATAAATCAGGGGCGCAATGAGTGCATGTAGTTCAGTAAGACATGTGTGATGAACGAATAATAAATCAGGGGCGCAATGAGTGCATGTAGTTCAGTGAGACATGTGTGATGAACGATAATAAATCAGGGGCACGATGAGTGCATGTAGTTCAGTGAGACATGTGTGATGAACGAATAATAAACTGATGGTGAATGAACTGATAAAGATGAGTAGAAAGGTGGCCAATGGAAATGACAAGAAACGATCATGTATAACACATGTAGATAAATGTCTACCATAAATTTGCTAAATCTAGGCATGCAGGCGTAGAATCCCGGCACAAGGCCAGCCTCCATTACACAGTGGATTAAAAGCCAACCTGAGTTTACACAAGATCTTACATCAAAGAAGCAAAGAAGAAATAATTTCAAGCTGTTAACACCTTTAAAAATATTAAACATACAACAGTTGGCTGATATATTAAGTGTTTGAGTCTTTAAGAAAACTGGACATTAATAAGGTTGTGGGAGAGGGAAAATGATATAGAAATCTGAGTGGTGGAAGAGTAGCAGAGACTACATATAAGCTTTACATTCTGAGAAAGTTATAAGAGTGGTCATTATTAAATGAAGAAGATCAAGATGCTAGGAAAATAATTTTGAAGTAGAATTAAGGCAGGTTAAACTCCATATGCCTATATTTAGAAGGGGAAAGTAAGGATCAAATCCAGAAAGCATAACAATTAGTCAAAAAAAGCACATTACAAAAGATCATACAACAAGTAGCATACAGCAGAGAAAACTAAGCAAAGAGAAACTAATTAATCACCAAAACAAAGAAGGTACATTTGACTTGGGGGGAAAAGGGGGGGAAACGGCAATCCTAAATGAATGCAAACTATGAAGAGGCATTTCCCATTGGACTGGGCAGAGGGGCAGAGCATTTGCGAAGGTGCTTAGAGAGAACAGGAGATTGTGAACAGAGGGTCCTAGGTGAAAAACAGAGTGTGTTATTGTTAATAGTCTCTTGTCTCCAGGTACAGGCACTGACTCAAACTCTGAAACAACTGAGGGTGATAGGGCAGGATGGAACTACGCTGAGACAAGGGAGAGCAGCCTTTTGCTTGGAGTGTAGAAGTCCCCTCTCCAAACAAAGCACACAAACCCAAGGTTGGGGAGAAGACAAGGTTGATGGTGGGGATAGATGGATGGGGAAGATATGGGGTAGTGCGACAAAAATACCACTCTTAGGTCACTATGGGGGCCTTGGTGATGGTGATCTTACAGGCATTATGTCAAGTACTCTATTAATGTCTTTAAGTACATTTAAAATTGTGAGAGTGTGCAGATGAAAAACAGACTGGAGAGGGAATCTGGGGTAGACAGATTTAACTTGCTTATTAGGCCATTCTCCTGGAGACAAAAGTGGGTGTGGTTGCCTTCAAGAGGCCACACTTCTGCTTTGTCAAAACTCAGAAGAATAGCTGTACCTTGATGTGGGATTCCCTTCTGTGTGCTGTGAATACCATTTTTAGTAAAGGATTCTGTGGGCCTGTGCAGGGCAGAGTATAGGTTGGTGAGGAACAACTAAGCTGAATTCTAGGAGGAAGGAAGGTGAAGTCGAAGAGAAGCCCTGGAGCCACCAAGGGACACAGATGTGCTGAAAGTTTGCTGGTAGCCCACCACCTTGTGGTGATGCACAGATTAATTAGAGATGGGTTAAATTAAGATGTAAGAGTTAGCCAATAAGAAGCTGGAATAATGGGCCAAGCAGTGCTTTAAATAATATGATTTCTGTGTGATCATGTCAGGGCTAAGAGGCTGGCAAAAATCTAGCGGCCTTCATACAACAGCACGTCACTAATTCACTGTTTTCTAGGACAGTGATGAGTCCACGGGACATGATGTGAAAAGGAGAGTGACAATAGGCATCCCAGGAAAGGAGAACCAACTCCAGATCAGGAAAGACCCTTTTTATAGATTTCCTAGAATCTAGAATTGAAGCAGGACTCTACTAATTTTTCCTTCTAACCTACATCTAGACCTTTCAAGCAAAGGAAGAAAGAAGTTTCCAGAGTGTGGCTGTGCAGTTGCTGTAACTGGTTCTGGTTCCCCTGTGCTATAAATTATCATCAAAATAAACTTCTGAACTGTGAACTGAAAGCCACAAGGACATCTGTCTTCATGAAAGCATCCTGAGTGAGCGACTGTCAAAGTCATTCATGGTGTGTTGAAACTTCTCCACTTCTTCCTCTGCTGTAGGTTACTTTCCTAGTAGTGTCCAGGCATTCTCAGGGCACCTCTGTTGTTGAGAACCCCAGGAGTCTGGACATAGGTTAGAAGGAGAACACTAGTAGAGTTCTAAAGTTGTAGCAATGAATCAGTGGGTATGAACGGCTGCTTACAGCCGTTTCAGAGGCTCCTAAATTAGTTTTCAAAAAGTATAAATAAAAAAATACCATAAGTATTATAATATGTTCAATTATTACAATTGATCAAATATTATTAAATAGTCCCTCAAAACCTAAGGTTAAGATTACTACTATCATTATACTTTTTAAATATGGTGAAATGTTATAGCATCAATATTTCTATGACTGGGAATATTATTAGCAATCAAGACAGTTCATTAAATACTACTTAAAAACAAGACAGGCCTTGCAAAGTCACTTTCTCTCATCTTCATGGGCTTCCCCAGCTTGTTGCTGTTCTCTGTCTAACACTTCGACATGTAAGGATCCAGAACATGGACTTGGACATTACTTGGAGCTGGTGGGTGTTGGTGATCACACCCCACAGGCTCCCAGCACTGGTTCTAGTCATGATTTTTCTGAGTTTCTGGAAGTTACTGAAATAGGAAGTACGACTGCACTGACATGGTGAGAGCGTGTACACATTCCATCCTGCGTGGTAGTGAAAACTGAAAGAGGAAGAAGGGCTGGGGACAGTCAGAACTTCGCCAACAAAAACAAGGATCAGACCGAGAGAACCCAACATCAAAAGCTCTTCGGATCCTGAGGGCCCAGCTTGGGAGGACTGGGAGACACACGCACAGGTAGGCAATCCTGAAGAGACTCGGCCTGTGCAGTACTTTCTTTCTGGGACTTTGATAAGGGGAACTGCTAATGCTCAAAAAAGCACTGGAGACACTGGGGCACTTCAGAACTAAATGGGAGAAGGGAAGAGGCATCTGGCTTACCTCTGTCCCTGTTCTTTCTAGCTGCATGATCTTGGTGGTCACCAACCTATGGCCATGTGACTATTGGGAGCAGAACTCTTGCACCTGCAAAGGCTCTCAGGCCATTCACTAACTGGGCAGCCTAAGGGCTGAGAACAGCATAGGGAAAAGAGAGCCAAGCTGATGTTTTCCTCTTGGCTTAGCTGCTACTCATTAATCTATTGATATTTAAATTATCATCTGCCACCCCACAAGCCCTCAGTCAGCACCCTGCTGGACACTCAGGCCATGACCTGGCAGAGCTTCTGGTTCCACAGACAGGCTCTGCCACTTACACATAGATTTGAATTAAGTATCTCTGTCGTTCTGTTAACCAATGAGACTCAGAAGTCAGAGACTGGGGTGAAAACCTGAGAGCAAACAGAGACTGAGTAGCAACTAGCTGACCTTGCTTTTTGGCCAGAAACACTGCAAGAGAACAGTCCCTTCCCTCCTGGCAGAACCAAGAGGAAGCTCAAACTCCAGTCCACACCTTTTCCTTCCTGTGTGTCTTCTCTATCCAAGTTGCTGGCTTCTCTATGGTCAATTCCAGCCGACTAGTCAATGAATGCTCACAGTTTCAAGGCATAACTTTATTGGGCAGAATTGGGAGTGTCAGAGTGTGATCAAAGTATTGTACAACGTCAACCTGAGCTCAAAAAACAATTCCACAGACAACTTGGTCCTTCCAACTGACAAGGACGTGGATCTGACCTTGAACCTCAGGGCACGTCTTCAGGACTTCTCATACTGCTACATTCAGCTGCTTCTCCATGCTGAAGAGACTCAGACACAGGCTGCCATTGGCAGAGGGGGAAACAGGGATGTCAGAGAGAGCTGGGTGCAGTACCCAACTGTGTATAGGCAACTGATTAACAATAAGTACTTTAAATATTATTAAACATTGATTTTATGCCACTGAACAAAGCGTGGATTACTTCCACATGTACATCTAACTTTGGACTCTGGATTTTCTTTCTGATTATGATTTTATTAATTAGCAGAAAGGATTTTTTTCAAGGATTAAAAACACTACACGATCACTTCTACTAAAATATGACAAAATATAAAAGGCTAATTCTAAACGTGGTACTATTAGACTCACAAAACCAACAAATGGGATTAAGTATTTTGAGTGGTATGTAGCAAGAATTGGAAAACTTTATGAAGGCTGAATTTTAATATCTCATGACCAGAGAGAAACCTGAGGATGAAAGTCAGCAGATAAAGAAAATTCACTTAAATTAGGCAGAACTGAGGGAAGAGCTGGAGCTCCATTTTACAAATGTTGTGTGAATTTTAGGTGTGGACCCAGGAACTCCTGAGGATTCATGCTGTCTCTCCGTATGATGTGTTTATTATCAAAATCTTGTGGGTGGGCCTAACATCATGGGGAAAGACCTTAGGAATTGATGTGTTTTGTCTTTTATTTCTTGGAACCACCAGTTTTGTCTGGCAGAAGACAGGCCAAGAATACAGGAAGGTTCACAGTCTCGAGGTGGCAGCAGACCCTGGGAGCATAGATTGTTTTGTTTGTTTGTTTGTTTGGATTTTATTGTATTCACAGTAAGGTATTTAGTTTTTAATTGAAAATGTATAAAATATAGTCTAATCCTCAACTCCCATTTAACTTTATACTTTCTCTCACTCTCTCTTTCTCTATCTATCTATCTATCTATCTATCTATCTATCTATCTATCTATCTCTATCTCTCAAGCAAATAGACAAATACAAACAAACAACTAAAAGGAAAACCAATCAAACAAACAAATCAACAATGACAACAAAATAGTACAATGAGCACAATACTTTTTAAGAGCAAAGTGCATTTTCTCTTCCAGCCCTGGAAGCTCCATCATGATCCCACAAGTAGTGACCAATGAGACTGTCACAGTGATTTCACCAAATGGAGTTAACTTTCCCCAAACAGACAAACCCCAGCCAACCCACCAGATGCAAGACAACCTGAAGAAATATCTAAAGGCAGAGATCAAAGTGATTGCGGTAAATCCAACTCAGAACACTTGGAGTGGGTGGAGGGCAGAGCAGGAAACACCATGTCTGAGGACTAGAAATAGATTCGGGGAATGGAAAGCCTTCATTTTGACAAAGTGATCACAGAGTAGTCTGTAGACCAGCAGAAAACCCTTGGCAAGATGTATATATCTCTAAGACTTTCCACAAATTAACAAGTATTTCCCCTTATTGCAAATATGAGTTATTGAGATTTTGTTGTTTAATTTATTTTTTTATTTTTAGAGAGTACTTGGTAGTATTTTATTTATTAAAATATTATAGATACATCCTTGGATAATCACTGAGTATGAAATACTTTTCTCCCCTTTAGGGAGAGGAGGCAGCATAAAAAGACCACTGGATTTCCTCTATGTGCTCATCCCAGATTTACTAAAGGCACTCTTCAAGGGTAAAGGGAGAGTATGAGAAAGAACATATATTTGTGCTGTGAGGAAAGATAAGGCTGTTTCTCAGTGTTGTCTGTTTTAACACTATCTGCATGGGCCTCTGAGTTACTCAGTTTTAGAACTTAAAGAAACCGTTGTCCTTGCCTTGGGCATACCATCATCTGGATTCCTTTGAAGTACATGCAACAAAAGTTTTAAGATTGCTTGACCAAATTTAAAAGAACCGTGAGTCTGTGAGGTGAAGGAGATCAGGAAGACAAAAGTGTCCTTCTCCTACAGAGGCTAGGGATCCCTAGAAGGGACACCTGGGCGGAAGCGGCTGTGGAGCTGGGCAGAGAGGCTAGCTCAGTGTGGTGTTCTGTGAGTTCTGGGAGATGTGGCACCCAGAGGTTTCCCTTAGAATGTGCTCAGAGTGGAAGGAATTTCAGATTACTCATCTTCCCACAAGAAAGATCAGGAGACTTTTTAACTAAGGGCTTACAACTTAGCACCAGCCAGGAGATGCTGGGAAATTTCTTTCTTTTTTTTTTTTTTTTTTTTTTGGTTTTTCGAGACAGGGTTTCTCTGTGGTTTTGGAGCCTGTCCTGGAACTAGCTCTTGTAGACCAGGCTGGTCTCGAACTCACAGAGATCCGCCTGCCTCTACCTCCCAAGTGCTGGGATTAAAGGCATGCGCCACCACCGCCGGGCCTGCTGGGAAATTTCTTGAACATGAAAAGGGTTCATGAACAAAAGTACTTGAAGATGGCCTGAGGCTGTGGCAGGGCCACATCTCTCCAGAAGGAACTTTCCTCACCTCTCAGCTATTACAGTGTCTGTGTGCTTACAGTGACAGTACAGAAGGTGACAATTCATGAGCACCATGGGAGGAGTGGAGAGGTCCCACTTGTCATTGCTGGTTTTAATCTTCCATCTCTTTTCTTTCAACAGGCGATCCAGATCATGTGTGGTGTGATGGTGCTGAGTCTGGGCATCATCTTGGCATCTGCTCCACACACCGCACACTTTACCGCAGTGATTTCTGTCCTGTTAAATTCTGCCTACCCATTTGTAGGAGCTGCGTGTGTAAGTAGAGTTCTGTGGGCACAAGAACAGAGGATGCAGGCAGCAAGGCTTCCACTCTTAGGCTCTGGCTTGTTGAAGGCACTAAGGGTGATAGACTGGAAATTTCTCAGAAGCTGCTCCATGTCTGGGGTCAGGAGGACATGAAGGTCCTTCTCTCAGAGCACAGCTCCACTCTAGATAGGTAGAGGAGTCTCGTGCACAGGTGAGGTTTCCTGTCACTGTGACTTCCTGTCTGCCTACTACAGCTCAGTAACAATCCTTCCTTTCCTCATTTTATTTTCTGATGCCTCCACAGCTCCACCTTTTCCTCATTTTGTTCCAATGACTTCTGCCTTAGTCATCTCATACCAAGACACCGTCTGATTTCACCAGTTTTTCACGAGTGTCCTTTGTCCCTGGTTTCATTCAAAGACCCTGCATTCCACCAGCTGTTCTGTCTCCAGAGCCAGATGCACAGATGGGGTGCACAGGTCCCTAGCATCACAGAGATAAAGACTCAGCATTTATGTATGTGGATAGGCTACTTAACTATGGAATAGAAATTACAAAATTTCTTTACCTTTTTTAAGTTTATCAAGAATATTTGCTTCTTGATTTTCTTTGATTTATTGGATAAGAGAAAGTAATTTTTATTTAATGAACCTTGTTAAAAATTTCTCACCATCCAACTTTATGCTTCCTTTGTTCTCATTACTTTAGTTTGTAGAACCAGCCACTGAGAGTGCTGTTTCTTGACTTCTGTGTTTATTAATATCATTTCTTATTTAAAGAACTAAAACAAGTGCAATTTTCTCACAAAGTATTATAAAAATCTGAGTGAAAGAAATTCATTTAGTACACCAGCATCACCTAGACACCAGGATGACAGTATGATATCAGCCTTGAGCATGACAAGAAATGGAAAGTATGGACCAACATCCTAACAGAAGGTAGCTGAAAACTCCTCCCCGAGATTCTGGCAGACTGAAAATTGCAAGTTAAAAAGATACTTCAACAAGTTCAAGTGAGAATCACTGAGAGAAGTTTGCCTGTTTTTTTTTTTTTTTATGAAAATCAGAGTGGCATAGCTCTTTTAATGAAGAGGGGACATACCCCATGGCTATTTTCCATTCTCGCTCCCTGGAGACCAATGCTTCAGATTCTAAAAATCATCTAATTCCAAAAGGTCCCTTTCCAATCAACAAAATCTGTTTTTACCCCCTCTTAAGTCTTTATTTAGTTTATGGAATGCAATTCTATTCTTTTTTTTTTTTTAATTTTTCGAGACAGGGTTTCTCCGTAGCTTTTGGTTCCTGTCCTGGAACTAGCTCTTGTAGACCAGGCTGGCCTCGAACTCACAGAGATCCGCCTGCCTCTGCCTCCCGAGTGCTGGGATTAAAGGCGTGCGCCACCACCGCCCGGCTTGCAATTCTATTCTTATCTACCTTTCTTGTGTTTTCTAAATAGTATGTGAGCAAAGAGACTGCTCTGAGATCATAAGTGTAACCTTGGTCATTTGGTCCTTGAGGCTTTTCCCATGGAGGTTTGTCATGAACCCTAGAGATTGACACTGTCGTCACTTTGTATAAAGAAATTGACCTGACAGCATTTTCCTCCTGTCTGAGCAGTTTATCATCTCTGGAATTCTGTCAGTCATCGGGGAGACAAAGTCAACGAAGTTTTTGGTGAGTACAAGAGCCTTAACCCTGACCCGATGAGGATGAAAGCCAGGGAGCACCCTTCAGGGCCATGCTTTTCACACAGAAGTTACAAATAAAATCTTGCTCTATTTGTGAGCTGATTCTGGGTTCTCCATATTCTTATATAGAGCACATTTTTCTTATCACAGTGACCAAAATAACAGTGTACCTTATGCCTGAGATCACTGCCAAGGAATGTCATGTAAAACTATGTTCTTATGATCCCATTGTGCAGACAACAGGCTACGATGATTAATGTTGATCATCAACTTGACCTGACAGGAAGCACCTTGGAGATTAAAAAGCATACCTCTGAGGTTGTTCTATTTCCAAAATGTGATAGGGTCATCCCTTAGGATAAAGACTCAGAAGGACCGAGATACTGAATATGTATCATTTTGTTGCTTAAATTGTTTATGTGCAGTATTTTGTCATAACAATGAAAAGTCTAACACAAAAAATTTTGAATTTTACTCTTCAGTAGTTAAGTTATGGTCCTTATTTTAAAAAGTTGTATTTGTTGTGGATATACTATATAATCTCACCACTTCAAATGCGTGAACAACCTCAGACAAAATGTTCACATGAGAATCATCTTTCATTTATATTTCCATAAGGGTAATGCTTTTGCTGGGCTTGAGTAAACATTTTTGAACCAAGAAGCAGAATAGTTGAATCATGAAAGTCTCAATAGTTATTTGTTTTGACCAAGAATTCAGCTTTATCTACTTTTAACTTATTCCTGAGGAATACTGAAGTCACTGGGAGAAGAAAGATGGATTATAGGAAGAAGCTTTTGAGATATGTAAAGATTCACCTAGCCATCAGTCAACTCACGTTCCTCAAGGAGTTGACTCAGGAAGTCATGGGACAGAATGCATGTGATGCAATCAACAGCTTAGGGACTTATTTGTCAAGATCTGACTAAACCAATCTCTCCAATACACAGAGTATTGATTACTTTTCTGTTGCCATGGGCAAATTCCAGGGGTAGAAGCAACCAAGGACATAGGTAGTCTCTAGACAAAATAAGAATGAAAGATACTTACCTATGCTCAAGAATGATCTTTTCATCCTGTGTTTGGAGCCTAAAGAAGATGGCCAACTAGAATAAACCTAGTCTGTTCTAGAACACACGACCAGCATTCTGATTGCAGCTGTTGTTAGAGGAGTCCAAGAGTTTGACTTTAGTCACTGCTTGTGTGAAGTAGCACCCAAAATGCCAAATTTTGATGGCTTATACAATTGATATAAAATATAAGTGTGCTGATATTAGGTCACACTCCAGTGTAAGACATCCGGGTACACCCTGGAAATTCTTACCTATAATTATACCCTTTAGACAGATCTTAGCTCAATTTTCACTTTCTCTATGTTGAGGAAGAAAAGAAGTCATTATTCAAAAAAGTTTATTTATTTTGCTGACACTATAAATGTAGAGATGAATCCAAAGTGAGCTTTGGAACTGAGTACTCAAGAACAATGAAAGTAAAGGAACTCTGGCACCATGGCCTCAGTTTACCAACATCTAGTTTCATCCTGCTTCTCTCTGCCCCACTGTTTCTACAAGTGACAACATCCTTTGTCACATGTCTAGATTTCTGCCTACAGCCATCCCAACGTGGCCCCAGTTGCAGCCAATCCTAAGCCTTTTCAGACTGCAAAGTCTACCTGACACTGAGAAAGGGCCCCGACAATCACCTTTCCTAGAGGTTCTGAGATCTCACAGCATCATCTGCCTGGGGATCAGGTCTTTAATATGTGGGTCTCAGGCCATATCAAATCCAAACTACAGTGCTGACAATGTTGAGGGACAGGGAACACACCTGGTATCTGCACCTCCTCCTTTGCTCCCAATGTCTTGAGAATTTTCCAGTTTTGCATTATGGTGTTCCATCAAAAGTCATGGGTGATGGGTGATTTTGCCAGGGGGATTATTTTATTTCTTTTCATTGTAATCCTATTCATCCAGACAATTACCAGTTACATTTTGGTTTGTAATTTTCTAGACATTCTGTAGTGCCAATACAAATGATAGAGGTTGTTTAAAGTGATCTGATCAAATATCATCTAGGAAATGGAGCCTAAGATAAATAAGGAAAAAAAAAAACTACGGCCTCTCCTCTTTCTAGTGATCACAACTATAAGTTAGGGAGATGGAGAAACAAATCATTAATCTTTCAGCTGCTAAGAAAGACTAATAAAGAGAATTGGCTCAACTTTGTGGGAAAGAGGTATGAATGAAGCCTGTTGCTCATTTCAGGTAGAGGGCAGCCTGATTACGAACATCCTGAGTATTTTATTTGCTTTCATGGGCATCGTTATCATCTCTGTCAGCCTGGCTGGTTTGCACCCTGCCTCAGAGCAGTGTGAGCAGAGCAAACTTCTTAGACCAACCGAGCATTATTTCTACCGCCGTCCCCTCAACAACAACGACTGCTCTAGCACCAAGAATGTTCTGACTGTGAGTATTCCTCAAGGCTCACGTAGCTCTTGGAAAAGAGTGGTCTTCCCCTAGTTTTTGAAATCCTTTCAACCTGTCTGGTTTGACATCTTAGGGAATAAAATAAACCTATAAATAACCAAAGTAATAAGCATGGAATTCAAAATCTAGAATAAGAGTTACATGGTAAAAGCAAGGAATCAAAGGAAAATTACCAAATAATATAGGTGATGAAACTGTAAATATTGTTATTAGAGTTTCTTAAGAATTGAAAAAAAGTTTCAAATTTAAAAGCATAAATTATGAGAGACCAAGAGCCTTGACCCGCAGATTGGTGAATTTAGATAGCAAAATATACCTGCAAGGCTCAGGTGGTATGGAGACACAAACGAGGAAACCTGGTACGTGTGTGTGATACAGGGGTGAAGAGGGCTGAGCAAACTTCAGCCAAGAACTGAGAGATGGAGTGTGGGAAGTGCAGGGTTATATGCCAGGGCCTCTACTCCAACCTATGATCACAGTAACCAGGGTCACGCCTGCTGCTTTCAGTACAGTTTAAAGAGACGAGATTACTAGATTTCTAGAATATAAGAAATTCAGAGAAAAGGAGAAGAGTGACGACAGAGATGTGAGGGAACTCCATTTCGCTGGAAGAAAGTAACGCAGTATAATAACAGGAATAACATGCCTGTAGTTCGAACATCCAAGGACATACATTTGACCCTCATCGCATAGAGAGAAAATAGAGTAAGATAACAATGAAGATACTGAAAAATCTTCATTTCCTTATGACAATAAAAATAAGATAGAAAAAACTGGAAAATGACCAGAGAGTCTCTGACCCTTATTGAGCTGGGTTCAGTGTATCTTCCCTAATTAAGAAACCATGAGAAGAAAAGGTATATGCAAATAAGATGCAGAACAATGGGAGTAAATTAATATCTGGAACAACTAAGCCTGACTTAGAAACCTGAAGCATTGAAGAGGAATCTGCATGGACCACAAAGTACGAGGGCATGATGGGACAGTTTTACATTGTAATACAGAGAATGGGTTGAATATATTTGCTGGAACAGTGTCTAGATAACGGAGGCATGCTCCCAACACATACCTGTGTGTGGACAAAGGAAAAGTTTACAGAATGGCATTCATCTTCCTTACAGTCAAGCAGTCTTCATTAAGAACACCTCAGACAGAAGTCATGGGCTATGTGTTATTAACCTAGGCCCTTCTTTGAATTGGTTTGTGACATTACAGACTGTAGAAACTGGACTGTTTCTCTGCCTTTTACCATCACGCAAAAGGCCAAGGAAACACACCCCGAGGAAGAAGGTTCTATCGATGCTGACTTTTACAAAGGTGTTGCACTGTCAGAACCTCACTAACCCTCACAAGTCTCTGTGGGGGAATTATGACACATGTGTAAGAAGTGAGCAGACAGAAGGCAGAGAAGCAGAGACTTACCCAACCTAGGAGAGCCAAGAGCAGGAGCTCCTGACTCTGTCCTGGCTCTCACTACTCCCCTCTGCCCCCTCGCTGAGTGAACAGTGTAGTAGGGACCCTGCCCAAGACAGGCAAGAAGCTTGAAACAGCTTTGGTTTAGTTTGGCTTCCATCCACTTCCCCTCAGGGAATGAAGGGCTCAGGCCTTGATCTAAGCCTGGGTTTGGAGGGATCCCTTTCCCTTCTTCATGGTGTCCTCTCTTCACTCTCTGACGGTGGAGATGGTTTCCTCTCTATAGTCACTTCCCACCAAGGCTTCTGCTGGTCCAGTCACCCCAACTTCTCCTCTCCTGAATTTAGGGAGTCCTTTCACTGATGCTGATCTTCAGTGTGTTGGAGCTTGGCCTGGCTATGCTGGCTGCCATGCTGTGGTGGAAAGAGGGCCACTCCGACTTCTCTCGGGTGAGTATGCTAGAGGCCTCTGGGAATCTTGTCTTTGTTCCTCTAGGATGTGCTGCCCTATGCTGCCGTGAATGACACAGGAAAACCAGTCACCATGACGTTAACGTCAGGGTGTTTGGACAGTAGGATAGGGCAGTAAATGAAGGGGTAGAAGGTGATTGAGTAGCTGACGAGGATTATCTGGTCATGAAAACAGGTGACCCTAACACATCATCTGCTTCTTTCCTTCCCGTTTGCAAACAAAGGAACTGAGGCTCTGAGAAGTTAAATGTATTTCCTGAAATTATGCTGAGTTTGCCTGTGTTCAGGATGCTGGAGCCTGGCTACCTCCCTTCTAAGTAGGGCTACTTTCTCCTACAAAGACAAGTCTCATTACAAGCCTTGACTTGGTAAAGACCAATGACACACTTGAATGAATTCAGTCAGCATCTTAGGCTCTACTTCCTTCCTTCTGATCTTAAATTTTTTCTTGCATCAAAGATGTTAAGTCAATGATGTTTAATAATTGCATATACCCCTTCTCAGCCAGCTCTGAATGCATGTCTTCAGTAATGGAGCCAATAGCTGTGCTCTGACCAAATCCTTAGTTAGAATGTTAAAATGAAGATTAGATAATATACATCAAATATGTGCATAACTTAATAATGTGCTATTCTCATCCTGGAACATCTATAAGTTCTTTGTATGAATGAAATTCTGTCATATAAATATGTGTGTGTGTGTGTGTGTGTGTCTATGTATCTACCTTCCTATGTGCATATGTATATATGCTTGTGTATATGTATATATAAATTTGTATATGTATATATAAATGCTTGTGTGTGTGTATATATATATGTGTGTGTGTATATATAATCATTTGTGTTCTGAAACTGAATATTTTCTCTATTCTAGAATGTGATTTTCCTGTCTCGTAATGCAAATAATGAATCCAGCATGGAATCAAAGTCACTTTGTAACCCTGTATATGAGAAATAATTAGTTTCTTGAGAATAAAAACAAATTTGCAAATATACAGCAGCAAGATAATGCAGAAAATCAAACTATCAGAGGCCAGCAATGCTTATGCTTCCTAAAATATATTTGCTTAAAAACTGGATATTAGTAATGTGTTGAATAGGTGTGTTCAGTGACATGCTTGATTTTCATGGCTTTGCCTTCAGCCAAAGCACAGACCTACAAATAGTGGCCTAAGAGCTTCAGATATTTCTTGGAAAATTAACAGAATGTTTTAGGAGATCTGGTGGAGCAAAGGGGCAACATTTTCTTGCCCCTTTAATTAACAAAAATAGGTACCATTTGATCCTTGTGTTCAGAATTCCTGTGCTGGCATGGGTCTTTCATCATAAACATTTTATTCATTAGTACGTAGAGTCAAGTGACCTGCAATGAAGTCTCAAGAACTGTACATGTTATTTCTTTCTAAATAAAGTATTTTTCTGCTTTTATGACTATTTTTTAAGGCCTTTTGTTGTTTTGTCTTTAAGCACAGATCAAGACCCCTGTGACAAAAACACATTATTTTTATATTCCTTTGCTGTCTGTCAATCAAAAACCGACATGGGATAGGCAACTAGAAATAAATCTCTAGTGTGTGTGTGTTGTGTGTGTGTTTTGTGTGTGTATGGGCGTGTGTGTGCATGTGTGTGTGTATTTAACTGAATGTGAAAGAACATTCAAAGTTAAGTGATTTATTTTGACGTGACAGATAACATACTTATTTCTAGGATTACCAAGGCAAGTAAGAGACATTTCTTCACTTCTTATAGGAGGCTCGACCGATGTCTGAGAAGTTAAGTGTATTGATTAGTCATGTAGAAGATCTGAGTTCCACTCCCAACACCCACATGTCAGCTCAGAAACATATGTAGCTTAAGGTTCAGGTGATTTGACATCCTCTTCTGACATTTGTGGGCACTAGACACGCATGTGGTACACAAACACACATCAACATAAAATATGCATGCAATATAAAAACTAATTAAAAGGAAATTTGTGATAAAATATGGAAAAGGAGAATGAGAATAAAATGAGGATCATATTGTCTAAGCCTTCAAGGTCTATTCGAGTCCACACTACAGATTACTTAATCTTATTTTCTGCCTAAAAGCGTTTGTAGAAGAAGACTGCCTTTCTTTGAGACATGTTCCCCTGCCCTTGCCTCCTGCCAGTCATGTGACTCATCTTGCTTCGGGAAAGGAAGGAAGGATGACCACCTAGAAATCAAAGTTGGTGTTTTCCGAATTGCATCATTACATAGCTCGATTGTCACTGTTAGCATCAAAATTTCCAAACCTCTTCTGAATAAGGAAAAATCATTACCAACTCTGCAGAAACTAAGAGGACTTAAGGTCACATAGTGAACACAGTTGTGCAAACAGTTTATACAAATAAATGAAATGAGAACAAATGGTAGTAAGATAAAAATAATGAAAGCAACCTAAGAAAAATTACCATCAAAGAAATTAAAATATGAATGCTCATTTAAGAAGTGAAGGATTGGGTAAGAGTCACCAGAGAAGCTCAGGCCCAGAGTGCTTCACAGGTGAATTAATTTCGATATTTAAGGAGAAATAAACCAATCATTTGCAAATGAATTTTTAAAAGAGAGTATAGGGTATTTCCATATTATTCTGTGGCTTTAGTATTCGGATACCAAAGGCAGAAACATTAGATGAAATGATAGATATGGAAGAATTCACTTCTAGTGCTTACATCCATTCTGTGGTCCCACTCTTGTCACAGTGTCAATCACAACCTGGGCACAGATCACACCATGTGGGACCTCCTCTCTGCCTTCTCACAGCCAGCTCACACTGGCATTGACCACATTCCTGTGGCATCAGTAAGCTTTGAGCATCACAGTCTATGTTTTGAAATTACTACTTCTTTTATAGCACTGTCAATAATTTATTAAGTTAGTGTTGGTTTAACTAACTTTTCTTGTTTATAAATAGTCTCATGTTTAAGACAAGCTGTAAAAATTTTTATACAAATTAAAATTTAAACATTTTCCTTCAAGTATTGTGTTTTGCCTTTTCTGTAAAATTAAATTTTATTCTGCTATCATATTGTCTATTCTTGTGTTCTAATTTATGTATTCGGACAGATGTGATGTGCTGAGATGTGTGTGTGTGTGTGTGTGTGTGTGTGTGTGTGTGTGTGTGTCTGTGAGGTTGCAATCATAGTTCTCTATTTGTAACACACTAATTTCTGCCTAGTTTCTTCAATGCTAATAACCTTAACTCAGCCCAAAAGCTCATCAACTAGTGAATAGTTAAGGAATTAAAGATATATATATATAATCAAGTAATATTTGGTCAGGATAAACAGTGGAATACTTTCATTTGCAGAAATAAAATGTATGGAATATGGAAGCATCAAGTCAATAAAATAAGAAAGACACAAGAACACAGTATTGTGTGTTTTCTCATATGCAGAAAAAAAAAACAAAAATACTAAGAGACCCAATGAGAAAAAGAAACCACGGGCCAGCTCAGCACCATTAGGACCAGATAGTTGGAGAGGGACACACACATGCCTGCCCAGGGCCTTTGCCCTAGGTGGGGAGAAGAAACCATGGGTCTGCTTGGCACCATTAAGACTGGGTGGTGGAGAGCCATCATGGTGAGCACATACTTGGTACT
The DNA here is from genome assembly GCF_018167655.1 of Microtus oregoni. Taxonomy (NCBI): domain Eukaryota; kingdom Metazoa; phylum Chordata; class Mammalia; order Rodentia; family Cricetidae; genus Microtus; species Microtus oregoni. The sequence continues at coordinate 46,807,006 of NW_024543071.1, forward strand.
GTATTGGAGAGAAAGAGAAACAGAATGGTTCTTGTCCTGCGGGGAGAGGCAGATCTGAAGAGGCAAAGGCAGTGAGGACTGTACTGATATTTGTTTGTGCTTTAACAAATAAAGCTTTCCTGAAGATCAGAGTGTTGAGCTAAACCACTAGAGGTAGTAGTAGTGACACACATCTTTAATCCGGGACTCAGGAGATAGAGGCAGAGGGATCTCTGTGAGTTCAAGGCCACCCTGGGCTACACAAGACTGATCCAGTCTCAAAGAGAAACAAAGCCAATTGGTGTTGGTTCACACCTGTATTCCCAGTACATGGGAGTCACATGCCTTTAATCCCAGCAGTAAGTAGGTGGAGACAGGAAGAGGCATGACTAGGCAGATAGAGGAATATAAGGTGAGAGGAGACAGGAGCTAAGTGCAGTCTGGAGATGCAGTCTGAAGAGAAAGACTGTGGACAGGATCGTCCTTTTGGTCTGAGGACTCAGTAGAGGTAAAAAGTCTCTCTAGTGGCTGGCTACACTGCTTCTCTGATCTCCCAATTGCCACCCACCAATATCTGACTCCAGATTCTTATTGAGAACAATTAGAATTCATGCAATAGCGGAATGGATTGATGGAGCATGCCTGCTTGCCACACAGGGCCATGGTAACTTTTAGTACTGGGCTGCCGCCAAGGGCCATGCCTGAGTCTGTGGATGGATCACAGCCAGGGACTGTGTTGAGGTCCATGGCTCCTGTTACCATCAAAGGCCCTATTTCTGCCCAGGGTCTGTTTTTGTTTTTTGTTTTTTTTTTTTTTTTGGTTTTGGTTTTGGTTTTTGGTTTTTCGAGACAGGGTTTCTCTGTGGTTTTGGAGCCTGTCCTTGAACTGGCTCTTGTAGACCAGGCTGGTCTCGAACTCACAGAGATCCGCCTGCCTCTGCCTCCTGAGTGCTGGGAAATTTGTGGGATTAGGGTGCATGATGTGAAATTCCCAAAGAATAAGTAAAATAATTATGTTTCAAAAAGGACCCAAAGATATGAAATGGGGTGAAACAATTAGAGACTGGGAATGGGGAGGCTTGGGGAAAGAGAAATGAGGACAGAAGGGTGGATCGATAGTGTCCTGCTTATGTTTCTGTTGCTGTGCTATCATTACCGGAAGCATCTCGAGGAGCAAAGCGTTTATTTTAACGTGCAATTGCGGTCCATCCTCAAGTTAAGTCAAGGTGGGAAAATAAAACAGAAACTGAAGCAGAGGCCATGGAGGAAGGCAGCTTGCAGGCTTGTTCCCCATGACTTGCTCAACCTGCTTTCTTATTCTATCCAGGCCTACCTGTCCAAGGGTGGCACTGCCCACGGTGAGATAGGCCCTTCTACATCACCTGTTGATCAAGAGCATGCTCCACAGGCTTGCCCACGGTCCAAACTAATAGGGACATTTTCTCAGTTGAGGTTTCTCTTACCAGATAACTCTAGCTCGAGTTAACAACAACAGGGCAGTCCTAGACAACATACAGTGTCTGGATATGTCCACAGTCTTTCTCCTCAGACTGTAACTCAGACTTTTTGAGTCTGTAGCAGAAAGGACAGTACCCATTGCTTTCTAAAATCATGCAAAGGTAAGAAGAAACCATACCGCATCTTAGCTTCTTCTTTTGTTTCTGAGAAGGAGCCCAGTTGGGAAGACTGAGTGTGCCTGGGCTATGGGAAGGTCGGTGTACATAAAACGCAAGGAAAGGAAAGAGTGGGAAACACCAGACCTAGAGTCTTGCTGTGAGTTGGCAATTAGCATTTTTCTTTTTAATCTGAGAGGAAATCACGCAGTTTTATTAGGTTGAGGATCATTGCTTTAGCATCATTACACTGTTCATATTGCCAAGGTCACACATATAATCACTCATGATTAATTTGAGCTGATTTATTGGAAGAGCAAGGGAATTAGACACTAAGGAGTACTACAGCACACCTTAGTTAACACAGGCAGAAATTAGATATGATTTTACCTAATCTCAGAAACCTTGATTTCCTTGTGACTTGATATTAGCATTGATGGTAAAAGAGATTTGAAAGTAGTTTGCATGCACAAATGCTTTATTCTGGTAACAAAAGTAGAAGCTGGACATGCAAGGACTACACAGACAAATACTACTGACTGTGAACTTCCCAAGGTGTGAGAAGGATTTCCAACTAGCCCAACCAGTGATTGGGTCTTGACCTCGAAGCAGCAGAAGAAGCTGCCGATCTTTCTGAAGGGGTAAACCCAGGTCCTGGGGGTGGGAGGGAAGTGAGCATGAGACTGGGGAAAGACTGCTTTCTTGTTTCTATACTATCTGGTCCCACAGTCATTCAGTCCCAAAGAACCACAAAGAGGCTTATAACACCAATAAACTCTTTAGCCTCATTAACTAGCTCTTACAACTTAAATTAACCCATAATTCTTGTCTATGCTAGTCACGTGGTTTGTCAACCTTTTTCAGTGAGGCCTTCTCATCTTGTTTCTTCTGTGTCTGACTCTTTCTGCCTTTCCTCTTCCCAAAATTCTCCTGGTCTGGTCGCCCTGCCTATACTTCCTGCCTGGCTACTGGCCAATCAATGCTTTATTAAACCAATAAGAGTAACACACTTTTATAGTGTACAAAAGCATTATCCCACAGCACTTCCTGACCGAACTATGGTTGCAGGTAATTTTGGTTCTCTACATCACTGATTTGTCCTATACTGACCTAATAAGCCCTTATCATATGGTTGGCTGTGTCTCAGCCTTGAAAGGTGTCTGCAGTCATAGTGAAGAAACTGATTGAAAAAGGGTGATATCCCATAAATTGGTGCAAAAATACTTGAGAGGGTCCTGATGAAATGATGTGACTCACTTAGGACATTGAACTCTCAGATTCTGATGCATCTATTCTGCCTGAGGATCTGCCTTTTCACCATTAGTGGCAGATACATTCCCAGCCTGACTGGAGTTCTACTGTGCCCTCTACCCCTGTTTTAATATTGGAGAAGGGAGCCTGCTTGTTGGTTCCCACTTGCCCAGCTAGCTTAGCCCGGAAATAATCACACAGAAACTGTATTAATAAATCACTGCTTGGTTCATTAGCTCAAGCTTCTTATTAGCTAACTCTTACATATTAATTTAACCCATCTCCATTAATCTGTGTATTGCCAATTGACAGTGGTTTACTGGCAAAGTTTCAGTATGTCTGACTCTGGCGGAGGCTCCATGGCATTTCTCTGACTCCACCCTTCTTTCTCCCAGCATACAGCCTAGCTTTCTCTGCCTAGTTCTGTTCTTCCCTGCCATAGGCTCAAAGCAGTTCTTTATTAATTAACCAATAAAAGCAAAACATAGACAGAAGGACCTCCCACACCAGTTAAAGAATTAGACAACCATTGTTTGCAGAAGTAACAGTAAATGTTCCTGAAGGAGATCTAAGCAAGACAATGCTGATCATCCACAACCTGGCTTTGTTTCTAGAGTCGTGAGTGTGTCTGTAAATGAACCCGGTGGTTATTTCCTCAGCTGCTATGCATAATTGGAATATATAGTCTAAGGAGTTGGTAGGATCTCTACATTTGTTCCCCGACTTGTGGAGTGAGGTATATCGTGGTTAGAGGGCCAGTAGAAGCTATTATATGTGTGTTTCCTTGGGAAACTCGTGAGCTGATGTCAGTAATCATATCCTTGGAATAGTTACGGAAAGAGCATACTAATAATGTGAAAGATGTGGGGTGATTGTTTCAACCACACCTCTTTGTCTTTCCTGTTTGACTTGTGCAGAGGACAGACAGACCTTAGAGCATGACAGTTAGGTCTCATTCCGTGGTGGGTGGGTTAAATTGCGGCTTCTTTTGTACAGTGTGATTTCTTTTGTATTTTCTTCCAGATTATTTATCTCCTGGTACTGCATGTAGCAACTGATAAGGTAAGTGTGTTTTTCTCCGTATCTGTCTGTGAGGTCCATCAGAACCAATTTGTTTTCAGATGGCAAACCCAGCAGTATGACTTCACTGCCCAGTCTGTAAAGCATGGTAGTTGTCCCCAAGCCTATTTCTCTTTGCACTTTGTGTTTTCTTAGATATGGACACTTCTGCCCTTTTGACACTAGGCGTCAGTCTATATTAAGGTTTGCATTAAGCCGGGCGGTGGTGGCGCACGCCTTTAATCCCAGCACTCGGGAGGCAGAGGCAGGCGGATCTCTGTGAGTTCGAGACCAGCCTGGTCTACAAGAGCTAGTTCCAGGAGAGGCTCCAAAACCACAGAGAAACCCTGTCTCGAAAAACAAAAAAACAAAAAAAACAAAAAAAAAGGTTTGCATTGATTTTACTGCATTCTTAGCGTCATCTGAAATAACAGCTTAGCTTAGTAAGTGAGGTGTTGCAGACTTCTAGTGAATGCACACCTCATACATTCAAGTGCTTGTCAAGCTTGACTTGTTCAGTCATTTTTAGGGACCTTGGTAAAATTCCAAATGGGCTCCATGTGTGTGTGTGCACGTACACACACCTACACACACATCTACACACACACACACACACACACACAAAATATAGTCAAACACTTTAGTTATATATGTTCTCTGCTCAAAAAATAATTTTTTTGGCACATTTCTAAGAAGAATTTTAAAAAGAAAGAAAGAAAGAAAGAAAAAAGAAGCTACTGTTTTTTTCCTTGTACTGGAGGGATTTTTATATGATTTCTCAGATTCCTAGTATTGCATTCATTTGTGTACCTGAGTTGAAGTCTCATAGTTTTAAAAGAAACCCCCAGGAAATGAGTATATATTTTACAGATATTTTATAGATGTATTATATATATATATATACAGATATTTACTAATGTGTAAACTTTTTAAATACATAAATTAGACACAAGTATAGACAATATGACAGCAGAATAAAATTTAATTTTACAGAAAAGGCAAAGCACAATACTTGAAGGAAAATGTTTAAATTTTAATTTGTATAAATTAAATCTTTACAGCTTGGCTTAAACATGAGACTATGAACAAGAAAAGTTAGTTAAACCAACACTAACTTAATAAATTATTGACAGTGCTATAAAAGAAGTAGTAATTTCAAAACATAGACTGTGATGCTCAAAGCTTACTGATGCCACAGGAATGTGGTCAATGCCAGTGTGAGCTGGCTGTGAGAAGGCAGAGAGGAGGTCCCACATGGTGTGATCTGTGCCCAGGTTGTGATTGACACTGTGACAAGAGTGGGACCACAGAATGGATGTAAGCACTAGAAGTGAATTCTTCCATATCTATCATTTCATCTAATGTTTCTGCCTTTGGTATCCGAATACTAAAGCCACAGAATAATATGGAAATACCCTATACTCTCTTTTAAAAATTCATTTGCAAATGATTGGTTTATTTCTCCTTAAATATCGAAATTAATTCACCTGTGAAGCACTCTGGGCCTGAGCTTCTCTGGTAACTCTTACCTAATCCTTCACTTCTTAAATGAGCATTCATATTTTAATTTCTTTGATGGTAATTTTTCTTAGGTTGCTTTCATTATTTTTATCTTACTACCATTTGTTCTCATTTCATTTATTTGTATAAACTGTTTGCACAACTGTGTTCACTATGTGACCTTATGTCCTCTTAGTTTCTGCAGAGTTGGTAATGATTTTTCCTTGTTCAGAAGAGGTTTGGAAATTTTGATGCTAACAGTGACAACTGAGCTATGTAATGATGCAATGCGGAAAACACCAACTTTGATTTCTAGGTGGTCATCCTTCCTTCCTTTCTTGAAGCAAGATGAGTCACATGACTGCGAGAGGCCAGGGCTGGGGGACATGTCTCAAAGAAAGGCAGTCTTCTTCTACAAATGCTTTTAGGGAGAAAGTAAGATTAAGTAATCTTTAGTGTGGACTCAAATAGACCTTAATGGCTTATACAATATGATCCTCATTTTATTCTCATTCTTCACTTTTTGTATTTTACTACAAACTTCTTTTTTAATAAGTTTTTATATTGCATGCATATTTTACATGGATGTATGTTTGTGTACCATATGCATGTCTAGTGCCCACAAATATCAGAAGAGGGTGTCAAATCTCCTGAACCTTAAGCTACATATGCTTCTGAGCTGACACGTGGGTGTTGGGAGTGGAACTCAGGTCTTCTACATGACAAATCAATACACTTAACCTCTCAGGCATCTGTCAAGTCTCCTATAAGAAGTGAAGAAATGTCTCTTACTTGCCTCGGTAATCCTAGAAATAAGTATTTATCTGTCACCCCAAAATAAATTGCTGAACTTGAATATTCATTCACATTCAGTTAAATACACACACACACACACACTCACACACACACTCACACACACACACATACACACACACACACACACACACACACACACACACCAGAGGTTTATTTCTAGTTGCCTTTCCCATGCCTTTTTTTTTTATTGAAAGGTAACAAAGGAATATCAAAATAATGTGTTTATGTATCACAGGGGTCTTAATCTGTGCTAAAAGAAAAAAAACCCTTACAAATAGATCACAAAATCAGAAAAATGTTTTATTTAGAAAGAAATAACATGTACAGTTCTTGAGACTTCATTGCAGGTCACTTGATTCTACGTACTAATGAATAAAATTTTTATGATGAAAGACCCATGCCAGCACAGGAATTTTCAACGCAAAGATCATATGGTAGCTATTGTAGTTAATTGAAGGGAACAAGAAAATGTTGCCCCTTTGCTACGCCAGATCTCCTGAAACATTCTGTTAATTTTCCAAGAAATATCTGGGGCTCTTTCGCCACTTTTTGTAGGTCTGAGCTTTGGCTGAAGCCAAAGCCATGAAAATCAAGCGTGTCACTGAACACACCTATTCAACACATTATTGATAATCAATTTTTAAGCAACTATATATAGGAAGCTTAAGCATTGCTGCCCTGTGATGGTTTGATTTTCTGCATTATCTTGAAGATCAACTCTCTGCTGTGTGTTTCCAACGTTGTTTTTATTCTTAAGAAACTAATCTTTTCTTTGATTCCATACTGGATTCATTATTTGCATTACGAGACAGGAAAATCACATTCTAGAATAAAGAAAACATTCAGTTTCAGACTACAAATGAATATATATGATATACACACACAAGATTTATATACATATGCACATAGGAAGTTAGATACATAGATACATTTACATATAAAACAATTTTATAGATACATAGAACTTATAGCTGTTCCAAGATGAGAATAGCACATTATTAAGTTATGCACATATTTGATGTATATTATCTAATCTTCATTTTAACGTTCTAACTAAGGATTTGGTCAGAGCACAGCTATTGGCTCCATTACTAAAGACATGCATTCAGAGCTGGCTGAGAAGAGGTATATGCAATTATTAAACATCATTGGCTTAACATCTTTGATGCAAGAAAAAATTTAAGATCAGAAGGAAGGAAGTAGAGCCTAAGATGCTGACTGAATCCATTCAAGTGTGTCATTGGTCTTTACCAAGTCAAGGCTTGTAATGAGACTTGTCTTTGTAGGAGAAAGTAGCCCTACTTAGAAGGGAGGTAGCCAGGCTCCAGCATCCTGAACACAGGCAAACTCAGCATAATTTCAGGAAATACATTTAACTTCTCAGAGCCTCAGTTCCTTTGTTTGCAAACGGGAAGGAAAGAAGCAGATGATGTGTTAGGGTCACCTGTTTTCATGACCAGATAATCCTCGTCAGCTACTCAATCACCTTCTACCCCTTCATTTACTGCCCTATCTTACTGTCCAAACGCCCTGACGTTAACGTCATGGTGACTGGTTTTCCTGTGTCATTCACGGCAGCATAGGGCAGCACATCCTAGAGGAACAAAGACAAGATTCCCAGAGGCCTCTAGCATACTCACCCGAGAGAAGTTGGAGTGGCCCTCTTTCCACCACAGCATGGCAGCCAGCATAGCCAGGCCAAGCTCCAACACACTGAAGATCAGCATCAGTGAAAGGACTCCCTAAATTCAGGAGAGGAGAAGTTGGGGTGACTGGACCAGCAGAAGCCTTGGTGGGAAGTGACTATAGAGAGGAAACCATCTCCATCGTCAGAGAGTGAAGAGAGGACACCATGAAGAAGGGAAAGGGATCCCTCCAAACCCAGGCTTAGATCAAGGCCTGAACCCTTCATTCCCTGAGGGGAGGTGGATGGAAGCCAAACTAAACCAAAGCTGTTTCATGCCACTGCTTCTTGTCTGTCTTGGGCAGGATCCCTATTACACTGTTCACTCAGCGAGGGGGTAGAGGGGAGTAGTGAGAGCCAGGACAGAGTCAGGGGCTCCTGCTCTTGGCTCTCCTAGGTTGGGTAAGTCTCTGCTTCTCTGCCTTCTGTCTGCTCACTTCTTACACGTGTGTCATAATTCGTCCACAGAGACTTGTGAGGGTTAGTGAGGTTCTGACAGTGCAACACCTTTGTAAAAGTCAGCATCGATAGAACCTTCTTCCTCGGGGTGTGTTTCCTTGGCCTTTTGCGTGATGATAAAAGGCAGAGAAACAGTCCAGTTTCTACAGTCTGTAACATCACAAACCAATTCGAAGAATGGCCTAGGTTAATAACACACAGCCCATGACTTTTGTCCTAAGGTTCATGAAGGCTGCTTGATAGGAAAAAATGCCATGCTGTAAACTTTTTCATTGTTCATACACAGGTCAAGATGTGTTAGAGCATGCCTCCACTATCTTGACTCTGTCCCAGAAAATATATTCAACCATCTCTTTGTTTATTTATACATTTATTTTATTCAGCCCTGACCTTTCCCCTAAGGTCTCAAACCAGATAGGGTGAGAGGATTTCAAAAACTAGGGGAAGACCACTCTTTTCCAAAAGCTAAATGAGCCTTGAGGAATACTCACAGTCAGAACATTCTTGATGCTAGAGCAGTCATTGCTGTCAAGGGGATGGTGGTAGTGATACTGCTTGGTTGGTCTAAGAAGTTTGCTCTGCTCACACTGCTCTGAGGCAGGATGCAAACCAGCCAGGCTGACAGAGATGATAACGATGCCCATGAAAGCAAATAAAATACTCAGGATGTTCGTAATCAGGCTGCCCTCTACCTGAAATGAGCAACAGGATTCGTTTATACCTCTTTCCCACAAAGTTGCACCTGTTCTCTTAATTTGTCTTCCTTAGCCCTGAAGGATTAATAATTTGTTTTCCATCTCCCTAACTCATAGTTGTTTTCACTAGAAAGAGGAGAGGCCCTAGTTTTCCTTCCTTAGTTTTCCTAGGCTCCATTTCTTAGCTGATATTTGATCAAACCACTTTAACCAGCCTCTATCATGTGTAGTGCCCCCGCCAATACATAAAACACAAAATGTAAGTGGTAATTGTGTGGATGAATAGGATTACAATGAAAAGAAATAAAATATTTCCCTGGCAAAATCACCCATCACCCATGACTTTTAATGGAACCCCATAATGCAGAACTGGAAAATTCTCAAGACAGTGGGAGCAAAGAAGGAGGTGCGGATACCAGGTGTGTTCCCTGTCCCTCAACATTGTCAGCACTATAGTTTGGATTTGATGTGGCCTGAGACCCACATATTAAAGACCTGATCCCCAGGCAGATGATGCTGTGAGATCTCAGAACCTCTAGGAAAGGTGATTGTCGGGGCCCTTTCTCAGTGTCAGGTAGACTTTGCAGTCTGAAAAGGCTTAGGATTGGCTGTAACTGGGGCCACGTTGGGATGGCTGTAGGCAGAAATCTAGACATGTGACAAAGGATGTTGTCACTTGTAGAAACAGTGGGGCAGAGAGAAGCAGGATGAAACTAGATGTTGGTAAACTGAGGCCATGGTGCCAGAGTTCCTTTACTTTCATTGTTCTTGAGTACTCAGTTCCAAAGCTCACTTTGGATTCATCTCTACATTTATAGTGTCAGCAAAATAAATAAACTTTTCTGAATAATGACTTCTTTTCTTCCTCAACATAGAGAAAGTGAAAATTGAGCTAAGATCTATCTAAAGGGTATAATTATAGATAAGAATTTCCAGGGTGTACCTGGATGTCTTACACTGGAGTGTGACTTAATATCAGCACACATATTTTAGGCCAATAATATAAACCATTCAGAATTTGGCATTTTGGGTGCTACTTCACACAAGCAGTGACTAAAGTCTAATTCTTGGAATCCTCTAACAACAGCTGCAATCAGAATGCTGGTCGTGTGTTCTAGAACAGACTAGGTTTATTCTAGTTGGCCATCTTCTTTGGGCTCCAAACATAGGATGACAAGATCATTCTTGAGCATAGGTAAGTATCTTTCATTCTTATTTTGTCTAGAGACTACCTATGTCCTCGGTTGCTTCTACCCCTGAAATTTGTCCATGGCAACAGAAAAGTAATCAATACTCTGTGTATTGGAGAGATTGGTTTAGTCAGATCTTGACAAATAAGTCCCTAAGCTGTTGATTGCATCACATGCATTCTGTCCCATGACTTCCCAAGTCAACTCCTTGACGAACGTGAGTTGACTGATGGCTAAGTGAATCTTCACATATCTCAAAAGTTTCTTCCTATAGTCCATCTTTCTTCTCCCAGTGACTTCAGTATTCCTCAGGAATAAGATAAAAGTAGGTAAAGCTGAATTCTTAGCCAAAACAAATAACTATTGAAATTTCATGATTCAACTATTCTGCTTCTCGGTTCAAAAATGTTTACTCAAGCCCAGCAAAAGCATTGCCTTTATGGAGATCTAGATAAAAGATGATTCTCATGTGAACATTTTGTCTGAGGTTGTTCATGCATTTGAAGTGGTGAGATTATATAGTATACCCACAACAAATACAACTTTTAAAAATAAGGATTATAACTTAACTACCGAAGAAAAAAAATTAAAAGTTTTTTTGTTAGACTTTTCATTGTTATGACAAAATACTCCACATAAACCACTTAAGCAACAAAATGTATTTCACGGATTCAGTGCCTCGGCCCCAGAGAGTGGGCTGGCATGGCAGAACAGAGCAGCTCACAGCACGGTGGTCCTGGAGGTCATGGAACCAGAATGAGATGACATCTGTGCTAAGCACATTTTACCTTCTCCCGTCTATTCCACCTGAGTCTTTATCCTAAGTGATGACCCTATCACATTTTGGAAAAGAACAACCTCAGATATGCATTTTAATCTCCAAGCTGCTTCCTGTCAGGTCAAGTTGATGATCAAGATTAATCATTGTAGCCTGTTGCCTACTCAATGGGATCATAAGAACATAGTTTTACATACCTTCGTTGGCGGTGGTCTCAGACATAAGACACACTGTAATTTTGGTCACAGTGATAGAAAGAATGTGCTCTATACAGGGATATGGAGAACCCAGAATCAGCCCACAAATAGAGCAAGATTTTATTTGTAACTTCAGTGTGAAAAGCAGGGCCCTGAAGGGTGCTCCCCAGGTTCGTCCTCATCAGGTCAGGGTTAAGGCTCTTGTACTCACCAAAAACTTCGTTGACTTTGTCTCCCCGATGACTGACAGAATTCCAGAGATGATAAACTGCTCAGACAAGAGAAAAATGCTGTCAGGTCAATTTCTATGTACGAAGTGATGACAGTGTCACTCTCTGGGGTTCATGACAAACCTCCATGGGAAAAGCCTCAAGGACCAAATGACCAAGGTTACACTTATGATCTCAGAGCAGTCTCTTTGCTCACATACTATTTAGAAAACACAAGAAAGGTAGATAAGAATAGAATTGCATTCCATAAACTAAATAAAGACTTAAGAGGGGGTAAAAACATATTTCGTTGATTGGAAAGGGACATTTTGGAATTCGATGATTTTTAGATCCTGAAGCATTGGTCTCCAGGGAGAGACTGGACAATAGCCATGGGGTTTGTCCCCTCTTGCGTTTGCTGTGCCACTCTGGTTTTCTTATTTAAACCATGCAATCTTCTCTCAGCGACTCTCACTTGAACATATTAAAGTAGCTTTTTAACGTGCAATTTTCAGTCTGCCAGAATCTCGGGGAGGAGTTTTCAGCTACCTTCTGTTAGGATGTTGGCCCATACTTTCCATTTCTTGTCATGCTCATGCCTGACATCATACCATCATCCTGGTGTCTAGGTGATGCTGGTGTACTAAATGAATTTCTTTTTCTCAGATTTTTTTTTGTTTTGTTTTTCGAGACAGGGTTTCTCTGTAGTTTTGGAGCCTGTCCTGGAACTAGCTCATGTAGACCAGGCTGGTCTCAAACTCACTGAGATCTGCCTGCCTCTGCCTCCCAAGTGCTGGGATTAAAGGCGTGTGCCACCACTGCCCGGCTCTCTCAGATTTTTGTAATACTTTGAGAGAAAATTGCACTACTTTTAGTTCTTTAAATAAGGGATAATATTAACAAACACAGAAGACAAGATATAGCACTCTCAGTGGCTGGTCCTACAGACTAAGGTAGATGAGAACAAAGAAAGCATAAAGTTGGATGGTGAGAAGCGCTTACCATGGTTCATAAAATCAAAATTACTTTCTCTCATCCAATAAATCAAAGAAATTCAAGAAGCAAACATGTTTTAGAAATTTAAGAAAGGTAGAGATTTTGTAATTTCTGTTCTCGAAAGTTAAGTAGCCTATTCACATAAATAAATGCCGAGTCTTCATCTCTGTGCTCCTAGGGCCTGTGCATCCCATGCATGCAGTTGACTGCCGAGAAAAGCACTAAGAGTCTCTTCTAATGCAAGGGATGCTTAGTGATATGTAAAGAACACATTATGGAAAGAAGAGAAAAATAAAGACACAGCCCTGGCCTAGAAATCACCACATCAGCCCCTGGTAAGGGGTTAAGTCAGCCATGAAGTGATGTAAATAGTACGGACCTTCAAGGACCCTGAGAGTCTGGCAAGACACTGCTGTCACATGAACCATTTGGTGCTCAGTGAAAGATTAAGAAAATATTTGACAAATTGAAACTTAGGATTTTTCATAAAAAAAATCCTGACAAGCCTTATTGAGAAACCATCAAAGTTACCAAGGACAAGAAAGGTCTGGGACAATCCAAATGAGGAAGTCAGGTGGAGGCTCTGGAGGCAAAACAGCTGGCGGAATGCAGGGTCTTTGAATGAAACCAGGGACAAAGGACACTCGTGAAAAACTGGTGAAATCAGACAGTGTCTTGGCGTGAGATGGCTAAAGCAGAAATCATTGGAACAAAATGAGGAAAAGGTGGAGCTGTGGAGGCATCAGAAAATAAAATGAGGAAAGGAAGGATTGTTACTGAGCTGTAGTAGGCAGACAGGAAGTCACAGTGACAGGAAACCTCACCTGTGCACAGACTCCTCTACCTATCTAGAGTGGAGCTGTGCTCTGAGAGAAGGACCTTCATGTCCTCCTGACCCCAGACATGGAGCAGCTTCTGAGAAATTTCCAGTCTATCACCCTTAGTGCCTTCAACAAGCCAGAGCCTAAGAGTGGAAGCCTTGCTGCCTGCATCCTCTGTTCTTGTGCCCACAGAACTCTACTTACACACGCAGCTCCTACAAATGGGTAGGCAGAATTTAACAGGACAGAAATCACTGCGGTAAAGTGTGCGGTGTGTGGAGCAGATGCCAAGATGATGCCCAGACTCAGCACCATCACACCACACATGATCTGGATCGCCTGTTGAAAGAAAAGAGATGGAAGATTAAAACCAGCAATGACAAGTGGGACCTCTCCACTCCTCCCATGGTGCTCATGAATTGTCACCTTCTGTACTGTCACTGTAAGCACACAGACACTGTAATAGCTGAGAGGTGAGGAAAGTTCCTTCTGGAGGAGATGTGGCCCTGCCACAGCCTCAGGCCATCTTCAACTACTTTTGTTCATGAACCCCTTTCATGTTCAAGAAATTTCCCAGCATCTCCTGGCTGGTGCTAAGTTGTAAGCCCTTAGTTAACAAGTCTCCTGCTCCTTCTTGTGGGAAGAAGAGTAATCTGAAATTCCTTCCACTCTGAGCACATTCTAAGGGAAACCTCTGGGTGCCACATCTCCCAGAACCCACAGAACACCACACTGAGCTAGCCTCTCTGCCCAGCTCCACAGCCGCTTCCGCCCAGGTGTCCCTTCTAGGGATCCCTAGCCTCTGTAGGAGAAGGACACTTTTGTCTTCCTGATCTCCTTCACCTCACAGACTCACGGTTCTTTTAAATTTGGTCAAGCAATCTTAAAACTTTTGTTGTATGTACTTCAAAGGAATCCAGATGATGGTATGCCCAAGGCAAGGACAACGGTTTCTTTAAGTTCTAAAACTGGGTAACTCAGAGGCCCATGCAGATAGTGTTAAAACAGACAACACTGAGAAACAGCCTTATCTTTCCTCACAGCACAAATATATGTTCTTTCTCATACTCTCCCTTTACCCTTGAAGAGTGCCTTTAGTAAATCTGGGATGAGCACATAGAGGAAATCCAGAGGTCTTTTTATGCTGCCTCCTCTCCCTAAAGGGGAGAAAAGTATTTCATACTCAGTGATTATCCAAGGATGTATCTATAATATTTTAATAAATAAAATACTACCAAGTACTCTCTAAAAATAAAAAAATAAATTAAACAACAAAATCTCAATAACTCATATTTGCAATAAGGGGAAATACTTGTTCATTTGTGGAAAGTCTTAGAGATATATACATCTTGCCAAGGGTTTTCTACTGGTCTACAGACTACTCTGTGATCACTTTGTCAAAATGAAGGCTTTCCATTCCCCGAATCTATTTCTAGTCCTCAGACACGGTGTTTCCTGCTCTGCCCTCCACCCACTCCAAGTGTTCTGAGTTGGATTTACCACAATCACTTTGATCTCTGCCTTTAGATATTTCTTCAGGTTGTCTTGCATCTGGTGGGTTGGCTGGGGTTTGTCTGTTTGGGGAAAGTTAACTCCATTTGGTGAAATCACTGTGACAGTCTCATTGGTCACTACTTGTGGGATCATGATGGAGCTTCCAGGGCTGGAAGAGAAAATGCACTTTGCTCTTAAAAAGAATTTTGTTCATTGTACTATTTTGTTGTCATTGTTGATTTGTTTGTTTGTTTGATTGGTTTTGTTTTAGTTGTTTGTTTGTATTTGTCTATTTGCTTGAGAGATAGAGATAGATAGATAGATAGATAGATAGATACATAGATAGAGAGAGGGAGAGAAGGTATAAAGTTAAATGGGAGGGGAGGATTAGACTATATTTTATACATTTTCAATTAAAAACTAAATACTTTACTGTGAATACAATAAAATCCAAACAAACAAACAAACAAAACAATCTATGCTCCCAGGGTCTGCTGCCACCTCGAGACTGTGAACCTTCCTGTATTCTTGGCCTGTCTTCTGCCAGACAAAACTGGTGGTTCCAAGAAATAAAAGACAAAACACATCAATTCCTAAGGTCTTTCCCCATGATGTTAGGCCCACCCACAAGATTTTGATAATAAACACATCATACGGAGAGACAGCATGAATCCTCAGGAGTTCCTGGGTCCACACCTAAAATTCACACAACATTTGTAAAATGGAGCTCCAGCTCTTCCCTCAGTTCTGCCTAGTTTAAGTGAATTTTCTTTATCTGCTGACTTTCATCCTCAGGTTTCTCTCTGGTCATGAGATATTAAAATTCAGCCTTCATAAAGTTTTCCAATTCTTGCTACATACCACTCAAAATACTTAATCCCATTTGTTGGTTTTGTGAGTCTAATAGTACCACGTTTAGAATTAGCCTTTTATATTTTGTCATATTTTAGTAGAAGTGATCGTGTAGTGTTTTTAATCCTTGAAAATAATCCTTTCTGCTAATTAATAAAATCATAATCAGAAAGAAAATCCAGAGTCCAAAGTTAGATGTACATGTGGAAGTAATCCACGCTTTGTTCAGTGGCATAAAATCAATGTTAAATAATATTTAAAGTACTTATTGTTAATCAGTTGCCTATACAAAGTTGGGTGCTGTACCCTAGCTCTCTCTGGCTCTCCCTGTTTCTCCCTCTGCCAGTGGTAGCCTGTGTCTGAGTCTCTTCAGCATGGAGAAGCAGCTGAATGTAGCAGTATGAGAAGTCCTGAAGACGTGCCCTGAGGTTCAAGTTCAGACCCACGTCCTTGTCAGTTGGAAGGACCAAGTTGTCTGTGGAATTGTTTTTTTGAGCTCAGGTTGACGTTGTACAATACTTTGATCACACTCTGACACTCCCAATTCTGCCCAATAAAGTTATGCCTTGAATCTGTGAGCAGTCAATGACTAGTCGGCTGGAATTGGCCATAGAGAAGCCAGCAACTTGGATAGAGAAGACACACAGGAAGGAAATGGTGTGAACTTGGTTCTGCCAGTAGGGAAGAGAGTGGTCTCTTGCAATATTTCTAACCAAAAAGAAAGGTCAGCTAGCTGCTACTCAGTCTCTGTGTGCTAGCTGGTTTTCACCCCAGTCTCTGACTTCTGAGTCTCATTGGTTAACAGAATGATAGAGATACTTAATTCAATTCTATGTGGAAGTGGCAGAGCCTGTCTGTGGAACCAGAAGCCCTGCCAGGTCATGGCCTGAGTGTCCAGCAGGGTGCTGACTGAGGGCCTGTGGGGTGGCAGATGATAATTTAAATATCAATAGATTAATGAGTAGCAGCTAAGCCAAGAGGAAAACATCAGCTTGGCTCTCTTTTCCCTATGCTGTTCTCAGCCCTTAGGCTGCCCAGTTAGTGAATGGCCTGAGAGCCTTTGCAGGTGCAAGAGTTCTGCTCCCAATAGTCACATGGCCATAGGTTGGTGACCACCAAGATCATGCAGCTAGAAAGAACAGGGACAGAGGTAAGCCAGATGCCCCTTCCCTTCTCCCATTTAGTTCGCAGTGCCCCAGTGTCTCCAGTGCTTTTTTGAGCATTAGCAGTTCCCCTTATCAAAGTCCCAGAAAGAGAGTACTGCACAGGCCGAGTCTCTTCAGGATTGCCTACCTGTGCGTGTGTCTCCCAGTCCTCCCAAGTTGGGCCCTCAGGATCCGAAGAGCTTTTAATGCTGGGTTCTCTCGGTCTGAATCTTGGTTCCTGTTGGTGAAGTTCTGACTGTCCCCAGCCCTTCTTCCTCTTTCAGTGTCCTCCACCACGCAGGATGGAATGCATACACACTGTGACCATGTCAATGCAGCCGTACTTTCTATTTCAGTAACTTTGAGAAACTCAGAAAAATCATGACTAGAACCAGTGCTGGGAGCCTGTGGGGTGTGATCACCAACACCCACCAGCTCCAAGTAATGTCCAAGTCCATGTTCTGGATCCTTACATGTCGAAGTGTTAGACAGAGAACAGCAACAAGCTGGGGAAGCCATGAAGATGAGAGAAAGTGACTTTGCAAGGCCTGTCTTGTTTTTAAGTAGTATTTAATGAACTGTCTTGATTGCTAATAATATTCCCAGTCATAGAAATATTGATGCTATAACATTTCACCATATTTAAAAAGTATAATGATAGTAGTAATCTTAACCTTAGGTTTTGAGGGACTATTTAATAATATTTGATCAATTGTAATAATTGAACATATTATAATACTTATGGTATTTTTTTATTTATACTTTTTAAAAACTAATTTAGGAGCCTCTGAAACGGCTGTAAGCAGCCGTTCATACCCACTGATTCATTGCTACAACTTTAGAACTCTTCTTAATGTTCTCCTTCTAACCTACGTCCAGACCCCTGTGCTTCTCAACAACAGAGGTGCCCTGAGAATGCCTGGACACTACTCGGAAAGTAACCTACAGCAGAGGAAGAAGTGGAGAAGTTTCAACACACCATGAATGACTTTGACAGTTGCTCACTCAGGATGCTGTCATGAAGTCAGATGTCCTTGTGGCTTTCAAGCACAGTTCAGAAGCTGACTTTGATGATCATTAATAGCACAGGGGAACCAGAACCAGATGCAGCAACTGCCAGCCACACTCTGGAAACTTCCTTCTTCCTTTGCTTGAAAGGTCTAGATGTAGGTTAGAAGGAGAAATTAGTAGAGTCCTGCTTCAATTCAAGATTCGAAGAAATCCAAGAAAGGGTCTTTCCTGATCTTGAGTTGGTTCTCCTTTCCCGGGATGCCTATTGTCACTCTCCTTTTCACATCACGTCCTGTGGGCTCATCACTGTCCTTCCCATCTTGTCCTCTGGACTCATCACTGTCCTTCCCATCATGTCCTGTGGACTCATCACTGTCCTTCCCATCATGTCCTTTGGACTCATCACTATCCTTCCCATCATGTCCTGTGGACTCATCACTGTCCTTCCCATCATGTCCTGTGGATTCATCACTGTCCTTCCCATCATGTCCTCTGGACTCATCACTGTCCTTCCCATCATGTCCTGTGGGCTCATCACTGTCCTTCCCATCATGTCCTGTGGGCTCATCACTGTCCTTCCCATCATGTCCTGTGGGCTCATCACTGTCCCAGGACCCAGTGAATTAGTGAATCGCAGCTATTCTGAGCTTTGACAAAGCAGAAGTGTGGCCTCTTGAAGGCAACCACACCCATTTTGACTCCAGGAAAATGTGCTAATAAGCAAGTTAAATCTGTCTACCCCAGATTCCCTCTCCAGTCTGTTTTTCATCTGCACACTCTCACAATTTTAAATGTACTTAAAGACATTAATAGAGTACTTGACATAATGCCTGTAAGATCACCATCACCAAGGCCCCCATAGTGACCTAAGAGTGGTATTTTTGTCGCACTACCCCATATCTTCCCCATCCATCTGTTCCCACCATCAACCTTGTCTTCTCCCCAACCTTGGGTTTGTGTGCTTTGTTTGGAGAGGGGACTTCTACACTCCAAGCAAAAGGCTGCTCTCCCTTGTCTCAGCATAGTTCCATCCTGCCCTATCACCCTCAGTTGTTTCAGAGTTTGAGTCAGTGCCTGTACCTGGAGACAAGAGACTATTAACAATAACACACTCTGTCTTGTCACCTAGGACCCTCTGTTCACAATCTCCTGTTCTCTCTAAGCACCTTCGCAAATGCTCTGCCCCTCTGCCCAGTCCAACGGGAAATGCCTCTTCATAGTTTGCATTCATTTAGGATTGCTATTTTAGCAAATTTATGGTAGACATTTATCTACATGTGTTATACATGATCGTTTCTTGTCATTTCCATTGGCCACCTTTCTACTCATCTTTATCAGTTCATTCACCATCAGTTTATTATTCATTCATCACACATGTCTCACTGAACTACATGCACTCATCGTGCCCTTGATTTTACCTATGCATTTCACTAGACTGCATGACCTAATACCTACTACTCACCAATTGGTGAGCATCATTGAACAATAACTGTGTTAGTGAATGTATTGATGAATCAAACAATATGTATCTTTTTTTAATCTTTGAAAAACCATTATCATTAGGATGCAAAATAGTCCCACATAGAAAATTATATATCATGTTAAAATATGTATATACAGAGAGGTGGATTTGGTGGATGTATATAATGCCCAACTATAGCTGTTGACAATTATAAAAAGAACTATGAGCCAAGTATTGCCTGATTAAGGTTGATTAAATTTCCAGGCTACTTTCTCATTTTCCTTTTGTTCATGGTTGTAGACATACAATAATGCTAACTTATTCCTCAATGTCTTTCCAGAAGGAGTATATGTGAGACTGACCCAAAACAAGAAAATGGGAGTGGATTTTGGAACTATTCAGAAACATTTCCGAGCTGTCTCCTCTCTGGGCTTGTGTGTGTAACTTCCAAGTTAAACCAGTTCACTGTTTATCCTTTATAATTCAGCATCTCTTCAGATTTGGTCGCTGTAGAACTGCTGTCGCACCAGTAAGGAGACAGTAGGGTTCCAACATGAGATGGGAGCTCTGTTCTCTGTCTCCTGTCATCTTTCTGTGTCAGACAAGACAGAAAACAGTCCTGTAGATCACATAACTATGGGCCACTCTTTTGTCCTTTTAAGAGAGAAGCTCAGAATTGTGTGTTCTCCAAACACACTCACCTTCCAGAATGGGAAGAACAAGGAATTGACACAAAAAAAACAAGAAAGAAACACTTGACAGGAAACAGAACTGAGCAAAGCCTGGGATTCTTTGTGAGTGTGACACATTATGGTTCAGAAACACATCTGCAGTTTTGTCTGACTCTCTGCATTTGAGCAAACCAAGTACAGGAAAGGTCTCATTTTTCTTACTTGAAACAATTTCAGATCATACATTTTCTAATAGGTACTCGTCTTCAATCAATTGCTTTGCATTTTCGTCCCTCATATTTTTTTTCGAGACAGGGTTTCTCTGTATCTTTGGAACCTGTCCTGGAACTAGCTCCTGTAGACCAGACTGGACTCAAATTCACAGAGATCCACCTGCCTCTGCCTCTCCTGTGTGATGGGATTAAAGGCATGTGCCACCACCATCTGGCCCCACATATTATTTTTTATAGATCTATTTATTTAATTCTTTATGTTTTTGTGTGATGTGTGTATGTGTACCACATATGTTCCTGGTGCCTGCCGAAGTCAGAAGAGGGCATTGGATCCCCTGGAACACGAGTTACAATGGTTGTGAACAACTACGTGGGTGCTGAGAACTGAAAGCAGGTCCTCTCCAAGAAGAAAAAGAGCTCTTAACTGCTGAACTATCTCTCCAATCCCTATGTTTTTAGTGTGTTTTCCTGAGAACTGTCTTGATGTATCTTTACTAAAAGTTAATTTAAGGTCATAAGTAAAGAAATAGCAACAGGTTTGTGGTTGGATAAGGTATTGGATCCTGGAACACATCAGTATCCTGGCTGTTTGGAAATATGCAAGCCATTTAAGTCATGCTATGTCAAACTTACACAGAATCTACACTATTCCAAAATGAACAGTAAATATTGATACATACTTAGAATCAGTTTGTCCAAGAATTTACTTACACTTATCTCTTTCTTAGAAATTTAGCTTGATAGCAGAGACTTTGTACTGTGCTTCTAACCAGAAAGATAACACAATGAGTCAACAAATATTAACTGAACTAAGAATGCCTTAGAAATTCTTAAGGATGCTAACACCATTCAGTAAAACTTGTTGGGGAACATAATATTCACCTCGACCCAAAAAGTATGTCTACTAGTACCTTCTCAGCAATGCATGTGAAAATACATCTTTATAATGACGGCAGCCAGTAGACAACACTTTTCTTACATGGAACTTTTCTTTCTCACGATTCTGGAGGCTGGAACTTCAGAATCAAGACACTGACACAGTCTCATGTGCAACAAGAATGTTCTTTTAATGTACAGACAACTGCCTTTTAATCTGTAGATTATTAGGAAGATAATTCCTCCCCAAGTTGTACTATTTGATAATAAATGTGCTGGTTTTTAATAAAAACAAATACAAAAAATGTTACACAGCTAGGCCCTATGAGTTTCACTTAAAGACTGCAAAGATGTAGCTCAAGTTAATGATTAAGAAAAACATTTGAGTCCCTGGACCAGACTGGCTCAAATTCCTTAAGTCTTAATCTTGAAAGATACAGTCACAGGTATCTATGTGCATCATTCCTTGAAACAAAACTTTAAAATAATTTCAAATTAGATCAGATGCTTTGATAATAGTTTTGAGATGAAGAAGCCCAGGAAACAATCTAAAGTTCACAAATACACAGAGCCAAGTTATAGATTCATTAAGTTAGGGTCAAAAACGCAACTCAACCCAACTGTTGTTAACTGATCATACTTTCCTGGGTAGGTTTGGTTGGTGATCAGAGGTGATGATTAATTCCTTGTGCTCATTCCTGCCCTCAATCTCCTGATATAAGAAACTATCAATGGGTGAGTATGCACCCTAAAGACTTAAAGTACAGCTGACTGGTTGGTTTTCATGTGTAAAAGATTAGGTTTGTGATTCCTTTAAGACTCCTTATAAGATTAACTGTCAAGATGAATACTAAAATGATTGATTCTTTCTTTGTACCCACAATGTGCAGCCTGCCAACAAAAGAGTTGTCTGTGAAAAAATACTATTCTGCTTGCTCATGATCTCTTAATCTATAACAAGTTGCTTAGAAGTAAATGTATATGGGTTGTTAGAGTGACTTTGTTTCAATCATGTAAAGGAGATTACCTGTGTTCATTATAATAATTCTTCTGAAAAATATGGTGTAAACACACTATGATTCATACATTGCCTGAAAAACTTCGTTGGGATATATAAGCTGTAGAAAGAAGTACACAAGTACACTGAGGAATAAAAGAAGAAGGATACCATTAAGAAGGAGTGTAAATCAGGTAGAAAATTCTAGTATATGTTGATACTGTGGATTTCTTTCGAGCCCTGTGCTGTCGGGAGGCTGCCACCCTCAGGAAGTGATAAGTGTTACCTTTAGAGTTAACCTTCAGTGACTTACTTTCACAAGTTTGACCTCATATTGGGAAGATTCAGCAATCACTCTAAAAGAGTGGCATCACTTGAATACCAAGTGTTCAAACATGTGAGCCAGTAGAGGACACTGTAGATTCAATCCACAACAATAAGAAACTGCTTTTTATGTTATATATAATACATACATATATGTGTGTGTTCTCTCTGTATCTACACTATACGTATACTATGTATACTCATATATATATATATATACATAAAACATATATAGTGAGAGACGCACTGTGTGTGTGTGTGTGTGTGTGTGTGTGTGTATTTAGGGATCAGGTATTCTGATTTCAGTTACTTGTCTTCACTATAATTTTTCACTATACACTCTGGTATTATGTGATGCACATGCACACAGAGATTAAAATTGATTGCTGATTGCTATAATTAGTGATTTAATGCACATGTTGTCTTGCATACTTCATGTGTCTTTACATGATCATGAGTAGTCAAATCTACTTATTTAGCAAAAACACCAAATAAAATGTGGACTGTAGTCTTCACTTCTTGGAGATTTCATTTCACTAACAATTTTTTTTTCAGTCCACATTGAAAACTTCTTTGCCAATTCAATACCCTTGTACCTACAATGAATGAAAGATATCCAGGTATTGTTAGCCAAGAAAATGCTTAGGTTTATTTATTTATAGCAGGTCTGATACTCCAACATCCAGTGCAATGAATTGTTAAATTCATAGGGAAACAAACAATGAGAACTTGATTTTGAAATCACGTACATGCAGGAGCATGTGCGTTTTGTCTGTCTATCGGTCTGTCTGTCTCTCATTCTCTCTCCCCCTCTCTCTCTCTCAGACACACACACACATAGTCAAAACTAGACTCTTTCTCAAGTGTAGTTCTTATGTATATTTTCTGGAACATTTCTTTCTTGGTATACTGGTGGTGCCAATGGTTGAAGTAACATGGGAGTTGCCGCTGCAGACACAGCAGGATTTTGTGGTAGAATTACAACAACCTGTGAAATGAATCAAAATGTCATTGAGTCATCCAGTATACCCAGAGCTTCCTATTCCTTACCCCATTATGTCCCCCTTACCAGTATCTACATTGTCACTATTGAATTGAATCACACCTCCCCCTGCTTGGTGTCTTAGGTACCATTTGGATCAAGTGTTGTACACATAGGACATTCATTCTATTGCAGAGGTTGACAAGAGAACTAGATATTTGCAGCTGCATGTTGGAGAATCGATTTTCCATTACATTTAAATGGATTAACGAAACAGGTGTTAAGAAAAATGACAATGGCGTTCTTCCAAAGTGGTTTTCTCCTGCTGACAGCATCACATCCAGACTTTGGTGTGTCAGCTGTGAACAAAGTTCTGCACACATGACAGTGGCCTAGAATGGCAGAAGCATCATGAGACTTGGGAAAATTCTGTCCTTCACAAGCTCAAGTGATGTGGGGCAGTGGCAGCATGAAGAAGATGTGCTACTTAAGCATCACATGCCCTAGGCCACTGCTGGGGTGGATTAACAGGAAATCATCAGGAACAGCATTACTCAGCTCTAGGGAGCAATTGCTGGGTTTCACTGGCTACTTTCTCTACTTGAAAATTTGAATCTTTGAAGACACTCCTGGCATATCATCCTCATGGTCTACTTCTGGTCTTTTTTTTTTTACTCCTAAGTTTCCCACTTTCTTATCCCTATGTGACCTTCTTCCTGCCCAGTCCTCAAGAACATCTGCAGCAGTCCTTGGGGAAAGACAATGGCCAGATGTGCACAAGCTGGAAGTTTCTGATAAACAACAACCCGGTCAGTTCCCTGAGCACACATTATGCAGGACAATGGGGCCTTGAAAGGAGGAATCAGGGTGGAGAAAATGGGGCTGGATTTGATCAAAGCATACAAGATGCAGTTATGGTATTTTCAAACAATAAAAAACATTAGCATGTGAAAGAAGTCTGAACACAGAAGAAGACTAGAAACCCTTCTTCAGCTGGGTTTCATCTTAGGAACAGAGCATGCTAGGTGGGACTGATTGGCAATAGATCAATGCGATACAAACAAAAAGGCAGGGTCTAAACAGTCCTGTAAAGGATGCTACATTCTGTGGCTGGATACCTTTCAGGTTCTTTCTACAGCTCACAAATGCACTTCCATCCTTAGAAATGCTTTTCTTAGTAAATGGACTTTGTTTTAGTTTCTAAGCATGAGTCCCTGGAACAGTCCTTTGCTTTGTAAAACGAGGATCTGGAATTGGGTAACCTCTGAACTCAGATCTGTGGCTTGGCAATCCTTAACATATTTTCCCAGACTGAAAAGTATTTCTCTCCATCTCCCTCTCTCTGAAGGCTGTAGGAATTTCCACCTTGTCTGTCCCTCAAACTATCATGAAAGTGCTCTTAAGCTTCCTTCCTAGTCTGGGTTTAAACTCTTTTATTAATGAAACTAAGAACCCCAAAGGGTGCCTCAGTTCCCTGATAACAGAGACTTTTAAGTCTGAGCTAGGACCTAGCTGACGTGTGGATGGTCTGGACTTGCGGGAGCTAAGAGCAATGAAGATGTCTTTGTAAGCTATTAGATTTGTGAGACTGCTTACTAGAGCGATAGAGACCTACTAAACACCATCCAACAAGGACTGCTACTCACCTCACTGGTGTTACAACAGATTGCTTTACATCCAAAGGCAGAGGTGGACACAGCGATGCAGAATTCTAGCACATTTAAAATGAGTATCAAAGCATCTATACCCTAAAAACAGATTTATATGAAGTAATGTAAATAGTGAGTAGAGATTATAAATTTGAAATATGCCCCCCACTACCGTGACAAAAAAGGAAAGACCCTGGCCAGGGGGTTGGAAATCTAGCTTTTGATATGGCCCAAACCTTAGACAATTTTCTGGCCTCTTGAATACCATTTCTTCTCTCACTTTTTTACTAATAAAAATTATCAGAAACCCAAGAGGCTTCAAATCTATGGTGCTAGAAATTTTACACAGAGAAAACAATATTATTTTACTTTTGAAGAGAAGAGGCTTGCAGGTTGGCTTTCGAACCGAACTCTGGAATGGCGAGATCTGAGTTTGCATTGGGAACAGAGGTTGTTTATTAGATAATATAGGCTGACCATCCTGGCCTCTGCGGGCTGTCCAAGTTACCATAGTGTCTTCACCAGTAGAAGCAAGATGCAAAAGAATCAAAGTCTAAGAGAATGTCGTACTTGCCTTGAAAACAGAGGACAGAGGTCCCAATGAGGAGCAGAAGGAGGGAGAACATGAGCAAAGAAGTCGGGACCACGAGGGGTGCACCCACCCATTGAGACAGTGGAGCTGATCTACTGGGAGCTCACCAAGGCCAGCTGGACTGTGACTGAAAAAGCATGGGTTAAAACTGGACTCTCTGAACATGGCGAACAATGAGGGCTGATGAGAAGCCAAGGACAATGGCACGGGGTTTTGATCCTACGTAATGTGCTGGCTTTGTGGGAGCTTAGCTAGTTTGGATGTTCACCTTCCTAGACATGGACAGAGGGGGGAGGACCTAGGACTTACCACAGGGCAGGGAACCCTGACTGCTCTTTGGACTGGAGAGGGAGGGGGAAAGGACTGGGAGTAGGGGGAAAAGGATGGGAGGAGGGGGAGAAGGGTGGGAGGAGGGGGAGGGAAATGGGAGGCTGGGAGGAGGTGGAAACTTGTTTTTTTTTTTCTTCCTTTTCTCAATAAAAAAAATCCTGTTGTTCAAGGAGATAAAGAGATTAAAAAAAAAAAGAAAACAGAGGACAGAATGATGAGCCAAGGGATGCAGACAGAAGGTGGAAACATAAAAGACAAGAAAATTACCTTTCCCTATGTCTCCCAGGAAGGACAACAGCCCTGTCAACATTTTGATTGTATGCAATTGAGATTCATTTTGAACTTCTGTCATCCTGTAATACATCTGGATTATGTGCTAATTTGGTAGCAATTGTCGCAAGTATGGTAAATGATTGGAGTGTTAAATAACACATTCGTTAGTATTCAGTGCACTTGGCTTTGTCTGATTCTTCACCAAGCCACAGGATCAAAATGGAGGAAAAAGGAAGCAGCACATTTGTTATGAATTCTCTTGCCTTGAACTGGTTTTGAATTTCTCTTGCCTGCAATTGTTGGCTTTGAATATTCTGTCTCTTTCTCTCATTGATGAGAAATGCTCCCTTTACTGTAGATTAGTCAACAGATCAGAACCTTGGCATGTGAGAGATACTGATTCAGCAGGCTCTGAGAAGATTTGCATGTTTTGTGATGAGATATTCCTTGCTCCTGCCTCAACAGATCCAGTAGCCTCTGTGTCTCAGGCACTGTGACAGGCACAGTGGAGAATAACAAGTAGAAGAGATGGTAGCCTTGTCCTCAGAAATGTGACCATCTAGATAAGAGTTTCTTTGAGCATCAGAGAGTACCGAAGTCCTGTCTATATGCCTCATATCCTTCCTTACAATTTAATCACTTTCATATAATTTATAAACAGTCTCACATAACATAATTTAATTTACATAAACAAGTAGAGCCTGGGCCTGGTAGCTCACAACTAGAATCCCAACACTGAGAAGAGATGGTGTTTTTTAATCTGTGGGAATCCCAGGCTATATAGCAAGATTCACATCTCCAGAAATATCAAACAAACACACAGACTGAAAACAGCAACATAAACAAAAGGAAGACTTTCAACAGAAGTAGAACATGTATATAAGTTTATAATATACAACTTTAAGCTGCAGGAATTTTTTTTAGATCACCTTGAATGGTCACTGATAATTCCACATGGCTTTTTCTTTTGTACAAAGAACTCACTCTTTTAAACCTGTTTTGTAAAATCATAAGCTAAACAATATATCTTTTCTCCTTAGAGGTTTGGAACCTTCCACTCTTAGGAACTTGGTTTTATTTTAGGCCTCTCTGGGATGCCAACTCAAGATGACAGGACATATGGGCCCTAGGTCTCTGCACTAGCTACATTAATGGGTTTTTTTATTTACTTGGTTATAGACAGAAGGGAAGTAATCCACTGTCACCTGACCCCTAAATAGATAACCGTTCTACTTCCCAGTCATTCACGGCTCCCTAAAGAAGATTTGACAGTTACATTTTACAGCGTTAATTGTTACCTTTGCAAGAGTAAAAAAGCTTTTGTCTCCACAGTGGAAGCCCACTATCAAAGGAAATACTCACCACAATAATTGTATGTTGAAATTGGACTGCACTTAAAACCACACTGAATATACTGATTATACTTGTTGCTGCAGCCACCACAGAGCTAATGGTGTTAAAACTTAGGCTGATGGTAACCTAGAAAGAAATGGGAACCAGTTAATTCAATAGCATCTTTGGTGTAGCGCCATCAATATTTGAAATGCAGCATGATTTTATTAATACAGTTCATCCTATTTCTGCCAAAAGTACAATCTGTGTCTTTCCTTAAGGTATCTTTACTTCCAGTCCTTTGACAATGTAAAAGCATTATGCCGTTTTCCTAAGATGAAATCCCCTGTCCTCCTGAGATGACACTCAAGGGCACAACATGCTCTTTGAATTTTGTAGTGAAAACATAGTGATCTTGACACATTATCTGGAAGGCCCTGCCTGTCATTACCTACCACATTCTTCAAACGTCTGACTGTTTTCCTTGTATAAATGTTGATAATCACTCACGGCATGGCCCTCTGGCATATTTCCCCCTATGCTGTAGATTTGGTTTCACACTTCTTTCCTCAAGGTTCAATAAAACAAACTTTATTATGAGAAGTAAAACTACTCAGGAAACTGAAAGTGTGTTGTGTCTCTAATATGAGAATCGAAAGAGAACAGAGTCCTGATCTGCAGGCTTTCTCGCGGGGTTTAGGTAGGATGTCTCAGTATAGCGAGAGGGACTTAGACAATTTTTAGTCTGAGAGGTAAGGGAATGAACTCACACACGTGGTGTCTGAGTTCCTCAGCCATCACAAAATCCAAACCATATATAAATTCATTCATTAACAACTTGTTAGTAATAAAAATACTGCAAGGAATATTCTCAGGGACAGAGGCATTCTTTGAAGATATGCAGCAAAACGTATCTAGTTTGTAGCTGACCACAGCTGCAGCTATGAGGAGGTTCCAGCCTTCTCGTATTAAGACTGCTACAGCTTACAAAATGCAGAAAACTAAACCATTGAGAGATCTAAGGAAAAGGCAAAGAATACATGCATTATTTTACATTTCTCAAGTGTGATTAATAATATTTGTTCATTCTTAGTCAATAACCAGCATTTTTATTTACCTAAATCTTAAGACATAAACAGAAACAGTTATTCTATTGCATCGAAAGCTAGTACAAAGTGTTAATTGCTGTTTTGAGTGACAGCAGAGAGATGCTGGTCAAGAGAACTTCGGACCACATAGGTCCTATTGCTCTCTCAAAGGACTATGATATAACAAGGTCAGACACCTGCAATACCAACCTAATTTGTCATAAATCCTTAAAGGACTATGCTCTATCAAGACCAGGCACCTGCAAATCTGTTCTGTAAAAGTTCCTCTTGTGATTACCCCACAAGGACTTCCATCTGGCCAAATCATACTGTCAGGCAGTTAATTACAATGAATTTCTATTTTGTTTTAAATAGCAGTGTGGGACAAAAGGTGTGATTTTTTTTTTAAATGTTATTTTAGATACATTTGTAGAAACCATTTTAACCTGTCAGTTAATGATGTTATTGCCACTGCAAATATTTGGTGTCATTGTCATGGGCACAATCTGAAGCTTCAAGGCTCACGTGTCTAACTTCATTTCTCCGGTTTCACCAGGACCAAGATTCTCTCCGCAACTGCCTGGACACACCATCCACTCAGATATGATGAGACCTTTTATGAACAAGTAGCTCAGCTACACCTTTGAAAGTCAGATCTTTTTAAAATGCAGAGCCTTGGCCTTAGGAAAATAGAACCAACCTCTTTTACATATTAGCAGAATGCATACTTGACGAAATCATTCTCATGTAATGGCAAAATAAGAGAAAATAGTTACCAGGACCTCTGTAGTTATCATTCCTGCTGCAATTGACAAGGATCCTGAGATTATGAACTGATAATAAGAGGAAAATTTCAAGTTAACATTTTTTAAATAGCTTTTATAAATCATAGCATACTAAAACTCACTTCTATGTCAGCTGGGTCTACTAAAGTGGCCAATGATCTTAAAGGCAGTGCAGCTGTCACAATACCTCCCCTACCAGAAGAACAGGGGGTAAAGGGAGTCAGTGGAAGAATCATCAAGGTTTTTTAAAATTATGAAACTGTCATCCCAACAAAATTGTTTAAGATCAATGAAGGATAAAACTCCCCAATCCTTATAATTAGATTTTTGCACACATGGCCTGAAACTGAAGAAGATAGCCACACAAAATCAGACCAGAAATTATTCTTGTTGAAGATATATCAAAAGCTGTAAATAAAATAATGACAAAAATTATACTAGAATGCTGTAGCTCATTTGAGTCCTGCAATTTGGCAATTATTTTCAATTTCTTCTAAATGACTGCTGTCAACCTGACTCAAGTGACTTTAAACTATTATACGGATGTCTGCATTTGCTTTCCATACTTGGCTTAGAAGATTTAAAAGTTATAGCAGCATCAGCACTATCACAGCATTAAAATGAAAATCAACATATACATATAAGTTTGGGGAGATAGCTCTCAGCCAATTGCTTCCCATGCAGGGCTGAGCCCTTAGGTTCAATTCTCCATCAAGAACTATAGGAGTTGGTTTCCAGGATAGTACTTAATAGAAAATAAAGATGGAAGAAGAAAGCAGGGGTGGGGAGATAGGAGAGATTCTGAGTCCTCGTTCATGGGCTGCGTGCATCTTGGGTATATTAACCTTCCTAGTCTTGTTTTCTTCACTTATACAATGACAATGAAAACAAATTTCTCAAAAGTTGTGGTGATTGATTGAAGTGGAGGAACATTACATACAAAACAGCAATATTCTTAGATTACAGTGCAATGAAAACTATTACTGGTGTTATGGGTGCTATTACTACTATTATCATAATCATTGATACTATTATTGATATGTCAAATGTCATGTGACTTTGAAAAGTATTGGAGTCTGTGGCATTTCTCAAATCTTAAACATCTATTGTAAATAGGAAGGGAAAATTAAGGTACCAGGTCTACAACATCACTAAATTTTCTCATTGTCAAGTTTATCAATAAATGGAGTCCTCATTTTTTAATGGAATTCTCACTTGTAAAATAACCAACTTTTTGCATTTTACTTTCCATTTGTCGGCTCACAATATATAGGTAAGAAAATGTTTGATATTTTATACTTAATTGACACTCTTTTCTCTACAAAACTTTCTTAAATTTTATTATAGAGGAAATTTTTTAATTTTTAAAATTTCTTTTTCAATTTTTTTATTAGTTACTTTCTTTAAGATTTGGAACAGAATTTACCTAGGTTTTCTATTCTCTTAAGCATTGACTGAGAGTTGATTAGCCAGGCACTGCTAACCACCTACTCAGCTTTGCCTCCTCTGCATTGCTAACAAGTCCCTCATTTCCTTCATTCTTTCATGAGCTTCAGAGTTCAGTGATCCCTTCCCAGCTAGAGAAGTGAATCTCAATTTCCAAAAGTTAAAGATGCAAGTTCATTTTCCTTGGCTTAAAAATAGACTGGTAAACTCTTTGTGAACAGTGAAAGAGCTCCATCAATATATCAGGTTACTCTGTCATCAAGACATGATGACATTTTGTACCACCGAATAACCACCACTAGGAATGACTAGCCTCTGGACTCCTGAGGAAATTAGTTGTGACAATGCTTAAGTAACTCTTGTGGGAGTACATGAATACATGCTGACACAGTATCCTAAATGCCATATTAAATAAACAACCCACCTAGTTTATGTGAAGGGTATATTGGTATTGCAACATGAACAAAGAAAAAACTGAAAAAAACTGATATACTGTTCTCAAACTTATGGACTACTTGAAAGAGTAAAGAGAGGATTCCCCCTAAGGTTAGTGGAGTCACAACAGAGTGTTATTATCTCCAGTTACATAAGATGGTATGTTACTCACTATGATTGAACCCCAAATTGGAGCATATACGAACGCTGAAATTACTGGGTGGAGGAATTGGCTTCCACTTATCATTATTATACCCAAAATGAGGTTTATGAGACCAATCAGAACTTGGACAACCTAGACACAGAAAAGTGACACATTATCACCACAAAAATGATGTCTGTACTAAGTGCTATCAAACCACTAAGTTGCCTTCATCCACACGTTTAATATACACAGATGAATTTTGAATTATTATTCTGACAATAGTTTTCATAAACAGATGGGATGTACTAATATATATATATTTCCCTTGTAATCTCTCTCTCTCTCTCTCTCTCTCTCTCTCTCTCTCACACACACACACACACACACACACACACACACACACACACACACACATTTATTTGTATCAGTAACTTCAAATTTAGAGGGAATTTATGGAGGTAGGTACTGGCTTGTAATCAGACTAAGAAGATATTTGAGTTAAGGGCAGGGAATCATTGGGAAGTTGCATAGGAGTGCAAGACAATAATCTACAATCCTGTATCATCAAACTGCTCACATTAAATCATGATTTGTTCCCAGAGCCAAAGCTGGAGACCTAAGGCTGTGGTTCTCAACCTGTGGGTCTTAATTACTTTGGGGGTTCAATGACCCTTTCACAGGGATCACCTAAGACCATTGGAAATATAAGACATTCACATTATAATTTATAATAGTAGCAAAGTCACAGGTATGAAGTAGCAACCAGATACTTTTATGATAGGGATCTCCACAACATGAGGAAGTGAATTAAAGGGCCACAGCATTAGGAAGGTTGAGAAGCACTGAGCTCTGGGCTAAGCTCTCAGAGGAGGTAGGATTATGGAGGTGTTGTGGAAGATAGGGACAATGTGATCACTGGAAATTCGAAAAGCCCCAAACAGAATAAAACTCAACGCTTTTTAAATTTAATTTTGTGTCTTAACTATTGGTATACTAGTCTCATTCAAAACTTGGACTCTCTTAAAGTGATACATTTTTGAACATACCATAATTAAATATTTGGAGAGCATGTGAAAGAAAAGCATTATTATTTGCCAAAATTGTGTGATATTCTGAAATGTAATTAAAAATTAGAAATGCCAGCTTCTGACTAATCTGTGTTGCTTTAGTTTGATCCCATTTCTTTGGATTCTTGGGCTTCTTCAGCTAGTCGTGATTTGGAGCCTAGTTAGCAAGCAGAGGGACTCATAGTAAACAGTACTTCAGCAGCAAAAAGAATCTTGACATATTTAAGATATACAAATTCCACATGAACATAAAAGATATGTCATGAAAAAAATGATCATTTTTCAATATTTATAAGAACTAGAACAGTGAAGTAGAAAAGAAACTGGAAGGTTGTGCCAGTGAATTCCTTCTGCTTTTAGTGACCTTTAACCTGCGTAGCATGTAATTCCTTGAAATTCCCTAATTTTTTTTTTCTGGCACAGTCTTCTGCAGACAGAAGAATGCAGAAAATAGGGGATTTCTCTTCATCTGATCAGCAGAGGAAGGAAAAGCACTAGAAACGTCTGAGAACAATATGGGTTTCCCTGCTGCTGGGCAGGCCTGGGACTGGAGCGCAGCAGCAGTTTGCATAGGTTTCTGTCTGCACTGAAATGGATGGGGTCATCTTGGATAACACACAACCCAGAATGTACCTGAAATTTCTCTATTTGAAACATAATTCAATTGAAAATCTGATGTGGCAGAATAACATATCCGTTTTCAAATGATAGATTTGAAAATCAAATGCTAGTGACCATGGGAAGTGTTGAGAGACCATGAGGTTAGTGGGACAGAGTACTTGCGTTAGATTTTTTTATTTGTTAATCATTTAGATATTTACAAAACCATTCTCCCCTCAGATCCAGAAATGTCTTACCCCGAGGTCTTTGGGTTCCCCCTTCAAGAATTTCTCTGCATTCTCTTTCCACAGTTGTGACCTTACAACAGACCTCTCTGAAGGCAGAGCACCTCCAGGGGCCACATCTATGGTGGTCTGTTCTAGTCCTTGCATGGTTGCCATGGTAACAGAAACAGTGCTGAAATAAAATTGAAATTCTGGATGAACTCCTGGAAATGACTCAATGCCAGGTTCCTGCTTATGGGTAAATTCTGAACTAAATCCTCCCATGTTAACACAAAAAGTTTAGCATAGATAAACTACAAAAATAGTTTTAATCTCTTGGTAAGAGAAGCTCTCCTGTTTCTATTTTCTTAGCCTTATTTTTGAGTGCTCTTAACTTTTTTTAGATAGCCATGGCTGTTTTGGACATCATTTTCAAATAGATTATTGGAGCCTTTGTACAAGCTGAATTTATTTCCATTGACATCATTTCCCCCAACTCACTATCTGCTCCACCTCAGCAAAGTAACCCATCACTCTTCTCACATGGTCTCCGGCTTTCATCAGATACAACTCCCCACTTCTGTATACTACTCACTCTGCAATGCAAGAGAGGATTCAACCTGCCTTTGGTACTTCCTTTTTGTGCTCCAAAGGCAAAGGTGTTCTTAAGGAAACCTAAGCTGTAGAATAGTCCTCTCCAATGCAGTTTATTCTCTGTTTACAAAGGGCTTCTGCCGTGCCTCTCAGAAATACCTTCAGACCTCTGCAGTGTGCTGAGTTCTTGGATGTCTATTAATATTCTCCTCATGAGCCAATTACTAACGAGGAAGAATAGAGGAACCTAAAGGTTGAGCTTCTCTTTTGTCAAATAGAAAACACACACAGACACAGCCTAAATTTCAAGTTTGTTGGTATTTGATGGTTGTCGAGAAATGAAATATGAGCAGGGAAAAGCCTGGCCTAAGACCCGATAATCTGGAGTCTACTTCTAGCTCTTTCATTAAGATGTGAATTTCTGGCTACCGTCTCTGGGTTACCATGACTGCGCCTGTAAAGAGCGCATTGGGCACAATTGGTCCAAGCTTCTTTCTGATCTTTATACTGCTAAAAGTTTGCCCTGTGTCTTCCACTGATAAACATCTGCATCAGCAACTTCAGCTCATGGCCTATGTGTCCCCTAAATGAAGCCAGAGATGCTTGGAAACCTAGTCCAGGTCACAGTCCATCTTGGGAGCAGACTAAGCATATCTGGTTGGTAGCTCAGGCTCCATCATTTTCTGCATCTCCACTAAGTCTGCATGGAATAGATATTGTCTTAACTGATGGATTATCAAGATAATATTTAGGAGACAGAGATGAATATAATGGTAGAAGATTATTAAACGTGTGCAAAATTTGCAGCCAACAATTTAAGGTGTGGCCTTTGTTTTTCTTTTATATTCCTTTTTAAATGTTATTTTATTTTTGAGAATGTCATAACTGAGTATTGTATTTACATCATTTACACCCCATCCTCTCTACCATTCAACTTTTTCCCATGTTCCCCACAGTCTTAAATATTGATGACCTCGCAGGGAGGTGGTGTTGCACACCTTTAATCCCAGCACTTGTAGGCAGAGGCAGGTGGATCTTTGTGAATTCGAGGCCAGCCTGGTCTACAAGAGCTAGTTCCAGGAC
Organism: Microtus oregoni; assembly: GCF_018167655.1. NCBI lineage: Eukaryota > Metazoa > Chordata > Mammalia > Rodentia > Cricetidae > Microtus > Microtus oregoni. The sequence goes on from NW_024543071.1 coordinate 46,841,943, forward strand.
AGGCTCCAAAGCTACAGAGAAATCATGTCTCGAAAAACCAAATAGAAATATTTATGATCTCTTCTTCTTTGTTATTGTTATATATGCATGTGATTATATAGAATATATCAATATACAATATGAATATATATAAACATACAACCTGTGAGGTCCATTTAGTGTTTCTCATATGTATATTGTTTAGGGATAAACTCCTGGGATTGGATAACCCATCTGGGAGTTCACTGTTAGAGAAGACAGATTCTGCCTCTCTTAACAGTCAGTATTTGTCTATAGTTCTTCATCTAGGGGTGAATATGGCAAAATATCCTCAAGGGTACAAAAGTGGCACTTATATCTTGGGGGTAGCCAAGCATTGTGTAAATGGCCTTACAGAATATTCAATAGGAGGAAATTAATGTCTGCTACTATTAAACCTAGCCACATGCCTGGTGAGGTCATAGACCCTGGAGGAGAAAATATTGCTGCCAATTTACCAAGCATTTGTCTTTTCATTGTCCTTATTCTTTGCATCAAAAACTGCCTCCCAAGGTGCGTTTAGATGTGCACTCAACTCAACTTCAAAATACTAGTGTGTGTGTAGTGATCTCATCTTTCCATCTAGATGTCCAGTACATTAAAAGCCATCATGCCAAAAACCTGAGAAGACAAATGTCTGCACCTACCTTCTTCCAGCCTGCAATGCCTGCTGTCTGTGTCTGATGAAGGCCAGGCTCTGGGAGAGCACCTCAGTCTGTCCAGACCCAGGGCCCACCACACACTCAGACTCAGTCTGTCCAGACCCAGGGCCCACCACACACTCAGACTCAGTCTGTCCAGACCTGGGACCCATCCCACACCCAGCCTCAGTCTGTCCACACCCGGGACCCATCCCACACCCAGCCTCAGTCTCTTCAGACTTAGGACCGAACCCACACTCAGCCTCAGTCTGTTCAGATCCAGGACCCATCCCACACCCAGCCTCAGTCTGTCCAGACCCGGGACCCATCCCACACCCAGCCTCAGTCTCTTCAGACTCAGGACCTAACCCACACCCAGCCTCAGTCAGTCCAGACCCGGGACCCATCCCACACCCAGCCTCAGTCTCTTCAGACTCAGGACCGAACCCACACCCAGGACTCACCCCACACCCAGCCTCAATCTGTCCAGATCCGGGACTCGTCCCACACCCAGCCTCAGTCTGCTCAGACCCAGGACCCAGCCCACACTCGGGACCCACCCCACACCCACTCTGCAATCAGTTGAAATTTGCATGTTTCTTCTATCACCTTTCTAGATCATAAAGGGTGTGGTATGACTTTCTGAAAATATCAGCTTCCTCTTTTTTTTCTATAAAACCATTAACTGAGTTTTGATTTCTCAGCTAGAGTGTGTATATTTATTACGAAATATATTAAAAAAGAATGACTTACAGGGTTTTTCCACAAGAAAAAAAGAATGTTTATTGTGGTGATAAGTAAAGATTTACTGTTTGTAAAACTTTGCCAAAGGAATATAAGCAAAATGCTATATGAAAATTTTGTATCACCCATTATGTTGTGTATTTAAATTAATAAAGAGCAAAATCAAAACTAAGTAAAGAAGAAATACAAAAATATAGCAAATATACAATTCTAAAGACTTAGCATGCGTGGACTAATGTAATTTAGATGACTTTTCAAAAATCTATTTGCAAAAATTTACGCATTGCTATTACTGTGTTTTTCTAGAGGGCTGTGTATACAGCATCTAAATATGCTAAGTGTGCATGAAACTCCACTTTCATTGTCAAATAAAGATATTTCAAAGTAGATCTGATATATAGGTATATTGCCAAAGATATGTCCTCTGTAGGGATGACAGAACATCTGGATAATTTGTTCTCTTAGCCAAATAATAACACAGGCATTAAGAACACAAATTTGCAATCTCAGCTCACATGGAAATCCCTAATATTATATCTTTATGAGTGTTTTACTACTACAATCAGATTGTCAAGGATTCCATGACCATTTTTGACTGTTTTGTTTTTTTAATCCACATTCATTCTTCTCACTTCATACATCAGTACTGCATTTATATTATTTCTCCCCCCCTTTCTCAGTCCTCTCATGTCCCTGCCATGCCCGATCAAATTGTGACTTCTTTAATTATTGTGAAACACACAGTTATATATCCAAACACACATATAATGTGAATGTGTATGTGTATAGAGACATATATATGTTCTACTCAGTTCATAGTGAGGGTTTCTCACTTAGATCTGGCACTTCAAGTCAGATACTTTTATAGTTGTTTATCTGCTAGGGCATATAAGAGAGTGACTAGTATAGACGTCTTCAATTTTCACCAGAGCACTCTTCACTCTTTCTTTCTCTCTCTTCTTTCTTTCTTTCTTCCTTCCTTCCTTCCTTCCTTCCTTCCTTCTTTCTTCCTTCCTTCCTTCTTTGTGCAGAATATATACTTTTTGTTTGCTTGCTTGTTTGTCTGTTTGTTTGAGGCAAAAATTTTCTGTGTTGCCCTAGAACTTGCTCTGTAGACCAGGTTGGTTTCAAACTCACAGAGATTATCCTGTCTCTGCTTCCTGAGTGCTGGGATTAAAGACGTGCACCACCACCGCCTGGCAAGATATATGGTTTTTGTTCCTGATTTGATTTTCCACATCAGAGAATATTATTTACTCATTTGTATGTATATTGTAATCAAAATATAATTACATTATTTTTTTCTTCTCTCCTCCTAACCCCTCGAATGTTCCCTCTCTCCAATCCTCTTGCTGCTCCCCTCATTCTATCTCTAATTCATGGTCTCTTTTTCTTTGATAATTGTTTTTGTAACAATATAGCATAAATACATAAACATAATGTGTCAACTCCATTTAGTGTTGCTTGTATGTATATGATTTCAGAGTTGACCACTTAGCATTGGATAGCCAATTAGAGACTCATCCCTGGGGGAAAATAATTCTCCCTCTGTAGTCAGTCATGAGTTGCTAGCAAGAGCTTTGATTGAGTGCCCTTTCCCAATATGTGCTGGAGTGCTGACAGGCTTGATCTCATGTAGGTCTTTAGCAGGCACTCTTAGCTCTTGTGAGCTCATGAGTGCTACAGCCTGGCCATGTCTAGAAGACTCTATTTTGCCTCAGTCCTTCAAGACTTCTGGCCCTCATAGTCTCCTGCTCCTACTTCCACGGTGTTTCCTGAGCCTTGGTGGAAAGGAGTGTGATACAGATGTTCTATTTATGACTGAGACATTTGTTTTATGCACTTTGACCAGTTGAGAGTCTCCATAGTAATCACCATCCACTGCACAAAGATGGGGAGAGGGTAATAGAAGAGATGTGATACGAAAGCAGAATAGGAGCTACTGAGGGAGAAAACGAGGGAAGGGGAGGATCAGGGAAAGGGAGGGGAGTGGGGAGAAAGATGAATAGGAGCCAAGTATGTACGAAAGTGCCACAAAAAAGCCTATTACCTTGTATGCTAACTGTTAAAATACATAAAATAAACCTTTGAGTCACAGTATGTGCAGCCAGTGCACGAGCTATTTTACCTGCATTCTACCAAATAATTACTACAGGTGAGTGGGTTAGGTTCTTAGTTATCTCCTGAAGAAATGTGAGCTACAGGAAGATTTTTGCTGTATTTATGGGGTTTTCAGGGTAGAAGTGAGAAAGAGGGGGCTCTCAAGATGAAAATTCTTGGTGTGATGTACCAGAAATCCCCCATTGTATGCCATTTTTCTCTATTTCCTAGCTTTTTAGATTAGATTGTTTTCTTTAATAGCACATGCGAATGTAGTAGGTGGCACGTGGATGCAAAGCTTTCTAACTTAAGTTTGTTCTGCAATCAAGAATAAAACATGTTTACTGCACACCTAATAAATATACCTAGTCATATCCTGACATACCTAACACCAGATAGGAGTTTCATTAGGTATCGTCCTGCTTAGCAGGAAGAGGAGGAAGGGGGGATAAAAATCATTTGAATCTTTTTCATATGTCTGGACAGACACTCACTTGGACATGAGATACATTGACTGTGCTATTCTGTGGAACATTTTTAGTGGCTTACAAAAGAAGTAGGTCAAAAAGAAAAAGCAAAAATGTTTTTGCACTTCTTTAAGGAAAAATAATACACCCTCAATATTGTTTCTTTCTTTAAAAACAAAAAAACCAAAGTTAGATGGTCAAGAAAAACATTAGACAAAGTAGTAGAACTATGTAGTCACTTTGAAAATACCATGTGATTAAAATCTTCTCACCCGTTGACTTTTAAACCTACTTTGCTTCTTTAAAACACTTTTAGATTATCTAAAGTATGAACAAACTATGTTCAAATGATATTTAGCTAGTAAATGGATGGTTTATTTATTCCATTCTGATAATCTTATGAAGAGTCAGTGGAATGATTTGCCAAATTCCTGAGGAAACCTGAGAATGTCATTAGAAATTTACACATACACAAACATGCATGCACACACACTCATGCATGCATGCACAAGTATGGCATCGACATCAGAGCTGGAGTCTTGAGCTTCCCCATGTATGGTTCTTGAGTAAAAAATCAATGCAGATTTCCTGGTACATTTTTCTCTTGGTGAACTGGTGGTACCAAATCTTCTTAAAGTGATATAGGATATGTTGTTTCTTTTGTGGGAGGACTTGACGGCATAATTATTATGACCTGTAAAGTCAATCATATAAATGTTGTTATATTTTTACAGACCCTCAGGGATTCCTTTCTTTACTCTCATATTGCCACCAGCACATCAATCTGATGGACTTCTAAGGCGCCACTTAGATCAGGTTATATCTAGGACGTCCCTTAGATCAGGCTGTACCTAGAACACACATTCAGTTGTAGAATTTTACCCTTTAGAAGCTTCTGGCTGCTGTTGAGTCTTAGAGGTGAACAGTATGAGGTGTGTGTGAGTTTGCCTAGAGTGATGTTTCATAGAAAGTACAGAGCTCTTTTCCCAAACTAATTTGCGAGGGCTGGTGGCAGCAGGATACACAAATCATGACTTAGTTGTCATAAGTAAAACACTATGATAACCGGACTGGCCTAGAGTGGCAGGAAGCACCCTGAAAGCATGAACCATTCTCATCCTTGTTCTGAAAAGTCATGTGACATAGAGTTTGACAGGAATAGCTGAAGATCCTGGAGATTATTAGCCTTGCATTGTATGACATGTCCCATAGCAACTCTGGACTCAGAGCATTGGAGGCAACACTTCTCAGATTTACTAGTATTCTAGAGTTCACAAGAAACACTGATGTCCATATAGTAAGCACTAAGATCTGAAAGGCTTGAAGGAATTCACCTATCCCAAAACGTTTCATCACTCGGTGAAATCATAAAAACTTCAGTGATACCCAATAAACTTCCAATTCTAGAGCCTTTAATTACAAAATTATAAACCCATGATAAGCTTTGCTATGAAGTAGTCCAATGCTCTTCTTTAGGTTGAGCCTGTGGTGTTAATGTGGTGTTTCCTGGGAGCTCCCAGAAAGAGCAACAGAAGGATGTAGATGAACACTTAGTGATTTCATCATTTTATTATCATTTTATTATTGGCTGTGAGGCCTGTCCATCACTGGTCCCATAGGCAATGAAACTACAGCAGTCGTGGGATTTTACTAGCTATTAGCCCAATCTAGAGCCCTCAATACTTAAAGAACACAATGATCATACTCTTGTCCTTGCCTACTTCTGTCTCCATTCCCATTCCCCACTCTGTGAGATCATCTTTCTGAACAGAAGCCAGAAGGCTCTGCTGTAAGTATTAGGGTAAGACAATGCCCAAGTGGGTACAGTGACAGAGAGGTCTTATCCTCAGTGTTTCTCTATAGCCAGGGAAGGCTGCTATGATAAGAGAGTGGAGTAAATCTGGTGCCCTCTGTGGACTTCTAAGATGTGAACTGTTCTCTGGTCTGGACTGTAAGGGGGTATCACTTGCAAGAAAAAGAGTGGTAAGACTTTATTACTTTGACCATAATAAAAACAAAAATCCTGAATGTCTCTCGGTGACCCTCTCCTTGTGAGTAGATGAGACATAAGAACAGAATAGCATAGCATTCCTGTGAGTAGGCCATAGGTCAGTTGACTTTGAGTCAATTGGCAATGTTCTAGATGAATCTGTTCAACTTGGGTAAACCAAAAGAACTCAAGACATCAGTTCTTCTGGTATCTTCAAAGATGTGCCCTAATTTCTGTACTAAAGATGATATGAATTGTGCCACATGACTATGTAAGATAAGATTGAAGCTTTTACTGGTTCCACAGATGATCCAACTGCACAAACATGACCTTGTGAATCATTGAACAGAGTATGAGAAGCTATACTCAAACTTCACCCATGGGAGCTAAGAGGTGATGAGTGAGAACTGTGTTCAGTTTCCAGGTTTGTGTGACTTATTACAGAGTGACAGAAAAGATGGAAAGACATGCTCAAATGAAAACCAAAACTTACCCCACTAGGGTTACAACACATCACTCTGCATCCAAAGGCAGAGAGAGAGACACCAATGCAGAACTCCAGTGCACTTAGAATGACTAACACAATATCCAGACCCTGTCAACAAATCATAATACAAACATGTGAGAAGTGGGAGTCACACATTCCAAACACTTCTATGTAACACAAGAGGGCCTGCTAGTTGGGGTTTCTGTCCCGCCTGGTACCCCACAGCTGGCAAGCCCCAAAGAAAATCACACAGAGATCTCTATAAGTTATAAAGCTGATTGGCCCATTAGCTCAGGCTACTTATTAGCTCTTGTAGCTTATACTAACCCATTATTCTGATCTATTTTTGCCATATGGCTTGGTACCTTTTTCAGCTAGCAGGTCACATCCTACTTCCTTGGTGGTCTGTGCAGGACTGGGAGGAATCAACTTCCTCCTTCCCAGAATTCTCCTGTTCTCATTGCATCATTTCTACTTCCTGTCTGGTTTTCCTGCCTATACTTCCTGTCTACTTCCTGTCAGCATTTATTTAAAACATGATTGACAGAATACAGACAATTCTCCCGCACCACTACACTGAAAGAGTGGAGGCATTGGCCAAGACGTTAGGAACATGGCTCCTGGTACAGCCTGACCCTTAGCCAGTTCTAAATGTTGCATATTCTGTCATTTTTGAAGCACATATATTAGTTTAAACACTATGAAACTATGGCCTTTCAAGGACACATGTAACTGATTCTTGTGAATTTGATGTGGTACAATCCAGCTATTTCACACAGTAGATCTCTACCTGTTCTTTTACAAAGAACTTGCTTTATCTGGCTTCCTGGTTTATAATTCCATATGTCATAATGTATTCCCCCCCCCCAAGAAGATGAGAGCTTCTTGAACTAAGAGAGCTATTTCTTAACTGTTCTAGTACTCATCCTGAGATCTTTCATAAACTGTGTGCTCCAGAGACTTGGGAGATGGCTTAGCTGTTAAAACACTTTCTATGCAAACATGATGACCAGAGGCCAGATCCAGAGCACCCCATCAATGCCGGTTGGGCATGATGGCCTGCATTCAATCCACACATGCATTCAGGGGATCCTTGAAACAAAACGCATAGCTAGATGAGTTGAATCTGAGAGCTGTGGGCTAAAGTGAGAGATCCTGCCTCAAAGTGGAAAGCTCTCAAGAAAGACACCTAAGGACGACCTTTAGCCTACACAGATGCACACACACACACACACACACACACACACACACACACACTGATGCATGCAGAGACACCCGTGAGAACATGCACAATCATTTTTAAGCACAGCACACAAAACACAAACATGGGGGGGAAGTATGTGTGTGCTTCAAGGTCTGTGAAATAATGTCACTGGTTCCCAGATACGAACATACTGGACACTTCTAGCTGAATGGGTCCCTTCCTAATAGAGGTCCTCTGACATAAGATGAAGTAGGAATAACAAAAAAGACTCACACAATTCAGAAGACTTTGTGAACTTAACAGAGAGAGGACTGATTGAGATGAATGAATGATTCCATCATATACAGTGAAGAGAGCAGCTGCAGAGCTCACAGCAAACACAGAGCTCTTTTAAGCCTGAAGCATTGTGTGAGGTCACAGGCCCCATGGGCAAGAAAGCTGCCTGACACAGCTTTCAGTTCTATAGCTGTGCTCCTATCATTGCACCCTGGATGGCTACGAGGTAACAGGCCTTCAGAAATACCAAGCAAGGTTCTTAATGAGGAAAACTACACAGAATAGGTAAATTATAGGCATGAAATTCCAGAACTTATCTTTGCCAAATTCTGAGTGACTTTGGAAAACTATTTCATCCACTAAACATTTGTATCTCATTTTTGGTTGTGTGTCTAGAAATTGAATTGCTCACCATAAAGACTTATAGAATATTCAAGAGGAGATAGTTAGCTATCGATGCTCCTCATGCAATTGTTTTGATATAAATAAACAGGGTCCAATATTCATGAGCTTTAACTTAGAATGAAATAAAGACAATGCAGTTTATTCTGCATAAGGTGTGAGAATCTTGATTACCTATATTTACCTGTATTTTCTTCTCTTTTGGTCTCATTGTATCCAGGAATGTGAGATATAACTCTCATTCCTAACTAAAGGCTTGATCTATTTCTTCATGGCTTCTAACCTCTCAAGGCAAGTCTATAGTTGAGGAGTGTTACTTTTGGTTTTGTTGAGTCAGTTTGCCCCAGCCTTGCCCCAACCATAATTCCTTGAAAACAGAAACCACTCACCATTAAAATGGATATGGTCATGTGACAGCTTTCTGAATAGTTTCCATACATACAGTAATATAAATGGTAAGAATAAATGCTTGGGCTCAGTGAGTGGATTATGATCCCCGTGAAGGCAAACACAGAACTGGTGATGTTCAAGCCTAGGCTACTTCGAACCTAGAAAGGAGTAAACTTGATTAATCCAATATTCTTCAATATCCTCAAGTCTGTCTCCACCCATCACCTCAAACTCTTCAATTATCCCCTTATATATTTCATCCTCTTTGTTTTGACTAACTCAGAAATATCCCAATTTGTCTCTACCATTGTTTGCAACTCAAAGCTCTTCTCAAAAAAAATGTGACTGTCATTTCTACAATTAAATCTTTCATATTATTTCTATAGATACATGACACATACTCCAAATTTCTCCTATTGGGAATTTCAAAACTATTATACTTTTAAAATAAGTTTATTTATTTATCTTGATGTGTGTGCCTGTAGGGCTCACAGAACTTTTGGAAGCTAGCTCTCTCCTCCCTCCATGTTGGGGTAGGATGTCTTTTCTTATTTCTGAAGCTGCAGAGCCCAGCTGGCCTCCTGTGTGTCCTGAGGCTCAAACTCAGGTTGTCGGGATTGACATCTTCACCTCCTGAGTCTTCTCCCTTGACTTTCCATTATACTCCAGCAGAAGCAGGAGCTCTCTATGTGCTGGTCTCTTACCATTACCGGCTACAAGATTCCCTGACTTTTCCTGCTTGGATAAATGCTGCTGGCCTCTCATCACCCCGCTCCCTTTGCACATTTCCTTCTCTACTTCCTGCAGTTCTTTTCTAGTATCAAAAGTATATCAGCTTTTTATAAGAAGCCAGAAAAGTCTGCATGATTTGGTAAGGAGGTAGCATGGTCGGTAAACACTAACAGTCACAGCTAGGGGCCATGCTGGGGCACAGATTTGGAAATGTCGTACTAAACATGTGTCTCTTTTGAGTAAGGATAATGTAAATATTGTCCTAGACAGTGTCAAGTTTGTTGAGATCTTGGTTTGGGGCCTTTCTCTTAGCTTTGTGACAGATATCCTGGCATGTTTCATTTTATACTTGTCTGTTCCTGAGAAATAACTCATTGTGAATTTGTTTTATTGACTGCTCAAAATATTTTCTGGATACAATTAAAACACACATTTCAATCAGTCAGTAAATGCTATGTCACTCAAGTGCTTAGTGCTTTGGTCATGAATGTAGATAGCAAAGTTCAAGGTAGATTTGATTCATCATCCTTGACTTTTCTTCTCCTGAATTCTCCACATCTGCACCAAGATTCTCTCTGAAAATCACTGCCACAATATTCAACCTCGTGTCAGGACTGAGATGAAATACAAACTCCCTTCCTTTGTTTCTTAGAGGTTAAGATTACTTTTTTTTTTTTACATCCTGGCAGAACAGATACTTGAATTATATCCTTCCTCTTTTGACACCAATAACACACTCATACACACACACAAAAAAAAAAAACTCACCAAGCCTTTTGTAGTTCTTCTTCCTGCTACAATTGAGAATGAGCCTGAAATAATAAACTAGAAATAAGAGATAAAATCCAGGTTAAATAAAATACTTTATACATTATTGAAAATTACAACATATTGACACCTATTCCTAAATTTGATAATATATGTGAAACAGATTGACTACCTTAAAAGTTAGTCACAAAAGTTAAGGAAGTTTCCGCCTTTTCAACTATAAACACACACACACACGCACGCATACCCCAAACTTGCTATTAAGACTCTTTTAGAGCTCTGGGACATAAATTTCTAAAGTGAATTATTGTTTACAATGGAGACAAAATTTAGGGATTTATTAAATCAAGGAAGAAACTAAACGTTATTCTCATTTTAAATAGCTACTTTAATCCAGTTGGCTTGGTCTGTCATCTAGCCAGAGGAACACCTCTCAGGAGTCTAGACTCAACTTGAATCATGCTAAAGAGGGAGAAGAAAGAGCTAGCCCTTTAATGACATACTGTGCTTTTCCTTCCCAGAATCCTGACCCTTCAGGTGCTCTTCCTAGGGACCAACATATAGTTCAGCTAGGTCTGTCCATCTGTCTGTGTCCTGACTTAGAAAAGACTTAACCATTACTTTTTTTTTAATTTGGTACATTGAGCTTCATTGCTTTTTCTCTAAAACATCCCTCCCCAGGTGGCTGCTCAGCACTACATGGCTGACACTCATGTTAACTTAACTTGAGCGGCATGGGTTGTTATTGCCTCCTCTGTTTTCCTCTCAGCAACTTCTGGGATCTACAGCTTGCCTTTCCTGGGGTTATTCTTCTAAACTGCTAAAATCGTCCTTGAGTTTTAAAAATATAATGCAGAATAGTTACTAAATACTATAAACAAAAACGTGGCAGAGGAAAAAAATAATTGTTTTGGGGATGATGACGAGCCTATTTTGGGCTCATTGGGTTCTTTCAACTTGGCAAGTGTTTCAGTTTGCCTGAAATGGCCATTGTCAACACATTTGGACTCACCTAGTTTCACTTTTTTTCTCAGAATTGCAGAAATAGTAGATAGGACAGGATTCCATGTGTTGTTGGCCAAGGAGCCCACAGAAGCTTCCAAAGTAATGCAGGCTATAGTCATTGCTTTTGGATACCCACCAGAATTAAACAGTAAGAGTCTATTGTCGAAGACACCACACCTTATAGATGCAATGTCAGAGTAAACAATCTGTTAAAGTTGTCATCCCTGATCATAGAAACTTCTTTCCCCAGTGCAGAACAGTCAAGGAAAGTATTCGAACTGACCAACATGCTGAGAACAAGTGACTGTTTAATGCTGGGTTCCCAAAATGGACAACTATATGACACATACATGCACACATGCACACACACATAGAGACAGAGAAAGAGTCAAAGACACAGACAGGGAGGGAGCAAGCAAGAGCCCAGTGAACACCACAGAAGACTGAATGGAAGGACTGCAGGAGCTAATGGATGGGAAGGAATGTGATGGGGATAGTCTTCTGGATAGAGCGTAGACATTGCAACCATGAACACATGGAAGCTGTGAAATCCTACACAGGGCCTAGAAAGAAGGAAGAAAGGGAGGGAGGAAGAATGAGACAGAGGACATAAGGTGCGAGGAAAAATAGTTAGGGGATGGTGGTTGGTAGTGATGGGAGAGGAAGGAGAGAGGGTAGTCAGAGGGAAGATATAAGTATAGTATATACAACATACAAATATTTTATCAACTATTTTTAAAAATAATTAAAAGAAATAAATAAAAAGAAATAAGAGCCCAATAATAAATTAATAAATAAATCCAGAATCTTAAAAACAGTCTTATGTTAGACCCATTTATAACATAAGATATCCAACCTACCATGAGAGACCCCCAAACTGGGTACCCTATGTACACTGAAACAGGGGGCATTTCACTGGATGTCACAGTGGCACTTATCATCATAATTCCTATGGTGAGGTTCATGAGGGCAATCACAATCTGCACAACCTAGATGTGACAGTAAAGAAATAAGAATAAATCACTTACCACAAATAAGTGCCCATGTCACCACTCATACAATCACTAAGTTACTCTCACTCTTCATCTTTGATACATTAAGATGAAGTTCTAGATAATCTCTTGGTTTACTTTGTCCATGGAGCTGTGGACATAATAACTTACCAAAATTGCCCCAGAGAAAGTCCATCACTATGCTAGTGATTTTAAAGCTACAAGGAACATTCCAAAGCCTTTTCCAAGATGCATTTTCTAATACTCAAGATGCCACTTCCATAGCTGCTCTCCTTAGTCATGTGCTCAGACAAGAGTCACCCAGGAATTAGTAAATAATTACTTTAAGAAGAAGATGTAACTTGAAGAAGCACAGCTAGTGATGGTGTGAAGAAAAAGAAGAGTAAATAGAGCATTGTCTTAAGATCTGGGACCGCAGGGGAAAATATTAATAAAGAGTCCTGAAAATGGAGGAATACAGGCCTGGAGAGTTGGCTCAGCAGGTAAGTGTACACACTGCTCTTGCAGAGAAGCAGAGTTCTGTTCCCAGCACCTATATCTGAAGGTTTGTAACTTTCAGTAACTCTAGTTCATGGGAACATAATGTTCTCTTCTGAATTCCATAAGCAACACACACACACATACAAAACAAATAAATCCATTTTAAAAGTATGGGTATTATATTACAAATATACTAGGATACAAAAGAAATGGAATATTATAAAAACTTGAAAGATTCAAGAAAGAAAATATTTCCATAATACATGTGCTTTTATAAGATGACAGATCTAACATTAACTACCTAAGTGTTCATATTTGCAAACTCAAGAAACAAAAATGAATCAAAAAGGAAAAATGAATTTTAGAATGGAAATCAGGAATTTGATAGAATTCACTTCAGATATTTCTGCATTCACCGTTTTCTAGTTTAGAATTAATGTGGGAATGCTGTGAATACCATTGGTTAATAAAAGACTGTCTTGGGCTTGCACAGGGAATAGAGGTAGGCAGGGGAAAGTAAACTGAATGCTGGGAGGAAGAAGGTAGTGTCAGAGAGAAGCCATGGAGCCTCCCGCCCCCCAGAGCTGGATGGAACTTTACCCAGTAAGCCACAGCCATGTGATGATACACAAATTACTAGAAATGGGTTAAATTTAGACATAAGAGTTAGCCAATAAGAAGCTAGAGCTAATGGGCCAAGGAATGATTTAATTAATACAATTTTTGGGTGATTATTTCAGAGCACAGCAGCGGGGAACCAATAAGCGGCCTATTACAACATAGAATATTACCAATTTTTAATTTATTTTATCTGATGACATCAGCTCCTTTATATTTTCTAGGATTTTTGTTTTGTTTGGTTTTGAGTTTTGGCAAATAGTGTTTTCAAAGAGCTTTTACTTCATCTGTATTACCCACTTTACAGACTTGGGAAGTAATGATAAAAGACCAATTAACTAAGACAAAATCTATAGTTATGTTTTTCACTGAAGAGATACAATAAATCTGTTATCTGTTAACCAGACTAGGTAAGAAAAAAAAGACTGAGATCACCCATTAGTAATATCAGGCCATATGTGTAAGTCAGATGACCCTGTTTAAACAGAATGGGTACCAGAAGACACAACCCTGAGAAGCGGATTGGATTGGTAAGATGAGAGATGGAGTTGAAAGGAAAAGGGGAAGGGAAAATAGTGGGAAAGAGATTTGTAGAAACCTGTTAAATAACAAAATAATCAAGAGATGCCCAATCATACTGCAAAAGCATTTGTTCAACTATGTTCATAGCAGCATTATTTGCAATAGCCAGAACCTGGAAACAACCTAGGTGCCCCTCAATGGAAGAATGGATAAAGAAAGTGTGGCACATATACACATTAGAGTACTACTCAGCAGTAAAAAAACAATGACATCTTGAATTTTGCATGCAAATGGATGGAAATAGAAAACACTATCCTGTGTGAAATAGCTTAGACCCAACAAGATAAATATGGTATGTACTCACTCATTAGTGGATTCTAGCCATAAACAAAGGACATTGAGCCTATAGTTTGTGATCCTAGAGAAGCTATATAATAAGGTGAACCCAAAGGAAAACAGATATAGATCCTCCTGGAAATTGGAAGCAGACAAAATCGCTGGGCAAAAGTTGGGATCATGGGGGTGGGGAGGGGTGGGGGAAGGGGAGGGGGGAAGAAAAGGGAGAAGGGGCGTATTGGAGAGATCTTGGGGGAGTGGGATTGTTGAGATGGAGGAAGGGTGGATATGGGAGCAGGGAAGAAGATATCTTAATTAAGGGAGCCATTTTAGGGTTGGCAAGAGACTTGGCTCTAGTGGGGTTCCCAGGTGTCCAAGGGGATGTCTCCAGCTAGGTCCTTGGGCAGTAGAGGAGAGGGTGCCTGAACTGACCTTGTCCCATAGCCACACTGATGAATATCTTGAATATCACCATAGAACCTCTGTCTGACAATGGATGGAGATAGAGACAGAGACCCACATCAGAGCACTAGACTGAGCTCCCAAGGTCCAGTGAAAGAGCAGAAAGAGGGAGAAGATGAGCAAGGAAGTCAGGATGGCAAGGGGTTCGTCCACCCACTGAGATGGTGTGACTGATCTAATGGGAGCTCACCAAGGCCAGCTGGACTGGGACTGAACGAGCCTGTGATCAAACCGGACTCTCTGAATGTGGCTGACAATAGAGGCTGACTGAGAAGGCAACAATAATGGCACTGGGATTTGATTCTACTGCATGTACTGGCTTTGTGGGATCCTAGTTTGTTTGGATGCTCACCTTCCTAGGCCTGGATGGAGGGGGGAGGGCCTTGGACTTTCCACAGGGCAGGGAACCCTGACTGCTCTTAGGACTGGAGGGGGAGGGGGAGGGTGAGTAGGGAAGTGGGAGGGCAATGGGAGGAGGGAAGTGGAAATTCTGAATGGTATTATTTATAAAGCAAAAAATAAAATAAAATGTTTGAAATAAAAAAATAAAAATGTGGGGGTGGGATTGTTGAAGGATTGTTATTACAGAATCAATTGATATGAAAAGAAAAATTGTCTTCCCCAGGGAGGAATACACTAATTGGTTATCTAATACCAAATGGTCAACCCTGAGAAGATACATGTAAGCATTCAGATTGAGCAGCTTATATATAAGGAACATACACTTATATACATACATATATGTAACAACAATCAATGAAAAAGAGGTCATGAATTTGGAAAAGTGCAAGGAGGAGTATATGGGAGGGTTTGGAGGGGAAAAGGGAAGGAGAATGATGTAATTATAATCTTAAAAAATAAAGGAAACATGAAAATGGCTAAAATTTAGCATATAAATGTATAAAGATGTCAAATGACAAAAAATATAGACTCATAAACTTAAGTATTATTATTTGGTATTTGTTAAGTGTAAATTTGACAAAGTATATAGACAAATCTATACAGAAAATTGTAAATCTCTGATGACCTAAGTTACCAAACAGTGAGAATGTTAATGGCTAATAAGACAATATCATAAAAAAGCAATAACAATTCTCCTCATCTTCACATAGAAATTTAATGAAACTCAAAACTCCAGTAATTTGTGTTATAGGTCTTTAAAACCGGTACTCAGCATGGGCTACTACATAGTGAGTTCCAGGTCAGCATGGGGCCACAGTAACTCTCAGCACTTCTGTTTGAAATACTCAAGATGGCACAATCACATGCAGGGTGAGCAATCAGGCATCTCCTTTGGAAACCAAGTTTTGCAAAATGCCAGGGTTCAGATTAAGTTAGTAACACAGAGGTTCAGCCACAGGAAGCTTATCCCCCCCACCCCCGCATGGCAATGAGAGGAAGTGGAAAGTTTAAAGGCAAGTGTGGTGGCTAGATTTACGTCATCTTGACACAAACTATAGATATCAGAGAGAAGAAAACCTCAATTGAGGGCACATGCCTTTGATCCCAGCACTCGGGAGGGAGGCAGAGGCAAGTGGATCTCTGTGAGTTCAAGGCCAATCTGGTCTATAAGAGCTAGTTCCAGGACAAGCTCCAAAGCGACAGAGAAACTCTGTCTCAAAAAAACAAAACGAAGGAAGGAAGGACGGAAGGAAGGATGGACGGACGGACGGACGGACGGAAGGAAGGAAGGAAGGAAGGAAGGAAGGAAGATGCCTTAACTGAGGAAATGCCTCCATAAAATTGGATTGTAGGCAACCTGCAGAGCATTTTCTTAATTAGTGATTGATGGGGGAGGTCCCAGATCATTGTGGTGGTATCATCCCTGGGATAAATATGCTGGGTTCTATAAGAAAGCAGGCTAAGCAAGCTATGGGGAACAAGCCAGTAAGTAACATTCCTCCATGGCCTCTGCATCAGCTCCTACCTTTGGGTTCCTGCCCTGTTTGTGTTCCTGTCTTGGCTTCCTTTAGTGATAGACTACATTGTGGAAGTGTAAAGCCAAATAAACCTCTCCAACTTGCTTTTTGGTCATGGTGCTTTGCCGCAGCATTAGAAACCCTGGCTAGGACAGCAACGAGGATATTAGTGCTGGAACTATGGATTGAATATGAAATGTTTTCCACAAGCTTGTGTGTTGAATTCCCCAGATTGGGAGCTTACTGTTGTGGGACGTTCTGGAATTTTTATAGGGGAGGTTTACTTGGAAAAGTGGCTCACTCACTGATGGGTGGTCTAATTGATTGAGGGTAGAAATCCTCCTTTGCACTTACCTGTGTCTCTGTAATATTCTTGTACACCATTAGGCAAACAAGCTCTTCTGTCATATGCTCCTGCTGCCATGATGTTTGAGTCAAGCAGGTGGAGTGTCACAACCATGGACTGAGGCTCAGGAACCATGATCAAAGCAAATCTTTTACCCTTGACGTTGCTTTTTCTAGTGACACATGCCATCGTGATGCAAAAATTATGAACAAAATTGATACCAGAGAAGTGATTAAACCTGGCCATGGTAGTACTTTCCCTTTGGAACTGGCTTATAGGAGAAATTTGGAAAAGTTTTGAAAGCCTAAATCACTATGTACAGCAAGCTTAACTGATGGTTCTGACAGGAACGTAGAAGCCACGTGTGCTATATGTTGGGGGGAAAATGTATCTACAATTTCTCCATGTTCTAAGATTTTGAATGAGGCTAGATACAAAAGCAATAGGGTAATTAACTTGGCATAGAAAAGACAACATACATTCAGAATATGACATGGATACTGCTTGCTGACTTTTGGACAGATTTACAATGAGAATATAAGTTAACGAAATATAATGCTATTTTTTGAGAAGGTAAGTTCTACAAATTAAACACCAATAACTCCATTTGATGCATTAAAAGGCTAGCAGGACATGGTGGTTGGTATCACATTGATCATCTGAGGATTTACAGCACAGCTGTTCCCTCAAAATCACATACCCCAAGGATTTTGGGTTCTCCCTTTAAGAACTTCTCTGTCATCCTTTTCCACGCGTGGGAATTCATATGTAAAGACTGTTGTCCCAGCTGCTGAGCATCATAGGCAGCTCCCGATGCAGTCTGTCCTATTCCTTGTATGGTTATCATGGCGGCAGAAACAGTACTAGAAGAAGAAATGTAACTTACGGTGACTTCCTGGAAACCACGAACATCGAGTCTAAATACAATATGACACATATATACCAAATGGGTCAAATATGCCAGGGCATAAAAATTAAGAAAATTCCATGCTACCATTCTAGTTAATGTCATATTAATGCATACTCCGTTTTCTATATTGGTTATGAATACTTACATCTACTTGTGAATTCTTGCATTTATATTCCTCATAATTATTATTACTTAGTTTATGACAGGATATCTCCATCTAGTATTTTCAGTAAAGTTAGTCCATAGTCATAGGCCTTTTCCTTTTTTAGGTTGTGTTTGTCTGGCGAAATCATTTTGCTTTTCCTATATTCTGAAAGATACATGGTCAGGTGCTCTTTCTTTCAGCACTTTGAGTATATCAACTTAGTGTCTCCTGGACCACAGCATAATTTGCTGGAAAACAAAAATCCACTGCAAAACTGATTGTGACTGATCATGATTTCCTTGTATGTGAGATGTTTTTCTCTTGATGGTTTGAGAGTTCTCTTGTCTCTGATTTTGTCTACAATTTCATTATAGTAGGAGAAATTACATTTGGAACGCTTGCGCTTATAGGACCTAGATTTTCACATCTTCCCTCCTGGTTCTCACCAACTGTTTTACTAAATAAACCTTTCATTCTTACTTTTTAAAATCATTTCTCCTTCTAGTTTTATAATAAGAAAATTTATTTGTTATTGACATCCTACCAGCATCTTAGGGTCTTTTCACACTTTTCAAATTCCTTTCTTACTTTTTTTTTCTGCTATAGAAAATTTCAAAAGAATCACTTTTTATGTTCTCAGATTTTTTTTAAAATTTCTTCTCGATGTAGTCTGCTGTTGAAACTATTGTATCTTAATTCTATTTATTGAAGTATTCAAACTTTGTTTTTTGTGATATGAATCTTTGTCAAATATTTTTTTCTTGTCATGAATTTCCTTGTTGCATTGAATTGTACAACTGTGCTCTTTTGTATTTTACTGAATTCATTGGGATAATATGGTATTGTAGGGCTATATAATATAGGCCCATATTTCTACATTGTATGGTGACCAGAATTTCAAGCCACAATTTTCACATGTCACACAGAAGATGGTCAACTAGCCTTTACAAACAAACTGATGCCATCCAAAACAAAGAGTCAGGATATGCTAGTGTTGTTCTGTTTCTTTGTAATTTGGGAGGTCACCTGGGAAAGAGGCATTGATTCAGTCTACATGACAGAGCATGTGTACAGAGCAAGAAGATAGATAAGAAGATGTGACAAAATGGACATAGAAAGGTGTGGACGTGACCACAGCCATTCTCCCCACTACCTAGGAAACAGAATGCTAATGAATTTCTCTTTCAGCTTATGTTTTGGTATAAAAGCTGTGTGGAGAATAAACGTGAGGAATTTTCAGGATTTCATGAAGGATCCCTGAAAACTCCCTCTTGATAAAGTCATGTGAGTTGTGTCTTTATTCCCACACCTGCCCTCTGGTTTCATAAATAATTTAGGTCTGGGCTGGCCCTGGACCATAACAAAGTGACGCCCAATGTGGGGCTGATTGGTGAACCTCAACATGGTATGAATTCATTGTTAAGCAATTCATGTATTTCTAGTCCTGTAGAATCTGTTATTGAAGAATAAATGTATGCTCTTGGTGGACTCATATTTTCTTGATTCTCAGTTTCTCTAACATCCTTACATTTGTGTCTGTGTATCTGGTGGAGGCTGTTGGAACTGTGGGGTTGTGAAGTGGTGTCTTATTATATATTATTGAATAGGGATATTTCAGCCTATCTATAAACTTTATCATCCCCTGAGCAGAACACAAAGTCTAAATTTGTAAAAGTTAGAATAGTCTAAAATCTAACATACAGCATTGGGGGTTTTTTGCTTGTGAAAATTTAACTTCTGTGGCATTAATTTAAATCCTAATAAAACTCAGACAACTTCACTCATATGCATGCAATCATTCGTGCACATGCACACAATTTGCGTACTCACACTTTGAATAAATCTGCTGGTTTCACTTGCTTCATGTTGATTTTGGAAACCACTGTATTTGCAGTGTCCCCAAAAATAAAGTAACAAGAGACAGAGATATCAAAAACCCTAAAAGTGCTGTGGCAATCTATATACATGTCCTTCCTTCATGGAATGCCCAGCAATTAACTCAGTTAATCATGTTAGAAAACTGATTTTTTTATGTTCAATAAATCATTGTTCCCAAATCTACATTTCTTCTACTTTAGCAGAGAAATTTGTCGTCCTATATGATAACTTCTAAGCATTCCTTTGAGTCAATTTGATCCTTGTAAATTTAATCTTACCCCACTTAATAACCACATTGGTCATTCTAAAATACAAAATTTTAATTTAATTTCTTATAAAGAGAAACTCATATTTTATCCCCCTTGCTTTTTTTTTCTTTTTCAAGATAGAGTTTCTCTGTGTAGCAGCTTTGGTTCCCTAGAACTCACTCTGTAGACCAGGCTGGCCTCAACCTCAGAGATTTGTCTGCCTCTGCCTCCCAAGTGATGGGATTAAAGGTGTGTGCCACATTTTAACCCCAATCTGTATTTCTAACATTATTTTTACTTTTTCCCTTTTTGATTTTTGGAGGCTCAAATATACTGGATATATTTCAGTTTTCCTACATCAACAATTTTATGCCTGCACAGTCAGCCACCTTGCAGTATTTTTCTCCCACATCCCCTTTCTGCTCTACCACAACAAACGTCCCTTCTCATTTCTTCTTATGCACTGATAGTATCACGTGTGCCCTGCTTTCCTTTAGGGACAATGCCCCGCCACACATGAGTTACTCAGACAACAAGAGCATGGACGTGTTTGAAAACTCCGTGTGACTTTCTTCATAAACAACAGAAGACAAAGGTGCTGTGGAAGCAACAGATATTTCTTTTCAGCCCAATTTAATGTGTACTTTGGTTTATTTGTTTTTGGTAATTATTTTTGTGCTTATTTTTCCAGACATATGTTCGGAGGTTATAAAAAATGAAGATTCTATCCAACTGTAACCAGTAAAGCCTAAGCAGGTCTAGGGAGAGAGCTCCGTCCATAACATGCTTGCCTGGCAAGCAGGAGAACCTTCACTTGATCCCCAGCACCCACACTCAAAAGTTAAAAAGCCATGTGACATGGGTTTGTAATCTCTGTGCTGGGAAGGCAGAGACAGGCGGATCATGGGGCTTGCTGACCTACTTTAATTGGCAAGTTCCAGACCAGAACAAAACCCTGTATCAAGAAAACAATTATACATACCAGAGAAATGATGCCCAAGGTTGATTGCTGACTTCCATATTTATGCATACACACATTCACCTGCATACACATCATCAATCATACACACGTGCATGCACACACATGTCCACACACACTAAATAAATACTGTAGTGCCCATTTGCTTCAGGTTGCTTTTGGAAATCACTGTATTTGAAGCCAAGCCATTGAGCAGCGCAGTACTAGTCTCCTACGATCTTTGCAGCAGTTGACACCTCTTTCTGGTGTTCTCTAAGGAGCTAACAGCTGCTCTCGGGTGAATATTGCCAATTCTTTGCTTCCCCGGATTTTGGGGAAATGCTGCCTTTTACTACCTTTCCAGTTTCTGATGAGAGATTTTTTTAACCCTAATAATTCATTATAAGATTAGTTATTTGGGAAACCTAAAATGACACGACCATAGACGCTTAACCTTCAGTATATTTTCTTTACATTTCCAAAGCCCAGCACGTCGGACAACTTCAGGCAAGAGCTGCAGTGTATCAGCAAAGCAGAGCACTCCAGAGTCACCCGCATATATTATATATCTAAACAGATCCCCTATGTAAGTCTGTGTGAGCGAGCCATAAGAAGATGGCCTGGTTGATAACAGTGATCATCTTCCTTGAGCTGCCAAAAATCAGTCTTTGTTTCTTGCTCTAACAACTGATCTTCCAAGCCCTGACCTTTTCAAGTGTCTGACAATGCACTGAGGCATGGCAACAGGGCCAAACAGCCCTGGGGAGTCTTCTGAGTTTTTGGCTTCCTTTCTAGTTAGACTGGAAGCTTCTCCAGGACAGACTCTGTATCAACAGTCCCCCCTATCGTGTTTCCATAATTCTCTGGTAAAACGGGCCATGTTCTGGATATTTGAGGCTGATGTTAGCTGTCTAAGTAAATTCATGCCGCTGGTCCCTACATTCATACCACAAAAATATACTTTTGACACAAGATAAATACATTTCTCAAAGACAAAAAAATGTGTGTTTATGACCTAGAGCTCAGTGCTCCAACTTTCATATAAAACAAAAGAATATTACGTGGACTTAAGGGTAGTTCTCCAGGCTAGGGAGAGATATGCCAATGTTTTACATTATCTATGACATTTATGAGATTTTTGGTAAATATAGTGTCTTTATTTTTTTATCCATGGTACAGAGATGAAGAAATACAGGCAGCCCCAGTCCTAATAACACCAAACTCCTTGTGGATAAGAACCAAAACTAGTCATGCTTCCTCACTTTTAAATGAACATCTCTCTCATCAGTCAGAATGATCTAGAAGGAATCGTGAAGAATGTGGTCTAAAGGGCCAACCTCTCCTAGGACAAAATTATACAATAGCGTGGAGATTCAACAGGATGTCTGAACCTAGATGGTTCTTTGTACAAGACAGTGGTGGTAATGTGGGAAGGTGACCGGGGCTGGGACAGTCCTGGACTAAGATTCAGTAAGTGTGGGATGTAGTTCAAGCTCATGGAAGTTTCTAGTCATTATCTCCTTCTGGGTGTGCTCCATCTCATCTGAGAAAAAGTTTCATTCAGTTTCCTCTGACCCTTCACCAATAACCACATGCTCGATCCTCAAGGCCTCTTCCAGTTCTAGATTTCCTATGGGAAGCTTAAGTTTATGGCCATGAGTGCCCCGTGCATGAATTGTGCCAAAGATTAGTGGGGACGTGCATCAGGCCACAGTCTATCTCAAGACTGGGCTAAGAATGTTCGACTTGGGTCTCGACTTTCTCCTACACCATCCCCACCACATTCTGCATGTGGCAGGCAGTTTCTTAACTGATGAACTGCAAAAATAACTCATATGAGAAAAGAACAAACATGGTAGAAGAAGGGACATTCAGAATGCATGAAGTGGTCAGAGGCAAAGGAACTGCTTTCTATTTTTAAGAACAAAAGCAGCTAAAATCTCATACAGAACCCACTCTTGGCTTTTAGTAGGCCTTTATTTTTTTTCTTGCCCCCCCCCCCAGCATTGCAGCACAGATTGCTCCCAAAGTACATGTCAAAGTGCATTCTTTCCTCTTTTCATCCAGAACAGCGGCTTCTGCCATAGAACAGGACCTCTTTTTGGTTTGTTTGTTTCCTTATTCTACTCCTAAGTGTCCTAGAACATGAAATGGAAAACCACCCTCACAAAAGGCTGTGGAAGGCAAGTGTGCACTCACCTTTCTCCTCAGCTGGAAAGTCTGCTGTGTGTCAGACGAAGAGCAGTCTCTAGGCTCGTGCCTCGGGTTCAGATGTGATGACTTGCCCACAACCCATGTGCCATAAGTTCAGTCCTTTTTCTAAATCCTAAAGGTTTCTGAGGAGGATCTCTAAAAAATTCAACTAGTTCCCCTTTTATTAGCAGAAGTATCCATTGGCTCTGCTTCCTTGATATGTGCGTGCTGTTTTTTTGAAATACCCTGAAAAAAAGTGTCTGTCACAATCTTTCGGATGGAAACGACAGCACAGCAGTGTATGTCCTAAACAGTTGTCACCCATTTCAGACAAGGCTGGTGGTGTATGCCTGTTACACAGGAGTCTGAGCCTGAAGGACTGTGACTTGTAGCCAGCCTGAGCCTCACAAAGAGAGCCTCTCTCAAAATAGCAAAAACTACCAAATGCCTGTTTATGACAGTGTCACATATTTTCATGTCATTTTCTTTTCCTAGAAAGCTATCTAAGCATACTTTTCATGGGGGATTTTTTTTTAATGAAATTCCACTGTTTGGGACTCACTATAAATGTCCGTCAAGTGGCAATATGTTGGTTGCGAAGAAATAAATAACACTTTGCAATTATTAAGTAAATAACCCCTTTTCTAAGCCAAAGAAACATTTATGACAAATTCAGTTGCAATAATTTACTACATGATCTTGTCATCCTCCAGAACCTAGGACTGCCCACTGACAAAATAATCCTCGACTTAATGTAAGAAGTATTAGTCTGTTTTCCATGACTGCAACAAAATATTTGGTGTTTATATAACAGATGCATTTCCTTCTCTCATAGTTTTGGAGTCTCAGAAGCATAGGCTTGGCACTTGCTGGTTTTAGTTAGGGCTCTCTGGGTACAACACAACAAGAAAGATGGGGTTAAATGGTGGAAAAGTGGCTCAGAGGTGACAATCACCCAAAAAGATAATGATCTGTTGACTCACCTCTGGGCCACACCTCATAAAACTTCCACTCCCTCCACACTTCACCACTGAAGATCACAGTTTCAGCTCATGAACCCTTTGAAAGGCAGATGCATCCAAATCACAGCAGAAAGGAGAGGAAAGAGGTTGCCAATATTCACTCATTCAAAAATTTCTTAAAGACCATTTTCCATGTGTTAGCAATGTGCCATGGATAAGATGGCGTAGAAGGATATAAATAAACTTTGCCGCTGGGGAGTTTATTAGCTACCAGAAAATTCAGACAAATCAACACACAGAAAAGCTTGTTAAAATCCTGGCTTATCAGGTCTCCACAAGGTAATGTAGAACAGAGTCCTCATAGGACGCCAGCCTTGGAAATACGGAGGAGTCTTTCCAGAGGCAACAACATCCAGAAGGTGTTGGGTGTGATAACCAGATGTAAGAGAGTTGGGGATGGAGGGAAATCTTGTGTACTGATTCAGTAGCCATTCTTTCAAACTTTAACTGAGCAAAACTCTCACCAACAGATGGACTGGAGAGAATGTGGCAATTCTCTGGTTCCAGGGCTACTGGAGCTGGAGAGCAAGCTCGGTGTGGCTTCTTCAGTTGTGATGAATGTCATCCATGGCTGAGGATACCTCCATAGTTAAGGCTCTAGAAGTTACTGGTTAGGTTTGGGGCAGGGGGACAAAGGTTTCCTTAGGAGCAGTGGTTGGACGGATATTCTATTCTCATTTTCTCCACACTGGTGAGAATAAGTTGTAATGGCCTCTCTAAGGGATGAATCTAACCCAACCCAGATGCAGTCACAGCAGGGGTAGAATACAAAGCAGGTATTCTCAGAGTCCTGTGGGTCCTGGACCTTGGGCTTAGTGACATGTAAAACTCTATTTAGTACTAGAGTCATTAGGGCTAGAGCCCATGTGGTCTTAATAAGCTAGACACACGGTTGATTTTCAGTGGACCAATTAAAGACACAACTAATAGTAAAAACTTGGGGAAGGAGATTCATTCCATGTAGTTGCATTGAGAAAACAAGAGGTCCGATGAGCTCCCCTGCCACTAAGTGCTTTGTCAGGGTCTCCACATGAGATTTAAGTTGAAATAAAGGAAAACACATATTTAAGCAGTCCCGGCCCAGGTGTGTGGTTCCTGCCCTGACTCCTCGCTGTTTGATTCCATTCTCTCCTGCAAGGTGATTTGACAAGTTGCCCGAGGTGAAAGATATCTCTTTGCAGGAGACAGACTCCTCTTCTGCTTGTGCCAGGGCTTCACTTCTTCTTTTGACCAGCAGAAAATTCATGGGAAATTTTTCAGTTCTGAGGACCACTATTTCAAATGTCCAACTGTCAAGGAAAGAGCACAAGTGTCTCTTTAAAACATTTTCCTTTCTTTCCGGACAGTCGTGCTTCCGCCTGAAACTGGGGCATATGTTCAGTCTCTTATCATGGTGGCCATCAACCACACACAAAGTTAGGATCTGTGGTTCTGAAGCATGCTGGAAGCTCAGAAAACAGTTTAACTATAATTATGACTCTGGAAGCAGGGTCAAAATATTCACATGGCTCTGGAAAAGTAGAAGGTTGAGCTCAGCGCATCCAGATGCAATTGCAATTTGGATCTGGAGCCATGAAGACTCAATAGCAACATATTAGGATGTTGCAGCATTCAGTGGTGATTCTCAGTCCTGCTACGGTGGGACAAGGCAAGGATCCAAGACCTATGATACACAGGAATCCAATTTTTAAGACAGGTATGACACCATTATGGCCCTGTTCAAAAAAACAAGAGATTCAGTGATATGTCTGCTTACTACTACAGCCAAAGTGCAGCTATTCCCGTTATAGCAAGGCAAGGTGTGCTGGCTGTTTGCTGTTGGAGAATATTATTTTAAGAACCATGTGGGTTCTTTTTTCTGCTACTGCTGAATCAGGAAGGCCTTTCTTAAAGGAGCTGCAGCATGCCGCCAGCAAGTAGAGCCCATGCAAAAAAATAAATCAATCAATCATGGCTAAACTTTGTTTTTTAGTGTCTAGAATTCTTTTCCAAGCTCTCTCAGGTGTTTTATAGATTTAACTAGCACATGTTGGAACACCAATTTGTTATAAGAGGCTGCTTGTTTGTTTCCTGGCTGCCCAGACACCTGAAATAACCACATAAAAAACCATATTACTTAAATCACTACTTGGTCAATCACTATAACATGTTCCTAGACAGCTCTTACATATTAAATTACCCCATTTCTATTACTTTATATTTACCACAAGGTTCATGGCCTACTGGCAAAGCTCCAGTATGTCTGTCTCTGGCAGTGGCTACATGCTATCTCTTGACTCTGCCTTCTTTCTCCTAGCATTCAGATTAGTTTTCTCTGCCTACCTCTGTTCTGCTCTGCTATAGGCTCAAACCAGCTTTACTTATTCATTAATGGTAATCACAGCAAACAGAGGGGAATCCTACATCATAAGATGATCCTACTTTCCTGAGGAATAGTCCCTTGCCTGGAAATTAATCTGCTCAATTCAGGGTGTTAGGCCTCTACCCAGGCCAGAGATTGCATTTCTCTTGACTAGAAGGAAAGAGTGTACCCTTAATGGGCCTTCACTATAACACAGCAATGACCATATTTTTAGCTAGCCCTATAGTTCTCCAGTAGGAGAAGGCTCTTAGAGGTGCTACTGCTTGACTCAACCATGGCACCATTTCCCAAGTAGTCAAGGCACTATGTCTATTCATGCACTGGGAGGGACAGATAGCTGTTTTGATTTGTCAAGACTCCATACCCCAGAGTGGAGAACAGGGTAACTAACTCCTAAGAGGCAAGGCTTTGTATATGCAATGAGGGATCCATTTCCTGTAAAGGCAGGGCAACAAAAATCATGAAGGTCCTGGTTTCATTGACACCCCCTCCAAAACAAAATACAGTTGTTTGAGTGACTGTACTCTTTATGACTTACAACAGCCTTGTTCTGTAGCTCCATGTTCTCTTTTAGATGTTTCCATGAAAATATATTTGCTTATTCATTGTTTAGGTATTTTTTTGTAAGAAGGGTGAGGTCTAAGAACTTCTTGTCAACCATCTTCCTGGAGTCAGTACTTTAGAAATGGCTTGGTAGTATACATGTCTGTAGTTGTGTGAGGTGTGTTTTCTGTCTAGATTAATAGCTATCATCCTACTTTCATCTGATAAACCTCTGAAGGACAAATATATATCCTAGCTAGAATCTTGTCTTGTTACCATAGCAACAACAAATAGGTATCTAATCAAAGGAAGAAATGAGTTTATTTTAGGATTTGGAGAAGGGTGAAGTTTGGTATATGTAGTAGTGTTCAACTGAATTACAGTAAAGCAGAACCCTAAAGGGTTCCAAACAAGGTTGGCATAGAACAAATGCGTAATGTTCTACTTCATTATCCTTTCAGTTCTGCATTACTTACCTCTTCCTGTTTTAGCTAGAAATAAAACCTGAATTTCAGTGTTTTGTCCCTGGATAGGCATAATTGAAAGAATGATCAATGCTTTAAAAAAATCAGCATGTGTTACGTTTAGATCAGTGTGGCTTCTACATAATTAGTTTTCATAAGAATATGGAAAACCTTTCTGAGCAGCATTTTTTTGTCAGTTTGAGTTCTTTCTTTAAACAAAATCAAAGCCTGAGATAGATGTTAGTGCTAATATTTCAGTTAGGTGAAAAACATAAAGCATAGACACTGTAAGTGTGTAACTCAATTAATTATCACAAAATAAACATGTCTACATGTCTACTTCCAAGACTGAAAAATAAATTAAAAGACACCTGATGTTCTGAAGACATGATTCCTTTTTGCTCTTTCCCATGCTATCAAGAGTAGAGTCTCAGCTTCTAATACCTGTGACGTTTCACCTAGGTTTGATGTTTTAATAATGGAATCATTTTAGCATGTATCTTTTTATATCTTCTCTTTGATATTATTATATTACATTCCTGGACAACATACAACTAAGAAAAACAACCTTAAGGATTGAGCTAGATCCCAGCCTCATCTGATGTAGATGGGGGAGGATTAATAGTTCAAGGCCTGTATGATCTGTATTGGGAGATCCTGTATTAAAAATCCTCATGGATTATATTAAATATATATGATCCCTCTTCAGTCATGTGTGTAGGAATTCTAGTAATAGAAGAAAATTATGTTGAAAAGTTTAAACTTTGACAGCTATGTTTTGTTGCACAAGAAAAAACAAGGAGAAATTGACTCACGTACATAGGAGTGCCACAGGAGTTGACTTCCTAATGACCTACTGTGATGAAGAAATCCACATACTCTCCACAAGCGAGAGAGAACATGGAGGGTGGAGGTCAGATTGACGTCTTGACTTTCAGGGGAGATAGATGGGTCAAAGAAAAGACAAGTTCTGCTCGTCTCCAGATGTGACGCTTGATTTTCACTTCATGTTTGCTGGCTAACAAGATTTCACAAGAACTGTTTTCCTTCTGGGAAGAGGAAATCCGTGGTCAGCTAAGTGTTTCCTGTGTTTCTAAGGAAGACGAAACAAGTCAGACATGATTCAGATAAAGGGAAACAGGTGGGACAAAGAGACCCAAATTCTAAAACAGTTTGTCTACTTCAGAATGCCCACGGCACCAGATTTCAGAGTATCATTTTCTGGGCCTTAGCAATAATGCATCCTGCTTGGTAATGTCTAGTTTCAAATTTTCTGTTGTTTGAGAATTTCTTAATATGCATGCATTTTTATTCAATCCATTGCCCTTTGCCACACTCCTCCAATTCTTCCATAACTCTCCTATCACTTTTCCCTCTAAACTTCTTACATTTTTCTCTTTTTAAACCCACTGAGTCCACTTGGTACTGTCTATGTGTACAGTAGATTGTTCTGGAGGGTGGATAGATAGCCTCTCAGAGTACTCAGACCTGAAGAAAAGTGATCCTTGTTCCCTAGAAGCCATCAACTGCCAATAGCTCCTCAGGTGTAGTGATATTTCATTTGTATTTTAATAAATAAAGCTCCCTGAAGATCAGAAGGGCCATGCTAAGCCACTAGATGTCAGGCAGTGGTGGCACATAACTTCAATCCTAGGATTTGGGTGACGAGACAGATGGATCTCTGTGAGTTCAAGGCCACTCTGGGCTACGTAAGATCAATGTAGAAACAAATCCAGGTGGTAGTGGCTCACACTTTTAATCCCAGTGCTAGGGAGTCACACACATTTAATCCCAACACTAGAGGGAATATAAAGTGGGAGGAGAGAGAGGCTCTGCTGCTTAGTCAGCAGTGGTCCAGCCTTGGTAGAGGTAAGACTTCTCTAGTGGTTTGACTGCTTTGCTTTTCAGAGTTTTAGGCTGAACCCCAATATCTGTCTCTGATTTTTTATTATTTGTGCTACAGGTGAGACTTCATAAGCCCCTCCCACTTCCATGATGGAATTTTTCTTGGTTTGATCTTGTATGAGTCTTGTACATGCAGTCACAACTACCTGAGTTTATATGTTCAACAGCCTGTACACATCAGGAAAATATTTTGTGTTTTCAGGAAGCAGTGTGGTCTGTATTGCCCCAGGAACCATGAAATCAGGAAGGAAGCTTACAACTATTTCATCAGCCTCCTCCAAGGGACAGGTTAGCAGGGGCATGGGATATGGCACTGCCTGAGTGCCCCAAAGAAGCAAAGAGTCACAAATTGATGTAAGTTAGTGCAATGGTCTCATCACACCATTATCATTTTATTATTGGCTTTGAGTAATATCTATCCCTGGTTTTGTGCGAAACAAGACTAGAGACCAACTCTCTGATTTTCCTAGTCACTTCTTCATACTGGACCTGCAATGCCTGGGACACCTGACATATTTTGCTATGACCTACTTTCGGGTCTCTTCCCATTTCCACTTCTATAACTCTGTGTGTAATGTTATTTATTTCTGGCAGCCATGAGAATCTGCTGGCTGTCTCGGGGACAGATGAGTGTGCATGAGCTGATAAAGGAGTTTGACCACTAACATTTCTTAAGTTGTCAGGAACAATTATGGTAAAAAGAAACAAAGTCCAGCACTTTGTGTAAACTTCTAGGATGTGAACTCCTCCCTGATCTGTACTCAGGGGGGAGGGGGATGTCCTTTGTTCTTTATCCATTATGATATAAATAAAGAGTAGGTGGGGCCTCTGGATAGGATGTATACCACCTCTATGAGTGAGCCACTTCTCAGTAAGTTTCTATCAAACAAGCACAAATCATGAGAATTTTTGGAAAGGATTGAAAAAAAAATTGATACTTTTGTTCCCTAATGTCAACGGAAAAAATTCAATGTGTTTGTTCCCTGATGTCAAAGTAAAATCTTAGTTTCTACATAAGAGAGCAAAAGAATGGCAGATGGATCTCTGTGAGTTCAAGGTTACACTGGGTTACATAAGATTGAATCTGTCTAAAAGAGAAACAGAGCTCACATACAGGTGATCCCACCTTTAATCCCAGCACTAGAGAGGTGAAGACAGGAGTGATATGGCTGGGCAGAGAAAATATAAGCTGGGAGGAGACAGGAACTCAGTGCAGTCTGAGGCAGCAGTCTGGAGCAGTCAGTCTGAGGATGCAATCTGAGCATGCATGCAGTCTGAGGTTTCCTAAAGACATCATCACCCCTTTGGTAGGAGCATTGGTAGAGGTAAGAATTCTCTAGTGGCTAGCTGCACTGTTTCTCTGATCTCTCTGTTTTCACCCTCTGATATCTCACTCTGGGCTTTTATTAGACCAATTAGAATTCGTGCTACGTGGACAAAACTCAAGTCCAAATGGATCAAAGACATAAATCCAGCCACAGTGAACCCCATAGAAGAGAGAGTGGGAAAGTAGCCTTCAATGCACTGGCACAGGAGACCACTTCCTAAATGTAACCCCAGTACCACAGACCCTGAGAAAAACAATTAATAAATGGGACCTCCAGAAACTGAGAAGCTTCTGAAAGTCAAAAGATACAAACAATAAGACAAAGCAGCAGCCTACAGAGCACCAACCCCACATCAGACAGAGGACCAATCTCCAAAATACATAAAGAACTCAAGAAAATAGAGATCAAAATACTAAATAATACAACAAAAATATGGATCTAAACAGAATTCTCAACAGATGAATTACAAATGGCTGAAAGACACTTAAGGAATTGCTCAACATCCTTAGTCCTCGGGGAAATGCAAATCAAAATGAGTCTGAGATACCGTCTTATACAAGTCACAATGGCTAAGATAAAAAACATCAATAATAGCTTATGTTGGAGAGGAAGCAGAGTAAGGGGAACACTCCTCCATTGCTGGTGGGAGTACAAACTTATACAGCCACTTTGGAAATCAGTATAGCAGTTTCTCAGAAAATTGGGAATCAAACTACCACAAGACCCAGCAAAATCACTCTTAGGCATATAGCCAAAGAATGCATACTCGTACCACAAGGACATTTGCTCAACTGTGTTCATAGCAGCATCATTTGTAATAGCCAGAACCTGGAAACATCCTAGAAACTCCTCAACTGAAGAATGGGAAAAAAAAATGTGGTATATTTACACAATAGAGTACTACTTGGCAGCAAAAAAACAATGACATCTTAAAATTTGCATGCAAATGGATGGAACTAGAAAAAAACATCCTGAGTGAAATAACTCAGACCCAGAAAGACAAACATGGTATGTACTCACTTATAAGTGGATATTAGATGTAAAGCAAAGGGTAACCAGCCCATAGACCTTGATCCCAGAGAAGCTAGGTAACAAGAACACTAACAGAGACATACATGGATTCCCCTGGGAGGGGGAATTAGACAAGATCTCCTGAGAAAATTTCAAGTATAGAGGGGAGAAGGAAGAGCAGAAGGAGGGGAAAAGGAGAGGGAGGAGGAGAACATGGGGTTGAGATGGGTTGAGGAGTAGAACAGAATGGTTGAGATGGGGAAAGGACAGAGAGGGAGAGCAAGGAAAGAGATGTCTTGATTAAGGGAGTTGTTATGGGACTAGTGAGAAACCTGGCACTAGGGAAATTCTTAGAAATCTAAGACCCTAAATAATAGTTGAGAGAGTGCAGAGAACTGGCCTTGCCCTGTAATCAGACTGATGACTACCTTAATTGTCATCATAGAGCCTTCATCCAGCAACTGATGGGATGAGATGCAGAGATCCACAGCTAGGCACTGGGCCAAGCTTCCAGAGACCAGTCCAGAGAGGGAGGAGTGATAATATGAGCTTGTTTTGGAGCCCATTCTTTTTGGAGGCATACCTTGCTCAGCCTAGATATAGGGGGGAGGGTCTCAGTTCTGCCTCAAAGTGATGGGTCAGACTTTGTTGACTCCCCATTGGGAAACTTTACCCTCTCTGAGGAGTTGGTGGGGGCTGGAGTGGGAGGAAAGTGGGATAAGAGCGGGGAGGGAGTGGGAACTGGAATAAGGTATGTAAAATGGCTAAAATAAAAAACACCAATGATAGCCTTTGCTGGAGAAGTTGTGGAGAAAGGGGTACACTCATCCATTGCTGGTGGGAATGCAAACTTGTGCAACCACTTTGGAAAGAAGTGTGATGGTTTCTCAGGAAATTCGGGATCAACTTACCCCTAGACCCAGCAATACCACTCTTGGGAATATACCCAAGAGAGGCCTTATCATACAACAAAAGTATATGCTCTACGATGTTCATAGCAGCATTGTTTGTAATAGCCAGAACCTGGAAACAACCTAGATGCCCTTCGATGGAAGAATGGATGAAGAAAGTATGGAATATATACATATTAGAGTACTACTCAGCAGTAAAAAACAAGGGCTTCTTGAATTTTGCATGCAAATGGATGGAAATAGAAAACACTATCCTGAGTGAGGTAAGCCAGACCCAAAAAGAGGAGCATGGGATGTACTCACTCATATTTGGTTTCTAGCCACAAACAAAGGACATTGAGCCTATAATTTAGTGATCCTAGAGAAGCTAAATAAGGAGAACCCAAAGAAAAACATTTAGGCATCCTCCTGAATATTAACCCTCATCAGGCGATGAAAGGAGACAGAGACAGAGACCCACATTGGAGCACCGGACGTAAATCTCAAGGTCCAAATCAGGAGCAGAAGGAGAGAGAGCACGAGCAAGGAACTCAGGACCGCAAGGGGTGCACCCACACACTGAGACAATGGGGATGTTCTATTGGGAACTCACCAAGACCAGCTGGCCTGGGTCTGAAAAAGCCTGGGATAAAACCGGACTCTCTGAACATAGCGGACAATGAGGACTACTGAGAACTCAAGAACAATGGCAATGGGTTTCTGATCCTATTGCACATACTGGCTTTGTGGGAGCCTAGGCAGTTTGGATGCTCAACTTACTAGACCTGGATGGAGGTGGGGGTTCCTTGGACTTCCCACAGGGCAGGGAACCCTGATTGCTCTTAGGGCTGAGGGGGGGGGGGGACTTAATTGGGGGAGGGGGAGGGAAATGGGAGGCGGTGTCGGGGAAGAGATAGAAATCTTTAATAAATAAATACACTGGAGCACTGGACTGAGCTCCCAAGGTCCCAATGAGGAGCAGAAGGAGGGAGAACATGAGGGACCATGAGGGGTGCACCCACCCACTGAGACAGTGGAGCTGATCTATTGGGAGCTCACCAAGGCCAACTGGACTGTGACTGAAAAAGCATGGGATAAAACCGGACTCTCTGAACATGGCGAACAATGAGGGCTGATGAGACACAAAGGACAATGGCATGGGGTTTTGATCCTGCTCAATATGTTGGCTTTGTGGGAGCATAGCCAGTTTGGATGTTCACCTTCCTCGATATGGACGGAGAGGGGAGGACCTAGGACTTACCACAGGGCAGAAAACCCTGACTGCTCTTTGGACTGGAGAGGGAGGGGGAAAGGAGTGGGGGGAGGGGGAGAAGGGTGGGAGGAGGGGGAGGGAAATGGGAGGCTGGGAGGAGGTGGAAACTTGTTTTTTTTTTCTCCTTTTCTCAATAAAAAAAAAAGGAAAAAAATCTTGTTACCCTTTAATATAGTTCCTCATATTGTGGTGACCCCAACCACAAAATTATCTTTGTTGCGTCATCGTAACTGTAATTTTGCTACTGTTATAAATTGTAATGTAAATAAAAAAATAAATTTAATAAAAAAAGAATTTGTGCTACAGTGGCTTTAGTGAGATGTCTGAGACCACGGGTAGTGCAACTAGCATCTTTCCTCCTCTCCGACCTCCCAACCACAGAGTCAACAGTTTGCTTCACATGACTGTGTGCAGGAAGTGTGGTCAGAGATAGACCATCCCCATCATAATGGACTGATGACTGGGAGTTTAGGGGGGGAAAAACCCTTTCTTCATTCTTCATTTTGTTAGTTCTTTCAGAATTTCATACAATGTATTCACCTCCTCTCCCCACTTCCCCCAGATCCACTCCCTCCCTCTACCTACCCAACTTTGTGTTCTTTGTTCTTCTAACTGTAGTTCTACCACAAAGAGAAAAGGGTTCATGTCTCAGTCCGTATCAGAGAAGCATCTTTTTTTATTAGACAGTGATTGACAAAGACCCACAACTTTTCAGTGTGCAAAGAAAATGGAACTGAAGACTGTCAAACTCTAAATGGGCTGTCTGTATCATATGCCCTTCTCCCAAGATTCGGAGAACACTATGAAAGAGGAAGCAAAAAATAAATAAAAGAGTTAGGGGAAGTGGATAACTACAAAGCTTCTCTCTTCACAAGTTAGCATGGTCTTTTGCTATACTGATGATACAAATATTTATTATGTGGACATCCTATTGAAATTTATGAAACTCAGGGTGGGATTTGAGAGGTTTACCCAACAGTTAAGAGGGTTTGCTACTCTTGCAGAGGACCAGAATTCAGTTCCCAACAGACATGTCAGTAGACCCATATCTGCCCTTTTCTGGCTTCTACAGCCGTGCAGATATGTATCCACAGATACACATCAACACACAAATTAAAAATAATAAGATAAATCTTTTAAAAAGAAATTAAGGAAAAAGTTATAGGCCACTTGATACAGTTACTTACTATGCTAATTAAACCCTCATTATTATTCAAAATTGTTATTCATTTAAACTTAGATGAAGAATAACATTAATCATGCTGTGTGGGCATATTGTCTTGATCTGAAGCCCTTTATCATAACTAAATAATTAAAGGGAAATAGTCAATGTGTTATATTAAAATTAAAATCAGTATTAAAATGGAGAGATCCCATGTGCTATTCTGCAAAGATTAAAGAAAAGGTTTTAACTAAATGTTTGAAGTTGCTACTATTTAAATATGAGTGAAACTTATATGACAAACATCGAAAACGAACTAAAAACTAATTAAAGCTGTTAGAAACGAAGCAAGATGACTAGTAAAAACAATTTTATAAATAAATTATGCAAATATTTAAATTGCTAGTGTGTGCTTGACTTTTTAAGAATAGAGACTCTTGATTAAGTTAGCAAAATGGGGTCATCCTGATATATAAAACATCTCAGAGGACCATCATTAAGAAAGAATGTGAAAGATGCATAACAAAAATATTAAAGTACCTATAGGAAAAACAGGAAACCAGAAAAAAACTAAACTCTTGTGAAGACATTTTTATAGGTTTCATATAATGTGGAAAGTGCGTAAGGCAAAGCTAACAGAAACAAGCAACTGGTGCAGCCGTACAACATCAAAGAGAAAAAGGTGATATTTCACAGATGACAAAGTGGGAAGGTGATTAAAGGAAATGCCATCCTAGTTCTCAGAATTGAACAGAAGCTCCTTTGGGTGGCACCCACCTGTCAGAGCCTGAGGGATACCACAATTGCCACTCTAAATCCATTAGAAAGAATTCAACATGGGCGACTGTAGTGAACTGTGTAGATACCCTACTCTGTGGTCACAAAAGGGGAAGAAAAAGAGGTCAGAATAACAGAGTGGTCAGGCTTGTGGGTGTCCTGTTCTGAAGACAGATTGGTTCCTAGCTCCTGTTTTTACACTTTGAAGCCCCAGATTCTTCGCTGACACAGTGGTGGCAGATTGTAGTGATTATGGACGTGGAATTGCACAGTGACATGCTCAGAAGAGTGTCCAAGATCTCCAAAACATACAAAGAACTCAAGAAATTGGTCATCAAAAGAACAAATAATCTAATAAAAATGGAGTACAGACCTAAACAGAGAACTCTCAACAGAGGAATCTAAAATGGCTGAAAGACACATAAGGAAATGCCCAACATCCTTAGCCATCAGAGAAATGCAAATCAAAACAACTCTGAGATTCCATCTGACACCTGAAAGAATGGCCAAGATCAAAACCACTGATGACAACTTATGCTGGAGAGGTTGTGGGGAAAAGGGAACACTCCTGCACTGATGGTGGGAGTGCAAGCTGGTACAGCCCCTATGGATGTCAGTGTGGTGATATCTCAGAAAATTAGGAAACAACCTTCCTCAAGACCCAGTAATACTACTTTTGGGTATATATCCAAAGGATGCTCAATCATGCCACAAGGACATGTGCTCAACTATGTTCATAGCAGCACTTGATGCTCTTACAGAGGACCAGAATTCAGTGTCTAGCACCCATGCCATAAGAACATTAAAGAAGAGAAAGGGAACAGGGGTAAATAAGAGACAAAACCCCCTACTTTTACCAAGCAAATTCCCCTATCTTCACCTAGAGTTCAGAATGGGATGGAGGTGGAAGGAATCAAAATCAGTCCTTGAATTTGAGGTTGCAGCTGTATCTGTCATCATCATACGTAGTTTGATAATATCTGTACTAAGTGTTTGCTCATTCTCGAGTGTTCTCACAAGCTCCTTTGAACATAAGCAATACCTTTAAAACCGAGTTTCAATGAACTTAATTAATCTATCTGTAACATTCTCCCCAAATGTGAGAAGTCCTCTGCCCAGAGCCAAGGCTTCATGTCTTCATGCCTCTCATGAAAACTTCCCAGAGCACCAGAGGTTGACTGAGGATTCAGAGCACATATTCTTGCCCACCACCTCCTTCCTGTGGCTCACATTAATGTCAGGTATACGGAAAGGAAACAGAAAACAAAAAGAGTCAGGCACAGTGGATTGGTCACAAACACTCATTGTCTTCCTAGCACACAAGTCACTCTCTTTCCTCAGACCATAATTTATCATAGTGTAATGTAAGAAAGGATGTATGGAGATCTCTAACTCCTCCCTCTCTTTCCATCCATTCTTCTTTATTCATAGCATTTGTTAGCATCTTTCAGACACAACTGAGTCTCAGTGTGTGTGTGTGTGTGTGTGTGTGTGTGTGTGTGTGTGGATGTAACTCCTCCCTCTCTTTCCATCCATTCTTCTTTATTCATAGCATTTGTTAGCATCTTTCAGACACAACTGAGTCTCAGTGTGTGTGTGTGTGTGTGTGTGTGTGTGTGTGTGTATATGCATGAGAGAGAGAGAGAGAGAGAGAGAGAGAGAGAGAGAGAGAGAGAGAACAACTTCTCAATGACTTTCCTCATGGCTAGATTTGTATCTAAAGGAAAAGGAGAAGATATATGTAATTCAAAGCTTAACCAAGGGCCTTGAGGACATTTCCTCTCTTCAGGAAATGCACTTAAAAGGCAAAAATATATAGGCTCTAGTACTTGATCCTAGGTTTTCTGGTTCTACACTCAGGTGCATTTGTCTCATGCCAGATTGAACAACTCTCTCTCCGTCTCTCTCTCTGTCTCTCTCTCTGTCTCTCTCTCTGTCTCTCTCTCTGTCTCTCTCTCTGTCTCTCTCTCTCTCTCTCTCTCTCTCTCTCTCTCTCTGGTATGTTCACTGTTGGCTAATGCGGTGTAAAACAGTGTAAATCATAAATGTTCTGCCATGCAACTGACTTAGCAAAAATTATTCTGTGAAACAATAAGAATTAGTGAATAACACAAGGAAGTATTTGGTTATTGGCAATAAAGATGATTATCACTTTTCAAGCTTATAGAAAATCAACTTTAAAAATTTTAAAGCAGCGTCATTTCTGACTGCATTCTAAATACATATTCTTATTCTTCTATGTAGATGAAGCTCTCATCCCTCAACAGAGAAGCTACTTGCTGCAGTACATGGAAGCTGTTACAGAAAACTACAACTGGTCAAACTGCAGAGAACAACTGGATGTAATGTACAAAACATAAGCTAATATATCTATAACCCAGTCCCTATACGGAAGGCTTAGGGAACATTATGGAAGAAGGAACAGAAAATTAAAAGAATCAGAGGACCAAGACACTTTCTGCTAGATAGTTCTAGACATGACAGGAAAGCTGTACCCATGAAATTTCTACGTTATGAGTACCTGAACAAGGCTAAAAAGACATTACCAGATGACATACCAAAGTGGATAGGGGAAATTTCACAAGACCCCACCCATAGATAAAGGCTACAGGCTATCAGTGGTTGCTGAGAGAGGTTCAGTCTTCTCTAAGACCAAGCTCCCTGATAGGTTATCCAGTTGTAACTGATCAACCCTAAATACATACACATATAAGCACACTCAAGAGACATACCCACCCCCGCATCCAATGGATCACACAGATCTCCTCCTCCAAACCATCATCACCACTGCTCGCTCATTGCTTTATCCCAGTCTCCAACTCCAACAGATATTCCCTGGAAACCCAAAAGCCACTCTGGTCAGGAAAACAGGTAGGCTTACTGAAGATCTTCACTTCTCCCTCCAGTCCTTCAAATCTGACCT
Source organism: Microtus oregoni (assembly GCF_018167655.1). Taxonomy (NCBI): domain Eukaryota; kingdom Metazoa; phylum Chordata; class Mammalia; order Rodentia; family Cricetidae; genus Microtus; species Microtus oregoni. The sequence goes on from NW_024543071.1 coordinate 46,880,855, forward strand.
CCTAATCTCATTCCCTGCTCTCTAGCAGACCACCTCATACTGCCTCCTCTGCTCCCCTTCCCCAGCTCTGGGGGATCATACAGATCTTTCCCTTCAACCTTTATTTCCCCCAAGGCATCTCTTTTTCCCAGGCCCCAATTCCAGGAAGCAGTCAATGAGAACCTATCAACTAAACCTGCTAGAGAAGCTAGCAGGCCAACAAAAGCATGTAGGCAAACTTCAGACTTTCACTCTCCATCCTTTCCTCCCAATCTAATCCCCCAGTCTCCTCACAAGCTCGTCACCTGTCTACCTGCTGTAGCCTCTTCTCATTCTCTGCCCCCATTCCCAGGGGACTAAGCAGATCAGGCAGAATATCCTGCTTTCTTCCATCTAGTAGACTCCCAGAGACATCCCTTCTAGCCCATCCCCATTCTGAAACGTCAGCTCCTAATACATAATTCACTGTACCCAGAACCCCAGTGGCCATAAATGATCAGGATTCCAAAAGAATTCCCTACCCGGAAACACACAGCCACCATTCCCTGCTAAGAATAAGAGAGGGCAATATAAAGTAAGAAACAAAACATCCACCCAATAAAGACAAGACCAGATATCAGCACCTCGAATTACAATCTTTTCAAACCCAATACCAGTATAAACAGATGCCATTATAAAAACACAATAACTGCCAGGATAATATGTCTTCAGTAGTCCAAGCAGCCCTACCACAGTGGGTCTGAGAATTACAACATAGCTGAAGCACAAGACAAAGACCTTAAAATAGCCTTTATGAGCTGGGCAGTGGTGGTACACACCTTTATCCCCAGCAGAGGCAGGTGGATCTCGGTAAGTTCAAGGTCAGCCTGGGCTGTAGGTCAAGCTCCAGGACAGGCTCCAAAGCTACACAGAGAAATTCTGTCTCTAAAAACAAGAACAAACAAACAAAAAGCCTTTATGGATATGACAGGGGTCTTTAAAGAGAAAATAAATCCCTTAAAGACATCTATGAAAATACAAACAAACAGTGAAAGGAAATGAACAAAACAGCTCAAGGCCTAAAATAAGGAAATTCAAATTGTGGGAAACCTGGAAATGAAAAATTTAGGAACTCAAAAAAGAACCACAGAGGCAAACTTTACCAACAGAATACAAGAGATGGAAGAGTGAATCTGAGCCATTGAAGACACAAGAAATGGGGACCTCAAAGAAAACATACACACACACACACACACACGCACACACACACACACACACACACACCATCCTGAAAATTTGGGATACAATGAAAAGACTAAAAGACCAAATCTAAGAATAATAGTAATAGAAGAAGGAGAAGAAATCCAGGCCAAAAGCCCAGAAAATATTTTCAACAAAATCATAGAAAATTTTCCCTAACCTAAAGAAGGACATACCTATAAAGACACAAGAAGCTTACATAACAACAAAAAGATGTGACCAGAAAAGAAAGTCCCCTAGACACATAATATTCAAAACACTAAACATACAGAACAAAGAAAAATTATTTAGAACTGTAAAGGAAAAAGACCAAGTAATATATAAAGGCAAGCCAATTAGTTCTCAATGGAGACTCTAAAAGCCAGAAGGGTCTAGAAAGATGTTCTGCAGAATCTAGGAGACCACAATTGCCAGCTTAGTCTAATATACCAAGGAAAACCTTTAATTACAATAGATGGAGAAAATAAGACATTCTATGATAAAAACCAAATTTAAGCAATATCTATGTATAAATTTACTCAATGAAAGATGCTAGAAGGGAAACTCCAACCTAAAGAGGTTAATCATACCCAAGGAAACAAAAGGAATAAATAATCACTGACCAGCAAATCAAAAGAAGGGAAGAATAAACACACAACTATGACAGGAATCAATTACCATCGGTCCTTGATATCTCTCAACATTAAGTGTCTTAATTTCCCCAATAAAAAGGCACATCCTAACAGAATGGATGTGAAAACAGGATCCATCTTTCTCACACATGTAAGAAACACACAACATCAAGAATAGATATCACCTCCGGGTAAGCAGTTGGGAATATATTCCAAGAAAAATGAACATAAGAAATAAGCTGAAGTAGCCATTTTAATACCTGACAAAATAGACTTCAAATCAAAACTAATCAGAAGAGATAAAAAAAAACATTAAATACTCATCAAAGGAAAAAAATCTACCAAGAGGACATTGCAATTCTTAACATCTGTTCCCCATACACAAGGGCACCAAACACTTCTACAGCTTAAATCACATATTGACCCTCACACACTGATAGTGGGAGACTTCAATACCCAAATCATACCAATAGACAGGTCATCCAGGAAAAAAACTAAACAGAGAAATGCTGGATCTAACTGGAGTTATAAAGCAAATGTACCTAGCAGATATTTACAGAACATTTCACCCAAATACAAAAGAATATACCTTCTTCTCAACACCACATAGAATTTTCTACAAAATTGACCACATATTTGGAAACAAAGCGAGTCTCAACGGATGCGAGACAATTGAAATAACTCTCTGCATTCTATTTGACCAGAAAGATTTAAATGCCAAAACTAACTGATGTACAAATCAAATAGATGTAAAAGACATTTATAGATGCTCAGATGCAAATTAAAGCAGGTCATCTACAACAACAAGCTTTAAACTCATGGAAACCTAACTACTCAGTGTAGGAAGAAAAATAGATCAACACATAAATGAAAGACTTTCTAGAACTCAATGAAAATTAAAACACAACATACCCAAACTTATAGGACACAATGAAGACTATTGGAAGAAGTAAGTTCATAACACCAAGTGCCTACTTAAAAAATTGAAGAGATCTCATACTAGAAACTTAAAAGCACACTTGAAAGCTCTAGAACAAAAACAAGAAATTGCACTAAAAAATAAGTAGATAACAGTACATACTCAGGCTGTAATCAATAAAATAGAAAAACAAAACAAACAAACAAACAACACACTCAGGCAATGGTGGCCCATGCCTTTAATCCCAGCACTCAGGAAGCAGGGGTAGGTTTATCTCTGTGAGAATGAGGCCAGCCTGGTCTACAGAATGAGTTCCAATTCAGGCTCAAAGTTACAGAGAAACCCTGTCTTGAAATGGAAAAAAAAAAAAAGAATTAATGAAACAAAGTCTTGGTTCTTTGAGAAAATCATTAAATTGACAAAACCTTGGCCAATGTAAGTTAAAGGCAGAGAAAAAATATCCACATTAACAAAACTAGAGATGAAAGGGTAACACACACACTGAGGAAATCCAGAGTCATTAGGACATGCTTTAAAAGGCTGCACTCCACCACATTGGAAAATCTAAAAGAAAGAATCATTTTCCTGATATATACCAATTATCAAATTTAAAAAAGTATCAGATAAGCAGTTTAAGCAAACCTATAACCCATAGTGAAACAGAAGTAGTAATTAAAATTCTACTAAACAAAAAAGAAGCCCAAGGCTAGATGGTGTTAGTGCAGAATTCTACAGAAAGAAGAGTTCATTCCAAATTATTCCACAAAATAAAATAGAAGGAATATTCCCAGCTTATGAGGGCACAGGACCCAAGCCATATAAACTAAACCACATAAAGATCCAACAAAGAAAAAGAATTACAGATCATATTTCCTCATGCACATAGATCCAAAAATTCTCAATAACATACTTTCAAACTGAATCCAAAAACATATGAAGATCATCCATCATTACCAAGCAAACTTCATCCCAGGGAGGCAAGAATCGCTTAACATAACGTAAATTGATAAACATAATCCACCATATAACCAAATCAAAGATAAAACCAAATGACTATCTTATTAGATGCAAAAAAGGCCTTGACAAAATCTAATACCACTTCATTATAAAAGTCCTGGGGAGATTAGAGATACAAGAGATATGCTTTTTCATAATTAAGACTGTTGTAGGTTGTTTTCTTGGGTTTTTTTCTTGTTTGTTTTCATTTTTGTTTTACTCTTTTGACTCTTTGCTCTTTTGGGGACCCACCACCTAGCTCCCAAATAAATCACACATAGAATCTTGTTCGTTTTTTATCTGGCCTTGTCTTCACTTGTTTCTAGCCAACTTTTCTTAAATTATCCCGTCTATCATTTGTCTCTGGGCTTTATATCTTTCTCTATTTCTTTATACCTTCTTTTTACTTCTTTCTTTGTGTTTGGCTGTGTGGCTGGCCCCTCGTATCCTCCTCTCCTCCTTTTTTTGCTCCTTGATCTCTTTCTCCCCAGATTTCTTCTCCTATTTATTCTCTCTGCCTGCCGGCCTCACCTATCCTTTCTCTTCCTTGCTACAGCTGGGCCGTTCAGCTCTTTATTAGACCAATCAAGTGTTTTAGACAGGCAAAGTAACACAGCTTTGCAGAGTTGAACAAATACAACATAAAAGAATGCAACACATCTTTGCATCATTTAGTAAATGTTCCACAGTATAAACAAATGTAATACATCTTAAAATGATATTCTATAGCAAAAGGCAGTTACAGGAAACTCATAGATAACATCATCTTAGATAGAAAGAAACTCAAAGCAACACCACTAAAATCAGGAACAAAACAAGATTGTCTACTCTCTTCATAGCTTTTCAATATAGTATAACTTGAAGTATTAGCTAAACTCATACAACAACTGAATGAGATCAAGGGAATACTACAAATTGGAAAGGAAGAAGTCAAAGTATCTTTATTTGCATATGATATGATAGTATAATAAGTGACCCTAAAAATTTCCTAAAGCTGATAGGCACTATCAGCAAAGTAGGTGAACACAAAATTACCTCCCCCCCAAAAAAAAAATCAGTAGTCTTCCTATATACAAATGGACTGAGAAGAAAATCAGGGAAGCAATACCTTCCACCAAGGTATTTCAACTCTCTTGGGGCTAACTCTAAACAAGCAAGTAAAGGACTTGTATTATAAAAATTTTAGAGCACTGAAGAAAGAAATTGAAGGAGATGTCAGATGACAGAAAGATCTCCCATGCTCATGGATCAGTAGGATTAGTATTGTAAAAATAGCCATCCTACAAAAACAATCTACATATTCAATGCAACCTCCATCAAAATTCTAACTCAATTCATAGATCCAAAAGGACAATTTTCAGCTTCATACAGAAAAACACACACACAAAACCCAAAAGTAGCTAAAACAATCATAAATAATAAAATATCTGCTGGAGGCATCACCATTCCTTATCTCAGAGAAAGACAAAATGATAGTAATAAAAAAAAGCTATAGCAATAAAGCCATAGTGATAAAAATGGCTACAAAGCTATAGTAATAAAAATAGCATAGCATTGGCACAAAAACAGAAAAGCTGATTAATGAAATCCTTTGGAGACTCAGACACAAATTCACACACCTGATTTTTGATAAAGAAGCTGGAAATACACACTGCGAAAGATAGCATCTTCAACAAATGGTGCTAGTTAAACTGGATGTCCACGTGTAGAAGAATGGAAGGCAACGAACTATGCAACACATTGAACACAGACAAGTTGAGCTGGTGCCGACATAGAACCTTCAACCCTACATTTTAATGTCTTTGGTACAGAAAAGTACTCTGCAGGATGACAAAGAAGAAAAGTAAAACCATGCCAGCCACAAAACTTCTGATTGACAATGGTGTTCTGTGTATGCGAGGTGTTCTTGGACAATGGTGGCACAAAGCTCGCGAGAGCTTCCTTTGTTGATTAATCAATATCTGATTTGACTTAAGGCCCACTTCACAAGATGAACCCCATACCCAACACTGCTTGAGTAATCAAGAACCAGAACCTATGTAGCCCAGAGAACTAGAATAAAACATAATGCCACGTTTCTAATATACATATGATTCCTAATGACCTCCTGCTATATTCAGGGCCTTGCTTGGCCATCATCAGAAAGGCTTCTTCCTGCAGCAGATGGGAACAAATACAGAGACCCATAGCCAGACGTTTTGCAGAGAGTGAGATATCTTGAAACAGTCGGTCATAAAAGGGATGTCTCCATCAAATCCCTCCCCTCGGGGCTCATGGAGCCCTGTGGAAGAGGTGACAGAAAAAGCTAATGAACAGACTCCACCCATTCCTCACCCAGTCCTGATGTATATTGTCCTTGGACCTCAGGTAAAACTAAACAGTCTCTTGCCCGTGTACTATCTTATCTGGATGGACACTCAGGCCTCTAGTTTCTCTCTTTCCTTGTATGAATAAAGTAGAAATGACTGTTCGGTACCAAGGTGCTTTGCTACCATCTGCTGGGTAATTGCTGTAAAGACAACAACAATTCATGAAGGGTGCAGAAAAGCATATAGTCTCTGAACTTTGGGGTATTGGGGTGAACACTTATATGTGGTAGCACTCCGATCGTGTGTGTACATGAGTACACATGGGCACACAAAACAGAAAGATGAAATGCCATATTATCAAAGTTATAAAGAATTAGGGCACATGATTTGTACCATGTATTACTCTCCTTGTTTGACCTAACAAGAGTGCATGAGAAAGTTGTGTAAGTGATCTTGTAGATGCTTATTGTACCTATGTATGGTGATGGGAGAGAGGGGGAAGAGATAAGAGTTTTCCTGTGCCATACAGTGCTTTGTGTATGCTTTCCTCATTCTATTACTTGGAGAACTGCCTTCAAGTTGGCTGAATTCTGCAGACATAGAGTAAGGCACTGAACTTCCTAGGATGAAGCCTCATACATGTGGGTGATAGAACTGAGTGACTTCTGGGAGGGAAGGTGTGCATGCACTTGGTCTATAGGGTTAGACATCATGCTTATCTTCTCGATGTGGATACAATAAACATCACTGTTGACATTAACTTTAATCACATGCTTGGGCAGGGGGCATCAGGTGTCTGCAGTCTAAGTCTATTGATTTGAAAGAAAATGATAGTAAATATAAGGTAAACAAATGGTGGTGTATCTTAAAATGCCAGAAAGGACGATCCACAGAGAAAGGCTCTAAGTGGGCCCTGAGGGTAACAGTCAAGATGTGGAAGTCATTAGAGCTGAGGAAGCTGGAGCAAGGCATGCAACACTGCTCCCATTGCAAGATCAGCAGAAAGAGGCTGGAGTGCAAGTTCCAAAGGAGAAGATGTGATGCTGTCTGTCACATGCGTGGTCAGTCTGGGGCAGTGGTGAAACCTAGGCCCAGCTGGGTGCTGTTTGTGCCCATTCAGTCACGGCAATTACAGATGTGCTGCAGGGTCCCTTCAGGTATCTTGCTGTCAGGGTTGGAGCATGCCCAGGACAACTGAGGAAGGCTGAATGATGAGATGGGAAATCACAGTTATATATCTAGAGATTCTCTGTCAAAAGTATGCTCTGAAGACCCAGACCCAGAAAACACCAATACTAGGGTTATCTTCTTCCTGGAATAGTAGAAAATAATAAAAATTAATTTAGTTTTAACTTATGTGTAAATGTGTGCGTGCCATGTGAGTGTAAATGCCCAGAAGCAGAAGAGGGAGTTACATCCTTCTGATCCAGATTTAAAGGCAGTTGTGAGCCACTTGATGCTGGTGCTGGGAATGGAACTCTGGCCCTCTGTGAAAACAAGTGTCTTTAACTACTTAGCCACCCTCCCAACTCCTATTTTCTCCTATTTTAATAGTTGCATTCTTAATCCTTGTATGTCAGTTGCATATCTGATATGGAGGAGTATGGTCTATTATTGAATGTTTATATAGTCAATAAGACAGCTGGAACAGATTTACATTTTGGTGTCATAGCAACAGATTATGGCTTTAGGTTAAAAAGGCATGAACATTTTAGAAGACAATTAAAGGAAATTGGAAACTCTGTACCTCTGAAGATATGTATGAAACCTGTTAATTTTGGACTATGAAGCCTGTGAAAGAGGCAGACATGTCTGTATTTTTAGCAGGAAACTTAACAAATCAAGTACAAAATACTAGTACCTTAAGCCATCAAATGCCATCAGACAGATCTAAGAGGGATAACTAAATAAGCGGAAACGAAACAGCTATTTTTAGCTTGGCAGGCAATCAGAAGTCTCTCCATAGTCTTCGGCAAATACCAGTCTTAGAAGCAGTACTTGCTTTTAACTGCTGAGCCTAGGAGGCCCGAAGATTTTTCTGTGGGGGTAGGGTTCAGTCTACCTGTCTTGACAGGATGAGATGATCAATCCCCGTGTAGTGTCCAGGAAGCTGATGAGGTGGAAGGCAACTTTTTTGCTGTGTGGGTGGCTTTGCCATATCCAAAGGCAAGCCTCCAGGCAGAAGGTCTTCTGTAACCACGCATCTTCTTGGAGGAGCTAAAGGATGCTGCAGGAGCTGGCATGTCTCTCTGTCACAAGAAACTCTTTTGTTAAATGCTATACTCTCAGATCTATAAACGCACTTGAGAATCAGGGTACCATTACCTGTCAGGTATATTCAAATTAGACATAAGTTAAATTTAGACATATAGTTTACCCAATCAGTTACAACTTACTAATGCTAGTAGAGGTAAGAAGATTAGAAGGAATATCTTAGTAAGCCGAAGTATATTAGAGGCAGAATGTCTCCTTGGTAGGTTCAGCACGTGTGGGTACTCTTACGGAAGATGGCGCTGAGGTTTCGACTTTGACCACAACCAGTAATGGCAGCTGTCCACTTGTCTGCATTTTCCCAGAGCTATTGTAATCTGGGGTTACAAGTTTTCCGGATTTTAAAACAAGCACATATACACACACAGACACAAAACACGCATACTGTAGCCACATTATTTACACACATATATTAACAGGCAGATGAACAAAACTTCTTTTCAGGAAACTGCGTCAGCTGGCCAACTTAAAAATCCTGGCGTAGGCTGCAGAAGCCGGGTGAGCACACAGGTGATCCCACTGAGAGCCAGCTCAGCAGATGCTGTGAGGGAGAACAGAAACACAAGGACGGAACACCCATGCAGCTCAGAGTGGGAGTACAGGGGAATCGTGCCAGGAATGCAGACAAACAGCAAAGGGTGAGAGAAGCAGGGAGGGGTTAGGGAGGAAAAGCGGGAGCACAGTAGCCAGGCCATGGGCATATGTGGGGTTTATTTACTTGTTCATGCCAGCAAAAATCTTTAGGTAGCAAGGGACATATAGTGTCAAATATCCCCAATTTAAAAGATTTTGCAAAAGGAAGCCCAAGGGCATTTGGGGATCAGGTTTCTATTTAGCAAGTTTATGTCTGGACACATAGCCTAGCGCAATGTGTCCATTATGGTAGATTTTAGGTCAAAAAACCAGAGGAATGTGAGAAATACCTTGAACAGGATGTCTCCTGAATAAGGGATCCCACAGGACAAGGCAGGCTCTCCTCCCATGGGATAACGCAGGTCCTTGTCCTGGTAACTGGTCGGGAGCCTGGTGCGGCTGCATCTTTCACAGGACAGCTAAAAAATTGCATGAGGCCTTGGGCCTCTAAGGCAATGACTTGGGACTCAGAACTTATCCTGGCAAAGCCAATCTTAGCCTAGCAGAGAGCAGGTGTGGGCAGAAGGGTGTTTTCCCAACACATGGCCCCAGGCCAGTGGGAGAAACAGCTTTCTCGGTGGGACCTCCAAATGAAAAGTTTTCGCACCCTGATAAACCTGTCCACCAACACAGTAATCCAAATCAGACCAAATCAAACCGAATTAGAAAAGCCCAGGTTTAATGGATAACAATGCTCCCAGATGGCTTTCTAGTCCCGCAGAGAAAAGCTGGGAAAGGAAGACTGGAAAACCCCACATTTGTTCTCTGGGGCGCAGTTTAAATGCCCTGTGGGAGTGGTCTTGAGCATCTCTGGGGAGGGGTCATCATTTGGCAGGCTTTCTCAGGGGTGGAGTCTGGACTGAGGCAACTCCCAGGGGAGGAGGCTTGGGATGGAACTTCCACCTGAACATTCCAAACTTTTTGGATGTTTGAATGCCAGGGGCTGGGGTGAAGCCTGAACCCAAACAAGAACTCTGTTATTCCCAGTGTTGTTAAGAATCATTTACATATGAATGTTAAAAGGCAGAAAGCTTGTTTTAAATTTTCTGCCTGCGATACTGACCCTTACTTCTAGAGGGAACCAATTCTACATTTCTTGTTATTAGATGGCAATTTACAAAAGGAAACTCCATGCACCCAAGGAAAAGAAAAACACAAAATAAATAACCAAAATAATGATTTTCCATATCCATGGATAAAATAAAATTTAATGATTTAATATTGTGAGATATTTGATTACACTGTGTAAAGATATGCCACTGTGATTGGTTTAATAAAAAGCTAAATGGCCAATAGCTAGGCAGGAGGTATAGTCAAGACTTCTGGACAGAGAGAGCTCTAGGAAGTAGAAAGGGGAAGTCACCAGCCAGACGCAGAGGAAGCAGGACATGCAGGAGGATAGATAAAAGCCACAAGCCACCGGCAGCATGTAGAGTCATAGACATGGGCTACATTAAGAGCAAGTTAGAAACAAGCTTAAGTTAAGGCTGAGTTTTTGTAATTAATAAGAAGCCTCTGTGTCATTATTTGGGTGCTGGCTGGTGGGGCAGGGAAAGACTCAAAACATATGTCGTCCAACACGGGGGCAAGTAGTTCCACATAGGACCTGAGAAATCTTTAAAAGAAAAGTTCCAAACACACAAACAAGGAGCCAGACACAGCTTCCTAGTCCCACAGACTCTCAAGTGGGTCACAGCTTACAGAAATGTGGCTTCCCGCTGCTGCCTGCAGGCTGGGGCCAACCAGCAGCAACATGTGCCAGCACCTTGTGTTGAGTTATGTGGTGGCTGACATGACAGTTTAAGATTTGTGTCACATTGTCACAGAATGCTGCAGATGCCTAGTAATGCCAGGTCTAGACACACACACACACACACACACACACACACACACACACACACACACCAGTTGTTTTTTTTTTTCTGAAATTCAGAATTCTTTTCTTTTCTTTTTTTATAAAAAATTTTGGCCTCCTCCCCGCCTCCCTTTTCCCTCCCTCTCCCTTCACTCCCCACGCCCCACTCCCCTCCCCCTCCCTCTCCAGTCCAAAGAGCAGTCAGGGTTCCCTGCCCAGTGGGCAGTCCAACGTCTTCCCCCCTCCATCCAGTTCTAGGAAGGTGAGCATCCAAACAGGCTAGGCTCCCACAAAGCCAGTACATGCAGTAGGATCAAAACCCAGTGCCATTGTCCCTGGCTTCACAGCAGCTCTCATTGTCCACCATATTCAGAGAGTCCGGTTTTATCCCATGCTTTTTCAGTCCCAGTCCAGCTGGCCAATAGATCAGCCCCACTGTCTCAGTGGGTGGGTGCTCTCCTCGCGGTCTTGACTTCCTTGCTCATGTTCTCCCTCCTTCTGCTCCTCATTTGGACCTTGGGAGCTCAGTCCAGTGCTCCAGTGTGGGTCTCTGTCTCTATCTCCATCCATCGCCAGATGAAGGTTCTATGGTGATATGCAAGATATTCATTAGTATGGCTATAGGATCGTGTCATTTCAGGTTCTCTCTCCTCAGTTGCCCAAGGACCTAGTTGGGGACATCTCTCTGGACCCCTGGGAACCCCTCTAGAGTCAAGGCTCTTGCCAACCCTAAAATGGCTCCCTTAATTAAGATATATACTTCCCTGCTCCCATATCCATACTTCCATTATCCCAACCATCCCATTCCCCCAAGCTCTCCCCATCCTCCCCTTCTCCCTTGTCTCTCCCCATCTCCCCTTTCCCCCATCCCACCCCACCCCCCAGTTCCCAATTTTTGCCCAGCAATCTTGTCTACTTCCAATATCGAGGAGGATAACTATATGTTTTTCTTTGGGTTCACCTTCTTATTTAGCTTCTCTTGGATTGCGAATTATAGGCTCAATGTCCTATATTTATGGCTAAAAAACAATTATGAGTGAGTACATCCCATGTTCATCATTTTGGGTCTGGATTACCTTATTCAGGATAGTGTTTTCTATTTCCATCCATTTGCATGCAAAATTCAAAAAGTCATTTTTTTTTTACCACTGAGTAGTACTCTAATATAGCTATCCTGGGCTGTCTTATATTTCTATATGAAGAATTGTGTAGGAATTTTGATGGGATTGCACTGAATCAGTAAACTGCCTTTAGTAGGATGACCATTTTCACAATATTAATCCTATTGATCTGCGAGCGTGGGAGATCTTTCCGTCTTCTGGTATCTTCTTCAATTTCTTTCTTCAATGTCTGGGAAGATTGTGCAAAGAAAAATTTGAAATTATCTCAAGTCCTTATGTACCGTTGTCATTAGAGATAATTCTCTTTTATAAACTTTTTACTTCCTTTCTTATTAATTCTGCAACAGTCAGATAGTCAAATTATTAACATCCATGCCTCATTCAGCAGATAAGAAGACAGATTTAATGCAACCAATGTGCTTGCTTCACCCCACATAGAAATGCAGGGAATTAGTTCCAATGGGACCACAGTTCTTTGTTTCTTGAGAAACTTTTATTTTGTGTTTTTTTTCCCCCAAATTCAGAAAGGGGAAGCAGAACAGTTTTTCATTTGCCAACTGCTTGTAATTACCACAAGTTCACATCTTGAGTAATCATGAATACCTTCCGGGGAAATCACAGACTGCCTGAGTGTCGAAAGCAGACAGTGAAACTTCTGGGGGAAACAGCTGGTGGGAGGTTGAGCCAAAGAGCTCCCTGGACCTGAGTGAGCAGGCACAGGAACACAGACAGGGCTGTGAGGACAGGTAAGTGCTTTCGGTTGGGTTAGAACTCCTGGGGAAGATTGTGCTTGGGAGAGACAGGGAGCTGGATTCGCATCCTGTCCTTTCTGTTCATCACCTGCATGAACTGGTGAGTCCAATGCCCCTTTGGAGCCTTTGTTTCCTTACTTGCCAAAAAAGCAAACCACTCTTAGATTTCACTTGAGATGTGAAGGGATGTCCTTCCACAGTTTCCCGCATTTCCCCACTGTTATCACCCATTCTTACAAAACTTGTTCTCAGTGAAGACTGGGATTAAGCAAATGTTGAATTTGGAAACTATAATTATAACCTAATATTGTAACACAGAAAAGTATTGTACAGAGTTGCTTGCCTGAATAGTAGGAATTTTCTTAAATCTTTTTCAAAAGCTCTGGTCTACTTCCACTTCTCCTTGTTATAATGAAGGACAAAGCATCCTCTTCATTGTTGGATTTGGAAGAAATGATGTCAGTCAGGAGACACAAAAAACTCAAAAAAAAAAAACCCTTGCATTATGTAGAGTTGTTGTTAAAATAACTTTACATATCCAAATTTAAATGCAATAGCTTAAATTCTGTAAAAAAAACCCTCTACATGCTATCATAAGGATATAATTTAGTAGATAAAATAAGCATAAATCATACAATATTTCAAAGTACACAGATGTTTCTTGCAGCACTGATCATGGCAGTAAAAAAGGAAACAACCAAAATGTTCAAGAACACGTGTCGGGTTTAATGAATCTAGAAATATGCATTCATTTGGGATTTTCGGAGTGAAACTCTGCTTACATAATCGTAGCATTCTTACCACAGAAGTGTGCAGTTCAGGGGCATCAAGGCCATCCGTGTTGTGACACCCTCACCACCATCCACCTCCAGAACTTGGTCATCTTTACAAAGTGGAAGCATAGCCCCTAAACAGCTGCTCCTCGGTCCTTCCCGAGCCCTTGGCAGCTGCCATTCCACTCTCCACTAAGCTGAGTAGTCAGGGAACCTTGTAAGTTGAACCATACAGCATCTGACATTCTCTACCTGACTGACTTCATTGATTTTGCTTTTGAGGTTCATCTATGGCGTATGTCAGAATATGGCATATGTCAGAATCTAGCATTTGGCTTTTATACTTAAGGCTCTTATACTAATTCATCAAAGATGTCTACTGACAAATCAGTAAAAAGAAGTTCTGAAATCATGGAACAACCGTTTGTACAGTGTTATAATTTGGGTAAAATCACACATAAAAAGGAGGAAGATTTTCTTTTTATTTACTTCCTTCCTTCCTTATTTGTTTGCTTATTTATTTGGTTTTTTGAGACAGGGTTTCCCTGTAGGCTTGGAGTCGCTCCTGTAACTAGTTCTTACAGACCAGGCTGACCTCTAACTTAGAGAGATCTGCCTGCTTTTGCCTCCCAAGTTCTGGGATTGAAGGCGTGTGCAAACTTTATTTTTATGTTCTTAAGAAAAATAAATTAATTTTAAAATAACAGAAAATAAAGGCACAGAACATTGAAAGGCTAGAGGAATCAGCCAGGCTTTCAGTTCCTAACATAGCACTTAGAATACTGGATAAGATAGAGTTCTTGGATATAAAACCTGGGAAACCCAGGAAAGAAATCAGAACCAGGGAGATTGGTTATTAAGCTTGACTGGAAGGGATTGCGTTGATGTATTTAACAACAAAATTCAAATCAAAATCCAGGTTTCCCAATATGGGAGCAGTTCTGGAAAGAAACACTTTTAACACACTTTCCCAGGATCACAGCCATTCCTAGGAACAGACTGTGAACTCGTGAGTGACAGCCAGTGCTCCAGGTACAAATAGCATTTGACATCCATTGCAGTGCTGTCCCCATCTCCCCCAGTAGAAACAAGATGCTGGGGTTCATTTTGGTACTGTTGATCTGGGTGGAGCTCTGTTTTCTTCTGGAGTGGAACTGTTAATATTGGGAATGAAGATGGTAGGTGACAATATCACATAGAGGAGATTATTGTCACACAGAGGAAAATACTGCAAGCTCCTGAGCCCAGTAGACACAGCCCAGGTACACACAAGTTAGGCACACAACAAACTAAAGATAATTATATTTGCTATTTGCTACAGTGTATCATTAAACACATGCAATGCAGCAGGTAAGTGCTTTTGGTGACCTTCAACTTCTTAGTTCTGAGTTGCAAATATATGAAATGTACTTAACATCTAGAATGTGAGACCCTTAGAAGGATTAAGACCTTTGGTGCTCAAGTGCCTGGAATTCAACATGAATTTTTTAAAAAGTGGTGCAATTCTGGATTAGGCTTGTTCTTTTTGTAGACAGAAAAGTACTCACCCAGTAATTTTTTTTCTTTTTATTGAAAAAATTTCTGCCTCCTCCCTGCCTCTCATTTCCTTCCCCCTCCCTCCCACTCCTCTCCCTCCACTCCTCTCCCTCTCCCCCTACTCCTCTCCCCCTCTCCCCACTCCTCTCCCCTTCCCTCTCCAGTCCAAAGAGCAGTCAGGGTTCCCTGCCCTGTGGGAAGTCCAAGGTCCTCCACCCCGCCTCCATCCAGGTCTAGGAAGGTGAGCATCCAAACAGGCTAGGCTCCCACAAAGCCATAACATGAAGTAGGATCAAAACCCAGTGCCATTGTCCTTGGCTTCTCATCAGCACTCACTGTCCATCATGTTCAGAGAGTCTGGTTTTATCCCATGCTTTTTCAGTCACAGTCCAGCTGGCCTTGGTGAGCTTCCAATAGATCAGCCCCACTGTCTCAGTGTGTGGGTGCACCCCTCATGGTCCTGACTTCCTTGCTCATGTTCTCCCTCCTTCTGCTCCTCATTTGGACCTTGGGAGCTCAGTCCATTGCTTCAATGTGGGTCTCTGTCTCTATCTCCATCCATCGCCAGATGAAGGTTCTATGGTGATATGCAAGATGTTCATCAGTGTGGCTATAAGATAGGGCCATTTCAGGTTCCCTCTCCTCAGCTGCCCAAGGAACTAACTCACCCAGTAATTTAATGGAGAGAGAATGAATAGTGGGGGATTAGACAGCATAAACAGCTTCAGAGTGAGGGTCAATGTGATGGGGGTACTATAGGGGAAGCAGGGGCACACGAGGTAGAGAAAGGGAGCTGAAAGCAGAGGCTTGTGGGATGGGCGTGAGGCGAGTCCACTCAGGACTGCAGATTAAATTATGCTTGGATTACTAAGCTCCAAATTGTGGGGTGCCTTGAAATGTTTGCAATTTTCCCCCATAGCATGTTTCTTTTTCATCATGGATGAAGGGCAGCAAGCAAGCTAGCTCTCCTATGCTCCCCCTGAAACTCAGTTCCAGTTCTGTTTGTAGAAAGCAAGCCAGACTCTGGTCATCACACCCTGATGTACCCTCTTCTCATAGAAAGCCACCCTTCTTCACTCCCTACAGTCTCTGGTGCCTGTGAGTGTCTGTCAGTCCAGCCCTAGGAACTGATGAGTTCAGTGCCTCTTCTAGCATCGACAACATCACACTTCTGCAGCTTGGCATCAAGAGCGTTTGGGGACCTGCCTTCCAATGGACATCGTTATTCACAAAAGAAAGGAAGCTGGACACACAAACCAGAAAGAAGATGACCTGCTGGTTGCTGTGCCTAAGGAAGCCACAGTTCTTGGGGTAAGTCCATCTTGTTAGAAGGAGAACACAAAGAGATAATAATATTCTGAATTATTTTCGTGAAAGTGAGAGATGGGGATCTAGCTTCATTCTCTGACATGGGGGTTTCCAGTTTCCCCAGTGCCATTTGTTGAAGACAATACCTTTGACAAATATTAGGTGGCTAAAACCATGTGTGTTCTCTCTCCTGGATCCTCTGTTCTATTCCAATGTCTCCCGTCTATTTAATCACAAATCTCCATCCTCGATGGACCCCATCCTTGATAACATGCTCTAGTAATTCTCCACCCCAGTTGCCATGGAGCTTGTCTTTACATGGCACATGTAAGATGGAAGGGTCCAACAGAGTGGCTGCCATTTACTTCATGCCTGCTTCTTGGTACATGGGTATTCGATGATGAATTGTGGTAATGACATCTCTTACTTTGGGGTTACGTTGTCTGTGTGTGAATTACAATATATTGAATCAAAGTACAGATTCTCATTCAAACTGGAAAGGCCAAACAAGGTTCCTGGTCTTTTGACATTTGTGCAGGTTTGTACAACTTAACTCCCTCGTGTTCCTCGTCAGTAACACAGTTGTCACAAATCCTGGTGAGAATGCGGGGCCCTTAAACATGCAAACTAGCCTGACATCTGGTGCTGTGGCAATCACATGATTTTTAAATTCAAATGACAGATAAAAAAGGATGAGTGACAGCGCTAGAAATATTCCTCTCAACGGCTCTCAGCTGAAGCTGAGGCCTACACTGACACTTCTCCGTATTCACCTGGCTGGACTCCAGTCCATACAACTTCTCCCAGTGACTTTACAAAAAGTGAAATGTTTTCTGAAGAAAATTTTGAAGTAATATGACTTTTGCACAATCATTTCCTGAGTTCAATAAGCCTTCCAAAAAATAAAACAGGTAAATTTTGGATTTTTCTCTTAGAACAGACTTATCTGTTCCTTGAGTATTCCCCCTTTTAATATAGAAAATCATATTTAACACTCCTTATAAGTCAGTTTGTACTCAAATAATCCTTTGCATCTACTTAAAGAATGTTCTTGAACCCCCTGTCTTGTCTGCTGCAGACCATCCAGATACTGTGTGCCCTGACGATTGCAAGCTTTGGGGGCATTTTTGTGTCAGCTTCCTACTCTTCCTACATCAACCCAGCAGCCTTCACCATTTTGATGTTCGGGTACCCATTTATTGGATCCCTGTGTGTAAGTAAACTATGATCTCCAAGGGTGTTTAGGCTTCTTAAATACACACCAGGCACTCAGTGATAAAAATAGCTTCCTCTTCGAGAGGAAAGAATGCAGGAGGAGGCCATCTCAACACTCCTGTCTCATGCCCTGTCTCTCCCAGTCAAAAGTCAGCACCTTATGAGTGGTCTCATTAGAACAGGAGACACAGGGAGAAGACAATGCACTGGGTGTATCGGCACATTTCTTATCGGACAAGAGGAATATTATTGACATCCCTCTTTGAGGTTTTGAAGCTGCCGTTGGTTTCTGGCCAATAGAAAAGTAATCCACTTCTCAGGTAGAGTGAGCAATACTGACCTGGAACCTCTACCAGACGCCACAGTTTGCAGACATTTATCTCAGTAATGACAGGATTGTTCATGGGAAACAGAGGCATTCTTCTGGTTGCAGTAACCCTGAACATCTGCAGACTTCTTGGGCTTCTTGTCAGATAATGGCTCATGGGCAAGGATCCTCCTGGATCTTATTTCAGGATAGCTAAACCCAGTGTATACCTCCTACCAATGATCATTTCTCTTCAACAGAGAATCTTGTAAAACTGAGGGAAAGGGGAACATTCTTGGAAGATGAATTATACAAAGGGATTTTAGTGACCTTGGTCCCTGCATGGGTACAACTACACAGTGTGCAAGAATGACTGTCCCTGTCCCCAAAGCACAATTTGTTGTGGAGTTCACTGTATAACCGTGGTGGCAGCCCCCACATTCATTAGCAAATATACTACTAGCTCATTTTTGACTCTCATTTTCTGTGACTACACAATACTCATGCCACAAGCATAATCCGTGTTCCAGCTTCCCAGACCACCACCTCTGCTTGCTGGGCTCCTAGTACCACCATGATCAAGTACTGCCTTCTCAGTGGCCATAAGCAAGGCTTCATGTCGTATCTTGTCTTCCTGATTTCCTAAACTCTGGGTGATACTCATTCCATCTACACCAACAGCTTCAACTCCATATTTCTCTGTCCCTTGTTATATGAGAGGCTCATTCCTAGGTGCTTCTGCTATCCTCCTAGTCTTCACATTGTCGCAACCTCCCCTTTCAATATTAGTAGTATCTGCCTGGCATTGGTTGTATCTTGCCTGCAGCAACTGCTGCTTCCCAATAACATAAACCCAACTTTCCTGAGAAGATGAAGATATGAAGCTTCCCTAGTAATATGGACACGTCATTCCTGCAGGGTTGTCCCCCTAGAAGTTTCCCATTGCTTTTTGCGAGTGATTTGAAAGCAGCTTAGGCCAACTCTTTCTTTTCTCTCTCTTTCTGAACAGTTTGCCTTTGTTGGATCTCTCTCGATAATCTCCGGGAAAATCGCAATCAAACCCGTTGTAAGTATAAAGACCATCAATCTCTAGTTGGTTGTAATAGTTGAAACCCCATAGTTAATTGTTGTCATTTCAGCCCTCCAACGCACAGTTTGGGGAAACAAAGCTCATAACATGGTAGGGAGCATATATTCTTCAGCTGGCCCACTGACACACCCGGGACGTCACTTCTGAGTGAACATGTTCATTTTCCACATATGACGGGAGGAAAACTGAAATCCGGAGTAGAAAGGGACTTGCCTGGTCACACATGCAGAGAGATCAGTAACAGTTGAGATGGGAGTCATTTCCTGATTCCAAGCTCAGAATTATGACCCCACCTGGTGCTGGGAACTCTCCAACCACCCCACAACCCCTGGGTTTATACTGTAGCTTCAGCCACCAGGAGCAGGTGCCAGCACCTAAGCCACCTTTGTGTTCTCAGCCATAGCTGGCAGGACCCTGTGGCTTCTGGAGTCAGGATGTGCCTTTCCCACCTGGGTGGGCATGTGGCGGGAAGTAGGAAGGGCTGCTGTTCACAGGAGCAGCAGTGTTACTGCTTCCTCTTACTGTGTTATCAAGGCTACTACCTGCTCCTTGTGTAGTTTGTGGGTGGGCATAGCTAGAACCACAGGGACTAAGCCCAAGCACCAATACTTCTTGCCCTTTCTTGGGTGGAAAACGGAGGTGCACATTTGTTAGCTGTCAGATGAAAGTGCATTCTCTTCCCTTAGGCCTGATCACCGTGTAGGGTCTGTATTAAAGGGTCTCGGGATTACAAAGGTGGAGAGCCACTGCTTTAGGGTATCCAAGCTCTTCAGCCTGCTCTCACTATTCTCTAAAGCTGCTTCAATATGTGAGGTAAAAGTATAGTCTGGGTTCTCCAGAGGATGCCAATGGCCATAGTTTAGGAGGTCTTCAAAGGAAAGTTCTAAGAGCTCTGGGTAAGTCAGTGGAGATCCTGGCAGCAGGCTGAGGAGTCCCAGCTCAGCATCTAGTGTCACAGAGAGTCAGGAAGCCAGACTGCGAGGAGCTTCTCACATTATCCCATTGAAGACACATTTTCTGACTGCCTCATATGAAAAACTGCAGGGTGCGGAGCAATACAAGGACAAATTATCCATAGACTGCCTGATGAGAGGCCAGATCCTATTAGAAACAACTCTAGGAAGGGTCATTGCAGTATAATAGGCAGAGGGAACAGAGCGTCCTACACTAATCTGGTGATGAGAATCCAACACAGAATCTCTCTTCCAGGCGCTGAGCAGCCTGGCCTCCAACGCAGCAAGCTCTGTTGTTGCTGCCATTGGCCTCTTCCTCCTCACCCATAACCTCATAGCCCTGGGGACTGCCTCTCCTCGTTGCAGTTCAGAAAAGAGATTTCTGGCCTTATTTCTTTATTCGGAATCCCACTATTGGATGAATGAGGACAAGAACTGTCTCCTCGCTTATGTCAGTGCCGTGGTAAGCGATTCCAGACTAAAAATCTTGGCATGGAAAATCCCAGTTTCTCCCCTTTGAGTAATTTCTGCTTTTTCAGCAGTCTCTGGTTTTGTTGGTCTGACTGTTTGCGGCAGGCAGGAAAAAAAAAAACCCGAGTGTGACAGAAAGTTAGCAGATTGTGTTGGAGAGATGCAGGAAGCATGGTGGAAAGAGGGGAAGAAGGTGAAGAGATGAAGAAAATACAATGGAGAGCTTTAAATCAGAATAGGCAATGCTAGTCTTTGTTATGCGTGTTGAACTTGAACTTGGGAAGCTGTTTATGGGTTGTTGCCTGGAGTTGGAAAGCTCCACCCATTAGAGATGTGTGCCTTTGGTCACATGTATTTTCAAACTTGGAGCAGACACAACATGCTTAATTTCCTCATCTGCTCAGGACTGGCAAAGAGGGAAGGGGTAGAAGGCAGTTGACCAGTAGACATGACTCCTATGAAAAACATCTGTGTTCCTGGGCAGAATTTTCTTGTCACCTTTCACCCAAATTTGACCACCTGTTGATAGTGACAAGCCTGGCTGAGTCCATTTTTCTAAATGTAGGTTAGTAGTATCTAAACCATAAGGAGTCTTTTAAAGATGAAGATTGTTCCTTCATGACTTCTCCAAGCGGGAGCAATGAGTGGCCAAGCCCACATCTTTCATTCCCTTGTGTCCGTCTAATTTAGGAGTCTTGGAGAATGTGTGAAAGTCTTTGGACTCACATCCCTCTGAGCCTGGCCACGTGAGTAGAGCAAAAGTGTTGACCTGGGACCTTGAGGAAGTGAAAGAGCAGAGACTTATTTGGTTAGAAGTGAGCATGAGAAAGCCCAGGAGGTCACTCTGCAAGACGAACAGGGTAAAGCAATGAGAGAAGTGTCCTCCCATTGTGATACTGGGCGGTTGTTTTAATTAAGATTAATTTCAGTACATCAGGTTGTTTGCTACTCTTATATAAGGAGAGCCAAAAAGAACTTCCACAACATCAGAAAAGATGCAGCAAGGCAGAGTAAACCAACTTCAAAGGGATACTAATATTTAATAAAAACAGCATTAACCTAAACAGAAGTAACAGTGTGTGTATGTGTGTGTGTGTGTGTGTGTGTGCTTAAAACTGGAAGAGAATAAAAAGGAGCTGGAGGAAGAAAGAAATAAAGATGGCGTAGGTTGCAGAAGCTAATTAGCATTCTAAAGTCAAATCATCAAAGCAGAAAACTGGGGGAGTCTGCACAGAAACAGGAGCTAGAGTCGAGGACTGTTAGTGCCCAGGTAAGGGTTTGGGGTTGTCAAGCTCATCTGCACACACCAAGAGCCCTACAAATGTATTAGAAATAGAGATTGAAAGTCATTTGACTTGTGACGTCAGACAAGAAAATGGTACTCAGTGCCCCCGGAAGTTTCACGCATCCCTGCCCTCAGCTCGCTCAACCCAGTGCAGATTGCAATCTAAACCCACAGTTCCACAGACACCGGGTGGGGCCAGGGGTGGGGGGTTTCTAATAAAGGGATTTTAAAACTGCTTCTGTATCCCTGATATTCCTCAGATCCTTACAAAATCAGACGTAAAGTAGCTGTCTAGGGACATAGCAATAATGCCCACTTATAAGAATCTTACATATTGAAGACACACACTTAGTACCGTCACCATCACATATGCACTTAAACTGTGTAATGATAAACAAGAGAAACTTGTGGGAAATGCTCAGTCCTGTTGAGTGCTGTAAGAAAGCAGGCTGAGCAAGCCAATAAGCAATGTCCCTCCGTGGCCTCTGCTTCAGCTCCTGCCTCTGGGCTCCTTCCCTGAGTGCCTGCCTTGACTTCCCTCAATGACGCTACCTGGAAGTATAAGCTGAAATTAACCATTTTCTCTCTAAGACACTTTTGGTCATGGTGTTTTATAACTGTAACAGAAACCCTGACTAGGACAAAGCCAAAACATGAGACAAAGACAGTATGATAAAAAGGACCGGGGGAGCTGATAAATAGAAAACATGACTAGAAATGTCAAAATCTTAGCGATTAAAAGCTGAGATCAGTGAAGGCAGATTTGATGCACCTGAGGAAATATCTCATGAGATCATATCAACTTTGAGAAATTGGGAGTGACACAGACCCTGAAGTGACAGGAAACATGGAATAAGCTCTCATAGGAAAGTATGGGGGAGAAAGACTATGAAGAAACAATTATCAGAGGAATTTTCAGAATCGGAGCCATGAAATTGGGTGCTGAAGGAACCCAGGGAAGACCCTACAGGACAAGTGAATCTGAATCCACACCTGAAAATGGGCTGAGTGAAAAGTACCAAGGACAAACAAAATGGGGAAGACCAGCAGAGCCAATGGCCAGTCACTCTTCCTTCTCATCTCTTTCTGATCACTAAGAAATCTGAATGAGAAAGCAGAGAGAAGGATTAAGCCACTGTTTCTGCTCCTTCTTGTCTCCATTGCTGAGGGCTTCAATAACCCTCCCCGACCCACCCCACCCCCTCTCAGTAGGGCCCAAAGGCTTTGTGTGGGGTCACACCCAGGCCTGTGCTGCTTTTCAGAGTGGGCTGGCGTTGATGCTCATCTTCACTGTGATGGAGTTTTTGCTAGCTGCGTACAGTTCTGTCTTTTGGTGGAAGCAAGTCTATTCCAACAAGCCTGGGGTAAGTACCTTGATATCTCTGGGACACCTGCTGTGTCCCCACTCTGAGCTGCAATGATACAGGCTCAAAGGATCAGATGGAAAGTGACTTTAATAATGAAAATAAGTGTTCACTGAATGGTCATCTGTGATCAGATGCAACACATTCCTGATTAGTCTTATTAAATATTTACCCGGAATCAGATATTATGGTAAATGCTGAAAGATCAGAGAAGTAAAGGAGCCAGCCACTAGAGAGACTTTTTACCTCTACTGAATCCCAGACTAAGAGGGCAAGATCCTGTCTCTAGTAATCCTCAAATTGAATGCCTTGAGCTCCTGTCTCCTCCCACCTTATATTCTTCTCTCTGCCCAGCCATATCCCTTTCTGTCTCCACCTCCCTAGTGTTGGGATTAAAAGCATGTGACTCTCAAGTACTGGGATTAAAGGTGTGTGCCACCACTGCCTGGCCTCTATGTCTAACTAGTGTGGCTAGCTCCACACTCTGATCTTCAG
The DNA here is from genome assembly GCF_018167655.1 of Microtus oregoni. NCBI lineage: Eukaryota > Metazoa > Chordata > Mammalia > Rodentia > Cricetidae > Microtus > Microtus oregoni. The sequence continues at coordinate 46,904,337 of NW_024543071.1, forward strand.
GCAAATTTTATTTGTTAAATCACAAACAAAATATCAACACAATAAGATAGTGCCTACATGATAGCAGCACTGATAGAGAGTCCTGCCCCATGAAACTAGCTGGTTCTAGAAGTTAGCTCACAAAATTTCATGAATGAACCAGAACTTATAAAAACTATGCGGGGAAGTATGAAAGTTTATCCAGCCTTGCTCTTATTGTGGACACTGACATTGTCTCCACGGCCAAGCCCTGGCTAATGCAATTTTACCAAGACGTTACTCTTTTCTTTATTTTTCTGCTCTTTCCTTTGCTTCCTCTTAGACTTTTATGTTATAATTTCAAACTGTTTTCACTTCTCCTAAATGCTACACAATAGAAAATGTTATAATTTGAAGGAATTATGATTCAACATCGAAGTTACTATAAAGCAACAATATGAAAAAATGGAAAGTGAAATTTGCTTAATATTGTAGCAATTACATGTTGTGATAAAGTTGCAAAAGTACTACTATAAAATATTACTATAATACCTTATATTATTGTATTTGAGGGAAATAAATGAGAACATTTTAAACCCTGCTCTGAAAATCAAAATGTTACAATCTATTAATAAATGTTATCCTTCTAGAGTACATATTTCATGCCTGAGTCACAAGATCAACTTGTCAAAAGCAGTTCTTTGAGGCCATGAGTAGGAAACACAGCAGAAGGAAGAGAGCCAGCACTCATGGCAGAGCACAGCTGGACGTTCCTGAAATCTCAGCCTTGGGAGATCCAAATAAACCTCTGAAGAAAAGCTTTCCTGTCGTGCTTTCATTATGAGCCACTTCATCTCCACTGGAAATCATTTCCTCAAAGTCTGGTCAGCAAGATTCTAGGGCCCAACATTCCACAATGACCACAGACTTCATAACTTCTCCAAAGAGAGCGCACAGACAGTGTGCAGTCCTATAGTGATGGACTTTGGCGAGGTCATGGAGCTGGAGCGGCTCCTTCTCAGGAATGCTTGCACATTCCTGTTGCTTAAATGATAGACATTATGCATTCCTAGACTATCTGACATCCTTTGGAAATGTCACAGTCTGTGCAAGGACCTGGGTTTGATTCCCAGCAATGAAAAATAATAATAGACCATAGCCAGGCATGATGGTTCATACCTGTAACCCCAGGGTTTGAGAGGCTGAAGCAGAAGGATTGCCCTGAGTTCATGTTCAGTTTGGGTACAGAGTGAGACTCTGTTGCAAGACAATGACTTATTTCTGTCTTACTAATGACTTCACATATATTAGGAATGGGTATTAAATGTAGGACCTTGCACATGCTAAGAAAGAACTCTACCATTGAGTTAGAGACCCAACATATTGGCTTTATTTTTTATGTGAATTTGAAGACTATAATTAATCATGGTATACTCTCTCATCTAAGTACTAGACTGAATAAGCCATTGGATGTAGAAAAGCAATAGCAACTTCAATCCTGGATTGGAAAAAAATCAACATTGCTCACCCAAGAAAGAGAACTTCCAATATTGCTCCCCAGAAACAAATGTGTAACTGAAATAAATATGTAAGGTTTCCAAATAAACTATGGAAATGCGTGAGAGCATAGATCATTCCCCTACACGCCTGAAAGCAATAAAAAAGACAACTAAAATCTATAGAGAACTTAGAAAGCAGAGTACAAAGAGAGCTGATCTCTTTTTCTTGGATTCATTTTTTAACAAGTGTGTGTGTGTGTGTGTGTGCGCGCGCGCGCACCCACACGTGTGTACATACGTGTATATGAATGCATGTGCTTCATAGGCCAGAAGTGTCAGATGCCCCTTAGGCAGTTATGAGTCACCAGATATCAGTGCTAGGAACTGAGCTCCAGTCTTCCGAAAGAGCAGTGCACCCCTTTATTGTCTTTCCCTCTGAAAGAGCAGTGCACCCCTTTATTGTCTTTCCCTCTGAAAGAGCAGTGCACCCCTTTATTGTCTTTCCCTCTGAAAGAGCAGTGCACTCCTTTATTGTCTTTCCCTCTGAAAGAGCAGTGCACTCCTTTACTGCCTTTTCCTCATCATTGCCATTACCACCATCACTTCATACATTCTAATTCAAATATAATGGCATGGGTGATGACAATGAAGGCAAACTGGTGGAACGACCAACCTAGCTACCACCCAGGCCCAGAACCAGGCCTATGAGTTAGCCCACCCCAATATCCACCTCACCTATGGACTGCTGGAGCATGTGAAGGGGCCAGGCCTACAGATCCAAAACATCAGGATCTCTACCACACAGGACAACAAAAGGATATCCAAGAGAAGTCCCAATGAAGGTCCAGTGTCAATAGTGTAGCAGAAGCCAGAGGCTTTGAACCAGATCCTTGACTCATTGCAATGAGTCAAGTAATGACGTGTGGACTGAAGGGTACACTGTGACACACTGCAGTGTCCACACTGAGATTTTGTTTGATTTTGTTTTTTTTCTTTTTACTTTAAAATTTGATTTTGTTTTGGGGTGAGATTGCAAGGTCAGAGGATGGAATCAAGGGAAGGGGAGGATGAGTGGGATCAGGATACATGATATGAAATCCACAAAAAAATAAAAAGTTTTTTTTTCATATTTTACTTTATTTTTTTCAAGTTTTTATTTATTTATCTTTTTATTGAAAAAAAATTTCTGTCTCCTCCCAGCCTCCCATTCCCTCCCCCTCCCCCACTGCTTTCCCCTTCCCTCTCCAGTTCAGAGAGCAGTCAGGGTTCCCTGCCCTGTGGGAAGTCCAAGGTCCTCCTCCCTCCATCCAGGTCTAGGAAGGTGAGCATCCAAACTGGCTAAGCTCCCACAAAGCCAGTACATGCAGTAGGATCAAAACCCAGTGCCATTGTCCTTGGCTTCTCAGCAACTCTCTTTGTCTGCCATTGTTCAGTGAGTCCGGTTTTATCCCATGCTTTTTCAGTCCCAGACCAGCTGGCCTTGGTGAGCTCTCAATAGATCAGCCCACTGTCTCCGTGGGTGGCTGCCCCCCTCGTGGTCCTGACTTCCTTGCTCATGTTCTCCCTCCTTCTGCTCCTTCATTGGGACCTTAGCCTTATTCAACTGCTTACCTCAGCAATTTAGCAGTTGAAATCATAATAAACACATGAATATAAAAGATTAGCCTGAAAAAATTCTAAACCATGTATAATTGTAATTAGTATTTGGTAGAGTATCAGAGCAGAATTGTGAAATATATGTGTGCATATATGTATATATATATATATATATATGTGTGTGTGTGTGTGTGTGTATACATATATGTGTGTGTGCATATATATTAATACAGGTACAGACAGGCACTTGTTTTGTGTGTACCATCTAGCTAATTTTGTGCCTACTATATGCTTTTTAAGCAAGCTTATACTAGAGCCTGTTTTTCATGCTTCCTCTATAAGAATCGAGAAGGCTGGTACACTCTAGAATTTTCAGATTCTATGACTCAATGACTGGGATTCTGTGGTTCTAGTACTATACAATTGCTACGGGCTCATTGCGGAGGTCTCTATGTGGCCCTAGGGAGGAAATACATCATGATTACGGCTGCAATGTCCTTTTATTCCTTCTCCTAACAGAGCTCTACTGCTAAATCATGGAGCCGCCATCTGAGGAGAAAAGAAGGAGCCATGTCATCACTATAGACCCAAATGAAACCATCTTGACTGCCTTTCCTTACAGACCTCATAACTCTCTGCTCGATCTCCTGAAGGGGGAGCCAAAAGTTTTGGGGGTGAGTTCTGCCTTTTCATGGATCATCCCTGAAGGGAGGAAAGGGGCCAAATCTCTATTTTTGTCTACAGAGGTGGCTTTGTGCCATCATATTCAGGGAGGGAGTTGGTCTCCCTTCCTCCCTGCCATTTCATCTGCAAAGTATCCTTCTACAGTCAAGGAAGCTCACTAGTCTCCACCCTCCCCAGAGAGCTATTGACAGATAATGGTTGCTGGGGGGCAGCAAGGGAATCAGTAATTTTCCCCAAAAGTGCAGCTACTGATAAGTTTTGCCCATGCTCCAATGAATAGCCCCATAACATAAGTTACTGCTTATATAGGTAACTCTAAATAAAGTCAGTGAGTTACCAAAAAGGACATGAAAATTAAGGATTAGTTGGGGAAAAGAAAGGTTCAGTATGGATGCGAGCAGGCTAAAAGAAGTAATGGGTTAATGTGATGCATATATTATATTCATGTACAAACTATTCAAAAACTGAAAAGGCAGTACATCTAAGCCAATGGCTTGTGAAAAAATGGATCCTCAGAGAAGAGTCATCATGAGCCATTTCCAAGGATTTTGATTAAAATAGAGAAACAAAAGATCTCTTTAGAAGGGCAATGCAGTTTGCCTTTTGTCTGAATTATATGTTAACTCTCAGTGGTCAATACAGACATGTTTCTGAGGTGCTGGATTAAGGAGCTTTCAGGAGTGACTAGTCTAATAACTCACCTAACCCCAGGGAAGTCCTATGGCTCTTTCATGGGGAACTAGTTCTGGTCTCTGGCTTCCAACACAGGGGAAGCAGAAAACTATGTAATTTTTCCAAAAATCTTCTTAGGAAGTGGCCCCAGGCTATGGCAGTGCCTCTCACAGAAACTAAGAAGTCAGGGAAGGTGAGGTCAAAGTTCATCAGTGAGGTGTAGGTCTCAGGATGCATAGGCTCAAATAACACAGAATGAAAATATTTTAAAAAATGAATATGTACAGCAAGTTTTCTTATACACATTCCACAGACAGTGTAATAAGCAGCTACTTCATGCATTTACATTCTAGTAAGTGTTTTGTTCACTCCTAGGCAGATGATGCTTAAAGGCTTCTGGTGCTTGTGTATATGGGCCATTGCATACTACCACCCTAGGAGACAATTTAAAGGATACAGGAGGAGATGGGTGTGGTGATGCAAGCCTGTTCTCCCAGCATTGAGAGGTGGAGGCAGGAGAGCCAGGTGATTACAATCACCCTATGCTACCTAATGATTTGAGCACAATTTGGAATGCAGGAGATCCGGTCTGGGAAAACAATGTACAAACAAGAGGATGTGTGTAGATTATCTATACATAACATTTTTAACGGAAGAGACTTAAGCATCCTCAGATTTTTGTTCTGGGACCCAGCCTCCCACCCACTTTCCCATGCAAACCAAGGATGGGCCGCACTGTTGATTGTAGAGGCTAAGTGTGAGGATAACCAGGAGATGCCAGTGTGACAGAGGAGGAAGGGGGTAAGGGAGTAGTTTGGGGACTTGTCCTTAAGAAGTTTGCAATCTGGGTTTAGTCACGCGTGAATTCAACTATGTCTGCTACAAGATATACTGGGGATCTTGGGAAATAGTAAAGGACCCGAGTGAAGAATTAACTTTTGGAGGGACTCAGCATGATGGGGACATGGAAGATTTTTGTACTGGGGTAGTGTGCAGCTGGGAGGCCTGGGCTCTTGTTACCTCATGTTCATTTTCTCCTTCCAGGCCACCCAGATTCTCCTTTCTCTGGTCATTGTGGGCCTTGGGATTATATTAGCATTGAATTTCATCTTTTTCTCCAAAAAATTTCCTCTCGTGATCCTCACAGGATATCCATTCTGGGGAGCAGTTATTGTAAGTACCACATGCTAAGAACATGTCAGAAATTGCTGTAAAGACTGATGGGAACTGCATTCAGTTCTTTGACAATAATTTCCTAAGTGTGTCCCTTCCTAGACACAAAACAGGCAAACCACCCTTCGGTAAAAGAAATTATTCCGTATTATCCCATTGGTCGTTGTCTGCCACCCTCACAGTAACAGCTGTCCCCAGGTGCTTGTCCAAAGCCCATGGGTAGAGTGCATCCCGCAGTACCAACCTGGATGACGAAGCAGGCAGACAGTCTACTTTACCACATGCAGACACGGTAGCCTGAGAACAGGAACTCACGCAGTTATCACTCAAAGAACAGGACTCAAGGAGGAGGAAAACTTGAGGGTCATCATAGCTCAGTACCCTTCTTAGTTCCAGAGGGGTTTAGGACTGTCACTGACAGGTGACCATGGAGCCATCAATTTTGTTCTTAGTACTATGCTAGTTCCACTGAACTGATGCGGGAGTGATTTCTTTCTAATCTGTTGCTTTCGTTGGTTAATTAATAAAGAAACTGCCTAGGCCCATTTGATAGGCCAACCCTTAGGTGGGTGGAGTAAACAGAACAGAATGCTGGGAGAAAGAAGCTGAGTCAGGGAGTCGCCATGGTTCTCCCACTCCAGACAGAAGCAGGTTAAGATCTTTCCTGGTAAGCGCACCTCATGGTGCTACATAGATTATTAGAAACAGGTTAAGAGGCTAAAGCTAATGGGCCAGGCAGTGTTTAAAAGAATACAGTTTCCATGTAATTATTTCGGGTAAAGCTAGCCGTGCGGGCGGCCTTGTGGCAGGAAGCAGCCCGCTGCTCCTATTACAACCCCGAACCCTCCAGCTTGGTTCTTAACTGTTGTTGCACATTTAAGAGTAAACTCACTATGGTGTCTCACATCAAAACATACAAGAGGATGAGAATCGGGTCTGTTTACTTCCTTTGATTGTCTCAGAAATTAGGACCATGCTTGAGATATGAGACGCATGACTGAAGGCACGGATCAATCAATCAATAAGCAAATAACTGAATTGACTAATGGGACCACTGTCTCTATGAAAACCAGTCATGTGTTTTGATAAGCATTCTGTGCCATTTCAATAATTTGTATTTCCAAAACAAATGATAACATTTCATTTTCCCAATGAAAGAATAGGAAGTTGATTTCTTTGTTTTTGTTTGTTTTTTTTGTGTTTTTTAGTATTCATTTTTTATTTATTTATTTTAAAAAAAACCAAACTATTTTTTTCATTATACTTACCAATCCAAGTTTCCACTTCTTCCCCTCCTCCCACTCCTTCCACTTACTCCCCACCCCAACCCCATCCAATCCTCAGAAAGGGTAAGGCACATTGCTTTGAGGAAGGATCAAGGCCCTCCCTACTATATAGGCTGAGCAAGGTATCTATCCAAAGAGAATAGAATCCCAAACAAGCCAGTACATGCAGTAGGGATAATAAATCCTGGTGCCACTGTCAGTGGCCCCTCAGTCTGCCCCAGCCACGCAACTGTCAGCCACATTCAGAGGGACTAGCTTGGTCCTATGCTTGTTCCTTTCCAGTCCGATTGAAGTTGGTGGGCTCCCATTAGCTCAGGTAGACTGCTTCAGTGGGTGAACCCATCATGGTCTTGACCTCTTTGCTCATATACTCACTCCTTGCACTCTTCAACTGAACTTTGGGAGCTCAGTTCAGAGCTCCGATGTGGGTCTCTGCCTCCGTTTCCTAAACTGCACTCACCCTAATGTAAAAAAAAACAAAGGGACCCAGTCTTCACCTCCCCATTGTCCAACCAAATTCTCCCAATACAAGTTGTGAGAGTCACAGGTGTGAAGTTTAGTAGGACTTGATTTACTGCTTTTTAAAACATATCAATTCTTCTAGCCCATTCCCTATGGAGGAATACCTTGCTCAGCTTCAATTCTAGGGAGAGGGACTGGGTCCTGCCTCAACCTGGCAAGACAGACTTTGTGGACTCCCCATGAGAGGCCTTACCCTTTCTGAGAAGTGGATGGGGAACTAAGTGGGAGGTGGGGGGGGGACGGGAGGAGGGGTGGAGGGGGAACTGCGATTGGTATGTAAATTGAAAAAAGAATGACCTTTTAAATTAAAACAAATCAGTCTTCATGGGAAAGACATTTACTGAACACACAACTTCATCTTCTTGGTAACATTCCAGATCTCTAAGTACTGTGGGGAAAAGCCCTTCCTGAGAAGTGCGCCAGATAATCTTACACCTAGAAGCGCGCCAGAGAACTGTGTGAGGGTGTAGTGGAGGACCCACCTGGCCCCGGGGCAGAGAAGCACTTCATACAGGGATTCTCACGAGCTGCAGCAAAAGGAATGGGTGCTTCTCCTGGCTATGACCAAAGGCACTAGCTAAGGGTGTGTCATGGGAAAACAACTGAGAAAAGTGCATGCACGGCCGTGGCATAACATGGAAGCACCTAGGCACTGTCTGCTCGTTAGCTAATGGCATCTGAGCTGACTCCACCTCTAGCTATTGTGAAGAGGGCAGCATTAAACATGGCTGTATGCATTTCAGCATCAGGGCAAATGGTGTCTACCGATGACCGTGTTTCTTCTTTTTGTTGAAAGGTGTGTTCTCATTAGAGTTCACTGTGGGTTTTTGAGGGGGAAATGAATTCAAGGATGACAGCCATCCTGGGAACATCAACTAGAAAGATGTGGTTGCCCAGAGAAGGAAGGTGATACTGTGAGGCCCCAAGAGAGAGGGCATGAGGGAGTCTGGAGGTGGGGGGGGGCAGGTGGAGCAGAGGAATGCCAGCAGAAGCTTCCCAGTGTCTGTATTGCAGCATACAGATTTTAGATGCTAAGACCCAGGTGCCGATACCAACCCCTATAGATGGAATTAAAACAAGGATGTTTCTCCCTAACACTCAGGTTGGAAAAGCTAGATGCTGGGGACGGGGAGTACCGCTGACAGTTTGAAAACCCAGAGGAGACTGTGTTGTAGACAGATTAGATGGGCCACCTGTTAACCATTGCCTCTTGTCTTCCCAACAGTTTTCTCTGACAGGATTCATCACAGTGTTCAATGATAAATTAAGACGAAATCTGGTAAGTAGTTTTAATCACTTCTATCTGATTTAAAATCCATTTGCTTTGCAGCAGCTTTGGCCTTAAGCTTCAGTGTTTCTCAGGAAGATCTTTTTTTTTTTTTTTTTTTTTTTTTATTTTCGAGACAGGGTTTCTCTGTAGCTTTGGAGCCTGTCTTGGAACTAGCTCTTGTAGACCAGGCTGGCCTCGAACTCTCAGGAAGATCTTTTATACATCAAATTTGTGGTTTAAACCCAACCTGTGGATGATTTAGCCCCATGTTCTTTCCCTTCCTCCCACTTCTCTTGTCAAGAGAACTGAAAGTTACCCATTGGGAACCATCCTATATTGCTGTAGTTAAATGATTTTTAATTGGGAGTAGATTTTTGCTCCTTCTCTTTCCACGGGGAATAGTTCACAACATCCGAGATCTCTTTTGATTGTCAAAACTAGGTGGGGTGTACTATTGGCAGCTGGAGGGTAAGAGCCAGGGTTGTCTCTAAGCATAGTTTTTGAATTTGTTTTTATTTTATGTGTAGGAGTGTTTTGCCCAAAGAGGCCAGAAGAGGGTATCAGATCCCCTGAAACTGGAGTTACAGATATTTATCAGCCACTATGTAAAACTGAACCTGGGTCCTCTACAAAAGTAGCCAGCTCTTAACCACTGAGTCTTCCCTTCAGCCCCCTCTAAGCAAGCTTTAAACCAATGGGAACATGGGAAGACTTCCTACAACAATAGAAAAATCATCTGAACAAAACATCTACAGTCTCAAAGTTGAAAAACACTACCTGAACCAAACCCACCCCCGAACCCTGTCACCCTCACTTTCTATCCCCAGCCCCGCCTCCAATGACAACAGGTGCTTTGTTCAGAGGCTGTAGTGCAATTTTTACTTGACCTTAATAATAAAAACCCAGAGTCAGATACTAGGGGGGGTGAAAGTTGAAAGATCAGAGAGAAGCAGAGCAGCCAGTCACTAGTTCATACCTATATGAAATCCTCAGACTGAATGGGGTATCCCGTCGCTACAAGTCCTTAGACTGAATGCTGAATGCCTTCTCTATGAAACCTCAGACTGAATCCTGAGCTTCTGTCTCCTGTCACTTTTTATATTCCTCTCTCTGCCTGTCCTGGTTGTAGGACTGAGTCAGAGCTGCTTGGCTCTCATTGCTCTGTCAACTTGAAGGAAGATTCCTAAGAGCTACTGTGAGGACTGAGATAATACTTACAAAAGGCTTGGTGCTGTGTAAATATTCTTATTCTCAGCTAATCATTGCAGGAAGCCCTAGAGCTGTGGGCTTCCTCTCTGAGTCACTGGATCCGTTTTCATGGCTCTCTGTCAATTTCCTGGGGATAGTTACAAACCCTAGAGCGGTCCTAGGGAGAGGAATGAATGCCTCCATCTGCTCCTCTGGAGATAGATGCTGACAGCATCTATATTGTCTTCTTCCAGAGCTGAGATATCCACAAAGGTTATCTATGTCTCGTGGAGAGCTTTACAGACGGAAGAAGGCATGGGGGTGGGACTGCATGGATGGGATGACCACAGTCACTTAGTTCCTAATTCCTTACATGATGGACAGTAAGGGTCTACCTGACATGACAATCCCATAATAAGGATCAGATGGGACTAGGGCTGGGTGTGCTCTTTGTAAGACACAATCTGCTTGAGGGGTCATATATCCAGAGACCTGAGTCTGTTAACGTTCCCTGTGGAAGCCAAAACAGAGACTAGAGAGACCAAAGGACTTAATATGGAGAGTGTATGACAGATTTGCATGCTCCTTGGTTTTGTGTCTTTTTGGGTTTTGAGGGTTTGTGTGTGTGTGTGTGTGTGTGTGTGTGTGTGTGTTTGTTTTGCCAAAACCAAATAAAGATCTTCTTCAATAAAGATCTCAGCTTAGGGTGAATAGCTGTAAGTGCACTTCCCAGGCTTGCCACAGCTCCAGGAATGTAAACTCATGGCTTCATTTCCAACCTTAGCAGACAAGATACAGCCCACAGAGGTACAGCAGATACACTCTGGAATGACACTTTCTTTCTAAAAATTAAGAATGATGATGAAGGAAATAATATGATGCCCACAACACAGCTCTCTTGTAAGAAACTCAGACATGCCCACTTCTCCCATCAAATGTACTGGGAACGAATAAAAGGAATTAAACAGAGGGTGCCCAACACCCACTGATCTAACTACAGTACAACTGGAGGCTCAGGGGACAGCTCGCAGGGTGTAAGAAAGACTGTAAGGGCCAGAGCATCTACTGTACAACTGCATCTTCCATTATGACAGGGGATCTGAACCCATGATCTCAACACCATGGTTGCCTAAATAAGACCTGAAAATGACACCAACTGACATGCCAATATGAATGATAAATATCATGAGGCTTCACCCCAGAACTACAATCTGGTAGTTGAAGAACTATAATCTCTGACTGCTGAGATAGGGGCAATCAATTTGTTTCAGGGATAAGCCTCAAAGATGATCTAATCTCAAGTGTTCAGTCCTAAAGAAACATACAAATGAACAACACTAAATTAACTCTGTAGGTTGTGTTATAAATTTATATGTACATATATGTAAAAAATAATCATTAATAATTAGAGGTCATGAATTTGAGGAGTGAGGAGACAGAACGCGGGAGAAGCTGGAGTGGGGGGGTGATGTAAACACAATACTCACATATGAAATTCTCATAAAATAAATAAAATAATTTTAAAAATTAAAAGGAACTAAGTGGAGCAATCAGCTTTTTATACCTCCCATGTTGGAGCATGAAGACCAAAACAGGGCAACTTTAACCCCTAATCCAGATTTTACCATCTTTAACCAGACAGTTGCGTTGGTCATTGTTTCAATATTACTGGGGAATGTAAGTGAGCCAGATGGTGAGCTGTCAGTTCGCACATGAATCTATATATGTCTGGGGCCTAATGTGGTAATGATATATATTTAATATATGTACTAAATTTTTAGAAAATAAATGATTACAGTTAAGTCATTCTCGTTTTCAAAGGTAGAAATTGAGACTCAGACAGATTAAATAGTTGGTACAAGTTCTAATAAAAGCAGGACTCAAAATCAAATCTGATTTCCAAGGTGAGATATTTCCCAAGGCACCATGTCCTTCCAGGTTGTGAAAGATGATTTGTGTTGAGATGAGATGGACATTTCAGGATCGCTAAACACAGGGCATTGTTGGCCCATTCTACAGTTTGCTTTGCCTTCTGGCTTTGACCAGTCAGAACTGAACTTGTCAGACCTTCCAATCACATGGACCTGATGCAGCCTCTAGAACTAGAAAAGTTCCTAGAATTTCCTACAAGGCATCTTTAGCTTTAGTTTTTATTTACTTTACCATGTCTTAAATCTATTTTCCAGAGACCAGCAGTCACAACCATGAATATCTTCAGCTTGCTGGTTGCATTAGCTGGGATTGCCTTGATCCTCATCAGCTTTACACAGCAGCACAAATTCTGCCAGGCGCCCTCCCTCGAAGGAACGTGTGTCGTAGGCAGAACGCTTCTCCTTGTGAGTGACCTGATTCTGGATGAGGAGTCTGTGTGACCTTAGCCACCAGGCTATGTCCACAGCACAATGATGAGTTGCTTTTTACCCCTGACCTCAAGTATAGCTGCTTTTAGAACCACAGTCTCTTGATTTTTAATCGTACTTATAACTCCGGGGAGCTTGTGAGCTTGGTGTAACATTGTACAGCCTCCGTATCTTGGCTTGTTTTCTCTTGTAAAAATTTAAGATATTAATATAAAAGCTGCCTCATTGACCTGTGGTAAGAATTACTTCAAATAATTCTTGACAAAGTATAAATACTCAATAGCTATATTATAACTATTATTACTTCAATTGTATTAGAGTTTACTTTTTGCTAATCAAAAAGTTACTCTATTGGTATAAAACAAACTATGGTGGGAGAAAGTGAGGAGTCGCAATCTTTTAAATATACAAGCCATTTCATATCATTGTAAATTTTTACTTGGTAGAGTATATGATATATTAATTTATGAGGAAATATAATTATACATGTGGTTTTTATTTTGTTAATTCATTTTTGTATGTGTGGGGGTGTTTTGCTTGAATGTGGGACTACGTACCATGTGCATGCCTAGTGTCTCTGAAGCCAAGAGATGGTACTAGATGCTCTGGGACTAGAATTACAGATGTTTATTAGCTACTGTGTGGATTCTGGAAAGTGAAGCCAGGTCCTCCAGGAAAGAGCCAGTGCTCAAAATTTCTGACTATCTCCAGCTCCTAATTAAAATTAAGGTTTTAAGAATCTATCATATAAGCAATACATGACATTAAATTATTTTAATGATTTTTTACATTCATTTACTTGAGGTATGTGTGGTCCACAATGCCACAGCTTGCATGTGAACATTCGAGAACAGCTTACAGGAGTTCTTTATCTCCTCTCAACATGAGGATCCTGAGGCTTAAACTAAGGCTGTCAGGCTTGATACCAAAGTGCTGTCACCATGCCAGCCCTAACATCATTTTCAATCATGTCAAAGATGCCAATGGGCCTTTTCTTCTGGTCCCAAAGAAAACTCTGGACTTTTAATCTGTTTCTGATAGCAACATCTTGAAGACTTGGATCCTAGAATTTGAAAATTTGAACCAATAAGAACAAAAGTGACATAGAATCATGGGAAATTATCTCCTGTGATTTAATTCCTGTAATCATCTGTTGAAGTAAACTAAAGGACCTCCCTGAGTGTGCTGAGATAAAGTCCCAAATTATACTTGGGTTCCTAAGGAGAGTCAGAAAACAATTATAGGGAATAAAATCCTGCCCTTCTTGATCCAAGTGCATAGATGGAAGTTTTATAAGGACTGGGGCCAGTTCTCTCCTGCTGGAAGGCAGACAGCAAGGGACTTAACACAGCGGGGTGTGTACACACTCCAGGCCATTATCTACGCTTCTGCAGGTGTTCAAAAGAAACTGAGAGGCAGGGAGCTTTATTCACGCTCCCGGGTAAGTGTGACCTTGAGCACAATTGTACCCAGCTTTTGCTGCCCTCAGTATTTAAGCTTTTAGAATACCACACTGCACCCTCCCACCTCTCAATGAAGACACTACCTTAAAGTAGCGCCTGCAAAATGTCAATCTGGGTACTCGATCCATCTTGAAGCAAAATGTCAATATGGGTACTCGATCCATCTTGAAGCAAAATGTCAATATGGGTACTCGATCCATCTTGTAGGTTTGTTTTAGTTGACACATAGGTGAATACATAACTGAAACTTTCACTTCCAAAACATGGGCATCCCCAGCTACCTTGGGGCAGGTAAAAGCAGGCATTGGGGTACTGTATTCTCACACAGGAAACAAAACAAGGTTTTGTAATTAAATGGCAAGTGATTATAGGAATGCTACTGCATTCTACTGTGTCCTTCCTTGTTTCACTCTAGAGACTATCTTAACCCTACTGATACTGGAGTTTGTTACCCACTCCTCATCAGAAAGACATGAAAATGATGCAATGTTTAATAGCTACAGAACAGCATGAATATAAGTTTTCCCAAACTGGGTCATAGGGTCTAAAGTATTCTTGGCTTCTGTTTTTAAAGTGATGCTGCTTCTGTCCTAAATATGATTTCTTTCTCCTTCTTATTTTTAGGGAATTTTGTCCATTTTATTAATCATCACCATAGTGGAGTTCAGCATCTCTGTGACTATTACATTCTTCAGAAGCAATTGCTGGACCAGTTCAAGAAAGGTGCGCCCAAGATTATCATGAGAATTGAATGTCTGTGTGTGCGCATGAACGTATGTATACACGTGTGTGTTCCTGTGTGTATGTGCATAGTGTGAGTGTGGAGAGAGAAGGACAACCACAGATGTTGATCCTCACCTTTGTTTTGAGAAAAGGTCTCTCCTGCTGTTCACTACTGTATACTCCAGGCCAGCTTGCCTACAAGCTTCCTCCCTCTAAGGGTAAAAATAGCATAGAGGTTGCTACTACTGCATCCACACTGAGATCATCACCCTACATTGGCATCTATTTTCTGTGCAGAGGCAATATGCTCAAATGCCACACTGAAACTCCTAAATTAGGAAGATCAGAGGGGTCCAAGCTTAAGAGTGATGCTCACGTTAAGATAACTTGCTTTCCATTCTTGAATTATCTGCTGTCCTCAGTCATCTCTGTTCATATAGAATTCTTTATCATCCTGAAAATAATAAAAAAAAATGGGACTTTGTGGAAAATCCATAGCACTGTGACATTGGGAGCATATACCCTTACTGATCATTTAGAATGTCAAACAATATTGTACTCACTCAGTGTCAACATAATAACCATTTTAATATATAACAACACCCTTATTCTACATCAAAATGAATTAAGATTTAACACAGGGATTAACTAACATCTCCGGTATGACAGAACATGGGATTTGTTCTGACTAGTGTGGTGCTGCTCCTGGCCGTGTTTTCTGAGTCATGACAGCAGTATGGACTGTGCTTGACAGTGTTTTGATGTGGAATTCCCCTCTGTATGCTGTGAATATGTTTTATTACCAGTGGTTAATAAAGAAACTTCTTCGGCCTATGGCAGGGCAGAATAACGCCAGGTGGAAAAGTCAAGCAGAGATATATAGAGAGAGTAGGCAGAGCTAAGAAGACACCATGTAGTTGCCAAAGGAGACAGATGCCACTGAACCCTTACCAGTAGGCCATAGCCTTGTGGTGATACACTGACTAATAGAAATGGGTTAATTTAAGATGTAAGAGTTAATTAATAAGAAGCCTGAGCTAGGAGGCCAAACAGAGATGGAATTAATATAGTTTCTACGTGATTATTCAGATCTGGGTGACCAGAAATGAATGAGACATCTCCAGTTACAGTGTTTGCTTGCTTCCTTGCTTGCTTTTAACTTTAAACAATCAAACACACTCATTCTAAGTATGCTGTACGACAAGTTTTGACAAATTACACGTATCTACTTAATGACCATCACAATCAAGATATAGTTCAACCCCACCATCCCAAAGGTTAATGTCGATTTTCATACACCTCTTAGCAGAGGTAGATCAAGAGGTTGAACAAGAGATTTTTATAGACCCATGCCCATTTCTTAATTAGGTTTCTCATTTGTTGTTGTTGAACTGTAATGTTTTATATATACAGTTTGGTAATTTCTTATCAGACATATGATATATAAATATTTCATCCCACCCTGTCCCTTCAGATTGTTAATCTTTTTTACATTCTGGAAAGTAGCTTCAATGCACAAAAGGCATATTTTTATCAAATCTGATTTCTGTATTCTTTTCATTCTCTTGTTATTATATGCTTGAGTATATTGTGATATTGTGTATGTGGCGTGTGCATGTGTATTCATGCACAATGTTTGTGCCAAAGGTCAGCATTGTATATTTTTCTTCAATTGGACCAGTCTATGTTTGTTTGAGACTGAATCTCTCACTGTACCTGTTAGAGTAACAAGAACACACTGGCATGCTTTACATGACTTCTGGCCATCTTAATTCAGAATTGCCTTGTACAGCAGGCTCTTTGTCAAATGAACCTTCTCCCCATTCCTCTCTTGTTGTCTTACCCATGAAACTGCCACCAAATCCAACTGTGACAACTAATCTCGGTTGCCATCTTAATTGGATTACAAAGAGCCTAGATGACTTTAGATCTCTGGGTTTGTCTGTGAGAATGTTTTCAGAAAGGAAAGGGTAGGTAAAATATATCCTGAATGTGGGTAGCACCATTCCAGCACTACTCTTTAAAGGAATTAAGGAGGATAGGGCCCACCAAAGTACACACTTTTTGGCTTTAATGTTTTATCCAATGTGAACTGATGTTTGTCTATGGTATTGGGTAAAGTTTCAATCCATTTTTTGCATGTGGCTAAACAGTTTTCCTAGTGCTGATTGTTAAAAAAGACTGTCCTTTCACAAAGAGTGATCCTGGCATCACTGTTGAAACTCAATGAACTATTTATATCATGCTTGTTTCTGGGTCCTCTATTTTATCTACCTGTCTATCTTACCATAACTTTATTGAAGTTTCAAAATAAGCAACTATTATATCACCAAATATTCTTCTGATTAAATAGTTTTGCTATTCTGGCCTCCTTAAGAGTCCATATAAGTTTGAAATATGTTTTATGTATAACTGAGAATGAGGATATTTTTATTTTGACACGGATAGCATTAAATCTGTATATTTTTGTGATGGAGGAAGGTCATTGGTTAAAAAAAATAAAGAAACTGCTTGGCTGGCCCTCATAGGTTAGAACACAGGTGGGTGGAGAAAACAGAACAGAATGCTGGGAGGAAGAGGAAGTGAGCTCAGACTCGACAGCTCACCTCTCAGGGGCAGACGCCTCAGAGAGACGCCATGCCCTGCTCCCGGGCAGACACGCGATGAAGCTCCGACCCAGGATGGACGTAGGCTAGAATCTTCCCGGTAAAACCGGTGCTCACAGATTATTAGAGATGGGTTGATCAGATATCAGAATTAGCCAGTAAGGGCTAGAGCTAAAGAGCCAAGCAGTGTTTAAATGAATACAATTTGTGTGTTGTTATTTCGGGCATAAGCTAGCAGGCGGCTGGGGTGTTGGGGACACAGCCCCGCGGCTCTTATTACTACATTTTTGCATAGCATTGATTTTTTAAACACGTTTGTCTTGTTATAAATAAACATGGGGAAGATCTCCATTTGTCTAATTCTTCTTACAAATACATTCAGCAATATTTTGGAGGTTTCAACGTAGAAGTCTTTCATCTTCTTGGATAGAGATTTTTCTTGAATGTATCATTCTTTTAAATGATACTGTAAATTAACTTCTTCCTCAGAACCTAGTACCTATTTCAATAGTAGGCATCATACTGGGTGATTTTTATCATCATCTACTCATATGTTATTCTGGTTATAATTTTCAGCACTTAAAGGGTGAGTTCTGATTGTCTTTAATCACCAACATTCAGTTCATCTAAATAATTAACAAATCAAATAGTAGACATTTGTATATGAACATTAACTAGATATTGTAAATATATGAATATTAACTGGATACTTTAAATGTCTTAGAAAATTTAGTATTATTCAGTATGAAAAAAGGCAATTTTGATCAAATTTCTTTGTTCAGTATCTAGGATATATGAATAGTGACTCATCCAAATCAACACTGATGAACAGACAGCAAAGGCTGGAGAGCTTCATCTCCCTCTACTTACATGTGCACACGAGAGAGGAAAGATAGTATGAGAATACAGTAAGAAAATGACAAAAAGACAGCTGTGGCCTACTAACACTCTGTTTTCCCCTTGGTATTATAGGCTGTATTCTTCTTCCCTTCAGAAGTTCCTCAAAATACTGAACAGCCTGTGCCAGAAGAAAATAATCAATTACAGTTTGAGTTTCAAGGAAAATCTCCCAGTGATAATACAACTTCAAATGTAACAACCATTTTCTTAGGAGGTTATGCTTTCTACAAGTTAAGAGGCTTAAGAAATCCTTCAGCTCCCAAAAATATCTCACAGAAAAGTGATAAGGGTACATCTTCTATGCATGTTCCAGATGAGCAGGAGACTATTCCTCCACCCTCCCTAAAGGAAGAAACTAAACTGGATGCTTTACCTCCCCCATTAACACCAAAGTCTTCAGAAAATATTCCTTCCCCAAAAGAGTCTAGAAGCAATAACCTGAATGATGAGGGCCTAGAATCTATTACACGTCAAACCTCTGATCTGCAACCCAAATTGATTGATGACCAAAATATGTCACCCAAATTTCTAAAAGCTCCATCTTCACATAATTTCTCCCCTTTGTTACCTGACAGTTTATCATCCCAAACATTAATGGCAGCTCTGTCAACACAAGTCTTACAATCTAAACCCCCATCATCCCATATTTCGCAGTCTTATGATCTGACATCTGAGGACTTGCCTTCTGAAGACATACCATCTCAAGAAACCCCATCCCAAGACATGCAATTCCAAGATACACTCACTCAAGGCATATCATCCCAAGAGACTCAATCAGAAGATAGTCCGTACCAAGATATACTAACTCAAGACATACCTTCCCAAGAGACTCCATCCCTAGAGACTCCATCCCAAGGGCTGTCATTCCAAGATACACTAACTAAAGACACATCATTCCAAGATACTCCATCTCAAAATACTCTATTCCAAGAAACTCCATACCAATATACTCCATTCCCAAAGACTCCATCCCCAAAGACTCCATCCCAAGAAGGCCCATACCAAGATATTCCATCCCCAAAAATTCCATCCCCAAAGACTCCATCCAAAGAAAGCCCACACCAAGATACATTAACTCTAGACATACCATCCCAAAGGACTCAATCTGAAGAAACTCCATCACAAGAGATTTCCTCTCAAGAAACACCATTGCATGATTTGAAATACCAAGATGTACTATCTCCAGAAAAAATATCGCAAAGCACACAAACCCTAGATACAGTGGCCCATGACATGTCATTTTCAGATCTTCAAGCACTAAACACTGAAGTTCAAATCCAGCAAGATCCAGAAATATTTTATAGAGACATTAGAACAGAAGTCATGGAGCTGACTGAAGAGTGGAACTCTAATATGAGCAAGAAAACCCCAAGAAGACTTTCCTTATCCTTGCCAGGCAAACATAAAATATTCTCTCAGAAGAGACATTCCCTGGACCTACAAATCAAAGGTGACGAAGCCCCAAGGAGACATTCTGTGGACGTACAAAGGAAAACTTCAAGACGGAAATCCATAGATCAGCAAATCAAAGCCTGGCTATCCACAAAGAAGCACACCACAGAGAAACAAGATGCATATACTCAAACCTCAGAGCTATTCCTCCACCAGCAATCTGATCAGCAGCAGGTCAAAGAGGAGGAGGTCCCAGTACAACAACCCCAAGATGAGCAAAGCAAAGACCAAAAATCTGTAGAGGAGCTATACCCAGGAGAACAGCTTAACAGCAAGGAGGAAGATCAGCAGTGTGATGAAAAGCCACGTCCAGAAGAACAAGTTCAACCATCTGAAGACGAGCAGTCTCTAGAGCAGCAAGTCCTGAATAGCCAGCAAGAAAGACAGCAAGCGCTAGTAAGGAGAACCCCGATGCCGTCATGTTTGGACTGGGACTCCCAAAGCTTTCAATTCTCAGAAAGGTCATGTTCATATTGGTCAACTCCATCCTGGCAACCTGTTAGCCTGGGATCCCAGGACTGGAGAAGTCAAGGCTGGAGAAACAAAGATTGGAAAGCACAAGAATGGCAGTTTGAAATACAGCCTTCCTTGGACTGGGAATCCCAAGAGCTATTAGAAAGAGAATCCTTAAGGCAAAGGGCACTATATCAAGAAGTCCAACCCCGCAGCACCATAGTCCAACACACCCAAGATCGTCAATTGTGTAACTTTGTATTTCAAGTAGGTCTGTGTCAAGGTAACGACCAACAATCTGGTGTTTTAAGAGGAGATATGCACGCTGCAGATGATGTACAAACAAGAGACAGGGAACCCCAAGACACAGAAGACATAGAAAATACATGCCAAAAACCAAAAGACCAGCAGTCAGAAGACATAAGGCCAGATAATTACCCTGTTTCTTGTCAGAGCTTGGTTCCATACACATATATAACTTGTTTATCCAATATAGATTCAGAGCAAGAGGTGCAGAACAATACGCCCTGTTCAGATTCATCCAAAGATCTGAATGTCACTTCTTCCTCATGCTATCAACAAGATCAACAACAATCTGAGGACTCAGACTGACATACACATCTAACCAAAAACCACAGATCCCAGCTGATGGAGCCAGATGAGGATGAAGCAGCTGATTCTCTAACCTGTGCTGGCTGTCTAATTCACTCACCAGAGATAAAGGGCATGCAGGACCTTCAAAGAACTCATTCTCTTTTAAAACAAAATGAAAACAAGCCAGATGTCAAGACTATATCAAAACCTTCTGGGAGTGAAGAAATAAATCTCATCTAAACTATACAATTTTGTCATCGATTATAGTATTCCAATGTATGATTGTCAATTCATCCCACAGCTTACTACTTAACGGATCAATTTTCTCATATGCTAATATTTTTTCTCCGCACATTTGTGTTGAAGATACGTGTACTATGTTTGCCCAATACTTGCTGAAGTAGGAAGCAAAGCTAGAGAGAAGAGTAGAAGTCAGAGAAGGGTAGTCACGTGCATATTCTAATAGAAAATATGGCAAACTAGACTGTATTGAAAGAAGCTGCAGAGCTCTCTCTCACACACATGCCTGCACTCACAGCTTTGTCAGTACTGGGAGTCAATTTCACCCTCTGTGGCCAAAGTGAATTGTGTTTAAAAAAAAAGAACTCTCAGTTCCCCTCTCTGTCTTCCAAGCCAAGCACAGTTTTCTAATCCTCTTCCTCTTTGATGCCTTTGATAAAATCTTGCTTTTCTGTCAACTCTGAAGCTCTGCATTTTGCTCAGCTGCACGGTGTTTTCTTTGCATGTGTGTGCACCTGAACTTTCTAATCTGTAACTACAAAAACCTCGAGAATATGCATGGAAATGGATATTGAGGATAAGGGCTAATTTTGGAAGCACATAGTGTTGGACCTCACATACTTTTTATGTATTCTAAGAAACTTCCTGAGTGACCTTTTTTTTACCATAAAGTTGGGGCCTGTGGTCAGTAAAGTCCAGTTATAGTACAGAAACAAGAGGGTGGGTAGAAGCATGTCCTGATAAGAAGCAGGAGTGTCTGACACAGGAAAGCAGGATGGCTCTTTCAGGAAAGGCCATCAGAGTCTTTTAAAGCAAGGGATTGTTCACACAGATAGCTGGGCCCCACTGGGGACAGAGAGACCTCCTCCCCTGAAAATAGTAGACCCATCAGAATTCAGGGCTCATTGTTTTCAGATTTTCAAAGTCTGACCGTACTTAGCCATTCCAACTTTAGAATCTCATTTGTTCTTCCAGTGTCCTTACTTTAATAGCGTGTCCCTGAACAACAGAGAATTCACCTGGTATTGTAGCCCAGCCAGTTGCTAAATGAGATTCTGCATTTAGTTTTCAGAAATGTTATCATCTACAGATGAGCAGGGGATCCTTCAGACCACACAACAGTGGGTCCTTTCTATTGTGCTTGGTCTGGGAACTCAAACCCCCAAGCTCCTCCCTCTCTTTCCCTACTTGGTGGCAATGAACTTCATTCTAATTCTGCACTCTGAGAAGTGTTTTCAAGTGTCCTGAGTAGTGTCACCCAGGCTCTCATATATAAATGCTCAATTAGGAGCAGTAGGTGAGGACATTTTATAAGATTCTGAAGCCAGGTCATGCCATGACTAACAGTGCTCTATGACTGAAAAGAGCCTCATTAGCATCTTTATATATGATGAAACTGGAGAGTTTATTTAGAAACTCCAGAAAAAATTCTGTAAGAGTTATTCTTTTTTAAATAATGGCCATCAGGAAAGGGAGGTAATTCTGTTCTGCAGAAGCTTTTCTTCAACCAAATTATAGTAGTCATAGATGTCTGCATGAACAAATCATTATTAGATAGATGGATGGATAGATGATGGATAGATGACAGACAAGTGGGTGATAGATGTTGCTTTATAGTATTAATCAAATTAACTCTTTGATTTGGATTGAAATATCCTACCTCTAAATTCTAATGCAGAAGTCCTAAGTCCTAAGATGATAACATTGGAAATATAGCTTTTGAAGATACTAGGTTCAGATGAAAATAGAAGAGTCTGACCCTCATGGAAGGAGACTCTACTATAGGCACATGACTATAACTCTAGCACTCAAGAATATGAAGAAAAAATGTGAGTTCAAAGCCAGCCTGAGCTAGTGAGTTTGAAGCCAACTTAGGCTACACTGTGAAACAATTTTACACACACGCATAGAGGGGGGCAGGGGTGGAGACAGAAAAAGAGACAGAGAGACATTGAGAAAAGGCAAGGAAAGCCAGGCGGTTGGTGGTACATGACTTCAATCCCAGCACTTGGAAGGCAGAGGCAGGTGGATCTCTGTGAGTTCGAGGCCAGTCTGGTCTACAGAGCTAGTTCCAGGACAGGCACCAAAAGCTACAGAGAAATCCTGTCTTGAAAATCCAAAAAAAAGAAAGAAAGAGAGAGAAAGAAAGAAAGAAAGAAAGAAAAGGCAAGACAGGGAGGGAGGGAGAAAGAAGGTGGAAGGAGGGGAGAGAAACTTATATAGACACCAGAGATCTGAGGAAATGTCATATAAAGGCATCAGAAGAAATCAGCCACCTAAAAGCCAAGAGTGCTATCACAAAAACCTAAATTTGCTGGTATAAGAATGGCTGTGTATAGCTGTTGTTTGGGATTATGCTGGGTTAATAAATTAGGGGTTGCAGATTCTCCTCCAGCAGCCATGATCTCACCAACACTGAAAACTAGGTTTCTAGTACCAGGTATGGTTTCCCTCCCGTCAAATGGGTCTTAAGTATAATTAAAGAGCTTTTGTTTTCCACCAAGATTTATGTGCCACTCTTAAACCCTTAAGGTTATGGTGCCATGCTGGTTGGTGTGGTTCATTGGCATCATAGCTCGGTAGGACTATTGGTTTCCTTCCTCTTTTGGAAGCTTGTATGGTACCTTCTGGCACCGCAAAAATTAGTCCTCAGGGAGGGAGGGGACATTAATGTCATTTCCAGATTACAGACAAGTGTAATCTTTACCCCACAACAAGGAAACTTCTCTTTGCAACAGAGACCACTATAGAAAACCACAATGACTCAAAAGTGTGGATTTGTGGAGCACAGTATTAGTGGAAGCATACAAACCAAAACCACACCTAAGGGCAGAGAAATTGTAAGAGCCACATAATCAGGGAGTTTGATGTGAGATTCTGTCATGTAGTAACATCAAAGACTAAATCCATAAAGTCTTATTAACATGATTGCCCAGACAGGAACTGAATGAGGATGACACCAATTGACATACCAGATTGGATGAGAAAAAGGCCACCATCTCTCCACTCTACACAAGGAACTATAGTACAGACAACTGAGAAAAGCTGGGAGTGGGAGATCTTTCCCAGAGAAGGGTACACCAAATGGTTGTTCAGTGACAAATAGTTAGTCATGAAAACATACATATAAAGATTTAACAGGTTATATTTAGAAATATATAAGTATATAGTCCCAATTAGTGAAAAAAAGAGGCCATGAATTTGAAGGAGAACAAGGAAGGGTATATGAGAGAGATTGGAAGAAAGGAACAAAGGGAAAGGAGACATGTTGTAATTATATTAATCTTAAAAGATTTGAAATCTAATTTTCCTGGTACCCAGATTTCATATTTTCAATTTTCTAGAATCAATGAAATTGTGCTGTTGAAATCCCTCAATCTCAGGTGCTTAGTTATGGCAGCCCAAACAATACTAACACAAACCTTTCGTATTTTTTTCTTAGATGGTAGAAAGAGCAAGGGCATTAAAAATCATCTGACCTCATGAATCAAATACAATTTTGTCTTTGACAGAAAAATCCCTGGTAGTCAAAAAGGGAACACTACATATAAAGAGGTTATATGGTCATAGTGATATGTCAATGAACAGGAAATAGAAAGTATACGTCAGAAGATATATCCAGTAGGAGCTCCCTAGTGCCTGCCCTTGTGGATTCTATAAAAAGTTTTCAATTTTACTTTAAAACAATCTATGCATCTTGAC
Organism: Microtus oregoni; assembly: GCF_018167655.1. Classification (NCBI taxonomy): domain Eukaryota; kingdom Metazoa; phylum Chordata; class Mammalia; order Rodentia; family Cricetidae; genus Microtus; species Microtus oregoni. Next base: position 46,928,678 of record NW_024543071.1, read on the forward strand.
ACGTTGCATTATTACTACTTGGAAGTAATAAGAATTCAGTGCAATGGCAACACAGTGAGAAGAGTCGCCATTCATAAAAGTCAGACACCAGCCCAGGATAACTCGGCAAAACAGAAACCCCAGCCACTTTCTTCCTCTATTGTTTCCTTGTTAGTCCCCCAAAATAGCTGAAAACATTGGGAGAAATAATGGATTTTCACAGTCCTTTATGGGGGTAAGATCTAGAGTCAGTGTTTATAATTTAAAGAGCAAATGACACCGAGAAGACTTGGAGGTCCCCAGGCAGAGGACACCTGCCACTGTCCTGCTCTCTACGGTTGGATAGGAGTCTTTGGAAGAAGAGCATTTTTCAGTATAAAGACATTTCAAAACAAAGAAAAATAAGCTTCATCTACAGCATGATATCAATGAAAGGACATGGGAGCCTTTCTTAGGGGATCAGAGAAGACGCCTTGACCTTGGTCTGACTGCTAGCATTGTCATAACTTCCCAAGAACAGGTAGCAGCGTGATAAAGGTGCAGCAGTTTGAATCTAATTGTCCCCTATAAGCTCATAGAAAATGGCATAGGAGGTATGGCCTTGTTGGAGGACGTATGCCACTGTGGGGGCAGGCTTTGAGGTCTCTTTAGCTCAAGCTTCCCTCAGTGTAACAGACAGACCATTTCCTGTTGCTTGCAAGGTTAGGACCCCAGGTACTTCTCCAGTACCATGTCTGACTTCATGCTACCATGCTCTCTGCCATGATGATAATGAACTGAACCTGTGAACCCCAATTAAATGTTTTCCTTTGCAAGAGTTCTCTTAGTCATGGTGTCTCTTCACAGCAACAAAAACACTAAGACAAAAGGTTTAATGAAGAACATTAAGGCCTAAAAGATAGTATCCAGTAATTCATAAAGCACTTTAAGATTAGAGGGCCTTCCAGCTAAGACTCCTGACAGCAGTGGACGTATAGCCTGAAGTGGCCATCCCTGTGATCGGATTAGTGACTACCCAGGTTGTCATCAGAAAGCCTTTATCCAGTGACTGATGGAGGCAGGTTGAGAGACCCATCGCCAAACATTGGGCCCAGCTCAGGGAGTACTGCTGAGGAGAGGAAGGAGGGATTGTAGGAACCCGAGTGTCAGGAACATCACAAAAGAACACAGAGAAACAGCTCGCCTGGCTCATGGGAACTCAAGAGTCTGAACCAACAACCAGGGAGCCCTCATGGGACTGATGTAGACCCTCTGCATATATGTGACAGTTGTATAGCTTGGTCTATTTGTGGGACTCCTCGCAATAGGAGCAGGGGCTGTCCCTGGTGCTTTGGCTGGCTCTTGGGGACCTCTTCCTCGTGCTGGATTGCCTTGCCCAGCCTGAATACAGGGGGAGGTGCTTGGTCTTCAGCAACTTGGTGTACAATGCTTTGCTGATGCTGGTGGGAGGCATGCCCCTTTCTAAGCAAAAATACAGAGGAGGGATGGATTCAGGGAAGTAGGAGGGGAAGAGAAGACAGAGGGAAGGCTGATGTTGGGATGCAAAATAAATAAATAAATAAATAAATTTTGAAAAGGTTAGAGGCCCTTTCCTGAAAAGATGAGGTTTTATAATGTCAGAAAATAAGATATGTGAGGATATATAAAGCTTTTCAAGGCTGAGCTCACACACCATCCATGTGTGAACAAACCTGAAATGTCAAATAGCAAACAACTGGCTGCAATGCAGAAATATGGGACAGTACCATCCTCACAGGTCACTGTGATACTGTCAAGGTTCCTAAAGTTAAGATCATAGATACATATTCAGCTGGTAAAGAAACAGCCAAAATGAACTACTGAAATAAAGTGAGACAAAATATTTGACCATTATGGTTAGAACAGAAACGATAAAAGAAGTAATGCTGATAGTACTTTTATTTATTATTACTAAAATTTACTTACATATCAGAACATAATTCACACAAAATAGCTGTATTATATCATCATCACTCTAAATAAGACATGTTTCAATAAATAAACTAATATGAATGTAGAAGCTAATGGATAACTTTATCTTGATTCTAGAACTAGTAAATAAACTTATTTGAGCACGAGACACAGAAAAAGTCATTGGAAACATGGAAACATATAAAATTCTTAAAAATTAAATATTTAGTCTTTGGCCACATAACATTTCTCAGCTCAGCCTGTTCGGGCGCTGGGATGGAATCCGAATCTGGAGGGCAACCGGGAGGGCTGTAGTTCCTTTGTCTCAATAACCTGCCTGCAGAAAGCAAGGGAGGCCCTTTGTTTACGAGCTACCCAAGCAGCACAGAGATGCGATCTAGGCACCAGAAGAGCCATCATTGGGGTGAGTGAGTTTCTGACCCACAGCAGCAGCCGAGGACAGGGAACTCAGACGTTCCTTATCCCTCCTACACTTCCTAGTCTTCCTGCAGGGGCTATACTGCCCGATACCTCCTCTCCCTATCCCACCCAGCTTGCATCCAGAACCCTCCCCCCTTCTGCCTCTCTCCCCTCTTTGGCCACATAACATCTCTCAGCTCAGTCTGTTCAGGCGCTGGGACCGAATCCGAAACGGGAGGGCAACCACGAGGGCGGTAGTTCCTTTGTCTCAATAACCTGCCTGCAGCAAGCAAGGTAGGCCCTTTGTTTACAAGCTACCCAAGCAGCATGGAGATCCAATCTAGGCACCAGGAGAGTTATCACTGGGGAGTGACATCACTGGGAAGGTACATCAGTGGGCAAGGAGACCTGATCCTGTAAAAGAAGATCCATAGGGGACCATTCAGAGGAAGAGATGGGCAGGCGCCAACGCAAGAATTCACCCAACAATCTGAAAAACATGAAACCACCAAAACCCAGCGACCTCACAACAGGAGGACATGAACACATTAGTTAAGAAGAAGTAGAAAAAATTGACTTTATGAAAGTGATAGAGGCCCTTAAACAGCATGTAAAAAAGGCCCTTATAGAAATGGATGAGAAGTATAACAGAAAGTTTGAAGAATTGAGTAAATCAGTGAATGATACCCTAGGAAACCAAGGAAAACTTAAATCAATCAGAAGAGATGGAGAGGGACATTTTATACTTATATCAGGAACAATTCATCAGGATGAAGTCTCAATCCTGAATATCTATGCCCCTAATATAAAAGCACCCACGTACGTAAAAGAAACATTGCTAAAACTCAAGCCAGTCATCAAACTGCACACACTAATAGTAGGAGACTTCAACACTCCTCTCTCACCAATGGACAGGTCAATCAGACAGAAACCAAACATAAAAATAAAAGAACTAATGGAGGTGATGAATCAAATGGACTTAACAGACATCTATAGAATATTCCACCAAAATAGGAAAGAATATACCTTCTTTTTTTATTGAAAAAAATTTCCACCTCCTCCCAGCCACCCATTTCCCTACCCCTCCTCCCACGTTTCTCCCCCTCCCACTCCTCTCCCCCTCCCTCTCCAGTCTGAGGAGCAGTCGGGGTTCGCTGCCGTGTAGAAAGTCCAAAGTCCTCCACCCTCCATCATGGTCTAGGAAGGTGAACATCCAAACTGGCTAGGCTCCCACAAAGTCAGAACATGAAGTAGGATCAAAACCCCGTGCCATTGTCCTTGGCTTCTCATCAGCCCTCATTGTCCACCATATGCAGAGAGTCCGGTTTTATCCCATGCTTTTTCAGTCACTGTCCAGCTGGCCTTGGTGAGCTCCCAATAGATCAGCCCCACTGTCTCCGTGGGTGGGTGCACCCCTTGTGGTCCTGACTTCTTTGCTCATGCTCTCCCTCCTTCTGCTCCTCATTGGGACATTGGGAGCTCAGTCTGGTGCTCCAGTGTGGGTCTCTGTCTCTATCTCCATCCATCACCAGATGAAGGTTCTATGATGATATGCAAGATATTCATCAGTATGGCTTTAGGATAGGGTCATTTCAGTTTCCCTATCCTCAGCCGCCCCAGGAACTAACTGGGGACATCACCCTGGGCACCTGGGAGCCCCTCAAGGTCCGAGTCTCTTGCCAACCCTAAGATAGCTCCCTTAATTAAAATATGTGCTTCACTGCTCCCGTATCCAACCTTCCTTTATCCCAATCATCCCGTTTCCCCAAGTTCCCCGATTCCTCCCCTTCTAACTTTTCTTTCCCCATCTCCCCTTACCCCCTCCCACCCCACCCCCAAGATCCCAATTTTTTGCCCAGCAATCTTGTCTACTTCCCATAAGCAGGAGGATAGCTATATGTTTTCCTTTGGGTTCACCTTCTTATTTAGCTTCTTTAGGATATCAAATTATAGACTCACTGACCTTTATTTATGGCTAGAACCAAATAATGAGTGAGTATATCCCATGTTCATTTTTTGAGTCTGGGTTACCTCACTCAGGATAGTATTTCTATTTCCATTCATTTGCATGCAAAATTCGAGAAGTCATTGTTTTTTACCACTGAGTAGTACTCTAATGTGTATATATTCCACACTTTCTTCATCCATTCTTCCATTGAAGGACATCTAGGTTGTTTCCAGGTTCTGGCTATTACAAATAATGCTGCTATGAACATAGTTGAACAAATGCCCTTGTCATATGATAGGGCATCTCTTAGGTATATTCCCAAGAGTGGCATTGCAGGGTCCAGGGGTAGGTTGATCCCGAATTTCCTGAGAAACCACCACACTGCTTTCCAAAGTGGTTGCAAAAGTTTGCATTCCCACCAGCAATGGATGAGGGTACCCCTTCCTCCACAACCTCTCCAGCAAAGGCTATCATTGGTGTTTTTAATTTTAGCCATTCTGACAGGTGTAAGATGATATCTCAAAGTTGTTTTGATTTGCATTTCCCTGATCACTAAGGAGGTTGAGCATGCCCTTAAGTGTCTTTTGGCAATTTGAACTTCTTCTGTTGAGAATTCTCTGTTCAGTTCACTGCCCCATTTTTTAATTTGGTTAATTAGCATTTTAAAGTCCAGTCTCTTGAGTTCTTTTTTTTTATTGAGAAAAGGAAGAAAAAAAAAACAAGTTTCCACCTCCTCCCAGCTTCCCATTTCCCTCCCCCTCCTCCCACCCTTCTCCCCCTCCTCCCATCCTTCTCCCCCTCCTCTCACTCCTCTCCCCCTCCCTCTCCAGTCCAAAGAGCAGTCAGGGTTCCCTGCCCTGTGGTAAGTCCCAGGTCCTCCCCCCTCCGTCCATTTCTAGGAAGGTAAACATCCAAACGGCTAGGCTCCCACAAAGCCAGCACATTAAGTAGGATCAAAACCCCGTGCCATTGTCCTTGGCTTCTCATCAGCCCTCATTGTTCGCCATGTTCAGAGAGTCCAGTTTTAACCCATGCTTTTTCAGTCACAGTCCAGCTGGCCTTGGTGAGCTCCCAGTAGATCAGCTCCACTGTCTCAGTGGGTGGGTGCAACCCTCGTGGTCCCGACTTCTTTGCTCATGTTCTCCCTCCTTCTGCTCCTCACTGGGACCCCGGGAGCTCAGTCCAGTGCTTCAGTGTGGGTCCCTGTCTCTATCTCCATCCATCACCAGATGAAGGCTCTATGATGATATGCAAGATATTCGTCAGTATTGCTCTAGGATAGGGTCATTTCCGGTTCCCTATCCTCAGCTGCCCAAGGAACTAACTGGGGACATCGCCTTGGGCACCTGGGAGCCACTCTAGGTTCAAGTCTCTTGCCAACCCTAAGAATTGTGCTTCCATGCTCCCCTATCCTACCTTCCTTTATCCCAATCTTCCGTTTTCCCCAAGTTCCCCCCATCCTCCCCTTCCCACATTTCTCTCCCCATCTCCCCTTACCCCCATCCCACCCCACCCCCAAGATCCCAATTTTCTCCCCGGCAATTTTGTCTACTTCCCATAGCCAAGAGGATAACTATATGTTTTTCCATTGGTTCAACTTCTTACTTAGCTTCTTTAGGTTCACCAATTGTAGACTCCGTGACCCTTATTTATGGCTAGAAACCAATTATGAGTGAGTACATCCCATATTCATCTTTTAGGGTCTGGGTTACCTCACTCAGAATAGTGTTTTCTATTTCCATCCATTTGCATGCAAAATTGAAGAAGTCATTGTTTTTTACCGCTGAGTAGTACTCTAATGTGTAGATTTTCCACACTTTCTTCATCCATTCTTCCATTAAGGGGCATCTAGGTTGTTTCCAGGTTCTGGCTATTACATATAATACTGCTATGAACATGGTTGAACAAATGCTCTTGTCATATGATAGGGCATCTCTTGGGTATATTCCCAGGAATGGTATTGCTGGGTCCAGGGGTAGGTTGATCCCGAATTTCCTGAGAAACCGCCACACTGCTTTCCAAAGTGGTTGCACAAGATTGCATTCCCACAGCAATGGATGAGGGTACCCCTTCCTCCACAGCCTCTCCAGCAAAGGCTATCATTGGAGTTTTTATTGTTAGCCATTCTGACAGGTGTAAGATGATATCTCAAAGTTGTTTTGATTTGCATTTCCCTGATCGCTAAGGAGGTTAAGCATGCCCTTAAGTGTCTTTTGGCCATTTGAACTTCCTCTGCTGAGAATTCTCTGTTCAGTTCACTGCCCCATTTTTAATTGGGTTAATTAGCATTTTAAAATCTAGTTTCCTGAGTTCTTTATATATTTTGGAGATCAGACTTTTGTCTGTTGCCAGGTTGGTGAAGATCTTCTCCCAGTCAGTGGGTTGCCTTTTTGTCTTGGTGACAGTGTCCTTTGCTTTACAGAAGCTTCTCAGTTTTAGTAGGTCCCATTTATTCAATGTTGCCCTTAATGTCTGTGCTGTTGGGGTTACACATAGGAAGCGATCTCCTGTACCCATTTGTTGTAGGGTACTTCCCACTTTCTCTTCTATTAGGTTAAATGTGTTCTGACTGATAGTGAGGTCTTTAATCCATTTGGACTTGAGTTTTGTGCATGGTGATAGATATGGGTCTCTTTTCATTCTTCTACAGGTTGACATCCAGTTATGCCAGCACCATTTGTTGAAGATGCTTTCTTTCCTCCATTGTATACTTTTGGCTCCTTTATCAAAAAGAAGGTGTTCATAGGTTTGTGGGTTAAAATTCGGGTCTTCTATACGATTCCATTGGTCAACTTCTGTTTTTATGCCAGTACCACACTGTTTTCATCACTGTAGCTCTGTAATAGAGTTTGAAGTCAGGGATGGTAATGCCTCCAGACAATCGTTTATTGTATAGGATTGTTTTGGCTATCCTGGGTTTTTTGTTTTTCCATATAAAGTTGATTATTATCCCCTCAAGATCTGTGAAGAATTTTGATGGGACCTTGATGGGGATTGCATTGAATCTATAAATTGCCTTTGGTAGAATTGCCAATTTTGCTATGTTGATCCTCCCAATCCAAGAGCAAGGGAGGTCCTTCCATTTTCTGGTATCCTCTTCAATTTCTTTCTTCAATGCCTTAAAGTTCCTGTCAAATAGATCTTTCACTTCCTTGGTTAGAGTTACCCCAAGATGTTTTATGCTGTTTGTGGCTATCGTGAAAGGTGATGCTTCTCTGATTTCCCTCTCTGCTTCCATATCCTTTGTGTATAGGAGGGCGGCTGATTTTTTGGAGTTGATTTTGTATCCTGACACATTACTAAAGGTGTTTATCAGCTGTAGGAGTTCTTTGGTGGAGTTTTTGGGGGTCGCTTCTGTACACTATCATATCATCTGCAAATAATGAAAGTTTAACCTCTTCCTTTCCAATTCGAATCCCCTTGATTCCCTTATGTTGTCTTATTGCTATTGCTAAAATTTCAACCACTATATTGAAGAGGTATGGAGAGAATGGACAGCCTTGTTGTGTTCCTGATTTTAGTCGGATGGCTTTGAGTTTCTCTCCATTTAATTTGATGTTAGCTGTCGGCTTGCTGTAAATAGCTTTTATTATATTTAGGTATGACCCTTGTATCCCTAATCTCTCCAAGACTTTTTATCATAAAGGGATGTTGAATTTTGTGAAAAGCTTTTTCAGCATCTAATGAAATGATCATATGGTTTTTTCTTTCAGTTTATTTATATGCTGGATTACATTGATAGATTTTCGTATGTTGAACAAGCCCTGCATCTCTGGGATGAAGCCTACTTGATCAAAATGGATAATTTTTCAAATGTGTTCTTGGATATGATTTGCCAGTATTTTTTTTTTTTTTGAGGATTTTTGTGTCGATGTTCATGAGTGAGATTGGCCTGTAATTCTCTTTCTTGGTTGAGTCTTTGTGTGGTTTTGGTATCAGAGTAACTGTAGCTTCATAAAAGAAATTTGGCAATGACTCTTCTGTTTCTATATTGTGAAATACATTAAGGAGTATAGGTATTAGGTCTTCTTGGAAGTTCTGGTAGAATTCCGCATTGAAACCATCTGGTCCTGGGCATTTTTTGGTAGGGAGGTTTTTGATAACAGCTTCTAATTCTTCGCGACTAACAGGTCTATTTAGATTGTTCACCTGGTCCTGGTTTAACTTTTGTATATGGTATTTATCTAAAAACGTGTCCTTTTTTTTTCTTTTTTTACATTTTTGAGTTTTGTGGCATACAGGCTTTTGTAGTAAGATATAATGATTCTTTGAATTTCCTCTGTGTCTGTGGTTATGTCCCCCTTTTCATTTCTGATCTTATTAATTTGCATATTCTCTCTCTGCCGTTTGATTAGTTTGGATAGGGGTTTATCGATCTTGTTGATTTTCTCCAGGAACCAGCTTTTTGTTTCATTGATTCTTTGGATTGTTTTCTGTGATTCTATTTTGTTGATTTCAGCCCTCAGTTTGATTATTTCCTGTCTTCTACTCCTCCTAGGTGAGTCTGCTTCTTTTTTTTCTAGAGCTTTCAGGTGGGCTGTTAAGTCTCCAACATGTGCTTTCTCTGTTTTCTTTAAGTGGGCACTTAGTGCTATGAACTTTCCTCTTAGGACTGCTTTCATAGTGTCCCATAATTTTGAATAGGTTCTTTCTTTATTTTCATTGAATTCAAGGAAGACTTTAATTTCTTTCTTTATTTCTTCCTTAATCCAGGTGTGGTTCAGCAGTTGACTGTTCAGTTTCCATGAGTTTGTAGGCTTTCTGGGGGTATCATTGTTGTTGAATTCTAACTTTAATCCATAGTGATCTGATAAGACACAGGAGGTTACGAATATTTTTTGTAACTGTTGAAGTTTGCTTTGTTAACGAGTATGTGGTCAATTTTTGAGAAGGTTCCATAGCTGCAGAGAAGAAGGTATATTCTTTCCTCTTTGGGTGGAATGTTCTACAGATATCTGTTAAGTCCATTTGATTCATCACCTCCATTAATTCTCTTATTTCTCTGTTAGGTTTCTGTCTGATTGACCTGTCCATTGGTGAGAGAGGAGTGTTGAAGTCTCCTACTATTAGTGTGTGTGGTTTGATGGCTGCCTTGAGTTTTAGTAATGTTTCTTTTACGTACGTGGGTGCTTTTATATTAGGGGCATAGATATTCAGGATTGAGACTTCATCCTGATGAATTGTTCCTGTTATGAGTATAAAATGTCCCTCTCCATCTCTTCTGATTGATTTAAGTTTGAAGTCAACTTTGTTAGAAATTAGTATGGCCACACCTGCTTGTTTCTTGGGTCCATTTGCTTGATAAGCCTTTTCCCAGCCCTTTACTCTGAGTAGGTGCCTGTCTTTGTGCTTGTGGTGTGTTTCTTGTAAACCGCACCGTGTTGGATCCTGTTTTCGTATCCAATCTCTTAGCCTGTGCCTTTTTATAGGTGAGTTGAGTCCATTGACATTAAGTGATATTAATGACCAGTGGTTGTTAACTCTGGTCATTTTTTTAGTAGTAGAATTTGTGTTTCCCTTCTTTGAGTTGTGTTGGTGAAGGGTCTCTAGATGTCTGAGTTATTGTGGTCATTGTTGGACTCCTTGGTTTGTGATTTTCCTTCTGTTACTTTCTGTAAGTCTGGATTTGTGGCTACATATTGTTTAAATTTGTTTTTATCCTGGAAAATTTTGTTTTCTCCATTTATAGTGAACGAAAGCTTGGCTGGGTATAGTAGTCTGGGCTTGCATCCATGTTCTCTTAGTTCCTGCAGTATATCTATCCAGGACCTTCTGGCTTTCTGGTTTCCATAGAGAAGTCAGGTGTAAATCTGATAGGTGTACCTTTATAAGTAACTTGACCTTTTTCCTTTGCAGCTCTTAATATTCTTTTTTTATTCTGTATGTCTTTTGTTTTGATTATTATATGGCGAGGAGATGTTTTTTTTTTTTTTTTGATCCAGTCTATTCGGTGTTCTGTATGCTTCTTGAACCTTCAAAGGAATATCTTTATTTAGATTGGGAAAGTTTTCTTCTATAATTTTATTAAATATATTTTCTGGACCATTGAGATGTACTTCTTCTCCTTCTTCTATCCCAATTATTCTTAGGTTTGGTCTTTTTATTGTGTCCCAGATTTCCTGAATGTTTTGTGATGAGAACTTGTTGTATTTGCTGTTTTCTTTGATCAGTGTGTTTATTTTCTCTATGGTATCTTCAGTGTCTGACATTCTTTCTTCTATCTCTTGTCATCTGTTGTTAGTACTTGTCTCTGTAGTTGCTGTACGTTTACCCAGATTTTCCATCTTCATCCTTCCCTCAGTTTGTGTTTTCTTCATTACTTCCATTTCATTCTTCAAGTCTTTAACTGCTTCCCTTACCTGTTTGATTGCTTTTTCTTGTTTCTCCTGGTTTTCTTGGATATCTTTGAGCAATTTATTCATTTTCTCTACCTTTTTGTTTGTAATCTCTAATTGTTTATGGCAGTTTTTCACCTCCTGTTTAAGGTCTTCTATTATTTTCATATAGTTCACTTTTGAGTTGATTTCTTCTAATTCTTCTGGAGTAGGGTGTACAATTTTTCTTATTTCGGGATCCCTGGATTCTGGTGATGTTGTGTTGCCTTTCAGGTTGTTGGAGGAATTCTTGCATTGGCGCCTTCCCATCTCTTCCTTCAAATGGAGCCAGGAGAGGCCTGGTGTCTTGGTTCAGTCTTTGCTGTGACTGACTCTCATGGAACCTCTCGAAAATTGACAACATACTTCGTAACAAAGCAAACTTCCACAGTTACAAAAAAATATCATTGTCCACCTGTGTCTTATAGGCTCACCATGGATTAAAGTTAGAATTCAACAACAATGATACCCCCAGAAAGCCTACAAACTCATGGAAACTGAACAGTCAACTGCTGAACCACACCTGGATTAAGGAAGAAATAAAGAAAGAAATTAAAGTCTTCCTTGAATTCAATGAAAATAAAGAAAGAACCTATTCAAAATTATGGGACACTATGAAAGCAGTCCTAAGAGGAAAGTTCATAGCACTAAGTGCCCACTTAAAGAAAACAGAGAAAGCACATGTTGGAGACTTAACAGCCCACCTGAAAGCTCTAGAAAAAAAAGAAGCAGACTCACCTAGGAGGAGTAGAAGACAGGAAATAATCAAACTGAGGGCTGAAATCAACAAAATAGAATCACAGAAAACAATCCAAAGAATCAATGAAACAAAAAGCTGGTTCCTGGAGAAAATCAACAAGATCGATAAACCCCTATCCAAACTAATCAAACGGCAGAGAGAGAATATGCAAATTAATAAGATCAGAAATGAAAAGGGGGACATAACCACAGACACAGAGGAAATTCAAAGAATCATTATATCTTACTACAAAAGCCTGTATGCCACAAAACTCAAAAATGTAAAAAAAGAAAAAAAAAGGACACGTTTTTAGATAAATACCATATACAAAAGTTAAACCAGGACCAGGTGAACAATCTAAATAGACCTGTTAGTCGCGAAGAATTAGAAGCTGTTATCAAAAACCTCCCTACCAAAAAATGCCCAGGACCAGATGGTTTCAATGCGGAATTCTACCAGAACTTCCAAGAAGACCTAATACCTATACTCCTTAATGTATTTCACAATATAGAAACAGAAGAGTCATTGCCAAATTTCTTTTATGAAGCTACAGTTACTCTGATACCAAAACCACACAAAGACTCAACCAAGAAAGAGAATTACAGGCCAATCTCACTCATGAACATCGACACAAAATCCTCAATAAAATACTGGCAAACCGTATCCAAGAACACATTTGAAAAATTATCCATTTTGATCAAGTAGGCTTCATCCCAGAGATGCAGGGCTTGTTCAACATACGAAAATCTATCAATGTAATCCAGCATATAAATAAACTGAAAGAAAAAAACCATATGATCATTTCATTAGATGCTGAAAAAGCATTTGACAAAATTCAACATCCCTTTATAATAAAAGTCTTGGAGAGATTAGGGATACAAGGGTCATACCTAAATATAATAAATGCTATTTACAGCAAGCCGACAGCTAACATCAAATTAAATGGAGAGAAACTCAAAGCCATCCGACTAAAATCAGGAACACAACAAGGCTGTCCACTCTCTCCATACCTCTTCAATATAGTGCTTGAATTTTTAGCAATAGCAATAAGACAACATAAGGGAATCAAGGGGATTCGAATTGGAAAGGAAGAGGTTAAACTTTCATTAGTTGCAGATGATATGATAGTGTACAGAAGTGACCCCAAAAACTCCACCAAAGAACTCCTACAGCTGATAAACACCTTTAGTAATGTGTCAGGATACAAAATCAACTCCAAAAAATCAGCCGCCCTCCTATACACAAAGGACATGGAAGCAGAGAGGGAAATCAGAGAAGCATCACCTTTCACGATAGCCACAAACAGCATAAAACATCTTGGGGTAACTCTAACCAAGGAAGTGAAAGATCTATTTGACAAGAACTTTAAGGCATTGAAGAAAGAAATTGAAGAGGATACCAGAAAATGGAAGGACCTCCCTTGCTCTTGGATTGGGAGGATCAACATAGTAAAAATGGCAATTCTACCAAAGGCAATTTATAGATTCAATGCAATCCCCATCAAGGTCCCATCAAAATTCTTCACAGATCTTGAGAGGATAATAATTAACTTTATATGGAAAAACAAAAACCCAGGATAGCCAAAACAATCTTATACAATAAAGAAACTTATAGAGGCATTAATATCCCTGACTTCCAACTCTATTACAGAGCTACAGTAATGAAAATAGCGTGGTATTGCAATAATAACAGCAAAGTCGACCAATGGAATGGTATAAAAGACCCGGATTTTAACCCACAAACCTATGAACATCTCATTTTCGATAAAGGAGCTAAGAGTATACAATGGAAGAAAGAAAGCATCTTCAACAAATGGTGCTGGCATAACTGGATGTCAACCTGTAGAAGAATGAAAAGAGACCCAGATCTATCACCATGCACAAAACTCAAGTGCAAATGGATTAAAGACCTCAATATCAGTCTGAACACACTGAACCTAATAGAAGAGAAAGTGGGAAGTACCTTACAACATATGGGCACAGGAGATTGCTTCCTATGTGTAACCCCAGCAGCACAGACATTAAGGGCAACATTGAATAAATGGGACCTACTAAAACTGAGAAGCTTCTGTAAAGCAAAGGACACTGTCACTAAGACAAAAAGGCAACCCACTGAGTGGGAGAAGATCTTCACCAACCCCGCAACAGACAAACGTCTGATCTCCAAAATATATAAAGAACTCAGGAAACTAGACTTTAAATTGCTAATTAACCCAATTAAAAAATGGGGCAGTGAACTAAACAGAGAATTCTCAACAGAAGAAGTTCAAATGGCCAAAAGACACTTAAGGGCATGCTCAACCTCCCTAGTGATCACGGAAATGCAAATCAAAACAACTTTGAGATATCATCTTACACCTGTCAGAATGGCTAAAATCAAAAACACCAATGATAGCCTTTGCTGGAGAGGTTGTGGAGGAAGGGGTACCCTCATCCATTGCTGATGGGATTGCAAACTTGTGCAACCACTTTGTAAAGCAGTGTGGCGGTTTCTCAGGAAATTCGGGAGCAACCTACCACTTGACCCTGCAATGCCATTCTTGGGAATATACCTAAGAGATGCCCGATCATATGACAAGGGCATTTGTTCAACTATGTTCATAGCAGCATTATTTGTAATAGCCAGAACCTAGAAACAACCTAGATGTCCTTCAATGGAAGAATGGATAAAGAAAGTGTGGAATACATACACATTAGAGTACCACTCAGCGGTAAAAAACAATGACTTCTCGAATTTTGCATGCAAATGGATGGAAATAGAAAACACTATCCTGAGTGAGGTAACCCAGACCCAAAAAGATGAATATGGGATGTACTCACTCATAATTGGTTTCTAGCCATAATAAACGACATTGAATCTATAATTTGGTATCCTAAACAAGCTAAATAAGAAGGTGAACCCAAAGAAAAAAAGTTATCCTCCTGCTTATGGGAAGTAGACAAGACTGCAGAGCAAAAATTGGGATCTTGGGGGTGGGGTGGGAGGGGGTAAGGGGAGATGGGGAGAGAAATGTGGGAAGGGGAGGATGGGGGGAACTTGGGGAATTGGGATGGTTGGGATAAAGGAAGGATGGATATGGGAGCAGGGAAGCATATATCTTAATTAAGGGATCCAGCTTAGGGTGGGCAAGAGACCTGAACCTAGAGGGGCTCCCAGGTGCCCAGTGTGATGTCCCCAGTTAGTGCCTTGGGCAGCTGAGTTTAAGGAATGTGAAATGGCCCTATCCTATAGCCACACTGATGAATATCTTGCATATCACCATAGAACCTTCATTGGGCAATGGATGGAGATAGAGACAGAGACCCATATTGGAGCACCGGAATAAGCTCCCAAAGTCCCAATGAGGAACAGAAGGAGGGAGAACATGAGCAAAGAAGTCAGGACCACAAGGGGTGCACCCACCCACTGAGACAGAGGGACTTATCTATTGGGGGCTCACCAAGGCCAGCTGGACTGTGACTGAAAAAGCATGGGATAAAACCAGACTCTCTGAACAATGAGGACTGATGAGAAGCCAAAGACAATGGCACTAGGGTTTGATCCTCCTTCATGTTATGGCTTTGTGGGTGCCTAGCCAGTTTGGATGTTCACCTTCCTAGACCTAGATGGAGGGGGGAAGTCCTTGCACTTTCCACCTGACTGCTCTTCGGTCTGGAGAGGGAGGGGGAAAGAGTGGGGGGAGGGGTATGGAGTGGGAGGAAGGGGAGGGAAATGGGAGGATGGGAGGAGGCAGAATTTTTTTTCCAAGAATAAATAAATAAATAAATAACAATTAAATATTTAATTTAACTCTTTAAAAATGGCTTAGGGTTAATTCTGAATTTTCATGCTCCAAGGATGAATCTTGTGTTGCATCATGAGAAAGGATGTGGATAAATTAAAACATAATGAACAATTAATTATTTATCCACTTATCAGGCAGTTATGAGAATGTTACCATGCTTGGGAGGAAAATGGCCCACAGCAAAGCTAAAACATGAGCAATGACGTGTACACAGCCCATTGCAATGGGGCATTACATCGACCCAAAGATTCCTGAACTCAAAGGAAATGAATCAAGACCTGATGGTTTTCAAGAAGGCTGACCATCAGCAGAAATCTATGTCCATTTAAGGTGAACGTGAGGAAGGTACACTCAAAACAAACTGTGCCCTATGGATGTAACCTTCAGCTATCAAGATGCTGGACTTGACAGAAATCTCAGTGAAGGAAAGTTTGAAATCAACAGAAAGAGAGTGCACAGCAGGGCTGCACAGCTAGCTGGAGTTAGTAGTTAATAGTTAATAGCACTCTGAGAGTGCACAGCAGTGCTGCACAGCTAGCTGGAGTTAATAGTTAATAGCACTCTGAGAGTGCACAGCAGTGCTGCACAGCTAGCTGGAGTTAATAGTTAATAGCACTCTGAGAGTGCACAGCAGTGCTGCACAGCTAGCTGGAGTTAGTAGTTAATAGTTAATA
The DNA here is from genome assembly GCF_018167655.1 of Microtus oregoni. Lineage (NCBI taxonomy): Eukaryota > Metazoa > Chordata > Mammalia > Rodentia > Cricetidae > Microtus > Microtus oregoni. The sequence goes on from NW_024543071.1 coordinate 46,944,525, forward strand.
GCACTCTTACAGGGACCCACACTGGTCTGCTCAAAACCACCTTGAGTTCCAGCTCTAGGAACTGTGCCAACCTCTTCTGACCACCACAGGTGCCTGCACACATACACACATCACATAAACACACACACATGCATGCGCACACCTTAAAAAGTTAAACAAATTCTTTCTTTTGCTCATTTATGTCCTTGCAGTTTGACAGACCAGACCCAGTAATGAAGTCGTCTGTTCCTTTATCACTTGAGTCTAAACTGCCTACAGAATTTGCCAAGGCCAATGGGACACTAGTAAATGACTCAGCAGATGTCTGAGGAGCATTGTCGTCCTGGAAACAAAACAAAAGCCTGCAACTCTGAGATGTGTGACTAATGCTGTCCCCACTCCTCTAACTACACAATCTATTAGCGGGCCACAGATGTGTGACAGAACTTACCAGGGCTTTATAGAACAGTACCAGCTGGGGAAACCAGCAATGTACATGGCAGAGTGCCCAAAAATATAAAACTGCAGTTCTTTGAAGTCACTATGCTTTGGGGTAATTTATAACATGAAGCAACAAAAGTGAGGTGGCAAAAATTATCTTCTAAGCGAGAAGCAACATGAATAAGGTGTGTGTTTTTTTTAAAAATGGATAAATAGTTCTAAGGCCTGAGAGATTTTGTCCTCTCTGCATCAAAATGGAAACACTAGAAACTTGGAATCTAAAAGATTTCCCAGGTTAATATACGTATGAGGTAGTTGTAAGAACAGAGGACTACATGACTTGCCCAAGGACACAGTGTCTACTGACAAACCAAGACCACTAATCAGCTTCTCCAATGCAATACACGGACGTGGGCACTTTAATTCATAGCTTTGGGCTCTTGGCCATTCCTGAGATTCTATGACTCTGTGACTTTATGGTTCTATGGTTCTAAGCCACAGGGCAATAATGCCAGTGCCCTAGACAGCCTCAGTACAGGAAACAAACATGGTCTAAATGGGACAACCAGCTACATCCTTCCCTTCCACTTAAAAAAGACCAGCTACACCATCATGGATTCAAACAATAAGAATAGTCCCATGTTCCTGATATTTCCTCCAGAGGTCATCAGTCCAGAACAAACAACTCTTACAGCCTTCGCCTATAATGCCCAAAACCGAGTGCAGAAAGTCCTTATTAGAAAACTGAAGGTCTTAGGGGTAAGTAAAATTTGTCCCTATGTATATTCTATACAGGGCGGGGTGGGTAAGAACTATCTGAGCACACATTCTTCAACAAGGATGAACTCCACCTTTCATTTCCACTCCAATTATGAAGTAAGCACTGTGCTTCTGTATAAATTGTGCACAAGATTCTGTGAACAGGAAAACACAAGATGAATAAATTCAATGTTCCTGGACTCTTAAAAACCATAACCGCCAAACTAACAAGCTTTGAGATTTTTCTAGTCAATTTCAGAAAGAAAAAAACGTTGCAATCAAGTAGAAGCTAGGCCAGATTCCCTATGAGGCATACTGCAACACATGCTTTTATACCTTCTCATGCAAGCCCAGAAATGGGAAGCTCAAGAAGGGAGAAGGTCAGAGAAGGAGAGAAAGGAAAGACATACCTTGATTGAGGTAGTCGTTAAGGGACCAGCAAGAAACATGGCACTAAAGAAATTTCCAGGATCCACAAGGATGACCCAGCTATGTCTTTAAGCATCAGTGGAGAGGATGCCTAAACTGGCCTTCCCCTGTAATCAAATTGATGAATACCTTAATTGTCATCATAGAACCTTCAACCAGAAACTGATAGAAGCAGATACAGAGATCTAAGTGAAGCACTGAGCCTAGCTTCTGGAGATCAGTCCAAGAGAAGAAAGAGCAATAATATGAGCAAAGGGGTCAAAACCATGATGGTGATACCCACAGAAACAGCTGATCTGAGCTAGTGAGAGCTCACTGACTCTGGACTGATAGTGGGGGAACCTGCATAGGACCAAACTAGGCCCACTGGATGTGGGGAACAGTTGTGAGGCTTTGGCACTCTGTGGGGTCACTGGCAGTGGGACCAGGATTTATTCCTAGTATTTTAACTGACATTTTGGAGTCCATTCTTTTTGGGAGGGATACCTCGCTCAGCCTAAATATAGGGAGGAGGGCCTTAGTCCTGCCTGGAAGTAGTATGTCAGACTTTGTTGACTCCCCATGGGAAGCCTGACCCTTTCTAAAGAATAGATGGGGAGGTGGGGGGAAGGAAGGGTGGGAGAAAGGGAGAGAGTGGGACTAGGTATAGCTATGTTAAATGAGAAGATTGTATTTGAAAAAAGAAAATAAATAAAAACAATCTTCTGATTTTGACAGTGTTGCTGACCACTTGCCCTTGGGTAATCAATTCACAGGGTGGGGCTGGAGCATAGGAAGGATGAATCCTCCCTTTCTCAGAAGTCTTTAGTTGCCTGTAGTTCTCTGCCTACAGATGGAGTCCTGGCAAACATTAATTTCTCCATCAATCATCTCCTTCATTCTAGAAATACTAATTTTATTTACCAACCCTTTCTTAAGAAAATGGGAACGTGAGAGGTAGAGAGGTATGCTTGAGGGTATAATGTCACCCATGTCTTTGAGAATATTTTGTCCTTTGAACTCCAGTCTCCCACAATGGAAAATAGAAAGTGGACTTTTTCAGGGAAAAGAAAAGAAGGAAATAAGAAAGATCATCCTATAGCAAGTGGAAGACCACTGGTGCAATCTGCTCCAGTCTTTCTTCAAATACAATGGAATCCGATTTTGAACGAAATCACTTATATTACTTTAACAAAAGTGGAATTAGGTGCAAGCACCTATGTTAGTTGCTGTATTCACAGAAATAAATGCAAGCTAGTTTTTCCTCACTGAGGAAAATGAGGTGTCATTCAAACATAAAAATAGCATGAATATATTGAGAACTGTATTTCAATGGAGTATCTAACAAGAGTAAAAACAGTGACAGTGGCAATGGGAGCCCAGAGCTGGGACAATTAAAAGGGGATGAATACAACTCACAATGAATTGGACATTTAATGCAGATTCTGAAGAAATGATGGAATTCCAACAAATAGAAATGAAAGAAGAAAAGAGAAGCATACTAGATGCAGAAAGCACTGGAAAGTGATGCCCAGGAAGCAAAGGGAGGATCAACCTGGGCTTAAAAGATTTAAGAAGACTAAGAATATAAAGACTCGACCTGCCTGATAAATTAGTCATGTTTTAGCCACGCAGTATAATAGACCCAGTAATGAAGGTCTGTGATACAAGAAGAGGGTAACAAGCCAAGAGGAAGCATAAAGAATCTCATTTTCATATTAAGTGAAAGAAGTCAATGAGTGCCTTGGGTGAGGGACGGACAATGGAAGAATATCTCTGTATATCCACCAACACGCGGAAAAACAAAGTTATGAAATAAGCATCCCGAATTTGCCTACAGCAGGATGATGGGATACAAATCAAATATGTATGATTTTGTAATTCCTTTGTCAGGTTGCTATTTATATTTACCTGTATCCACTCATTTGTGTGCAGAGATGGTCATATGTATGCCACAGCACACGTGTGGAGGTCAGAGTGCACTCTCTCCTTCCACCATCTGGGTTTCAGGGATCGAGCTCTGCTTGTCAGGCTTGGTGTCAGGCTGAAGTATGCATGATTTCACAACTAGAGATAATAGGAAAGTTAGCTACTTTGGGATTTTGGCACTCAGGGAAGTTGAAAAAAATAGGTGAACTGATGACCCCAAGCCTAAAAGGACGACAGCATCAACAACAAAAAAGTCAGAAAACCAGGCTTAAAGCAGGAAAGTGAGCCCATCGGAGGACATATGGATTGAGTTGGTATTGGGACATTTAAGAGGGACAGACATCCAGATATGACAAAAATGCCTACCATACCTCTTAGGATTCGGCCACTAACAGTTGGTACTGCAGCAAAAGACCTCACCCAGATTGAGGAGTAGAGTGAAGAGCTCATAAACGACAAAAAGCCCCTGGGTCATACACCTTCTGTCCTTTCTGCCATTCTCACCAGGCTTCTCTAGCACCCACAGACCCCTGCCTAGCATTAACAAACAGTAGGTGGAGAATATGCCTTACGAGCACAGGCCTGGGGATGCAACCCTGCTTCAAAAGGCTCAGAGGATCACGCACCTCCAAAAGGATTTTCCTGAGTAGCCCCTTGATTGGCCATGCTGGTTCCATAATTTAAATTCAAATCAGATGGAGGGATTAACAAAACATCAAGGAATATTATAAAGGGACGTCCATTATCCTTCCCTAGATTATAAAGAGGGTGACGGCCAAATCCATAACTAAAGATTTAAGTAGAATGGACGCCACCACTGTGTCTCTTCTGAGCTCACTTTCCCCTCTTTTGCAGACAACCCAGATCCTGTGTGGAATCATGAACTTTTCATTTGGAGTTGTTTTCCTTTTCACCTTGGTAAACCCATATCCAAGGTTTCCTTTTATATTTATCTCAGGATATCCATTTTGGGGCTCTGCTTTGGTGAGTACAGTGCATTTAGTTCAATTTAAAGGCATATCAACCAGGCAAGGTGTTAGTGAATGAATTCTTAGTTATGAAGCAAGACAGACTTGGGTATATAATTCTGTAGAAGATGTCACAAAGGCATTAATAACCTCATTGCAATTACGTCTATCCTCCTTTGAATTACCAGATTGATGGTAGCCCATCTTTGGGTCTTGAAATTTTGAGAGAATATTCCTCTGGGTTTTGTGGTTGTTTATTGGTCCATTAATTCATCCAAAATTTCTTACAACACATGATAAACTGTTTTTATAGAGCAAGACAATAAAGATCCAAATTTTAGGACATTGATTATCCTCCAATGGACATTCAGTCTGATAAGAAAGAAACCATGCCAAGAGATCAGTGTACTTCTTATACCTTTGTGGTGTTGCTTCTGATGTTGATAAGCAAACAGTTTGCTCTGCAGAAAGTGAAGAAGCAGGGACAGGGACAGCTCCTGGATGTGCCTTCTGAGCCATGCAGAGATGTTTATTTAATCACACATAGTCCACATTAATTTAGCACCTTCTTAGCATCAGAGAAGGGGCAGGGTGAGGGATTCAGTAGAAGGCAGTCCCTGGCCACAAGTCCTCATACCGCAGGCTATGACAAGTATTTGACAAGGACGCAGAAGCTGCTTCCAAAGGAAAGACATCTAAGTGTAAAGGGAACTTTTCAGTCATTTCCAGCAAGACCAGGGCTTAAAGAATGAAGGGTTGTTTACTTAGGTGAAAAAAGTATATACAAAGAGTGGGAACAGGGCAGTGTCTGGATATAAAGGCAGGGAGGTCTCATTGTCTGTCTGACGGTCTGGGAAAGCATCCACTACAAATGGGGCTGGAAAACGGGTCTGAAAATTTAAACATAGCTGGGGCCAAGCTCAGATTTTAAGTTTCCACTAAGCAACGAGGCTCCCATACTTGATCGACCTCCATAAAAATTGGTGTGTGTGATTTCTTCCTTCCTTTCTTCCTCCCTTCCTTTTTCCTTCCTTCCTTTCTCTACTTTCCTTCCTTTCTTCTCTCCTTCCTTTCTTTACTTTTCTTCCTTCCTTTTTTCTTCTTTCTTTTTTTCCTTCCTTCTTTCCTTCCTTCCTTTCCTTTCCTTTCCTTTCCTTTTTCTTTTCTTTCTTTCACCAGTCTGTTGACCAAAACTGTACCCAGTGTTCCTATCCAACAGAACACACTGGTTGGACTCTAATGACTATATGACCTTAGTGTTCCTAAAATGATGACACTGATGTCATTTGGAAACTGAGTCATGATATCACTAACAGGAAATGGGTTAGGAAATTGAAAGTCCAGTGAGGTAAAAACAGCCTCTTCTTCACACAGGTGGCTCAGACTAAAGCAGACCTAGCCTTTTGTTCTCTCTGGACAGAGATGGCTCACAAAGGACATGACCCTTTTTCGTCCTCTGTTCTGTGGACAGAGGTGGCTCACCCTCCTCACTTCCCTGGTGTTTCTGTGACCTTAGGAGAGAGGCATAAGGAAGAAGTGGACAGAGACATGACCTGAGAAACACTCCACATCAGCTTACCATGTCCATCATGGAGATACTTTTTATCTCTTTGTTTGTTTGTAGTTCATTAACTCTGGAGCATTTCTGATTGCACTGAAAAGAAAAACTACGGACTATATGGTGAGTTCTATTTCTGCCTTGTAAAAATTATAATTACTACATACTTTGCCTGGCTCTGAAAGTCATCATAGAGTCAAAAGTCATTAGCTATCAGGAGACTTTTCCAGGTTATTATGTTTGAGTTTCATGTTCTACTTAAGGACACTGAGGCACGGACCAGTCCAATTATTGTCTATGATCTTAGGTTGTTAATGCAGATTGGGTCTCAGATCTCTAGTCATTCATTCTCTTCCATAAGTAGTTTTGGAGTCTACTGCAGACTAGATGCTTTACCAGGCCATAGTCTGACTCACAGGAATAGCATGATGTAGACAACCTAATTAAATCATAAACAGACTCCAGAGGTAAAGAATATGTTGCTGGTCTATGTAAATTTGTAGATATAGAGTATTCTATCTCACTCAAAGCAACAAAGACATTAGATAGTAATAAGTCAGTAAGTCATTTGAATCAAAGAACATCCTAACATTTTGTAATTTTAAAATATGTTTACATTTATTTATTAGGTATTGTATGGGGTGCTTGTTCATGCCACAGTGTACCCATGGCTGTCACAGTGTACCTGGGGCAGTCACACAAATGTACCCATGGTAGTCAGTCCTCACGAAAGTCACAGTGTATCAGTGGCAGTCATGGTGTATCTGTGGAAGTCAGAATGTACCCGCAGAAGTCAGAAGACAGCTTGTAGGAGCCGGTTCTCTCCTTCTACCATGGGGGTCCCAGGCATGGAACCCAGGTGGCAAGTTCATTTGTCTGCTGAGTCATCTCACCAGACCCAAAAGTTTGTAATTTTCAGAAGATACCAGTGACAAAGTAATGAGTACAGTGTTGGATTAAATACAGTCTTAAATGAACATTTAAACAGGCCACAGCTACCTCTATTTGAATGGAAGTTAACCCAGGCACAGAATTTGAGAGATGGAGAGGGGATCAAAGGTTAGCTGACTTCTCTCATCCACTGTGGAAGAATGCCCAAAGACTATTATGAGCTGCAAAGGTTTTAAATGATCACATGGTGGTTTCTTGGTGTTGGGACTAATCGAGCTCTCCAGTACTCACCCATCCCCACTGCTCTGTCTGTGGCACAAGGTAGGCCTGAGTCTTGTGTTCTGTTCTGATTCTATTGCAGATAAAAATGAGCCAGGTGATGAATTTACTCAGTGCCCTGGGAGCAACAGCTGGAATCGTTCTCCTCATATTTGGTTTCCTTCTAGATGGAGAATTCATCTGTGGCTATTCTCCAGATTCTAGTCAGTGTGGTGCTATTACCACCCTGTTCATTGTAAGTCCCCTGCGCCATTCCTAGAATGAGAAGAGATGGTTTAAACAAAAGGCTAGCACCCAGCACCATCCAGACAGTATTGTGGACATGTGTGCATTTCTCTGTACTCAAGACATTCAAGAGTCCACTGGACCAAACCAACATTTTAGCAGGCATTGTGGAGTAGAACAATAAACACTCAATAACTTATAAAGCATATAAAACATGCACGCAAAATAAGTATAATATATATAGAAAATGATACTAAGATAGAGGCTTAGTGGTAGGCTTGTGGTTCAAAGTTCTCAATATACATTATAATTTTGTCTATGGTTTTTATTTGATTTTAATGTTTAGATTATATTTCTGATAAAGTACAGTAAACTGAAAATAGACATTTCTGCTCTGCCCAAAATACAACAATAATTAGTGTAAAATAATGTAAAAGGTATGAATATAGAAATAAATTGATTGTCACATTAAAGACTGCTAACATGAGTATCTTCATGGCGGATTGAGATGAGGCAATAGCTTTAATCCAAATGCCACCAAAAATTGATGAAGAAGTTCAAAACTACCTGAGAGAATGGGGTTCATGTAAAAAGAGAGCTGTTCTAAGATAGTGTTTGGTGTGATTGAGTATAATAGGACCCCCAAAATCACATAAGGGGATCAGAGAAGAGGGAGCTGGTTGGTCATGCTGAGCAGAACTTTCCAAATCAATCCTCTGAAAACAAAGTGCTACCTATAAAACAAATAAAACAAAACTCACTCAAGACATTTAAAAGCCTTAAAGGTTTGCTATTTGCAAACTAGAAGTTTGTAAAAGAAAAGCTTAGGACTTGGAATTTCTAAACAGAACGTTAAAGAACACACAAGCTGCTTATGTGTCGCAGCTGTGGGTCAGTGTTGGCCTTCTGAAATCTAATTCTGAGAGGAAGGTGAAGGGCCAGTGTCCACTCAAGGCAGGGCTACAGTGACTTGAGCCCTCAATAGGCTTCTTAATCTTCAAGTAAGGATAAAACAAAGAGCCCTGCCCAAAGTGGTACAGAGGACTCACTAAACAGAGTAAATAGAGAAGAAAAGAAACTTAAGAAACTGTAGCCATAAACCAAACATATGACTTCTTCCCATGCCTCAGCCCCATCCCCACCCCCTGAGATTTTTAACTTTCAGTAGACATCAACTAGGTGATCCAAGAATGCTCACAACTTGAACTGGATCTTGCCAATGCTAAAGGATATATGGGGATAGATGAGCAATAGCTTCACGAAGTCCCTCTAACTTTTTCCAACCCAAACTGAAAACATTGTATAAAAAGAAATGACTCTATGGATGGCAGCTAACAGGAACAAGATACACTGCGCTCCTCTGCCAATAATACAGTCTAATCATCACTCTTTGTGATGATTTTCAACAAGAGAATATATACATATATATAATACTAGGTATGATGTGTTTCTATCTATATAACATATGTTATATGTTGAGAGAAGCTGTATATTGCAGCATTACTAAACCACCACCGGTGCCGGCACACCTCACATAGTCTCAAACAACAGTCCTTAAGAAATCCCAAAGTAGATGTTCCACAAGATATGACACAGCTCATAGGCAGCTCCAACTCCTTGAGCTTAGCAACTGTGTGATCTCCATTAAAGATTACTGGAGCAAAAGTGCCCTCCTTCAAAGTGCCGTGGCCATTAACTGTGACTTTCTTTATTTTTCTTTTTTGTTTTTTGTTTTTATTATTATTATTATTTATTAAAGATTTCTGTCTCTTCCCCGCCACCACCTCCCATATCCTTCCCTCTCCCCCAATTAACTCCCCCTCTCTCATCTGCCCGAAGAGCTGACCGGGTTCCCTACCCTGTGGGGAGTCCAAGAACCTCCCACCTCCTTCCAGGTCTAGTAAGGTGAACATCCAAACAGCCTAGGCTCCCACAAAGCCAGTACGTGCAGTAGAATCAAAAACCCATTGCCATTGTTCTTGACTTCTCAGCAGTCCTCATTGTCTGCTATGTTCAGTGAGTCCGGTTTTATCCCATGCTTTTTCAGACCCAGTCCAGCTGGCCTTGGTGAGTTCCCGAAAGAACATCCCCATTGTCTCAGTGTGTGGGTGCACCCCTCATGGCCCTGAGTTCCTTACTCGTGCTCTCTCTCCTTTTGCTCCTAATTTCGACCTTACTGTGACTTTCTTATCTTTCTGTTTTCCCCATGCTAGTTTAAGGTTTAAGACAACTAATAGAGCCAGGCGGTGGTGGCGCATGCCATTAATCCAAGCATCTGGGAGGCAGAGGCAGACAGATCTCAATGAATTCAAGGCCAGCCTGGTCTACAAGAGCTAGTTCCAGGACAGGCTCCAAAAGCTACAGAGAAACCCTGTCTCAAAAACAAAAAAAAAGATAACTAATAGACAACCTTACTAACATGACATCACTGTGACAGTGTCTGGATGATATGTGTTCTATAAGACTGAAATTAACCAGGCCCAAACACCAAAAACACATGACGACAACTACAGACCTATATTTCTTATAAATATAGCTGTAAAAGTCCCCAGTTAAATACAAGCATGTCGAATCTAGTGATGTATACACAGGATCATCAACTACAACCAGGTTTCATGTGTCCCAAGAATGGAATGTATATTTAAAGAAATCTATATATTTATTGTACCATATCAGCAAAGCACTAGATGAAATCCACATGATATTTGAGTGGACATAGAAAATAAAACATTTGACTGAATTCATCGTCAAATGACAAAAACACTCAACAAGCCATGAGTAGAGGAAGAACTTCCTCAATTTGATTAAGTCATGTATAAAATTCCTCAACTTGCTTTCTCTCTATCAAAAGCCTGGAAATTTATTAATTGATGCATTCAGCATCCAGCAGGATTCAATCAGAAGGTCCCAGGCTGCAGTCAAGGAGTAATGAGGAAGTAGGATGGCAAGCAGAGACGTGATGTAAAGATGCATCATCATCTGAGATGTTAGAGTGGGAGACAACATCCACTTACATAAACGGCACCCAGCTTCAGCCCAGTGTCGATCTCCACTGCAAACAAACCACCTATATATAAACATGCGTTACAAGAACACTGCTGCGGCATTGTTCAAAGTAAAACAAACAAACAGCGAAGAGAAAAAAAAGAAGGAAATATATCAGCTCCTGTCACAGAGGAGTAAAGTATTGAAATACTTTACACCATGACACATTGGATCACTGTTAAAATAAACCAGGGGATCTTAAATAGTTATTCAAGCTATCATAAAAATACAATAGACAAATACAGCATAGAATAGACTGTCAATAACGTGAGCCTTTGCAATGGCAACAGAAGGATCCAGTCTTGGAAGAGGGCAGGCTTTGACCAGCTCTGTGCCAGGGTCCAGCCTGTGAATTCCTGACCAAGTGTGTAGGGCTATGTGTGCTCTTAGCCGGCATGGTACCATCTACTTTAAAAGTTTTCTGTAGCTGGGTGGTGGTGGCACACACCTTTAATCCCAGCACTTGGGAGGCAGAGGCAGGCGGATCTCCATGAGTCTGAGGCCAACCTGGTCTACAGAGCAAGTTCCAGGACAAGCGCCAAAGCTACAGAAAACCCTGTCTTGAAAAACAAAACCAAACAAAATTTTCTATAGCAATTAGAAAGGACTGAGTGGTGTTTCTAGTCTAGCTTTCTCTCCGTGTCTGTTTTTCTGTGTGCTGCATTTTTTTTTCTGGGGCAGTAGTTTTCCCTTTCCCCCCTCTTTTCCTTGCCTTTTCTATTTTTGTCTCTACCATTTCCTATCTCTTGGATTTCTTCTGTCTTTGTCCTTCAAGAGACTACTTTTCTGATATGCACTCCTCTTTGGATGCTGCGTCTATAAAATGGAAAATTACCTGCATTTCATTTAGCAAACATTCTGTTTGATTTTTCTTAAAGAAAATAATGCTCTCCTATGCCATGTTAGTACAGCTTATATTCCCATTATCCTTCACTAAGTTGAGAGGGGAGGGTTTATTGTGTAGTTTCGACTGCTTCATTGTGATCAGCAAAGCCATCTCTGTCCTAATGTCCTGACTCCCCTGTTTGCTTCTGTTGCAGGGGATTTTGGCTATGCTGATGATCTTCAGCATTACTGAGCTGTTCGTCTCCCTCTTTTACTCAACTTTGTGGTACACCAGAGAATAACTTGGGGAATGCTGTTCTTGAATAGCACTGTGCAAATAAAGATGCAAAGCAATACATCTCAGAGGATAGTAGGCTCATGAGAAAGAGCCAAGACACATACATACTTAAAACTCACAGTTTTGAAACAAAAGAGGTTGGGGGTGACTCAAGGGGGATCATTTTGGGTGATGAAATCCATCCTGTACCCTTGGAAGGCCACTTCCTCACCCACAGAACACTCACTTTGGTGTGATCATCCTTCTTGCTCGTTGTGGCATGGCCACTCTATAAGTAAAGATATGAACCGAAGTTCAAACTCGGGTGACCACGTCATCTGACTTCTCCACTCATGACAGTTTCCTGAGAAGTCCCCCAAGAGACACCACACAAGGGCTCCTGCTCCATGAAGCGGGAAGATGAAATGAAAGGAAGAATGAGTTGATGAGAAAATTCTACCTTGAAGCCACAAGGCTGTCAATTGTTATGCGTCCGGCACCTGCAAGAGTGACTGCAGCATGCTGTTTCATTTTTATTTTGAACTTGACACAGGTAACGGACTACAGTTACCTAGGAAGAGGAATGGTCGATTTGAGTAGTTGCCCAGATAAAACTACCTGTGGTCATGTTTGGGGCACTGTGAGAGGCGATATCTCCCGCAGGTGCGGGGAGCTGTAGAGATGGGTCAGAGAGCGAGAAAGCAGCATTCCTTCATGATTTCTGCTTCCGATTCCCGCTTTGAGTCTCAGACCTGACGTATAAGCCAAACAGAACCCCCTTTCTCCTCTAAATTTCTTTCGGTTCTAGTATTTGCCATAGTAACAGAGAGAAGCAAATGAATAAATACTCAGTAATCAAGGATGACAAATACTGATGGAGCTACCATATCCCAGACTTTGTATCAGATGGTACAGAGCTGCTCATCTGACCTCACAAAATACTGAGGCAAATTTTGTTAAATCCAAACAAGGAAGCTGAAGCACAAAATGGGTAAGATTTTCTCAAGGTCACAAAGGTTGCTGTGGTAAGTCACATCAACATGCAGTCTGGTTCCACAGCCCGAGAGGTGTCACTCCTTACCTACGGGTATCCATCTCTCAAGCTCTTTTTGGGTCTCTGAACCCCTTTATACCCTTCAAAGTTAAGAGCCATTACATGGTGACAGAAATAATGTTTTCCCAAAACAAACTATATGTTTCACAGTAATGTGAAGAATAGCACTGGTTTAATCCTCAAAACCCCTAAGGAAACAGTTCGCAGACTTGGCTGCACACTCGCATCGTCTGAGGAACTTCCAGAAAGCCCAGTGCACCGTGGGCAAACACACATCACTTACATCAGCCTGTGGTAGGAGCCACTCAATAGTTTTCAGAGATTTACAGGTGATTCCAATGCAGAAGGGACTGCTTTAAGACATCATTGTGTGTGTGTGTGTGTGTGTGTGTGTGTGTGTGTGTGTGTGTTGGTGGGAGCAACTAGATACTCCCGATGACCCTTCCCTACAGTCCATCATGTCTCATGCTCTGTAACCTGTGGAATACACCAGTATGTTCTAGTGAAAGAGCTAAAGGGAGAGCTGGGAAGATGGCTCAAGTTAGGAGTATTCCCTGCTCTTGATTGCCAGCATCCACACTGGAGAGACCCGAGAACTGAAGTTCCAGGGTCTCTTACACCCTCTTCAGGTTCCCACGACACCTGAATGATTGCGATGCACATATACCCATGCAGTCACATATACAAATAAAATAGAAAACCATTTAATGTCCTCGTGTTTTTGAAAACGCTTTTGAACTCATGGATCCCAAAGAGGTCCTGAGGATGCAGGAAGATTTTCAGTCCTCACTCTGAGCACCACAGCACTGTACCTCACTGCCCTACGCTAACTGCTAACACTAGCATTGAGACACTGCCCATTAAGGAAGGTGTGCCTTCAGTCACAGGCACGAGAATGAAACTCAAAGCAGCCCACTGTTCTGAGAGCACAAGGGCATCTCATTTAAAGCCAGGATTTGAATTAAGATTCCTAACTGCAAACCTCATAGTTCATGCTGCCCTGGGCACAGGAAGAACTCTATCCTGTTCAAATGAATAAACTTACAAGCTTCTTACATTTCAGCTCTAAGCTGGAAGGTGCATGTATGAGGGGGAGGGGCAAAAGACAAAGGTTTTTATTTCCCACGGATTGAGGTATTGGTCCAAGAATACTTGGTAACTGCGTGAGTGATGTTCAAGCTCTAGAAATAGTTAAAGGAGAAACCTGACACATAAAGGTAAGGCCTTAGTAGACGAATTATTAGATGTTATTTTATCATGCACAAGTCATGTGACTTAAACAGAGGTTTTAAACACTATGGGCTTTAAATTCCAAGGCTAAAACTCAGTAACGCCTCCCTCATGCCTTGCTGTGAACCGTCAGCACGTGGAGCTTTTAAGTCTCTGAGTAAATGGTATAGGGGCTTATAATTAGGATTTTCTTGCTTTTAAAACATTTTATCAATTTCTAGCAGTGTGTTTAGGGGCTAATTTCTCCATTTCCTGAGCCTTGGTTTCTTTAATCACAAAGCTATCATTTGATACTATGTTGTCAGACTTTCTACACAGGTAGAGTTTGGTATATGAATGGACATCTGATGAATGTTACTTTCCTATTAAAACTGGGAAACATTCCTTCAGAATACAAAGAACTATAAAAATGTTAAGTATCTGAACTTATATTGTAAGTACAACATTGGGATCTTCAGGCCTGTAGCCAGATTCGATCTTACTTCAATACTGAACCTCAGTTCTGAGGAACCTGATTCTCCCTTACCAATGCTCTGAAACAAAATCCCTCTGAAGGCAGTAACTGTGGGTGCCAGGGCTCTGTTGAGCAGCCAACAACAGGCCGTCACCTTACTTACTAATTCTGAGAAGCTTACTGGTCCTCACCTTCATGGGAGAAAAAGCCCAACAGAGGCCTTAGGTCTTGTAACATTTCAGAAGCACAAGACTCAGAAAAGCATAGCCGTGCTTTTAAAAGACATAGAGACCAACGGCTGAATAAGGAAATGACAAAATAATCATAGTGTAAAATGCAGTCTTCAGAAGAGGGAAGCACAGTACTGAGAGATGGGGACTTGAGACTATGTGGGTCTGCAAAGGCTAACCGGGTAAAAGTTGATTGTTCTACTTTTATGTACACTGTCAGACAGCATCTTTTCAAACTCAGAAGCATGGGATAATGACAAGATGATATTTCAAAGGAAAGATTTGTTAAGGGTGTAATAGCATCAACAAAATGTCAAACATAAAGCAGGAGAAAATGGAGATTCCGATGTGGTGTGGTTCACAAGTCCTACTTGTGGTGGGCATTTGAACACGCTCAGTCCAAACCAGCAGAGACAACTTGAGTTGAAGATGTAACCTGAATTCGAGTCAGTTTGGGAGGATTCACATGGAGACAAGGCCATCTCACTGGCTAGAAAGACAAGAAGAATAAACATCCCAAGGCGAAGAAAATGGAACTTAGGAAAAGATACGAAGGTTAGGTTGCGCATCCCCGCCTGGACAGGACTCTCAAAGGCTATACATCCACAAGGCCTCACCCTGCTCCCACACACAATGCACTGAAAGGCACATATCTCTAACCCACCCACTGTGCCTGGACACAAGCTGCAGGTCTCACAGTCATCTCCAGCCTGGAGAGCCTGGTTTGAGCATATTCTTTTTTTTATTATTATTATCTTTTTTTTTAATTGCGAAAAGAAGAAAAAAAAACATAAACAAAAAACAAGTTTCCGCCTCCTCCCAGCCTCCCATTTCCCTTCCCTTCCTCCCATCCTTCTCCCCCTCCTCCCACCCTTCTCCCCCTCCTCCCACCCTTCTCCCCCTCCCCCCACTCCTCTCCCCCTTCCTCTCCAGTCCACAGAGCAGTCCGGGTTCCCTGCCCTGTGTTAAGTCCTAGGTCCTCCCCCCTCCGTCCATATCTAGGAAGGTGAACATTCAAACTGGCTAGGCCCACACAAAGCCAGCACATTAAGTAAGATCAAACCCCCATGCCATTGTCCTTGGCTTCTCATCAGTCCTCATTGTTCGCCATGTTCAGAGAGTCCGGTTTTATCCCATGCTTTTTCGGTCACAGTCCAGCTGGCCTTGGTGAGCTCCCAGTAGATCAGCTCCACTGTCTCAGTGGGTGGATGCACGCCTCGTGGTCCCGAATTCTTTGCTCATGTTCTCCCTCCTTCTGCTCCTCCTTGGGACCTTGGGAGCTCAGTCCAGTGCTCCTGTGTTAAAGACCTTAATTAGAAAAGTTAGCTCCCATTGTGACCATACTGAGAAGTGAGCCTTAAGTGGTGATTAGCCATAAGGGCTCTGCCCTTACAAACGCTAACACTGTCACCATGGAAACCAGTGAGTACCCATCCCCAATCCCTCCCTGAGTGTGTGTTCTCTGGCCCTCAGGCCTTTCTCACTGGGATATCAGAGCACAAAAGCCCTGTCAGGCGTGGAGCCATTGACCTTGACCTTCCCAGACTAATAAATTGTAATAAGTCTTTGTTATTTATAAATTTGCAAAAGTTTTGGCTCTTTTACTGGAGCAGCACAAACAGACTAAGGCATTACATCATCATATCTACTGACACACTACAACAGATACACGCCCAAGAATCTCTAATGGTCGGGGGACCTGCCATTTTCATGCCCCTCCTTACTATAGCATGTCTGACTGGTGACTGTCAGGCTGTCACCTGAGTTTTCGGAGTGGCAGTGTGTTCTCTACCCAAACAGCAGCTTGCCCCACTAACAAACTACTTCAGTAATGGAGGGATGACCCTTGTATGTTCCACCAAAACCAGCCTCCCCAGAAACGCTTCTGCTCAGTGGTCCTGATTATACATCTCCGAACCAGCTTAAACAGAGAGGGGGAAACGAGAGGCGAGAGAGAGGTGAATAGCCTCAGATTAGTTAATATAGTTTCTGTATGTCAACCCTTCAGATTAAGTGGGCAAAGTTACCTCTCTACACCTCTCTATCTCCAATGAAATAAAGTAATTGACAAGGAAATTAAAAATTATTAAGAAGCCTAACATATGAGCATGTGTATATGGAAGAGAGGATAATAATATCCTTAAGAAAAATCTTTTATTCTCCTCCAGATATTTAGAGTTTCCCCATGCCACCAACTCGCTCCACTTACCTCCTTGACCTGGCACTGAACTTGGCCATACAGCTCCAGGCAATACTACAGAGAGAGAGGGCAGCAGGAAGGTGGAGGATAAGGGTGGGCTCATATGTAAACGTGGCATTTCAGTTCACAGCACCCGAAATAGAGCTTGCTTGCCTCACGCTTCTGGGTGCATGTGCTATGGAGACCAAATTGTATTTCAGGCCATTTCTGCTAAATTTGACACAAGATTTACATAGTCCCCTAGAACAGTGTATGCGCAAATGAGAAATGTGATTGAAAGGCGACAGGTACACCACTCCCAAGTGGACCTGCTCGGGGATTCTGAGTCTTTGCATGGGTGCCTCCCCACCTGCTCAACCCTAAAAGTGAAGCGTGAAGGTAAAGTCCATCCCGAGCAGCCCATCTCTGGAGAGTTTCTAGCGCCCTCCTAGCCCTTAGGGACCCACCACCCACAGCTGCTTCCAGGGTGGTGGCTGTAGAACTTCTTCTAACTAAGGTAGCATGAAGCACAGCCGACAGGCCCCAGGGGTATTTTTTCAAGAAGTGAAACCTCCCGGTGAGGCACAAACTTTTTTGTATATCCTTTCTATCAAAGCAAAGTGATTGGATCAAGTCTCAAGGTAGCAGAAGCGACTAATTTCCTGTCACCTGGTGTCAATCAGAGGCACCAGCCCCAGGCCTGGTCTATCTCACCCATCTTCAAGTACTTGAGATAGGAGAAGCGGACAGCTGACTCAGCTGTGTCTAAACCAGCCCTTGAGCCTTGAAGCCTTGGAGACCCAGGTAAGGAATGAGCTTGTTCTGTTTAAATGACTGGAAAGGGAGGTGGATGAGGAGAGTCATGGTTTGAGAGACTAGAGAGTCTTTCAGACTGGGGTGGTCCTGGCGAGACTTTCAAAGGGCAGCGTAATTTCAGCTGTGGTGATTTCAAGGCTGGCTGTGCCACCCTCCTCCTAACTGCCGCCCTCTCAGAATGGCTGTAGGCAATGGGTGGTGAGCAGAGGCCAACACACGTAAGTCAGAGGATAACCGCAGGAGTCAGTTTTCTGAGGGAACCTGGGCCATCAGCTTTGCCAATAAGCCAGATAGCTGGTCTGATTCACAAGACCGTTTTTTCTTGTGCTCTACCAGGAAAGGAAATCAGGATAAATCCGCAGGTGATAGGAGATGTAGAGAAAAGGCCCGTGTGTGAGCAATACTGCAGTTGTGGAAATAGTGTGGTTTTGCTAGTGCCTGAATATGGGAGGGAGCTGAAGGAGCAAGCGTAAAATCTGCCTCCAAGCCTGAGTGTGTCTGTGCACTTCCATGTACACACGTGGAAGATGGAGCTTCATGGTAGATGCCTTCTTCAGTCACAAGACAGTTCCCTCACTCAATCTGAAACTTATGAATTCGGCTGGACTGGCTGGCCAACAAGCTCCAGGGATTGGACTTTCTGCACTGAAGTTACAAGTGCATGCTACCACAGCTGGAGTTCATGTGGATGCTGAGGGGCATGCTACCACAGCTGGAGTTCATGTGGATGCTGGGGGGCATGCTACCACAGCTGGAGTTCATGTGGATGCTGAGGGGCATGCTACCACAGCTGGAGTTCATGTGGATGCTGAGACCCATAGTTAGGTCCTCACACTTGTGACGCATGACTTGAGTCATCTCACAAGCCCCATCGTTTAAACCTCTTAAGTCTGAGCAGTTGGCAAAATAAAGTGACCCAAGGCACTGTGCCCAGAGAAGGCCTTTTACAGAGAAGTTTCGGTTGAGTGGCAGAAACTGGTTGAAAAAATGTGAGCGAGGAGGAAGTTGGGGAAGTGGCAGACAGCAAAATCTGACAAGCTGAAGTGAAGAAAGGGGAAATGGGGTGGTAATGGGGGACCTTGCGAGACTGTTAAATGGGAGGTTAGGGACTAGGGAACAAGGTAGCACATTTTGTTTGGATAAGGGCCAGGAATAATAATTATTCCCTGAGTATTTATTCCCTTATCAATCGCAGCACATCTTATATTATCCTAATTTTACAGAGGTCATAGATGTGCGTGATGCCACAAAAGAGCGAGAGTGGGTCCCAGGAAGAGGGATTTCTGGAAAGAGCAGCACCTGGTGGGAGGGACTGGGTTGAAAGGGTAGAGAAGGGAAGGTGTAAGAAGATTCGCCTGCAGCCATAGGTACAGGAGGAAGGAAGAGTCAGTGAAAAGCTGTTCTGAATGGAAGGAGGAAGTTGAGGTTGGGGGCTTCAAGCATCTCAGCAGATGATGGAGTTATTGGACCTAAAACTTATTATTCAAACCAAAACCATAGAAGAAGCTGTGATATATTCAGGGGAATGAGAAGGTGATGTCTCTACAAGTCAAAAAGGGCTGTGGAAGAAGCTGTGATATCTTGAGGGGAACGAGAAGGTGGTGGCTCTGGAAGTCAAAAGGGCTGTGGAAGAAGCTGTGATATCTTGAGGGGAACGAGAAGGTGGTGGCTCTGGAAGTCAAAAGGGCTGTGGAAGTTGCAGTGGAGGGATAAATGTGTGAGCAAATCAAGTCGTGATTTCAGTGCCAGCATTTTTCGCATTTGTGAAAATAAAGCCCTGTGTCGTCACATTTTGACCAATATGGTCAGTAACCTCTGTTAATCTATCAGACAATCTTTTCTGTGATCTGGAGTCCACTGAAGCCATTCTGTATAATTTATTTTAATGATAAGGCAAAGGTGGAGAAATCTACATTTGTGGAGTACATGGACCAGCTCGAATTTCACGCGTTTCCACTGGATGTAATTTTCTTGCACCATCTACAGCGCCCCCATGTGTGTGAGAAGGGGGAGGTGGATAATTAGCATAAAATGGTATGTCAGTCATATTTGCTTATAAAATAGTATTTTGTAGTAATATTTATTCAACACTTTGGAGAAATATAGTTATTAGAAAGATACTATTCTAACAGAAAGACAAAATGTTCTTCTCTCCGTATTATTATTGCCAATAGCCCATACAGACAGCCCCACTAGATTCTGCCTAAATAAAAGGTTTATATCAGCAACAACACAGAACCAAGACTTAAGGAGCCTCTGGTAACTACAGAGGAATTACAGTGCTAGTCCAGTCATTTCCATCGCCCAGAATAATTAATGATCTTGTACTTTAAGTCGCCATCACTAAAATTAGTCCCCTAGAATGGAGTTAAGTGAACTTTAGTTCATTTCATAGTTGCCAAAAGATACTGGGATAAATTACGGGGACCTCTATGCACCCACTAAAAGGAAATGCAATGCTTACTAAAAGAGAGAGGTATAAAAAAAAAAGCTGGGGAAAGCACAGCTAGTATCCGTGGGGACACAGTACATGCTCAATTAAACAGCTACAGTCATACAGTGTAGCCTGGGGTTCACAGAATGAGCATCAGTATCAGTGGCTCCCCAACTGCGTATAAGGTCTTTGCAAAAGCATGCCCCACATCCAGGGACAGGATCCTTATTTGTGATGAGAGCAAACTGGTTTCTGAGATTTTTCTAGTTCTAGACCAGAACTCATTTGAAAATTCCTTGGTAAGTAAATAATTTTTATTTTGGTTGGCAGTCTCGTGGTTTGTGGCATGAAGCAGATTCCCCTGGGGCCAAGTGACATCTGGTAATTTAGAACAGGAGGGAAATGAAGTGAGAAACTCTTCCCTAAAGCCCATGCTGCAGACAGCTCATGTTCTGTATCACTTTAGGTCGTGTAGAATGTGCATATTTTGAAGAGAAAGGAAGAGAAACCAGACTGTCCCCCACAGGAGTCAAAGCAGTGAGTCATGGACACTGCAGTTGACAAGTTGAAGGATTTACTGTAGATCATTAGTAATCACACATAACTTGTCGGCCTTGTCCTGTCCTCTGGAAAGCAGAGGCAACGATTCATCCCTTGTTGCCTCTACTGGGCTCAGAAGAGATGTCCCAGATGAGATTTCCTTGTAATTATAAAACTGGCAGAAGTTTAAGAGATTAACTCCCCAGCTCTCCAAGACATTAGCGTAAGTCTCAGGAGCCCGGGTAGTCTTAATTTCCAAGGCCTGTTTCACAGCTTACAATCAATAAAGATGAGCCAGAGGTGTGGTCCTAGAGAAGGAGATCCAGGGCACAGGAAAATATCAAGAGAATTCATACATGTGGTTGATATCCAATAGTAACCAATGGATGAATGCTCCCAGCAAACAGCATGTGAAGAAGGCTGGATGGCCTTAGCCTGTCAGAGCTGAAGAGAATGTGGTTCAGCACCTCATCACCTCAGAAACAACTGTGAGCACTAACAGACGACACTCACTACCCTCTTCCCCTAGGCACATATACGCACTCATTCTTCAGAATTCTATGAGAAGGGTACTGTTCTCACTTTACAGATGGATAAAGTGGAAACTACAGCTCAGAAGGATATGACAAGAATTACAACAAGGCAGCTGATATTTATTAAGATGCGCATGCTTTGCATAAATCTATCATTCCTTCAATGCTTACTGAGAAGCTTTAACATGAACATTATGTTAGCTGCTGGTCAAGAGGCAACAACGTCATTTATTTCTGTAGAGAGAAGACTGCAATAAATGAGTAATTTGACATAGTAATACTTGGAATGTGGTGAACAGAGCAAGATGCATTGAGGCAGAGAGAATATGTAAGAGCATGCGTGATAGGCTGAGGGTTCAGACAAGGCCTCTGAGGATAGCCAATGTTTAAGCCTGGGTGAAAAAAGTCACACGAACATAAACTGTCACCATCTATCTCATAGAAGCTGTGAGACAAGAATCATTACCACTTCCAGTCTAAAGTTGAATAACCTGAGACCCAGAGAACTTGTCCAGTACCTCAGAGTAATTAGAATTAATGTTTCAGAGCAGACAGTCTGACTCAGGGGCTGTGATCTTACGTGTGACGACAGAGCATTCTTGATGTGACCTGCTCAAAGTCAGAGTTGGAGGGAGAGAGGGGCCTAGAACCATCCCTTCCTGACTGTAAGGACAGTCCTTACCATAATCAGGCATGACACCTGTGGGCCACTGTGCTGTTCAGAGACAAAGAGATAAACAAGTCAATAAAAAATACGTTTTGCAGAAATCATAAGAAAAACACCAAAGGAGGGACCAGCTGGACAAACGCACGGATCAGGGATGAAGTTCAGTGATATTTTCCTAACGTTCACAGGCCTTGGCCCAAGCACCAGAACAGACAAAAATCCATATGAACATAAATTCATACTTGTTATGGTAGTATAGCTCATTGGTAGAGTAACTGACTGCATAGTGGTTTGGGGACATTAATATGTGTCCAGACATGATTAGCAGGCATGCTAGCTCAGACTCCTGGGCCCGTATGGCCTTACCTGAGATAGACCCTCCAGATCCTTTCCTAGAGCATAGGGCTAGACCTTGCCTCACACCTGAAGCTACTAGGAAGATGGCATGCCTCAGTGGCACCATCAAGAGAACACTAAGAGAAGTCTTAGGTGGTGACAGAAGATAAGATTGCCCAAGACTCTGACATTGATCTCACCTGACTGTTTTATTTTCAGAAGTTTGAGAAGAGAATGACAACACCCAGAAACTCAGTGAGTGGAACCTTCCCAATACAGTCTACCAAAGGCCCCCTTGCCATGCAGCCTTCTCAAACGGCGAACCTCAGGAGGCCCTCTTCTCTGGTGGGTCCAACACAAAGATTCTTCATGAGAGAATCCAAGGCTTTGGGGGTAAGTCTATTCTCTTCCATTCCACGCCCTGGAGATGCTCTGGCCTACAGATGCTAATGCTTCTGACTATGTATGGAATTCAGCCTACCTTGCACAGGCAAATCTAAGTGCTGTGTTCTTTATATCTCACACAGTGGGCTGAGCCAGAGGGTACAAAGGGAGTTACTCCCTGGACCACTGCAGGATAATCTTATAGCATCTCTTGGCTTGGAGGTTAAGGGTCTTCCATTCTGGTTCATTGTTCAAATTCCAGACACATCTGTTCTTTGGAAAAGCCCTATGTGGTGGGAGAGAATGAGGAGGCAAAATTCTTGGCAGTGTTACTGCTCCACTTGGTACCTTTGCACGGTCTCTAACCTGGTCTCAGGCTTCCCACCTTGCCTTTGACCTCCACCAGTGATGGGCTCAGTTCACCACCAGTGCTTTTCTTCTCTCCCCAGGCTGTCCAGATCATGAATGGCCTCTTCCATATTTCCCTGGGGGGACTGCTGATGATCCCCACGGGAGTCTTTGCGCCCATCTGTCTGAGTGTATGGTACCCTCTCTGGGGAGGCATTATGGTAAGTTAGGATCAACAGCAAACCTTTGTAAGATGTTAAAGGAGGGGAAAAGTTCAAGAAGATCTAGATTGTTTCTATGTTAATGAAGATGGACAGGAAGAAGGTTATGGGGTTGACATAGCCAAGTGAGAAGAAGACAGACTACACCACGTGGCTCATGTGGTTGAGCATGGCCACGCTTCATGTGGATTCACAGAATGGAGCTCTGCCGGTTGTTCCCAGGGAAGGAAGACTGCACAGAGCAGGGTCTCTCCACAGCTAACTCCAGTAGGGTGGGAGACACCAGATATTTGTGTTTGGGAAGGAGGGGAGATATGGGAACATCCTAATCGCCTGCATCTCACTACAACTTGTTAGTTACTATGGAACCTGATGAAATTATTCCCATCCCAAATAACACCTCTGTATGTCTAAATACAGCAACACTCTTCTGGGCTACTTAATGTTCATGTTTCCCAAACGTATAATTTTGTGTGTGCCATGAGGCTATATAGTGTTTATTCTGCCAGGACACTTTTCATGGCTGTGTCCCTCTAAGGGTGAGTCCAGAAGTGAAGCTTTTCATGGCTGTGTCCCTCTAAGGGTGAGTCTAGAATTGAAGCTTTTCATGGCTGTGTCCCTCTAAGGGTGCGTCCAGAAGTGAAGCTTTTCATGGCTGTGTCCCTCTAAGGGTGAGTCCAGAAGTGAAGCTTTTCATGGCTGTGTCCCTCTAAGGGAGTCCAGAAGTGAAGCTTTCAGAATGGAGGAAGATTGGCTGTAAGCCCTTTCTGCACTTGAACCTTAGGAAAGGGAGTTGAGAAATAATCACTATTACTTCCTATAGTGGCCAGCGTTTTGGTGAAACGTATATACTCAAGATAAGTATGGCCTTATGCACTACGTTAAAGCTGTTAAATCACGATGACCTCAAAAGAACATTTTCACTTATTACAACTAGAGAGATGGGCTGGAGAGATGGCTCAGTGGTTAAGAACAATGACTGCTTTTCCAGAAGACCTGGGTTCAATTCACAGTACCCACACACATAAAATAAATAATAATTTACTTTTTTATTTTAAGGAGGAGATTAAGTGTTTTAATTCACACTGACATTCTCTCTTACCTATGGCTCCCAGACACCAGTCCTAACTGTGTTTTAAAACTAGTGACTAAGTCAAATTAAGGAATAAATCATGTTACTGAGGGTGATTTCTTATGTTTCTATTTGATGATATGGGCCCAAAGTGTTCTCACTGACACAGAAGTTTGAATTCTGTCTCTCTTATTGTCTTCCTAAATAATGGTCCCCTGAGGTTGAACAGTACAGAGTGGGTATGTGAGCCTGAATAACAAAGAAAAACAGCTACCTAGAAATAACTTAATGGGATAAAATTTGATATATAGTTTAATGAATGATACTGAAAATGTAGGTGGTTCCTTCCCAATAAATCATCAGTGGAAAACAGTGACCCTTTTCTGCCTCTCCCCCTCTGCTCCCTTTTCCTCCCTCTCCCCTTCCCCCTCCCTACCCACCACTTTCTTTGCAGTATATTACTTCGGGATCACTCCTGGCAGCAGCAGCGGAACAAACCTCCCGGAAGAGCTTGGCAAGTGATCGCATGGCTTTCCCACACACCAGACACAATGGCTACTTTCTCAATTGAGAACAAGTCCTGGGGACCCTTGAAGAGCTTAGCGATCATAGATTCTCTAGGAGCAAAGGATCCTATCTCATTCTAGTTATGATGCAACTTTCTTCATAAAAACTACAACTAGCATCTGCCTTAAGTCTAGCCATAGCAAGAGAATCCAAGGCAGAGCTCAGAAGACAGCACTTACAGTCTTTCCATGCTGGGTCCCCTGTAGAGATGATAAACCTGACGTATTCTGAAAGAAAGTCATTTCTCACCCACACTATTTAGGAAAATGTTCTGATCCATATGCTTGAGTCAGGCTCTAGCTAAGTCAGAACCCTGAGTAAGTGAATACAGGGGTACCCCTGACTTTTCACCCCATGAATGGAGGGACTAGTGCTGACATAGGGGATCAAGATAAAGATGAATGGGGTGTTGTGTGTGACAGGATGGTGGAATCTGTAAGGCCTACAGTGTGTTCTCATCCTTAAGGATTCGTTTATAGCATCTTAAAAACAAGTAACATACAGAATTCCTAAACCTGGATGGGGGACTAGATCGCACTACCAAATCTCTCTCCAGAAAACTCCCTAACAATACCTTCACTTGCTAACCTAAGTCACTGTGAGCTGGTAAGGATCTCAGAGGTTTGGGATGCCTCTTCTCTATACACAGTCTGAAAATTTCAATTTAGGGGAAGAGACAACGTGTTTACAAATATCAAATCCAACCAAAACTACCAAATTGCCATTAATAGGTCATGTAGCTAGGAATGAAATATGTGTTTCCTGAAACAGCCATCAATAATGCCATACCATCGTGGTACTTGGCATGGGATATGTCAAGCTTTGATCACCCATGCAGGACAGAGCAGTCACAACCATGTCCTCTGGCCTGCGTATCAAGAGACATCTGCCCTGATGATATTGGGGGGAGACAGCTGACTGGGGGTGACATGGTCAGTAGGGAGTGGAGCATTATTATGGCTGATGCATATTTTTTACTGGATGGTACAAACCTAGAAGGTTCTATCTATATCTGCATCAACCATCTTTAGTCATGATATAAAATTCTTCTTATCCCTCTGCCCACTGCCTCACTATGCAAAGTGATAATAATCTGGATGCTCATTAAGTCTTACTGCACATCTGGGGAGATGGGGACAATGAAAGAAGTTCAGGGATACAACATGAGGGTAAGGGACCGCTGGAATTATGGATTCGATATTGGGTGGATGGTGGTTGAATAAGATGACAAGACTGGAAAAGAAGGGAGAAGGGGGCTAAAAGATGTGCCTCACAGTGACAGAGAGGCTAAAAGCTATAGGGAGAACAGAACCAGAATTCAGGTGTGCCGATGGCAGCTGGAACCCCACACCCAGCTTTAGGTTTTCTGAACAGAAATGAAATTGAATTAACAAACCTGCCTCTGCTCCAGGTCAAAGCAAACGTGATAATGAACTCTCTGAGCCTCTTTGCTGCCACTTCTGGGATAATTCTTTCAATCATGGACATACTGAACATCACAGTTTCTCATTTTTTAAAAATGGAGCGCCTGAATCTTAGCAAAGCTCCCAACCTGTATGTTGATATCTACAACTGTGAGCCGGCTAACTCCTCCGACAAGCACTCCCCATCTACGCGGTACTGCTACAGCATGCAGTCTGTGTTCCTGGTAAGCACGGAAGCGGGCTCCTCAGGAAGAGAACTGTGCTATGTTTTATTATGAACATCAACTCTGGGTCCAGGTAGTCTGTGTCTGCTGTTTTTCTGAATGTGACTTTGGGTAAAAACCCTCCTCATAAACTGCTTCCGTTTCTCCAGCTGGAAAACATGGAGAGTAAGAGCGATACTGTGTATCTCCTTGGGTTGATTTGAGAAACTAACTAGTTAGCATGAGCAAGGCACTTGGAATCATGGTACAGAAGATGCTAACTGTGAATTTATTATTTCTTCTGAGAAATGGGAGTGCTGTGTAGCCCGGGCTGGTCTGCTGCTGACTATTTAGCCCAGACTAGCTTCAAATTCGCAACAATGCTGCCTATTCCTGAATGCTGGGATTACTGGGCACGTGTCACCACACTTTATGTGTTCATCATTGTTAATATCATTGGTGACATTAATATTATTATTAATAAAAATATGGAAGAAATGCAGAGTTTAAAGGGGAAAGGCAATGCATTTCCCAAGTGTTGTGGAGTTTCCTTGGTGAGATATCACATCCTCTAAAGCTGATCCAATTTCCAGGATCTCATGTAATCCAGGCTGGCCTTCACATTACTGTGTAGTTAAGAACGACCTTGAACTTCTGATCTCCTTGCCTCCATCTCCCCTTGTGCTGAGATTGCAGGCACCTGCCACCATACCTAGTTTACACAGTGGGACTAGAACTCAGGACCTCAAATATGCTGGGCGAGTACCCTACGCATGAGCTACCATACCTGACCAAGCTGACAGAATTTAACGTGGGACTCTTTCTTACAAAGAATTGATTCTTCAGTTCCCTAAGCCCACCTTACTTTCTTGCTGGGTTTGGCACGTGGGCTGTAAAAAACACTGCCTTCGGTAGCAGCCATTCCCCACAGCGGTTCAGCTTATTCGCCTGAAGAACTGAGCTGAATTGGCGCTCACCGAGTTCCCGGCATCAGGCGTCAAGCATCAGGCGTCACTGAGCACCAAGCACGCCATCTGCCGTCATCTCATCCTTGCCTCTATTCTTTTGGTTTCCAGGGCATTTTGTCAGTGATGCTGATCTTTGCCTTCTTCCAGAAACTTGTGACAGCTGGCGTCGTGGAAAACGATTGGAAAAGAGTGTGCTCCAGATCCAAACCTGTAAGTTGGAGTTACCTGTCCACATCTTTCTAGAAAATTAGTATCTATAAAGAACTGTTTACATAGAATAATCTGACAAAAATTTGAAACTAGGAACTTCATTGGAATAAAATAGTTTTATTCTGTTTTCGGACAACAGAAACGACCAGTAGTGGCAGCAGATGTTTTGAAGGGTAAGTGAGGCTATGGTCAAGCAGCTCCTGCAGTTCCTCACACCTGCACAGTGGGCCTGCCACCAGCTTTCCTTGTCCTTGACTTCAGACTCCCACTCCCCCCATCTTGGTTACTGTCCTATGGCAGTGATAAGAAAGAGCATTTATTTGGAGCGTATAGTTCCTGAAGATTAGCTAGAGCCCATGACCATCATGGGGAGGAGCATGGCAGCCAGCAGACAGGCGTGGCTCTGGAGCAGTAGCTGAGAGCTCATATCTGATCCACAAGCATGAGGCAGAGAGAGCTAACTGGAATTGCTCCGACTTTTGAAACCTCAAAGCCCAACCCCAGTGACACATCTTCTACCACAAGGCCATATTTCCTAATCATTCCCACAGTTCTACTAATCACAGAATAAGTATTCAAAATTTTGATCCTACGGGGGTGGGGGGGCATTCTTACGCATACCTTGATTACATGCCCCTCCCAACTTAATCTGTAACGTGGATGGTTGAAGGCTGGAGGTCGATAAAGTTGCTGCTTCTTGGATTTTGCAGTGCTCCCCTCTCCCCCCACCCTCTTCACCTCATTTCACTTCCAAAGCAATGTATTTCAAAGAGTCTCCAAAGCTGGGAAATATGAATGTTCCAATAGCAATCCTCTTACAAACTTCCTCAAAACTACAGACTGTAAGACTTAGCTTATAGTTTCAAACCCATCACTGATTCCTTCATTATACAGATGGAGAGACAGCAGACTGAGACTAACTTTCCATCATTATGATCACTAATGGCAAATCAGTTCTGGAATACAACTCCTCTATTTTGGTGTTATTTTTCCATGTGGTATGATTATTCTGGGAAAAATGGAAAATGCCTGAAGTCCTTAACAATTAACTCAGACTCGATTTGATGAGAATTTGCATGTCCAAGTAGCCAATCCTGGAATCTGTTGGAGGGAGCAGGGCCCCTTTCTGTCCCGGCTGCCCAGCTAGCTTACACCCGAAATAATCACACAGAAACTGTATTAATTTAAACACTGCCTGGCCCATTAGCTCTAACGTCTTATTGGCTAACTCTTACATCTTGATTTAGCCCATTTCTATTAATCTATGTATTGCCATGTGGCAGTGGCTTTCGGGAGATTCTAACCAGTGTCCGTCTCCAGCAGAGAATCCATGACTTCTCTCTGACTCTGCTTTCTTCCTCCCAGCATTCAGTTCTGTTTTCCCCACCTACCTAAGTTCTGCCCTATCAGGCCCCAAGCAGTTTTATTCATTAATCAATGAAAGCAACACAAGAACAGAAGAAACTCCTATACCAGGCATCTATAGTGTATGGCTAATTAAATGAAGAACATGAGAATAAGTTGGCAATTGAATATACATAGAGTGTTAGGAGGCATGTCAAGGGTAAAGGTCAAAAAGCATTTGTTTGTGTTCTAGAATGTGGTTCTGCTAGCAGCTGGACAAAAAAAAGAACAGACGATTAAAGTGAAAGAAGAAATCATTGAGCTAAGTGGAGTATCTCCCCAACTAAAGAATGAAGAAGAAATTGAAATCATCCCAGTGCAAGAAGAAGAAGAAGAGGAAACAGAAGTGAACTTTCCAGAACCTCCCCAGGAACAGGAATCCTTGCCAGTGGAAAATGAGATCTCTCCTTAAACGTTTTTCCTCTATAAGCATCATCATTTAGAAAGCTTCCAAGACACATAGTTACCCCCCTCCATCCTGAGGTCTTCCACGTCTAGTCTCCAATTTCTACAGCTTATCTTTGCATAGAGAAGCCACATCTAGCTCTCCTTCCCATTTGGAGAATGTAGCAATTGTAGCAGACTGCGTTGTCCCTTGCTTGCGAGTCTTACGAGGGCAGAAATCCTGCAGGACTCCTCATCCACCTTTCTCTGGAACAGGCATTTTCGTAGTGGTAGTTCTTTTTCTCCATTTTTCCATCAGCAGCTGCAGCTGAGGGAAAGAACACACAACTGTCCCATCCACCTCTAAACTCTCCGACTCTACCTACAGATTTGGTGGAGTCCTTTCTGCACTGCTGTCTTAGAGAAAATAGAAGCAATGATAGAAGGGAATGATGCACAATTTTTTTCAGGGGAAAGATCACTGTGGCATGTTTCTCAAGCTTATGGATCCCATTTGGAAAGCTGCAAAAGGCACTAACTAACCCTGTCTCTGTACAAACAGCAGACCTTACACATAAGCGAGTCTCTGTGTCTTAACTTTGTCCGACCCCTGTTTCTGGGCTTCTGATCGCATTGTTTACCTCCTTGAACCCTTTAGCCACGAGAAGAAAGGATGGTGTGATGTAATGGGTACCCAAACCTCACACCAGAGACAACAGTTGTGCTTTCAGTTCAGAGGATAGAACAGTCTACAGAACACTTTCATGTGATCTCTCACGACCATGAGAGAATCCCTAGCACTATTTTACAATTGAACTGATAATAGGCAGCAAGCCAATGTATCCTGACCCATCACACCTAATAGTTGTGAGGACGTGACTCAGACCAGCTCTTCAAATCCTGATGATGTTTGAAAAGACCAACGTATTTATACCCAATGTCTGTACGGCTATGAGCCATGTGTTGAGTCATAGAAGAGTCAGATCTGAATTTGACACCAAGTGAGTCTAAACACCTAGATTCTTACAGTATCAGAAAACCAGTCAAGACATTAACGTGCAATCAGCTGGCAAGTAATAAAATGTAAATACTAAGCGCTATAAATAATCTCAGAAAGGTCAAGCTTAGAAAAAAACATAGTTAAGATGCCAACACTCAGGACACCCTACTTTTCCACACCCCCTCTGTTCATGTGCAGGGAGGCTAACACCTGACCTAGAAACACTGTCAGCCTAAGAAGATCTTGCTATACCCTATCAGTCAGATGTCACGATCAGTTTGCTTTGAGGCATGATGGGTATATGGACAACTTAAGTTACACTCCTCAGAATATTCCCATTTTATGAGCAGTTACTGGTGGGAGGTACTTCCTGTAATTACAAAGAAAACGGAAGTCGAATATTTCCCCTTGTGAAGCCTTCCAAACAAGCTCTAGATGAATAAAACTGTGTGTGTACAGCTGCAATGGCTGAGTCCACTCTGTGTATTTCCTTACTCATGTTATCAGATTCTGCAGCCTCAGTTCGTATTGTAAACCAATCTGTGTTAGAATAGAGACACACGAGGCATACTGAGCTATCCCTACAAACCTCACGCATGCTCCCAAGGAAATTATTCATCCAGTAGATCATTACTAGTTACTGCTCCCTCTTGCAAGCCACAGCATGATTCTCCACATTCAACACATGGAAGGTGCCCCTGCCTAAATTAAATAATGTGGCAGTGGCTGGAGTAAGGGGGAGTGAGAGGTGAGGAGCAGCTGAAAATCTCTAAAAGAAGTATTCTAAGTTTCCCCTCTCTGATAATCATCGTTTCCTTAAGAACTTTATCCATTGTTAGGTTTCCAAATAATCCATTTTTACCAAATTCTCATTTCTCTTTATGGGATAACTTTAATGTCTATTTAAGAAGAATGAAAATTGTTGCTGACCTCCCCTCATGAATCCTCTGTCAAGGTAGCATCCGATAACATTCCCCAATGGTAGACCTGTTTATCAAAACAACAGATATTTCTCTAGCTTTAAGTTAGATTTTCCTCTCAATTTTTATTTTTTTAAAAACAATTTTGTAGCCATAAAGAACAAATATTTTTTTTAAAAAAAAAAAGTGAGTTGCCTGATATACCATGGCAGATACCCATGGTAGGCCTGCCTTATCTGAAATGATGGAAGAGGAGCAGATGGGGAGGGGTAGGGAAGGGGAGGTGGAGGGGGAGCATGGTGGGGCTTTGATTGGAATGTAAAAGAAATAAACAAAAGAAGCCAGTTACACCTACTGACTAGATACCCATCAGTGGAGAGGTTGCTTGGCTCCATTGTTTAGGGACTAACAATTAAGCAGATGAGTATCAAGGAAGGAGGCATGAGGTGGCACAAAGCTGCTCGCCTTGGGGCAGCTGGGGAGCAGAAAGACAGCTGAAAAGGCTTGGGTCCAACAGCTCTTCAAGGGCATGCCAAGCTTTAGCAGCGGATGTTTAGAGGGGACTTAAGAGCCAAACCATAACATGATAAGGCCTAGCTGTTAAGAAAGGTGTAATTAAAAATAAGACAAAGACCTTAACTTCAAAAATGTTAGTGCTTGATTGAAGACAATAAAATGTATACAAAGATAATGAGTTGGACTCCAGGAAAACACAGCGGAAAAGGAATAATCATTTCAACAAATGATCATTGGGACACATGATAGCTACACACAAAATAATATAAATAGATAAGCTGAAAGTTTACCTCATACAGTATGAAAATAACTAACTCAAAATGGATCAGAACCAAAACTGTAAGAGCAGCCATTAAAAAATACCTAGAAGAAAAATACAGATTTAAGATTTGTGACCTTGAATTAGACAGCAGTTTCTTAAATGTGATACCAAAGTAACAAGCATCCAGCAAAAAAGCCATCATAAATTTTAAATGTTGTGATTTTTAAATACTGTCATTTGACTTATGTGTGCTCGTGTGAGCCTTTGTGCGTTGATTTGTAGCACATCTGTCACGTGTGCGCTGGAGTCCGCAGAGGCCAGAGGGAGGGGTGTCAGGTCCCCTGGCACGAGAGACAAGTGGCTTTTAGCTGCCACGTGGTGCTGGGAACCAAACCCCAGCCCTCTGCAAGAACAGTTAAACACTACTAACAGTTGAGCCGCCTCTCCAGGGCCTAGAAATGTTCTGATGGAAGGACACAATTTTCAAAAGTGTAAATACAACCCACATAAGGGGAAAACACTTACAAATCCTGAATTTGATAAAGGTGCTGTCTCTAGAAGTCACAGAGGAAGCTTAAGTTAAATCATACATGGGCAAATGGCCTAATTTTATTTAAAATTAGCAAACGATTTGAGCACAGATTTCTTCAAACAAAGTGCACAAATACCCAACAAGCAAATAGGTTGTCCATTATGCACTATAAAAATGTGACTGAAAACCTCAGCGACAGACACAGCTTTGCATCATGAGGTCAGCTACCAACAGCAGGAAAGCAGCAAGCACCGGTGAGGAGCAGGAGGGATCAAAAATGCTTATGAAACACTGATCGAAACACAGGCTGATGTGATGAATCTCTTTGGAAAATTATTTTCCAATTACCAAAAAATGCTAAATTCAAAGTTTCCATGTGGCCCCAGAAGTTTGCAACCAGGCAGATAGATGCCCAAGGACAACAGAAATGTGAACACACACCTGAGTATAATTATCCACAGAAAAAAATAACTGAAAATTGGAAACAGCTCAAATATCTATCAACTAATGAAGTAGCCTGAAAAATGATGGCCCACCCATGTGAAAACTTACTCGTCGGTTGAAAGGATACTCTCTTCAGAAACTTAAAGACAACATGCTAAGGAACAAGAAGCCAGTAAAATGCTGTTTGATTCCATTTATATGACATGTTCAGAACAGTTTCCTGAGACTGGAGGTGGAGTGACTACTAATTGATCTTTCCTCAATCCTGTGAATTTGATAAAAAAGAAAGAAAAAAAATAACTTAAAAGAGTGGATTGCATGGTATTTAAAAGTGTTTTCAAAAGCTATCATGATATAAGAGGCAGCCAGGAATAACTATGTGACATTATAAGCCCCATTGCTCAGCATCCAATAATTGCTCAATGATACAGCATAAGAGGAAACTCAGTGAAGGTGAACTACGAAAAAAAAAAAACCCACCACTTCATGAAACAGGAAGTATCTGAACTACATCTTAGAGAATAGGTGAGAGTATATGCAGAGAAAAAGAGGAAAGGCGATCCCTAAAAGGAAGACGAAAGTACATGAATTAGTCACCTAAACTTGATGGACTGAAAATGCGGGGACAGACGAAAGTCCCCAGAGGACAGTGGCTCTTCATTAGGAACGCTTGCATTACCTGTCAGAGAAAAGGCAACTTACGGAGATGAGACTGAGGACATATAAGAAAGTAAGGCGAGGACTTAGAGTCCTGTTTAGAAGTGTCCCAGTTACTCTTCTGTTGCTATTATAAACCCTTCATGACCAAAGCAACCTATAAAAAGAAGTTTTCTTGGGCTTATGACTCCAGAGAGTTTCTGAAGGTGGACTGAAGGCGAAGCCTCAGGCAGCTGGAACGGCAGCAGAGAGCTCCCATCTCATCCACAAGCATAGAACACACCAAAATGGCTTGGGTCTTTTGCCACTTCGAAGGCTGCCCCCAGTGATGTACCTCCTCCAACAAGACCAGGCCTCCTAATAATTCCCCAATAGTTCCACTAACTGGGGAACAAGTAGTCAAACATATGAGCCTACAGTAGCCATTCTATTCAAGCCAGCACAGGAAGCTAAGGAGAAAAGGCCTCAAGGGGCAAGGAAGAGAAGCAGAACACTGCCGTGGAGACATTCTCAAGAATGAGAGCTGAGCAAGGGGCACTGGGTCCAAGGTTAGGGGAAGCGTGTGCAGGAAAGCATTAATAAGAAAAGATAGAGTCCAGTACACTGGAAAGTAAACAAGCTACGAAGAATTTCACACTGAGAGTTGACTCTGCTTTTGAGATATCTTTACTGTAAAGGAGAGAGATGGGCAGGGGTTTGAATAAGACTCAGGGCATGAATCGGGTGGCACAGACATTTAATCCCAACCCTCAGGAGGAAGAGGCAGGCAGATCTCTGTGAGTTCAAGACCATCCTGGTCTACACAGCAAGTTCCAGGACAAGTTCCAAAGCTACACAGAGAAACCCTGTCTCTAAAAAAAAAAAAAACCAAAAACCAAAGAAGCTTGGCAAGAAACTGTTCAGACTAGGTACAATGCCATGTTTCTTTGCAAAATGAACAAAATGTATTGCCTGCTATCATCAGTGTCATTCTGAGGATAGAGACTAGCCGTACCAGCACAGATAGAGTCTGTCTCCAGTAGGTACCGAGAATTCTGATGTGTTAGTCTGCATCCCAGCAACAGCTGTAGAGCAGAGGATGCAATGCATACCTGGCACTACATACTGCTCATGTCACTCCGGTTATCACTGATGTCCTAACACACTTCCAGGTGTCATTTCCAGTTAACTGAAGTCCTCATGCTGTGTTGACGGTAGTGTGTGGTAGGGCACCATGCTCTGGATCCTCAGCTTTGACAGGAATAGCCACTACGGCCAACACAGTCAAAATAAATGTGCAGGTTGCAGCCTCAAGGACAAGGACTCCGAGGCTCAGCTGAGAAGTGAATGACTCTAGAATGTCCCAAAGCTCTTGTCCTGTAACAGCTCTGACATTAGTCGTCATTAGCTCTCGCAGTAAGGGGCCGCCCACCCCTTGTGGCCTACAGCTCTGCTTTCATCTTTGTAGGAAATGAAACTTGTTAAAAATTGGCTTTTGCATGTTACAGGAAACAGCCGTGATGAGTCTTAGCATCTGACAGGAAAAGTGTGTGCTGCAATATGTTAGGAAACATTATTAAAATGACTTTAGTCAGATGACACAATTTTTTCTTTTAAATAAACTTGATATAGGTGCTTGTCAAAAATAGTAAAGTAGAGCTCATCCTCGGGTGTATTTATACACCTTTTACCCACACAGAACTGCAAAAGACATTTGAACATCTTTTTCCTAGATGCACTGTATTGAATTAATTCTTTACTTTTTCCTCACACTGTTCCATGTTTGAAATTTTACAGTATCATAGGTGAATAGCAGAGTCTTTCTTTCTTTGGGATAAGCACAATGATGACATGTCTTACCAAGCCTGACATGACAGATTCAATGAAGTATTTAGTTACATGACTAACTCTTAAGAAAAGTGCTGGAAGAGATATTTAAATATGAATGATGAGCCAGGCGATGGTGGTACATGCCTTTAATACCAGGGAAGCAGAGGCAGGGGGATCTCTGTGAGTTTGAGGCCAGTCTGGACTCTGGACTATAAAGTGAGTTCGAAGACAGCCAGATATATACAGAGAAACCCTGTCTCAAAAAAAAATGATGATGATCATGGTGATAATAATAACAACAACATAGAGCCAGAGATTCACTCTGATGAAAGTCAGAGGCCATAACATAAAAAGTCCCTAAGAAATGACTTGGTTTGACTCTGAGTTTCCCACACTTACTTCAATATTTCATTCTAAAATAGTCTGCCATCCAACACAATATTAATGCCATCATTTACTGTCCTGGTTAATTTCTTGTCAACAAGATACAAGCAAGAGTTTTCTGGGAAGAGGAACATCAATTCAAAAATGCCTTGGTCAGATTCCCTGTAGGCAAATATGTACAGCATTTTCTTAATTAATGTAGAAAGGGCCTAGAACGAGGCTCCAGACTGAGCGTGCCTGAGAACAAGCCAGTAAGCACCACTCTGCCATGGCCTCTGCTTCAGTTTCTATCTCCAGTTTCCTGCCTGGAGTTCCTGCCATGACCCCTTCACCATGAAGAGAACCTGTGAGATGAAATAAACCCTTCCCTGCCTGGGGTTCTCTGGGGCATGGTGCTTAGCCACAGTGATAGAAAACTAACTAGGACATTTCACTAAGTTCTTTGCTTTCCTTATTTTGATGTTTTAAGATAGACTATACCTACCAAAAGAAACTGTTGTTAACAATGCAAAAGCTAAGATTCTGTAAAATCAGAGAAGGACCAAGAGCAAGAAAAGATGGCCTTCAAGATATGCCAGGTTCTCCATACCTTCCTCACCTCTTCTCCAGTGAGCAATGCATGGTAGGGGGAGTGAAAACTGCCTTTGATGATGCAGGGCAGAGATGCCCTGTGTTCAATCCCTCACTTCTACTCTCTGACAGAAAGACAGGATGGGGCTCCACTCCTTCCCTCCAATCCCAAAGGAGAATATGGAAAAGACCACCAAACAGGACTCTCATTCTTTTAAATAAGTGGAGCTCAGAACTGGAGAAGAATCAAGTGTCGTGGTTTGAATAAGAATTACCCCCAAAGGCTTATATATTTAAATACTTGGTCCACAGTTGGTAAAACTATTTGGAAAAGATTAGGAGGTACAGCTTTGTTGGAGGAGGTGTGCCACTGGGAGGAGGCTTTGAGGTTTCAAAGACCCACACCATTCCCAGTCAGGTCTCTGCCTCATGGATGTGTCTGAAGATGGGAGCTCTCAGCTGCTGCTCCATCGCCATGGCTTGCTGGTCAGCCTGCCTGCCTGCCTGCCTGCTGCCTGCCTGCCTGCCTGCTGGTCAGCCTGTCTGCCTGCCTGCCTGCCTGCCTGCTGGTCAGCCTGTCTGCCTGCCTGCCTGCTACCTGCCTGCCTGCCTGCCTGCCTGTCTGCCTGCCTGCTGTCTGTCTGCCTGCCTGCCTGCCTGCCTGCCTGCCTGCCTGCCTGCCTGCCGGTCAGCCTGTCTGTCTGCCTGCCTGCCTGCCTGCCTGCCTGCCTGCCTGCCTGTCAGCCTGTCTGCCTGCCTGCCTGCCTGCCTGCCTGCCTGCCTGCCTGCCTGCCCGTCAGCCTGCCTGCCTGCCTGCCTGCCTGTCAGCCTGTCTGCCTGCCTGCCTGCCTGCCTGCCCGTCAGCCTGCCTGACTGCCTGCCTGCCTGCCTGCCTGCCTGCCTGCTGCCATGCTTGCTGCCACATGGCCATGAACTCACCCACTGAAGCCAGAAGCCCCAATAAACTCTCTCTTCTGTAAGTTGCTTTGGACATGGTGTCTTATCATAGCAACAGAAAAGTAACTAAGACAGTGAAAGAGTACAAAGCAGACATTCAAGGTCAAGAGTGTGTGAAACAAGAGAAATTCTGCTTTTTTTAAAAAAATATTTATTTATTTATTTATTTATTTATTTATTTATTATGTATACAATATTCTGTCTGTATGTATGCCTGAAGGCCAGAAGAGGGCACCGGACTTCATTACAGATGGTTGTGAGCCACCATGTGGTTTTAAACCAAGGATTGTTCCTGCGCCGCAGCAACACCACGGGCCCTGAGCCTCACAGCAAGGCCGGTCCCCATGCAGGTTCCAGGTAATGGCTACCTATGGACCCGATACGCCTCTCTAATGGGGAGGCTAGATTTCAGAACTGTGCATTGGCCTGGTGTTCTAGTCATTGTTCTACTGCTGTGAAGAGACATGGGGATCAAAGCAATTCTTTTTGGTTTTTTTTCTCTTGTGCCCCCACCCCCCCCAACTCTTGTTATGCCCCTGTCACGGGACACCGCCCCCACGAGACCACAAAACCGATTTCTAATGAAAATACACAAAGGTCTTTGTTTGACAAGCTCGTACCTGAACTTCAGCTCTCCAACACACAGACACAGAGGAGGGAGGGAGTGTGGCTCCGAACACAGGGAAGGAAAGTTTTCAAAGGAAAATCCACAAGCAGGAAGTTACATGTCTTGGCGTTTCAGGATTGGGTAGGAGGTAAGGGACAAGGCAATTTTTTTTTCCTTTTTCTTTTTCTTTTTTCTTTCTTTCTTTAATTTTTTTTTCTTGTAGACCAGGCTGGCTTTGAACTCCCAGAGATCCACCTGCCTCTGCCTTCCAAGTGCTGGAATTAAAGGTGTATGCCACCACCCGGCTGACAAGGCAATTTTTAAAATCATTGGTCAGGCTAGTTGGTGTGAAAACACAGCTTGCTAGCAGGATATCTGCAGAAATATCTGAACCTTGTTAAGTTTCATTGCCCTGCCTCCTAATTGGCTGCATCTACGATATTTGCTCAAATTTCACTGTCACACCACATTTTGTAGCTATTTTTTCTGGAACTAGGTTCAACTCCCCATCATCACATGGCTCAAGACGGGTGTCTGTGAGGCAACTTAGGCCCTTATACTCTTATAAAGGAAGACATTTAACTGGGGGCGGTTTACCATTTCAGAGGATTAGTCCACCATGGCAGGAAGCATGGCCGCATGCCGTACACTGGAGAGGATGCTGAGAGATACATCCTGATCCACAGGCTAGGAGTCAGGGGCTGGACTGTCAGAGGCTTTTGAAACCTCAAAGCCTGCCGCCAGTGACACACTTTCTCCAACAAGGTCACACCTCCAATCCTTCTAAGTAGTGCCACTCCCTGGTGACTAGGCATTCAAATACACGAGCCTAAGGGAGCCATTCTTACTCATCAGGAGGAAAGCTTCATGAGAACAAAACCGTTCATTCCTAACCTCAGCCTCCTGAGCACCTGCTCAGTTAATAATCTTTAAATAACTACATCAGATTCTGTTCTTCGAGAACCCCAGGGGAAATCACCTCATTACAAGTTCCTTCAGCAACGCTGACTCCTCAGATTCAAACACAAAGACGTTCGCAAACTTCCCCACAAAGGAGAAGCGTGTGTGTGAACAGATGTGTAAATGAGCTGGACTTAATCACGCAACAAGGAAAGCATATATAAAAACACTATATTGTACACTATGAGCATATGTCATTTTTAATTTACCAATTATAATAATTAATAATTTAATTCAGAGATCAATTCTAAACACATTGAGTTTTCATTCTCTTGGGTCAAATGTTTTGAGAGGAACAGGTATTTTGCAGCATAGTCCTGAGATCCTCTTTTCTGATTCTCCATAAAGCCCTGTGACCTAAAGCAAACAGGCAGGCCCCATTGGTGCACCTCAGAGCAGGCTGTTCTCCTAATCGTTCCAGTCCCCATGATAAGTCTGTTACTCCTCTAGGACCCCCCACTGCCTTTGCTCCCCAAATCAATTTCAACTCCAGCTTTGAAGATTCTTTTCCTGTCCCTAAGACAATAATGGAACATCTTAGCAACCGCTCTAGGCAGCAAGCATACTGAGCAGATGATGTGCTCACCCCATTTCACCCTCGCAATCACCCTTTGAGGGATATACTGATGTTTCTCTATGGCCTGGAGGCTAGTCAGTCTGCCCTAAGTTATATGAAAGCAGAGGAGAAAGAGAAATCAGAAACAAAATGTCTGCATTAGGTTCCATAATGTTCTTCATTCTCATGGCCACTTTCTTCTTCTCTTTCCAAATGCTATTTGTAATCCTCCCATGTAAGACCTTACATACTAAGTCTTCCATTGTTTTTGCTTTTATTTTGTGGAAATAAATTTAGATTCATATATTGCAGTCTTAAAATAATACAAGAAGCTACTGCTTCTCTCAGGTTCAAGAATGCAGCATTCAGAAGAGCCAAGTTAGGGATCAGCCTAGTGTCCATCAGCAGAAAAATGAGTGAGTGAGATAAACCAGATTCAGAAAGATAAATATTATATTTCTATCATTTATAAACCCTGAATGTTATATAGATACACAAAACCATACAGAGTCAGTCAGTCAGACAGACAGACAGAGAGAAGGGGAGAAGAATCGGAGGGAATGGGTTGAACATGGTATAAGTAAGTGATCTGTTTAAAAGAAATTATCTTTCTGAAACCTGGTGCTGTGTGCCATGGGCATGCAGAAGTGAATGAATAGAGTGTATTTCTTTGTCATTTTAGCAGCTCTGTTGAATAGGTGTGGACTTCGCTTCGATGGCACTCACAGACTTCTATTCTCCTAGGCTTCGTCTGTCAGAATTATCTAGTGATTCCGAAGATGTAGGATGCTTTGGGATCTCATTTTGTATCTATTGAGTCTGAAGATGTGCATGAAGACTGGCATTAGAATATCTGTCACTGAAGTATTTAAATGCACAGAGTGCTAACATTAATTCCTTTCTGACTAGCTACCATTTCAATCAGGAATGGAGATGGTTAAATGGCCTTCTGCTCATAAAAAAAAAAAATCTCCAGAGGCAATTGGTACTGAGCAATATCAGACTCCTGTGTACTTAAAATATAAATGTCAGACTTTTTTGAAACTCAACCATATGACAAGTGAAATAAAGGGTTTTACTATGATAGAAACATTTCCCACCCTAACATGAACACAGCACACACAGCAGCATCTGCAGCTGTGCCCTTCCATGCCAGAGCTGATGCTCACCAGGGAACTGTGAGGATTCTGGGATGAGATCCTAAGTCTGAAGATGGAGACACTCTGCACAGTCAACCCTTTCAGATAAACAAGTGTGTGTGTGTGGGGGGGGACCTAAAGAAATCAGCCTAGAGAAGTGGCAGGAATGTCCTCCTGTGTTCATCACAAAGGTATAGACTATGACCACCATGGAGCTGGGCCTCAGCAAACATTTAGAAGTGTGAAAATGTGCTCTGCTCTTTAATACCTTCCCAGTGCGAGACATACAACCTATCAACCCTTTACTAGTGGGATTCAAACTCTTCAGTAGGCACATACTTTAAGGCCAAAATACTTGTACGAAATAGACACACTATACTATTGTAATGTCAGGAGATGTTTTCCTGCCTCTCCAGGGTTCCAAGGAACAGACCTTGGTGGCTAGCTTTAGGGATGTGATCTAATGGTTTAACAAGGGAGAGAAAAGGGGGAAAGGCCAAAACTCAACAGCACCATGTTTGCCATGCTCAAGCCTTTTTTTTTGCCATGCTCAGGCCTGTTTGCCCATGCTCAGGCCTGTGTTTGCCATGCTCAGGCCTATTTACCAATGTTGAAGTCTATTTTTGCCATGCTCGGCCTGTGTGTTGCCAATGTTGAAGTCTGTTTTTGCCATGCTCAGGCCTGTTTACCCATACTCAAGCCTGTGTTGGCCATGGTCAAGCCTATGTTGGCCACGGTCAAGCCTGTGTTGGCCACGGTCAAGCCTGTGTTGGCCACGGTCAAGCCTGTGTTGGCCACGGTCAAGCCTGTGTTGGCCACGGTCAAGCCTGTGTCAGCCATGCTTAGGACTGCTAGAGCCCTTCAGCTAGGTCACAGTATCTGCAAAGTAACTGGATCAAGGAAGAGCAAGAACACCTTATAAAGAAAGAGTCTGCCTAGAGGTGAGTCTGTGAGGCCAGCAGAGTGGGGCATAGGGGACTTAAAAAGCATCACCCATTGTCCACTCCACTTCCTCACTACCCAGATGACATGAATCAAGCTGACCACATGGGGACCTTCTCGGGTCTCTCTCAGGACTCAGCAACTGAAAACTAATGGTTAGAATGCCTCCAAAATTACAGCACACCAATATTGAGAATGACAAGGGCTGGTGATGATAAGGTGTTTATAAAACACTGAGTTGAACAGGCAGATTACACAAAATCTATGCACTTTGTAATTTGGTGAGTTTTACAAAATCATGTACGTATGTATGTAAAGTGAATCCTGCTGATCCTGAGAATTATCCTCAGTAACAGTGTCTAGGTGTCCAGACACCTAGAAAGTGTGGGGGCTTTTGCTCCTCCTCCTCCTTCTGTTCTTTATTGTCTGTATGATTTAAAGGGCAATAGAATGTGATCTGGCATTGTATTAGTGAGGGTCAGAAAGCAAAGGGGCTGGAGAAAGGAATGAGAACGTGGCATCAGAACATGCTTCCCTATCAAGAAGATTGTTTCAGTGCAGAATTCTGCCAAAATTTCAAAGAAGAGCTAATACCAATTCTCTTCACATTGTTCCACACAATAGAAACAGAAGGCATATTGCCAAATTCTTTTTATGGGGTACAGTTACCCTGATAACCAAACTACATAAAGATGCAACAAAGAAAGATAATTAAGGACCAAGTCCCCTCATAAACATTGTTGCAAAAATATCCAATAAAGTACTGACAAACTGAATGCAAGAATTCAAAAAATCAAATCATTCATGGTGAATGAATCAAAAAAAATCATCCACCATGATCAAGAAGGCTTCATCCTAGAGATGCAGGGCTGGCTCAACATACAAAAGTCTATCAATGTAATTCATCATATAAATAAACTGAAAGAAAAAAAACATATGATTATCTCATTAGATGCTGAAAAAGCATTCAACAAAATCCAATACCCCTTCATGATAAAGGTCTTGGAGAGATCAGGGATACAAGGAACATACCTAAGCATAATGAAAGACATATACAACAAACCAACAGCCAAGATCAAATTAAATGGAACTAAGCTCAAAGCAATTCCACTAAAATCAGGAATAAGACAAGGCTGTCCACTCTCTATATCTATTTCATATAGTACTCAAAGTTCTAGCTAGAGCAATAAGAAACAAAAGGGTATCATGGGGATACAAATTGGAAAGAAAGAAGTCAAACTTTCACTATTTGAAGATGATATGATAGTATACATAAGTGACAATTCTACAAGGGAACTCCTACAGATGATAAACACCTGCAGTGATCTGACTGGATACAAGATTAATTTAAAAAAAAAATAGTCCTCCTATGTACAAATGACAAGCAGGCTAAGAAAGAAGTCATGGAAACAACACCCTTTACAATAGACACAAATAATATAAACTACCTTGGAATAACTCTAACCAAACAGGTGAAAGACTTAGATGAAAAGAACTTTAAGTCTTTGAAGAAAGAAATTGAAGAAGTGTAACATGAGGGCCTGCTTATTGGGGTTTATGTCCTGCCCAGTTCCCACAGCCAGTAAGCCCCAAGGAAAATCACACAGAGATCTTCATAAGATTATAAACTGATTGGCCCATTAGCTCAGGCTTCTTATTAGCTCTTGTAGCTTATATTAACCCATTATTCTTATCTATGTTAGCCACATGGCTCAGTACCTTTTTCAGCAGAGCAGGTCACATCCTGTTTCTTCAGTGATCTGGGTAGGACTCTGGAAGGAATGAGCGTCCTCCTTCCTAGAATTCTCCTGTTCTCATCACCCCACCTCTACTTCCTGTCTGGTTGACCTGCCTATACTTCCTGCCTGGCCAATCAGCATTTATTTAAAACATGATTGACAGAATACAGACAATTTTCCCAAACCACTTCCCCCTCTTTTTTTTTAACAAAGGAAAATATCCATAGTCCATTTAGTAAGGAGGAACGGGCTGCGTTCAGTTCCAGACTGGCTTACACCTGGGTCTGCAGGCTGCTTGTCATCCCGGCCACCCGGCTAGCTTAACCCTAAAATAACCACAAAGAAATTGTATTAATTTAATTACTACCTGGCCCATAAGCTCTAGCCTCTTATTGGCTAACTCTCACATTTTGATTCAACCCATTTCTAATAATCTGTATGTCACCACGAGGTCGTGGCTTACTAGGAAAGATTCAGCTTGTCTGACTTTGCAGCTTCATGGCAGCTCTCTCTCTGCTGCCTTCTTCCTCCCAGAATTCCGTTCTCTCTTCCCCGCCTATCTGAGTTCCTCCCTATCAACTAGGCCAAGGCAGTTTCTTTAATAACCAATGAAAGCAACACAAATACAGAAGGGCCTCCTACATCAAAGTAGATATTAGAAAATGGAAAATTTCCCACACTCATAGACTGAGAGGATTAACATAATAAAAATGGCAATCTTACCAAAAGCAATCTACAGATTCAATACAATACCCATCAAAATTCCAACACAATTCTTCACAGATTTCAAAAGGGCAATACTTAACTTCATATGGAAAAACAAACAAACAAAAAACTGGATAGCTAAAACAAT
Organism: Microtus oregoni; assembly: GCF_018167655.1. Lineage (NCBI taxonomy): Eukaryota > Metazoa > Chordata > Mammalia > Rodentia > Cricetidae > Microtus > Microtus oregoni. The sequence continues at coordinate 46,988,614 of NW_024543071.1, forward strand.
CCTATACAATAAAGGAACTTCTGGAGGTATCACTATCCCTGACTTCAAGCTCTATTATAGAGCTATAGTAATAAAAACAGCATGGTACCAGAAAAAAAAAAACAGCTAGACAGATGGATCAATGGATGAAATCAAAGACCTTGACATAAATCCACACACTTATGAACATTGTATTTTTGACAAAAAAGTCAAGAATATAGATGGAAAAGAGAAAGCATCTTCAACAAATGGTGCTGGCATAACTGGATGTCAGTATGTAGAAGAATGAAAATAGATCCATATCTATGACCCTGCACTAAACTCAAGTTCAAGTGGATCAAAGACCTCAACATAAATCCAACCACACTGAACTTGACAGATGAGAAAGTGGGAAGTAGCCTAGAACGTAATAGCACAGGAGACAAGTTCCTAAATGTAGCCCCAGTAGCACAGAAACTGAGATCAACAATTAATAAACAGAAACTTCTGAAACGGAAAGCCTCTGTAAGGCAAAGGACACTGTTAACAAGACAAAATAGAAGCCTACAGAATGGGAAAAGATCTTCACCAAGTCCACATCTGACAGAGTGATGTTCTCCATAATACATAAAGAACTCAAGAAAATAGACATCAAAATACCAAATGATCCAGTTTAAAAATGGGGTACAGATCTAGACAGAGAATTCTCAACAGAAGAATCTCAGTTGTCCCAGAACATTTAAAGAATTGTTCAACATCCTTGGTCATCAGGGAAATGCAAATCAAAATATCTCTGGGATATCATCTTATACCTGTCAGAATGGCTAAGATAAAAAACACTAAAGACAACTTATGCCAGAAAGGATGTAGAATGCCTCAATTCCTGGTGTGAGTGCAAACTTGTACAGCCACTTTGGAAATCAAAAAGGTGGTTTCTCAGAAAATTATCAACCAATCAATTCAAGACCTACCACTCTTGGGCATATAAACAAAGAATGTTAAAACCACAAGGACACTTGCTCAACTATGTTCATAGCAGCATTATTTATAATATCCAGAACCTGGAAATAACCTAGATGCCCCTCAACTAAAGAACAAATAAAGAAAATGTTGTACATTTACACAACGGAGTATTACTCAGCTAAAAAAAAAAAAAAAAAAACAATAACATCATGAAATTTGCAATCAATAGATGAAACTAGAAAAAAATCATCCTGAGTGAGATAACTTAGACCCAGAAAGGTAAACATGGTATGTACTCACTCATAAGTAAATATTAGCTGTAAAGTAAAAGCTAACCAGGTTACAATCCACAGCCCGAGAGAAGTTAGGTAACAGGGAAGGCCCAAAGAGGACCATATGGCTCTCCCTGGGAAGGGGAAAGAGAAGAGATCTCCTAGATAAACTGGGGGTGGGGCGAGGGATGAGAACATGAGGGATCCGGTTGAGCAGGCTAGGAGCTAGACTGGGGGGGTGGGAGAGTAATGAAATTTGAGATGTCTGATGAGGGGACATTTCGCGGGGGAGGGGTTGGGGAGAAACCTGGTGTCAGAGAAACTCCCAGGAATCCACAAGGATGACCCCAATTAGGACTCCTAGCAATAGCGGAGAAGGTGCCTGAACTGGCTGTCTACTGCAATCAGATTGGTGACTACCCTAATTGTCATCAGAGACCCTTCATTCGGAACTGATGAAAGCAGATGCAGAGATCCACAGCCAAGCCCTGGAAGCCCTAATGAAGAGAGGGATACGGGACTGTACAAGCCAGGGAGGTCAAGGTCATGAGAGGGGAACCCACTCCCCCACGGAGATAGCTGACTTGTGGGACCTCACAGACCCTGAACCAACAGCTGGGAGCCTGTATGGGACCAAAAGAAGCAGTTTGTGTGTGTGTGTGTGTGTGTGTGTGTGTGTGTGTGTGTGACAGTTGTGTAGCTTGGTCTGTTTGTGGGGCTCCTAACAGTAGGATCAGTACCTGCCCCTGGCGCTTAAACTTGCTTTTAGGAACCTATTCCCAATCTGGGTTGCCTCGCCCAGCCTTGATGCAGTGGGAGGAGCTTGGTGTGTCATGCTTCCTTGACCCCCATGAGAGGTTGCCCCTTTCTGAATGGAGACAGAGGAGTGGATGGGTGTGGGGAGTGAATGGAAGGAAAGGAGGGAGGGGAAACAGGTCAGGAGTAAAATAAATGAAAAGAAATAATAAATTTAAAACAAGACCCAGAGCACACTTCCCAGCATAAATGAGAGGAAAGTAAACTACAACACAGTCCCATAATTAGAGTGAAACCAGGCAATAAAAGGACTTTGGAGTTATGTAGAAATGGGATAGGCTAATTTGAAGCAAGGAAGTAAAGATACTTATAAACTCCAGATAAATATCTGAGACCAGAACAGACCTTGGAGCTGAGAAAGAAAGGCCAGAGGTGCCGGGAAAGCTGCCTAAGTCCACTGAAAACCACTCTGCCACTCTTTCTCGGTGGGTATGAAATGGGGCTGGTCTGACTGGTGGGTTCGCTGCTGCATTCTAATCTCTGGGTTGGAGTTAAGTCTTGAGTCTGTATTGAGACAGCTGATAAAGGAGGGAGAGAGAAACCCGGAGACGAAGACAATTACTACAAGGCAGGTTAGAGGCACTTCAAGTATATTTATATATACATAACTATACATCTCATGCTAAGAACAGTGGGTGCAGATGTATAAAATTCCAGGGACAGTAACCAACAAGTGGGAATCCTTGGAAATAACGTGGTGACCATGGGGCCACATAGAACAACAGAGACACTGAAGCACTTGGATGAGACATTTAAGATGCTTCTTTCTGGAAAATGAAGGTGGGGACAGGGGTCCTTCACTGGGTCAGCATTTTACATTTGCTGAAAGATGATGCCTTTAGATGTATTGCTGCATGATTCTGTGAAAATATCTGTGTCACTCTGATGTTTCATTCTATGCTGTAATACATTGTAAATGATAGTATCAACTCTACTCTGTTCAAAGACAGAAAAGAGGAAAATAGAAATTACAATTGTGTTTTTCCCACCTTTATTTGAAATTAGCTTATTGGCTAGTTTTTCTCTTATTGTTGTGGTCCCTATGCTTTAGAGTTCATGAAAAATTTGGTGTTTTTATGTATTCATGTGCTTAAAAATTAGTTGTGGTAGTTCTCATTTTTTTTTAAAAAAAGACAACTGATTATAAATAGCTTATCAATTGCTAAGTGAAAAAAATGAACTAACTCTATAAAAAAATAACATGACTCGTGACTGAACTTATTGGCTTTCCCTTCTGTGCATCATCATTGTGACTGGATAATCAGTAAATCGTCATCCTGGCATCACTTGTACCTGTGCACATCATGTGTATGCATTAAGTCATTTTGGTATTAACCAAAAAGTACGGACTGGGTCATTTCTTATCATTTTCTAAAACAATAGCCTGATGTGGCACAAATACATCCTGAGGCTTGGATGGGATTTATAGAGTCAGATAAAAATATAGAGTTTGTATTATGTATGAAACTTCCATATGCAGAAACTAGGTAACAGATATAAAATCAGAAATCGATGGTAAATAAACATCTTGAAAATTGCTTAACAAATTTAAATGATATGTTTAGAAATATATGCAAAAATATGTAATGATCTGCAACAAAGACAATAATGTTCTCTGTGTGTCTATCTGTCTCTATCTCCATCCCTATCTCTTTCTCCCTCACCTTCTCTCATAGGGCAATCATTTCAATGGACTCAGTTTTTAAGCCCAGGAGAATTTTTGTCCTGACTTATTACTATACCCCATCTCCTGTCTCCTCCCATTTTGCACTGATCTCTTGAAGTCCAACCCTTTTTGCCAAATGGGCTTACATTCTCTACTTGAAATAAGACTTTGGGTTCTAATTCCACAATAGTCGCTGCTATTCTTCAAGCTCTTGCTCTAGGGTGGCAAGTCTTCAAATGGCGTTATGAAAACTGCCATCATTCAAACTTTGTACCAACTATTTAAATGGCAACATCTGTTGTTTTACAGCTTAGATGCAGGAGCTAACAAGGATTTAATTGAGAAAGATGCTCAAGGTACCACAGTTAGTGAAGTATCAGGTTGGAGACTAAAAAGGTCTGGAATAATATTTAGTCTCAGAAACTTGGTCTGTCAAATGCATGATTCCTGTTTCAATAGTTATTTGCATGTCATGAGGAATCACTCCTCGCAGCCCTAGAAGGAAGGTATTCTTTTATTGTTTTTAGCACCGTATTGCAGAGAAATAACAGAAAAGAAAGTTCGACAAAACTTTAGCTGGTGTCAGAGCCAGAATTCTAACCCCAAATTGATGCTTATAACTGAACACAGTACACACCTCCTGCAGTATGCAATGAATTTTATCCTAAAGAGTTCATTTGAAGCCTGAGGGGAGGCTTCACTAACTTACTGCTAATCTGTTACAGCAACAGATAGAAAACAATATTGATGTCAATAATGCAACTCGATGGCAAGAAAGGCGGTCCAAGATTAAAATTATTTGTTAGGGAAAGTCACTAGCTCACATATGGCCAATGATGTCCGTCTCCCTAATGTTATTTTATTTAGATAAACTACTCTTGAGGGTTCTTATTCATTCAGCATCTCAGGCCCAATGTGCTGTTGGAATTCTTTTTCCTTTCTTGGGTTTTTGATAGGATTGAAGACTAGATAGTCGTAGTTACTTTTGTCTCATGACTTAGCCAAGCCATTTCTTTTTTTTTCTGAAATATTTTATTTAAAATAATTAGCGTGTGTATACTCAAGTGAATGTTATCAGGTTTGATACCAAGTGAACACAGACCTTTTTTTTTCTTTTTTTTTATTGAGAAAAAAAAATTTCCGCCTCCTCCCAGCCTCCCACTCCTCCCCCCCCACTCCTCTCCCGTCCCCCCACCCCTCTTCCCCTCCCCCCACTCCTCTCCCCCTCCCTCTCAAGTCTGAAGAGCAGTCAGGGTTCCCTGCCCTGTGGAAAGTCCAAAGTCCTCCCCCCTCCATCCTGGTCTAGGAAGGTGAACATTCAAACTGGCTAGGCTCCCACAAAGCCAGAACATGAAGTAGGATAAAAACCCAGTGCCATTGTCCTTGGCTTCTCAGCAGCCCTCATTGTCCGCCATATTCAGAGACTCCGGTTTTATCCCATGCTTTTTCAGTCACAGTCCAGCTGGCCTTGGTGAGCTCCCAATAGATCAGCCCCACTGTCTCTGTGGGTGGATGCACCCCTCTTGGTCCTGACTTCCTTGCTCATCTTCTCCCTCCTTCTGTTCCTCAATTCTAATATAAGACTTAGAATGCTTAGGATAGAATAACTATTGAAACATTTAGCATGTGTTTCTTGATTGATATTGTTTATGCTGGTTGGAATTCTAATTTTTATACTTGGTATTTGTTCTTATTGTATAAAGTTTTGTATTGGGTTTGGAACTCTCTTATTTAGACAAAAGGGGGAGGTGCTGTGGGAACTCCTTTAGCCAATGGCCTTTGGGAAGCTGGCCCACTTAGGAGGCAGTCTTGGATACTATATCAGCAGATGTAGGGGTGTGCACAAGCCCCTTGGCTGCTGGATTCAGTTCCAGGACTGCTGATCACTCCTTTTTCTGTGAGTTTACCCCTAAATAAATAAACCTTTATTATACTCCATTCTGGGCTAGTGTGGAACTATTTTAAATTCCAATACCAGTGTGGCCAAGGAAACTTGGATGGAAGTAAATCTCCATGATTAAATGTGGACAAAAGTCACTAGCAATCCTTAAAGAAAGAAGAAAACTGCACACAAAAAGCATTGTGTTCAGTATCCTTGGATTCATTTTTGAGATTTTCTCTGCAAGCCATCTTCTTGTATTCACAGATGTCAAAGAGCCCTGGGGGAGGAATGTCTTCACCCTTTGTCGAAGTATAAGTTATATAACAAACCCATTGGTGTATCAAACAACTGGCATTTTAATAGGGGCACCTGTTCAGACCATGTGTTCAGAATCCTGACACTTCAGTCCCCCTTGCCTTCTGATGTCCTTCAAAAGCAATGAACTCAGAAAAACACACATGCATGTGCACATGCACATGTACATGAACACACTGCAAAACTCAATATGAAGAACTGAAAACGAAATGTATTCCCATCATCCCTCCTTTACTTCTTTTGAGGCCCAGGATATATGGGATTCCAAGGTCAAATGAGAATCATATTTTTATTGCTTGTCACTAGCCAGTATCTACTCACTTGCTCTCTCCCATTTGCATAGAAAACGGACACTTGACAAGGTGTCCTTTCATTTCTTATCTTGGTAAATGTGTTACTTTTGTATGTTTTCTGCTGCTTAGGACATAATGACGTCTTCCCAGACAACTACCTACCCTGCGATGCATGTCACCATTCCCAATCCTTATGCACCAACAAGCTCCATGGCTCTTCATCCTCAACCACCTCTGGGTTTTCTAAACACAGGAAACCAAGTACAGACTAGGCAACTTTCTTACATTACATCTCCGGGAATCCTCACTACCCATCAGCTCGGTCTGGAAAATGTGCCAACAGGGCATCCAGCTCCAAGAACAACAACAACCAACCCCAAATTTAAAGATGCAGCAATGGCTCTTGGGGTAAGTGTATTTGCCACTAGAGTTTTAATGTTTCATTTGCAAGGTTTTTGTGCATCTGTCAGTTACAATAGCATATTGTTAAATGAGCAAAAATATTGGAAGATTGTTCTGCTAACTGTGCCTTTCCCTGAAAGAAAAGCTCAATCAGTGTATTAGTTACTCTGGGTTAATTTATTTTAGATTCAGTCGCGAGTCTAACAATTGACAGGAGACTTTTCCTACTTCTCGCTTGATCTCACTGCTATGAAAGTCTTTTTAGACAACCTCAGCTCTGTCGCTGGATTGGTTACACATGTATATTCCTATAAAGATGAATTAACTTTAAAGGATCATTGAAAACTGTTTGAAAGGGGGCAGAGCTATCAGCAAACAGTCTGGAGAAAGCAGAATGTGAAAAACCCTTGGAAATTTATGTCTTTGTTCCTTTACTTCACGAAAGTTGATTTGAACTGGACACCCACAATCTTGTTTCTATCAGCATTGGAAAGCAAGCCTGACCTGTAGTGAAGACTCCACACACTTACCCAGAAGTCACCACCATTTGTTAGCTTTTCCCATACCTCTTCACACACTCCCACCAATGTGTTATTGGTACAGCTCCAAAATCTTGGCTATGGGAGTCAGTAGACAACAGGTGCACTATGTACTTGAATTCTTCTAGCCATCTCACCAGCTAGTGCTTTTCGGCAATTTAGTTGAGTCACAGTGTTTCAGGCAAGTAAAAATAAACAGTACTCCACCCTCCAGCCCAGCAGCTGCTCTACACCGGGAAGGTGGCTCCTTGGATCTTGCCCTGCCAAGTGGAGTGCATTCCCTGCGAACGCATAGCTCACAAAGCCAATTCACACAGTTGCTGAAAATATCTGGAAATACAAAACAGGAACAGCCTCTGCCTTCAGGGGACCTATGGCCAAGCTGGGGAAATCAGGCTGCACACATAATAAAGATGCAATCTAGAGAGTGTGGGAGAAGGTGAAAAAATACTATATAGATATTGACTGAGGCAAACCAGACTAAGAAAGACAAAAATCTTGTGTTGTCTCTCATACACATGTCCTGTCTTTTACTGTTAGGGGCGGGGGGGGGGGGGGATGGCAGTGTGTGTGAGAAAGTAGAAAGGCGGTCACAAGAAGAGAAAAGAGGTGCTGAGGAAAGGGAATGGGCAATAGGACACATGTAACATGAAAACAGAAGGGAGGCTTGTGGGAGTGGAAGGGTATGCAGAGGGTGCAAAGAAACAGATGAGAGTAGAGGAGAAAGAAAATATCAATAATTTCAATAATTTCACTTGAAAATGTCATAACAAATCCTAGTACTTTATATGCTAACAAAAATTAAGTAAGTAACATATAGAGTGTAAGAGGAAGAAGAAGAAGCAGGCAATGAATGGGTAGACACTTGAAGTTGATCAAGACGGGCACTCCAAAGGCATGAAGTTCAGAGTGAACCACACAGATGTCAGGACAAGAAAAAAATAGCCAGTGTAAAGACTTTAGAAGAAGATTGTGTGTGGTGTATTTGATGAACAGGAGGAGGCCAATAAAATAGAGCAGACTGCACAAAGAAAGGAACAGCTGGAAGGAGGCCAAAGGGGAGGTGGGGACAAACCTGGTGGTACATCTGGAGCAGACAGATGACTTTTATTATGTGGAACAAAGATCCATTTGAAGCATTCCTCCTGGCAAAAAAAAAAAAAACAGATGCAATCAAAATATATTTAAAGAAAAGGCAAAGTTCTGCTAAAAATAAAATAAAATATTAGTTAGCAGAAGCTGGGTCCTCTCCATGAAGACTGTGAAGCTACACCCCAAGTTACCACAATACTTTGGGGACCACAGATGGTGGGGGTAGAATATTTGGTCCCCTTTGCTCAGAACCTCTGTGATGGTTAGCTTTAACTGTCAACTTGGCACAGCCTAGAATCACCTGAGAATAGAGACTCCATGAAGGATCTTCTGCATTGTGCTCCCCAGTGGGTGTGTCTTTGACGCTTTGTCTAATTAAGTTCATTGATTTGGTAAAACCCAGCCCACCATGGGTGACACCATTCCCCAGGCTGGGATTCCCGGGCAATATAAGATTGGGGAAAACAGTCTGAGCATGAACAAATAAGCAGGTATGCATACATTTCTATCTCATGTGATATGATTGGCTCTTTGAAGTATCTGCCTTGACTTCTCTACAGTGACAGACTATAACCTGGGATTGTGAGCTGAAAATAAACCTAATCTAAATTGCTTTTTGCCTATTGATATTTTATCACAGCAACACAGGAAACTGGGGATGAAATCAACTGGGACAATCACCAAAAACACAGAACAAGTTGAATGTTTAAGTGGTTGGGGCTGTAGGTAATTTTAATCAATGAAGTGTAGAGCCAGGGTTATATGGGCAGAAAGAGGGGCCAATAGGGATGAAAAGTTGTAACTGCCCTTCATCACGATGACAGCAAGACAGGAAGTCTGTACCCAGACTGTGCTCCTAGAGAACGACTTGTGGAAACAAATCTGAAGTCAGATGCAGGAGTTTCCAGTCTGAGACACAGCATTGGCTAAAATGGGTCACCAGCTCTCAGAAGCTGTGTCTAAAGGATGATGAACACATGTGGATGAGCAAGAAGAATTGTTCAGAGGGAAGGTTCATGGCTTTCACAAGTCTCAGTGCATTTCAACAATGTATTATTATTTTAGCAAATTTATGAAATTGTTGTTTTCTTTTAATTCAATTTCATTTTATTCATTACTATTCATTGAGAAAATAAACACAGAAATTTCTGTGGCCCTAGTCTTCCTGGATAGGTAAGATCAAGCATAAACTTCAGAAGAAATGGACTGTGGATATGTCACTGAGCTTTGGACCAATACAGCAGCTGTTGCTTCTCAGAAAACTATGTTTACTCTACAAAAAAAAAAAAAGAGTGATAAGAAAGTAAAAGGTTTATCCCTTATCATTGGTGAAATCCTTCTCACCTGGTATGAGAAAAGTTGCATATCAACATTTTAAAAACAAACAGTACAAAGACTAGAACAATGGTGCTGGGGTTAAGATCAGTGGCTGCTCTTGCAGAGGACTCAGTTCCATTCCTAGCATCCCTTGGTGGCTCACAGTTGTTTGTAACCCCAGTTCCAGGGCATCAGACCCCACTCCTCAGGCATCCTGGAGCACCACCAGGCATATAGATGATGCACAGACATGCATACAAGAAAAACATCCAGACATGGAAAATAAGATAATAATAACTTTTAAAGTTAAAAACATGAAAATATAAAAGCAAATGATGCCATGTGTTTTATATCTTAAAATATGAGGAATTAACAAAGAACAGGTTTGTTTAACTAGCATAACGATCACAACAACCTAGAATGGGTGGAACCAAGCTAAGCTTGAAAGGACAGATTCCAAATGTGTTTTGGAGTCAGTCCACTGCCATGCATTCTGGGCATCTGCCCCTTCATAACTGTGTGCCCTTGGGCACTTGATTTCTTATGACTTTCCATCTCCACCTAGTTGTTGGTAGAGTGACAGGCAAGATGTTTAGAGCATTGTCAGGTGTATGATTGATACTCTAGGAGTGACTTCATCTCTACTGACTCCTTTTCTTGTGACTAGCACTGCCCGGACAGGAAATTGTGCTACTTCTGCAAGACAGTCACTGTCACCCCAATCACAGCATTCTTTACAAACTTATAGACTCACAGAGGACACTAGGAGATTCTTAAGGACTCACATTTTCTAAAGGCTTCTCTGGAGACCATCCGGAAATCAAACCAAGTGCCTCTTAAAAATGTTTAGTGTGTGTGTGTGTGTGTGTGTGTGTGTGTGTGTGTGTGTGTGTGCAAGCACATATATGGAGGTCAGAGGGCAATTTGCGAGACTCAGTTCTGATGTGGGATTCCCCTCTGTATGCTATGAATATGTTTCATTACCATTGGTTAATGAATAAAGCTGCTTTGGCCTATAGCAGGGCAGAATATAGCCAGGCTGGAAGGGATATATAAAGAGAGTAGGCAGAGTCAGGGAGACGCCATGTAGCTGTGGAAGGAGAAAGACACCAGACCTTACTGGTAGGCCACAGCTTCGTGGTGATATATAGATGAATAGAAATGGGTTAATCTAAGCTGTAAAAGTTAGCTAATAAGAAGCCTGATCTAATAGGCCATGCAGTGTTGCAACTAATACAGGTTCTGTGTGATTATTTAGGTCTGGGAAGCAAGAAATGAACAAGCAATCTCAGTTTACAAAATGGCATGCCAACGTGAAGCAACTATATCCACATAAAACCTGAATAAAACCTGAGAGAGCTTGGATAGACACAAAAGAACAGAGTTAGCAGGGTGGTAGTAGTGCACACCTTTAATCCCAGCACTTGGGAGGCAGAGGCAGGCAGATCTCTGTGAGTTCGAGTCTAGCCTAGTCTAGAAGAGCTAGTTCCAGGATAGGCTCCAAAGCCACAGAGAAACCCTATCTCGAAAAACCAAAAAAAAAAAAAAAACAGTTAAGCATGGCTTCTTGGTAACAGCATTTTCTTGGGTGGGCTCTGTTTGCTAGAAGGAAACAGAGGCACAGTTCCTTTAAGAGAAGGTTTCCTGACTCAGCAGTGGCAGCAAAAACTGTGCAGCTTCTTTAAGAAGACTTCCTGGTTTGTGCTAGTTGCATGGACAGCTATGGCTCTTTTAGGAGGTTCTAAACTGAAATGGGGTTTGTGAGTAGCGTGCTAGTTGCTTAATGTGACACAGAACAGCTGCATCCCTGGAGCTAGGGAAGTGAGCATACCTCCACCACGTTGGATGGGGAGGAGCAAACAGACAAGGCCACAGAGTTGATCCTAGCCATGGCCACTTAGCATTAAAAAAAAAAAAAGGAAAGGTGCTCCTGATCAGAAATTGATTAAAGATACACAATAAAGACAGATTCGGACATAAAAAAAAAAACTCTAAACAAGATACATTGTATTTTTAAAATGTATGAATGCTTGGGAGAGAAAGGAAAAAGAGTATACACACAGAAGATGAGAACCTGTGGATTTCTTCCAGAATAATGTGATTTTATGTAACAAAATCCCCCCAAAAGGTCTCCATGAACCCTAAAATTACTCTGCCCAACAAATAGCAGAAAATAGTCTGGAAAATACTACACCCAAATTCCCAAAATGATTGTTTATAAATGTTTATTTTCATTTAAAGGAGGTTAATTATAAGTAATTAATGGTCATGGTCAATTTCTAAAAGAAAAAAATAAGGGGCATACGATGTACAGAGATGGATACATTGGTATGGATTTTGGTCTACTGATACAAATTTAAGGTCAGTTTGTTTCACTGTGCATATATATTTCTGCTCTTGTTTAAAGTATTGTGTTTGTGCAGTTCATTTAAAAATATAATGCATAATTTAAAATACAGATTAATAGTCATTTAGAATAGTCAAATTTGTAGTTATGTTAGTTAGGTTTTCTAGATATATAGAGATATATTTCACTTAGATATTCTTCAAACCTTTCAAAGACTTATAGAATATGGCATTTAAAATGTTTTAAGAACTTAGACTTTTCTCAACAGTGAGACATGTCTAATTCTGGCAGTACCAATTACTTCAGAGAGGTTGGTGGGTACTGAAGAAACTCGTTGTGGAATTTGCCTTCAATGGGACAAGGTTAGCCATTTGAGCACGAAACTGTTCTTACCTAGACTAGTTAATGGTATGCTGTATAAACTGGACATGCAGGACCCACAGAAGAGTGACTGATAAACTTTTCAAAAGATGGGCTGGTTCTTCCTGCTTCATAGAAGAAACTGCCAGACATTATGCAGGACATAGAAGAAAGTAACTGATAAACTTTGCCATCACAAGGCAGAACAGATCTTCACATTCCCTGTTTCGTGGAAAAGTCTGCTGGATACTATGGGCCTGTAGGCTGAAGATGGATGCCCCAATGGTACAGAAGAACTCTGGGTGATTGTCCAGGCAGCAAGATGTTTCTGTCAGTTCTAGAGTTTTGGAAGTTGCTTACAATGCATTTCTTGTTAACTTAGGTAATATTATATCATTCCTGGAGTTTTTGATGGAGTTGAAGATTAGATATAGTTTTCCTCAGTTATGACAAAGATAAGTTAGTTATTAAACTTTAGACTCACAAAGATAAAATAGATGTTAGAATATTTTCTTTAATTTTTCCAGGTACAAATAGACTAAATACTGTAACTGTAATTCTTGCTTCATGCCTGTTTTGTTATATGTAATTTTACTATGGTAAAGTTAAAACCTTCCTTTTATTTAGACAGAAAAGGGGAGATGATATGGGATTCCCCTCTGTAGGCTATGAATATGTTTCATTACCATTGGTTAACAAAGCTGTTTTGGCCTATGACAGGGCAGACTATAGGCAGGCTGGAAGGGATATAGAGAGAGAGTAGGTAGAGTCAGGGAGACACCAAATAACTGCTGAAGGAGGAAGATGCCAGACCCTACTGGTAGGCCACAACCTCATGATGATATATAGATTAATAGAAATGGGTTAATCTAAGATATAAAAATTAGTTAATAAGATGCCTGAGCTAATAGGCCAAGCAGTGTTATAATTAATATAGTTTCTGTGTGATTATTCAAGTCTGGGCAGCTGGGAAATGAATGTGCAGTCTCTGTTTGCACAGTTCTTCCCACAAAGTGGGGGGGGTCTAGGTATCACACTCTGGTCATCTGTTTAGATAACAAATTCCTTACCCACTGAGCCATCTTACTAGCCCCTCAAACAGAGTTTATTCATTTAATTAGTTAAATAGTCAATTTCCAGACCAATTGCTGTTTTCCCTCCCTCTCTGCCTCCCAGTCCCTCTCTTCAATCTCTGCTCCATCCAACTCTCCCCCTTTCTCTCCTTTCTCTTCAGAAAAGGGCAGGCCTCCCATGTATATTAGCCAGCCATGGAGTATCAAATCACAGTAAGACGAGGCACTTCCTCTCCTACTACAGCAACCAAGTAGGAGGAAAGGGTCCCAAAAGCAGGTAACAGAGTCATAGACAGACCTTTATTCTCACGGTTAAAGAGTCCCACAAGAAGACAAAGCTACACAACTGTAACATATGTACAGAGGGCCCAAATCAGTCCCCTGAAAACTCTCTTGCTGCCAGTTCAGTCTCTGTGAGGCCCTACAAGCCCAGGTTAGTTGATTCTGTAGTTTTCTTGTCCTTGGCCCCTCTGGCTCTCATAATACTTCCTCCCCTTCCATGTGATTCCCTGAGGTCTGCCGAATGTTTGGCTGTGAGATTCTGTACGTGTTTCCATCTGTTGCTGGGTGAAGCTTCTCTGATGACAACGGGATCTATGAGTATAGCAGAATATCATTAGAAATCATTTCATTGGCTATTTTTTTTTGCCAGTCATGTTTGATTCTATCCTGGTCTCTGGGCTGTCCAGCCCCTGGGTCCTGACCCTCTAGGCAGTGTCAGGGGTGGGCTTCCTCCCATGATATGAGTCTCAAGCTAGATCAGTCACTGGTTGGCCATTTCCATAATTTCTACATCACCTTTACCCCAGCATATTTTGTAGGCAGCACAGATTGTAAGCCAAAGATTACATGGGTTAGTTGGGGTCCCAATCCTTCCACTGGAAGTCTTGCCTGGTAACAGGAGATAGCCATTCAGAATCTGTATCTCCCATTGCTAAGAGTCTTAGCTAGGGTTACCCTCATAGATTCCTGGGAGTTTCCACTGTGCTAGGTGTCTAGTTAATCCTAGAGATTCCCCTAGTTCCAGTTGTCTTTACCAGTACTCTCTCTCCCTCCATCCTCTCCCCTCCTGATAACACCTGTTCCCATGCCCACCCCTCCCCATCCAGACACACACTATTCCCCATTAATCTGTGATGTCTATTCTATTCCTCCTTCACAGTGAGATGCACGTGTCTTCTCTTGAACCCTCCTTGTTACTTAGCTTTTTGGGTCTATGGATTGTAGCATGGTTATTCTTTACAGTTAATATTCACCAATGAGTAATGACATACCATATTTGTCTTTCTGGGTCTGGGCTACCCCACCCAGGATGATCTTTTCTACTTCTATCCGTTTGCCAGCAAATTTCAGGATGTCATCGTTTTCATAGCTGTAAGTGTATAAGTCTACCACAGTTTCTCTATCTGCTCTTTGGTTGATGACATGTAGGTTGTTTCCAGTTTCTGACTACTACAAAGAAAGATGCAATAACCATAGTTACGCAGGTGTCTTCATGGTATGGTAGAGCAACCTTTGAGTATATGCCCAGGAGCAGTATAGCTGGGTCCTGAAGCAGGTCAATCCTCAGTTTTCTGAGAAACTTTGATTTCCTAAGCATCTGTTCATGTTTGCACTCCCACCAGCAACAGAAGAGTCTTCCTCTTACTCCACATCCTCACCAGCATGAGCTGTCACTTGTGTTTTTGATCTTATCCATTATGATAAGTGTAAGATGAAATCTCAGAGTCGTTTTGATGTGCATTGCCCTGACAGCTAAGGATTCCAAACAAGGGTTTGACTTGAGGCCCTTCCTCCCCTGTTGTTTCAGGATACATCAAATCATTCACTGTTTGGATGAGTTCTCAGAGATTCTGGCAAGATGGACAGTAAATAAACAGGAGTTTCATGGACTAGAAATAAAGAAATCATTTTAAAATACCTCTTTGTTTTCCTTTTCAGGCAGTCCATATCATAACTGGATTGATGCATATTGGCTTTGGAATTGTTCTTGGGTTGCTGAGCATCCATTACCATATGTCTTGGGCATTTTGCTCTATTGCTTTTATTGGTGGATATCCATTCTGGGGTGGACTCTCTGTGAGTAGATTGTTGGACATCTCTTCCCTTACAGCCTGTTCACAGCTCAATTCTTGATAGATGGCGTGTCTGAGGGCTAGAGAACTTTGAGAAATAACAGCTCTGCTTGAGCATGAGAAAGGGGGCCTGTACTCCCTGCTAGAGACTGACAACTTAAACTCACTGTAAATGCAAGCACAGATCAAGAACCAATATGCTGGATGGAGAGTTGTGAGGAGTGATCGGAAACATGGCAAAACTAGGCCATTGACAAGATGAGGTTGAGGACAAGATGAAGCTGAGCAGGAGGTGCAATCATCCATGCAAACTCAGAGCCATCTGTAACAGTTCTTCACATGCAAGAAAACAGGGAGGGGAATCAGAGATGTATCCCCAAAGTGAATCTTAAAATAAGTGAGTGGTGTGTGAGAGAAACCAAACATAGGCAGCTAGAGCAGCCTCCTGCCTAAGGAGACAGTCCCAGGTATAGCAGAGAACCTACCGGTCACGAATCTGTCTGTTTCTACAGTTCATTGCTTCTGGCTCACTCTCCGTATCGGCTTTCAAGAAACCCTCCCCCTCTCTGGTAAGTTAGAAAACAGTCTACCTTTAAATCCTTTTAAAGACTGGTTTGATTTACTGCCAAGGACAACTTGAGAGGGTAGATTCAAAGAGTGGGGATGGAAGCACGTTCTCAAAATATCTGCCAGGTACCAGGTAATGCCTGTGCTGGCGCGGGGGAAGGGTACACTCAGTTTGCCACCCAGAAAGGCAGAGCGCCACATCCAGGCTCTGGAAAGCAGAAGAGTGGACATTAATATATGTAAGTGTTGTTTAAACTTTAGCCCAATGGCTCCCTGGTTCTGTTGGGTCACACGACATTCAGGTAAAACCAAGGAAGAAACTAGAAACCAAAACCCATCGGCATGCCCCTTCAATAACAAAGTCCCAGTGTTCATGGCCACTTCTCAGCTCTGTCTTGTATTTTACTTTTCACTGGTGTGTAATTCCTATTCTTACTCAGATTGTCTCTGTTGTCAGTTCTTTAAACTGTCATTGAAAACATCTGGTTCAAAGGATAAGAGCGCACAGAAATGTCCACAGAGATGGGGGTTCAGTTCTCTCAAGCCATAGCATGCCCCTTGTTGTGATTTCATGCCTTAATGGCAAACCAGGAGAGAGACATTTTCCCCCTAAACCTAGAACAGAAGTGGTGTCAAGATTAGATGAAGCTATGTGCAAGAACAAAAGATAGGGGAGATGGGAAGATGGAATCATGTTGTCTGTGCACTCCAGATAAAATAGTGGATCAAGCTAGAGGTAGAACCAGCCTAGCTCTGATTAGTCATATCTACTGTAATCCCAAAACAAAACAGAGCATCCTTCTCCGTATAGGGCCCTGCCCCTCAGAGGTTGTGTAGAAAGAGAGTCTGTCTTTGGGGACGGTACAATTAGATAGGAATGTGTAAAGCTAATACTGGGACTATCTCCTGTGTGATAGCTGTAAGAGTTAAAAGTGATATCATTTTAAATATAGAACAAAATACCTATCAGAGAATAATGCCCATTAAAAGTTTGCTCTTGTCACTGGAGAAATGGCTCAGAAGTTAAGGTCACTGACTTGACCACACCTCTAGAGGGCCTGTGTTTTATTCCCAGCACTCACCCAGTGACTCATAATCTCTGTAACTCCAGTTCCAGGGGATTTGATGGTCTCTCCTGGCTTCCGTGGGCACTGCATACTCATGGTATATAGATATACATGCAGGCAAACACCTACAAATTTAAAATAAATAAATAAATCTCAAAAAATAAAAATCTTGTTTGTCCTTTTATTGGTTTTACAAAGTAGAGTTACTTTTTATTTTTATTTTTATTGAGCCAGGGATTTTCTCTATAATAACCCTCACTGTCCTGGAACTCACTCTGTAGACCAGGCTGGCCTCGAACTCACAGAGCGTCACCTATCTCTGCCTCCCAGGTGCTGGAATTAAAAGTGTACACCACAACACCTAGCTGCTTTTTAATTTTTACTTTCATTTTTTTCATACAATATATCTAAATATATTCTTCCCCCCCCAAAAAAAAATCCTCCCAGATCTTCCCAACCTTCCTACTCATTCAACTTCATGTTCTTTCTCTTTCATAAAAAAAAAAGAAAGGAAAGGAGGATGGGAAGGAAGGAAGGAAGGAAGGAAGGAAAGAAGGGAGGGAGGGAGGGAGGGAGGGAGGGAGGGAGGGAGGGAGGGAGGAAGGAAGGTAGGTAGGTAGGTATCAGGAACAAAATAACAAAATCTTCCCCCTAGATCCCTGACCCTGAGAGGAAGGTTTGAGACATCGCATGTAGACTTGAGCGTTCCAAAGTCTCTCACTCTGTCCAGTTGTGGATGTCACAAATGTTGTTTCATGCTAGGGACACACTCAGTGGTAGAACACTTGCTCAGGGTGCACCAGACCTTGAGTTCATCTCTCAGCACAGTGAGAACTAAAATAAGATGTCAATGATTAAGAACCATCAATTCGGCTAAACTCCCACTCCCTTTAAAGTCACCTGTCTTCTATTTGGTTTTCTGTTCTTACTGCCTCCAACAGTTGAAAAGCACCCTGGCAATGAACATTATTAGTGTTATCTTTGCCTCTGTTGGCGTGATTCTGTTTGTGTGGGATCTGAACACCAACGGCTACTATTAACAGAACTACTGGATGGTGGTGAGTATCCTGCCATGGACCACAATGACTGCTCTCTCCTCAATGCCAGAGTATAGCTACCATCTCCTATTTCTTATACAGCAGCTCTGTTGAGAAAATTCTCTGTATTTCTAACCCTACTCCTAGGAATGTGATCGCTAAGATACAAGGTGAGAAAATTACATTTGCAGATAGATGATGTCAGAAAGACCAACCCCGTGGTCATCACAGGAGCACTGGGTAGAGTGTGGCAAAATACATGCAGAATTCCTTTTCCAGCACTTTATAATTCTGCATAGATAAGGCATCAAAGTGTGAAGTGGCTTTTGTAGGATGGAAACAAAGGAAGATGTCTGCTCATGTGCAATCAACTCCCTCTGGATATTTCCTTATTGTCATCAAATGCTTATTTCAGAGAAATACAAATTAATTTTGATATTTCTTTAAAACACCAGAAGACTTTTCCTCTCAGCAAGTAGACTGTTTAGGAATATCAGAAAATAAGTATGTGGGTTTTTTTTTTCTTTGTAATGGTCTCCTTGCTGTTATGGAAAATATCACAGAGTTGAACAGGAGGGAGATAGCTCTTTTGATGAGTCAGGACATTTCTGAAGTCTGTATGAGACCCTCCCGTTCAATCTAACATTCTATGTTTTTCTTATTTCAGCTTTCTGGGACAGGAATTGTAGGCGTGCTGGCAATATTTTCCATGTTGGAGGTCAGCATAGCATGTGCCATGGTTCTCTTTGCCTACCAAACCCTACTCCATGGCAAAAGGGTAAGTTGAGTCTCTTCTTTGTAAAAAAATAACCCAAATCCCTGCTGCAGAAATGAGTGTGGGCTGCCTACAGAGCTCTCTGCTCTCCACTGCTGAGACAGAGGCAAACGAAGGGACTGTGCTCATAATGCTGCTTGTTTTTCCTTATCCATTCTAGTCTGCCCTGGCTGTTCCAACTGTGCATGTGGCCAACCCCTTCACACAACAGCCTTTCCCAGATCCTGCAATAGACGAGAGAGTACCAGCTTATGCTCCTCAACCATACCAGGCATAAAGAATCACTGGGACAATTTCATATAATAAACCTTCTCTGAAAAAAAATTCTTATGAAGTTATGAAGTTGCTTTTTGCTTCCCACAGACCCTGTGTAGTAATAGGAGCAGCGGGGCTGCATCCCCAGCACCCCGGCTGCCCACATGGCTAGCTTATGCTCCGAAATAACAACACACAAACTGTATTCATTTAAATACTGCTTGGCCCTTTAGCTCTAGCCCTTACAGGCTAATTCTCACATCCCTTGCTTCATCGCGTGCGTCTGCCCAGGAGAGGGGGAGCATGGCGTCTCTCTGAGGCGTCTGCTCCTGAGAGGAGAGCTGTGGAGTCTGAGCTCACTTCCTCTTCCTCCCAGCGTTCTGTTCTGTTTACTACTCCCACCTATCTTCTAACCAATGAGGGCCAAGCAGTTTCTTTTTATTTAACCAATGACCTTCCTCCATCATCCCTGCAAATCTATTTAGTGCCTGTATTTGGAATTTAGAAAGTGTTAAATATCACATGAAATTTGAGGGGTGTTTTTAATACATCTTTAATTAAAATATAATTACATCACTTTTCCTTTCCCTTTCCTCCCTACAGCCCCTTTCAAGTCCCCTCCCTCTAACTTTTCTCATGTCCCCATACTCTCAAATTGATAACCTTATTTTCTTATTACTGTTACATATATTATATACACATGTGTACACATATGTATGCACAAATACATAAATATAACCTGATTAGTCTGTTTGGGTTGTTTGTGTGTATATGGTTTCAGGGCTGACCACTTTGTATGGATAAGCAATTAGGGGGTTCGTCCATGAAAACAGCTAATTCTTCCTCTCTGAGTAGTTCCCTGTAATTCTGTGTCTAGGAGTAGAACCCCACGAGATCTCCCCCCTTCTACATTAGCATGTCAGTTGATGCTCCTGCTGTTCCAGCCCTGTTTAAGTAGCCATACCACCAGAAAATGCTGCACAAGCTGCTAAGGGAAGGAAGCATTTAACAATCCTACCCAACTGTGACCCTTGTTAACCACAACAATGATCATCATGGCAAGATATCCACAAAGTAGAAGAGAGTGGCAAGTCGGTGGTAGCCAACAGCTGTCTAACTGGACTGAGGCCCACTCAACAGGAGGTAAGTCATGCCTACTACTAGAAACCTAGCCAACTTCTCAAGACTGGTGAGGTCGTGGACCTTAGAAGAGAATCAACTACTGTTATTTTACTACGCCAGCATAATTCCTAACTACAGTCTAAATCTTATGCTTATACCCACCAATAAGTGCACCCCACACACACATCAAAAAAGCCTCTCTTTATAGCAAATGAAGAC
Organism: Microtus oregoni; assembly: GCF_018167655.1. Classification (NCBI taxonomy): domain Eukaryota; kingdom Metazoa; phylum Chordata; class Mammalia; order Rodentia; family Cricetidae; genus Microtus; species Microtus oregoni. Next base: position 47,009,026 of record NW_024543071.1, read on the forward strand.
CATCACAGAAAACCACATCTGGACACAATGCAGAGATCAATGGACCCTGGGTATCCCCAACCCCACTGGATGCACCTTTATCACAGATCATACACCTGAGGCTCAGGGAACATAGTGGAAGAGGGGGTGGAAAGATTGTAAGAACCAGAACACCAGGAAGTCTGCTGTGAAACAGTCTCTCACTCTGGCATTTTTGAACAAAGTGTATTTGAATAGTCTCCTTCCCCTGACCTCTCCCTCCCACTACCCTTGACTCCTCCTTCCAAGCCCTTCAGTCTCCTTGCCTCTCTCACGTCCCGTGTGTCCTTTTGGCTGCATTCACCCTTCCTTTTCCCTTACCCCTCATCTCCTTTCTTGGTCTCCTTCCAAGTTTTGAAAGCCTTAGTCACAGTTACATCTGTATTGTGAGGGTATACATTTGGGAATCATAGGTCAGGATCTGCATATGAGAATGTGTGACTCTGTCTTTATGAGTTTGGTCATCTCATTTAATATTGATCTACCCAAATCCCAAGCTCCCTTTACTTTATGCAGATGGAAGCCATGGAACAGCAAAGGGTTTCTGGGTCTTTGAGTGCCAAGGAGCCATGGATGGGACTAACTGATTCAAAGACTTATAGTTCTTAGTCCTAAAAGATAGACAATCATGGATCCAAGGAAATAGACGTATGGGTCTAGGGACTTACAGCTCTGTGTCCACGCTGTCAGCAGCCCCACACTCAGGCACTAGCAATCGATAGCACTAACAGGCAAAACCTAGTGTTTTGGCTTTCAGATCCCAAAGCTCCTAAAAGCAGCTGTCATTAAAGCTCTTGGGCCTCAGAGATCAGAACTTTGGCCCCTCATGGCTTGCTGCCTCCCTGCACCTCTTCCAGCAAGTTGAGCCTTTGGTATCTCAACCTTTAACTTTCACAGCCTTCTACCCTCCATGGTCTCGGCTTCCTAGTTCGTTTTGCTTTCCTCCACCACCCTGCTGTCTCAACTGTCTCAGCTGCCTACTGATCATGTATCAGTTTCTGCCTCTGATCACTTCCTGGAACTTTTTAACTGTGCTCTCTGCTATGTCCCCTCCTCTTTTCTGTTATCAACTTAGCAGCCTCTACTCGTGATAAAGGTCACAAGCAGACAAGATAAGATCTTTCCAAGAGAACTCTTTGATGCAGTCTACTGTTAGAAAACAAGGGTTCAGCACAAGAGGGTACCCTTGGGCTGACTTGAAAAGTGAGTCAAATATGCTAATTATATATATATATATATATATATATATATATATATATATATGAGTGGTGTGACATGCAAGTGAAGCAGTGTAAATGCCACCAATCACTACACAACTTCCAGTTCCACTGGTTGCAGGCTGAGAACCAATCACAAGCTTTCTGTCTGTGAAAGCATCATCGAAGTCCTCCCATCATGCCTAAGGAAAACAGTGGCAAGGAGTGCAGGGAGACTGGGTTACCCAGAGGGTGCTCTGGCTTTTCTTGAGTGGTGTCTTCTTCATGACTGAAGCCAGAGAAGCAGGGGTCATAGCTTCAGTGCAGGGCTCCTGGCAAGTGGAGTAATGTCTTTAAGCTGTCTTTAGAACATTTAAGAGTAGTAGGAGTCCCGAACACACAGGCCACCAGAAAAGGGGCTGTTTGATCGACAGCTCTCTGCCAGAGGCAGCTGAACACAAGGGAAGGGTCTGACAACGGACAAACCTTTTGTCAGTTAAAGAGTCCAATGAGCTGGAACCCAGTGACCTAACTCACTTAAAGGAAAACTGTGAGTTGGTGGCTGTTTACAAGAAGGGCCTGTCTAGACATAGAATAACTAGAAAAGCAGCACTTCCTTCAGAGAACAAAACTTTCAGCAAGGCTGTGGGACAATGGTCTAAACCCTGTCAATTGTATTTTAATAAAACACTGATTGGCAAGTAGCCAGGCAGGAAGTATAGGTGCTGTGACAAGGCAGGAAGCAGAGGAGGGGTGATGAGAACAAGAGAATTATGGGAAGAGGAAAGAATCAGTCTGCAGTCGTCATCCAGACACAGAGGAAGCAAGATGTGACCGCCTAGCCGAAAAAGGTACCAAGCCACGTGGCTAAGACAGACAAGAATTGTGGGCTAATATAAGATATAAGAGTTAATTGAACGCCTGAGCTACTAGGCCAGCCGGTTTATGATTAATGTAGACCTTTGTGTGTTTATTTGGGACTAATCGGCTGTGGGGCCTGGTGGTACAGAAACCCCGGTAATCAAACATGTAATATATTTTATATTTCACTTTTATTTAATAGTGGTAACCATAATAATAGCAAGTATTTATCTAACTCTCTGTATGCACTGGTCACATTCTGAACAGGTATCTTATGCCAGTGTGCTTGGTACAGCGACCCAACAGGGTGGGTTCTTTGATTAACATGGCTTTTAGATGAGAGAACCCAGGTGGAGGCCCCAAAAGGCCTATTTCCACATTGGTCAAAGGTCAGAGTTAGGACTGGTTTCTAGTTCTGTCAAGGTTATTGACAGACAAAGGTCCCACCTAGTTGTAAATCAGAGAGTTCTGCTAGCTCAATGCTATCGTCAACAGGTGTGGCTAATTGCCAGACTTTGTGCTCCTGAAATAGGCAAGTAGGTTTTTTTTTTCCTACCTAAACAGAAGTCTAAGGATCCAACTAAATTCCAGTTCCCTTTATGGAAATAACTTGAGATTCCACCCAGGGAGTGGTTTGCCTACAGAGAGTTTGGTCTAGGGCGTGAGCATGACTTGGTGACTTGTTTTGTTCTAGCAACAGAATGCTGAACTGTGAATGTAACCCAACTGACTTTCAATTGGTCTGTTCATTTCCTTGTAGCATGCTATTGCAGTCTTTTGCCTTACTCCTACCTTTTGGGGTCAGGAGTATTTTAAGCAGTTGGAAATTAAATGCAGGTGAATTTCCAGTACTCACTGGAGTTCCCTCCCGATACTATATGTTTCTCCACTTTACTATTTTCATTCGCATCTTCATATTCTTTACTATATTTCTAAATAACCATGCCCTTACCTTGACAACAGGTATTTTTGTCAAGGTTGGTCCCTGACTGTTTCGGTAAACGAAAGTTGAGAAGCAAATGAGATAATGTCAGATGGAAATAGTTTGAATATAAATGAGGCTTATCTGTACTGGAAGTTTTAAAATGTAAAGCATCAGATAGGGAATACATGAATAAATAGATATAAATATAGCTATATAGATATACATAGATAAGACTAGATTATATTGGTATAAATCTAGATATATGAGGATGAATAGATAGATGGGGCGGAGAAATAGAAGTCATGGAAGAAGCAGATGAGAAATTTTGCATCTGGGAAGTTACATGCATTATTTCAAGGGAAGAGTTACTTACTACCCAAGTAGGATTTGAACCCAAGCAGTCTGGCACCCACATACACCCATTTCTCCTAACTTTTACTTTTCCTTATTTGGAAAGAATCAAAGATTTCTAGCTAGAAAACAAGTAAGTGGGAAAAGCTTGTTTCCCCACAGCACATTTGTAATAAAGTTGGAAAGTCTAGCCCACCCTCCTTCGGGGTGCTTATGTCAGATAATACAGTGTCACTGCTTCCAACACCTGTTTTCTGAAAGCTACCCTGTCCGGTAACTCTCTCCTAAGAGTCTCTAGCCTAACTACCTTAGAATAGGGTTCTCAACCTGGAGGTTGAATGACCTTTTCATAGAGATCACCTAAGACTATCGGAAAACATAGATATCTACATTATGATTTGTAACAGTAGCAAAATTACAGTAATAAAGAATCAATGAAAATTGTATAGCTGGGGGTCTGTACTAAAGGGCTGCAGCATCAGGACAGTTGAGAACCACTACCTCAGAATGGCAAATGGCCTCTCAATTCTCAACTTACCAACTTCTCTTTGTACTGAATCATCAAAAGACGCTAAAAAAGGTTGGGTCTCAAACACCTAAGAATTGCAGCTGCTATCTTTCAGAGTATGATAAACAAGGCAACCTAGTCTACCAATTAAACAAAGGTAGAGGCTTAAACTTCCTATACAGCCATGGATTTGTCTGGATAGGAGTCACAGTCACCCACTCACCACTGAATATTTATTGAGCTCCTACTCTAGAGGGCAGTACTTCTTCTGCTGGAGAAAAATAGACAAGGTTCACCATCTTTGGAAGCTTATACCACGTAAGTGTTAGGCTGCCACTGAAAAGTAAAGTCAGGCAAAGGGTAAACATATATAATTAAAAAATAAACAATAATGGGGCTGGAGAGATGGCTCAGAGGTTAAGAGCATTGTCTGCTCTTCCAAAGGTCCTGAGTTCAATTCCCAGCAACCACATGGTGGCTCACAACAGTCTGTAATAGGGTCTGGTGCCCTCTTCTGGCCTGCAGGCATACACACAGACAGAATATTGTATACATAATAAATAAATAAATATAATAAATAAATAATTTTTTAAAAAAAACAATAAAATTTTCATTTTACGCAATACATTACCACACCAAACAAATATTACCTAGACATCTTAAACAATAAAATCAGGTGAAACATTTAAATGTGCCTAAGCTTTCTAAACTTGTGCCTGTGAGTTGATACCCAAAAAGGTGACTGAAACAGAAACATGTCCCAACATAGAGGTAACATAATTGCTCCTAATTTCTTCCTGGCATACTTTAAGAAAGCATTCATTTATATTGTACTACTGCTTTCTGACCAAATACCACTACATGAAATTTACATATAGGTTTGTGTTAAGTAAACTACAAATATATGGAAATGCACATTGGTATGTATTAAACATACTATAAGCATATATGGAAATGCACATTGGTATGTGTTAAACATACTATAAGCATATATGAAAATGTACATTGGTATGTGTTAAACATACTATAAGCATATATGGAAATGCACATTGGTATGTGTTAAACATACTATAAGTATATATGGAAATGCACAAGGCACCTATGTAGGCATACAGTAATTTGAGTTTTCCTGCAGTTTCTCTATCACTTATATACTGTTCTGTAATGAAATGCTAACTACTGATTTACAAATTACTTTTCTCCTCCTCCTTGGCATCTACACTGTGAGGGGAATATGCTGAGCCCTACATGTTGTTTATTTTATTTCAGCGGTGTAGCAATCCTGTGATGAATACATCACGGATTTTTTTCCATGTTTGAAGATGAGAGATTTGAGAATATTAAGGGATTTCTCCACAACCATCTAGTTTATAGATACTTGAGAGTCCACTCCAGCCATCTGAAAGGAACTCCAGAATTCACACCCTTCCCCCTTATTTTCTCCAAGCCAACTGAGGAAAAGCTCTGGCCTGTGACAATCATGGGATTGTATAAAGAATACTGTTGAATCATACAGTCCAGGGATGGCTCTCCACACCAGTTCTGGCTGTGTGTGCTCCACTGTGTTACTCTCTGACTTGACTTTCTCATCTGTGGAATTAGGATTACAAACTAGGGGTGAGTACTAAATGGGCATGTGAAGTGACACTGGGTTTAAAGGCCCATGTCATATTCTCAAGTGCTGCTGAGTAACTGGAGGAACCGGAGGACTGGTGAAGTATGAAGTTAAATTGTAGGAGCAGTGATTACCTGGGAACAGCTGGGTGTAGCAACAAGCTTGCCTGGAGCGTGCCTGAGCTGGAAGAATTCAATAAACCATTTGTTTTTAAAAATGAAGCCAGGTGGGGCTGGAGAGATAGCTCAGAGGTTAAGAGTGCTAGCTGCTCTTAGAGAACCTGGGTTGGATTCCCAGCACCTACACGGTGACTCACAGCCATCCACACCTGGTTCCAGTGGATCCAGCGCCCTCCTCTGGTGTCTGCGAGCATGGCACACTCATATGACACAATCTCCAGTCTAGGTAGGTTGATTTCTGCTTTCTTAATGAGAAACCCCTAGCTTCTTTTATACAGACAAAATGTCTGTTTTCTCTTGTGTATTTGTAAAATGAAGTTCCCCCTAGTAACGTGGGCAAGGTTATACATCAAGACTGACCCTCAACAGAAGCCTAATAGTGACCCCATACACAATGACATAAAGGACACCACAGAGACATGGTGGTTCCAGTACATTCTTTCTTAATGTCTTTTGTATTCTAGGGACCAATTCAAGAGAAGTTAAAAATATGACCCACAGGAAAAAATATTTAAGATGACAAAGGTTAAAGTAAGTTCTCCTGCTGGTCAGACTATGACTGTCTGGCTCTTTATCATCAAAGGATATAAAACTTTGCAAACCCAAATGATAAAAATAGAAAGACATGAGCTATAAATTCCCAAATCTAGGTGATAAGTGGAAACAAACCAGTGTTATTTTACTGACCTGTGTTAGGACCACAGGAATTTCGAAGCACTGGGGAATGCTTAACTGTTTCTCTCTGTGAAGCAGCTCCCTTATTCTTGCCTACACTCATAATGAATACAAATTTGGGCCCATGTAACCAAATGGCCAAATCTAAGTTCATTTCCAGATGTTTGGGTGAAAGAAAAAGAGACACCAATCTTGACAGTACATGACAAGATCTATTCAGAATGGATTCCTCTTGAGAGTTCTAGTAAATCCCTAACTTTGAAGTTGAAGAGGCATTCAACTTTGTTGCTGTTTCTAGAGCACAAAGTATACCTAATATTCTCATTCTCATACAAAAAAAACATAAAGGAACACTAACGTCCCTGTGAGAACACTAACGTACTATACTACTTAACGATAAAATCAAACCAGAGCCTGTGAGATGATGTGGCTCAGCAGGTAAAGGCAGTTGACACCAAGCCTCAGTTGGCTCCCGCAAGGTGAAAAGTGAAAAACAACTAGCAAGTTGTTCTCTGAACTGAACACACACCTATGGCATATGCATGCACATATATATGTATATAGAGAGACAGACACAGAGAGAGAGAGAGAGAGAGAGAGAGAGAGAGAGAGAGAGAAATTTAAAACAATAAAATAGCCCTTAATGATGTACCAACCAATACACAATTCAAAGTAAGAGAACCTTGGTGTTTTATTTTCTCTTATTTGAACGGTCTTAGAGTCTCAAGGTAAGGAAGTTAGCTAAGAGGTTAAAAGATAAAGTTGCTCAATTTCTAGTCCATTTTTTCACACTCTGGAAAGTACGGTAAGGATCTCAGTAACTTTAAGCCCTGCCCATTGACTCTTTTGAGCAATTAAGCTTTAGGAGTGTTAGAAATATTTAGAAAAAAATCTTTATAAGATAAAAGAATTTACCAAGTGGTGGTGGTGTACTCCTTTAGTCCCAGCACTCGGGAGGGAGAGGCAAGTGGATCTCTCTAAGTTCGAGGCCAGCTTGGTCTACAAGAGCTAGTTCCAAGACAGACACCAAAGCTACACTGAGAAACCCTGCCTCGAAAACAAAAAACAAACAAACAAAAAAAAAAGGATTTAATTATCATCCTTATTATCCACTAAATATTTATTTGCAATACAAGTAGGAATTTTAACTTTCCCAATATGCCTAGTTAAATCTTTCCAGGAATAAATGAAAGCTCCACAGCATGCTGTGGTTGAAGGAGTTTCCACTGTGCCGCCTTTCACCCCTCGGGAAGTCCTTGGTGCTCACCAGAGAACACTGCTTTCCCGCCCTCTCCCAGTCCGCCCTCCCGGACCTGACTCTTACCTTTCCACAGCTCGCTACACTTCTTTTCACCGCGTGCAAGGTATAACTTCTCCAATGGGGAGGTCAAAAAAGACCTTTTGGCCATTTGCTAAACAGTCTCTCCATTAATTTCTTAGCCATTTATAAAGGGAGGAAGTGGGAGGAGTCTATTAATTCAGACACCTGCCTTTTTAGAAGCTGAAACCTTCTGCCCTGTGTGGTAAAGGGCTGCAGCCGGTCTACAGTGGGAGAAGTACCCCTCAAGAAGCAGTCTCGGATCCATGCCCAGGAAAGCCATTGCTAGAGACTCCAGAAGGAAGTTGATGGCTTGGCCCAGCGCCAGGCCTGCAGGCCCCAGTGAGTCTGCGCACTAGTACTCATCCCTCGGCCATGAGGGAGGGCTGTTGCCCTTGACAACCCAGGCGGCCTGAGGAGCTTGAACACCAGCTGAGCGCTAGGCTGCGCTGCTGCCTCTGATGGCTATGCAGCCAGGTCCAGCACTGAGAGCACCGTCCACCGTGATCTGTCTCTTCAGCCTGGGCCTGGGCCTGACAGGGTGAACTGGATCCTTGGGACTTGGAACAAGTGAAATGTGAGGTAATGGTGCGCTGCTTTCTTTTGCTAAGTGTCCAGATGGACATGGAGTCTGGAGAAAGGACTTCGTGCGTGAGGAGGGGAGGAAGAGGGAGAGCCCGTCTCCATTCTCTCTTTTATGCCCTCTCATTTTGACCTTCAAATAACTTTATTTTTATTTAGGTTTTGGGATGTGGGATCTCACTACGTTGCCCAGATAGCTCTTGAATTCCTGGGCTGAGCAATCCTGCATCAATCACCCTCACAATCAGCTCCCAGGAACTTTTTATTCATTCATTCTCACCCACTCATTCTAGATTTTATCTAGCACCGCTTCCCAGTATATGGATGTGCCGTGAAGTGAGGTGGAAAATTAAATATTTAGCATCACTATAACATCAAGATTACCCACCAATCACCTTAAGTTAAATATTCATTAAAATTATCAGTCAGAAAGGGGAGAAGGGGACCCTAGGGGGCAGCTGGATGCATCTGGCCAGGGAATTAAGCAGGACTCGTCATAAACACATAGAAAAGAATTTCTTGGCTTATGGGGACTCAGAGTGACTTGAGCTGGTCCTGAAAAATCAAAAGTTAGAACACACTATAATCAAAATATTAAGACAACAAATTCCATGAAGGAATTCATGTGTTCTCTGAAGGTTCTAGACTAAATCCTCCTCTTTTTATTAAAATAAAATAGTTTTTTTGAGAATGGTGAGATGGACCAGTGATCAGGAGTCTTGCGACTTTTGCAGAGGATCAGAGTTTAGTTCCTAGCACCCATCAGGAAGCTCAAAACCATTTTTAACTCCAGGTTCAGGGGCTCTAATGCCCTCTTCCAGGGGCATCCAAATACACATCTTGACACACAATTTTTAAAGTAAAAATTTTAAATGTTTTAAATCATTTTTCTCACACACACACACACACACCCCACACACACACATACATACACCAGGCTCAGGGAGCATCATGGAAGAGAAAGTACAAAGATTAAAACTCAGAAGTTTGGGGAGGGATTGTGAAACATCATCCTCCAGACATAACACAGTTGATGCACTCGTGAGCAGCGGTCACTTCTTCATCATAAGAGGGTGAAGGACTCGGAAGCTCCTCCTCCACCCCCAGCCCTCCATCATAACATGTTAATGAAGTCAACCCTGTTTAACTCAGCAGGTCAGGCAGGTAAAAGAGAGGAAAGCAATAAAAGGACTTGTTGGAAAGAAAGAGTTTTAGCAGAGAAGGTGGGACGGTAAAACAGAATAACGGGGTGAGAAGGACTAAAATTCATTACACAGGTGAATGAAACTGCCCAAAATTAAAAAATTAATTACTCCCTCAAAATCATTGTTTTCGATTGCTTTAGCTCTATGTGAAGACAATAATGGGCTGTATCTCTGCTGAAGATGTTAAAGATCAATGGTAGACATGGCGTCTTTCCAATTGCTCCAGAATATCTGTGCTGGTTTTAGGGTGTGACAGTTGGGCTGGGAATAGCAAATGAGGGACTTGTCCTTCACCTGCTTCTAGATTAGTGATGGGATTACCAGAAAATAAAAACTAGTAAATGATTATTCATTTATTTTTACAGAATTGCGAATCTTAATTGGATTATAGAACAACCAAATCCATTTTTTCTTTTAAAGAAAGAATTCTGACCAGTTTAATTTTTTTTTTATTGAGAAAAGGAAAAAAAAAGAAAAAAATTTCTGCTTCCTCCCAGCCTCCCATTTCCCTCCCCCTCCTCCCAGCCTTCTCCCCCTCTCCCCACTCCTCTCCCCCTCCCTCTCCAGTCCAAAGAACAGTCAGGGTTCCCTGCCCTGTGGAAAGACCAAGGTCCTCCCCCCTCCGTCCATGTCTAGGAAGGTGAACATCCAAACTGGCTAGGCTCCCACAACGCCAGAACATGAAGTAGGATCAAAACCCCGTGCCATTGTCCTTGGCTTCTCATCAGCCCTCATTGTTCGCCATGTTCAGAGAGTCCGGTTTTATCCCATGCTTTTTCGGTCACAGTCCAGCTGGCCTTGGTGAGCTCCCAATAGATCAGCCCCACTGTCTCAGTGGGTGGGTGCACCCGTCGTGGTCTTGACTTCCTTGCTCATCTTCTCCCTCCTTCCACTCCTCATTGGGACCTTGGGAGCTCAGTCCAGTGCTCCAGTGTGGGTCTCTGTCTCTATCTCCATCCATCACCAGATGAAGGTTCTATGGTGATATGCAAGATATTCGTAAGTATTGCTATAGGATAGGGTCATTTCAGGTTCCCTATCCTCAGCTGCACAAGGAACTACTGGGGACCTCGCCTTGGGCTCCTGGGAGCCACTCTAGGTTCAAGTCTCTTGCCAACCCTAAGGTGGCTCCCTTAACTAAGAATTGTGCTTCCGTGCTCTCCTATCTAACCTTCCTTTATCTCAATCATCCTGTTTCCCTAAGTTCCCCCCATCCTCCCCTTCTCGCTTTTCTCTCCCCATCTCCCCTAACCCCCATCCCACCCCACCCCCAAGATCCCAATTTTCTCCCCGGCATTTTTTTTTTTAATGACTATGCTCTTTTTCTTCCCACAACTAACCTGGACATCTTAAAAGCACATGCACACACACTTTTTCTGATTAGCATTTTATGAGCTCTTTTTTTGGATGACTTTCCTGTGGACCTGCTTGAGATTACAGAGACAGTAAATATTTACTCCCCAATTTATTACATTCTGCTTCCCCTGAAAGTGACACATAACAACTTTCTTAAGATAGCATCTCATTATTTCCCTCTACAAGTTCTGTAGTTCCGTGGCTATCCGGCCATGGTAGAGAAATTAAACTTGGCTGCCTTTAAGTCTCAACTCTCGATTGCTTCTTGGAGATGCTGTGTGAAAGCACAGAGCTTATTTCAGTTACATGGTTTCTTTCCTGCTGCATTAATGGACATGGAAGAAAATAAATTTTAGGAACTAAAGATTCGTTAAAATAATCAAGTCATTAGATTTGAACTTGCAGCATCATTTTGTCAAAACTGTCCTTCTTTCAGATAAGATCAAGGAAAAATAGTCACATGATCAGTCATGTGTCATGACCTTTATTACTGACTTTTGCATGTATATGTATGTATGTACATACATACATCTCATCAATGATTATAAAAGAAGAGGTCGTGAACTCCAAAGAGCATTGGGGGACACAAGAGGAGTTGGAGGGAGAAGGGGAGATAGAAATTGTGAAACACAGTATATTTATATTTGAAATTCTCAAACTTTTTAAAGAAGAAAATGCAAAATATGACTAGCACTAAGTTGGTTGTGAATATAAAGGAATCGTTGAAGCGTTACTGAAAATTTTCTAATAATGTTCTCTAGTTGACTTTTACTCTTTATTATCTGGAAATGCTGTGAAATAGGAAAAGATAGCATGTTCAAAATATCAGTATTTCCTAGCCACAGAAAGAGACTAGAACTGGTAGTTTGCACTTAAGGGTGTGAGGAGGAAAATTATAGAAAGAGAACTCCTGTGGCCTCTGAGTTTGGGAAGAAAGTTTTCAAAGAATCAGATGTATGAGTTTTCTCTGAGAAAAAGCATACATAAGTGTTTTGTATTCTCTTGTAGAAGTCTGTTAATAAAGATATCACCGAAGCTTAGAAACAAAATCAACCAGAGGAAATCCTGAAAGTATGGGATGTAGAAATTCAAAAATATCTTCATCAAATACTGTTGTCTTAGGGGTGAGTGTCATTCTTTCTCATTACTGAGATCAAATTCCCTCTAAATAACTGAAGGCAAAGGGGTGTGCTTCATCAGATCATTCCTGAGGGATGCAGGTCGTCATGGTGGGGAGGAGGCAGCTTTGGACTGGGTCATTGCACATGCATCTAAGAACTGCAGAGTGAACAGCAAAGACCCATGCCTACCTCTACTACCTAACTTTCTCCAGTGACCCTCCACCTTCCCAAACAGCCCCATCAGCCAGGGGCCGAGCGTTCAACACGTGAACCTATGGAAGGCACTTCACACTCACTGCAGCAGTAAGGTTTTACTCAGATTGACTAAAATTCACTGTTTTAAACAATGTCAGTTTTTAAAAGGGTGGCCTTGTATCTAGAAAGGGATGCATTTAAATAACTACGCAGCAAAAACTTTTTGCAAAGCATGTTGGTTGTCTTCTGTAGCTTTTGCTTAGTCTCCTGGGCCTTCATAAGCAGGGATGTGCTGAGATATGAGCACATGGGCTGAATTACCACTCCCAAGGAAAGCCAGCAGCATGAATAACTACCAGATTAAAAAGTGTGGGTGTGTTTGCAAGTTTAAAATAGATCTATCGGGGATCTCGTTATCACTGCACTCATGTTTGTACAGTAGGGTGAACACACATTTCTGTTCAGTGGCAAACCTGAGAGCTTAAAGCTTACCTAGTTCTATCAACAAACACTAAGAAGTTAGAGAAATCATACTTTACTAACTACCTAGTGGGAGAAAACTGTTCCGTAGGTTTCAGCTTTTCCTTTGAGTTTTTAGACCATGAAGACCAGCTCTCCAAACTGCTGCACAGGAGCTCTTGGCCCTGTGGTGACAGACCGCCATGAGAGCAGCGGAAAATGTCTTAATCTGCTCTCCTGATACATGTACATGCTGCCAGCCTCTGCAGCTGGCTGGATGGCTGGCTGGCTGGTTGGTTGACTGGTTAGTGGGATGGTGTGAGTGAGACCTCCTGGAATCCAGTGACAAGCTCTGAATTTAAGAACCATTTTTCAATAAAAAAAAAAAACTTTAGCTTATCCCCCATGCACCAGCAGAGTTCTTCTTGGACAGACACTGTGTCTGGTACAACCAGTGAGAACTCCATAGTTAACGCATGACTAGCTTACTTCCATCTTTCATAAAGCTGTTAATGTTTATTGAGATTGTCTTTTCCATGACATCATTCGGTACTAACAGCTGTCTCTTCCCCCAGGTTATCCAGATTATGCTTGGCGTCTATCATGTTCTCATGTGGTATTTCCTATTGCTGTTGTATATGGGACAAATTAAAGGAGTATTTGGGACTTATGAACCTCTGACTTACAAAATGGGAACTGGTTTGTGGGGACTTACTGTGAGTAGAATACATTTGTGTTGATTTTTTTTAATTCAGTAAATAATATTGATTAGTATTAGTAGATGGTAGGGGCCAGTTTCTAAACGAGGTTTTCAGAAGAACCTTATAACTCAATGCCATTTACTGACTTGTTCAAAAATCCAATTTCTTCTATCAATAAATATGCATTGATCATTTAACTTACAAGCACTATAAAAGAAATGTGGATATGAAAGCCAAAGAAAACCACAATATGGACTATAGCATAACCCTAGCTGTGTCAAAGACAAAGACACTTTCTTAACCATCAAATCCATTGTAGTGGTTAATTTTTAATGTTTGCCATTACCTGCATTCTGGTGTGGTTTCTAGACAGCTGTTGGGCAGAAGGAAAACTCGAGAGTGTGCGGGATCCCTGGAAGTCAAAGAAAGAATGCATCACAAGACATAAAGAAGATCAGGTCTATTATCCTCTGTTGGTTTGTCAGTATGATAAAGGTTGAAAACTGACTACTGGGCTTATGAATATGGTAACCAGTCATAAACATGATAAGTAGTTTCAGTACAATGATGATATGAAATCTGATTGGATTTGGTTTAGGGAAATGGAATAAGAGCTCAGGGAATTTTTTAATATTTTTAATTTACTTTTTGATAACTCTATACTTATACTTGTGTACAATGCATTTGGATCTTATCTACCAGACTCCCTCCCTCCAGCTCCTCTTGGAGTCCCCAGCACATTTCCCTTTCAACTTCATGCCATTTCTTTTCTGTCATCATTTGCTGGTGTAGGGGTGGACGCAGACTAAAAAACAATAAATGTTATGAGGTAATAAGGGGAATATTGCGATCATGTATTTATGCTGGCAAGAAATAATGAATTTCAGTGAAGAAATAGCTATGGTTATGTTCCCCCATGATGGTTCTCAGTTAGTGTGCTGTTTGCCCCTTTAGAGAACATGTCCTAGTATCTGGAGATGCTCTGGAGTTTTACATCTAGTGAGCAGAAGTCAATGATGCTACTAATCATCCTATAATGCACTGGACATTATTTGCAAGAAAATTATAAGCATTAATGTAAACAGTGCTAAGGCAAGGGAACAAAGAATAAAGAATGGATCAGATTCTGGTTTGATTTTGGAAGCATGTGGGCAATTTCCTAGAAAAGCTTCAAGTATCTCAATGTATCAGAAAGAAACATATAGGCTGACAGTGAGGGCAGGCATTGGACCAGAAAAGAGGAGAGTGTATGGCTTATGGAAATGTAATTTCATCTTTAAACAGCATGAAGGACTAAAGGGTTAGGAACATGACTGCGTAGTGAGTGAGCTAAGTCTTTATTCAAGCCATGTTTATCTGCATGGATGCAGAAATGCTGCAGGAGTAAAACACAACATTTCATCAGGATTTTGGTTAAAAGATTCCAGTTTGATTTTTTTAAAAAACAAAAACTGGAGTTGAGAATGGATATAAAGAGTATTTGTAATGGCTGATCATAGAATTGTAAAATTGGTGCTGGTGGTGAAAAGAATTTAATGGGGAACAGAAGAGCTGAGAGCATAGATAGTGTAGGGAAACTTTGCTAGAGCGCAATGCCAGAGGGCATCCTCCACAGCAAGCAGTGGCAAGAATGAATGCGTAACCCTGAGATTTCAAAGGACCAACAAAGGCAAGAGAATGAGTATGGAGATCAAGTAATCTTTATACAGGATTTGGGGGGGTGGGGATTCAAAGAATCATATACCCAGAGCAAGTAGAAGGACACACACATATAAATCATTGAAGATTAAATGGTTTAGGAGAGTCTTCAGAGGGTCAAAACTTCAAATCACCTAGAAAGGAGTGAATGATGAAGCAGTCAGTGAGTGGCCTCAAGCACAGGGATGGTGGATGATGGAACTGAAACAAAAATCTAGAAGGGAAAAACAAGTGGTGGAAATAGACAATGGGACAATAACAAAGAAGAAGAAGAAGAAGAAGAAGAAGAAGAAGAAGAAGAAGAAGAAGAAGAAGAGGAGGAGGAGGAGGAGGAGGAGGAGGAGGAGGAGGAGGAGGAGGAGGAGGAGGAGGAGGAGAACTGTTGTCCTTGTGCCGAAACAAAGATGCTCCCTCAGCTGTCTCGGAGGAGGTTAGGTGGTCAGTAAAAGAAACGGTCACCTTGAAGACATCTGCCTTTATCCAGGAGCTACTGCAGGCTGTCAAGGACAAAATCCAAACCAGCCCTGTTGATAAGCAATCCACTGCCTCACCAATAAGAAAAAGTGCACTTGGCTCATAAATAAAAAGCATATGGAAGAAAGAAGAAAATAAAAAATATGAGAAAAAACAGAATTTTCAGACAAAACTCAGAGAAATGATTTGTGTTCATTGTGTTTCATTTTATATTATAAAAATAACTTTAGGGGTCTAGAGGGGCAGCTCCGTCAGTGAAGTCAGTGTACAAACATGAAAACCCAAGTTTCACCCCCAGGGCCATGTTTTCTTCGTGCTTTTACCATGACGCTTTGGGTACAGTGTTTTGTTTTATTTTGTTTGTCTTTTTGTTGTGGGGTATGGTTATGGCTTGTTTACTTGCTTGCTTATTTGTTTTGAGAGGAAACAAACATCAATTTGGATAAAGAACTTGGGGGAGGAGAAGACTATAACAAAATATACTGTATGAAAAAATTAATATAATTTTTAAAAGTATGGAACATGACTGCTACTTTTCAAAAAAACTAACTTTTGCTAAAGTCACTAAAATAGAAGAGACAAAGGTCGGAGAGATGGTTCAGTCATTTAGAGCAATTGCTGCTCCGACAGGGGAACCAAGGTTTGGTCCCCGCACCCACACCAAGGGACTCACAACTTCTTGCAGCTTCAGCTCCACTTTTGATCTCCACAGGAACTGGAAGCACACACATATATACTCATAAGAAAAAATAAGTAAGACTTAAGACAGAAAAAGACTATTTCAGCTAAGTTGTATAGCCTGCTTTTAAATAACACAGTGGTGCTTTATATTTCCTGGAAAATAGAAATCCTAAAAGGAAATAGTGGAATGTCTTCTCAAATAATTATTATAAAAGGCAAGGTGGTTGGGAAGATGACTCAGCAAATAAGAGTACTTGCTCTGCGTGCAATCATGAAGACCTGAGTTCAAATCTCCAACATCCACATAAAAAGCCAAGCATGGCGGCACATCCAGTAACAGCAGCAATGAGGGGCAGAGACGGCCAAATTCCAAGCACTCAGTGGTCAGCCAGCCTAGCTGAAACAGCAAACTTCCAGTTCACTGAGAAACCCTGTTTCAAAGCAATAAGATGGGGAAAAATAAAGGAGGACACGTATGTATGATTAGATGTTTGTACCTGCACACTCACGTGCACGTTACACACATGCATGCGTACATAAGTAGATAAACAAAGTGAAAGCCTGGGGATCCTATGGCCTTAAAGGTGACTATTGCCTCTCAGGGAAGAGACTGTTTTTACAGTCATGATGTCTAATGGATATATGAACCACTTCTCCACATCTGGATGGACATTATAGTCCCAGGTATCTCACTAGGAACAAAAGAAGTTGGAGTAACACCTAAATGGGTTATAGAAGAGATATCATATAACCTAACATGGCCCCTGGTTCAGGAAGTCTTAAGAGGACTTGCTATATACCACAACCTAAATCCTGCCCATTGTCCCCTGCTGGTACCTGTTGTGACCTCCTGTTACTTTCAATATCTGTCATCTTTTGAAACAATGATTATCTCATAATGGAAGCTTGTCCCAACCCTGTCTACTAAAACTTCTCTCTTTGCTGCTATTAGTATTCTGAAAATCTTGTTCTGAAAGATAGTTGTTTTAAAGTATACTTAAATTACAGAGCATTATCAATGAGTATTTACCAATACATGTTTTGTGTCTAGTTTATCATTTCAGGAGCCTTCACAGTAAAAGCAGCAAAGCATCAAAATAATAGATATCTGGTAAGTTGAAATGTTTGGGATATGTCTATTATGGACTTTCACAAAACAGAGAAAGGGTTTAAAGGAAAATTAGTGTTGGGGCTGGAGAGATGGCTCAGCAGTTAAGAGCACTGGCTGCTCTTCCAGAAGAGTTCCGTTCCCAGTGCCCATGTTGACTTGCAATTTCCAGTAGCTCCAACTCCAAGGGATCTGGCTCCCTCTGCTGGACTCTGGAGGCAACTGCACTCACAGGCATACACACATGCATGTGCACACACATGCATGCACTCACACACAAATATACACAAATCTTTAAAATAAAGAAAAGTAGCCTCTAAACAATAAAGAAATCTATTGCCCTTATAAAATAAGTGAGACAAATTACTTAATGTAGACCAAATGTATTAGTAAACAATCATGGTTGTTAACTTCGCTAAAACATGTAAATTTAAATAATAATTTTGTTTGGATATTTTACCCTTAACTTTGCATGAATACTGTGACAAAAATTATTTACAGGATCTAAAGTCTGTGATTTTAAAGTCTGTGATTACTGTGATTTACTACTTCATTGTCTGTTCTACTCACTTTGGGAAAACAGTTGTACCTTGTATGAAAGTAGGGAGTTTTCAAAAAAAAAAAAAAAAAAAAAAAACCTGTCCATGGTGTAGGTGGAAAATGTTTAGAAATAAAAATCTTAGAATTTTATAAATCAATTCATCTAATCTTAAATGTTTATACATCAAGAAATCTGGGACTAGATAGATGGCTTGTGAGTTAAGAGCACTTGCCACAAAAACAATGCAAAGTACTTCTCCTGACTGTTGCACGTTTCCTCCTTGTCTCCTTCCAGCTCCTCTGCGCCCTGTCCCTGAACATATTCTGCATAATGGTTACGATCATTGCAGCCAGCCTGACCGTCGTGGAATTGGCTCATTTTCGGTCTGTGTCATATAGGAATTATGGACAAGCAGTGAGTAACTGACTTCATAGAAACACTTTCTTTTTATGTTTGTAATGGTATTTGAGAGTTCCCTACCATACACTTTGATCATATCACCACCCCCATTTCTCTAGCCCGCTTTCATCTCTGTGTTCTATTTATTTCAATAACCAGAGAAGCCTATTTTGTGCCACCCGACCATCCCCTGGAGTGTGATTTATCTAGCTAGGGCTCTACCCTTAAGAAAACTGATTCTCTTTGCCCAGAAGCTGTCCGCTGTCAATAACTCCTCAGTTAGGGATGGAGACTCCTGAGTTGCCTCTCCCCAGCCTCTCCCATGCTGGAATGTTGACTGGTTTGCTCTTGTGTGGATTTTGTGCAGGAAAGGGCAGGTGCTGTGAGCTTCTGAGTCCAGAAGACACAAGGACACTATTTCATACTGGTCCTCTGTGATTTATGGCTCTTAACAAGCTCTTTGCCTGCTCTTCTAAGGTGATCCCTGAGCAGCACGTGTGTGTGTGTGTGTGTGTGTGTGTACGTGTGTGTGTGTGTGTACGTGTGTGTGTGTGTGCTGCATGTATATATGCAAAGGCCAGAGAATAACTTCAGGTGTCATTGCCCAGGCACTGTCCATCTTTGACCTTGTGATGGTGCCATTAGCCCCAATCTCCCCAAGTAGGCTAGGTTAACTGGCCAGTGAGCCACAGACATCAACCTGTCTCTGTCTCCCCAGCACAGAGTGTGCACCCTCAATCCCCCCCCCCCCCCCGCAACATCCCCACCTCTCTCTCGGGTTCTGGAAGTGGAAATTGAACTCAATTTCTGTGCCGACAAGGCAAGCACTTTGTTGACTGAGCCATCTTCCAGTCTCTCCACAGACATCTTAATGCAAAAAGGGTGCATTCCTGGACCACTAAGCCATTCAACAAACCACGAAGAGAGCTTTGTTGTTGCTCTAATATGTTTAAACAGTGAATACCTAGTCATTTCCAGTCTCACGTATGACTTTAATAACAGCCTGCTTTTGCATATTATGCAGATTTTGTTTTAGCTCTCACTACTAAATGTAAGTCAGCATTAGTCTTGTTTCTTTGTACCCAGACATAATTACATAGAAGTGCAACACATCATGCTATAGTAATGTGAACAGCCTTGTTGATAATACAAGAGATTTCCTTGAGTTGTGTTGACTTAGTATTCTATTTCTTTATACCTTAAGGAAGTATTATTATGGTATAATTTAATTCTGTTTGGATATGGAGATGCTAAATTGATTAGGGTCATGGACACTTTATTTTTATTATTCCCAAGAAATGCAAATTAAATTCCCCTAACTAATTTTTTTTAGAAATACTTGTTCATTTGTTGGACACCTTCTATATGATTGCTTTTAGAATGCAAAAGGTCAGCAGAAACTATCCTATCCCTAGAAGCAAACATGGAGAGAAGACCTAGGGGAAGCCCAGCCTTCATTCCAAGGGGTCTCTCCCTGCAAGACTCAGGAAGGAGCCCAGATGATGTAATGTAGATCTCAAAATGGTGAACTTCTCCATCCCACACATATGCAAACATCAGAGAAATTCAGAGAGAGGGATATCCACTCAAAAAAATGCTGTAAGAACATTTCCTAACATAGTACCTCCCATGATCAGTTTAAATGGTGGACTCAGATTGAGGTTATATGGTGAGACAAATACAGTTTGACTTTTGCTGCTTCCTCAAATTGCCTAGTAAATAAAATCAGGAGCTCTGAAATTAAGCTGTCTGCATTGAAGACATGGATATACAGTTCATGGGATCATTCCCCCAGTAAGTCATAGCTCTTTTCCAAGGCTTGGTTTCCTCATCGAACCAGAAATGAAGAAATTAGTACCACCGCCAAGTGGCTCAACAATGCCAAAGTCCCTGTGTTCGATGCACATTCATCATAAATAGTACATTGCCATGTGGTCAGCTCACTATGGAAGGCATGACAATCATATGAGATGATTTACACGGTGTTCCAAAGAAAGCCACATAACCTACATCCTGAAAACCATGTTGGAATTGATGAGAGGTGAACTTTGTAGGAACAGGTGTCTAACTGTGTAGGCATAGTGGAAGATACAGCACAGTTGAATACCACAATGGGTAGAACCAGCTCACAGAAAGCTTCCTGAACAGGGAAACTCAGATTCTGTAGGATGTGCAGGGATGAGGAAGGATGAGAGGGGACATACAGGGCCTGATAGAGTTGATGCTGCTAGATGTTGCACATCTGGGAAAGCTCTCAGACTAGAACAAATAGCAATGGACTTCCCAGTTGATGGATCAGAGCTAAAGTCAATAAAGTCAACCCTTATCAGAAAAAAATCAGAATCACAAATATTAGTATTGGAAAAGAAATATTCCCACACTTAAGCTAGCATGTTGGTGTGTGACTGCCTCCAAAGCACTGTAGTAAGGAAGGCCTCAAGATCAAGAGTTTCAGGTCCTCCTGGGATGCATGGAAAGTTCTAGGCCAGCCTGGGCTACATAAAACCCTGTCTCAAAAGGAAAAACTATTTATCATGGCTAAAAAGATGGCTCAGTGGTTAAGAGCACCCCAAGTTTGGTTCCCAGCATCTATGTTGGGTGACTACAACCAGGATATTATGAGTTTCCCTTCAGCTCCAAGGAATCTGAAGCCCTCCTCTGATCTCAGAAGGAACCTGAACATGTGTTTACACACACACACACACGCACGCGCGCACACACACACACACACACACGAATAAAATTAAATCTTTTAAAACATATTTTAATTAAAATAGAATTTGAATATTTCCCTCTTTCCCTTTTCTCCCTCCAACCCCTGACTCCCCAACTCCCTCTCAATTTGATGGCCTCTTTTTCTTTGATTATTACTGTTACATGGAGATAAAGAGAGCACAAATATATAAATACAATCTAATGAGTCCATGTTTTGTTATTTGTGTATATATTATTTCATGGCTAGCCATTTTGTATTGGATAACTAATATAGGGGCTCATCTCTGAAAGATGCTAATTTTCTTTATCTCTCTCTCAACCATAATTAGCTGTCTGTAGTTCTTTGTCTTGGGGTGGGAACCTGTGAGATTTCATCTTTCTATATTAGCATGTCTATTGTCATTGCTACTCTTCAGGTCTTGTTTAGGCAGCCATTTCTGGGAGACACACTCTATTACCAAGATTCCTGGCCCTCTGGCCCTTACAAATCTTTCCACTCCCTCTTCCTCGGCCTCAGGTACAGAACTTGTGTTTTAGATGTACCCACTGGCATTGAATTTCCCATGATTCATTGATCTCTGCATTGTAGCCAGCTCCATTTGCTATAAAGAGAAGCTCTTTGATGAAGGGTTATGGTTACACTTAGAGTGGGCATGAGGATGAATTTTAGAATGTAAGGGACTCTGCTGGTCTAGTAAAGCGATGGCAGTAGCTTCTCTTGTAAAATCCATAATCTCATTAGTCCTGGCCAAGCTGACCAGGGTTCAGGTGCCAGGCATCATTTCCATGCTGTTAAATAGGCTTTAAGGCCAATCAGAGAGCTGGTGGTGCCAACATGTAAGTGCCACTATTGCACCTTTAAGGATGTCTTGCCATGTTGGTCACCATTGTTGTTCATAGTTATCACAGCTGGACAAGAAAATTCATAGTGTTTTCACCCACTCCCATGGCAGCTTACATAGAACTTTCTGGTGCTAGACTACAAGAAGAAGGCTTTCAGGTTAGCCTAACTTAAATAACCTGAGTCCTCATGTGTGACCTTATGAGTACTAAATGTGTGGTACCCTAATGGAGGTAAGTGACAGAGGTTCACCTCCAACCTCTGAGGGTCAACCAGGGGCTGGGAGCTGGGAAGATAACCTGGTGCTTAAAGGGCAGCTGTGCAAGTCTATGGATAAGAGGTCGGATCCCTAGAACCTACAGAAAGGCCAGGCAGGCCTAGTGGTAATTCCTACCTGTAATTCCAGCCTGAGAAGGCAGAGTCAGGGAATCCCCAGAGTAAACTGGCTAGCAAAACCAGCCATAGCAGAGACTTGTGAGTTTGATTGAAAGGCCCTGCCTCATTTAATAAGGTGGAAAAACCATCAACGGTGTTTCCTAACTTCAGTCTCAGAAGAGCGCCCACACATATGCATGTACGCATAATACACACACAAGCACCCACACATATGCACGTTTGCATAATATACACACACAACACACACAAGCACCCACACATATGCACATTTGCATAATATACACACACAACACACACAAGCACCCACACATATGCACATTTGCATAATATACACACACAACACACACAAGCACCCACACATATGCACATTTGCATAATATACACACACAACACACACAAGCACCCACACATATGCACATTTGCATAATATACACACACAACACACACAAGCACCCACACATATGCACATTTGCATAATATACACACACAACACACACAAGCACCCACACATATGCACATTTGCATAATATACACACACAACACACACAAGCACCCACACATATGCACATTTGCATAATATACACACACAACACACACAAGCACCCACACATATGCACGTTTGCATAATATACACACACATACACACACAAGCACCCACACATATGCACGTTTGCATAATATACACACACATACACACACAAGCACCCACAGATATGCACGTTTGCATAATATACACACACATACATACACAAGCACCCACACATATGCACGTTTGCATAATATACACACATACACACACAAGCACCCACACATATGCACGTTTGCATAATATACACACACAACACACACACACACAAGAAAACAGAGCAAAAACTAATTAATTTTTTTTTTTTAAGCCGGGCTTTCCTTACAACCTGAGGACCTAAATTCAGTCCTGGAACCCATAGCGGAAGGAGTGAAACTAACCCCTGGAAGTTGTCCTCTGACCTCCAGATGAGCACTGTGCCATGCGTGGACCCATATGAAGTAATAAGGGCAGCGGGGCTGCGTCCCCAACACCCCGGCCGCCTGCCCAGCTAGCTTATGCCCCAAAATAATTACACAGACACTGTATTCTTTTAATCACTGCTTGGCCCTTTAGCCCTAGCCCTTACTGGCTAATTCTGTTATCCTGATCAACCCATCTCTAATAATCTGTGAGAACCGGTCTTACCGGGAAGATTCTAGCCTAGTCCATCCTGGGTCGGAGCTTCATAGCGTGCGTCTGCCCAGGAGCCAGGAGCATGGCGTCTCTCTCTGAGGCGTCTGCTCCCGAGAGAGCTGTGGAGTCTCTGAGCTCACTTCCTGTTCCTCCCAGCATTTTGTTCTGTTTACTCCACCCACAGGGCCAAGCAGTTTCTTTATTGGCCAATGACCTTCCTCCATCACCCATAGACACACACATGGGCACAAATAACAATAACAACACCAGATTAACAGAAACGTTTAGATAGTGGATGCGCTCATGAGACTGGACAGTTGCAGGAAGAGTGAGCACAAAGCTAAGTGAGAATGGTGAAGGGCGGAGCGGCAGCCACTGGGCTGGGAAGAAGGAAAAGATGACAAATGAAGCTGACAGCGGACAGCTAGACAAGCCGGGGGAAATCAAGCCCCACGTTGCTCCTTCCCTTAACTCTTACTCTAGGGACCTCCTGGGGAGGGGCACGCTCTACAGATAATGATACCTCACCTCCCCGTTTCCTGGTTACAGAAGCTGGGGAGGGAAGTGTCCCGTGTTTTGTTGTTCTCCTACCCCCTGGAATTCGGGATCGCCCTCACATACTCAATCTGCAGCTGTTCACATTTGGTAAGTGTTTCTTCGGGGAATTCAGGGGCTATCAGCTTCTAGTAAGCAAATGTAAGAAGTGGCATTCTACAACTGTCTGGAACTAATATCAATGTAATATATGAGGTTTCCTTTACCTTTTGTTTTCTTTTGCCATAAAATATGGGTGTAAAACAAGATGACAAGAGTAATATATGAAACTGTAAATTTAAAAATTAAAAACATATATATACATATACACACACATATATATACATACACATACATACACACATCATACATATATATGCTGATTCTTCCCTTAACATTGTTAACACATTCAGATAAAACACACACACAAAGCTACAGAACACACATTGCCTCCCCAGTAGGACGTAGAGAGAGGTGAATGCTGATGCTCAGCTGGCTGGCTTGCTTCCTTACATAGGATCCAGGACCTCAGCCAGCAGCACGCTGCCAGCCACATTCAGGGTGGATCTTTCCTCTGCTGACCCTTTCTGGAAACACCAGTTTCACAAAAATGTCGAACAGTGTGCCTCCTAGATGATTCTAAATTCCATCATTGCAAATTAGGATTAACCATCACATTTCCATTTCTCTAGCCCTTACGTTCAATTGTAAAGAACTTTACCTTGATAAGCAAAACTTGAAGGACTGTGGTACCCTTACTGCTTGAGAGCTGATTTTACTTGAGGTATAATATGGAAAGTTTCCTCAGGGAGGGTTAATGAAGCAGCAGAGAGCACAGCAGCAGACAGGCAGGTAAGACCAGGACACTCGTCCTAGCTAAGACCATAGGAGACCATATTACTGCTGGAATAAGAAATTGACAGGAACTCAATAGGAATTCAGAGAAGAGAAAAACCACTGTGGACTGTGCTGAACTGTGCTGATAGCCTGGTCATTCCTGTATCTGAAAGAATGAAAACATGTTCACGGCTTTGCATGCGCTAGGAAACTAGAGTTACCCACCTGGGCTCTTTAAAAAAATAAAAAATAATAATAATAATAAACCTTCCAAATATAAGGGGAAAGCTGGAGTATACATAAATGACCCAAACTTTGCAAAAATTTTTCAAGTGCACTAAGAAGCCTTTATTGACTGAAGATGTGTCTTATTTTTCTACTTCTACCACAGCAAAGCAGCAAAGATTATGTGGTTTAAACATGAAAGTGTATTTTCTCACAGTTCTCGTCCAGAAGTTCAAGACCAAAGTGGTGCAGGATTAGTGACCTCCACAGCCCCACCCTTTCTCGTTACTTTCAGTGTCTTCCCGTGGCCTCCCCTTGGAAGAGTCTGTGTCCTGATCTCTTCTACCTACACCAGTCCTGTTAGACAGCAGCCCAGCCAAATGACACTTTTATAGTTCCATTGCCCCTTTAAAGATCTTATTTCAAAGATTTTCACATTCTAATATGCCAGCGGTCAGGATTTTGAATTACATGTTTTAAGGACTATAATTCAGACCACAACAAAGTGTTTTTAGTATCACCTCTGTCTAATGACGAGCTGAGCTATTGTTCTAGCCCTGGGGAGTAGACTAGAAAATTTGCCTACAAAGAAGAAGTAGAAATCGGAAAACAATGAAAATGTGCAGATATATCAGAGGCAAGCTCCAAAGGAAACAGACTCCATGTAATTAGCATAAACAAATTTCTAGAAAGAAAGCAGCATCCACCATTCACAGGGAAAGATGAAACTATTTAAATCAGTGGTTCTCAACCTGTGGATCTTGGCCCTTCCACAAGACTGTCTAAGGCCATCAAGACCATCAGAAAACACGGGTATTTCCATTGTGATTCAAACAGTATCAAAATTACAATTATGAGGTACCAATAAAAATAATTTTATGGTTGGGGTCACCACAACATGAGGAACTGTATTAGGTCACAGCATAGGAAGACTGAGCACCACTGATTTAAATTGTCTAACTTTTAACTAAAGTATATAACAATTATCTAAGATGCCCAGTTTCAAAAACTACAGAAATACAGAGAACAAAAGTACCACATGGGTGGTAGTTTGGATGAAAATAGCCCCCATAGGCTCGTAGGAAGTGGCACTATTAGGTGTAGCCTTGTTAGAGTAGGTGTGGTCTTGTTAGAGTAGGTGTGGCCTTGTTGGAGTAGGTGTGGCCTTGTTGGAGTAGATATGGGCTTATTGAATGAAGTGTGTCACTGGAGATGGGCTTTGAGGTTTCAAATGCTCAGGCCAGGCCCAGTGGTACTCTCTTTTCCTTTGACTTCTGATCCTGATGTAGAACTCTCAGCTCCTTCTCCAGTACCTTGTCTGTCTGTGTGCCATCCGTCCTTCCATGATGATAATAAACTAAACCAAGCCATCCCCAATTATATGTTTTCCTTTATAAGTGTTGTTGTGGTCACGGTGTCTCTTCACAGCAATAGAAATTCTAAGGCAACATAAAACTTGAAAAGAACTCTCACGACCTGTAGTCTTGGTGGAAGGAAAGAACAAAGGTGAAAAAGACAAAAACTTCAAAAAGCTAAAATGACATATGAGTGACAGCAGTGACTCATTAAATAAGGTGATCAGACAAGGGGCCTTAGCTTGTCTTAGCCTGACTGCCCTTGGACAGTGAGTATCTGGGTTCTTGACTGGAGGACCCAACTCTCTGGACCCTAGTCCCTGGAGACACATCTCATTTCCCACCCCCACCTAGTGAAGCCTTGGAGACCTGGAAGCAGCCTTCCCACACCCACAACTATCTTCTACCGCATCTCTGAGCACCTGGCCCTGACTGCCCTTGGAGAGGTGAGTGTCTGGGTTCACAGGTGAATGGTTCTACTCTACAAGACCTATCACAAGGAGGCACATCCCATGCCCCATCCCAGCCGCTAAACCCCAGAGTCTCCAGAGCAGTCTCCCCATACCTACAACCATCCCCCACTACACCTAAGACCACTGGAGCCTTGGCCCTGACTGCACCTGGAGAAGAGCACCAAGAGTCATATCAGCGACTCACAGAGGTATGGCCCTGCCTACACCAGGAGTTAGAGTGACCACATAAGCCAGAGGCCCCACCTACACCAAATGGAGGAAGAGATGGGTAGGCAATAATGGAAGAATACATTCAACAACCTCAAGAACAATATGGCAACACCTGAACCTAGGGGTTCTACAAAAGGAAGACCCGAACATCCTAACCAAGAAGCAGCAGAAGAAAATGACCTTAAATAAAACGTTATGAAGAAGATAGAGATCCTTAAAGATGAAATGAGGAAAAGAAACAGAGGAAAAGACAAACAAAAAATGGAAGACATCAATAAATCTCTTAGAGAAAACAAGGAAAAAATCAAACAGGTGAAGCAAACAGTTCAAGACTTGAAAACTAAAACAGAGTCAATTTAAAAAAACACCCACACACAAAAAGAGGAAATTCTGGAAATGGAAAAATCTGGGTAAGCAAACAGGAACTACAGATACAAGCATAACCAATAGATTACAAGAGATGGAAGAGAGAATCTCAGGAGTTGACAATACAGTAGAGTAAGTAGGGAATCAATCTACCTCAAAACCCAGCTATATCACCCTTGGACATAAACCCAAAGGATGCAGACCCATAACACAAGGACATTTGCACAACTATGTTCATAGCAGCATTATTCATAATAGCCAGAACCTAGAAACAACTTAGATGCCCCTCAACTGAAGAATGGATAAAGAGAATGTGGTACATTTACACAATGGAGTAACTCAGTGGTTAAAAAAAAAATGACATCTTGAAAGTTGTATGCAAATGGTAGAACTTGAAAAAAAAACATTGTGAGTGAGGTAACTCAGATCCAGAAAGACAAACATGGTATGTACTGAGTCATAAGTTGATATTAGATGTAAAGCAAAGAATAACCAGTCTATAGTCCATGACCCCAGAGAAGCTGGGTAACAAGGAGAACCCTAAAAGAGAAATACATGAATTTCCCCAGGGATGGGAAAATAGACAAGAGCTCCTAAGAAAATTGGGAGCATGGGAGTGGGGGGAGAAGGGAGGGCAGAAGAAAAGAGGGAGGGGAAAAGGGATAGGAAAAAGGAGAATATAAGGGAATGGGACAGTCAAGATAAGGGAAGGATAGAGCGAGAGAGCAAGGAAAGAGATATATTGATTGAGGGAGCCATTATGGGGCTAGTGTGAAACCTGGCACCAGGGAAATTTTCAGGAATTCACAAGGATGACCCCAGCTAAGACCATAAGCAATAGTGGAGAAGATGCCTGAATTGGCCTTCCTTGTAATCAGATTGGTGACTACCTTAATTGTCATCATAGAACCTTCATCGAACAACTGATGAAAGCAGATGCAGAGATTCACAGCTAAGCACTGAGCATCCAGAGGCCAGTATAAGAGAGGGAGGAGTGATACTATGAGCAAAGGGGTCAAGACTATGATGTGGAAACCCACAGAAACACCTGACCTGAGCTAGTGGGAGTCAACTGACTCTGGACTGACAGAGGGGGAACCTGCATAGGACCAAACTAGGCCCTCTGAATGTGGGTGACAGATGTGTGGTTGGGGCAGTCTAGGGCCACTGCTAGTGGGACCAGGATTTATCCCTAGTGCTTGAACTGACTTTTTGGAGCCCATACTTTGATCAGCCTAAATATAGAGGAAAGGGGCTTGGTCCTGCCTCAAAGTGATGTGTCAGACTTTGTTGACTTCCCATAGGAAGCCTTACCCTCTCTGAGGAGTGAATGGGGTGGGGTAGGGAGTAGGTGGGAGGAGCAGAAGGGAAGGGAGGGAGTGGGAGTGGGCTAAGTATGTAAAATGAGTAAGATCGTTTTAAAAATAAATTAATTAATTTTTTAAAAAAGATGATCAGACAAAAACAGAATTTATAAAAGTATAATCATGCATTAACAGAAATGTAGGTAAGTACACTTGTATCCGTCCACAATGTCAGAATCTATTGCCTAACAATAAATTCACAAGGAATGGTGATTTCATTAACAGCACTAGGTGCTTTTACAGATGTCCCAGGTTCAATTCCCAGTACCCACATGGCAACTCACAATCATCTGTAACTCCTGTTTCAGGGATCTAACACCCTTTTCTGGCCTCCTCAGGCATCAGGCATGCAAGTGGTAAACAAACACACATGCAGGCAAAACAACCACACGCGTAAGAAAATATCAGAAAGTATGTCAAAAGTTATAATACAGAGCCTTTAAAAGAAGTTAGATGGGATTGAGAAGGAGACAGAAAGAGAACAAATGGCACTCTGGAGTAAGTACCAATGCAGCCTGTATTCTTATTATTATATTTATTCTCTACCGCTCACGTGATTTGAAACACTGGATGTCATCTGAAAGTAGCTGCTTTTTCTTTTCCAGGGACGAGGACAAGAGGATAGTTTAGAAAGTGTTACTGAAGTCGTGGAAAGCACATTCTGAATGCTGGCGACATAAACAACGTTCCCGACTGCACACACCTGATGTATGTGCCCAGGATATTTCTATATAACAAGGCTGCTGCGCAATGCATGCATTTTGTGCAAAAGGAAATTCTCAACAGGTTAAACGTTACCCCTTGCTATTTAAGGAATGTCTACACACATATCTGCTAGGTTCCAGAGGGGAACACTTTTCCTATGTAAACGAGAGACTATCACAAGGAAGTGTTTGCTAGCTAGCCACTCTGAAAAGCCATTAGCTCTCCACAGCAGATCTTCTGCTGTAGATCATAGAAACTGCCTGTAGCCTGTTGAGTGCAGGCTAGGAAAGTTGGAGCATAGTCTGTAACTCAGAGGAAAACTTGAATTTCTGTCCCTGCGAGTGAAAAGCACATTCCACATTCTGCATTCTTCTCCTCAAGCTAGCTTCCACCTCCACAAAGCAAGGATCCAAAGCTCATCAAGTCAGTGCCTTTATTGTCCCATGGTTTTCCCTGTCCTCATTAAAGTTCCTTTCCGCCCTGTATGTCTCTGCTGCCTTTTTTTTTCCCCTCTTATTTCCCTGCTTCCTTCTCATTATTTGAGTCGAGGTTCAATCCATGGCAAAGCAAATTGCTTTCCATGTTAAGGTCCATCTCTCGGAAGCTATTCTGTGTGTAGTTTTCCTGTTCTTCTAATGTGAGCATGGCATCAGAGAAGTTTCCCCAGCAATGCAAGCAATGCTAAGCTAAAGAACACAGGTATTTTCACATCCACAGTGGACCGTTTGTTTCCTCCCTTGTCTCACAAGGTGTTACACTGATTGTTCTCCATGACAGTCAGTTAAGATTTCTTGAGCCTACAAATTTCAGTGCGTAGTTCATTTCTGAATGTCTTCTGTGTGCAATAAAAGTATTAAGCCCTGTGGAGTCAGAGATTGGTGAGACATCGTGTGGCCGTTCTTATTTTAGGAGAGGAACAAGCAGCTGAGAAATCACAACCGTGAGGGATTCTCATATTAAGAATATGAAAAATGATAGTATGACAGAGTAGAGAGCGCTCTTTCTGGTGTAAAGATGTTGATATTTTGTGAAAACTCCAAACAGGAGATTAATATTGGGGGGGGGGGCTTGAAAGGTGAAGGCGAACATTTCAAATGAAAGAATTAGGGTGGCTATTTTTCTACAGAAGACGAGGAAGAAGAAGAGAGGAGAGAAAGGGGGGAAGTGGGAAGAGGAAGAAGAAGAAGATAGAAAAGAAGAAGCAAGAGGAGGAAAAAGGTAAAGAGGAAAGAAGAGGGAAGAAGAGGAGAAAGAAAGAAAGAAAGAAAGAAAGAAAGAAAGAAAGAAAGGAGGAAGAGAAGGAGAAAGAAGAGGAGGACGAATAGCGAATAGGGCCTGAGAAGGTCATACATGACTAGAATACAGTTTGATCATGTTACCCCTTGATCTTTTCTGACTCCAACTCTTCCAGGATTGTCTCCCTTACATCCTTCTCTCAAATTCATATCCTTTGTTTTTAAAAATGTATAAGCTACTGAGTTCAGTTAGTGTCACCCAGATGTTCCTGAGTGTAGAGCTGACCACTGGAGCATGAGCAGCCTACCAGTGTCCCCATCCCTCAAATAGACTCTCTCTCTCCCCAAACAGATGTTGGCTACCTGTATCTCCTCAGGTAGGAGCAGAGCCTGGGACCCTTTCAGCCATTCATTCTGAAACAGGCTTGGGATTGTGAGTCTTCTGCAGGTTCTGGGTGCAACACAGCTGTCATGTGTAAAAGCCACTGCTTTGCAGCAATCCTCCTGATCCTGTGTTGTCAAGGGAAAGTCCAGGAGGCGTCAACCCTACACAAAGAACTACAAGCAGCTAAGAAATGCCAAGAGTGGAGAAAATGCCCTTCCCTAGGGAAGAGCACAAAAATTTGCTGTCTAATACCAAATGGTCAGCCCTGAAGGCATATATACAAGTGACAGTGCATACACTGAGCAGGTCATATTTAGGAACACACACACACACACACACACACACACAGGTAGGAACATGTGTGTATGTATATATATATATATATATATATGAGTGTAACAACAATTAATGTAAATTAATTCAAGAGGCCTTGAATTTGAAATACAACAAGGAAGGTTTTGAGACAATAAATATAAAGGGAAATGATGTAATTATATTATAAAAGGAAGAATTAAAAAATACAGTAAAGAAATTGAGGGGAAAAAGAACACTAGAAAGGTTGGAAAACCTGAAAGAAAGAAGTGGTTTTCAAGACCATGGAAGATAGAGAGCAGCCTTGTCCCTTATCTATTGGTACATGTATATTTTTAAATAATCCTAGTTGTCACACAAAGAGTAAATAGAAAGATGTGTTTAATTTTGATAACGCAGTAGGTCTAACTTAATAAATCAAATATATCTAAAAATCATCAATGACATACTTTGTAGTCCTTTAATCATATGGAGTCTTCGGAATTATGTGTGCATTATGTACTTAAAACACATGAATGCAAGACAACCTCATGACAAAAGATTCATAACCTACATATAGCTATTAGTTTGTGAAACTGTGTGGGTCCAAAGCTGCCATAGAATTCACAGAACCTGCACCCTCCATTCTCATAGCCAAGAGCTCCTGGTTCCACAAAATTAGCAGGTTTTTAGCACAGGACTTCCCCAGGCAAACTCAGTGATGGACCAAGAGGACGAAGTGTCCCATGAGAAAGGTGAGACCTTACAAGGGTCTGTGCTGACAAAGGGTATATTCCAGAGGTCACAGTCGGAAGTCTTGCTGTCCCATTGTTATCTCAACAGGCTTCACAGGCAGTCCCCACCAGCACCTACTCATTGTTAGTTTCTACTCAAAACACTATTGCCTTTCTGTCCTTAAAAGCAGAGGTCCAGAGGTCTGTATGCATTATCTCACAATTATCACCACTTGTTTTTCCTTGACTCCACTCCAGGTCAAGTCTGCCCCCATCTGTCCTCTGAGGCCAGATTTTGCAATGACAGCAGTCAACTCCATATTGCAAAATCTAGCAACCCAATGTACAACCCTCAGAAGATTAAGGCGTCATTTCATACTTTTCCTAAGATTCAATCAAGCATCTGCAGGGACCTCTTCCTGTCAACTCCTTAACTCCGAAACTGGGTTCTATTTGTCTGGCCCCCTAACATTAAAATGGATCATCTCTCAGTAGGATTAATCCCAGCACTCAGGAGGCAGGATCATCTCTCATCCCAACCGCCCCACAAGGTGAACTCCAGAGGGAAGGGATATTCTATATTGTCTCCACTTCTTACTCCCAATGCATAAATAGTGTCATTCATATTTACTCTCAACGGGACTTTGTTTCACGAATTACATAATATACAAAATACCTGATACTGGAAGCCTCAACAAACTGTCTGTGCAAAATAGTCCTTTAATTAGCAGGCAGGCAAAGCACCTTTGCTTTTGAGACTCAACATGAACCAAGTGAGCGGAACGAATGACCTTCCTTTGTTTATTCACTTCTACTGAGTGCCAGTTATAGCACCATTACACTAAATGTTCAGTGATTGGGAACCCATAGCATAAATGTTTCTTGGCATCATAAACATGACTATCAAGTTAGGATTCTCTAAAATGTATTATTTAGGACTCAATTACAACAGTTGCCTTTTTTCATAGTTGGTTTATTTTGTTTGGTTGATAGTTGTATATGTTTATATGATGGATTTTAGTCATTTTTCATACACACACGCACACCATCCCTCTTATCTTCCTCTGGATCTCAACTCAACATGCTCTTCTTTTTGGGTGTTATTCATTGAGTTTAGTTAGAGTTACTTGTCCCTGGGCAGGTGACAGATTGGTGCAATCTAGTTTCTGAACCTGGGAAGTACACAGAACAATTGTGACCTCGACTTTGCAGAAAGACAAAGGACCAGAGAAGATATATTGGCCCAAGCACCACCAGATCTGTGGTTCCAACAGCACTCTTCCTTCTAGAGTCAAGAATCTAGACTTTGAGGACACTCAAAATAGAAGGACTTGCTTCTGTCAACCTACTAGAAAACAGTGGGAGTCATTTGCTTGGTGGGAACGTCTTTGGAGCAGGGAACCAACCTGCAGTTGGGCTCAGACATTCATCAGTTCAATGGCTAGAGTGTGTTCACCACAGGTCAGTAAAGGGTGTCTGCACCAGAATCTCTCCTGCTGGCCCCATTCCCTAACCCCATCTGTACCTCCGGGCCTGAAGGCTGGGTGGAACCTCCGCGGGCCTGCAGAACTAGCGTCTGCATGGCCCTCCTCGCGTGGCGCCCTTCACGGTTGCTCTGGGA
Organism: Microtus oregoni; assembly: GCF_018167655.1. Classification (NCBI taxonomy): domain Eukaryota; kingdom Metazoa; phylum Chordata; class Mammalia; order Rodentia; family Cricetidae; genus Microtus; species Microtus oregoni. The sequence continues at coordinate 47,042,680 of NW_024543071.1, forward strand.
CACAACCGCTGCAACGTTGGATCCACAAGAGGTAATGAGGGACACATGGAGGTGGCAGCACCCCAGAGGCAGGTGCTGCCCGCAGAAATCCCAGAACAGGAAGATCTAGACCTAAAGGAAACCCCGGAAGGATTGCCTTCTTCTAGTGTTGTGATCATACGGAGTAGGGAATCCATGGCCCAACAACAGAGCAAGTTAATGACTGGCTCTGAACTCGACTTTCCGGTGAGTTTCAGTCCCGTACTAACTTCCATTTCTCAGCAGTATACCATACAGGGTACTCTTGCTGCAGAGAGAGCCTTTGACGGAGTTTATTATATTTTTTTCAAGTCATCACCTCGTAACGGGTAAATTTTTAACTCAAGCATCTTCTAAAATGCTTTTTGATATGCCTTTGTGTACTTCCTTATTGACGAAGGCCAATGGGCCGTTACTACGGCAAATGAAACCTCCAGATTTTGTGGCTTATATGAGGAGAAGAAAACGTGCAAATGCAAGATCTGAAAGCAATGCTGAATTCTAGATACGACTGTGCACAGCAGTTGAAAAAAAAAAAGGAAGAAAGATTGGTCAGACATTAGAGACGGGAAAGGGGTAGGGAGTAAGGGTGGGGAAGAAAATTGTCAAAGCCACGTCTAACTAGAAAGCCACACCAAAAATGTATCAATCTTTTGGCTGGAAAAAAAAACCAAAAATTATCGCTTATTGGTTTGAGCAACATATGAGTCTCTATACAATGTATAGGCATTCAGACTTCCAACGGGTAAAACCTAATATAATAATACCATGGCTTCTAGCTTTCAATATCTTCTCAGTCAAACTCTGCCAGATCATCAGGGAAAGTTTACCCTGTGCCCCCACTAAGTGGCTTGGATATGCACCTTTGTTCAGACCAGCTAGAATCAAAAGAATACTTTTCATGGGTATTAAATACAGAAGCTGAGCAGGGTTGTGACTCCTACAAAATAGGAACCTTTGCCCTCTCTATCAGTGTTGGAAATGATGAGTTACCCTTATCTTGCCTACCGAAACCCCCTCCATTGTTGTGTTCACTATCTTAAGAAACCTACGTACTCTCTATAGTATTCTATTTTCCAGCCTTCTCTGCAGCTAGTGTAAGTGTGTGACCCAAATCCTTCCAGTCTGGCACCCCTGAGACACACTTGAACTTCCAGGAAGAGCAAATGGGATAAATCAAAGCTAACAGGAGCCTGGACTTTCTGATGCTGCAACAAGGGCATATGAGTGGGTGCTGGGGGGGACTGATGGGATTGGAATGGCTATCATTTGGTACTCATCCATAGTCTAACTTCTTGAGAGCGGAATATTTAGTTTTGTCAAGATCCTACTAGTCTGGGGCAAAAGCGTCTGTCAGGGAACAATCAAGTATCTTTTAAAAAGTGAATGGCAACTGTGGAATTAATTTCCCCCTCAGGCTTAGGAACCTTACCCAAGAGAAAAATAAGAGTCACTAACTGATTTAATTTATATTGATTTTTGTCCACATTTTTCACAGGAGAAATCCTCAGATCCCTCTTCATGAATATGCTACAGAATCCTCTATGGATAAAGCAGGAACTGACATTGTTGGGGGTAAGAACAAAATGCTGCTCTAGTGAGCATGTCAACTGTGAGCAGGTTGCCCTCCTTAACACAGGAGACCTGAACCACCTCTGTATACACCACGAACTCTTCAAATGGAGGCAAATCAGTTACAATGGTTTCTGAAGGTGACATAACACCAAAACATAGACTGAATCTGGACATGGGGAAAAAATATTCTTCTTTTTAACCATCTATCAACTACTACAATTGTAAACTGATGGCATGTCCTAGATGAGATGAGCAAATTGTCAGTACACCCAGAAGAAGCTGCAGACAACACAGCTCTATGAACAGTGGTTGGTTACAAAGGTGCTGTGCTGTCCACACCATCTCACAGACACCCTTCGCCCAGGCAGTCCCATCCACTACGTAATTTGGCTGAGCAATTTGGCATCATCCACTCATACTACTGAATAACAGAGCCAGATTGAGAGTTATACACAAAACATTAAAAATTAGATGAGAAAAGTCCAAAATACCAAAACACACACACATGTAGGCACAGGGGATCTAGAAATAAATTAAACAAAGGTACAAGGTACACGATGAATTGTGTTTCTATACAATAATAATGAACATGAAGATATCAATCCCCAAAGAAAAAATACAAATATTAAAGAAACCATATATAGAACTTAAAATTTTAAAATGACTAAATGCTAATGAAATGTTCAAATTAGGTTACATCAATAAAAAGACAAAGCTCAACATAGTAAAACTGTTAGTTCTTCCTAAACTGGTGTATGGGTTTGGCAAAATTCCTAATAAAATCCTAGCAAGTCCTATTGGTACTCGAAGATTATGTGGAAGGAGAAGAAACAAAAACAACTAAATGAAAGTAAGAAAAATCAACACTAGTTGATTTTTAAGATAATGTCTGCCTATAGTCATCAAGATTATGTTTTTTTTTTTTCCGAGACAGGGTTTCTCTGTGGCTTAGGAGCCTGTCCTGGAACTAGCTCTTGTAGACCAGGCTCGTCTCGAACTCACAGAGATCCACCTGCCTCTGCCTCCCGAGTGCTGGGATTAAAGGCGTGCGCCACCACCGCCCAGCAAGAATATGTTTTTAAAGAAGAAAAATACAGACAAACATAACAGAACACAAAATCCAAAACTAGACTCCACAGAGATAGCCAACTGAATTGGGGAATAGGAATTGTTTATTTGTGTTTTGGGAAGGTATCTATGCAGCATAGGGGCCTCAAACTACAAACCCTGCTTCCTCAGCAAACGAAGTCATTGCCGGTGTGAATTCATGGTTCATCAGTTGTTTTCTTTTTCATAAAAGAACTCAATGGACAGTTTATCAGATGAATAATGAAGAGAGATCAAGTGAAAATAGGAACAAGGAGCCTTAATAGACTCCCAACTTTTTGCAAAATTAGATGAATATTTTAAAAAGCTATGAGATCCAGATGAGTGATCACCAGGAATAACAAGCATCAGTGGGAAAGTTACAGGAAGGGTAGAACTTGAGATGTCTCTGTGCTGACAGAATAGGTCTGTGACTTGATTACTGTTGATAAAACATGACAACATGGCCTAGAACTATACACAGAACATCGTATCACAATGTGTGTCCTCTTCGTAAGTTCTGAAAGCTGTCTCTGTCGTGGTAGAACACCACCTTCCTGCTTCATTCTGGCATTGGTCTTGAGGAAAGTTCCTTTCTAAGAGATAGCTGGAACTCTAAGAATGGTGTCTTTTCCTTTCAGACTGTACAATTAATGAATAGCCTGATTGTGCTGAGCCTAGGATACTTCTGGACATACCTGTACATTTCTCAAAATATTGTATTTGGATTTGGAAGTGGATATATTCCTGTCGTTAAAAATTCAGGATACTCACTTTGGGCCTCTTTGCTTGTGAGTAACATCATCTCTATAGTAACTACTAATGCATTCCTTAGATGTCATGGATTCTGATCCAAGCAATGTTTCCCTAGGAAATGATCCCCACATCTGCCTATGACTACCTGAAAAAGGGCAATAGAAATATGTTTTTTTAAATCTTTAGTTTATTACCTACAATACTTTTTCATAATCATATTCTACATTGTTAAAGAAACATGTGATACATTATGAAAAAACTAGTTTCTTAGCTGTGATATTACTTAATAAGAGTTTGCATAGTAAGAGGGATATTTGATACATTTAAAGCCATGATAAGAAACACAAATCCACAGTGACAGCTGATCTGAGCTCATGAAAACTCACAGACTCTAGACCAAATGCTGGGGAATCTGCATTGGACTGAACTGGGCCCTCTGCATGTGGCCAACAACTGTGGAGCTTGATCTGTTTGAAGGGCCCCTGGTAAATGAGCTGGCTTTTTGGAGCCCATTCCCTCTGATGGGATACCTTGCTCAGCCTTGATGCAGGGTGGAGGGGCTTGGTCCTGCCTCAACTTGATATACCAGGCTTTGTTGACTCTCCATGGGAGACCTTACTCTTTCTGAGGAGTGGATGGATGTGAGTTGGAATGGGGAGCAAGAGGAGGGGAGGGACGGGGAACTGTGGTTGGTAGGTAAAATGAATAATTTTTTAAAAGACTAAAAATAATAGAAATAAATAAACACAAGTTACAAATATGGAAGACAAAAATCTGTTTGAGTCAAACTAACTATACAAGTGAAATAAATGCTGTAGCCATTTCAAGATGCCCCTGAATCCCATTTCTATCACAACCATAATATTAGTGAATAGGAACTTCAAAGCTTTCGTCTCCATAAATACAAATCTTGAATTATTTCTTGAGTTGTTTTCTTAGTAGTCCCCACTAAGGAACCAAGCTGGTATCCCTCATGTTGCAGAATTCTAGAATTATCTTGAAGCTTATATTTTTACATAGTGACCGGGTATTAACAAATGTGGTGTTTGCTTCCAGTTTAGCCTATCAGGAAGTTTTTCAATAGCATTGCAGAAGAGGCCTTCAAATCACATGGTAAGTCAAAGACTCTGAAAAGTTTCCATTATTAATAAAAGTATTAAATTTCCAAAGACTAAATAAAAACTTTAAAAAATAAAAAAAAGCCAGTGAGGAATCAGCATGGCCTCTGCATGACTGGCTATCTACAAAGAAGCTATGGGGGGGGCAGTATTTGAAGTATGAGAAACATAACATGAATCCAAAGAAAGGTGAAGTGGTTAATGTCATCTCAGACAAAGAAAGTACAGAAATAGTACTATTGTCATACACGAATACTCAAGTATTCATGATGATAAAGGCCGCTATTTTTTAAGACTTAACAAACCTAAACTTCAAACTATAAGAAGCAAGGGCCAGGGTTATGGCTCACTGTCTGTGCAAGCAAAAGGACTTGAGTTCAGATCCCCAGAATCCACATCAATGCTGCACACACTAGCAGACATCTGGAATTTTAGTGATCCACAACAAGATAGGAGTAGAGGCAATAGAATCCCCAGACACGCCCAGGATGGCCAGCCTGACATATGCAATTACAAACAACAAAAAGAGACTCTGTCTCAAAGAAGATGAGGACAGACACCTAAAGTTTTCTTCTAACCTCCGTATTTGTACAATGCCAAACACGCCCCTCCCCCTGATACACACACATTCATACCTGAATAGCCACCATACATGTACGTATGCAGAAACTGATAGAATTGTGCAGAAGATTATTTGTAATGAATAGAATTTACCCTCACAATGAAACAGATTAAAAATAGTGCAATGTAACATATAAACGTAATTTTAGAGAGATGTATTTCAAATTATTTGGACAAAAATCTGAAAAGGGGATTTCCTCAGCTTTGTAAGGCTATATGCAAAAGGCAAATCTATTTTCCTACTTAGCAGCATGAGACTGAATGATTTCCTCTGAGATCTATGTCTTGGTTAGATTTTATTGTCAATTTGACAGAGCCTGGAGTAACCAGGAAGATGAAACCTCAGACAAAGAAGTCCATCAGATTAGCCCATGGCCACGTCCCTGGTGCCTTTTCTTGATTGCTAATTGATGTAAGAGCCTGCTGTGGGTGCTGCCATCCCTAGGCAATTTGACCTGGGCTGTATAAGAAAGCTGGCTGAGCAAGCCAGAGGGAGCAAACCAGTAAGCAGTGTTCCTCCATGGTTCCTGCCTCAATGTCTCCACTTTGAATTCTGGTTTTGGCTTCTCTCTAGGATGACCTGTGAGATGATATAACCCCCCCTTTTTTACATAAATTGCTTTTGGTCATGATAATTATCACAGCAACAGAAAGCAAGTTCAAACAGCCAGGAACAGTGGGTATGCGTACAAGACTGTATGTTATAGAGTATGTAGTAAGTCAAGAAAAACAGCCAGTAACAGTGTATATGTGTACAACACTGTATGTTGTGTCGTGTAGAAAGTCAAGAGAAAAAGACATAAAGACCTTCACGATGACAAAGTCAGAATATACGCTTCATCTGCAGACATCAGAAACATACTTAAACATCCTACAACACTCAAAGAAATACAGAATAATTTTGTAAGCTAATTTATCAGTGTTGCAGAATATAAGTTGCTTATAGGAAAAAAAATCAATTGGATGCCTGTGTAATTTGTTGGAACACTTACCTATTAAGGGAATCACATTATTCCTAGAACTAAGCCCTTTCACATAAAGCTACTATGAACACTTACCCACAAGTCTTATTACGGGCACATTTCTTGTTCCTCTCGTCATGGATATTTATCATTTTTAAAAGAAACTACCAAACTGTTTCCCAAATGCCTATTGCATCTCTGTGCTACCTTCATGCCTATTGCATCTCTGTGCTACCTTCAACAGACTAGACCTGACAAGTGTTCCTGTTGGTTGTTTTCAGATAGCTTTGACCAGAAGAACACGATGTGTAAAACCCCTTCCACAAAAGGACCGTAAAATACAGTTGCTTACAAAACCTCTTTTTACAATGAACATGGTGGTCCAGGAACCACCGAAAATATCAGCATGTGTTTCAACTTTAAGGGGGGAAATACATTAAATTACAAATAACCACGCAATAATGTTGGACTTTTTAAAAAAAAAGTAAACTAACATTGTTTTATTTCCTTTTGTCTAGTGAATTATACTTTGAATTTCATAATGCAATTTTATACATGCAATTATACAAATAATTTTAAACAGTGTATTTTAATCATATCTACACTCCATTATCTCCCTCTGACTCCTCCTGGGACACCACTCTCAATCAATCAGCCTCCCAACTTGATGTCATCATTAATTATTATTATTGTTGTTGTTGTTGTTGTTATTATTATTGTATTATTATTTTATTAATCACCCTGAGACCAATTCGTACTGATCATGTAAAGTAATCCCGTAAGGTATGGGCAATCTGCCAGAAGTCACATCTCCAAAGAAAAGTGACTCTCACTCCCTCAGCAGCCACCAACTGTCAATAGTTCCTCAGCTATGGGTGAAATCTTGGGAGCCCTTCTCCCAACTTGAGAATTCTGGCTGGCTTTTTCTTGTGTAGTTCTTATACAGGCAACCATAGCTGCTCTAAGTTGGTAAAAGCAACAACCGTGTCATATCTAGACGATAGCATTTCTCTTTCTCCTAATCCGGTAGCTCCTATATTCTTTCTTCTCCCTTTTACAATATGTTCCCTAAGTGCCCTAGGAAGGAAGAGGTTCACAGAGATAACTCATCTACGACTGAGCGCTCACAAACATTTATCTCAATATCTTCACCAGTTATGAGCCTCTGCATTATCTATGACCCAGTACAAAAAAAAAACTCTCTGAGGACAATAATCAACTTTATATGGAAAAACAAAAAACCCAGGATAGCCAAAACAGTCTTATATAATAAAGGAACTTCTGGAGGCATTACCATCCCTAACTTCAAACTCTCCTACAGAGCTACAGTATTGAAAACAGCTTGGTATTGGTATAAAAACAGAGAACTCAACCAATGGAATCATATAGAAGACCCAGACTTTAACCCAAAAACATATGAACACCTCATTTTCGATAAAGGAGCTAAAAGTATACAATGGAAGAAAGAAAGCATCTTCAACAAATAGTGCTGGCACAACTGGATGTCAACCTGTAGAAGAATGAAAAGAGACCCATATCTATCACCATGCACAAAACTCAAGTCCAAATGGATCAAAGACTTCAATATCAGTCTGAACACACTGAACCTTATAGAAGAAAAATTGGGAGGTACCCTACAACAGATGGGCACAGGCGATCGCTTCCTAGGTATAACCCCAGCAGCACAGACATTAAGGGCAACATTGAATACATGGGACCTACTGAAACTGAGAAGCTTCTGTAAAGCAAAGGACACTGTCACTAAGACAAAAAGGCAACCCACTGACTGGGAGAAGATCTTCACCAACCCCGCAACAGACAAAGGTCTGATCTCCAAAATATATAAAGAACTCAGGAAACTAGACTTTAAAATGCTAATTAACCCAATTAAAAAATGGGACACTGATCTGAACAGAGAATTCGCAACAGAAGAAGTTCAAATGGCCAAAAGACACTTAAGGTCATGCTCAACCTCCTTAGCGATCAGGGAAATGCAAATCAAAACAACCTTGAGATATCATTTTACACCTGTCAGATTGGCTAAAATCAAAAACACCAATAATAGCCTCTGCTGGAGAGGTTGTGGAGGAAGGGGTACACTCATCCATTGCTGGTGGGAATGCAAACTTGTGCAACCACTTTGGAAAGCAGTGTTTCGGTTTCTCAGGAAATTCGGGATCGACCTACCCCTGGACCCAGCAATACCACTCTTGGGAATATACCCAAGAGATGCCCTATCATATGACAAGGGCATTTGTTCAACTATGTTCATAGCAGCATTATTTGTAATAGCCGGAACCTGGAAACAACCTAGATGCCCTTCAATGGAAGAATGGATGAAGAAAGTGTGGAATATATACACATTAGAGTACTACTCAACGGTAAAAAACAATGACTTCTCAAATTTTGCATGCAAATGGATGGAAATAGAAAATAGTATCCTGAGTGAGGTAACCCAGACCCAAAAAGATGAACAAGGGATACACTCACTCATAATTGGGTTCTAGCCATAAATAAAGGCCAGTGAGTCTATAATTTGTTACCCTAAAGAAGCTAGATAAGAAGGTGAACCCAAAGATAAACATATAGCTACCCTCCTGGGTATAGGGGGTAGACAAGATTGCCAGGCAAAAATCGGGATCTTAAGGGTGGGGTGGGAGGGGGGTAAGGAGAGATGGGGAGAGAAAAGTGAGAAGGGTAGGATGGGAAGAACATAGGGCAATGGGATGATTGGGATAAAGGAAGGTTGGATAGGGGAGCAGGGAAGTATATATCTTAATTAAGGGAGCCATCTTAGGGTTGGCAAGAGACTTGGACCTAGAGGGGCTTCCAGGTGCCCAAGCCGAGGTCCCCAGTTAGTTCCTGGGGCAGCTGAGGATAGGGAACCTGAAATGATCCTATCCTATAGCCATACTGATGAATATTTTGCATATCACCATAGAACCTTCATCTGGTGATGGATGGAGATAGAGACAGAGACCCACACTGGAGCACTGGACTGAGCTCCCAAAGTCCCAATGAGGAGCAGAAGGAGGGAGAACATGAGCAAAGAAGTCAGGACCACAAGGGGTGCACCCACCCACGGAGACAGTGGGGCTGATCTATTGGAGCTCACCAAGGCCAGCTGGAATGTGACTGAAAAAGCATGGGATAAAACCGGACTCTCTAAATATGGCAGACAATGAGGGCTGCTGAGAAGCCAAGGACAATGGCACTGGGTTTTGATCCTACTCCATGTCCTGGCTTTGTGGGAGCCTAGCCAGTTTGGATGTTCTCCTTCCTAGACCAGGATGGAGCGGGGAGGACTTTGGACTTTCCACAGGGCAGGGAACCCTGACTGCTCTTCAGACTGGAGAGGGAGGGGTAGAGGAGTGGGGGAAGGGGTAGAGGAGTGGGGGGAGGGGGAGAGGAGTGGGGGGAGGGGGAGGAGTGAGAGGCTGGGAGGAGGCAGAAATTTTTTTTCTCAATAAAAAAAAAAAAACTCTCTGACCAAGAGTGAAGTCAGCACTAAGCTATGGACATAACCATGAATATTTAGAAGGCAGCTTGACAACATAAACATTTAATAAGAGAAAATCAGTAGGTTCCCTCTATGGCCTGTGATATCTCCAGATATGATGATGTTTACAGTACCAAATGTGGAATCCATCGTGTGGAATAGGCCTCAAAACCAATCAGAAAGCAGTTGGCTCCTCCCACACTAGTCATGCCACCGTTGCACCAGTGAGCATAACGTGCCTGGCAGGTAGGTATTATAGCATGCAATGCCCAGCGCTAAGTAAGCCCACTGATATCTTTGCTCCATTACTACACAGTGTGTAACACCGTTCAGTACTCTGAAAGCTAGCCTTTAGGGAGTCAGCTTCCTGGGAAGTTTGAGGTAAAATTCTTCATAGACTTCACTGGTTTGCTTTCTGCAAAGGAGACTTTTCCCTAGAGAATAAATGAACTGACATCAATGAACAACATATAACAGTTTACATGAAGGGTTCTGTTCTTTGAGATAGGTTTCAGGATCTAGTGATTCAAATTGTCATGCTTGCTATCTAGCTTTATTAACTAGGAAGAAATTATTGTGAGTATGGACAAGGAAATAGGTATAATAGTTATTCTTCTTAATAGCAATATTAAATAATATATCTCCTGGCATATGTAGATAAAACACAATTATTCAGCAACATTATAAAGCATGAATAGTCTGAAGTATGTAGGTTGACAAACATGCATACATGCCGCCTGGGTGATGACCTCCAACCATGTGTAACTCTGTACATCATCAAGAAAATCTCTTCACATTGAGCTAGATAGAACCTGTATGCCCAAGAAAATTCCCCAAATTTTGCTTTCCTGATGTCCAAGAACGATAGAAATCTCCTAGAGTATTAGCTCTCTGGCAATGTAAAGCCGTGCAGTATTGTGAATTTGTCAATATCATGGGTATATTTTATATTCGATTTACAATTAATATGCACTTGATTTTCTTTTATAGTTTGAAAAAATATCTAATGCACTTTTTTCTGTCCCTTTATCCACTAACTCAGCAGAGAATAAACATTGAGTCCGTTATCAGTAGAGAATAAGTACCTGCACATCTAATCAAAAGTTTTATTATCCCCCAAATTGTTTGGTCCTACTAGGAGCCTAACCAATCTATAGTTCTAACAACCTTTTTGGTGCTCTCACTATGCCAGAAAGATTAGAATTTCTACACTTCTGTAAGAACACACTTGCAGAGAGGACTATGGAATAGCTTTCAATGACTGGACAATACTTTTTAATCTGTTCTAGCTGTTCTGGACTATGACAATGAATATCTCAAGCATCTACGCAACACTAATAGGTGTGGTTTTAATAACATTTGAACTGACAGTCACTTCAGCATTAAAGTCTTCTTGGTGGGAATACGTAAGTACTGGGTTTCTAAGAGAATGTCTTCATAATTTTAGAATTAAGCCTTCAGTGAGGATCAAAATAGTCAAATATCAATCAAATTACCAGAAGTCCTCTCATAAGTTTACTCTCAGGCAAATGTGCCTATTATTAGTGTGATATAAGCTACATGTTACAGTTCAAAGCCTGCATGATCAAATAAAATCTCACAAATATTAATACAGATATTTTATAGATGAAGCATTATAGTCAATCCTGATTCTTCCTGGTTGCTATGAGACATTTATGAGTGGCAGCTTGTTCTTCCTATGTACCTTAAGACAAGTTTTTCCTAGGGTTTAAAAGATCAAATTTGCTAGAGTAAGACTTTCTTCTTCCAAGAATGAAATGACATCCATATGGACTTATATTACCCATATGTTCATGGTCAATGAACATGCTGTAGTTGAGAGACTTCATCCAGGAACTGATGAAAACAGATTCAAAGATCCACAACCAAGCATTAGACCAAGTTTGGGAAATCCTGCTGAAGAGAGGGAGGAAGGATTGTAGGAGCCAGTGAGTCAAGGGCATCACAAGAAAACCCACAGAAACAACTAACCAGTCTCATAGGAACACACAGAGTCTAAACCAACAAACAGGATGTCTGCATGGAACAAATCTACACCCTTTCCATACATATGACAGTTGTGTAGCTTGGTCTATTTGTGGTACTCCTAACATTGGGAGCAAGAGCTGTCCCTAATGCTTTGGCTGGCTCTTGGAAACCTATTCCTCATCCTGGATTGCCTTGCCCAACCTAAATACAAGTGGAGGTGCCTTGCATTACAGCAACTTGATATGTCATGGGAGGCCTGTCCCTTTCTGAACAAAAACAGAAGAGAGGTAGACTGAGTGGTAGGGAGATTTGGTGAAGAGAATAGGAAGATAAGAGAGAGGGGAAATGTGATCAGGGTATAAAATAAATTAATTTTAAAAATAAGAAAGTGTTGCCGTCTACAGACTGAAGCTTATCTCGACAATGGATGTAATTTGGAAGGCTCATATACTCTGCTCTATGTGCACTATGCCATGAGGACATTGTGTGTTTCTGCATCTGCTAGAGGGTCCATGCAGAACTATTTTAGGCTGTTTATGTTTGTGTACCTGTGGTCCTGTGCAGGTGGCACTATGAACATAGGCACACTTAGCCATTTAGGCTTGTTGGTGAGAAGAGAAAGGATGATGAAAACAGAGAAAGAAGGAAGAGATTCTGAGGAAATTTTGTAAGAATTTGAAGCCATGGTGTTGAATCTTGTCTGTGGACTACTATCCTTCTAGTCTATGCCCAGAAATTAACAAAAGGAACCAAAACAGCTGGGCTCTAAACCAATACCTAGAAACCATAACTTTTCAATTGATGCCATTAGATGTTACTTGTATCTAACTTCCCAACCAAATTAAGAAAGTGCTCCTTACTTCAACATACAAGAGTTATGGTTAATAGACTAGTTCCAAACTATATATATGTTTGTAATTTATCATTCCATTTTTCTTATTTCTATGTATTGTTTAAAGAAACTTTACAATAAATAAATACAGATATAGATAAAAGCCTATGTAACTCTGATGCAATAAAGAATGAATGTTTAGCTATTTGATTAAGGTCATGGGTCTAGACACCTGAAGAGCACTTATGCTGATCAAAGCGAAATTCCAAGTCACTCACCACAGTAAATAGAGTTTTAACCAAAACAAGTCAGTGACACAAGAGATGATAACTTTATTTATGTAAGGAATGCATTTCCCCTTTAGCATCATTTACTAAATGATAGGGAAAGTGTACTTATATATACTTCCTCTTTAAATAAGTCCTATTACATCTCAAAAAAATGTATCTCAATTTTATCTTCTCCAGAGGCTCATTATCCTTAAGAAAATATACTTGTTCTACCCACAACAACAAAAAGAATATACAATGATTCCCATTATTCTCTTGGCAGAAATGTATCAATTCACCATCCTCAATAGCTATCAATTATCATATAATCAAATATATGCATAAATTTTCAACTATTGAGGAAATGGGATACAGGAAACTGGTTATCTTCTCATGTTTTTCTCCTTCCTACAACATAGCTATACCTCTGTGAGTTTTTTTTTTATTGAGAAAAGGAGAAAAAAAAAAACAAGTTTCCACCTCCTCCCAGCCTCCCATTTCCCTCCCCCTCCTCCCCCCCTACACCCCCTCCTCCCACCCTTCTCCCCCTCCCCCCCACTCCTTTCCCCCTCCCTCTCCAGTCCAAAGAGCAGTCAGGGTTTTCTGCCCTGTGGTAAGACCTAGGACCTCCCACCTCCGTCCATATCTAGGAAGGTGAACATCCAAACTGGCTGGGCTCCCACAAAGCCATCACATTATGTAGGATCAAACCCCCGTGCCATTGTCCTTTGCGTCTCATCAGCCCTCATAGTTCACCATGTTCAGAGAGTCCAGTTTTATCCCATGCTTTTTCAGTCACAGTCCAGCTGGTCTTGGTGAGCTCTCAATAGATCAGCTCCACTGTCTCAGTGGGTGGGTGCATCCCTCGTGGTCCCGACTTCTTTGCTCATTTTCTCCCTCCTTCTGCTCCTCATTGGGACTTTGGGAGCTCAGTCCAGTGCTCCAGTGTGGGTCTCTGTCTCTATCTCCATCCATCACCAGATGAAGGTTCTATGATGATATGCAAGATATTCTATGTATTGCTCAAGGATAGGGTCATTTCAGGTTCCCTATTCTCAACTGTCCAAGGAACTAACTGGTGACCTCAGCTTGGGCACCTGGGAGCCCCTCTAGGGTCAGGTCTCTTGCCAACCCTAAAGTGGTTCCCTTAACTAAGAATTGTGGTTCCGTGCTCCCCTGTCCAACCTTCCTTTATCCCAATCCTCCTGCTTTCCCAAGGCCCGACCTCCTTCCCTTCTAACTTTTCTCTCCCCATCTCCCCTTACCCCCAACCCACCCCACCCCAAGATCCCAATTTTCTCCCCGGCAATTTTGTCTACTTCCCTTAGCCAAGAGGATAACTATATGTTTTTCCTTGGGTTCCCCTTCTTACTTAGCTTCTTTACATTCACCTATTGTAGACTCCGTGACCCTTATTTATGGCTAGAAACCAATTATGAGTGAGTACATCCCATGTTCATCTTTTTGGGTCTGGCTTACCTCACTCAGGATAGTGTTTTCTATTTCCATCCATTTGCATGCAAAATTCAAGAAGTCATTGTTTTTTACCGCTGAGTAGTACTCTAATGTGTAGATATTCCATACTTTCTTCATCCATTCTTCCATTGAAGGGCATCTAGGTTGTTTCCAGGTTCTGGCTATTACAAATAATACTGCTATGAACATAGTTGAACAAATGCTTTTGTCATATGATAGGGCATTTCTTGGGTATATTCCCAAGAGTGGTATTGCTGGGTCCAGGGGTAGGTTGATCCCGAATTTAGGAAGGGGTACCCTCATCCATTGCTGGTGGGAATGCAATCTTGTGCAACCACTATGGAAGTCAGTGTTTCAGTTTCTTAGGAAATTCGGGATCAACCTACCTCTGTGAGTTTTATAACATTGAAAAGTAGAATTTAGGAAGCATTCTAGTTTGCTTTCTGCTGCTGTAATAAGACACTAACCAAAATCAACTTACGAGAGGACAAAGTTGATTTCAGCCCACACTTTCAGGTCACAGTCCATCCCTGAAAGCCATCAGGGATGAAGCTCAAGCAGGAACTGGCACTATAAAACTGTTGGGGACATTGCTTACCGACTCACTCTCGGACTCTCTGTCTTGCTCCGTGTTAGCTTTCTTATTCAACCTACACTCCCCTGCCTGGGGATGATGAGATCCACAGTGGTTTGGACCCTGCCACATCAGTCATCAACCAAAACAATTCCTCAGAGTCATGACTTCCCTTAGCAGATATCTGGAGGTTGTATTTAGCTGACAATAAAAGATGACAAGCATGGGAACCTTCCTCCTTTGCTATTTCATGAAATTACTATTGAGTTCTGTTGTTAATTCTTCTTTCAAGTTCTGGGAGAATGCTATGGTTAATCCATGGGTGTTTCTTAGGAGATATTTTATTCCCTCTGTAGTCTCGTTTCTGGAGATATTTCAACTCTTTCATTCATTATGGTTTAATTTTGATATATTGAATGTGTCTAGACATTCCTCCATTACTTGAGGTATTGTAAGCTTGTGAAATATAGGTTCTTACAACATGTCTTTCTGGATTCCAAATTTTGTTGGAAAGTGTTATAATGTCTCTCTTTTTATTTCTGATTTATTACATATTCTCTATCTTTCCCTTGCATAATTCAACTACAAGTTTATCAATCATTTTATTTTCAAGAACCAATAATCCATTATATTTGTTCTTTGTATTGGTTTTTGTCTATTTGTTTTTCTTTAATTTTATTTCCTTGTTTCCTGATTTTGGTTATTCCTACCCATTGGTTTGGAATGTGCTGTGTTCTTGCTTCTTCCAAGGCTTCAAGGTGAATTATTGAATTGTTAACTTGAAATGCCTTTTTGATGTAGGCACCAAGTGCTCTAAACCTTCCTTTCAGGTTGTCATCAGCATGGCCCATTGATTTTCGTCTGTCATATTTTATTTTCAGTCAGTTCTAGGAATGGTTTTTACTTCCTTCTTGGTCTCTTCAGTAACACAATTATTCAACAATATGCAGTTTAAGCTCCATGAGTTGATATACTTCTAATAGGTTTTTTTTTTTTTGGGATTTTTGGTTTTTTATTTTGGCTTGGTTTTGATTGGTTTTTCAATATAGGGTATCTGTGTAGCTTTGGAGTCTGTCCTGGAACTTGCTCTGTAGATCAGGCTGGCCTCGAACTCACAGAGATTCAACAACCTCTACCTCCCAAGTGTTGGGATTAAAGGCATAGCTCTTCCTGTAGTGTTTTGTTTTCTGTTGATACCTAGTTTTATCCCTTTGTGGTCAGATAGAACTCAGAATTGAATTTCAATTTTCTTATGTTTGTTGAAACTTGTTTTGTGTCTTAATATGTGATAGATTTTGGATAAAGTTCTATAGGCTGCTTAGAAAAAGAATGTATATTTAGTGTTTGAATAAGAGGTCCATAACTGTTAGGTTTAACATCTCAACAGCACTGAGGCACAAGAAACATTGCAGAAGAATTAGAATTTGAGAGCTGAAGGATGGCTGGGAATGCTGCAGTGCCATCTTCTGGGAATGATATGGCTATCATCATAGAAAACTCACAGCACAAAATCTGCTTACTTGTACAAAATCTCTACAAGATCAAGCCAGCTAAAATTCTGGCATAGACATGGTAGATGAACAGCAGACCCCAGCCCTTTCTAAGAGCTATTGGAAGCAGATAATTGCTGTGGGAAGAATCATACTTCTGTAAGGATTTGGCCACTAGTCCACTAGATGGCTCTACACATATGCATATATGGGCTATAAAAAAAGACATGAAATTGTGAGGGGAAACTGGGGGTTGAACCATGAGTTGGAGGGAAAATTGGGAGTAGATAATATTGTATTTCATTGTATATCTATATAAAAATTCTCAAAAAAATATTAAGGAAAGACTGTATTTTTCTTTTGGGGTACAGAGAAGTGGTAGGATGCTTACAGGATATCTCTTCCTGTTCACTGTCTTGGAGATGTTCATGGCATGCACAGTAACTGAGTGGACCTACAGAGCAAGACAAACAGAAGATTAAAATGGTGAGTCTATCATTTCTCCTTCGGTGAACAGAAGCTACTAACTTCTGTGATATATCCTGTTCAAATTACTTAGAAAGAATTAAGCATCAGTAATGTCATCTCTAACCTGTGGTTAGTGGTAGGTCAGTACATTTTTGTAAAACTATTTGGCACTAAACAGCTCTTCCTATCACTGAAGATAAATAAATTACTCCACATGAAGAGAGTAAGGCTGAGAATGTTGCTCGGCAGTAGAGAACTTACGTAGCATTAGTGAGACTCTGATCACCAGAAGAAGCACATAAAAGAAGTCAGGTGGGTAATCTGGGGTAGAGTGCAGTGACAGAGACACTGGGGCTGGCTTTTATACTCAGCTCTTCTTGATTAGACAACCGTAGTCCCACCATCCAGCTGCACAAACACTATCACCAACCCCACCATTTGATTCTTAGTCCATAAATATGCCTTGTTCTGTGGACCATCTAAATCTGTAAATGGAATTCCTTAAGTAATCTCTGTTTGAAATTAATGTGAGAAAATTAAAAAGGGAGAAGGCATTATCAGATTAATTCTTCTAGGATTTTCCACTTTATCTTGCCTCAGAAGCTATCTTTCAGGGCACTTATATCTCAATACCTATTTGTGTTTCAATAAATTTTCCTTAGCTAATGTAGTGAGATATGGAATTGAAATTCATCAAAAAAGAATAACACTAATAAACTTTAAAAATATATGGCTGGAACTACTGCGAAGGCTCAATAGTTAAGAGCAGTTGATGCTCTTGCAAAGGACCAAGGTTTGATTCCCAAATCCCATATGTTGACTTAAAACCATCCATAATTCCAGCCACAGGGAATCCAAAACCTCTGCTCTGGCTTCTGTGGGCACCAGAAATATACATGGTGCATGGGTATGCATTTAAGCAAAACACCCATATACATATATAAATCTTTTTAAAGGTATATGTGACTCTTCTTAAAAGGAAAACACAGAATTCTTTGACTAAAGGGATGAGAGAAAAAGAATAAATTGAAATTATACTCATACTAATAAAATATAAATGGAGTGAAGCAGAATATATAGGAGAGGCAAAAGTGAGGAAGAGAAATAAGTAACAGGAGGTAAAGGAGAGAAAAATTATTTAAAACTAAGATTTAAAAAAAAAACATCATTTGGTGTGGTAAGTATATCTCAGATGAATTCATTTCTAGCATGTTTAAGGCTCTCTGGATTCCAGGGCCAACACAAAAGAAGAAACAAAAAGGCAGTTCATGATCTTATTAAGAGTCTCAGTGATAAGACTATTCCCTATTTGATCTCAATAAAGTGCTGCTGAAATTGTATAATTCTTTAAATTACATGACATTAATGAGCGATTTCCTGCCATCTGCCTTACCACAGGTTCATAGAAGAAAACGAACCTTTTCCTAGAAGTATCATGGCCTCAGTCAAGGAGGAAAGTTCAATGATGAATGAGAACTTCATTTAGTTCAGGAGACATCTCTGAAACGGAATTTAATTGTCTGCCTCAGTAATTCCTCTCCTCCATTTCAATAATAAAAAAATGACAGCAATGACTATGTTTTACTTTACATATGAGAAGTCAAGCATGAATTGATTTCACTGTTGTAAATTAATCCAGGATTGAATCTGGTCAGCCGGAGTTAAAATATTCTTCTGAGACCAAGGAATCTAATGAATGGGCTCGAATTTTCTAGCATGGATTCTACACCTAATGTTGATGAGGTGAAGTAATGCTGACTCAAAGCCGTTTTGTAATGAAAAGATAGACAAGCCAATTCATCATCAGTGGGGCAGACTAGACTAGCTCTAACACCAAACATCTATCTAACCAGCTATTGTTAAATGATCCAAAATTTATCTGTAGTTTATAATATAGATAGACTATTAGATATACCTTTATATAATTGAGACTACTTGATGTCCACGGAAATCTTTACTAGAAAGTCCATTTTCTGCAATATTTTATTCTTTTTCCCACAGCTTTTCTCCTTTATGAGTTTTAGATTAATTGCCTTTCCACAATACTCTACTGAGTCGTTGAAAACCTTTTGTGCTGGTTATCTTACTGTTTCTGTGACCAAATGCCTGAAGAAAACAGCTTCTAAAAAAAAGAAAAGTTTATTTGGGCTCCCATTTTCAGAGACTGCGGTTCACGCTTGGCTGGATCTAGTTCTTTTGGGGTTTTGACAAATCAGCACCATGATGATGAGAGTGGGGCAGAGAAAAGCTGCTTACTTCATAGAAGCCAGAGAAGAGGAGAGGGGGAGGGGATAGAGAGGGAGGATAAAGGGGAGAGGGGAAGGAAGAGGAGAGAAGAATGTGGAGAGGAAGAGGAAAGGGAGAAAAGAAAAGGAGGGAGATGAGGAGGGGATAAAGAGAAAGGAAGGAGAAAGGGGGGAACGAAGAAGATTGAGGAATGGAAAAAGAGGGGGAAAGGGAGAAGGAGGGCAGAAAATAATATGGAAATCGAGGGAGGGATGGGGAGAGATGAATGTGGAAAGAAAGAAGAAAGGGGAAAAAGGAGAGGGAGAGAGAGGAAGGGAAGAGAGAGGAAGAGGAGAGGGAGGGGAAGGGAGGGAGTAAAGAGACTGAGTGAGTGAGGAGACCATTGGGGGGGAAGAGGGAAGGAAAGCAAGAGGGAGGGGAGAAAAAAGGAGAAGGAGAGAGAAAGTAGGGAGAGGAAGAGAGAGAACAACAACAGCCAGAGAGTCACCACCTCACAATCACCACAGATTAGCTTGTGGACCCCTGAAGAACACTTGAAACCTAAACCAAGCCTCTTCCCTCCTTCCTTCTCTTTTGAGAACTTGCTCCCATTTCCCTGTCTTCATAAACAAGTGATCCATGATGCAAAAGATACATATTTTATATCAAGTGCCCCTACAAAGGTCTGTGGCATTTTATTATATCTGTAATTCACGTAGATCATACATGCACATACATGCACACACACACACACACACACACACACATGCACACACCTTTTTCCTCCTAGTAGTATGATTTTAAAATCCACTCATGTTGCTATTTATATATCAGTTGACTTTAAATGCTGCCTGATAGCCTGTAGCATCTATGACAGCACATTCATACATTCCTTCTTAGAGGAATGGGCAGGTGGGTTACATTTTTTCTCACCTTGAATAATGTCTTTGGGACATGCATTCTTCACCAGGGTATTTGATGTACATATGTATACCCAACACACACACACACACACACACACACACACACACACACACACACACACCGATTTCTTTTTTTTATTGAGAAAAGGAGAAAAAAAACAAGTTTCCACCTCCTCCCAGCCTCCCATTTCCCTCACCCTCCTTCCCCCCTACACCCCCTCCTCCCACCCTTCTCCCCCTCCCCCCACTCCTCTCCCCCTAACTCTCCAGTCCAAAGAGCAGTCAGGGTTCCCTGCCCTGTGGTAAGTCCTAGGTCCTCCTGTCTCCGTCCATTCCTAGGAAGGTGAACATCCAAACTGGCTAGGCTCCCACAAAGCCAGCACATTACTTAGGTTCAAAACCCCATGCCATTGTCCTTGGCTTCTCAGCAGCCCTCATGCTCAGAGAGTCCAGTTTTATCCCATGCTTTTCAGTCACAGTCCAGCTGGCCTTGGTGAGGTCCCAATAGATTAGCTCCACTGTCTCAGTGGGTGGGTGCACCGCTCGTGGTCCCGACTTCTTTGTTCATGTTCTCCCTCCTTCTGATCCTCATTGGGACCTTGGGAGCTCAGTCCAGTGCTCCAGTGTGGGTCTCTGTCTCTATCTCCATCCATCACCAGATGAAGGTTCAACGGTGATATGCAAGATATTCGTCAGTATTGCTATAGGATAGGGTCATTTCAGGTTCCCTATCCTCAGCTGCCCAAGGAACTAACTGGGGACATCGCCTTGGGCATCTGGGAGCCACTCTAGGTTCAAGTCTCTTGCCAACTCTAAGGTGGCTCCCTGAACTAAGAATTGTGCTTCCGTGCTCCCCTATCTAACCTTCCTTTATCCCAATCCTCCTTTTTCCCCAAGTTCCCCCCATTCTCCCCTTCTCCCTTTTCTCTCCCCATCTCCCCTTACCCCCATCCCACCCCACCCCCAAGATCTCAATTTTCTCCCCGGCAATTTTGTCTACTTCCCATAGCCAAGAGGACAACTATATGTTTTTCCTTTGGTTCACCTTCTTACTTAGCTTCTTTGGGATCACCAATTGTAGACTCCATGACCCTTGTTTATGGCTAGAAACCAATTATGAGTGAGTACATCCCATATTCATCTTTTTGGGTCTGGGTTACTTCACTCAGGATAGTGTTTTCTATTTCCATCCATTTGCATGCAAAATTTGAGAAGTCATTGTTTTTTTTATCGCAGCGTAGTACTCTAATGTGTAGATATTCCACACTTTCTTCATCCATTCCTCCATTGAAGGGCATCTAGGTTGTTTCCAGGTTCTGGCTATTTCAAATAATACTGCTATGAACATGGTTGAACAAATGCTCTTGTCATATGATAGGCCATCTCTTGGGAATATTCCCAGGAGTGGTATTGCTGGATCCAGGGGTAGGTTGGTCCTGAATTTCCTGAGAAACCGAAACACCGATTTCCAAAGTGGTTGCACAAGATTGAATTCCCACCAGCAATGGATGAGGGTACCCCTTCCTCCACAGCCTCTCCAGCAAAGGCTATCATTGGAGTTTTTTTTTAATTTATTTATTTATTAAGGATTTCTGCCTCGTCCCCGCAACCGCTTCCTATTTCCCTCCCCCTCCCCCGATCAAGTCCCACTCCCTCATCTGCTCGAAGAGCAATCAGGGTTCCCTGACATGTGGGAAGCCCAAGGACTGCCCACCTCTATCCAGGTCTCGTAAGGTGAGCATCCAAACTGCCTAGGCTCCCACAAAGCCAGTACGTGCCGTAGGATCAAAAACACACTGTGATTGTTCTTGAATTCTCAGTATTCCTCATTGTCCGCTATGTTCAGCTAGTCCGGATTTATCCCATGATTTTTCAGACCTAGGCCAGCTGGCCTTGGTGAGTTTTTATTTTAGCCATTCTGACAGGTGTAAGATGATATCTCAAAGTTGTTTTGATTTGCATTTCCCTGATCGCTAAGGAGGTTGAGCATGACCTTAAGTGTCTTTTGGCCATTTGAACTTCCTCTGCTGAGAATTCTCTATTCAGTTCAGTGCCCCATTTTTTAATTGGGTTAATTAGCATTTTAAAGTCTAGTTTCCTGAGTTCTCTATATATTTTGGAGATCAGACCTTTGTCTGTTGTGGGGTTGGTGAAGATCTTCTCCCAGTCAGTAGGTTGCCTTTTTGTCTTAGTGACAGTGTCCTTTGCTTTACAGAAGCTTCTCAGTTTTAGTAGGTCCCATTTATTCAATGTTGCCCTTAAAGTCTGTGCTGTTGGGGTTACACATAGGAAGCGATCTCCTGTGCCCATCTCCTGTAGGGTACTTCCCACTTTCTCTTCTATCAGGTTCAATGTGTTCTGACTGATAGTGAGGTCTTTAATTCATTTGAACTTGAGTTTTGTGCATGGTGATAGATATGGGTCTATTTTCATTCTTCTACAGGTTGACATCCAGTTATGCCAGCACCATTTGTTGAAGATGCTTTCTTTCTTCCATTGTATACTTTTGGCTCCTTTATCAAAAATGAGGTGTTCATAGGTTTGTGGGTCAAAATTCGGGTCTTCTATACGGTTCCATTGGTCGACTTCTCTGTTTTTATGCCAGTACCACATTGTTTTCATCACTGTAGCTCTGTAATAGAGTTTGAAGTCAGGGATGGTAATGCCTCCATACAATCCTTTATTGTATAGGATTGTTTTGGCTATCCTGGGTTTTTTGTTTTTCCATATAAAGTTGATTATTGTCCTCTAAAGATCTGTGAAGAATTTTGAAGGGACCTTGATGGGGATTGCATTGAATCTATAAATTTCCTTTGGTAGAATTGCCATTTTTACTATGTTGATCCTCCCAATCCAAGAGCAAGGGAGATCCTTCCATTTTCTGGTATACTCCTCAGTTTCTTTCTTCAATGCCTTAAAGTTCTTGTCAAATAGATCTTTCACTTCCTTGGTTAGAGTTACCCCAATATATTTTATGCTGTTTGTGGCTATCGTGAAAGGTGAAGCTTCTCTGATTTCCCTCTCTGCTTTCATATCCTTTGTGTATAAGAGGGCGACTGATTTTTTGGAATTGATCTTGTATCCTGCCACATTACTAAAGGTGTTTATCAGCTGTAAAAGTTCTTTGGTGGAGTTTTGGGGGTCGCTTATGTACACTATCATATCATCTGCAAATAACGAAAGTTTCACTTCTTCCTTTCCAATTCGAATCCCCTTGATCCCCTTATGTTGTTTTATTGCTATTGCTAGAACTTCAAGCACTATATTAAAGAGGTATGGTGAGAGTGGACAGCCTTGTTGTGTTCCTGAGTTTAGTGGGATGGCTTTAAGTTTCTCTCCATTTAATTTGATGTTAGCTGTCGGCTTGCTGTATATACCTTTATTATATTTAGGTATGACCCTTGTATCCATAATCTCTCCAATACTTTTATCATAAAGGGATGTTGAATTTTGTCAAATGCTTTTTCAGCACCTAATGAAATGATCATATAGTTTTTTTCTTTCAGTTTATTTATATGCTGGATTACATTGATAGATTTTCGTGTGTTGAACCAGCCCTGCATCCCTGGGATGAAGCCTACTTGATCATAATGGATAATTTTTCTAATGTGTTCTTGGATACGGTTTGCCAGTATTTTGTTGAGGATTTTTGCTCGATGTTCATGAGTGAGATTGGTCTATAATTTTCTTTCTTGGTTGAGTCTTTGTGAGGTTTTGGTATCAGAGTAACTGTAGCTTCATAAAAGGAATTTGGCAATGCCTCTTCTGTTTCTATATTGTGAAATACATTAAGGAGTATAGGTATTAGTTCTTCTTGGAAGTTCTGGAAGAATTCCGCATTGAAGCCATCTGGTCCTGGGCTTTTTTTGGTAGGGAGGTTTTTGATAACCGCTTCTAATTCTTCGCGACTAACAGGTCTATTTAGATTGTTCACCTGGTCCTGGTTTAACTTTGGTATATGGTATTTATCTAAAAAAGTGTCCATTTCCTTTACATTTTCCAGTTTTGTGGCATATAGGCTTTTGTAGTAAGATCTAATGATTCTCTGAATTTCATCTGTGTCTGTGGTTATGTCCCCTTTTCATTTCTGATCGTATAAATTTGCAAATTCTCTCTCTGCCATTTGATTAGTTTGGATAGGGGTTTGTCAATCTTGTTGATTTTCTCCAGGAACCAGCTTTTTGTTTCATTGATTCTTTGTATTGTTTTCTGTGTTTCTATTTTGTTGATTTCAGCCCTCAGTTTGATTATTTCCTGTCTTCTACTCCTCCTAGGTGAGTCTGCTTCTTTTTTTCTAGAGCTTTCAGGTGGGCTGTTAAGTCTCTAATGTGAGCTTTCTCTGTTTTCTTTAAGTGGGCACTTAGTGCTATGAACTTTCCTCTTAGGACTGCTTTCATAGTGTCCCATAAGTTTAAGTATGTTGTTTCTTTATTTTCATTGAATTCAAGGAAGACTTTAATTTCTTTCTTAATTTCTTCCTTAATCCAGGTATGGTTCAGTAGTTGACTGTTCAGTTTCCATGAATTTGTAGGCTTTCTGGGGGTAGCATTGTTGTTGAATTCTAACTTTAATCCATGGTGATCTGATAAGACACAGGTGGTTACAAATATTTTTTTGTAACTGTGGATGTTTGCTTTGTTACTGATTATGTGGTCGATTTTCGAGAAGGTTCCATGAGCTGCAGAGAAGAAGGTATATTCTTTCCTATTTGGGTGGAATGTTCTATAGATATCTGTTAAGTCCATTTGATTCAATACCTCCATTAATTCTCTTATTTCTCTGTTAGGTTTCTGTCTGATTGACCTGTCCACTGGTGAGAGAGGAGTGTTGAAGTCTCCTACTATTAGTGTGTGCGGTTTGATGGCTGCCTTGAGTTTTAGCAATGTTTCTTTTATGTACGTGGGTGCTTTTATATTAGGGGCATAGATGTTCATGATTGAGACTTCATCCTGATGAACTGTTCCTGTTATGAGTATAAAATGCCCCTCTCCATCTCTTCTGATTGATTTAAGTTTGAAGTCTACTTTGTTAGAGATTAGTATGGCCACACCTGCTTGTTTCTTAGGTCCATTTGCTTGATAAGCCTTTTCCCAGCCCTTTACTCTGAGTAGGTGCCTGTCTTTGTGGTTGAGGTGTGTTTCTTGTAAACAGCAGAATGTTGGATCCTGTTTTCATATCCAATCTCTTTTCCTGTGCCTTTTAATAGGTGAGTTGAGTCCATTGACATTAAGTGATATTAATGACCAGTGGTTGTTAACTCCGGTCATTTTTTTAGTCGTAGAGTTTGTGTGTTTCCCTTCTTTGTTTTGTGTTGGTGAAGGGTCTCTAGATGTCTGACTTATTGTGGTCATTGTTGGACTCCTTGGTTAGTGATTTTCCTTCTATTACTTTCTGTAAGGCTGGATTTGTGGCTGCGTATTGTTTAAGTTTGTTTTTGTCTTGGAAAATTTTATTTTCTCCATTTATAGTGAACGAAAGCTTGGCTGGGTATAGTAATCTGGGCTTGCATCCATGGTCTCTCAGTTTCTGCAGTACATCTATCCAGGACCTTCTGGCTTTCATGGTTTCCATGGAGAAGTCAGGTGTAAGTCTGATAGGTTTACCTTTATAAGTAATTTGGCCTTTTTCCTTTGCAGCTCTTAATATTCTTTCCTTATTCTGTATGCTTTGTGTTTTGATAGTTATATGGCGAGGGGATGTTTTTTTTTTTTATCCAGCCTATTCGGTGTTCTGTATGCTTCTTGAACCTTCATAGGTATATCTTTCTTTAGGTTGGGAAAGTTTTCTTCTATAATTTTATTAAATATATTTTCTGGACCATTGAGCTGCACTTCTTCTCCTTCTTCTACTCCTATTATTCTTAGGTTTGGTCTTTTTATTGTGTCCCATATTTCCTGAATATTTTGTGATGAGAGTTTGTTGGACTTGCTGTTTTCTTTGATCAGTGTGTTTATATTCTCTATGGTATCTTCAGAATCTGAGATTCTTTCTTCTAACTCTTGTATTCTGTTGGTTATGCTTGTTTCTGTAGACTCTGTTTGTTTACTTAAATTTTCTATGTCCAGCCAGCCCTCTGTTTGTGTTTTCTTCTTTGCCTCCATTTCAGTTTTCAAGTCTTGAACTGTTTCCATTATCTGTTTGATTGTTTTTCCTTGGTTTTCTAGGGTATCATTCACTGATTTATTCACTTCTTCAAACTTTCTGTTATATTTCTCATCCATTTCTATAAGGGCGTCTTTTACATGCTGTTTAAGGGCATCAATCACTTTCATGAAGTCAATCTTTTCTACTTCTTCTTGATTAAGGTGTTCATGTCCCCCATTGTGAGGTCGCTGGTTTCTGGTGGCTTCATGTTGCTTTTCAGCTTGTTGGGCGAATTCTTGCCTTGGCGTCTGCCCATCTCTTCTTCCAAATGCTCCCTTATGGATCTTCTTTTACCGGATCAGGTCTCCTTGCCTACCCAACGCTGGCTCTCCCCAACGTTGGCTCTCCTGGCGCCAAGAGATCAGGTCTCCGTGCTGGTTGGGCAGGTCACAAAGAGCGCCTACCCTGCTTGGTGCAGGCAGGCAATAGAAACAAAGGGACTCCCGCCTGCTTGGGTGCCCCAAGGATTCAGACCCAGTGCCCAGACAGGCTGGGCTGGGTGATGTTATGTGCCGAAAGAGGGCGGTGGGGCCGAAGTGGGGAGGGTTCTGGATGGGAGCTGGGTGGGCTAGGAAGAAAGAGGTGGTATGCAGGGAATGGAGGCCCTGCAGAGAGCCCAAGAAGGATAGGGGGCCAAGGAACCTCTGAGCTCCCCTTCCCAGGCTGGCGCCGCGGGGCCAGAAACTCACCCCAAAGCTGTCTCTCCTGGCGCTGAGAGATCAGGCCTCCGTGCTGGTGGGCAGGTCGCAAACAAAGCGCCTACCCTGCTTGGTGCAGGCAGGCGATCGAAACAAAGGGCACCCACCGATTTCTTAAGCAGAAAGAGAAGCACAACCATTTATGGCATTTCTCCATTACCGGCTACTTGATGTTGCACACTTTTATCTACAATGTACTCTGTATTCTCTTGGTCTCTTAAGGGCTCCCAGATTCTGATACCTAACAGTGTTGCTTCCAGTAGTCAAAAGCCTTTTTCTTTTTGCCGTTGCTGAGAAATGGAGTTCACGTGAGCAGTAAGTACTCGTCGACCCTGTGCTCCTGGTGAACTGGAAACCACAGTTCTGAGAGAGAGCGGGAAACACAGATGTAACAAGAAGAAATACAGAATGAGGAATTAGATTCGAATATGTGGAGGATAAAGGAATAATAGCTGAAATGAAGTTCATAACCCATGCAAGAAAATAAGCTTCATTACAGAGAAATGCAGACACTAGCAAATAGAACTCTGGACTCTTAGTGAGCAAGAAAGTACTGAATCGTGTATGAATACATACACTGGGGAGAGATGACGGAAGAACGGAAAGGCCTTTGGTTTGCCTGTCAAACAAATAGAAAACCATCTAAAGGGGGGAGTGAGAAGATGGCTCGATAGATAAAGTGCTTGCCACACAAGCATGGGTACCTCTTTTTGAATCCTCAGTGCCCACAGAAAGCCAGATGTGGTAGCAAACACATCTATCATACCCCCTCTCATGTGAGGAGACTGGGTGACAAAGACAAGAGCATTCCCAGAACCCAACTGCTAATTGTTCGGTTATTTGCAACTGAGGTTGTGTTGTGGTTTGAATGTGAAATGTCCCCCAATGGCTCATATGTTTGAGGTTTCACAGCCTGGCCACATTTCTTGTTCTCCTGACTTCCAGATGGAACTCAGGCTTCTGCTACCATGCCATCGTTACCACGACGGATTCTATCCTGTTTTCGTATCCAATCTCTTAGCCTGTGCCTTTTTATAGGTGAATTGATACCATTAATATTAAGTGATATTAATGACCAGTGGTTGTTTACCTCAGTTATCCTTATTGTTTTTGGTAGTAGAGTTTGTGTGTCTCCCTTCTTTGAGTTGTGCTGGTGAAGGGTCGCTAGATGCCTCAGTTATTGTAGGCAGTGTTGGCAATGTTGGATTCCTGGGTTGCGATTTTCCTTCTATTACTTTCTGTAGGACTGGATTTTTGGCTACGTATTGTTTAAATTTGTTCTTATCCTGGAATGTCTTGTTTTCTCCATTGATAGTGAACAATAGCTTGGCTGGATATAGTAGTTTGGGTTTGCATCCATGGTCTCTTAGCTTCTGCAGTACTTCTATCCAAGACCTTCTGGCTTTCATGGTTTCCATAGAGAAGTCAGGTGTAAGTCTGATCGGTTTACCTTTATAAGTTACTTGGCCTTTTTCCTTTGCAGCTCTTAATATTCTTTCTTTAACCTGTATATTTTGTGTTTTGATTATTATATGGCGAGGGGATGTTTTCCTTTGATCCAGTCTGTTTGGTGTTCTGTATGCCTCTTGAATGTTCAAAGAAATATCTTTCTTTATGTTGGGAAAGTTTTCTTCCATAATTTTGTTAAAAATATTTTCTGGGCCTTTGAGCTGTGACTCTTCTCCTGCTTCTATTCCTATTATTCTTAGGTTTGGTCTTTTTATTATGTCCCATATTTCCTGAATGTTTTGTGATGAGAATTTGTTGGCTTTGCTGTTTTCTTTGATCAGTGCATTTATTTTCTCTATGGTGTCCTCAGAATCTGAGATTCTTTCTTCTATTTCTTGTATTCTATTGATTACACTTGTTTCTGTAGGCTCTGCTTGTTGACCTAGATTTTCCATATCCAGCTGGTCCTCAGTTTGTATTTCTTCCTTGCTTCCATTTCAGTTTTCAAGTCTTGAACTGTTTCCATTACCTGTTTGATCATTTTTTCTTGGTTTCCCAGGGTATCATGTATGTATTTACTCATTTCTTCAAACTTTTGGTTATACTTCTCATACATTTCTATAAGGGCATTTTTCACATGTTGTTTAAGGGACTCTATTGCTTTCATAAAGTCAATTTTTTCCACTTCTTCTGTGTTAGGGTGTTGAAGTCCTTCTGTTGTAAGATCGTTGGGTTACGGTGTTTTCATGTTGTTTTTCAGATTATTGGGTGAATTCTTGCCTTGGTGCCTGCCCATCTCCTCCTATCGATGCTATCTAATGGGTCTTTTAAAACTGGATCATGTTTCCCTGCTGGCCAGGGGCTCCTCTTACAAAATGCCCTCACTCGGTTTCCTGGCTCCTGCCGGGGGCCAAGATCCCTCTCACCCCTCAGAAGTGTCTTCAGGAACAGGACCAGGCTCCTCCTTTGCCAGGGACCTCTCCAACCAAAGGCCTACCTCTTTGATTTAACTGTAGTGGGGCGATCTGCTCTCGGTGTTGTGCGCAGATCCCTGCCACCTGCGTCTGCTGCCACACAGGTCCCCACCGCCTGCGGCCTGCGTTGTCTGCCACCGGGCCGGTCCCCACCGGCTGTGGAGGCCATCCACCGTCTGCCTGCACCATCTGCCTGCACTGTCCACCCCAGAGATGGTTCTCCTGGTGCCCAGATCAGATATCCATGCTGGTTGGGAAGCTCATGAACAAAGTGCCTACCTTGCTTGCTGCAGGCAGGCTATTGAAACAAAGGAATTCCCGCCCGCCCGGTTGCCCTCCGGATTCGATCCCAGCGCCCAGACAGGCTGAGCTGGGTGCTGTTATGTGCCCAAAGACCTAAAGTCTTTCTTGAATTCAACGAAAATAAAGACACAACATACCTAAGCCTATAGGACGCTATGAAAGCAGTGCTAAGAGGAAAGTTCATAGCACTAAGTGCCCACATTAAAAGAATGGAGAAAGCTCGCATTAGAGACTTAACAGCACACCTGAAAGCTCTAGAAAAAAAAAAGCAGATTGACCCAGGAGGAGTAGAAGACTGGAAATAATCAAAATAAGGGCTGAAATCAACAAAATACAAACACATAAAACAATCCAAAGAATCAATGAAACAAAGAGCTGGTTCATTGGAAAATCAAAAAAATTGACAAACCCCTATCAAAACTAATCAAAAGGCAGAGAGAGAACAAGCAAATTAACAAAATCAGAAATGAAAGTGGGACATAACAACAGACACTGAAGAAATTCAGAGAAACATTAGGTCTTACTACAAAAGCCAGTATGCCACAAAGTTGGAAAATGTAAAAGAAATGACCTTGTTTTTAAATAAATACCATATAACACAATTAAATCAAGACCAGGTGAACAATTTAAATAGACCTATAAGTCGTGAGGAAATAGAAGCTGTCATAAAAAAAAAAAACCTCCCAACCAAAAAAGCCCAGGACCAGATGGTGTTAATGCAGAATTTTACCAGAAAATCCAAGAAGAGCTGATACCTATACTCCTTAATGTGTGTCATATATTAGAAACAGAAGAGTCATTGCCAAACTCTTTTTATGAAGCTGCAGTTACCCTGATACCAAAACCTCACAAAGACTCAACCAAAAAAAGAGAATTACAGGCCAATCTCACTCATGAACATAGATGCAAAAATTCTCAGTAAAATACTGACAAACTGAATCAAAGAACACATCAAAAAAATTATCCATTATGATCAAGTAGGCTTTATCCCAGAGATGCAGGGCTGGTTCAACATACGAAAATCTATCGATATAAATTCATCATATAAATAAACTGAAAGGAAAAAAACCATATGATCATTTTATTAGATGATGAAAAAGCATTTGACAAAATTCAACACCCGTTTATGATGAAGGTCATAAAGGTTGGGGATACAAGGATCATACCTAAATATAATAAAAGCAATATACAGCAAACCAACAGCTAATTTCAAATTAAACGGAAAGAAACTCAAAGCCATTCCACTAAAATCGGGAACAAGACAAGGCTGTCCACTCTCTCCATATCTCATCAACATAGTGCTACAAGTTCTAGCAATAGCAATAAGACAACACGAGGAGATCAAGGGGAATCAAATCAGAAATGAAGAAGTCAAACTTTCATTATTTGCAGATGATACGATAGTGTGTACATCAGTGACCCCAAAAACTCTACCAAAGAACTCCTCCAGATGATAAATAACTTCAGTGATGTGGCAGGACACAAGATCAACTAAAAAAATCAGTAGCCCTCCTATACACAAAGGATAGAGAAGCAGAGAGGGAAATCAGTGAAACTTCATTTTTCACAATAGCCATAAATAGCATAAAGTATCTTGGGGTAACTCTAATCAAGGAAGTGAAAGATCTATTTGACAAGAATTTTAAGGCTTTGAAGAAGAAGTTGAAGAGGGCACCAGAAAATGGAAGGATCTCCCACGCTCTTGGATGTATAGGATCAACATAGTAAAAATAACAATTCTACTAAAGGCAATCTATAAATTCAATGCAATCCCCATCAAAATCCCAACAAAATTCTTCACAGACCTTGAGAGAACAACAATCAACTTTATAAGGAAAAAAAACAGAATAGCCAAAACTATATAATAAAGGAACTTTCAGAGGCATTACCATCCCTGACTTCAAACTCTATTACAGAGCTATAGTAATGAAAACAGCTTTATATTGGCATAAAAACAGAGATATCAACCAATGAAATCGAATCAAAGACCCGGATATTAACCCAAAAACCTATGAACACCTGATTTTCGACAAAGGAGCTAAAAGTATACAATGAAAGAAAGAAAGCATCTTCAACAAATGGTGCTGGCAGAACTGGATATTAACCTGTAGAAGAATGAAAACAGATCCATATCTATCACCATGCACAAAACTCAAGTCCAAATGGATTAATAACCTGAAAATAAACCCAACCACACTGAACCTGATATAAGAGAATGTGGGAAGTAGACTGCAATACATGAGCACAGGAGACCACTTCCTACATAGAACCCCAGTAGCACAGACAATAGGAGCAACAGTGAATAAATGGGACCTACTGAAACTGAGAAGCTTCTGTAAAGCAAAGGACATTGTCATTAAGAAAAAAAAAGGCATCCTACTGAATGGGAGAAGATCTTCACCAACTCCGCATCAAAGATCTGATCTTCAAAATATATAAAGAACTCAAGAAACTGGACATGAAAAGTCTAAGTAATCCAATTTAAAAATGGGGTACTGAACTGAACAGAGAATTCTCATCAGACGAAGTTTAAATGGTTAAAAGACACTTAAGGTCATGTTCAATCTCCTTAGTGGTCAGGGAAATGCAAATCAAAACAACCTTGAAATACCATCTTACACCTATCAGAATGGCTAAAATCTAAAACACCAATGATAGCCTATGCTGGAGAGGATGTGGAGTAAGGGGAACACTCATTCATTGCTGGTGGGAATGCAAACTTGTGCAACCACTTTGGAAATCAGTGTGGCAGTTTCTCAGGAAATTGAGAATCAATCTACCTCAGGATCCAGCCATACCACTCTTGGGAATATACCCAAGATATGCCCAATCATACTACAAAAGCATTTGTTCAACTATGTTCATAGCAGCATTATTTGTAATAGCCAGAACCTGGAAACAACCCAGATGCCCCTCAATGGAAGAATGGATAAAGACAGTGTGGAATATATATGCATTAGAGTACTACTCGGCGATAAAAAAATGACGTTTTGAATTTTGCATGCAAATGGATTGAAATAGGAAACACTATCCTGAGTGAGATAACCCAGACCCAAAATGATGAATATGATATGTACTCACTCATTAGTGGACTCTAGCCATAAACAAAGGACATTAAGCCTATAGTTCACCAGCCTAGAGAAGCCTAATAACAAGGTGAACACAAAGAAAAACATATATAGATCCTCCTGGAAATTGGAAGGAAACAAGATTGTCAGGAAAAAGTAGGGAACATGGGGGTGGGGGGTAAGGATGGGGATGGGGGAAGGGGAGAGGAGGAAAGAGAAGGAAGAAAGGAAAGACTGAATAGAGCTTGGGGGAGTGGGAGGGTGGAGATGAAGGAAGGGTGGATATAGGAGCATGGAAGAAGATATCTACATTAAGAGAGCCATTTTTGTATTGGCAAGAGACTTGGCTCTAGAGGGGATCTCACGTGTCCACAGGGTTGTCCCCAGCTAGGTCCTTGAGCAGCAGGAAAAAGGGTGCCTGAACTGTCCTTGCCCCATTATCACACTGATGATTATCTCAAATATCACAATAGAATCTTCATCTGGCGAAGGATGGAGATAGAGACAGAGACCCTCATCAGGGCAAAGGACTGAGCTCTCAAGGTCCAGTTGAAGAGCAGAAGGAGGGAGAATATGAGTAAGGAAGTCTGGACTGAGAGGGGTTGGTCCACCCACTGAGACAGTGTGCCTGTTCTAATGGGAGCTCATCAAATCCAGCTGGACTGGGACTGAATGAGCATGTGATCAAACTAGACTCTCTGATCGTGGCTGACAATGGGGGCTGTCTGAGAAGCCATTGACAAAGGCACTGGGACTTGTTCCTACTGCATGTACTGGATTTTTGGGACCCTAGTCTATTAGGATGCTAAGCTTCCTAAGCCTGGATGTAGCAGGGAGGGCCTTGGACTTCCCACAGGGCAGGGTTCCCTGCCCTCTCTTAAGGAGGGAGGGGAGGGAGGAGGGTAAGTGGGGGAGCAGGAGGGGAATATGAGGAGGGGAGGAAGTGCAAATTTTTGAATTGAAAAAAAAAGAATTCACAGAAACTGTACTCTCCATTCTCATACCCAAGAGCTCCTGGCTCCACAAAATTAGCAGGTTTTTAGCACAGGACTTCCCCAGGCAAACTTAGTGATTGGCCAAGAGGATGAAGTGTCCCATGAGAAAGGTGAGACCACACAAGGGTCTGTGCTGAGTAAAGGTATATTCCAGAGGTCACAGTCGGAAGTCTTGCTGCCCCATTGTTATCTCAACTGGCTTTCGGTTTCCATCCCTTCACAGGCAGTCCCCACCAGCACCTACGCATTGTTAGTTTCTACTCAAAACACTATTGCCTTTCTGTCCTTAAAAGCAGAGGTCCAGAAGTCAGTATATCTCCCAATTATCACCTCTTGTTTTCCTTGACTCCACTCTAGGCCCCCATCTATCCTCTGAGGCCAGATTTTGCAATGACAGCAGTCAACTCCATATTGTAAAATCTAGCAACCCAATGTACAACCCTCAGAAGATTAAAGCGTCATTTCATACTTTTCCTAAGATTCAATCAAGCATCTGCAGGGACCTCTTCCTGTCAACTCCCTAACTCCTAAGCTGGGTTCTATTTGTCTGGCCTCCTAACATTAAAATGGATCATCTCTCAGTAGGATTAATCCCAGCACTCAGGAGGCAGGATCATCTCTCATCCCACCCTCCCCACAAGGTAAATGCCAGAGGGAAGGGATATTCTGTATTATCTCCACTTCTTACTCCCCATTCATATTTATTCTCAACAGAACTTTGTTCCACGAATTACATACTATACAAAACACCTGATACTGGAAGCCTCAACAAATTGCCTGTGCAAAACACTCCTTCAGTTAGCAGGCAAGCAAACCACCTTTGCTTTTGACACTCAACATAATCCAAGTAAGCTGGACAAATGACCTTCCTTTGTTTATTCACTTCTACTGAGTGCTAGTTATAGCACCCTTACACTAAATGTTCAGTGATTGGGGACCCATAGCATAAATGATCCTTGGCATCACAAACATGACTATCAAGTTAGGATTCTCTAAAACGTATTATTTAGGACTTGGTTACAACAGTTGCCTTTTTTCGTAGTTGGTTTATTTTTGTTTGGTTGATAGTTTTATATGTTTATATGATGGATTTTAGTCATTTTTCATACACACACACACACACGCACGCACACACACCATCCCTCTCATCTCCCTCTGGATATCTTCTCAACATGCTCTTCTTTTTGGGTGTTGCTCATTGAGTTTAGTTAGAGTTTCCTGTTCCGGGGCTGGTGACAGATTGGTGCATGATGTGGGAGTGTCATATATCAATCTGTTGATTTCATTGGCTAAGTAATAAATAAACTGCTTGGGCTCATAGCTTAGAACATAGGTGGGTGGAGTAAACAGAACAGAATGCTGAGAGGAAGAGGAAGTGAGCTCAGACTCGACAGCTCTGCTGTCTGGAGCAGAGACGCCATCCTCTCCTCTCCTGGGCAGACACACGTGATGAAGCTCCTACCCAGGATGGACGTAGGCTAGAATCTTCCCAGTAAGCGCACCTTGGGGTGCTACACACAGATGATTAGAAATGGGCTAAATTAATTTGTGAGAATTAGCCTAGAAGAGGGTAGATAGAAATAGGCCAAGCAGAGACAGTGGAGCTGATCTACGGGGAGCTCACCAAGGCCAGCTGGACTGTGACCGAAAAAGCATGGGATAAAACCGGACTCTCTGAACATGGCGAACAAAGAGGGCTGATGAGACACCAAGGACAATGGCAGGGGGTTTTGATCCTACTTAATGTGCTGGCTTTGTGGGAGCCTAGCCAGTTTGGATGTTCACCTTCCTAGATATGGATGGAGGGGGGAGGACCTAGGACTTAACACAGGGCAGGGAACCCGGACTGCTCTGTGGACTGGAGAGGGAGGGGGAGAGGAGTGGGGGGAGGGGGAGAAGGGTGGGAGGAGGGGGAGAAGGGTGGGAGGAGGGGGAGAAGGGTGGGAGGAGGGGAAGGGAAATGGGAGGCTGGGAGGAGGTGGAAACTTGTTTTTTGTTTATGTTTTTTTTTCTTCTTTTCGCAATAAAAAAAAAGAAAAAAAAAGAAATAGGCCAAGCAGCCGGGTGGTGGTGGCGCACGCCTTTAATCCCAGCACTTGGGAGGCAGAGGCAGGTGGATCTCTGTGAGTTCGAGACCAGCCTGGTCTACAAGAGCTAGTTCCAGGACAGGCTCCAAAACCACAGAGAAACCCTGTCTCGAAAAACAAAAAAAAAGAAAAGAAAAAAAAAGAAATGGGCCAAGTAGTGTTTAAAAGAATACAGTGTCCGTGTAATTATTTCAGGGCATAAGCTTAAGCTAGCTATGTGGGCAGCCGGGTGCTGGGGACGCAGCCCCGCCGCTCTTATTACTACTACAGGTGCAATCTAGTTTCTGAACCTGGGAAGTACACAGAACAATTGTGACCTCGACTTTGCAGAAAGACAAAGGACCAGAGAAGATATATTGGCCCAAGCACCACCAGATCTGTGGTTCCAATAGCACTCTTCCTTCTAGAGTCAAGAATCTAGACTTTGAGGACACTCAAAATAGAAGGACTTGCTTCTGTCAATCTACTAGAAAACAGTGGGAGTCATTTGCTTGGTGGGAACGTCTTTGGAGCAGGGAACCAACCTGTAGTTGGGCTCAGACATTCTTCAGTTTAATGGATAGTGTTCACCACGGGTGAGTAATGGGTGTCTGCACTAGACTCTCGCCAGTTGGCCCCATTCCCTAAACCCATCTGTACCTCCGGGCCTGAAGGCTGGGTGGAACCTCCGGGGGCCTGCAGAACTAGCGTCTGCGTGGCCCTCCTCGCGTGGCGCCCTTCACGGTTGCTCTGGGACACAACCGCTGCAACGTTGGATCCACAAGAGGTAATGAGGGACACATGGAGGTGGCAGCACCCCTGAGGCAGGTGCTGCCCGCAGAAATCCCAGAACAGGAAGATCTAGACCTAAAGGAAACTCCCGAAGGACTGCCCCCTTCTATCCTTAGGATCATACAGAGTAGGGAATCCATGACTCATCAACAGAGCACGTTAATGACTGGCTTTGGACTCGACTTTCCGGTGAGTTTCAGTTCCACACCAGCTTCCTTTTCCTCCCCAGTATAACCCTACAGGGGACTCTTGCTGCAGAGAGAGCCTTTGACGGAGTTTGTTACATTTTTTTTCAAGTCGTCACCTCGTAACGGGTAAGTGTTTAACTCAAGCATCTTCTAAAATGCTTTTTGATATGCCTTTGTGTATTTTCTTCCTGTCGAAGGCCAATGGGTCGTTACTATGGCAAATGAAACCTCCAGATTTTGTGGCTTATATGAGGAGAAGAAAACGTGCAAATACAAGATCTGAAAGCAATGCTGAATTCTAGATACGACTGTGCACAGCAGTTGAATAAAAAGGGGGAAAGATTGGTCAGACATTAGAGACGGGAAAGAAGTAGGGAGTAAGGATGGGGAAGAAAATTGTCAAAGCCACGTCTACCTAGAAAGGCACAAACAAAATGTATCAATCTTTTGCCTGAAAAAAAATCAAAAATTATCGCTTATTGGTTTGAGGAACATATGAGTATTTATACAATGTATAGGCATTCAGACTTCCAACGGATAAAACCTAATATAATAATACCATGGCTTCTAGCTTTTAATATCTTCTCAGTCAAACTCTGCCAGATCATCAGGGAAAGTTTACCCTGTTCCCCCACTAAGTGGCTTGGATATGCACCTTTGTTCAGACCAGCTAGAATCAAAAGAATACTTTTCATGGGTATTAAATACAGAAGCTGAGCAGGGTTGTGACTCCTACAAAATAGGAACCTTTGCCCTCTCTATCAGTGTTGGAAATGATGAGTTACCCTTATCTTGCCTACCAAAACCCCCTCCATTGTTG
Organism: Microtus oregoni; assembly: GCF_018167655.1. Lineage (NCBI taxonomy): Eukaryota > Metazoa > Chordata > Mammalia > Rodentia > Cricetidae > Microtus > Microtus oregoni. The sequence continues at coordinate 47,080,059 of NW_024543071.1, forward strand.
CGTTCACTATCTTAAGAAACCTACCTACTCTCTATAGTATTCTATTTTCCAGCCTTCTCTGCAGCTAGTGTAAGTGTGTGACCCAGATCCTTCCAGTCTGGCACCCCTGAGACAAACTTGAACTTCCATGACACCAATAAAGAGTAATAGGCTAAATCAAAGCTACCATGAGCCTGGACTTTCTGATGCTGCAACAAGGGCATGTGAGTGGGTGCTGGAGGGACTGATGGGATTGGAGCGGCTATCATTTGGTACTTATCCATAGTCTAACTTCTTGAGAGAGGAATATTAGTTTTGTCAAGATGCAAGAGCGTCTGTCAGGGAACAATCAAGTATCTTTTAAAAAGTGAATGGCAACTGTGGAATTAATTTCCCCCTCAGGCTTAGGAACCTTACCCAAGAGAAAAATAATAGTCACTAACTGATTTAATTTATATTGATTTTTGTCCACATTTTCACAGGAGATATCTTCATATCCCTCTTGGTGAATATGCCACACAATCGTCTGTGGGTAAAGCAGGAACTGACATTGTTGGGGGTAAGAACAAAATGCTGCTCTAGTGAGCATGTCAACTGTGAGCAGGTTGCCCTCCTTAACACAGGAGACCTGAACCACCTCTGTATACACCACGAACTCTTCAAATGGAGGCAAATCAGTTACAATGGTTTCTGAAGGTGACATAACACCAAAACATAGACTGAGTCTGGACATGGAGAAAAAATATTCTTCTTTTTAACCATCTATCAATTATTACAATTGTAAACTGATGGCATGTCCTAGATGAGATGAGCAAATTGTCAGTACACCCAGAAGAAGCTGCAGACGACACAGCTCTATGAACAGTGGTTGGTTACAAAGGTGCTGTGCTGTCCACACCATCTCACAGACACCCTTCGCCCAGGCAGTCCCATCCACTACGTACTTTGGCTGAGCAATTTGGCATCATCCACTCATACTACTGAATAACAGAGCCAGATTGAGAGTTATACACAAAACATTAAAAATTAGATGAGAAAAGTCCAAAAAAACCAAAACACGCACACACATAAACATACATTTGGGCACAAGGGATCTAGAAATAAATTAAGCAAAGGACCAAGATACACAATGAATTGTGTTTCTATACAATAATAATGAACATGAAGATATTGATCCCCAAAAGAAAAAATACAAATATTAAAGAAACCATATATAGAACTTATAATTTGAAAATGACTGAATGCTGATGAAAAGATCAAATTAGGTTACATCAATGAAAAGACACATTTATGGATTGCAAAGCTCAACATAGTAAACTGTTAGTTCTTCCTAAATTGGCATATGTGTTTGGCAAACACTAGTTGATTTTTAAGATAATGTCTGCTTATAGTCATCAAGATTATGTTTTTTAAATAAGAAAAACAGAGACAAACAGAACAGAACACAAAGTCCAAAACTAGACTCCACAGAGATAGCCAACTGATTTGGGGAATAGGAATTGTTCATTTGTGTTTTGGAAAGGTATCTATGCAGCATAGGGGGCCTCAAACTAATAACCCTGCTTCCTCAAGCAAACCAAGCCATTGCCGGTGTAAATCAGCATGCTTGGTCAGTTGGGTTTTTCATAAAAGAACTCAAAGGAAAGTTTCTCAGAGGAATAATGAACAGTGATCAAGTGAAAATAGGAACAAGGAGCCTTAATAGACTCCCAACTTTTTGAGAAATTAGATGAATATTTAAAAAGCTATGAGATCCAGATGAGTGATCACCAGGAATAACAAGCATCAGTGGGAAAGTTACAGGAAGGGTAGAACTTGAGATGTCTCTGTGCTGACAGAATAGGTCTGTGACTTGATTACTGTTGATAAAACATGACAACATGGCCTAGAACTATACACAGAACATCGTATCACAATGTGTGTCCTCTTCGTAAGTTCTGAAAGCTGTCTCTGTCGTGGTAGAACACCACCTTCCTGCTTCATTCTGGCATTGGTCTTGAGGAAAGTTCCTTTCTAAGAGATAGCTGGAACTCTAAGAATGGTGTCTTTTCCTTTCAGACTGTACAATTAATGACCAGCCTGATAGTGCAGAGCCTGGGATACTTTTGGACATACCTGTATTTTTCTCAAAATATTGCATTTGTAATGGACAGTGAATATATTCCTATCGTTGGAACTTCAGGATACTCACTTTGGGCCTCTTTGCTTGTGAGTAACATCATCGCTATAGTAACTACTAATAATGTATTCATTAGATGTCATAGATTCTGATCCAAACAATATGGCCTAGAGGATACACAATCCCTGTTCCCTAGAAAAAAAATCCCCACGTCTATCTAAAAAGAACAATAGCAATATGTTTTTTAAAATCTTTATTTACTATGAAAATATTTTTTCATAACCATATTCTGCATTGTTAAAGAAACATGTGATACATTATGAAAAAACTAGTTTCTTAGCTGTAATATTACTTAATGAGAGTCTGCATAGTAAGAGGGATATTTGATACATTTAAAGCCATGATAAGAAACACAAATCCACAGTGACAGCTGATCTGAGCTCATGAAAACTCACAGACTCTAGACCGAAAGCTGGGGAATATGCATTGGACTGAATTAGGCCCTCTGCATGTGGCCAACAACTGTGGAGCTTGATCTGTTTGAAGGGGCCCTGGTAAATGAGCTGGCTTTTCGGAGCCCATTCCCTCTGATGGGATACCTTGCTCAGCCTTGATGCAGGATGGAGAGGCTTGGTCCTGCCTCAACTTGATATGCCAGGCTTTGTTGACTCTCCATGGAAGACCTTACTCTTTCTGAGGAGTGGATGGATGTGAGTTGGAATGGGGAGCAAGAGGAGGGGAGGGACGGGGAACTGTGGTTGGTAGGTAAAATGAATAATTTTTTAAAAGACTAAAAATAATAGAAATAAATAAACACAAGTTACAAATATGGAAGACAAAAATCTGTTTGAGTCAAACTAACTATACAAGTGAAATAAATGCTGTAGCCATTTCAAGATGCCCCTGAATCCCATTTCTATCACAACCATAATATTAGTGAATAGGAACTTCAAAGCTTTCGTCTCCATAAATACAAATCTTGAATTATTTCTTGAGTTGTTTTCTTAGTAGTCCCCACTAAGGAACCAAGCTGGTATCCCTCATGTTGCAGAATTCTAGAATTATCTTGAAGCTTATATTTTTACATAGTGACTGGGTATTAACAAATGTGGTGTTTGCTTCCAGTTTAGCCTATCAGGGAGTTTTTCAATAGCATTGCAGAAGAGGCCTTCAAATCACATGGTAAGTCAAAGACTCTGAAAAGTTTCCATTATTAATAAAAGTAGTAAATTTCCAAAGACTAAATAAAAACTTTAAAAAATAAAACAAAGCCAGTGAGGAATCAGCATGGCCTCTGCATGACTGGCTATCTACAAAGAAGCTATGGGGGGGGGGCAGTATTTGAAGTATGAGAAACATAACATGAATCCAAAGAAAGGTGAAGTGGTTAATGTCATCTCAGACAAAAAAAGTACAGAAATAGTACTATTGTCATACACAAATACTCAAGTATTCATGATGAAATAGGCCACTATTCCTTAAGACTTAACAAACCTAAAAATCAAACTATAAGAAGCAAGGCCCTGGGATATGGCTCACTGTCTATGCAAGCAAAAGGACTTGAGTTCAGATCCCCAGAATCCACATCAATGCTGCACACACTAGCAGACATCTGGAATTTGAGTGATTCACAACAAGATAGGAGTAGAGGCAATAGAATTCCCAGACACGCCCAGGATGGCCAGCCTGACATACGCAATTGCAAACAACAAAAAGAGACTCTGTCTCAAAGTAGATGAGGACAGACACCTAACATTGTTTCATTTCCTTTTGTCTAGTGATATTTTCTTATACTTTGAATTTCATAATGCAATTTTATACATGCAATTATACAAATGATTTTATACAGTGTAATTTAATCATATCTATTCTCCATTACCTCCCACTGACTCCTCCTGGAACACCCCACTCAATCTATCTCCCTCCTAACATCATGTCATCATTAATTATTATTATTATTATTATTATTATTATTATTATTATTATTATTATTATTAATCACCCTGAGACCAATTCGTACTCATCATGTGAAGTAATCCAGTGAGGTATGGGCAATCTGCCAGAAGTCACATCTCCAAAGAAAAGTGACTCTCACTCCCTCAGCAGCCACCAACTGTCAATAGTTCCTCAGCTATGGGTGAAATCTTGGGAGCTCTTCTCCCAATTTGAGAATGCTGACTGGCTTTTTCTTGTATAGTTCTTATACAGGCAACCACAGCTGCTCTAAGTTGATAAAAAAAAAAAAAAGCAAAAACCGTGTCACATCTAGACGATAGCAATTCTCTTTCTCCTTATCCTGTAGCTTTTATATTCTTTCTTCTCCCTTTTACAATATGTCTCCTAGGTGCCCTAGGTAGGAAGAGGTTCACAGAGGTAGCTCATCTATGACTGAGTGCTCACAACTATTTATCTCAATATCTTCACCAGTTATGAGCCTCTGCATTAACCATGACCGGCTACAAAAAAAACCTCTCTGACCAAGTCAGCACTAAGCTATGGGCATAACCATGAATATTTAGAAGGCAGCTTGACAACACAAACATTTAATAAAGGAAAATCAGTAGGTTTCCTCTATGGCCTGTGATATCTCCAGATACGATGATGTTTACAGTACCAAATGTGGAATCCATCGTGTGGAATAGGCCTCAAAACCAATCAGAAAGCAGTTGGCTCCTCCCACACTAGTCATGCCACTGTTGCACCAGTGAGCATAACGTGCCTGGCAGGTTGGTATTATAGCATGCAATGCCCAGCGCTAAGTAAGCCCACTGATATCTTTGCTCCATTACTACACAGTGTGTAACACCGTTCAGTACTCTGAAAGCTAGCCTTTAGGGAGTCAGCTTCCTGGGAAGTTTGAGGTAAAATTCTTCATAGACTTCACTGGTTTGCTTTCTACAAAGGAGACTTTTCCCTAGAGAATAAATGAACTGACATCAATGAACAACATATAACAGTTTACATGAAGGGTTTTGTTCTTTGAGATAGGTTTCAGGATCTAGTGATTCAAATTGTCATGCTTGCTATCTAGCTTTATTAACTAGGAAGAAATTATTGTGAGTATGGACAAGGAAATAGGTATAATAGTTATTCTTCTTAATAGCAACATTAAATAATATATCTCCTGGCATATGTAGATAAAACACAATTATTCAGCAACATTATAAAGCATGAATAGTCTGAAGTATGTAGTCTGACAAACATGCATACATGCTGCCTGGGTGATGACCTCCAACCATGTGTAACTCTGTACATCATCAAGAAAATCTCTTCATATTGCGCTAGATAGAATCTGTATGCCCAAGAAAATTCCCCAAATTTTGCTTTCCTGATGTCCAAGAACGATAGAAATCTCCTAGAGTATTAGCTCTCTGGCAATGTAAAGCCGTGCAGTATTGTGAATTTGTCAATATCATGGGTATATTTTATATTTGATTTACAATTAATATGCACTTGATTTTTTTCCATATTTTAAAAAATATCTAATGCACTTTTTTCTGTCCCTTTATCCACTAACTCAGCAGAGAATAAACATTGAGTCCGTTACCAGTAGAGAATAAGTACCTGCACATTATATCAAAAGTTTTATTATCCCCAAAATTGTTTGGTCCTACTAGGAGCCTAACCAATCTATAGTTCTAACAACCTTTTTGGTGCTCTCACTATGCCAGAAAGATTAGAATTTCTATAGTTCTATAAGAATACACTTGCAGAGAGGACTATGGAATAGCTTTCAATGACTGGACAATACTTTTTTAATCTGTTCTAGCTGATCTGGACTATGACAATGAACATCTTAAGCATCGTTGCAACACTAATAGGTGTGTTTTTAATAATACTTGAACTGATGATGACTTCAGGTATACAATCTTCTTTGTGGCAATACGTAAGTACTGGGTTTCTAAGAGAATGTCTTCATAATTTTAGAATTAAGCCTTCAGTGAGGATCAAAGTAGTCAAATATCAATCAAATTACCAGAAGTCCTCTCATAAGTTTACTCTCAGGCATATGTGCCTATTATTAGTGTGATATGCTACATGTTACAGTTCAAAGCCTGCATGATCAAATAAAATCTCACAAATATTAATACAGATATTTTATAGATGAAGCATTATAGTCAATCCTGATTCTTCCTGGTTGCTATGAGACATTTATGAGTGGCAGCTTGTTCTTCCTATGTACCTTAAGACAAGTTTTTCCTAGGGTTTAAAAGATCAAATTTGCTAGAGTAAGACTTTCTTCTTCCAAGAATGAAATGACATCCATATGGACTTATATTACCCATATGTTCATGGTCAATGAACATGCTGTAGTAGAGAGCCTTCATCCAGGAACTGATGGAAACAGATTCAAAGATCCACAACCAAGCATTAGACCAAGTTTGGGAAATCCTGCTGAAGAGAGGGAGGAAGGATTATAGGAGCCAGTGAGTCAAGGGCATCACAAGAAAACCCACAAAAACAACTAACCAGTCTCATAGGAACACACAGAATCTAAACCAACAAACAGGGAGTGTGCATGGACAAACTTACGCCCTCTAATACATATGACAGTTGTGTAACTAGGTCTATTTGTGGTACTCCTAACAATGGGAGCAAGTGCTGTCCCTAATGCTTTGGCTGGCTCTTGGAAACCTATTCCTCATCCTGGATTGCCTTGCCCAACCTAAATACAAGTGGAAGTGCCTTGCATTACAGCAACTTGATATGTCATGGGAGGCCTGTCCCTTTCTGAACAAAAACAGAAGAGAGGTAGATTGAGGGGTAGGAAGATTTGGTGAAGAGAATAGGAAGATAGGATAGAGGGGAAATGTGATCAGGGTATAAAATAAATTAATTTTAAAAATAAGAAAGTGCTGCAGTCTGCAGACTGAAGCTTACCTCGACAACGGATGTAATTTGGAAAGCTCATTTACTCTGCTCTATGTGCACTATGCCATGGGGACATTGTGTGTTTCTGCATCTGCTAGAGGGTCCATGCAGAACTATTTTAGGCTGTTTATGTTTGTGTATCTGTGGTCCTGTGCAGGTGGCACTATGAACTTAGGCACACTTAGCCATTTAGGTTTGTTGGTGTGAAGAGAAAGGATGATGAAAACAGAGAAAGAAGGAAGAGATTCTGAGGAAATTTTGTAAGAATTTGAAGCCATGGTGTTGAATCTTGTCTGTGGACTACTATCCTTCTAGTCTATGCCCAGAGCTTAACAAAAGGAACCAAAACAGCTGGGCTCTAAACCAATACCTAGAAACCATAACTTTAAATTGATACCATTAGATGTTACTTATATCTAACTTCCTAATCTTATTAAGAAAGCGCTCTTTACTTCAACATACAAGAGTTATGGTTAATAGACTAGATCCAAACTATATATATGTTTGTAATTCATCATTCCATTTTTCTTATTTCTATGTATTATTGAGGAAACATTACAATAAATAAATACAGATATAGATAAAAGCCTATGTATCTCTAATTCAATAAACAATGAATGTTTAGCTATTTTATTAATGTCATGGGTCTAGTCACCTGAAGAGCATTTATGCTGATCAAAGCTAAATTCCAAGTCACTCACCACAGTAAATAGAGTCTTAACAAAAATCAAGTGAGTGACAAATGAGAGGATCACTTTATTGATGTAAGAAGTACATTTCTTTAGCATAATTTACTAGATGATAGGGAAAAGTGTAATTGTATGTACTTTCTTTTAAAGAAGTCCTATTACACCAAACCTCAAAAGAAAATATATCCCAATTTTATCTTCTCCAGAGGCTCATTATCCTTAAGAAAATATACTTGTTCTACCCACAACAACAAAAAGAATATACAACGATTCCCATTATTCTCTTAGCAGAAATGTATCAATTCACCATCCTCAATAGCTATCAATTATCATATAATCAAATATATGCATAAATTTTCAACTATTGAGGGAATGGGATACAGGAAACTGGTTATCTTCTCATGTTTTTCTCCTTCCTACAACATAGCTATACCTCTGTGAGTTTTATAACATTGAAAAGTAGAGTTTAGGAAGCATTCTAGTTTGCTTTCTGCTGCAGTAATAAGACACTAACCAAAATCAACTTACGAAAGGACAAAGTTGATTTCAGCCCACACTTTCAGGTCACAGTCCATCCCTGAGAGCCGTCAGGGAAGAAGCTCAAGCAGGAACTGGCACTATAAAACTGCTGGGGACATTGCTTACCGACTCACTCTCAGACTCTCTGTCTTGCTCCGTGTTAGCTTTCTTATTCAACCTACACTCCCCTGCCTGGGGATGATGAGATCCACAGTGGTTTGGACCCTGCCACATCAGTCATCAGCCAAAACAATTCCTCAGAGTCATGGCCTCCTTTATCAGATATCTGGAGGTTGTATTTAGCTGACAATAAAAGCTGACAAGCATGGGAACCTTCCTCCTTTGCTATTTCATGAAATTACTATTGAGTTCTGTTGTTAATTCTTCTTTCGAGTTCTGGGAGAATTCCATGGTTAATCCTGGGTGTTTCTTAGGAGATATTTTATTGCCTCTTTAGTCTCGTTTCTGGAGATGTTTCAACTCTTTCATTCATTATGATTTAATTTTGATAGATATGTTGAATGTGTCTAGACATTCCTCCATTACTTGAGGTATTGTAAGCTTGTGAAATATAGGCTCTTACAGCATGTCTTTCTGAATTCCAAATTTTGTTGGAAAGTCTTATAATGTCTCTCTTTTTATTTCTGATTTATTACATATTCTCTGTAGAAGGAGCTGTGGGCAGGCCTGCTTTTCATCCCGCCCAGCTTTCATATGGCTAGCTTAGCCCCAGAAATAACAACACACAAACTGTATTCATTTAAACACTGCTTGGCCCATTAGTTACAGCCTCTTATTGGTTAATTCTCACATCTTGCTTTAACCCATATTTAGTAATCTGTTTAGCACCACCGGGAAAGATCTTAACCTGCATCCATCTCGGAGAGGAGAGCTATGGTGTCTGCCTCACTGCTTTCTTCCTCCCAGCATTCTTTTCTGTTTACTCTGCCTACCTAATTTTCTGTCCTATCAAAGGGTCAAGGCAGTTTCTTTATTAACCAATAAAAGTAACATATAGACAGATGACCCTCCTCCATCAATTCTCTATCTTTCCTTTACTTTATTCAGCTAAGAGTTTATCAATCGTTTTATTTTGAAGAACCAACTCTTCATTATATTGATTCTTTGTATTGGTTTTTGATTATTTGTTTTATTTCCTTAATTTTATTTCCTTGTTTCCTGATTTTGGTTATTCCTACCTACTGTTTTGGAATTTGCTGTGTTCTTGCTCCTTCCAAGGCTTCAAGGTGAATTATTGAATTGTTAACTTGAAATGCCTTTTTGATGTAGGCATCAAGTGCTCTAAACCTTCCTTTCAGGTTGTCATCAGCATGGCCCATTGATTTTCGTCTGTCATGTTTTTATTTTCAGAAAGTTCTAGGAATGGTTTTTACTTCCTTCTTGGTCTCTTCAGTAGCACAATTATTCAATAATATGCAGTCTAAGCTCCATGAGTTGATATAGTTCTTATGGTTTTTTTGTTTTTTGGAGTTTTTGGCTTTTATTTTGGCTTGGTTTTGATTGGTTTTTCAATATAGGGTATCTGTGTAGCTTTGGCGCCTGTCCTGGAACTTGCCCTGTGGATTCAAACTCACAGAGATTCAACAACCTTGCCTCCCGAGTGTTGGGATTAAAGGAGTAGCTCTTCCTGTAGTGTTTTGTTTTCTGTTGATATCTAGTTTTATCCCCTTGTGGTCAGATAAAACTCAGAACTTAATTTCAATTTTCTTATGCTTGTTTAAACTTGTTTTGTGTCTCAATATGTGATAGATTTTGCATAAAGTTCTATAGGCTGCTTAGAAAATGAATGTATATTTAGTGTTTGAATAAGAGGTTCCATAGCTGTTAGGTTTAACATCTCACCAGCCCCAAGGCACAAGAATCATTACAGAAGAATTAGAATATGAGAGCTGAAGGATGGCTGGGAATGCTGCAATGCCATCTTCTGGGAATGATATGGCTGTCATTATAGAGAACTCTGTGCTTACCTGCACAAAATCTCTACAATATCAAGCCAGTTAAAATTCTGGCATAGACATGGTAAATGAACACCAGACCCCAGCCCTTTCTAAGGAGCTATTAGAAGCAGATAATTGCTGTGGGAAGAATCATACTTCTGTAAGGATTTGGCCACTAGTCCACTAGATGGCTCCACACATATGCATATATGGGCTATAAAAAAAAGACTTGAAATTGTGAGGGGAAACTGGGGGTTGAACCAAGAGTTGGAGGGGAAAAATGGGAGTGGATAATATTGTATTTCATTGTATACCTATTCTCAAAAATAAAGAAATTACTAAGTAAAGACTGTATTTTTCTTTTGGGGTACAGAGAAGTGGTAGGATGCTTACAGGATATCTCTTCCTGTTCACTGTCTTGGAGATGTTCATGGCATGCATAGTAACTGAGTGGACCTACAGAGCAAGACAAACAGAAGATTAAAATGGTGAGTCTATCATTTCTCCTTCGGTGAACAGAAGCTACTAACTTCTGTGATATATCCTGCTCAAATTACTTGGAAAGAATTAAGCATCAGTAATGTCATCTCTAACCTGTGGTTAGTGGTAGGTCAGTACATTTTTGTAAAACTATTTGGCACTAAACAGCTCTTCCTATCACTGAAGATAAATAAATTACTCCACATGAAGAGAGTAAGGCTGAGAATGTTGCTCAGCAGTAGAAAACTTACATAGCATTAGTGAGACTCTGATCACCAGAAGAAACACATAAGAAGAAGTCAGGTGGGTAACCTAGGGTGGAGTGCAGTGACAGAGACTCTGGTGCTGGCTTTCATATTCAGCTCTGCTTGATTAGACAACCGTAGTCCCACCATCCAGCTGCACAAAAACTGTCACCAGCGCCACCACTTGATTCTTAGTCCATAAATATGCCTTGTTCTGTGGACCATCTAAATCTGTAAATGGAATTCCTTAAGTAATCTCTGTTTGAAATTAATATGAGAGAAAAAAAAGAAATTAATGTGAGAAAATTAAAAAGGGAGAAGGCATTATCAGATGAATTCTTCTAGGATTATCCACTTTATCTTGCCTCAGAAGCTACCTCTCAAGGTACCTATATCTCAATATCTATTTGTGTTTCAATAAATTTTCCTTAGCTAATGTAGTGAGATATGGAATTGAAATTCATCAAAAAAGAATAACACTAATAAACTTTAAAATTATATGGCTGGAACTAGAGTGATGACTCAATAGTTAAGAGCACTTGATGCTCTTGCAACGGACCAAGAACCCACGTGTTGACTTAAAGCCATCCATAATTCCAGCCCCAGGGAATCCAACAACTCTGCTCTGGCTTCTGTGGGTACCAGAAACATGCATGGTGCATGGGTATGCATTCAAGCAAAACACTCATACACATATATAAAACTTTTTAAAGGTATATGTGACTCTTCTTAAAAGGAAAACACAGAATTCTCCGAACAAAGGGATGAGAGAAAAAGAATAAATTGAAATAGTTTTTTTCTCATACTAATAAAATATAAATGGAGAGAAGCAGAATATATAGGAGAGGCAAAGGGGAGGAAGGGAAATAAATAACAGGAGGAAAATAAGAGAAAATTATTTAAAACTAAGATTTAAAAAAAAAAACATGATTTGGTCTGGGAAGTTTATCTCAGGTGAATCCATTGCTGGAATGTTTAAGGCTCTCTGGATTCCAGGGCCAACACAAAAGAAGAAACAAAAAGGCAGTTCATGATCTTATTAAGAGTCTCAGTGATAAGACTATTCCCTATTAGAGCTCTTTAAAGTGCTGTTGAACTTATATAATTATCTTAGATGACATTAATGAGTGATTTCCTGCCATCTGCCTTACCACAGGTTCATAGAAGAAAACGAACCTTTTCCTAGAAGTATCATGGCCTCAGTCAAGGAGGAAAGTTCAATGATGAATGAGAACTTCATTTTGTTCAAGAGACCTCTCAGAAACAGAATTTAATTGTCTGCCTCAGTAATTCCTCTCCTCCATTTCAATAATAAAAAAAACAGCAATTAATATGTGGGAAGTGAAGTGTGAATTGATTTCACTGTTGTAAATTAATCCAGAATTGAATCTGGTCAGCCGGAGTTAAAAGATTCTTCTGAGACCAAGGAATCTAATGAATGGGCACGAATTTTCTAGCATGGACTCTACACCTAATGTTGATGAAGTGAAGTAATGCTGACTCAAAGCCGTTTTGTAATGAAAAGATAGACAAGCCAATTCATCATCAGTGGGGCAGACTAGACTAGCTCTAACACCAAACATCTATCTAACCAGCTATTGTTAAATGATGCAGAATTTATCTGTAGTGTATAATATAGATAGACTATTAGATATACATTTATATAAGTGAGACTACTTGATGTCCATGGAAATCTTTACTAGAAAGTCCGTTTTCTGAAATATTTTATTCTTTTTCCCACAGCTTTTCTCTTTGACGTATTATACTTAAATTTTATGAATTTTAGATCAATTGCCTTTCCACAATATTCTACTGAGTCTCTAAAAACCTTTTGTGTTGGTTATCTTTCTGTTTCTGTGACCAAATGCCTGAGGAAAACAGCTTCTAAAAAAAAGAAAAGTTTATTTGGACCCCCACTTTCAGAGACTGTGGTTCATGCTTGGCTGGATCTAGTTCTTTTGGGGTTTTGACAAATCAGCACCATGATGAGGAGATTGGGGCAGAGAAAAGCTGCTTACTTCATAGAAGCCAGAGGGAGGGGAAGAGGGAGAGAGACGGGGAGGGGATGAAGAGGGAGGAGGAGAGAAGGAGGGGGACAGGGGTGAGGAAGAGGAGAGAGAAATGTGGAGAAGAAGAGGAAAGGGAGAGAGGAAAAGGAGGGGGAGGGATGAAGAAAGAGAAAGGAGAAAAGGTGGGAGAGAAGAAGAAAAAGAAAGGGAAGAAGAGAGAGGGAGAGGAAATGGGGAAGGAGGGGAAGAGAGAAATATGGAGAGAGAGGGAGGAAGGGGAGAGATGAATGTGGAAAGGAAGAGGGAAGGGGAGAGAGAGAGGGAGAAAGAGGAAAGAGAGAGAGGAAGGGAAGGGAAGGAGTAAAGAAACTAAGTGAGGGAAGAGACCATGAAGAGAGGGAAAGAGGGAAGGGGAGCCAGAGGGAGGGGAGAAAAAAGGAGGCGGAGAGAGGGAGGGGAGATAAAGAAAGGGAGAGGAAGAGAGAGAACAACAGCAACCAGAGAGTCACCACCTCACAATCACCACAGATTGGAACCAAGTCATTAACTTGTGGACCCCTGAAGAACACTTGAAACCTAAACCAAGCCTCTTCCCTCCTTCCTTGTCTTTTGAACCCCGTAACTGGCTCCCATTTCCCTGTCTTCATAAACAAGTGATCAATATTGCAAAAGATTCATATTTTATATGCAAGTGCCCCTATGAATATCTGTGGCATTTTATTATATCTGTAATTCACATAGATCATACACGCACACACACATTTGCACATACACATGCACGCACATGCACACCTTTTTCCTCCTAGTAGTATGATTTTTAAAATCCACTCATGTTGCTATTTATATATCAGTTGATTTTAAATACTGCCTGATGGCCTGTAGCATCTATGACAGCACATTCATACATTCCTTCTTCCAGGAATGGGGAGGTGGGTTACATTTTTCTCCCCTTGAATAATGTCTTTGGGACATGCATTCTTCACCAGGGTACCTGATGTACATATGTATACCCAACATACACAAACACACACACACACACACACACACACACACACACACACACACCGTTTTCTTAAGCAGAACAAAAAGCACCACCATTTATGGCATTTCTCCATTGCCGGCTACTTGATGTTGCACACTTTTATCTACAATGTACTCTGTATTCTCTTGGTCTCTTCTCTTCTCCTCTCTTCTCTTCTCTTCTCTTCTCTTCTCTCTCTCTCTCTCTCTCTCCCTCCCTCTCCTCTCCTCTCCTCTCCTCTTCTCTTCTCTTCTCTCTCTCTCTCTCTCTCTCTCTCTCTCTCTCTCTCTCTCTCGGTCTCTTAAGGGCTCCCAGATTCTGATACCTAACAGTGTTGCTTCCAATAGTCAAAAGCCTTTTTCTTTTTGCCATTGCTGAGAAATGGAGTTCACGTGAGCAGTAAGTACTCATCTACCCTGTGCTCCTGGTGAACTGGAAACCACAGTTCTGAGAGAGAGCGGGAAACACAGATGTAACAAGAAGAAATACAGAATGAGGAATTAGATTCAAATATGTGGAGGAAAGGAATAATAGCTGAAATGAAGTTCATAACCCATGCAAGGAAATGAGCTTCATTACAGAGAAATGCAGACACTAGCAAATAGAACTCTGGACTCTTAGTGAGCAAGAAAGTACTGAATCGTGTATGAATACATACACAGGGGAGAGATGACGGAAGAACGGAAAGGCCTTTGGTTTGCCTGTCAAACAAATAGAAAACCATCTAAAGGGGGGAGTGAGAAGATGGCTCGATAGATAAAGTGCTTGCCACACAAGCATGGGTACCTCTTTTTGAATCCTCAGTGCCCACAGAAAGCCAGATGTGGTAGCAAACACATCTATCGTACTCCCTCTCATGTGAGGAGACTGGGTGACAAAGACAAGAGCATTCCCAGAACCCAACTGCTAATTGTTCGGTTATTTGCAACTGAGGTTGTGTTGTGGTTTGAATGTGAAATGTCCCCCAATGGCTCATATGTTTGAGGTTTCACAGCCTGGCCACATTTCTTGTTCTCCTGACTTCCAGATGGAACTCAGGCTTCTGCTACCATGCCATCGTTACCGCGACGGATTCTATCCTTCGGAATTGTAAGTTAAAACAAAAAGTTTCTTTTGTGAGGGACCTTTCTCACAGCAAACAAAATGAAACTAAAATAGGCTGTTCTGAATAATAATGGATAATGCGACTATTTATGGACAATTTTTATGGAGTTACTTTTTTTGTTTTTTTTTATTGAGAAAAGGAGAGAAAAAAAAACAAGTTTCCACCTCCTCCCAGCCTCCCCTTTCCCTCCCCCTCCTCCCACCCTACGCCCCCTCCTCCCACCCTTCTCCCCCTCCCCCCACTCCTTTCCCCCTCCCTCTCCAGTCCAAAGAGCAGTCAGGGTTTTCTGCCCTGTGGTAAGACCTAGGACCTCCCACCTCCGTCCATATCTAGGAAGGTGAACATCCAAACTGGCTAGGCTCCCACAAAGCCATCACATTACGTAGGATCAAACCCCCGTGCCATTGTCCTTTGGCGTCTCATCAGCCCTCATTGTTCAGAGAGTCCAAAAAGATGAACATGGGATGTACTCACTCATAATTGGTTTCTAGCCATAAATAAGGGTCACGGAGTCTACAATAGGTGAATCTAAAGAAGCTAAGTAAGAATGGGAACCCAAGGAAAAACATATAGTTATCCTCTTGGCTAAGGGAAGTAGACAAAATTGCCAGGGAGAAAATTGGGATCTTGGGGGTGGGGTGGGATGGGGGTAAGGGGAGATGGGGAGAGAAAAGTTAGAAGGGAAGGAGGTCGGGCCTTGGGAAAACAGGAGGATTGGGATAATGGAGTTATGTTTTAAAATTTATGTAGATACAGACCAAAGAGCCTAATCACTAATGATACAGGGAAAACATAGGCAGCCCTTAGAAGAACGTCTACTATTTCTACTCTACTTATTCCAAAGTATCTGCCCAATTTACCAGCAAGGTTTTTGGGTTCCAAGCTCTCAGATATTCACCGACTCTTGTTTCTGTTTGTCTTCTTCCTGTTGTATTCACCCTCGTGGGTGTGAAATGCTTGATGTGGGGCATTAGAATGGCTTACATTTGCATGTAGCTAATCGGAAATGGAGTCCAACATCTTTACATGTGATTATTGGCCATTGGAAGTCGTCTCTGAAGATATAGACTCTTCTGTCAATGCTTAATAAGGTGACATTATTGTCCTCATTACAGCTTGTACAGGCTGAAATCCCTTCTGAGATGTATGTGGAGATTCTGAGATTTCAGCCCTGATTCTTGTAAATGTTTGCTTCCATAAAAGAGCCATAGGGTTTCCTTTACATTTTTATTACTTTGTAATATGCAAAATATAGGGTTTTACTATAACATTTCATACATGCATTTCATTGTGATTTGTCCATGCTCGTTCCCAGATTATTCTTCCTCGTTATGTCATTGAAGTCAGTTTGCATGATTTTATTTTAAAATTTGCTCTACCATGAAATTGCTCTTATGTGTTGGAGGCCTCTTATGTGTTGTGACCTATTTGTTTGGTTTGTAGCAGAGAGAAACTTGCAGCAATCTTCTACATCAAGGACTGCCCAGGATAGGAGCTGGAGAACTGCCATAAAAGCGCCGCCCCCCCCCCACACACACACCATGCATTAATTCAAGCCAAACAAAAAGTCCATCACAGAAGAGGGAAAGTGAGAACAAAGTCCAGCCCCTAACCAAGAAGCTATTTGCAATTTATACTTGCTGCAAGGCGAAATCAGTTTTCTCCAATGTAGTGACAAGGTGTGTGATTCTTCAAAGCACTGGGCTACCACCACTCAATAGTAAAACACAGCGGCTCCCCTACTCCAACGGGTTGTTCTATGCACAGGAACAAAGACAGAATAAAATGCTGGCATTGCCGGGAAAGCTGTGAGTTTGGCAACTGCTACCTTTATCTTCAGATGACCTGCGGGATTAGCAGGGCTGCTGCGTGCCACTGTCCCTGGTGCCCACGTGGGCCTCTCGCGCAGTGCCCTTGGTAACCACGCCACGCTCTTGTCCACAACCGCAGCTTTTGATCCTCGCGAGTAGGGGATGAAGGGGTACCACCCAGTCAGCAGTGCCCACCGGGCTCCGCTCTGCTGGCTGCGAGGCTACAACCCCCCGCATAGAGGGCGCTGCCCACCTGACCGCACCACTCAGGGCATGATGTGAGTGTGGGAGCCTTGGCTCAGCTGCCATTAAGACTCAGACGGGGATCACACCGAGGGCAAGGGTTCTGAGGCCCTGGTCCCAACTCTCTCGTCCTGAGTTATCCCATCTCTAGGAATGTTTTTCTGGTAACAATAGTTGAGTTGAGACATCCAAGCTCATCTATGCATTTGGGCGAGATTCAGACGAGTAGGCGGCTTCTCCGGCTTCACCTGGGAGAACCTTCTAAGTAAGTGAACATCGGTGGAAAGGTTGCCCGTGGTGGGTGCGCACCATCACAAACCAAGACACCCAGGCTATGTGACCCACAGATTTGAGTTCTGGGTTGAAACTGTTACATATCCTAACCCTTTCAACAACCCTAAAGTGTCCTTTTCCACCTGGGAGTCTGCATTGTCAGGGTCCCTAACGTGATCTCTCCTCCCCCAGACACATATATTCCTGTAGCCTGGATTTTAAACATTACCATTTCATGCACACCATTCAAATTTGATGAAAGTTACTGAGTTTCAGCTTGTTCTTAAGAACAATAGCAAACCCCATAGTGGCTGCATCCCCTCCACCCTCTCTCAGGACAGAACCTCCTCCAGTTCCTCTCTTTGTTAATATTATTAAGCCAGTGAATGGCTTGGGCCCATGTGATCAGACCTGCCACCTCAGATACCCTGAACCAAAACCCAGTCCTACTGGGTTGTTACAAACATCAGGAGCCAAAAAACCTTAGACATAGACACGTAAAAAATACGACATCTTGGTTGACAAGAAACTGATCAGAAATGGCAAGAGTATGATTTAGCCATTATGTAAGTTTTTATTACTATGTAACCTTCCCTCTTAGAAGTACTTTTGCTGCTCATGGAAATAATGTATTCCCACTGTCATTTGCCCTGAAATACCTTTTTACTTTTTTAATTGTTATTTATTAATTTAACATATTTACATGGATTTATAAGAATTTAAATTTTCCTTATTTTATAGTGACTGGTGACAAGGACGTTTCAATCTTAATTACTCTTATTTGCACTGTATTTTAAATGTTTGTCACCTATCATATACATTTTGAAATGTGTATTTTATTAGTATTAAAGCCCACAGAAACCACTAGCCTGACTCACAGGAATACACTGATTCTGAACTAACAACCAAGGAGCCTGCATGGGACCAATCTAGGCTCTCTGCATATATGTGACAGCTATGTAGCTTGATCTATTTGTGGGACTTTCAGCAGTGGGAGCAGGAACTGTTCCCAGTGCTTTGACTAACTCCTGGGAACTTATTCCTCATGCTGGATTGCCTTGCTCAGCCTGAATATAGGGGGATGTGCTTGATCTTATGGTAGGTTGATATGCCATGCTTTGCTGAAGCCTGATGGAGGTCTGCCCCTTTCTAAGCAATTACAGAGGAAGAGTGGATGGGGGGGGGGGATGAGAGAAGAGGAGGGAGAGGAGGCTGTGATCATAACATAAAATAAATAAATTTTTAAAAAAGAATTGGGATTATGACAACCCAAAAAGTCATGAATGTGAGAAAGAGGGGCATGGCAGAGGTGGGACAGAAAGGAAAGTTAAAAGATTGTAGCTCATACATGTATAAAAATTGCCAGTGAGCCGGGCAGTGGTGGCGCACGCCTTTAATCCCAGCACTCGGGAGGCAGAGGCAGGCGGATCTCTGTGAGTTCGAGACCAGCCTGGTCTACAAGAGCTAGTTCCAGGACAGGCTCCAAAACCACAGAGAAACTCTGTCTCGAAAAACCAAAAAAAAAAAATTGCCAGTGAACAAATATAATCAATAAAAAAGGGTAAGAAATAAAAATGTCCCCATGTACCCATAAGCTCAGTGCTATGAGGGACAGCGATGGTCTGCAGGAGCTTTCTGGTCACCAGCCTAGCTCCAGCTGAGTAAGAGACCCTCCCTCAGAGGACTTCAGGGTGGAGTTAGCAGGACAGCTAACATCCTGCTCTGACCTCTGCCCCCACATGGAGCACATATATTCACCACACACACACAAACCACACACATGTGTGCAAATCACAAAAATGGGGTCCTGTGTTCATTTAGAGTCATGAAAGCTTTTAGTTTTCCCTATACATCATTGCCTATTCACCCCCTTTTCCTCACCAATATGTTGACGCACCTAGTTATAATAATTATAAATATGTGAATAACCTCATAAACCTTTGGTATAATGTGTAGAATCACCATCAAGATTTTGCATCAATTAAGTAATTGCAGGCCAACTATGATCAATGCTATTCAGTGGAACATTTTGATAATTTGTCACACTTTTTATCTATCTATTTATTTATTTATTATATTATCACCCTTAAATCAGTGGTTGCTCAATCCTCACTCTTATAACTGTGAAATATATTAAACCTATCATGAGGGCCAACTCTGTTGTCTCTTATATTGGAAACAACTTCTAGTGAACCACATATTGTTCTTACAACATCTATCCTTTCATGTTTAAACACGTGAATACTTATATCTTTGTATATTTATTTGTACTTCAAGAATGAATGAAGACAGCCGGGCGGTGGTGGCGCACGCCTTTAATCCCAGCACTCGGGAGGCAGAGGCAGGCGGATCTCTGAGTTCGAGACCAGCCTGGTCTACAAGAGCTAGTTCCAGGACAGGCTCCAAAACCACAGAGAAACCCTGTCTCGAAAAACCAAAAAAAAAAAAAAAAAAAAAAAAAAAAGAATGAATGAAGACTTACAGGAACAAAATACGCATAGACATATTTCACTTCCCCACCAAACAGGTTAAAACAATGAAAAAATGAGCTTTGTGCTAATATGTTCACATCTTGGAGGTATGATAGTCACTTCAAGTGACGGTTGAAATCTTCTCTTTTGTGACTCATAATGAACTTACAACCACCCAGAGACAAGCTCGATAACTTGAATGAGAATGGCCCCCATTGCTTCATATTTGAATAGTTTGAATACTTGGTTCTAGTTGTTGGAACGGTTTGGAAAGGATTAGGAGATATGGCCTTGTTGGAGATGTGTCACTAGAGGTGGGCTCTGAGGTTCCAAAGACTCCTGCCATCCACAGTTAGCTCTTTCTTCCTTGCAGTTTTGTTACAGAGGTGAGCTCCAAGATACTGCTCTAGCACTATGTCTGCTTGCACACACACACACACACACACACACACACATATATATATTTAACTATCTTGGTCTGTATAATGTTACTTGCATGTATCCTTTCAGGGCTGACCAATTGGTACTAGATAACAATTGGTGTGCTCTTCCCTGGGAAGACTATTTCATTCTCAGCATTCCTTAATTGCCTGAGTCCTTCGCGTAGGGTTGAGGTCTTGTGGCCTTTTCTCCATCCACATTTTCTTTATCCATTCTTCAGTTGAGGGGCATCTAGGTTGATTCCAGATTCTGGCTGTTACAAATAATGCTACTATAAACATAGTTGAACAAATGTCCTTGTAGTATAATTGAGCATCATTTGGGTACATCCCCCAGAGTGGTATTGCTAGATCCTGAGGTAGGTTGATTCATGATTTTCTGAGATATCACCATACTGATTTTCAGAGTGGTTGTACAAGTTTGCATTCCTACTAGCAATGGAGGAGTGTTCCCCTTACTCCACATCATCTCCAGTATAAGCTATCAATGGTGTTTTTATCTTAGTCATTCTGACTGGTGTAAGATGGTATCTCATATTTTTATTGAGCTATATATTTTTCTCCACTGTCCTCCCTTTCTCTTTCCTCCCCTTTTACCCTCTCCCATAGTCCCCATGCTCCCAATTTACTCAGGAGATCTTGCCTTTTTCTACTTCCCATGTAGATTAGATTCATGTATGTCTCTCTTAGGGTCCTCATTGTTGTTTAGGTTCTCTAGGATTGTGAACTATAAGTTGGGTTTTTTTTTATTTATGTCTAAAAGCCACTTATGAGTGAGTACATATGATATTTGTTTTTCTGGATCTGAGTTACCTCACTCAATATGATGTTTTCTAGATCCATCCATTTGCCTGCAGATTTCAAGATGTCATTGTTTTTTCTGTTGTGTAGTACTCTATTGTGTAAATGTACCACATTTTCCTTATCTAGTCTTCGGTTGAGGGGCATTTAGGTTGTTTCAGGATCTGGCTGTGACAAACAATGCTGCTATGAACATAGTTGAGCACATGTCCTTGTGTTACAGCTGAGCATCCTTTGGGTATATACCCGAAAGTGGTACTGCTGGGCTTTGAGGTAGGTTGTTTCCTAATTTTCTGAGAAATTATCATACTGATATCCAAAGGGGTGGTGCCAGTTTACACTCCCACCAGCAATAAAGGAGTGTTCCTTTACCCCATATTCCTCACAGTCATTTTGATTTGCACTTCCCTGATAGCTAAGGATGTTGAACATGTCCTTATGGGTCTCTCAGCCACTTGAGATTCTTCTGTTAAGAATTCTCTGTTTAGATCTGTACCCCATTTTTAAATAGATTATTTGTAATTTTAATGTCTAATTTTTTTGAGTTTTTTATATATTTTGGAGATCAGTCCTCTGTCTGATGTGGGGTTGGTGAAGATCTTTTCCCGTTCAGTAGGCTGCTGTTTTGTCTTATTGACTGTGTCCTTTGCTTTACAGAAGCTTCTCAGTTTCAGAAGATTCCATTTATTTATTGTTTCTCTCATGTCTGTGATACTGGGGTTATATTTAGGACTTGGTCTCCCATCCCAGTGCATTGAAGGCTACTTCCCACTTTCTGTACTATCAGATTTAGTGTGATAAGATTTATATTGAGGTCTTTAATTGTGCACTTTTGTGCATAGGGATAGATATGGATATATCTGCATTCTTCTACATATTGACATCTGGTTATGCCAGTACAATCTGTTGAAGATGGTTTCTTTTTCCTATGTATAATTTTAGCTTCTTTGTCAAAAATCAGGTGTTCATAGGTGTGTGAATTAATATCCAGGTCTTTGATTCAATTCCATTGGTCAACTTGTCTGTTTTTATGCCAGTACCAAGTTGTTTTCATTACTGTAGCTCTATACTAGAGCTTGATGTCAGGGATGGTGATTCCTCTGGCAGTTCCTTTATTGTACAGGGTTGTTTTGGCTCTCCTGGGTTTTTTGCTTTTCCATACAAAGTTGAATATTATTTCTCCCACCCCTCCATCCCTGTCCCCATTTTACCCAAGAGATCACTTTTAATTTCCCTTCCCAGAGAAATACATGTAACTTTCTTTGGGTCTTCTCTGTTATCTAGCCTCTCTGGAGCTGTGAATTATGGGTTGGTAATCTTTTACTTTACTCCTAATATCCACTTATGAGTGAGTATATAGCCTGTTTGTCTTTCTGGATCTGAGTTATCTCACTCAAAATGATTTTTTCTAGTTCCATCCATTTGCCTGCAAATTTCATGAAGCCATTGTGTTTTATAGCAGATAATAATCCAATGTGTAAATGTACCACATTTTCCTTATCCATTCTTTGGTTGAGGGGCATCTAGGTTGTTTCCAGGTTCTGATTATGATGAATAATGCTGCTATGAACATAGCTGAGCAAGTGTCCTTGTGATATTATTGAGCATCCTTTGGGTATATCCACAAGATTGGCAGAGCTGGGTCTTGAGGTAGATTGGTTACCACAGCAGCTGTAGAAGTTTGCATTCCCACAAGCAATGGAGGAGTGTTCCCCTTACTCCACATCCTCTCCAGCATAAACTTGGTATATAATGGTATCTATCTCAGAGATGTTTTGATTTTCATTTCCCCAATGACTAAGGATGTTGAAGTATCTTCTGGTCATTTGAGATTTTACTGTTGAGAATTTTCTATTTATATCTGTACCCCATTTTTTAAATTGGATCATTTGGTAGTTTGATGTCTAGTTTCTTGAGTTTCTTCATATATTTTGAAGATCAATCCTATGTCACATGTGGGGTTGGTAAATATCTTTTCCCATTCTGTATTTTGCCATTTTGTCTTATTGACTGTGTCCTTTGCCTCAGTTTCAGGAGGTTTCATTTCTTAATTGTAGATCTCAGTGTCTGTGGAACTGGCAT
Organism: Microtus oregoni; assembly: GCF_018167655.1. Taxonomy (NCBI): domain Eukaryota; kingdom Metazoa; phylum Chordata; class Mammalia; order Rodentia; family Cricetidae; genus Microtus; species Microtus oregoni. The sequence goes on from NW_024543071.1 coordinate 47,103,176, forward strand.
TATAGTCAGGAAGTAGTCTCCTGTGCCCATGCATTGAAGGCTACTTCCCACTTTCTCTTCTATCAGGTTCAGTGAGGATGGATTTATATTTGATCCACTTGGACTTGAGTTTTGTTCAGGGTGATATATATGAATCTATTTGCATTCTTCTACATGCTAACACCCAGTTAGGCCAGTGCCATTTGTCAAAGATGCTTTCTTTTTTCCCTTGTATAATTTTGACATCTTTATCAAAGAATATACATAGGTGTGTGAATTTATGTCAGGATCATTGATTAAATTCCATTGGCTAACCTGTCAAGGTTTTTTGCTTTTATTTTTGCCAGCACCATGCTCTTTTTTATTACTATAACTCTATAATAGACCTTGAAGTCAGGGATGTTCCTGACTTCCTCCAGAAGTTAATTTATTGCACAGAATTGCTTTAGCTATCATGGGTTTTGTTTTTGTTTTTGTTTTTCTGTATGAAGTTGAAAATTGTTGTTTCAAGTTCTGTGGAGAATTGTGTTGGAATTTTGTTGGAGATTAAATTGAAACTGTAGAATTAAATTCAATCTGTAGCTTTTGATAAAACTGTCATTTTTACTATGTTAATCTTACCTATCCATGAGCTTGGGAAATCTTTATATTTTCTGATATATTCTTCAATTTTTTTCAAAGACTTAAAAGTCTTGTCATATTTGGGCAACCACGTTCTCTAGGCAGGGAGACTACAACAGCATAAAAAAGCTAGCCGGTCAGGTCCATCCCCATGGTTCCTGGTGTATTTCCTAGACTGTGAAGTGGGTTCTTTGGTCAAGGTAATGTTGTGTGGAACAGCAAGAAGGTCTCCTTCAAGTTCCTGCTCTGCCATCCCTCAGTGATGGATGCTGATGTGGAATTATTTGCAAATAAACCTGCTCTATCCAAAAAAAAAAAAAAAGTCTTATCATACTTGTCTTTCAATTGTTTGGTGGAGGTACACAAAGATGTTTTATATTATTTGTAGCTATTATAAAGGGTGATGATTCTCTGATTTCTTTCGCAGTCCATTTATGCTTTGCATATAGGAAGGCTACTTATTTTTTGAGTTAATCTTGTATTCTGCCACATTACTGAAGGTGTTTATCAGGTATAGGGGTTTCCTGGTAGAATTTTTGGGGTCATTTATGTTTACAATTGTAACATCCTCAGTTAGCAAAAGTTTAACTTCTTCCTTTCCAATTTATATCCACTTGATCTCCATTTGTCATTTTATTGCTCTAGCTAGAATTTTGAGGACTATATTGAATAGTCCTCAAAGATATGGAGACAGTTGACAGACTTGGCTTGTTCCTGATTTTAGTGGAATCACTTTGAATTTCTTTTCATTTAATTTGATGGTGGCTGTTGGCTTGTTGTAGATTGCTTTTATTATGCTTATGCATGTTCCTTGTATCCATGATCTCCCCAAGACCTTTATCATGAAGGGGTATTGGATTTTGTTAAAGGCTTTTTCAGCATTTAATAAGATGATCACATAGTTTTTTCTTTTCTTTAAGTTTATTTATATGGTGGATTACACTGATAGACTTTCATATGTTGAACCATACATGCATCTCTGGGATGAAGGCGACTTGATCACGATGGATGATTTTTTGATATGTTCTGGGATTTGGTTTGCCAGTATTCTAATAATAGGAATCAAAGTCACTTGAAACAAACTTTTTAAAATAAAAACTAATTCCAAGCAATTCTATGGTAGTCAATCAGGGATTTCCATTTTAAATGCCTTCTTCAAAAATAATTAGTACTATTTTTTCTGTATCTCTTTACAGGAAAGGAGCACATTCATCTTCTACAACTTTGTGCCATATCTAACTTAAAATGTCACAGAATAAAAGACCAATAGTTTATGTCATAAACGAAGAGATAAAAGCATTGGGGGTAAGCACTAAGTACTATTTTGGTTAATAAATAGTGTTACTTTTACTAATGAAAACATGGAGAAGCAATGATGTCATTTATAATCAGTTCCTTGAGGTTGAAAATATAGATAAATGTGTTTTAAAGTAAAGATAATTAGACCAGAGCTAATTGGACACACAGAGCATGAATTCACACTCCATTTCCAAATACTTCAGCATTATCCCAGCCTACACAGGTTTTTATGAAACATATTTTGAGGTTACAGTTGTTGAGGAAATTTGTTTACTGCCTTTGCTGGTAACTTTTATTTGAGAATGTTTGTAGATGATAAAAAGAAGGTCAGGTGGTAATGCCAAATACAAAGACAAAAGAGGCTGTATAGATCTGGGGTCTTGTGTTGTCCGCACGGTACTCTACACTCAGCCCCAGTGGAATCATATAGTGAAGCAATACTGTCCCTCTCAGCGCTCTTCAAATTCAGAACACTATCCTTATTCATAATACCCATCCATTCTTATGAGACCTTGCACAACGTTTGGGTCCAAGCCAACAGCATGAAAACTTACACCCCCTCTCCAACCTCTCTCCAAGCCAGATCTCCCACATCCTTCCCCAGAATACAACCCAGTGACTCTACCTGACATTCCCCATTCATGTACCTTCTGCAACCCACCAGATCTATCCTGAGCCCCACATCTAGTACCCTGGATGAGTCAAGTCGCCCCTGACTGTGCCACAACCAACCTCTACTACTCTATCAGGACTTACCCTACCTTAACCCCAAACCACAGGTGTCTCCCACACCAAATCCAAACATTCCATCCATACAGATCCATACCTATACTCAAGGCTTAAAGCAGGAAGCACATCCTGAACACTAGCCCATTCTCCTAAGACCACCTGACTCCATTACACCCAAGCTATTCTCAACCTCTAGGCCCAAGTCACCCACATATCCTCTCTTCTATTCCAATCTTCTCTGTCCATAGACTGAGACCACAACACCACCAAGAATCAGTAACATGATGATGGCAATTAATACAAACATTCCAATAAAACTTTAAATATCAATAGCCTCAGTTCTCCAAGCAAAAGATAAAGACTCATCAAACAGACCAAGAAACAAAGTCATCTATCTGTTGCCTCCTAGAAACACATGTTATCTTTAAAGATAGACACCACCTTAAAATAAAAGGATGGATAAAAGTACTCCAATCAAATGGTACCAGGAAGCAAGCAGGTAGCACTATCATAATATCTGACAAAAGAGATTTTAAATTAAAACTAAGAAGAGATAAAAGAATATTCAAGCTAATCAAGAGAGCAAATAACCAAGAAGATATTATTACCCTAATCGTATAAGCACCAAACTCTGGTGAACCCAATTTCATTAAAAATGTATGATGGCAAAGAAAGCCAGCCTACAAACCACAATCCCAGACAACTTAGACAACAATGAGTACACTAAGAGAGGCTTACATAGATCTAATCTACATGGGAGGTAAAAAATACAAGATCTCCTAAGTAAATTAGGAGCATGGGGACCTTGGGGGAGGGCTGAAGGGGGGAAAGGAGAGGTGGGGGGAGCAGAGAAAAATGTAGAGCTCAATAAAAATCAATTTAAAAAAAGGAAAAATGTATGATTGGATTTAAAGATTTAAAGATACAAATAAACATGAATCCACGATAGAATGCAATTACAATAATCAACTTTCTCCAGTAGATAAATCATCTGTAAAAAAAATAAACAAAATAACATCATAACTAATTGATACCATACATATCTCTAAAATATTCCACCCAAACACTAAAGAATACAAATTGTATTCAGCAGCACATACGATTTTCTAAAATGATCATATCCTGGGACATGAAACTAATCTCTACAAATTCAAAAACACTGAAATCACTCCTTATATCCTATCTTATCACAATGTAGTAAATTTTAAAATTGACAGCAAACAAATCTCTAGTAATTAAACAAACTCATGGAGATTAAGCAACTCATTACTGAATAAATAATGGGTCAAATAAGAAATCAAGAAATAAATAAAAAATTTTCCTGGAACTAAATGAAAGTGAAAACACCACAACAAAACCTCTGGGATACACTGAAAGCAGTCCTACCGGGAAAATTTATACTTCTTAAGTGCCAACCTTAAAAAATTAAGAAAAAGCACAAATAAATGACTTAATGATGAACCTCCAAACTTGGAAAAAGAAGAACAAACCAAATCCAAACCCAGCCAATGGCAAGAAATTATAAAAATCAACATATAAAAATCACTGAAATAGAAATAAAAAAATACACAGAATCAACGAATCTAAGACCTACTTCCTTGAGAAGATAAATAAGATTGGCAGACCCTTAGCCCAACTAAACAAAAGAAAGAAATGGCCCAAATTAACAGAATCAGAATAAACGGAGACATTACAATAGACATGGAAGAAATTGGGAGCAGTATAAAGGGATGCTTTAACATCTGTCATCCTAGCTGGAAAACCTACAAGAAATGGAAGAATTTCCAGACTCAGACAAACCACCAAATTAAACCAAGAAGTGAAGAAATGAAAGAGACCCATAAGAAGTGAAAAGACTGGAATAGTAGTTAAAAAAGGCTTAAAGTCTTAAAAAAAAAAAAAACGTCCAGGCCCAGATGGATTTATAGCAGAATTCTACCAGACATTCAAAAAAGATCTACAACCAGTTCTTCTTAAACTATGTAAAAAAAAAAGAAAGAAAGAAAGAAAGAAAGAAAGAAACAGAAGGAGTACTCCAAAATGCCTTCTACTAAGTCAATATCACTTTAATATCCAAACCAGGTAGACATAAGGGAAAAAAAAAGAAACTACATGCCAAAATCCCCAATAAAAATGCTCAGTAAAATACGTGAAAACAAAATACAGATACATGTTTCAAAAAGATTAGCCACCACGACCAATTTGGCAGTATCCCTAAAATGCAGGGATGTTTCAACATAGGCAAGTCAATAAAGAATCCACATAAGTAAAATTAAAGACAAAATCACATGATCATCTCAAAAGACATAGAAAAAGCCTTTGACAAAAATCTAACATGCCTTTATTCCTAGAGAATGTAAACCTAGAGATAACACACTTAACATAATAAAAGCTACATGTGAGAAATCCATGGTCAACAAATCCTAATTGGAGAAAACCCAGAAGCAACTCGAGTGAGGTCAAGAATAAGACATGTGTGTCCACCATCCCTACTCATTTTCAACGTTGTGCCTGAAGTACTAGCTGAAGCAATAAAGCAAGAGAAGGATATTAAAGGGATACCAACAGGGAAATAAATAAAGCTATCCCTATTTGCAGACGACATGATATTATATATTAGAGATCCCAAAACTTTAACCAAAAAAATCTAGAAATGGTAAACAAATTTAGTAGGCTACAGAATCAACTTGTAGAGATCAATAGCTTTTCTATATACCACCAACAAACACACAGAGGAAGATAGTATGGACACACTCCCATTAACAACAGCCTGAAAGGAACTCAAATATCGAGGGAAAAACCTAACCAAGAAAGTGGAGGACCTCTACAATGAAAACGATAAACCTTTGAAGAAGGAAATAGAGAAAGACACTAGAAAATGGAAAGGCATCCTATGCTCGGCAATTAACATTGTGAGATGGACCGTTTTACCAAAAGTTATGTACAGATTCAGTGCAATCCCAATCAAAATCCCCAACTCATTCTTCACAGAAATAGACAACACTATCCTAAAATGCATACATAACTACAAAAGAACCAGGATAGCCAAAACAATCATGAGCAAAAGGACCTGTGATGGAGGTGAAGGGAGGGCTAGTCCAGATCTGAAGATATGTGACAGTGTCATCGTTAAAAAAAAGATAACAGTACAGTGCTCACACAGACACAAACCTGTAGACGCAGGAAACAAAACTGAAGACCCACATATGAGTACACATAACTTCAGGCACTTATTATTTGATAATGATACCAAAAGCATATGCTGGGAAAGAGAGCATCTTCAGAAAAAGGTGCTGGGAAAGCTCAATGTCCACATGTAGAAAAATAAAAGTAGATACATATCTATCATCTTGCACAAAAATTAACTACAAACATGTCAAAGACCTAAACATGAAGCCTGAGATACTGAAACTTCCAGAAGAAAATATATAGGAAGTATTCTACATGATACAGGTACAGCAACGGACTCCCTTTCCATTTTTCCAAAATATAAGGCCAACAACTGACCAGGTGGGGTTTGATAAAAACTAAAAATTTTCTGTGTAGCTAGAGTCAAACAGGGGAACGGGAAGCCCACAGAATGGGAGAGAATCTTTTCCAGCTGCACATTTGACAAAGGAAGGCTTGATATCCACAATATATAAAGAACTCAGTAACAAAGAATCATAAAATCAAATGATCCATTCAAAAACTAAGGCTGGGACCTGAACAGAGATTTCTCAAAAGAAAAAGAAAAAAAAAGGTTTTTTTAGATTAAAAAAAAGTTCATTGTCCATAGCAGTTAGGAAAATGCAAATGAAAACAACTTTGAGATTTCATCTTATCTAAGTCAGATGGCAAAGAAGAATAAAACAGCCAACAAAAATTGCTGGAGGCAGGGGTGGGGATTTGGAGGGGACCCTCATACCCTCATTCACTGTTGCTGGGTTGCAAACTGGTGCAGCCACTATGGAAATCAGTCCGGAAAATTCTCAAAAACTAAAAATAAATCTACCATGTGATACAACTATACCATTCTTTGGCATATGCCCGAAGGACTGGACATTCTTCTCCATGGATTCTCGCTCAGCCAGCTAACTAACTGACCGGCAGTGAAAACTTGACACATACACACCACAGAATCCTACTCATCTGTAAAGAACAATGAAATTTGTGAACTTTTCAGTAACTGGATAGAAGTAGTAAAGATCATAGCAAGTGAAGTGATACAGACCTAGGAAGACAAACGTTATGTGTTCATTGGAAGCTCCTAGCTCCAAATCTTCAGTTGTGGGGCTCATCTCCTGGAGTAATTGCAGAGAGTGACAAGGGTAGGAAGGGGGCGGAGCAATTGAGAGAGGAATTGCAGGGTACAGTGATCTAAATGGAGAAATGGGGCAAGCTCGGGGACAGTAGTTAGGGAAGATAAATACAAAAGAAGGTGGGATGGAGGAAAAATAACAGGAAGGATGTCTGAAACTGCTGCAAGGAACCATACTTAAAATTATCTACTCAAAAACAAAAGCTATAATACACATAAGTCTGTGTGTAGATAAACATAACATAGTTTAAAAGAATTTTTTTCGTCTGGACTGGCAATGCTCCCTCCAAGAGCCAAAGACTGCCTAACAAAAATCCCAACACCAGGCATCAAAAACAGTTTTTAAGTTTTGATTAGGGCTGTCTGAAGAACTCAAAAAACATATAGGCTATTATTGTATTGCTCTTAGCTACCCCCAGAGGTGTAAGGTAAGTCCCTGTTGCTGAAGACACCATGCACTTCAGACACAGGGCCAGAGGCCCCTGAGCTGGAACTGACCCAAATGTCTCCTCCCTGAGGACTACTTGCATAATACCAGAAGGTGCGATGCAAGTTTCCAAAGTCCCATCTCACTATGACACCTGTGAGTCACAAGAATGGCCCACATAGTAAATACCCCTAAGGGTGCCTACAGGGGTGGCACGAATACCTTGGTGCTAACAAACGGCTCTCTAATTGGACTTAAAACCAACGAAACAAGAAGGAACTTATGCCTGGTACTGGAAACCTAGCCACAAGGCTAGTAATGTTGTAGATCTTGGAGGGGGAGCTTCTCCATTGCAACTTTATTAAACTAGCCTAATCCCTAACTACATTCTAAATATTTGTCCTTATGTCTACAGGTAAGTTCAGTTTTCAGCCTTCATCAAGGAATCTTTTTTCGTAACAGATGGAAAGCATTACAGAAAAGCATAAGCAATCAAAATGCAAAGCTGAGTTGTCGAGCTCAGTCCCATGGCTACATCTTACACAACAACGCCCACGCCTAAGGCTCAGGGAATAGTGTGGAAGAGGGAGTGGAAGATGTAAGAGCCAGAGGATCCGGAGTTTGCTGTGAGAGTGGGTCTCCTGTTAATGTCAGCACATAGGCTCCTGAAGGCTCGCCAGCATGACTGTTAAACAACTCCCGTTTGCAGGAGCAGAACAGGACCCCAACAGTCATGTCAAAGTGGATGGGGGATGCCCACAAAGTCTCAACCCCAGACGAAGAACTAGAGGCAACAAAGGAATGCTGAGAATGGGAGAGATTATCTTCTCCAGAGAGGAGCACACCAATTGGTTGACTATTCAATACCAAATGGTCAACCTTGAAAACATAATACAAGTAACACTATACAGACTGCAGGTTATATTTAGCAATGTATATAATATGCATGTACAATATGTATGTGTAGCAACAATGAATGAAAAGAGAGGCCATGAATTTGAAAGAGAGCAAGGAAGGTTATATGGGAGAGCTTGGAGGGAAGGGGGAAATGATGTAACTGTATTATAATCTCAAAAACAAAATAAAAACCTGCACCTAGAAAATCCAAACATATCAAATATATGACCATTTTCAGCTGTTTTGGAACTGACTGGTCTATTACAAAAATACAAGGCACATATATAGTAAGGCGAGGGAACTGGTGGTTCCCTACCTTACACTAATCCCATGATATTATAGGTCAAGGCAGCTTGTTCCTTTTCTCCTTACACGACCTTGAGAATGGGTACTACTACCACATCTCTGGGAAGACGTAGATTGACTTATTAATGAGATCTACAACCTCAGAGAAAAACAAGGGATTAGAATCCTGAATTAGTTCTTCCTATAAAATCCTTGTGGTTCCTTCACTGAACTTAGAGCAAGTCTGTAGCTCATGCCCCAAAAAGGAGCTAACACTGAAGACCATGAGAATGGGCAAGCCATGGAAACCCATCCTACGTCTCTATTTCTATACATTATATCAAAGCAGAAGTCACCAGTAAAAACTCCATCACCAAATGGACATATATTTGTGGGCAAATCCAAGCAAGCAATAAGTGAAGAAACAGCCCAAACGCCCAACGCTCTTACTACCTCCTCTTATCCAGCCTCTATTTAAGGCCTGATGGCCCTATTATCAGTTAAATCAGGAAAGTGTAATTAAACCTTGGTTTACAAATGATTATGCCTGATATCCAAGTATCTACCCAAAAGTAGATAGCTGCAGTACTACAGCCCCTGACTGGGGTACCCCCAAAGGAGAAATGTGACGGAAAACCTTGCCAAGATGCATAATTTCAAGTGCTACACCTGATTGCTTTTTCTGTATAGGAGAAATGATAAGATGCTAGCCCACTGATACAAGTTCTATGGTTTGGCTAGCTGTTCAGGGGCTTGGAGGAAACAAGACTGATAAACTGGTGACAAAATGTGACAGTGTTGTCAACTTGACAGACTAGGGAATCCTCAGGGAGGGGGACAGCTGCGCGTGTCTGCAGGAGATTATCTTGATTATAACAATTGTAAAGGAAGACGTGGCCACTGTGAATTTTGTACTGTATAAATGGGGAACGAGGACTGAGCAAAGCAAGCATTCATCTCTCTCTCTCTCTGCTTCCTGACCATGGTTGAAATGTGGCCAGCTGCTTCATGTTCCTGTTTCCTTGACTTTCCCGCAATGATGAACTGTACCTTTGAATTGTTGGACAAAAGAAACCTCTTCTTTGCCAAGGTGCTTCTGTCAGATTTTTTTTTTCAATAGAAACAGGAACTAAGAAGACACTAGGAAAGCATGGTTTGACATAAATCTCCAGGTAAGCAAAAGAAAATTAAACATATTTGCATCTCAAGCCAGCCCTCAGCAAAGGGCGCTCTCAGTAGAGAAGGGTTTAAGCAATCAAGTAGAGAGGATGGCTGGTGAGGTGGTTACGCACCTTAGCTTGCTTTCTTCGTGTTGCTTCAGGGGGAAAGAACAACAACAAGACAGAAAGCAACTTGGGGAGGAAAGGGTTTGTTTGGCTTGTAGGTTACAGTCCATTAACAGAAGAAGCTAAGGTAGGGAACCTAGAGGCAAGAGCTGAAGTAGAGGTCATGGAGGAACCCTGCTTACAGGATTGTTCTTCACGGTTTGCTCCACCTGCTTTCTTTCTTGTTTTGTTTTGTTTTGTTTTTTTGAGACAGGGTTTCTCTGTGTAACAGCTCTGGCCATCATGGAATTTGCTTTGTAGACCAGGTTGGCCTTGAACTCACAGAGATCCATCTGCCTCTGCCTCCCGAGTGCCGCTACCAATCAATCCACTTTCTTATATACCCTAGGACCACCTAATCAGAAGTGGTCTCTCTACATCAATTATAAGTCAAGAAAATGCCCCATGTGCTGCCCTACAGGCTGGTGTGCTGGGAAACTTTCTCAGCTGAGGTTACCTCTTCTCAGATGACTCCAGTTTCAAGTTGACTAAAAATGAACTATCACAATGTCAACCCACATCTTCCCCATCTTCATTACTGTTCCATAGATCCTTAGCTTTTGGACTTTGTGAATACAATTTTTCAAAACAAGGTGTAGTAAGAGTGGCAGGCTGTGTCCCGCCACCTGGCTGCCCACACGGCTAGTTTTACCCCGAAATAATTACATGGAAACTGTATTCTTTTAAACACTGCCTGGCCCATTAGTTCCATCCTCTTATTGGCTAGCCCTTACATATTGATCTAACCCATTTCTAATAATCTGTGTAGCCCACGAGGTGGCTTACCAGGGAAGATCTTAACCTGCGGCTGTCTGGAATGGGAGAATCATGGCGACTGCCTGACTCAGCTTCTTTCTCCCAGCATTCTGTTCTGTTTACTCTGCCTACCTAATTTTCTGTTCTATTAAAGGGCCAAGGCAGTTTCTTTATTTAACCAATGAAATCAACACAAAAGACTCCCACATCATTTCCCCTTGAGGCAAACACGCCCCCTAATGGGCTGGGCTTATCCCTACAACAAGGCCTAAACTAATTTAGTTTCCAGTGGCAAAGGTCAACACTGGATGTGGGAAGGGGTAGGACAAGGGAAACCAAAGTTCAAGTCCAGTCAAGAAGGAAAGAGAAAAAGGAGAGGCCAAAAGCCCCTAGCTGGTTTTCTGGGTTAAGAGCAAGAGATAGACAATCTTCAGACTAGAGTCTGCCTATAAGACCATGCCTAGGAAGGAGATCAGTACTCAGAAAAGACTTTAAGATCCCACAATCGGCAGTTCTCCCTTTAGCCATAGCATCCTTCTGTGAAAGATAGATCAATAGGCCCCTGCTTTTCACTTAACTGGAGTCACCTACACAATCAAAATAATTACACTTGAAAGCTGCTATTAAATAAAATCCTTCTGGCTCGAGCAAAGAAGATCCAAAGCACCCAACAGTGACTGCCACAACAGTCTCTACCTGGGCTCCTGGCTGACGTATAATTCCTTCAGCCCTCAGAGATCGTGAACACTCACCATCCTGAAGCAAAGGGCTTGACAGCACAGTGGAATGGTGTCTGGGGTCTCCATGACTACATCAATATCCTGCAGAGACTAGAATCAGCATCTTACTGAATGTTCTTCTCTGGAGACTCTTGACTAATATACTAATACACAGAGCCAACTAAACATATTAAAGGCTTCTCAGCCACATGCTGAAACCACCCTGAACAGATTCACCTTGAAAAATAACACTGGCTTTCTCTTCTCACAGGCTGCACAAATAATGCTTGGCCTAATTCAAAGTGCACTGGGGTGTCTCTGGTTCTTTTTGTACCATCTAGAAGATGAGACGCACAGTGTCGGTCCTGTCCTGATGTCAATTATCATCATTTACATGTTTGCGTCTGGATCATTTGTGAGTACACTATGGCATTACTGATTTCTCCTTATTTGGTTTTAATTGATCTGTTCAAGTATGTGGTGGTCACCAGTATACTAGACTCAGTCGCTGCTTTTCAGTGCTCATTTGAGCCTGGATGAGTTATTTTTTTGCGTTTGTCTCACGTTCTGCTAAGTGTCTCAAGAAGTTGGGACATACAGGTAGAAACGATATCAAAGGATTATTATTCAGAAGACTCACAAAGGACATGGCTGACTATATAACAACTATAAGGCCTTTCTTTTCAGGTTGAAAACGCAAAAGCAAGAGTTTAACGCCTACAGAATTAGAGGGGATTTTTGGGAAAATTACATAAGAGACAAGAAAAGAAGAGCCCTGGGTACCCAAAAGAAGTCGAGGGAAATTAAATAGAGATTCCTAAAGTGGATATTCTAATTTCTTTGGTGTGTTTATCAAATTGCCCACGAGGAGCATCCCCAATTTAAAGTAATTATACTGAGGGAAGCCCAAAGCTATGATTTCCCCCAGCTATCTTAGTTCACAGATGCACTCAATCCAGAAGAAATTTGTTGATGGGGGGTCATGTATGTAGAAGTCATGTGGCCTAATGTCATACCTGACTTCCCCGTGATAGCAAGCCTCCAGAAGCAGCAATCTTAATCTAAGGGTGAGCTTCTTTACAGAGAACAGGTTTCAGGAAATCCTTCCCTGCCTTCTTATTTTCCTCTACCAAGAAGGAGCTATAAAGCAGCAGAGGTCTGAGTAGAGCCCAGTCCCTGAACTTTGTGGAAAGTTCTGAGACATACAAGCACTCATTTCACTCAGCAGGGGTCTGACATTCACTTCACTGATTGGCAGACACTTCCTCAGAGGACTCACCTCTGAAGGCATTGAAAAACTGACAACTTTCTGGAAAGAGGTGTGTACAGTAAAGAACAATGACTTAAACTGGAAATGGTACAAGGAGTCTCCAATCGCAAAGTGTCTAGAAAAAAAATTCTAAGCCCAAGACATAAATAGGAAGTTTATAGAAGAAATTAACCACAAATAATATTTGATATGTGTCTATCACTGCATGATGCATTTTCCAATGGCACTTCAAGCTCATTTTAGCAATTTCCACAAGGATCAAATGCAGTAGCTCTTCATATCCCACTTTCCGAATGAGGAAGACAAATTCTGCGAAGTTTAAGTAACTCTGACAGAGTGCACCACAATAAAATGTCAGGGTTTTCTTTAGACCAAGTTAAAGTCTGTAGACAAAAGTTTCTTTCCCACCCAGTCCTGCAGTCATTCAGTTCCAAATAAACACACAGAGGCTTATTTTAATTATAAACTGTTTGGCCTAATACTCAGGCTTATTACTAACTAGCTCTTACAACTTAAATTAATACATAATTCTTGTCTATGTTTAGCCACATGGCTTGGTACCTTTTCTCAGTGCAGCATTCTCATCTTGCTTTCTCTACATTTGACTGGCAACTGCACCTCTTCCTTTCCTCTACCCAGAATTCTCCTAGTCTGGTTGCCCTACCTATACTTCCTGCCTAGCTATTGGCCAATCAGCACTTTATTAAACCAAAACAACTGACAAATCTTTACAGTGTACAAGAGCATTATTCCACAGCAACAGTGCCTCTGCTTTCATAACAGATTGCATCCTCCTGGGTTGGGAGAGTCTTTATATCCTTCTTAGGATATTTGTCATTTTTGTAAGCACTGCAGACAAATGGAAGACATACTACAGGAAGAAGAGTTAACTCTGAATAATCCACAAACAGCCACACTTTCAACTCATTTCAGTAGGTCACAGACAGCACAGTGCTTGAGGAAAGTGGCCATAAATAAATAAAGCAAAATAAATTCATTTGATGAATTGTTTTCTGAAACCATTTTGCAGTGATGGGGCTTTCCCCTAGAATATCATGAGAAGGAGGACTCCTGTGAACCAGAGCTGCCATACTAGCCATCTTAGTTTATAATACTTCAGGTCATTGACTTGCTAACTGACCATCAAAGCAAGCCAAGGATCCACTATTTGCCCTTCATAAAACTACTGAGAAATTCCTGAGTTCCATCAACTACATACTGATCTCATGAATGATAAACATCTTTTAAATGTCTTTTCATCTCTCTAACAGAGAAAACGTAGAATTTTTTTTTAGGGAATCCCTTAGAACAAAATAGATTTTTTTTTCATTTCAATGCCACTTTCTTCTTAAAATCCAGGGATAAACATCAGAACAACACTGGTATTAGAGAGAATCTGTTGAGGGGACGGAGCATCCTGAGCATAGGTGTTTCAATATTTATTTCTACCCGCAGTTCATCAACTCAGGATCCAGCAGTGTAGTCCAGGGTGATGCTTCAGCATGTCAGGTATGTGGGAAAGCAGCACACACCCCAAAGATGAAGCGTTACATAGCATAAATAGGAAGAGATATTGATGATTCTGAGACATTGTGGCGGGGCGGGGGACCTCTTCCAAATGCTCAGATGAAATATATCACTTAACTTTTAAAATGCACCTCAATGTGTCTTTTTTTAAATAAATTAACTCTTTTTGATAAGTGATCTTTATTTGGGGGGGGCGGATTTCGAAACAAGGTTTCTCTGTAGCTTTGGAGCCTGTCCTGGAACTAGCTCTTATAGACCAGGCTAGCCTCAAACTCACAGAGATCTGCCTGCATCTACCTCCCAAGTGCTGGGAGTAAAGGCGTGCACCACCACCGCCCGGCTACCTCGATGTGTCTTATGTGGCAGTATGGGAAAGGGGTGCCTAGTGAGCAAATAAGGAGAGAGATGAGAGAGTCCTCGTGGAATGAACCCACATTGGCATCCAAAGGGAGTATCAATCATAAAGCAAAACTCTCAAAGGAGAGCAAGGGAAGTTAGTCGGTGTCTTAATTAGGTTTCTATAGCTGTGATAAAACACCATGACCAAAAACTACGTGGGGAGGAAGGGTCTATTTCATCTTATAACACTTAGGTCACACTCCATCACTGAGAGAACTGGCAGGAACCTAGAGGTGGGAACTGAAGCAGAGGCTAACTGGCTCGTTTCTTGTGGTTTTCTCACCCCACTTCCTTATACAACCCAGGACCACCATCCTGTCACGTGCCTGTCCCTCCCACATCAATCATTAATCAAGAGAATGTCCTGCAGAATTGCCTAGAGAAAAATCTGACGGAGGCACTCTTTCACTTGAGGTTCTTCCGCCAGATGACTCTAGTTTATGTCAAGTTGAGAAAGGTTTGGGGCTGCTAAGAAGAGGGTGAGAAAGGAATAACCACCTGGAAAGAGTATTTTCTTCTGGAAACCAGGGCCGTGGACTACCACCCGGACACCCCCAACAAGGAACAGTCCCGCATGTCGTCATTTAGAACTTCCCTCCACGCCTCCACCAGCCCCTGGTGGTTAGTGGTTAGTGGTTAGTCACGGCTCTCAAAGCTCACATACGTGGATTCGGGTTCTGAAGACCCCCATGTTAGCTGTGTGACCCTGAGCAAACGCTTCTCTGTGCATCCCACTGATCTGAGCAAACGTGGATAACACCAGCAAGCTAAAAGCTTTGTTTGCTATTTCAGCTAAACAACCTATCTTCCTTTTTTTTCCCCCAAGAGGACAGTGGCATGAGAGAGGCCACTTTGCTGAGAAGGAGCTCGGCAACTATGATTGTGGTGAACCAGGGTTTGGGTTTCTTACCTTTTTTAATTTTTACCATAACCTAGACAGTCACTATTAACATTGTCTTCCTTCCTTGTCCTTGTTCTAAGCTGATGACCCCAAAGTGTCTGCAAGCAAGTGTGCACAGGGCTAAATATCTGCTGTTGCTCTTCCAGAGCAATGGCGCAGTTGACCACAAAGCCCTGGCAGCCCTCTTGAGATTTTGCAAGTTCCTGACCCAATACCAGCTCATACTCAGTTTCTGCCTTTGTATGAAGTCTTAATTTTCTGTGCAGCAACCAACCGTGGTAACAGGTAGAAGCAAATACTGCCCATTGGCTGATTTTCAGAAAACTCATCAGGCACGTTGGGTTTTTCTCTGGAAGCAGAGGGGTGTGGAGAGCCTGGCTGCAATTTCCAAGCCACAATTGGAAGCCCAAACATCTCTGGATGCCTCTTTCCCCTCCATACTGCCTCAAGGAGAACGGCCCAAGTCTCTTTCCTATGCAGAACCAGCCAGGTTCCTTCTCTTGGCATCACTCCTCAGCACCACGTGTTTATAATCGGATAAGCTTATTGCCTTTTATAAATGATCTTCATGGAGGGAAGGAGGTTTCCATCAAGACAGAGTTTCCCCGTGTAGCCTGGCTATCCTGAAACTTTCTGTAGATCAGTTTGGCCTTGAACCAAGAGATCTGTCTGCCTCTGCCTCCTGAGTGCTGGGATTAAAGACATGTGCCACCGTGTCGGATAGGATGTAGATTCTCAATCCATAGACGAAGCCATGGCCAGGATACTACGAAACTGAACTAAGTGGGGTCTCCTGGTTTCCTCGGCAGAAGATTTCAAAGTTTCCTTCACAACAACTTAAGCTAATGTGGGGGGGGGGGGGGGCACTAAGGAGATGACTTGCTGGTTAATTGAAGCCCTTTGCTAAACTAATGTGGGAGCAGAGTTCAGATATCCAGAACCTATCTATATAAATGCCAGGTGGGCATGGTTCCTCACCTGCCACTGCAGCCCCAGAAGCCAGAGGAGCCCCAAAGCAACCTGGATAATAAGACCAACCAGATCAGTGAACTCCGGGTCTGACTGGGAGACCCTGCCTCAGGGAATAAGATGGAAGCGTGATCGAGGATGGGTGATACCCAGCCTCAGCCCAGGCCTCCACATGCACACCACCCGCACGTTCGTGCACATACACACACACAAACACACACGTTTGTGTGTGCAAGTACAAAATTGCTAGAATAGCTAGAATAGCTAAAGAAGAAAGTCCTTAAAATATGAAGAGGACTTCCTGCTAAACAACCTGGCATTTCTGTGTCCTATAAGTCCTCTGTTGACGGTCCTTAAGTCATACCCTCTTCCCATTACCACAAGCACAACTTTCTAACATGCAGCAGTCTCTCACACATGAATACAAAATACATACAACTTCTTCAGCTCCTTCTCAAGGGGACGCCCTTCCTTCATAGCTCATGCCGTGTCCTCGGTGCCTCTGAAAAGAGTTTGGTGGCTGTTTCAACAGAAGTTTGGAGCCACTAAAAGGGCTTAAGTAGTGAAGTGGCAGGAATAAGCCTGGCAAGTTCTGAGCTCGAAACGTGTCGAAATCAGGGTACTTACTAAATTTCATTACATTACAGCTAGAATATAATTTTCTCCCCATGCCCATTATTCTAAGCCGCTCTATTTTTTCATTTAATTTTTTATGTATGTGGGTGTTTTGTCTGCATGCATGTCTGTGTACCATGTGTGTACAGTGAGTGCCCTCAGAGGGCATCAGACCCTCTGGCATGACATTGGAGGTACAGACAGTTGTGAGCTGCTCGATGGGTGCTGGGAATTAAACCTGGGTCCTCTGGAAGAACAGCCAATGCTCTTAACTGCTGAGCAACCTGTGCAGTCCCTGTTGTAAGCTTCTGATGCTTAGCACACTGCAGGTATTGCATAGTGATAACCTGATGAGCACACGCATGCCTCTTGTGAAATAAAACCCTTTTATGTAACTAACTTCTAGACAAGGTTGGGGTGGCGTCTTGATAGCTACTACTTTTAATATGTTTGCCAAAAGTGGGATTTTACAAGTTGTCTTTAGTACAAAAGAGGTAGGGAGATGGCTGTGTGGGTACAATGTTCCTTGCACAAACATGAAGACCTGAGCTCAAATTCCCAGAACCAATGTAAGCGAGACACAGTACCTCACCTGTAACCCCACTATGTCTAGGGTGAGATGGAAGACAGAGAATACCCAAGTGTATACACACACATACATACATACACACACACACACACACACACACACACACACACACTAGTGTTTTAAGTCTCTTTCTTTTATCCATGACCTTTTCGTTTTCTTTTTACATATTGCAGCTTGTGTTAGGAATTGTAATGAACACCATAAGTATCTTCGTGGCTATTATTGGAATAATCACATTTGCCATTGAGTTTCCAGCTTTTGAAGCCCTGGGAAAGCAGTACATTTGGTCAAATGTAAGTACTGATTTTAATGATAACTCAGTAATAGTGTTAGATGTAAATAAAACCTTATTATGAATGATACAATGAAATTGCTCTAAGATATATATGGGTAAAAAACACAACAGTTTTAAAATTGCTAAGGAAGTCTAGAGAGCACATAATGGCTGGAAAAGAGCAGAGAATTTGCTGAAGTAGCCAGGAAAGCTGTTGCTGTGATACTGGCATACAATCATACGGTCGTCACACAAAGACAGACCTACCAAATAATAGCAGAAAGAGCTGGGACTGGAGGCAACTGAGCGACACGTCAAGATCCCTATCTCGAGAAACAATTCATCTTTGAGGATTTCATCCATGAGTACACTGTATTAACATCATTGCTACCCCCACCTCTTATTCCAGTTCCTTTCTTCTCTCCTTCCTCTTGGCTTCATGACCCCTTTTCCCACAGTCATTATTGTTTATAAACTATTGAGCCTATTCAGTGTCACTCATGTGGACATATGTTTAGGGCTGACCTCATAGCATTGGATAACCTACCAAGGCTGCATCCCTGGAGAAAACTGGTTTTCCCTCCCTCAGCACCTATTGGCTGCCTGTCAGGAGTTGGGCTTGTGAAACTTCCTCCATCCTCCTTGGCATGTCAGCCAGTTGTCATTTTGCAGGTCTTCTCGGGTAACCATATTGTTGAGATTTCGTGGGCACAGTTTCCCTCCCTGTCATGTCCAGAACACACCATCTCACAGCAAAGTTCTGGTCTTTTGACTCCTATAACACATTTATTTATGGGATGAAGTCATATCTATCACCATTGGGAAATGAAACTTAAATAGTACCAAATCAATGAGATATCTATCTCAAAGAAAATTTAAATAGCCACATAGTCTCGTTGTGTGGGAAAGAAGTCAGAGATAAAAGCATAAGCATAAAATTATGAAAATCACCATAAATACATGAACAATAAAGAAAACTAGGAAACGAGAGGGGGAAACTTAACAAAATGTTTTTATTTTTGATCTAAGATAGGCTGAGATAACAGCAGCTAAATAAATGAAGTCACTGCCCAGGGGCAAGAAGAATAGGGTCACTGCCTCAGTGGGCAAAGACAGTCCCCAGAAGACCAGAGGACAAGGCTACTGAGAATTATTGTCAGGCCTCTTAAACCTACCAAAATGTAGCTCCACTAGGTTGTAGACTTGAATAGGCCCTGTGAGCTTTCCCCCCTCTTAATTTTCCACTTTGGGAATGTGACCTCTGTCCGCTCCACTCTGTGTCTGTCTTAACATGAAATGACTTGTTTTCTGGCTCCGTGAGTCCACAGCTGCAGAGAGATTTTACCCACTGCTAAACTGCAGTATGCGTTTCTCCTACAACTAATTTCAAGAAGGATTTAGGCTTCTTGGCTTGATAATATTTAGGGAGATTTTGAACTCAGAATTGATGCTGTTAAAATTTGGAGAGATGTTGAGATGAGATGAACATATTTTAAACATGGAAAGAACATGAACTTGGAAGGAATAGAGGCAAATAATTATAAGTTGAATTGTATTTTTTAAGTACGTACAACTGTGAAATTCAGTGAAGGGAATCATTATAGTAATAATTTGTTAAGTTAAACTGAAGTCACACTGGAGAAGGGCAGACCATATCACTAGTGTTCTTCTAAAAAGGAAAGTTGGTACATGAGGAAGATGGCCACATGAATATGAAGACACATGGGAATGATGCTGCTGTGCTTCAGGGGACTTCCAGAATCTGAAGAGGGAAGTACGCTCCTTCAGAGTGTCTAGAAGGAGCTTGGTCCCACCAATACATTGGATATTTTAGCCTCTATAACTAGGAGACAATTAATTTCTTTTGTAGAAGACATTCATGCTATAGTGCTTCTTTATTACAACACACTTGGAGAACTAGCACAGGAAGCCAGTAGATTGCTGCCTACTTCTCCAGTGTTTTATTCCAACTAATACAAGACACACCATTCAAACAACTGAGCTAAGACCCAAGAATGCACACAGAGCTGTCAGCTTCATGGTTGATTATTGCCTTGGAAATTCTCATCGATGAATTTGCTAACACTGACTGTTTTAGTCAGGGTTGCTATGAGTGTGATGAAACACCATGACCAGAAGCAGCTTGGAGAGGAAAGGGTTTATTTGGTTTACATTTCTACATCACTGTTTATCATCCAAGGAAGTCAGGACAGGAACTCAAAGAGTCCAGAAACCTGAAGGCAGGAGCTGATGCAAAGGCCATGGTGGAATGCTGCTTACTGGCTTGTTCCCCAAGGTTTGCTCGGTCTGTTTTCTTATAGAACTCAGGACCACCTGCCCCAAGTAGCCCCACCCTCAGTGATCTGGGCCCTTCTACATCAATATAAATTAAGAAAATATCATACAGACTTGTCTACAGCCCAATCTTATAGAAGTATTTTTTTCAACTGAGGTTCCCTCCAATGACTCTAGCTTGTGTCAAGTTGACATAAACTAGCCAGCACACCTATTTTAATAAGTTAAACCCATCTGCCTATTTAAAATATACAATATAACAAATGCTACCCTATTGGAAGCCAGACAAATAATCAGCTATTGAAAAAAGAATAAGATGTTCTAAACACAATTCATTCTGGAGAAAAAAAAAGATGGAACCCAAAAGAATCTGATTGTTTCTAACAGAGTGGTCCATTCCACTAGGTAAATTCTCACTCTTCCCATGAGCTGAGAGAGAATAGCTTCATCAACTTCATGCAGCAACACCACTTAGAGAAGGGCATAGTAAAGAAAACAGAATATATTAAATAGAAGAGCATAGAACACAGATCCTATATCAGCCCCACCAATAGGGACTGAGAAAAAGGAAGTTACTCAGCAAACCACATAGTGCTCTGTTTCCTCTGCTTCCCAGCTTCATCAAGTGTAAAGCAGCAGTAAAAGTTTGGGAAGCTGATAACAGAATTAAAGCACTTGAAATTGCCATAGCTGTTTGGAGCTGAAAGGGCAAATGATATATTCTAACGCTGCAATGCTTTTCTCTCCGTTCTCGGAGGATTTACTCACACGAGGGATTTTTCTTTTCTACTCCAGATGGCTGGCATGATGCTTCTGCAGATCTCTATCTTATGTACCATCTCAGAGCTGGTCATTACAATCATCACAGTCGACTTGTTCAGAAACACGTTTCATCGACCCAGACTCTGGGATGAATGTGAGTAATGGAGAGAGAGGGAAGACTCACAGGGTAAGGTACCTGATGCACAAACATGGCGGCCTGAATTCTAATCCCAACTCACATGCGAGAAAGGTGGGTGCGGTAGCAGGCATCTGTGACCCTCCCTGAGGGGGACAGAGATGGCTGGTCCACCAGTCTAAGCTGAGACATCAAGTGTCAAATTCACTGAGAAACCTGTGTGAAGAATATGTGCAGACAAATAAGGTGGAGAACAACATGGCAGCATCAACCTCTGGCCCCCACAGGGGCCTGAAGAGAAAGAAAGAAAGAAAGAAAGAAAGAAAGAAAGAAAGAAAGAAAGAAAGAAAGAAAGGCCTTCAACAAACACTGGGAATTTTGTTGGCTCGAGGCAGTTAAGAAAATCTATACCCAATCATTAGCCCACTTTGCCACTTTACCTATGCAACTTTCAACCAAACTATTCTTAGATATGTAAATAAATTGGAAAGCATACTCTTCACAAATGGAGAAAAGTAAGGAAGTAAGTTGACTAATCCTTTTCCCGGGAAAGCCTAAGCCCTAGACTCAAACATGGAAGTTTTCATTCAGCTCTTTTAAACGTTGATCAAAAGAACAAAATGAACTGGGTCTTGAGGTAGATTGATTCCCAATTTTCTGAGGAACCACCATATTGATTTCCATGTGGTTATACAAGTTTGCACTCCCACCAGCAATAAAGGAGTTTTCCCCTTGCTCCACATTCTCACCAGCATGACCTGTCATGTGTGTTATTGATCTTGGTCATTCTAACAGGTTGTCTATCTCTTGAAGAAGTGCTCTATTCTGAAGAGAAATAGGGTGGAGTGGGTCTGGGGGAAAGTGGGGCTGGAGGAGCTGGGAGGAATGGAAGGAGGGGAAATTGTGGTCAGGATTATTGTATGAGAGAAGACTCTATTGCCAATTTTCAAAAAAGAATAAAAATAATCTTCAAAAAGTCTAAAGTATAGCAATGTCTAACCTAAAATAAAATAAAGACACCAAAACTCATCAGAATTTCAGAGCAGAAAATTGCAACAGCAAATTGGAAATTTTTAATACAACAAGATTTGAACAGGAAGGAAAAACCAGCAACTTGAAGGTAGGTCAATTTCAATTATCATCTGAGGCAAAAAATGAAAACAAATGCAAAAGAAAGAACAGAGCACAAGACACCTGGGAAATACCACTGGGAGTGCCAAAATGTGCATTATGGCGATCACAAAATGAGAAGAGAGAGGGGAGGAAAGAAGAAAGGAGCATAGACATGTTTAAAGAAGTGTTAGAACATTTGTAGCTATAAAGAATATATTTTTAAAATCTCAAATTAAAAACACAATTTTCTGCTATTAAAAAAAAACTAGCTTGGTGGTGGCAGCACATGCCTTTACTCCCAGCCCTTGGGAGGCAGAGGCAGGTGGATCTCTATGAGTTCAAGGCCAGCCTGATCTACAAGAGCTAGTTCCAGGACAGGTAGGGCTGTTACACAGAGAAACCCTATCTTTAAAAAGCCAGAAAGAAAGAAAGAAAGAAAGAAAGAAAGAAAGAAAGAAAGAAAAAAACTTTAAAAATGGCTTTAAAAACTAAGCTTAATGTGAGATAATAAAAGTAATACCCTCAGGTAAAAAATAAATTCAAATCCTCCACACAATAAATGCATATAAGTAAGCAAAAAGAACACAGAAAAACAAACCAAAACTATGTTTGGTTTACTGTTTAAAAAATAATAAGCAAACCTTTAGCTATATGGACAAAAAAGAAAAGGAGATCAAGTTTAATTTTCTAAGTTATGAATGAACATTAATAACAGTATTAAAGAAATAAACATTCTGAAGTGGTTATTAGGAACATTGACTTGCCAACAATGTTCTAGTTTGCCTTCTGTTGCTGTGAAAATACTGACCAGTTTGGCGAATAAGGAAACTTTTCAAATGATACTGGGACAACTGAAATTTTTAAAAAGTGAAACTAAACCACTGTTTTACACAAACTACACAAGTTAATTCAAAACACACAAAGGCCTCAGTTTAAGAGTAAGCACTGAGGGCTGGAGAGATGGTTCAGCAGTCAAGAGCACAGGCTGCTTTTCCAGAGGTCCTGAGTTCAATTCCCAGTAACCACTTGGTGGCTCACGATTATCTAAAATGAGATCTTGTGCCCTCTGCTGACCTGCAGGCAGACATGCAGACAGAACACTGTATGCATAATAAATAAATAAATAAATAAATCTTTTAAAAAAAGAAAAAAAAAGAGTTAACAATGAAACTCTTAGAAGAAACTAAAGGTATAACTCTTTGCAACCTAGGTTAGGTAATGGTAGATTGGTACATCTAATACAAACAAAGCCAGGTGCTGGCGTACGCCTTTAATCCCAGCACTCAGAAGGCAGAGACAGGTGGATCTCTGTGAGTTCAAGGCCAGCCTGGTCTACAAGAGCTAGTTCCAGGACAGCTAGGACTTTTACAGAGAAAAACCCTGTCTCAAACACACACACACACACACACACACACACACAAATGCTTAAATTGATTGGCTAAGGAAAGAAAATCGCAGAGCAATCTGATGAGCCCTCTCCACCACCAACAAAACAATCTACCAAAGCAAAGGCTGGAGAGATGAGATGGCTCAGCAGTTAGAACAGTTACTGTGAAGACCCAGGTTCAGTTCCTATAGCCCACATAGAGCATCTCACAGATGCCTGTAACTCTTTCCAAGGGACCCAACATCCTATTCTGGGCCTGGGGGGTGGGGGGCAATATATGCACATGGTGCACATACAGATAAGCACACACACATGTACATGCAAATAAAGATACGTTGTTTTGTTTTAATTCTTCAATTATCAAATCAAATCCAGTAACATTTTTAAAAGTTTGTGTACCTTTGACTAAGTAGGATTTATCCTAAGAACTCAAAGTTAACTAATTAAATTAAAGTTAGCTGATTAAAATTAATCAATAGAACATTATTAGATAAAAACAGAAACATAATCACTAAAAAATGATGAATTGTGTACATTGACTGTAATGATGGTAGATTTAATATCTTTTCAGCTTACCTAATTTTTTTTTTCAAAATGGATCATTAGTCTCAAAAATACTTGCATTCTTTTATATCAGCCTAAAATCCTGCCTGGGGGCAGGATGCCAGTTCCTAGGATTCTGGAGGGTACTCTATGAAAACAATCGCTGAAGTCAGGCTGAGTAGTAAGTGAAGACAAGATCCTAAGTGGATTTAACTAGGTCATTTAAGAATGTTGACTTTAGACTATGGGAACCAGGGGGCCCTGTTGTAATATTACGGCAGCAAGGATTTTAACAATGATGGATATCAGTCAACCTTTTTTTCCTAATGTAATTACATTCATTGGAATATTTTCTGTAGCAAATTGCAGGTGCCCAACCCTAACTCAAATTACTCAACCAATCAGAAAAGACTGCATCTCTTATAATAGCAATTCCAAAGTTAGGAAGACTTTAGGCGTGGTTGGTACAGGACTTTCTTCTCTTCTTCCACTCTGCTATCTGCGTCCTTATCCTAAGATTATTTCACTTCAGAATCCCTAGATGAGTCAGGCAACATAAACTCCTGGTCACATCCCTCAGAGACTGACTCTTTCCTCTGAAGGAATAAGATATCTCTCTCTCTCTCTCTCTCTCTCTCTCTCTCTCTCTCTCTCTCTCTCTCTCTCCTGCCTCTAGCCTAAATAATAGCAAAGAGGATGGGATTGACATAAAAGGGTTAGATAAATCATAGTGGTAGGGTGATTTTGAGAGAACCCACCAATTTCCAGGTCATTCTAGAAGGAAACGAGAAAGAGAAACCAGAAAAGGAAACAAGGCATTAGACAAGGATAATTAATGGAATGTTCCAACAGACCAGCCAAGTGCTGCATACCTAAACTTAAACATCACAGAATACAGCTGGGCGGTGGTGGTACAGGCCTTTAATCCTAGCACTTGGGAGGCAGAGGCAGGCAGACCTCTGTGAGTTCGAGGCCAGCCTGGTCTACAAGACCAGGACAGGCACCAAAGCAACACAGAGAAACCCTGTCTCAAAAAGATAAAACAAAAAAAAAAATGCAGATTACATAAAGGAAGATAAGTTTGACAGACAACAGAAATGTTATATATATTTTTTAATCAATTTTCTCAGGCAACCAGGACTATAGATTGCTCAATCTTTATTTGTAGTTCCCACTCCACTTAAGAGTTATTGAACATAGCTTTGAATATTTAAGCTCAATTCCAGTAGATTAAGAGATGGTTTCTTAAATATTCACATTTTGGGGGGATTTTTGTGTGCCCTTATTCAGCATAGTGTTCTTTAAATCCTTTAAAGGACACACACAAAGAGAATAAAACTTTTGCTCAGGAAAACAATAATAATACCATCTCTCTTGGATATGTTCTAGCCTCAATTTCTGTTGCTCTGGTAAACTACCCTGCCTCAAAGAAACTTGAGAAAAGAGTTTTCATTGTTTGTAATTACAGGATGCAGTCCACTATTGTGGGGAAGTCAAGACAGGAACTTAAAGTACCACATCCGCACTCAGAGCCAGAGAAAGAATAAAAGTGTGGAGCCTTGTATGCTTGCTTATCTCAGCCAGTTCAAGGCCTGGCCCATGACATGGTGCCCCCCACATTCATAGTGGGTATTTCCACCACATTTAATAATCAATACAATCCCCACAGACGTGCCCATAAACCAACCCAATCTAGATAACTCCTCAACTGAAAGTCTATACCCAAGTGATAGTAGGTTGTGTCAAGTTAACCGTTAAGACTAGCCAACATAGGATGCCTTCTGCATAGCATCCAAGACATCTAAAGCTGATAGAGCAGAAGGTTAAAGACCTTTTCAAAGGATTACTGCAAGGGGCAATGGTGTTACTACAATTTCCAGAAACCTGTGAGGTGAATACGATACATACATGTATACTCCAGTATTCAGGAGGCCAATGCAGAAGGATCATACATTCCAGGGCAACTTGGCTACATAGTCTACCCAAAAGCAAACTAACCAAATACCTCATATGCCTTAAGTCCATGGGTCCTGCATCCCATTGACAACTCCTGCAGAACGCAGCAAATGCTGTCTTTCCAGAATTTCAGCTCTCCGTGATTCAGGCTTTCATGTTTGAGCAGTTGTTGTTTAGTTTAGTTTTGACTCAATAACTCAGAGCAAGACTTTTCTCTTCAAAATGATACTAATTACAGATTTGCTGTCACTCAACTTCCCCTAGGTTCCTCATCTTCAGAATCGCTATCCGAAACCCTAACTCCACATGAACTAGAAGTCTCTGAAGGCTCCCCACAAAAGCAAGTGACAGCTAAGAATGACACGACAAAGTGAAGAGCCCTGTGATTGCTTTTAAAAGATGCCTCGCGGGAAACGCACTCTAAGGACATCCTTGCCAGTCCTCACTTTTTCCTAGCTCCTTAATAAAGGGTGCAATTCGATCACAAGTTGATGTAGGTGGGTCTTCTTTCTATGTGTTGCCTTCATTGGTTAATTAATAAAGAAACTGCTTGGCCTAATAGGTCAGAACATAGGTGGGTGGAGTAGACAGAACAGAATGCTGGGAAGAAGGGAAGTGAGGCAGACGCCATGCCTCTCCTCTCTGAGACAGACTCAGGTTAAGATCTTTCCCGGTAAGCTACCACCTCATGGTGCTACATAGATTACTAAATATGGGTTAAAGCAAGATGTGAGAATTAGCCAATAAGAGGCTGAAACTAATGGGCCAGGCAGTGTTTAAATGAATACAGTTTCCATGTAATTGTTTTGGGTAAAGCTAACCGGTGGCCAGGAGCTGGTTGGCGGGCCACAGCCCGCCGCTCCTATTACTACAAGTTGGCTCTTCCCCCACTGTCTTGTCAGTGTTCAATTGCTGTGAAGAGATCCCATGTCCGTGACAGCTCTTACAAAGGAAAGCCTTTAACTGGGGCTGGCTTACAATTTCAGAGTTATAGTTCATTATCAGCTGATGTGGGAGTGTCATATATCAATCTGTTGATTTCATTGGTTAAGCAATAAAGAAACTGCTTGGCCCTCATAGGTTAAAACATAGGTGGGTGGAGTAAACAGAACAGAAGGCTGGGAGAAAGAAGCTGAGTCAAGGAGTCACCATGATTCTTCCACTCCAGGCAGACACAGGTTAAGATCATTCCTGGTAAGCCAGCTTGTGGGCTACACAGATTATAAGAAATGGGCTAGTCCAGGTGTGAGAGTTAGCCGAGAAAAGGCTAGATATAATGGGCCAAGCGGTGTTTAAAAGAATACAGTTTCCATGTAATTATTTCGGGTAAAGCTAGCCGTGTGGGCGGCCGGGTGCCGGGGACACAGCCCCGCCGCTCCTATTACAACAATCAGCATGCAGGCAGACATGGTGCTGGGGAAGAAGCTATATCCAGATCCCCAGGCAGAAGAAAGAGAGATCCACTGGGCCTGGCTTGGGTTTTTGAAAGCTCAAAGTGCATCCCCAGTGACTCACTTCTCCAACAAGACTATATGTACTTCCTGATCCATTCAAATAGTACCACTGCCTAAGCATTCAATAGATGAACCTATGGAGGCCCTTCTTGTTCAAACCAACACAGGCACTGTCAATTACCAACCTCTTCTACCCCTAAGATGTGAAGCATGAAGGGAAGTAGAGGTGACTACTCATTTTTATCTCAGTTGGTGGAAAACATTATGAAGGAAGAGATCCCTTCACTGCAGAGAAGAAAATTCTAGCCTTGGAAGAGGCATAGTGTTGCTGTAGCAGAAAGCAAGACTCTAGTTTGTCTATGATCTGCTGGCTTGCCTATAGAGCAGAGTGGTCCCTAGCCCACAGAGTAGAAGGGAGAGCTACACAATGTCACTAAAACAGCTTAGCAGAGCACATAGCTAATTCATAGCACTCCATCAACAGGCTGACAGTAGCAACGATTAGTTCTCATTATTGTAACCATGGTGATTCAGCTATTTCCCAATACTGGTAACCAGAGCCCATTGCTGAAAGCTAAAAGAATGATCACTTTTAGTATTTTAAGCATCCCCCCCCCCAAAAAAAAAAGTTCCTTAACACTTTCTGGAAGAGACTGTTATGGGCTTGTGTCCCTAGTAAAGGAAAATAGATGTTGTTTTAGCACCTGATCTCAGAATACGGCCTTATTTAGAAATAAAGCCTGGGGCCAGCAAGATGGCTCAGCAGATCAAGGTACCTGATGCTGAGTTTGACTACCTGAGTTTGATCCTTGGAACCCACATGGTAGAATGAAAGAACTCCTACAAGTTGTTCTCTGTCTTCCACATGTATACAGTAGCATGCACATGAATGTACAAATGGAATAATTTTGCTTTGATTTCAGACAAAGTCTCACTGTGTAGTCTTATCTGGCCTAGAACTTAGCATGTGGAGCAGGCTGGACTTATATTCACAGATATCCACCTTTTTTGCCTTCCCAGCGCTGGAATAAAAGGCATGTGTCACTATGCCCTTCAAATAAATAATTTTAATAAAAATAAAATCCTAGCCAGGCAGTGGTGATGCATGCCTTTAATCTCAGCACTCAGGAGGCAAAGGCAGACAAATCTCTGAATCTCAAGCCAGCCTGGTCTACAAAGGGAATTCCATGACAGCCAAGGCTGTTTCACAGAGAAAACCTGTCTTGAGAAACCACAGGGGAAAAATTGAATAGAATGAAGTAAAAATATCATAAGGATGAAGCCTAATCCCACTGTGGCAGATTTTCTTTTAAATGTGGGGATTTGGACACACAAACAAGCAGGGAAGGAAGATTATGGGAAGACTCATAGGACTGTGGAAAGGAAAGGATGGGGAAAATGCATCTACTAGTCAAGAAACACCAAGATCAGCAGAAAAACATCAGAAACCAGGAAGAGGGATAGAAAGGGACCTTCTAGCAAAGTGTCCAAATTTTGAAAGTTGCAACATGGCATTGTTGGCTACAAATACATTGGGCCAAACTCATAGCTATCCTGAGATGCATATGGCTTTCAGAACACATATATCACAGTGTCCACAGGGAGCACGATGCTGATAACATCTTGATCCAGAGGAGTGAGGTGGTATATTTCCATTGTTCTTAGTCACTCGGTCTGTGCTGCACCTTTTCACTCTGAGCTGCATTTGCACCCGAGAGGCCGGCGTTTACAAAGGGAGATTAGCTTCTCACACGGGGCATCCTACCCTGGGAAAGTGGCCTTTGAACTGCTCTTCTCTCCTAAATTGGGTGAGAGGAGAAGCTGTGGAGTTTGTGGGTGCTCCAAGAGAAAGTCATTTCCCACTGTTAGGCTTTGAGGTGAAGCGACATCTGCTGGCCAGCTGTAGAAAAATCATGACAAGATCCATGGATTTCAAGGCATAGTTGCCCAGTCATACAGGGAGACCCAAGGACCAAGAAGGGGCTCCCTCCTGCCTTCTGGCTCCACTATGGAGCACTGGTGGGAGATGAGCCCAGGAGCCTTGGGTTTCCCGAGAATCAGCGCAGCATGTGGACAAAGCATGCCTAAGCATTCCATCCAACTGCTGCAGTAGGGGTCAGTACCAAGGTTCAACAAGTGGCCAAGGTTCAACAAGTGGCCAAAAATTCCACCAGTGCCACTTACAAGTGCTGAGAATTAGGAGGCTCTTAATTAGGGCCCCTAGAACCCTCCAGAATCCACCTAGATTAAAGTATACAGTCTACAGAAAGAGGACTTTATTCTGACTTATGCGTGCGCAAAGGTGTATCAGGCTTTCTCTGGGCTGCCAACCAGCTCCAAAATAAAGACACAGATATTTATTATTAGTTATGAATGCTCAGCCTTAGCTTATGCTTATTCCACTAGCTCTTATAACTTAATTTAACCTGTTTTTCTTCATCTATGTTTTGCCTTGGGGCTTTTTACCTTTCTCTCATTCTGTATGTCCTACTGTTCACTGCTTCCTCCGTATCTGGCTGGCCCCAGTGTCTGCCTTCCTTTCTCCCTCATTCTCTCTCCTCACTTCTCTCTCAAGCCTAGATGCCTCCCCCTACTTATTCTTTCTGCCCAACAACCCTGCCTATCCCACTACTCCTAGTTATTTGCCATTCCGCTTTTTATTAGACCAATCAGGTGCCTTGGGAAGAAAAAGCAACAATCTTTACGTTATTAGACAAATGGATCATAAACAAATATAACACACCTTTACATAGTTAAAGTCATAGTCCCCGCAAGACACAGGTATAAGGCGCTCTTATACACATATATGCACACATTTGCACATGGGTGTGGAGGCCAGAGGACAGCATTCCTAAGATTCCTTCTTGTTTTCTGGTACAGGGTCTCTTACTAACCTGGACCTCCCCAGGTATGCTAAGTTCACTGGCTGTTGAGCCCGGGGATCTCCCTGTCTTTCCCTTCCCACAGAAGAGACTAAAAGCACATGCCACCACGTGATTTTTTTTCAGCATGGGTTCTTAGACTCTCAAGCCTCCGAAGCACCTTACCCTGTCTCTCCAATCCCACGGGAACTCACTTCTTTTCACTTAACCTTCTTTAAAAAAAAAAAAACGAAGGCTGTTTTTGAAATATTCATATTTGTCATTTAATGTACATATTTATTATTTTATAACAACAAAAGCTATTGTGAATGCTACATATGTAAGTAGCAAGGTTGCTTCTCAGTTTTTCTGTGATGCTATCTCTAGGCTCCATCATGCAGCTTCTCCAAAGACTCCTTCACATGTGTAGTCAACAAATTCTCCATTCCTGAAATGCTTAGCATTGGCAGATGGCTGAACATCCTTGAGGGAGGTTATGCTTTGAACATGAATTGTCTCTACAGGTCCACGTGTTGAAGACTCGGTTGCTCTTCCATCTTCCTATCTCTTCGAGCTACCTGCCCACCAGGAAGAGAACAGTATCACCTCAAATCCAAACCACCAGCATTGCTGGTATTGGTTTGGATATCTGCACCCCTCCTGAAGTTTCCCTCTCCTCAAGACTTTTAGTACCTTCAAGACAGTTGTCATCATTTCCAGGAAGTCAATAAAAGGAGGGAAAATCCTGACCTATATGATAACTAGTTAAATCTGGTCTCATGAGACTCACATGAACTAAGGCTTGGTCATTTACATGGGCTGGTTCAACCCTTATTACTTCCTTCAGTGCAAGTGGCTTACCTCATCTCTCTCTTAGAGGCTATTGGGTTATTTTATGGAGCTAGACAAATTACAGAAAATCTCCTCTTTAAAAAGCAAATTCACAAGAATAGCAAGAAAAAAATGGGTTTAATTTCGAGAAGTACTGATCCTACTAGACATTAAAACATAGTGTAAAACCTCTATAAAGAAAATACCACTGAAGTAGCACCTGCATAGACAAGCGCGCCAGAGGTATAAAAGAAAAAAATCTCAAATGGAAATTGAGCTTGTTACTAAGGTGACATTTCAGTACACTGCAGTAAAAATGGACTAACTAGCAGAATGTCCTAAGATAACCAAATAGTCTTTTGGAAAGGTATAGGATCAGATGTACAGCTTATGCTATTTGCAAGAATGAACTCATACAAGGAAACAAAATGTAAAAGAAAAAATTGGAGCTACAAATGTAGCATAAGTGGTAGAGACCTTTCCCCAACATGTGTGAGACCCTGGATTTCATCCCCAGCACTGTAATGAAAGAATGGGAGGGAGGAGGAGGAGGAAGAAGAAGGAAGAAGGAAGAAGGAGAAAGAAGGAGGAAGGAGGAGGAAGGAGGAGGAAGAAGGAGGAAGAAGGAGGAAGGAGGAGGAAGAAGGAGGAAGAAGGAGGAAGAAGGAGGAAGGAGGAGGAAAAAGGAGGAAGGAGGAGGAAGAAGGAGGAGGAGGAAGAAGGAAGTAAAACCACAGAAGTACTAGAAGAAAGCAAAAGTAAGATTCCATTTAACCATGGGTTTAAAAAGTCTAACTGTGGGGGGCACCCAGGAGGGCAGGAGTTCCTTTGTTTCTATAGCCTGCCTGCACCAAGCAAGGTAGGCACTTTGTTTACGAGCTACCCAACCAGCACGGAGACCTGATCTGGGTGCCAGGAGAGCCAGCATTGGGGAGAGCTATCATTGGGCATGGAGATCTGATCTCGGCACCAGGAGAGCCATCACTGGGGAGAGCCAGCACTGGGAAGGTACATCAGTAGGCAAGGAGACCTGATCCTGTAAAAGAAGATCCATAAGGGAGCATTTGGAAGAAGAGATGGGCAGACGCCAATGCAAAAATTCACCCAACAAACTGAAAAGCAACATGAAGCCCCCAGAAACCAGCGAACTCACAACGGGAGGACATGAACACCTTCATCAAGAAGAAGTAGAAAAGATTGACTTCATGAAAGTGATTGACCCTTAAACAGCATGTAAAAAATGCCCTTATAGAAATGGATGAGAAATATACCAGAAAGTTTGAAGAATTGAATAAATCAGTGAATGATACCCTAGAAAACCAAGGAAAAACAATCAAATAGATAATGGAAACAGTTCAAGACTTGAAAACTAAAATGGAGGCAAAGAAGAAAACACAAACAGAGGGCCGTCTGGATATGGAAAATTTAAGTAAACAAACAGAGTCTACAGAAACAAGCATAACCAACAGAATACAAGAGTTAGAAGAAAAATCGCAGATTCTGAAGATACCATAGAGAAAATAAACACACTGATCAAAGAAAACAGCAAGCCCAACAAACTCTCATCACAAAACATTCAGGAAATATGGGACACAATAAAAAGACCAAACCTAAGAATAAGTGGAGTAGAAGAAGGAGAAGTGCAGCTCAAAGGTCCAAAAAATATATTTAATAAAATTATAGAAGAAACTTTCCCAACCTAAAGAAAGATATACCTATGAAGGTTCATGAAGCATACAGAACACCGAATAGGCTGGATCAAAAAAAAAAAAACATCCCCTCACCATATAATAATCAAAACACAAAGCATACAGAATAAGGAAAGAATTTTAAGAGCTGCAAAGGAAAAAGGCCAAGTCACTTATAAAGGTAAACCTATCAGACTTACACCTGACTTCTCCATGGAAACCATGAAAGCCAGAAGGTCCTGGATAGATGTACTGCAGAAACTGAGAAACCATGGATGAAAGCCCAGACTACTATACCCAGCCAAGCTTTTGTTCACTGTAAATGGAGAAAATAAAATTTTCCAGGATAAAAACAAATTTAAACAATACGCAGCCACAAATCCAGCCTTACAAAAAAGTAATAGAAGGAAAATCACTAACCAGGGAGTCCAACAATGACCACAATAACTCAGACATCTAGAGACCCTTCACCAACACAAATCAAAGAAGGGAAACACACAAACTCTACGATTAAAAAAGTGACCGGAGTTAACAACCACTGGTCATTAATATCACTTAATGTCAATGGACTCAACTCACCTATAAAAAGGCACAGGCTAAGAGATTGGATAAGAAAACAGGATCCAACATTCCGCTGTTTACAAGAAACACACCTCAACCACAAAGAGAGGGACCTACTCAGAGTAAAGGGCTGGGAAAAGGATTATCAAGCAAATGGACCTAAGAAACAAGCAGGTGTGGCCATGCTAATTTCTAACAAAGTTGACTTCAAACTTAAATCAATCAGAAGAGATGGAGAGGGGCATTTTATACTCATAACAGGAACAGTTCATCAGGATGACGTCTCAAGCCTGAACATCTATGCCCCTAATATAAAAGCACCCACTTACATAAAAGAAACATTGCTAAAACTCAAGGCAGCCATCAAATCGCACACACTAATAGTAGGAGACTTCAACACTCCTCTCTCACCAATGGACAGGTCAATCAGACAGAAACCTAACAGAGAAATAAGAGAATTAATGGAGGTAACGAAGCAAATGGACTTAACAGACATCTATAGAACATTCCACCCAAATAGGAAAGAATATACCTTCTTCTCTGCAGCTCATGGAACCTTCTCGAAAATCGACCACATAATCGGTAACAAAGCAAACATCCACAGTTAAAAAAAATATTAGTAACCACCTGTGTCTTATCAGATCACCATGGATTAAAGTTAGAATTCAACAACAAGGCTACCCCCAGAAAGCCTACAAATTCATGAAAACTGAACAGTCAACTACTGAACCATACCTGGATTAAGGAATAAAGAAAGAAAGAAATTAAAGTCTTCCTTGAATTCAATGAAAATAAAGACACAACATACTCGAACTTATGGGACTATGAAAGCAGTCCTGAGAGGAAAGTTCATAGCTCTAAGTGCCCACATAAAGAAAACAGAGAAAGCTCACATTGGAGACTTAACAGCCCACATGAAAGCTCTAGAAAAAAAGAAGCAGACTCACCTAGGAGGATTAGAAGACTGGAAATAATCAAACTGAGGGCTGAAATCAACGAAATAGAAACACAGAAAACAATCCAAAGAATCAAGGAAACAAAAAGCTGGTTCCTGGAGAAAATCAACAAGATTGACAAACCCCTATCCAAACTAATCAAACGGCAGAGAGAGAATTTGCAAATTAATAAGATCAGAAATGAAAAGGGGGACATAACCACAGACACAGAGGAAATTCAGAGAATCATTAGATCTTACTACAAAATCATTAGATCTTCCACAAAATTGGAAAATGTAAAAGAAATGGACACTTTTTTAGATAAATACCATATACTAATGTTAAACCAGGACCAGGTGAACAATCTAAATAGACCTGTTAGTCGCGAAGAATTAGAAGCGGTTATCAAAAACCTCCCTACCAAAAAAAGCCCAGGACCAGATAGTTTTAATGGGGAATTCTACCAGAACTTCCAAGAAGACCTAATACCTATACTCCTTAATGTATTTCACAATATAGAAACAGAAGAGTCATTGCCAAATTCCTTTTATGAAGCTACAGTTACTCTGATACCAAAACCGCACAAAGACTCAACAAAGAAAGAGAATTATAGGCCAATCTCACTCATGAACATTGACGCAAAAATCCTCAACAAAATACTGGCAAACCAAATCCAAGAACACATTAGAAAAATTATCCATTATGATCAAGTAGGCTTCATCCCAGAGATGCAGGGCTGATTCAACATACGAAAATCTATCAATGTAATCCATCAAATAAATAAACTGAAAGTAAAAACCATATGATCATTTCATTAGATGCTGAAAAAGCATTTGATAAAATTCAACATCCCTTTATGATAAAAGTATTGGAGAGATTAGGGATACAAGGGTCATACCTAAATATAATAAAAGCTATATACAGCAAGCCGACAGCTAACATCAAATTAAACGGAGAGAAGCTCAAAGCCATTCCACTAAAATCAAGACAAGGCTGTCCACTCTCTCCGTACCTCTTCAATATAGTGCTTGAAGTTCTAGCAATAGCAATAAGACAACATAATGGGATCAAAGGGATTCGAATTGGAAAGGAAGAAGTGAAACTTTCGTTATTTGCAGATGATATGATAGTGTACATAAGCAACTCCCAAAACTCCACAAAGAACTTTTACAGCTGATAAACACCTTTAGTAATATGGCAGGATACAAGATCAACTCCAAAAAATCAGTCGCCCTCTTATACACAAAGGATATGGAAGCAGAGAGGGAAATCAGAGAAGCTTCACATTTCACAATAGCCACAAATAGCATAAAATATCTTGGGGTAACTCTAACCAAGGAAGTGAAAGATCTATTTGACAAGAACTTTAAGGCATTGAAGAAAGAAATTAAGGAGGATACCAGAAAATGGAAGGACCTCCCTTGCTCTTAGATTGGGAGGATCAACATAGTAAAAATGGCAATTGTACCAACGGCAATTTATAGATTCAATGCAATCCCCATCAAGGTCCCATCAAAATTCTTCACAGATCTTTAGAGGACAATAATCAACTTTATATGGAAAATCAAAAAACCCAGGATAGCCAAAACAATCCTATACAATAAAGGATCGTCTGGAGGCATTACCATCCCTGACTTCAAACTCTATTACAGAGCTACAGTGATGAAAACAATGTGGTACAGGTATAAAAACAGAGAAGTCGACCAATGGAATCGTATAGAAGACCCGAATTTTAACCCACAAACCTATGAACACCTCATTTTCGATAAAGGAGCTAAAAGTATACAATGGAAGAAAGAAAGCATCTTCAACAAATTGTGCTGGCATAACTGGATGTCAACCTGTAGAAGAATGAAAATAGACCTATATCTATCACCATGCACAAAACTCAAGTCCAAATGGATTAAAGACCTCAATATTAGTCAGAACACATTGAACCTGATAGAAGAGAAAGTGGGAAGTACCCTACAACAGATGGGCACAGGAGATTGCTTCCTATGTGTAACCCCAGCAACACAGACATTAAGGGCAACATTGAATAAATGGGACCTACTAAAACTGAGAAGCTTCTGTAAAGCAAAGGACACTGTCACTAAGACAAAAAGGCAACCTACTGCCTGGGAGAAGATAGATCTTCACCAACCCCGCAACAGACAAAGGTCTGATCTCCAAAATATATAGAAAACTCAGAAAACTAGACTTTAAAATGCTAATTAACCCATTTAAAAAATGGGGCACTGATTTGAACAGAGAATTCTCAACAGAAGAAATACAAATGGCCAAAAGACACTTAAGGTCATGCTCAACCTCCTTAGTGATCAGGGAAATGCAAATCAAAACAACTTTGAGATATCATCTTATACCTGTCAGAATGGCTAAAATCAAAAACACCAATGATAGCCTTTGCTGGAAAGGCTGTGGAGGAAGGGGTACCCTCATCCATTGCTGGTGGGAATGCAATCTTGTGCAACCACTTTGGAAATCAGTGTTTCGGTTTCTCAGGAAATTCGGGATCAACCTAC
Source organism: Microtus oregoni (assembly GCF_018167655.1). Taxonomy (NCBI): domain Eukaryota; kingdom Metazoa; phylum Chordata; class Mammalia; order Rodentia; family Cricetidae; genus Microtus; species Microtus oregoni. Next base: position 47,140,101 of record NW_024543071.1, read on the forward strand.
CCCTGGACCCAGAAATACCACTCCTGGGAATATACCCAAGAGATGCCCTATCATATGACAAGAGCATTTGTTCAACTATGTTCATAGCAGTATTATTTGTAATAGCCAGAACCTGGAAACAACCTAGATGCCCTTCAATGGAAGAATGGATGAAGAAGGTGTGGAATATATATACATTAGAGTACTCCGCGGCGGTAAAAAACAATGACTTCTCGAATTTTGCATGCAAATGGATGGAAATAGAAACACTATACTGAGTGAGGTAACCCAGACCCAAAAAGATGAACATGGGATGTACTCACTCATAATTGGTTTCTAGCCATAAATAAGGGTCACGGAGACTACAATTGGTGAACCTAAAGAAGCTAAGTAAGAAGGTGAACCCAAGGAAAAACATATAGTTATCCTCTTGGCTATGGGAAGTAGACAAAACTGCTGGGGAGAAAATTTGGATCTTGGGGGTGGGGTGGGATGGGGGTAAGGGGAGATGGGGAGAGAAAAGGGAGAAGGGGAGGATGGGGGGAACTTGGGGAAAAAGGATGATTGGGATAAAGGAAGGTTGGATAGGGGAGCACGGAAGCACAATTCTTAGTTAAGGGAGCCACCCTGGGGTTGGAAAGAAACTTGAACCTAGAGTGGCTCCCAGGAGCCCAAGGCAATGTCCCCAGTTAATTCCTTGGGCAGCTGAGGATAGGGAACCTGAAATGACCCTATCCTATAGCAATACTGACAAATATCTTGCATATCACCATAGAACCTTCATCTGGTGATGGATGGAGATAGAGACAGAGACCCACACTGAAGCACTGCACTGAGCTCCCAAGGTCCAAATGAGGAGCAGAAGGAGGGAGAACATGAGCAGAGAAGTCGGGACCGCGAGGAGTGCACCCACCAACTGAGACAGTGTAGCTGATCTATTGGGAGCTCACCAAGGCCAGCTGGACTGTGACTGAAAAAGCATGGGATAGGGCCGGACTCTCTGAACATGGCGAACATGAGGGCTGATGAGAAGCCAAGGACAATGGCACGGGGTTTTGATCCTACTTAAAGTTCTGGCTTTGTGGGAGCCTAGCCAGTTTGGATGTTCACCTTCCTAGATATGGACGGAGGAGGGAGGACCTAGGACTTACCACAGGGCAGGGAACCCTGACTGCTCTTTGGACTGGAAAGGGAGGGGGAGAAGGGTGGGTGGAGGAGGAGAAGGGTGGGAGGAGGGGGAGAAGGGTGGGGGGGGGAGAAGGGTGGGAGGAGGGGGAGGGAAATGGGAGGCTGGGAGGAGGCAGAAACTTGGTTTTTTTTTCCTTTTCTCAATAAAAAAAAAGTCTAACTGTGACTCAAACTACTAAGTAATGAGAGAGAATTGATACATTTAAAATGTGAATGTTTTTATTTTTCAGGATCAAATTTTTCTGTACCTTATTGTTTTTAATTGAGCTATACATTTTTAGGATCAAATTTTTTTAATAAGTCAAAATACAATCACTGTGCCCAAATAGAGGAATGAGTGAGTAAAATGCCTGCTGGGGAAGCATGGGCACCTGAGTCCAGCTCGCCAGCCCTCCATGAAAGCTACATGAGGCAGCATGCTTCTGTAACTCTAAGGCTGGATCCCAGACTAGCTAGTCCAGTGTCATCAGCAAGTTTCAGATTCGATGTAAAATCCTGTCTCTGAAAACAAAGCAAATGGGCAGAGGCTCATGAAGCCACACCTCTCCTGGAGGTCTGTGAGCCCTTAATAGTTGCTGAGGAAAGAAAATAGACATTTTCCTCCTCCCAACAGCCATGTGTAAGCTGTGATCTTTATTAAACATATTGCTCCCTAAAAATAGAAACATGAAAATAAAAATGTTTCTTAATGTTCTGGCTTTGTGGGAGCCTAGCCAGTTTGGATGTTCACCTTCCTAGATATGGACGGAGGGGGGAGGACCTAGGACTTACCACAGGGCAGGGGACCCTGACTGCTCTTTGGACTGGAGAGGGAGGGGGAGAGGAGTGGGGTGGAGGGGGAGAAGGGTGGGAGGAGGGGGAGGGAAATGGGAGGCTGGGAGGAGGCAGAAACTTGGTTTTTTTTTTCCTTTTCTCAATAAAAAAAAAAAAATGAAGGAATGGCTATGACCCAAATCTAACATACAAGTGTATAAAATGTCAGAGTGAAACCCATCACTATACATAACTAATTTATGCTAAAGAAATGTTAGAAATTGGAAAAAGTAAGGCAGAGAGCAATAGAGAAAAAGATCTGACATAGATCTCTGACCACACAGGCACAGACACGCATGCACACCATGCAAACACAAACTAAACAATTGCTAAATTGTTTAGAGAAAATATCCCACAGATAAGATCTAATAAAGAGCTGCCTTTAAAAGCCAAAGGGCTGTCATGAGCGTTTTTTATCTTGCCCATTCTTACAGGTGTGAGATGGATTTCTCAGAGTTGTTTTGATTTGCATTTCTCTGATGGCTAAGGATGTTCAGCATTTCTTTAAGTGTCTTTAAGTTATTTTAGATTCTTCTGTTGAGAGTTCTCTGTTTAGGTGTGTACTCCATTTTTTTATTAGATTATTTGTTCTTTTGATGGCCAATTTCTTGAGTTCTTTGTCTACTTTGGAGATCAGCTCTCTGTCTGATGTGGGGTTGGTGAAGATCTTTTCCCATTCTGAAGGCTATCGTTTTGTTTTGCTGACTGTTATTCTTTTTTAAAAAATGCTGCAAGATCCCCGCGGCAGTAGGCAGCAGAAATGCTGTAGGTCCCAAATGGTGGCAGCGGGCCATGTGGTGGCAGGCAGCGGGCCCTGGGAGCAGCCAGTCCCAGGCAGAAATGGCTGCCAGTCCCAGAGTGGTGGCCCAAGCGGTGGTGGCGGGCCATGTAGCGGCAGACAGCGGGCCCTGGGAACAGCCAGTCCCAGGCAGAGACGGCTGCTGGTCTCAGAGCAGTGGTGGCGGGCCATGTGGCAGCAGACAGTGGGCCCCAGGGCAGAGACAGCTACTGGTCCCTGAGCAGTGGCTGGTTCCAGGCAGGGAGACACATGGCTGGTGGGCAGAAGACAGAAACAGGGATAGACACGACATGCAGGGTGAGGTTGAATGTTTATTCAGGGGGTTATGGAGGAGGAAGGGTGAAGGGGGGGCAGAGAACGAGGGAGAGAGAGAGAAGAGGAGAAAGAGACAGAGAAGGGGGAAGCAGAGAAGTGGGGAGAGAGGAAGAAGCGAAGCTGCCTCTCCAAGAGGAAGATGGAAAAAGAGAATGAGCTCAGGCCGGAAGCTGAAGATCAGCCTGCCTCAGCGGATGGGGAGGGGAATGGGTGTGGTTTGTCTCTTAAAGGGACCAAAGCCATAACATTGACCATGTTCTTTGCTTTACAAAAGCTTCTCAGTTTCAGGAGGTCCCATTTATTAATTGTTTCTCTCAGTGTCTGTGTGTCTGTTTTCTCTCAGTGTCTGGCAAGGAAGTGGTTTCCTTGCCAATGCATTCAAGTGTACTTCCCACTTTCTCTGCTATGAGATTCAGTGTAGCTAGCTTTATGTTGAGGTCTTTAATCCATTTGGACTTGAGTTTTGTGCATGGTGATAAATATAGATCTATTTTCATTCTTCTACATGTTGATATCCAGTTATGCCAGCACCATTTGTTTAACATGTTTTCTTTTTTCCATTTGATATTTTTTGCTTCTTTGTCAAAGATCAAGTGTTAGAAGGAGAGTGGATTAATATCTGGTCTTCAATTTGGTTCCATTCTTCCTCCTGTCTGGTTTTCTGCCAATACAAGGCAGTTTTCAGTACTGTAGCTCTGTAGTGGAGTTTGAAGTCAGGGATTGTGATGCCTCCAGAAGTACCTTTATTGTTCAGGATTGTTTGGCTATCCTGGGATTTTTGCTTTTCCATATGAAGTTGAGTACTGTTCTTTCAAATCTGTGAAGAATTTTTCTGGGATTTTGATGGGCATCGTATTGAATTTGTAGATTGCTTTTGGTAAGATTGCCATTTTTACTATGTTAATTCCCTACCCAAGAGCATGGGAAATCTTTCCATTTTCTGGTGTCTTCTTCAATTTCTTTCTTCAAAGATTTAAAATTCTTGGTCTAAAACCTTCCACTTGTTTGGTTAGAGTTACTCCAAGATATTTTATGCTATTTATGGCTATTGTGAAGGGCGATGTTTCTCTGCTAATTTAGTTTTTATTGTTGGTGATGTTAATTTGTGCATTTTTCCCTTCTTTGGGATTTGCTGCTATGAGACCATCAATTGTCTGTGTTTTGTTGATGTAGCCATCTTCCTTGGGTTGGGGTTTTCCTTCTAGTACTTTGTATAGGGCTGCATTTGTGGCTAGGTATTGTGTAAATCTGGTTTTGTTATGAAATATCATGTTTTGTCCTTCTATGGTGATTGAAAGTTTTGCTGAGTATAGTAGTCTGGGCTAGCATCCATGGTCTCTTAATGTCTACATAATGCTTGACCACAACCTTCTGGATTTCATTGTCTCCAGTGAGAAGTCAGGTGTAATTCTGATAGGTCTACCTTTATATGTTACTTGGCCTTTTTCCTTTGCAGCTCTTAATATTTTTTCCTTATTCCATATGTTTAGTGTTTTATTATTATGTGGCAAAAAGACTTTTTTTGGATCCAGTCTATTTGTGGTGTTCTGTAAGCTTCTTGTATCTTTATATGGATATCTTTCTTTAGGTTGGGCAAGTTTTCTTCTATGATTTTGTTAAATATATTTTCTGTGCTTTTGAGTTGACTTCTCCTTCTTCTAAATCTATTATTCTTAGGTTTGTTCTTTTCATGGTGCCCCATATTTCCTGAATATTTTGGTTGAGCTTTTGTTAGATGTAATGTTTTCTTTGACCAATGAGTCTATTTCCTCTATTGTATCTTTAGTGCTTGAGATTTTCTCTTCCTTCTCTTTTATTTTGATGTTCATGTTTGCCTTTGTGGTTCCTGGTTTTTTTCTCATGATTTCTGTTTCTATAATTCCCTCAGCTTATGTTTTCTTTATTGTTTCTATTTCAGTTTTCAAGTCTTGAATAGTTACTTTCATGTGTTTGATTTCTTTTCCTTGGTTTTCTTTAAGTGATAGTCTGATGCCTTCCAATTTTTTGTTTGTCTTTTCCTCAATTTCTTTAAGGGAATTTCTCATTTCATCTTTTAAGAATTTCAAACATTCTCTTAAAGCTATTTTTAGGTCATTTTCTTCTGGTTCATCCATATTTGGTTGTTTAGGTCTTGCTGTTGTAGGGTCTTTAGGTTTTACTGGTGTTGTGTTGCTCTTTGTGGTGTAGTATGTGATCTTACCTTTTCTATTCATCTTTTCCTCTAATAGGTGTGGTTGGGGTTGTCTGAGATTCTGTTGAATAATCTTCTAGGTGCCAGTGAATCCAAAGCTCAGATGGTTGTTCCTCATGGTACAGTCAGTGTCCCAGTTCTAGTTGCCCTGTTGGTTACTTCATGTTCCTGGAGGTAGCTCAGCACTCCTTTGCTTTGCTCTGCTCCTGCTCCCTTGGAGTTTGCTCCCTCAGGCCCACTTTGGCCTACATTGCCAGCTTTGCCCTGTTTCTATAAATCCTGGTCTGGATCCCCTCCTGCAGAAGTCCCTGGCTTGGAGTTGGACCTGTTCTGGTGGAGATCACTGACTCTGGATCTGGTCACTGGCTCAATCCTGATCCACCAGTGTCTGGGAACTGGGTTGGCTCCCAGGGTTGGATTTGCCACTGGCTTCTGCTCCTGGTGAAGCTTGTTTCCTCCAGCTCTCTCTGTCCTAGGAGTCTCAATTCCACTCCTGTGGAATTTGTTGCCCAAGGTGGAGTTGCTTGCCTTAGGGCAACTTTGGCTAGATTACCAACTTTGACCTGTAGCTATAAATCCCGGTCTGAATTTTCTCCTGCAGAAGTGCCTAGGTTAGAGTTGGACCTGGGAAGGTTTCTGGTTCTGATCTACTGTCTCGGAGGTCCCCAGCTCTGGAGTGCCTGGTCCCACAGAGGATCTGCTTGCTTCCTCAGAGGTCCCAGACTCATGCTCGGACCTGCAGAGGTTCCAGGTTCCTGCCTATTCCCTTTGATGTCCCAGACCAATGCCTGGACCCACAGATGTCCTGGGTCAGGCCTATTCTCTCTGTGGTCCCAGACTCATGCCTGGCCCCACCAAGATCTGTGGTTCCTGCCTACTCCCTCGGAGGTCCCAGGTTCACTCACACCCAGACTGGCAGAGGTCCTGGCTCAAGCCTAGTTCCTTGAAGGTCCCAGATTCGTGTCCAGACCCTCAGCGGTCTCTTGCTCTGGCTCACTCGCTCAGCAGTTACTCCCCTGTACCTGTTCTGGTGGAGATAGCTGACTCTTTCTTTCTTAGCCCATTTATCATCTGTATAAAAGAGGGCTACTAATTTTTTTGAGGATGTGGGGTAAGAGGAACACTCCTCCATTGCTGGTGGGAGTGCAAACTTGTACAGTGGCTTTGGAAATCAGTATGGCAATTTCTCAGAAAATTAGGAAACTATCTACCTCAAGACCCAGCAATCCCATCATTGGGTATATACCCAAAAGATTCTCAAAAAAAAAGGCATTTGCAGGCAAATGGATGGATCTAGAAAAAAAATTATTGAGTGAAGTAACCCAGACCCAGAAAACAAGTATAATATATATTCACTCATAAGTGGCTTTTAGACATAAAGCAAAGAAAAACCAGCCTACAGGCCACAATCTCAGAAAACCTAGACAACAAAGAGGACCATAAAAGAGACATACATGGATCTACATAGGACAGTGAGAAAGACAAGATTCTCTGAGTGAATTGAGAGCATAGGGGTCATGAGTGAGAGAAGAAAGGGAGAGGGGAGGAAGAGAGAGGAGTGGAGAAATGTATATCTCAATAAAAACAGTAAGAAAGAAGTTAAGGGGCAAATCTGGTTGAAATAGGTGTTGGCAAGGTTTTTCACCCTTTATACTTTTAATGTGCCTTATGTGTGCCTGCCCAAAGCTTGTCCTGTGCTCTCTTCTTGGTTTTGTCCCTTTACATAGGCTCTGCCTATAATGTTCTATCAACTGGCCAACTTCCAAAGTTCCAACTATCTTTATGTGCTCAGTCAGTGAGATTTTATTGAGTGTCTCTTATATACCAGTAGGAATTCTCTGCACCTACATGGTGGCTCACAACCATCTGTACCAACTCCAGGGGATCCAGTGTCCCTCTTCTTGCCTCTATAGTTACTTCACACATAGTAGACAGCATACATAAATGCAAAAAAACCCATACACATAAAATAAATAAATCTTTGATAACAAATATGGGAGTTGAGTATAGGTCTCATTTTACCTATTGGTTCCAACTTTTCTCATTGCAGTTCAATGATTTCAAATATCGAAGCACTCCAATGCCAATCAGTCATTCCTCTCTGTGCTCTCCTGGGATCACTTTATCTCTTTGCTGTGAAATTGATGTCATCCTGTCCTGTATTTCAGCTCAGGACATCAAGCCCTGAGTGCCCAGGTCATTCTTTTGTCTCCCAGAGCACCCAGCACAGTCTATCCATTCAGGCATCATGAAACCCTTGGCAAATGGAACTGTATTTAATTGGTTCCATGACTAAAGCAGGAAGCAAATATGGGTGTGGACGCTCTGAACAGCTGCTGACCCAGCCCTTGCCCAGGAAAGAAGTGGAGAGGACTTTGGATCATTCTAAATGAATCCTCCAACTGGGCAGAGTGCAGTCACTCTCTAGAGGAGTAAGTTTTCCACAGCAGAGAGCTGGGAACGGGAGCAAGAGAGGCTTACTTGGCAACAGGCACAGTAAGGTGAGTGTACATAATCGAGTATTTGTACGGATCGCTGAGGGATGGGGAGAAGGGGTTATTGTCAAATGAGATACGGGGAATGGATGAAAGATGTTGGAAGGGTGTATTACACTCAGTTTGCTGTGTCTGCTCCAAAAGTGGAATGGGAAAAGGAAAGAAAATTTTAAAGGCACGCAAACTCAGTGGGTAAGGGTTACTGTTGCCAAGACTGATGACCTGAGTTTGAGATCTAGGACCCACATGGTGGCAGGAGAAACTCAACTTCCACCAGTTACTCTCTGACCTCCAAATGTGTGACATGGAACACACACACACATTACACTGATAATGGACTTTTCTTGAGCACAATGACCTCCAATTTTTTAATATGTCCCTGATACTGGAGAAGTCCCACTCTTTTCTGTTTCCTTTTCTGAAATCTAAGAGAACTGAACTCAGTGTTCCCAAGAGTCTTTCCACTGTGGCACTCCAGAGCCAGATAATGTCAATGTATGCAAACTAAGATGGAAACGCTAGGAACCATGCAAATGGAGAAAAGGCTCAGCCTGTCTTCCGGGATCACCTAACCTCTCCAGGCCATACTTTATTAATCTGTGGGACTAAGGTTAAGATTGAAAGAGATGCCTTTGTAAAGCATTGGTTGCCTGGTATTCTCAATAAGACCTGTAAAGAAGGCTTAACACTGTCTCTAAAATGGGATTAGCAAGGTTATGGGGTTGAATTGCTCAAGAAAAAGCCATTCTCAGTTGGGATTTTTATTCGCTTGGTTGGTTGCTTGGCTGGTTGGTTTTTGTTTGTTTTGCTTTGTTTTTTTCAAGAGAGGGTTTCTGTGTAACCCTAGCAGCCTTAGAATTCACTCTATAGACCAAGCTGGCCACGAACTCACAGAGATCTGCCTGCCTCTGCCTCCTGAGGGCTGAGAGTAAAGGTATGCACCACTCACCATGACACCTAGCTTCATTCTCAGTTATTTTAAAGTGTTTAAAGTCCTATATATGTGCATGTGTGGGGGTGTGCAAACATATGTGTGCACATATGTATGGAGGTCACAGGTCTATGTTGCATGTCTTCTTCGCTCACTCTTCATCTTATCTTTTAAACTGGCAACCAGCTAGCCCTAGAGATTCCCTGTCTCTCTTGCCTGGCAGGTATGCTTGACAATAAAGACAATAACAATAAATCTGTTTTATTATTATTGTTATTACACTTTATTTGATTACTGTGGATGACCACAGATGTGCCAGTAAATGTTCTTGGAGATTATGGGGAGTCAGTTCCACCATGTAAGTCCCAGGGCCCAAACTCAGGTCATCAGGCAGTAAGTGCCTTCACCTGATAAGACATCTCAAGGTCAAGATCCTAGGCTTGACTTTTTACTAAGGTACTGGAGATCCAAACTCATATCCACATGCTTGTGTGGCTACTGTTTGAGCTATCTTCCCAGCCTCTTGAAGTCTTTTGAAAACTGTAAACACAAGTATACAAATGACAAGTGACTCTATTGCACTTATTTCTTTCATCAGCATGAACCCAACGACTCCACCAGGCCCCACGGCCAATTCTGTATATATGGTGCCACCCTACAACGGTTACCCTGTGATCACGGGAACGGTGGCTCAGGTGCCTCTCTATCCAGGCAACCAGAGTCAAATCCACGTAATTCATGGGAATCCACCTGGTTTGGTGCCAGTCCAGAAAGTCTTGAAAGATGGCAAAGTCCTAGGGGTAAGTGGAAGTTCACTTTGTGACCCTGAGGCCACGCTACAGAGAGAGGCTTGAGATAGATGACTAGAAATTCCAAAGAGGGAGCAGCAGACTGGGATAGCTCAGTTGGTAAAGTGCTTAATGAAGCACTTGCAAGTTGAAAGCCATCTCCAGTGGTCCATTTGTGAGACTTTAGACTCCAAATATGCCACTATGCACAAGAAATGTGGTACCTATAAGTTTATTTGTTGCAGTGTGGCTTGTAGGGACAGAAGGATGGACACAACCAAAGTATCTATTCTGGTTTTGTTTCTGTTGCTGTGATAAAAAAAAATACTCTGATGAAAAGCAACAGATGGGAGGAAGACGTTTGTTTGACTTACAGTTCCAGGTTAGCAGGGAAGTCAAAGAAGAATTTGAGGCAGGTTACATCACATCCACAGCTAGAGCAGAGGAGAACTAACACATCTGTGCTCCTTCTAGCTCTCGTATATTTTTCTCTATCCTCTACAATTCAGGACCTCTGTCTAGGGAATAGTGCTGCCCACGATGGCTGGATCTTCCCACATGAATGAATGAGCAATGGAGACAATCCCCCATAGAAATCCCCACAGTCTAACCTAACCTAGATATTTCCTCATTAATACTGTCTTCCTAAGTGACTGCATGTTGTATCAAATCGACAGTTAAAACTAACCAGTATACTATCCATCAATTTAACATTAGTAAGCCACTGTTGTTATAGTACCATGAAGAGAACAAGGAAGCTCTTTGTGCAATGATTGGGTCTTATTCCGAGATATGTTATTAATGTACCATTAGTATGAACCTAAGGAAACAATATATATGCTTTATACAGCATATCTGCAAGAAACACACACAGCAATATCTATATTAGCTTCTTATGGATGCTATAATATAGCCCATGGACTCATAGCCAAGAACAACAGAAATGCATTGCTTCACATTTCTGGAGAATATATATCTAAAATCAAAGTCTGTTGGGATCGAAGAACTGCCTTAGGTTGGGTAGCTCCCTCTGCAGGCATAAAGGAAAGATCTCTTACAGATCTTTCTCCCAGTTTCTAGTAGCTCCTTGGCTGCTGCAGCATCACTCAGATTCCCGCGTGGACGTTTCATTTTATTTTGGTTTTTGAAGTAGGCTTTGGATTCAGAATCCTAGATTTTCACAACTAATTTTTTTAAGTAATGACACTGGTGATATTGGATTGGAACTCACCCTATTCCAGCATGATTTCATCTTGATTCATGGCATTAGCAACATTCCTATATTCATATCAGGCCATATTCAGAGAAACTAGGACCTCAACACATGAATTTGGTAAAGAATAAGGAAGGACAAAGAATCTATGAGACAAGAAAAAAATTAAAGGCAAAAAATTACACGCAAGAATGTTGAACATAAGTCCGTGTGTAACATAAAATCTAAAGGTCATCTTACCTGTCCAACATCAGTCTTACAGCTGCCCTCAGAGACTCTAGGAAGCCCTTAGAGAATATTTTGAAAAATAGCTAGTGAATTGGGAAGTGCTTGCTGGTGTAGAGACTGAAATACAGATCCAAAGTAATCACATAAAAGCTAGGTACAATAGCATGAGCCTATAATACCAGCGCTGGGGAGGAAGAGACAAGAGGATCCCTGGAGATTGCTGGCCAGCCATGTTTAACCAATTGGTGAGCACCAGATTTGGTGAGAGACTCTGTCTCAGAAAAATAAGATGGAGAGTGACTGATAAAGGCACCTGATGTCAATCTCCAGCTTCCACACTCACATACTTTCACACACATCCATGTGCATACACGTATGAACATGTACGAACACACTCATACATACCAACAAAATTTAACAACCCAAAGATATTCTCAGGATGAAGCATTGAGTTAATAAAGTACAGAGACACTGTTTCTATGTTACCAAGATATGTGTTTGAAAAAGAACAATAGAAGATTATAATGAAATGTATATGTTTGCTTTCTCCAGGGAGGGTTTGATTATAGATAGTTTTGATTTTATTAATATGTTTCTCACATTATCTTCTAGACCAGGGACACCAAATGGGTATTGCATAAAGGAAGTAAAAGGAAAGGCAAGATCAGGGCTTAGAGGCAAAGGCTTCAGCTTGTGGCTCTCGTGACAGGCCATCCAGATCCTGATTGGCTTGGTGCACATTGGCCTGGGCTCCATCATGTTATTCAACCTCTTCGGGTACTATGTACCGGTGTCCCTCTATGGAGGCTTCCCCTTCTGGGGAGGCATCTGGGTGAGTAGCTCCAGTCTGGTGCTCATGGCAGCCTCATCAAGCTGCTGGGGAATACGGAGGTTCTTGCTCAAAAGTCTTAGTTGGAGAAGGGGTTGGAATGGACTATAACAAACTGCCATCGGTTGGGTAGTTCCAGACCGTAGAAATGTGTGATCTCCCTGTTCTGAAGGCCAGAAATCCAAGACCAGAATGTCAGCCACTGACAGTAATCACCACTGCAGTCTCTCCTAACCTTATGGCTAGCCATCTTCCCCTGGTACCTGTCTTGTGTCCCAACTTCTTTGTTGTTGTTGTTGTTGCTGCTGCTGCTTCTGATGATGATGATGATGATGATGATGATGATGATGATGATGATGGCAGTGGTGGTGCTGGTGGTGTTAGTGGTGGTGCTGGTGGTGCTGTTGCTGCCGGTGGTGCTGCTGGCGGTGCTGGTGGGAGTGGTGGTACTGGTCGTGGTGCTGTTGCTGGTGATTCTGATGATGGTGTTGATGGTGGTGATGCTGATGGTGGTACTGCTGCTGCTGGTTCTGATGATGGTGTTGATGGTGGTTGTGGTGCTGATAGTGGTAGTAGTAGTGGTGATACTGCTGGTGGTGGTACTGCTGGTGATTTGGGGAGTGGTGATACTGGTGCTGGTACTGGTGCTGGTGGTGGTGGTTGTCGTGGTGGTGGTGGTGGTGGTGATGGTAGTGGTGGTAGTGGTGCTGGTGGTGGTGCTGATGGTGGTGGTGATGGTAGTGGTGGTAGTGGTGGTACTGGTGGTGATGGTAGTGGTGGTACTGGTGGTGATGGTAGTGGTGGTAGTGGTGGTACTGATGGTGATGGTAGTGGTGGTACTGGTGGTGATGGTAGTGGTGGTAGTGGTGGTAGTGGTGCTGGTGGTGGTGCTGATGGTGGTGGTGATGGTAGTGGTGGTACTGGTGATGGTGGTGGTGGTGCTGATGGTGGTACTGGTGCTGATGGTGGTGGTGGTGTTTTAAATTAGCATGGAAAGTAATGGGTTTATTATGGCACTTTCACTCCTACTTTGTTCTTGTCTTCTCCCTGGCACTCCCCTCCCTTGCTCCCTTGCTCCCCTCCCACATGACCCCTTCCTTCCCCTAATACCTCCCTGTTTTAGTTTCCTTTTTATTGCTGTGATAAAATATCCTGATGAAACAACACAGGGGGAGAAAGGATTTGCTTCAGCTTATGATTCCAGACTACAGGCTACATTCCTTTACAGAGAAGAAGTCAAGGTGCTGAGAACTTGAAACAGCTAGTCATATCAGATATAGTCAAGAACAAAGAGAGGCCGGGTGGTGGTGGCTCACACCTTTAATCCTAGCACTCGGAGGCAGAGGCAGAGGAAGAGCTAGTTCCAGGCCTGGAACCAAAAAGCTACGGAGAAACCCTGTCTCGAAAATCAAAAAAAAAAAAAAAAAAGAACAAAGAGAAATGAACGCATGCACGCTCACTTTACATGCTTGCTGGATCAACTCAAGCTCTCAACTATGACATAATCAGGAACCCCCATCTGAGGAATGGTGCTTCCCACAGTGACTTTTGTCTCCCCATATCAATTAAATTAATTAAGATAATCCTTCCCAGACATGATCACAAGCCAAACGAATATAGGCAATCCCTCGTTGAGATGATATTACCTAGATGATCTATGTAATATTAGGTTGACAATTCATCACACTCCCCTTCTGCTTCCATATCCAGTTTCTGTTGCCACTCTCATTTGCCATCAATCTTATGATCTCTTTGCCCCATTTCATGACTTATAACACCATGCATGCACATACACACACATACACAATACATATGTCTATGAGAGAAATTATGTGGTATTCACCTTTTAGATTCTGACTTCTTTCCCTTAACACGACAATTTATAGTCCATCCATGTTAACCTCCACTTATAAGAATGCTAATGGATATGCATGATAGAATGCGCCTTTATTCCCTGCACTCTGGAGGTAGAAGCAGAAGGATCTCTGTGAGTTCAGGGGCAGTCCAGTCTACAGAGTGAGTTCCAGGCCAGCTGGGGATACATAATAAAACCCTATCTAAAATCACATTATGAGGTTCTGGGGTTAGGTCTTTGAAAATACAAAACTGAGGGTCAGAAATCAAGCTATAGCCCTACAAAGCTGTACTCACCAAAACCAAGGTGTTTCTTCTAGATCATCAACCCAGTAATAGCATCATTTAACTCTCAAAGAAAACAATACTGGAGCTAGACTTTCAGCATTGTTCAGCAGACACCCAGAAGACTAAGCTCAAAAAACACTATTTTGTTGTTGTTGTCCAATAGTAAATGGCCCAGCAGAGGAGATGTCTAACTTATTGTCCATAGATGGGCTCAGAGGCCATTTCAGGGAAATATCGAGCACAATAGCTATGCATTCTTTTTCTAAAAAGGTCCATGGCTTTTATTAGATCATCAATGTTATCTGTGACTCCACAAAAAAAAAAAAATTACAAGCCTTTCTCAACGCCAGTTCATTGCCTTTGGACTCTCATTCTTTTCCTGGTTCCTTCCCAACATACACGCATGCACACACACACACACACGCACACACGCATGCACACACACACACACACATGCACACACACATGCATGCACACACACACATGCACACACATATGCACACACACACACTGCTCTTCTCCAACTCCCTTTCCTTGTTGCTTTCCCCTCATCTACCTGTGACTCAAATATGAGTTTTCCCATAAACACCCAAACTCCAGAATGGCCTTAGAAGGCAACCAATGCCGTCCTTTATTGTTCAATGTTAATAAAACAGCTTGGCACTCTGCCATCCCCACAGCCTCACAAACCTGCAAAACCATAAGGATGTATCATGTATCATCCTGATCCCTCTGACTCATATCAATGACTCCTCCTGTTCATGACTCTTCTTCCCAGGCTGCAGGTTCCTTGGACTCTGAACTGACCAGTACTTAGAGCTCAGCCCCATCCCTTGCCCCAACCCTCTACAGATGCCTGTACTTGTAGATAGACCTGTACTGAAATATCTCATAATGTCACAGCTACTCACTGACTTGCTGTACCATGTTAGAACCCCTGGGTGTCTGCGAACACCAGGACGTGCCCTGCCAGCCCTTCAGGGCACAACTTTCTTCCCCTTGTCCTCGGGTGTTTTGTTGTTGTTCTTGTTGTTCTTTGTCACTTCCTTAAGTCCGGATCTGTCTTTCTGTCCCCATTTGTTTCTAATGCCCTCCTTCCTCCCGAGCAGAGGAGCATCTCCTCTGGCACCTCCAGAAGACTAACAAGAACATGAAATTCCAACTTCCTCCCCTTATTCCCTAACACAATTCTATAAGGGAAACATTGTAAAAACTGGATTTGTTTTCCCAATGAGAGAAAGAAAAACAGGACATCTTCCTTGGAAAGGAAGCAGCTCAGACACATTTTCGCTGTAGGTGACTACAAATCTGCCCTGAGCGGGTATACGGGATGAAGACTGAGACGTTGAGTCTGATGTCGGGCTATCTGGGTTTGAGCTCAAGCTTCGCTACTTGCTCAGTGATCTTGAGTGAATTGTTTAAAACCCATAAGTCTCTTCTGCCCATTTTTCAAATTTATTCATTTTAAAAATTTTATACATATGTTTATATATTATGTCATGTTCACACCCTCTTCTCACTCCTTCTGACTCCTGTCTTTCCCCAGCTTGTCCACCTTCTACTTTCATGGTGCTTTTTTCTTTTGACCCACTGAGTTTAGTCAGGGTTGCTTGTATTAGCATGGGTGAGCGGGTATTTACTGGAGCATGGCAACTTCGTAGGGGCTACACTGCTGAAGAAAATGATTTCTCTCCTAGACCCAGATTTTGCCCATCTTTAAAAAGGAAATAACAGTAGTGTTAGGTGGACTGTTACTCAAGGTTTAAGTATGGGATGATGAGGATGTTCACGACTCAGATTGTACAGCTCTGTAAATATATTCAAATTGCTGGGATTGTGCGCTTTAAATCGATGAATGGTAAGGTATGTGAACTTCCCCTCAGCAGAGCCGTTTCTTAGAGCACCTCAAGTAGAACCGAGCAGATAGTAGCTTTTATGAAATCTTAGCTACTCCCTCCCAGACCACCACTGTTAAAACTCTGGGCAAGCAATGGCAAGTGATCCCTGAGCCATGTTGCCTGCGGAGCACCAGTCCTGGGGGGGGGGGGGGGGGGGGAATCTCCCCTTGTGTGATGCTCAGCGTCAGAGACTCGCATTCAGTATCTAAGTGATTGACAGAACCCATTCAGGCATGCAACTGGAAGCACTGGTGCTGAACCCCTGTCTGGGCACCCAGAGGAGACAGTACCCTTCCCCTCTACCCTCCAGGGGTCCACATCTCATGAACCCTGGTCTAAACGCCAGAAAGTAACAGATGGTGGGCATATGTAAACCAACATCAGGAAATGGGGTACTTCAGTTGGGAACTATGAACAAGACATAGTAAATATGAGTCATAAGTTATAACAATAATGCCTAAATAGATATGAATGGCCACATTTTTTTCAGATGAGGAAATAAAGACTTGGAGTGGCTATTAACCTGCCAAAGATGATTTAAGTTTCAAACTAGACTTTAAAACCTGCTCTGGTTCTTTGACTATGTGTATGGTTTATGATTTATGTGTTCCCAGGGTGTACTCTGCTGTTTTAAATAAATAGCAGCCATGGGCGGGGGAGGGGAAACCTGTTCTGGTGAATCCTAAAATCCTGATTATCCCCTCGCTGTCCTTTAGCAAGGCAGCAAACACATTTTCTACCACTGTAGAGCTGGGATTGTCATAAGTAACTCTGTGAGAGACATTCCTCTCGGAATCAGATTCCTAAGAAAGGGTACACTGCTGCCTAACACTTGGTAAATTCCCAATCTCGTGCACAAGTTTATCATTTCAGGATCTTTCTCGGTGGCGGCAGAAAAACAACCCAATTCACCATGCCTGGTAAGTCACATTCTGAGGCGGTGCATCCAGCGGGGACCTGTAGTGTCACAGTAAGCAATAAGACTGACAAGCAATCCTTCCCTGACTCTAGCTCCACCAAGACAAAACCTAAGGCACTCGCTTTCACGCTAACCCTTATATACAGGCGACAGACCGCACACACACAACTCAGAGAGGGAAGAGCAATGCTGCCACCACTGTCAAGGTGTCAGGATGGAAAGACAGGAAGAAAGCACTGGCTTGCATAGGAGATCTTCATAGGAGGAGACACAAAGCTGGGAGGTACTCGGGACACACTACACAGAGTATGTTCATAGCACATAGAACAGGTTTCCAGTCACTTCTACAAGGGGCCAGTAAAGGTCCCAGCACCTGCTTCACTAAGAAATCCAGAAACTGAACTCTGAAGAACCATGTGGAAAGAGCTTTTTCTGCTTCCCTAGTAATGGACCAGTATAATAGCTCTGCTTCCTTGATGAGCAGGTTGCCCAGAGTAACTGTCTCCTAGTGATCAGGACCCTACAATCAGACAAGCACTAATGGAAAACATGCAGAAAGGGAAGTTTAACCTATCTAGACATACCTTTCTGTACACGGTCCAGATGCATATAGTGTTTCCTACCATTGAACCCTGACTTTTACAAATGGTTTTGATGGTAAAGATTACGCACAGTCTTACTGAGCACAGTGAAATGGAGGACGGGAGCTTGCTGAATCTGTCTCAGCTTTTTACATAGCTTCCTCTCCCGCCTCGACCCTGTGTGTCCTCTCCAGATGAATGCCAGTGTGGGCTTGAACATCTTCAGCGCCATCTCTTCTGCAGTGGGCATCATGCTCTTCATCACGGATATGTGTGTTGCAGGAACCAGTGGCTACCATTACTACGACAGCAGGGTGAGAGTCTGCAGTCAAAGATCCCTGCCACCACTCAGCTATGTTCAGACCATGCCAGAAAGAGCCCAGCAGCTAAGCCTTCCCTCTGATCCTTGTTAATGTGGGAGAATTGAGGGGGGGGAGGGAGCCCACATTTAGTTAAGGTGCAGTGAGGGTCGGGGACATTTTCGTTTTGAGGAGTGACACTTTGAAATCCAGGTTGTGTTTTACACTGACGGCATGTCTCTGTTATGGCCTCAGCACTCCAATCTGATACTCAGTGGCCACAGGGAATTGTGATACTGAACCTAATGGGCAGCTTTGGGCGTGTTCTCTCAGCCTGCCAGTAGACCACAGCCTCACCCAGCAGACAAGTTCTCCCTTCCCCCATCCCTTCTCTCTTCCACACTATCTAGCCCCTCCATTTTCTTAGAGGTTTTCTAGCGGCACACAGGCTTGCTTTCAGCTTTTCCTTCTCACAAGGCAACGCCACCCTTCAGTTGCTAGAGACAAAACCATTGACCCCTCTCTCTCACTTCTCAGCTGGGTCCTTAAGGAATCCAGCTGGGTTTTTTTTTTGGAGGGGGGGATGCATACAGAATCCAGACATGTTTCCCACTTCGTTCCCATTGTAGAGTGGGTCCTAACTACTGTGTCTCTCGTCTCAGTCACTGAAATAGCCTCCCCTGACCCTGCTTCTGATCCTGCTCCTTACCCTCTCTCTACCCCTACCCATACCCCTCCCCTGCTCCTACCCCTGTTCCTGACCCTCTCCCTACCCCTACCCCTCCCCTGCTCCTACCTCTGCTCCTGACCCTTTCCCTACCCCTAACCCTCCCCTGCTCCTACCCCTGTTCCTGACCCTCTCCCTACCCCTACCCCTCCCCTGCTCCTACCTCTGCTCCTGACCCTTTCCCTACCCCTAACCCTCCCCTGCTCCTACCCCTGCTCCTGACCCTCTCCCTACTCCTACCCCTCCCCTGCTCCTACCCCTTATCCTGACCCTCTCCCTACTCCTACCCCTCCCCTGCTCCTACCCCTTATCCTGACCCTCTCCCTACCCCTACCCCTCCCCTGGCTCGATCCTGCCCCCCACCCCCTGCCACCCTGGTCTCCTCAAAGCTCTCTTCAGCATGGCATCCAGCTGATCCCTCTGACACACAAGACCATGTGTATTCTCTACTCGACCCATTTTATTAATAAATTACCACTGATGCAATCTTTTACAGCATTTTCTTAACCAACTACTCTCCTCCCATAAAGGCCACTGCAGTGGATGATAAAATAATCATTTTCCACCCATGCTTTAGCCTCACAAAGACCTGGGAGACAATTGTCCCCATAAGGCTAAGGGAGGGAGACTTTGCCAAGGCCACACAGAGGGCCCATTGCAGAGTCTTGTCAAACTCCTGGCCCAGTACTGATGCCCTCGGATTTTGTTTTTTCTGATTCCAGAATCTAGGCATGGCTATTTCTGGTGTGCTCCTCATCTTCTGCCTCCTGGAGCTCTGCACTGCGAGTGTGTCTTCCCACTTTGGCTGCCAAGTGACCTGCTGTCGGCACAGCAATGTGAGTCCTGGGGTGCCTTGGTGGGTAGAAACACACCCCAAGAGGATAGAAGACTAACAGGGTCTCTGTGGATTTTATTCCTGCGAAAGAGGAGGAAGTGGGAAAACGTCGACAGGTCTCAGTGTTTACCTTTAACTTGTCTTCATTGCTGGGGCACCTTAGTCTACTCGCTGTTGTTATCACTCAGCTGGGTAATTTATAAAACAAAGAAGAGTTCTTGCCTCTCAGTTCTAGTGGCTGGAGTAGCTACACAGCTTTGCCCTTGAGTACTTCTGAGCAGAGGCCTTCTCTGCCTGGGTTAAAACACAGCAGAGAAGGAAAACGAAGAGTGGCCTCGTTGAGAAAGGTTGAAGCATGTGGGGTGGCCTTGCTTTATTACAGCATCCTCTGGTGAAAAGTAGCTCTCGCCCTGAGTCAAGAATAAACCCATTCATGAAAGTGGTACCCACAGCCTAATCGCCGTCCCCCAGACCTCAGCCACACCATGCT
Source organism: Microtus oregoni (assembly GCF_018167655.1). Classification (NCBI taxonomy): domain Eukaryota; kingdom Metazoa; phylum Chordata; class Mammalia; order Rodentia; family Cricetidae; genus Microtus; species Microtus oregoni. The sequence continues at coordinate 47,159,761 of NW_024543071.1, forward strand.
AGAGTGTAGGCTTCCAGCAATGAACCTCTGGAGGACTACTCTAGCGTTCTTGAAGTGTGCACCTGCTGTGAGCCTTTGTTTTTCAGGTGGATGTGGTCATTCCAAATGTCTACGCAACAAATCCAGTGGTCATCCCAGAACCACCAAACCCAATACCAAGTTACTCCAGTGTAGTTCAAGACTCCAGATAAGTGAAGTTGAAGATTCTAGAAGACTCTTTCACTGAGACTTCAGTGATGTCCTCCCCTGCATAGGCTCCTGTAAGCCAGGTTCTTCTTTTCCTGACAAACTAGGGGAAATGTCTCTCTTTCTGCTTATTCTGTGGACTTGTGCTTCAGTTCACCCTGGCAAGTGCAGCTGGCTCTCTGCTAGAACAAGGTGGGAGACTGAAATGAATTTACGTGAAGATGTCCTCCTGAGACACATGCATCTGTATGGTGGTAGGCATCTCTCCGCCAGCCTTGGTGTATGTACAACTATGTACTCGTTGCCTATGGGAGCTTTCAGAATAGAGAAATAGTTATCTCATCACCCACATTCCCTCTGTCCGTCATTCAATCTTCTAATAAATATGTATCAAGCATCAGAAATGCCCAAGGCTTTATTTGTGGCAGACATGAACATGATATAGTTCTTGACCTTGTGGATAAGAAAACTACTGGCCTCAAAAGGAAAAAAAAATCTTTTTTGCTAATCCAGAGCAGTATGGCGGGGTGGGGAGGGAATACAGAAGAAGCTCAGGTGGATATGGTTTTTTCCAACAGTGATGCAACAAGGAGCGAGGAATCATAGAGCTGGAAGACCTCCAGAGAAGGCCAGCCTTTGAAATGGCCGGTACTTCTGTTCGCTGGCACCACTGAGTTCTGTACGTTGAGTTTTAATAAATGATTTTGGAGGTATATAAATACCCAGCCTATAAGACAGACTATGTGAAGTCTGCTGATATAATTTAAGATAACATGAATAAGAAACCAACACGTGAGTTGGGGATTTCTGTTTCCAACCACGAGAGATGGAATCAGCCATACTTAGAGATGAGTTGTCAAAATTGCTAGTGGAGCAGGGGTACTAGAGCATCTGCTAGGTAAGAACCAGAAGTGATGTCAAATACCCACCATCCACAGGACATCCCCAGAGCAAAGAAGGGGCTGGCCCAAAAGGGCAACAATGCTAAGTCTGAGAAATAAACCTTGTTTTTTGAGAAAAACGTAATTATCTCAAAGGGCCATGAAAGAGTAATTCTTCCAAACACACAAATATATGGAGTCAGGTTTTCCTTCATATACCCACCACACCAAAACAAACTATTAAAACAGAGCAAATGGTAACGTCTACACTTCTTCAGACATGAAAGATATACATAAATCTGATGAGGTTTAGGATGCTCCGACCCAAAATGTGTCGTCAGGCACTTGAGAAACCCTGTAAGCGGGAAGTCACTCCCACGTCCCCTTGCCTGTCCCCCTGACTATGGAGCTCCTCACTGTCCCCACCCAGAGAGAAGGTGTTCTGCTGTCTGAAGACACAGAGAAGACATCAGTCAAACAGGCCATGAGAAGCTCACCTGTTCATCACCTTAGATCACCCTTTTTAAGATGTTTTCAGATGTTACTCATTTTTATTTTATGTGTATGGGGTGTTTTGCCTTCATTTATGTGTGTTCTGGTAGAGCCCCCTAGTGCCCAAAGAGTGAGTTTCCATTCTGGAGGCTCACAACCCTGCCTAGAAGCCCTCGTTCCTCCTCCCCAGTGTGCAATCTGGGTCCTTCAGTCAGACTCAGCAGCTCCTGGGAAAAGTCCACCAGACTTGATCATTGACTCACTCGTTTTACACAATCATAAAATACGCGCCCGTGCAGGTGGCAACCAGGTCTCCAACACTCTAGCTGAGCAACCTGCCACAGTGCTTGCCTCAGATAGAGATGCCACACACACACACACACACACACACACACACACACACACACACTTCTTTACAGAGGCACTGGCTGTAAGGGAGCAAAGTAACCATTCTTTCTCATCTACCCTGGAGACTCTCAAAGGCCCTAAGGGAGCAAAGTAACCATTCTTTCTCATCTACTATGGAGGCTCTCAAAGACCCAGAAAGACCTTTTACCTATGGACCTGAGAGAGAATGTGGGAGTTCCCAAAGCCATAGGGGTGCGAAGTCAAGTTACAGCTCAAACATTCCCACATCCAGATCAGCATTCATGCCCTCTCCATTCATTCTACTTCCAGACCCCCGGGATGATGATTCTCGGTGGGATCTTTATCACCTACATCATGCAGCAATGCCATGCCTGGGAGTCTTCCAAGAATGCCTTATAGTCTCCTGCGATCATGATGTGAGTCCTGGGGCTTTCTGGGGGCATATAAAGATGCTCCTTCATAGGACAGTCTCTAGAGGGACCTCCTGTTCCTGGCTCCCTACCCAGCGGCATGCATTGTGACAGTGTCACAGAGTCCTGCAAGTCTGCACAGCCTTTGCTGTGCCATAAGTATGTATATTCCAGTTCCAACCATCATGACAAACACATTGGGCAACTCAAGTCAAGAAAGCCACCCATGGGGTCATTCCAGAAAGTTCCAGTATTTCAAGAAGCAAACCTAGAGGCCAAAATAAGTCATCTCCCTTCTGGGTATACATCATCCCGCCTCTTCCTTTCTTAAAAGACTGAGTGTTAGGATTCAGGCATTAGCTGGCCTGCCCTGTCATCTGGCAGGAAGTACCCAGGCTGTACCCTGGCCAGCCCAGGGTCCAATGGCTGCTACGTCACTACGTAGTCTGTACACAGATGCAAAGGTCCCTTTTTGTGAATTTTTTATTGCTTTTATTGAGCTATATACTTTTCTATGCTCCCCTCCTTTCCTCTTCCCTCCCCTCCTACCCTCTCCCATGGTCCCCATGCTCCCAATTTACTCAGGAGATCTTGTCTTTTTCTACTTCCCATGTAGATTAGATCCATGTATGTCTCTCTTAGGGACTTCTTTGTTATCTAGGTTCTCTGGGATTGTGAATTGTAGGCAGGTTTTTCTTTGCTTTATCTCTAAAAGTCACTTATGAGTGAGTGCATATGATATCTGTATTTCTGGGACTGGGTTAACTCACTCAACATGATGTTTTCTAAATCCATTTGCCTGCAAATTTCAAGATGTCGTTATGTAGTACTCCATTGTGTAAATGTACCAAAATTTCCTTATCCATTCTTTGGTTGAGGGACATTTAGGTTGTTTCCAGGTTCTGGCTATGGCAAATAATGCTGCTATGAACATAGTTGAGCACATGTCCTTGTGGTATGATTGAGCATCCTTTGGGTATATACCCAAAAGTGGTATTGCTGGGTCTTGAGGAAGGTTGTTTCCTAATTCTCTGAGAAATTTCCATACTGATATCCAAAAAGAGCTGTACCAGTTTTCACTCCCACCAGCAATGGAGGAGTGTTTCCTTTAACGCACATCCTCTCTAACAAAAGTTGTCATTGGTATTTTTGATCTTGGCTATTCTTACAGGTGTAAGATGAATTCTCAGAGTTGTTTTGATTTGCATTTCTCTGATGACTAAGGATGTTGAGCATTTCCTTAAGTGTCTTTCAGCTATTTTAGATTCCTCTGTTAAGAGTTCTCTGCTTAGATCAATACCCTATTTTTTATTGGATTATTTGTTCTTCTGATTACCACTTTATTGAGTTCTTTGTATATTTTGGAGATCAGCCCTCAGTCTGATGTGGGGTTGGTGAAGATCTTTTCCCATTCTGCAGGCTGTTGTTTTATCTTGTTGACCATGTTATTTGCTCTACAGAAGATTCTCAGTTTCAGGAGGTCCCATTTATTAGTTGTTTCTCTCAGTGTCTGTGCTGCTGGAGTTATATTTAGGAAGTGATCGCCTGTGCCAATGAGTTCAAGTGTACTTCCCACTTTTTCTTCTGTGAAGTTCAGTTTGGTTGGCTTTATGTTGAGGTCTTTGATCCATTTGGACTTGAGTTTTGTGCATGGTGATAGATATGGATTTATTTTCATTCTTCTACATGTTGATATCCAGTTATGCCAGCACCACTTGTTAAATCTGCTTTCTTTTTATATTTTATATTTTTTTACTTTCTGTCAAAAGTCAGGTGTTTGTAGGTGTGCGGATTGATATCCAGGTCTTCGATTTGGTTCCATTGTTCCTCCTGTCTGTTTTTATGCCAATACTGTTTTCAGTACTGTAGCTCTGCAGTAGAGTTTGAAATCAGGGATTGTGATGCCTTCAGAAGTTCCTTTATTGTACAGGATTGTTTTGGCTATCCTGGGTTTTTTGCTTTTCTATATGAAGTTGAGAATTTTTCTTTCCAGGTCTGTGAAGAATTTTTCTGGGTTTTTGATGGGCATTGTATTGAATTTGTAGATTGTTTTCGGTCAGACTGCCATTTTCTTCCTTTCTTTCTTTCTTTCTTTCTTCCTTTTTTTGGTTTTTTTTTTTTTTTGAGTCAGTGTTTCTCTGTAGCTTTGGAACCTGTCCTGGAACTAGCTCTTGTAGACCAAGCTGGCCTCGAACTCACAGAGAGCCTCCTGCCTCTGCCTCCCAAGTGCTGGAATTAAAGGTGTGCACCACCACTGTTTTGAATGGATAAAAAAAATGTGATACATTTATACAATGGAGTACTACATAGTAGAAAAAATAACAACATCTTAAATTTTGCAGGAAAATGGATGGCGCTCAAAACATCATTTTGAGTGAGGTAACCCAGACACAGAAAGACAATTATCACAAGTACTCACTATAAGTGGTTTTTAAACATAAAGCAAAGAAAACCAGCCTACAAATCACAATCCCAGAGAACTTAGACAACAATGAGGACCCTAAGAGAGACTTACAATTATCTAATCTACATGGGAAGTAGAAAAATACAAGATCTCCTGAGTAAATTGGGAGCATGGGGACCTTAGGAGAGGGTTGAAGGGGAGGGGAGAGAAGGGAGGGGAGCAGAAAAAAATGTAGAGCTCAATAAAAATCAATAAAAAATTATGAAAAAGGTGTGGTATAACTGAATCTTAAGGTAGATTGATTCCCATCTTGCCGAGGAACCACTACACTGATTTCAGTAGTGAGTGTACAAGTTTGCACTCCCACCAGCAATGCATGAACATTCTCCTTACTTCATATCCACAGCCTGAACTGTCACTTGATTTATTTATTTTATTTATTTATTTATTTATTTATAAAACAATCTTATTTTACATACTAATCCCAGTTTCTGGTTTTATCTTTCATCTTGTGATAATCAAGAATTTGGACCTTTGGGTTGTCACCAGGCAACAGAGTAGCAGGATTGATGGGGTAGGTTTCTCAAACTAGATTTAAGGATGATCCAGGATTAGGGCCTGGTATTGGTTCTTACAGGCGTTAGACAGCCAGAGCTGTGGTTTTTCTTGGGGGAGAGACTCAACTATGTGGGGTGTTATGAGTGTATAAGATCCTGACCTAGAGCCAGGAAGTTGTGATGCAGGCCTTTAATCCCAGCACTCAGGAGGCAGAGGCAGGGGGTTCTCTGTGAGTTTGAAACCAGCCTGGTCTATAAAGTGAGTTCTAGGGCAGCCAGGGCTACACAGAGAAACCCTGTCTACAGCAGCAACAACAGCAACAGCAACAACAAGGTCCTGAACCAGAGTTAACATTTTATTTTATTTTATTTTATTTTAAATTAGACTAACAATAGTCACCATAGCTCTTAGGCAGATGGTCCATCCTAGGTCTACCAGGTTCAATTGTTTGGACATCTATATCACAGGATATTTTCATGGCCCCAAAGTTTGGGTTAAAACCCCTTGTGTAATGTCTTTTGTCTCGGGGACAAACAGATGAAAAGGTTTTGATTCACCTGGAAGCGCCAGGCTGGAGCCAAAGTCAGAGCTGCTTTTAAAGCCTCAAATGCCTGTTGTTTAGCCTCAGTCTCTCTTGGGGATCGGTGCCCCTCCTTGTGCTGATGTACAGAGGCCTTGCTCTTTCTGTAAACTCTGGTATCCAGAGGCAATACCTAAGAACCTATTCTAGCCACAACCAGGAACTCTTAAACCTGTCTCAGTCTTTGAAGCTGGGATCTGAAGGATGGCAGCAATCCTCCTCTGAGACGGGCTCTGCTCGTTTGCCTTAGCTGATAGCCCAGAGAGGGAGCCCGTGATGTATAAAGTGGGTCTTTCTTAGCGCTCTCTAGCCCAAGGTCTGTAACTCCTGGGCTTTATAATTTAGTTTAGGCTAGGAAAAACCCCGCCCCCCCCCAACCCACCAAACTTTGGGTCCTCATGGAGACCACCTACCCCTGCCCAGGCCCTGATCAAATCTCCTCTTCAAAGTATTTAACTTACCCGGGGCCAGAGTCCCACCTCCTGCTGTCCAGGAAGTTGAGGAATCCCCATTCCTATTTCCCACTCTGGACAAGATCCACAGCTTAGTTAATCATTTACAGCCTGAAATCTCCTGAGATTGCTGGTTATGCTCAGACCCTTGGCCCCTGTATTACACGGGGATAGAAATTCACCAGACTGTCAGCTGAGTGACTGCCACAACTCATTGTGATTGGGGGTGCCCAAATGAACATTAGAGGGCTTACCACTGGGCTAGGAATGGTCTAGTATCCAAAACCTTTAACCTGGGCACTTTCCCTTATTCTAATATCGTCTGTGTTCTGCCTTTTGGGTTAATTCACCTGGACAACAGCAATATCACTGGGTCCCCAAGACTACTTGGTGGATATATACTAATGATTTGACTACATGTGTCTCTTCTGATGTACGTTCTCAAACTAAGAAACCCCTTTTATGCATCTTAGTATACTTTCTGCCCCAGGTACACTGATATAATGGGGAAGAAGAGAGAACACATTTTTTTTTAATTTATTTATTTTTAAAGATTTCTGTCTCTTCCCAGCCACCGCCTCCCATTTCTCTCCTCCTCCCCCAATCAAGTCCCCCTCCCTCCCTCATCAGCCCAAAGAGCAGTCAGGGTTCCCTGCCCTGTGGGAAGTCCAAGGACCACCCACCTCCATCCAGGTCTAGTAAGGTGAGCATCCAAACTGACAAGGCTCCCACAAAGCCAGTACGTGCCATAGGATCAAAAACCCATTGCCATTGTTCTTGAGTTCTCAGTAGTCCTCATTGTCCGCTATGTTCAGCGAGTCCGGTTTTATCCCAGGCTTTTTCAGACCGAGGCCAGCTGGCCTTGGTGAGTTCTAGATAGAACATCCCCATTGTCTCAGTGTGTGGGTGCACCCCTCGCGGTCCTGAGTTCCTTGCTCGTGCTCTCTCTCCTTCTGCTCCTGATTTGGAACTTGAGATTTCTGTCCGGTGCTCCAGTGTGGGTCTCTGTCTCTGTCTCCTTTCATCGCCTGATGAAGGTTAATATTCAGGAGGATGCCTATATGTTTTTCTTTGGGTTCTCCTTCTTATTTAGCTTCTCTAGGATCACTATTTATAGGCTCAATGTCCTTTATTTATGGCTAGAAACCAAATGGCCAAAAGACACTTAAGGTCATGCTCAACTTCCTTAGCGATCAGGGAAATGCAAATCAAGACAACTTTAAGATACCATCTTATACCTGCCAGAATGGCTAAAATAAAAAACACCAATGATAGCCTTTGCTGGAGAGGTTGTGGAGAAAGGGGTACACCCACCCATTGCTGGTGGGAATGCAAACTTGTGCAACCACTTTGGAAAGCAGTGTGGCAGTTTCTCAGGAAATTCGGGATCAACCTACCCCTGGACCCAGCAATACCACTCTTGGGAATATACCCAAGAGAGGCCTTATCATACAACAAAAGTATATGCTCTACTATGTTCATAGCAGCATTGTTTGTAATAGCCAGAACCTGGAAACAACCTAGATGTCCTTCAATGGAAGAATGGATGAAGAAAGTATGGAATATATACATATTAGAGTATATATATACATATCAGCAATAAAAAACAAGGACTTCTTGAATTTTGCATGCAAATGGATGGAAATAGTAAACACTATCCTGAGTGAGGTAAGCCAGACCCAAAAAGAGGAACATGGGATGTACTCACTCATATTTGGTTTCTAGCCATAAAGAGAGAACACATTTTAATATGGACCCTGGACTACAAAAAAAAAAAAAAGCTGTGCCTGTCCTCATCTCACTCCCAGTTGGAGCAGATATAGCTGGCTCAACATCTGTAGACACATCAGCCTTTATCAGGAGATGAGAACTTAAGGAACTAAGCATCAACTAAGGTTGATCAGGACATAGAGGTATTAATAGTTTCCATTTTTGAATCAGAACAGCAGCAGTTAGACTCCCTTGTGGAAGTGGTCCTACAAAACCAGAGAGGCTCAGATTAACTTCTCATGAAACAGGGGAACTATGTATGGTTTGGGGGAGAAATCCATTGTTTTTATGCTAATTGATCAGGTGCAATTAGAAAAACATCTTGCCATGGTAGGGAAAGCCTAAGAGAAAGAGGTGGGGGAGAGATAATAAGTACCAGTCTCTGTTCTCTTGGTTCCCCTAGCTAACTACTCTGCTATCAGCTTTGGCCGGGCCTTTAATTCTCACTCTGATTGGATTAACAGTGGGGTCCTACACTTTAAATTGCATGGCTGAATGGGTAGAAGAAAGGTTCACTGTTTCCCCATCTTGTTTCAGCTGGAGCCATTTTTGGTTTAACAGAAGCTGACCTCCCTCTGCTTTCTACCTGCTCTGTGAAAAGTCCCATGGGAAAGCCTGTTTCAGAAACTCAGGGTCAGCTAACTGTCCCATTTATTAATTGTTTCTCTCAGTGTCTATGCTGCTGGGGTTATATTTAGGAAGTGATCTCCTGTGCCGATGCATTCAAGTGTACTTCCCACTTTCTCTTCTATAAGGTTCAGTGTGGCTGGCTTTATGTTGAGGTCTTTGATCCATTTGGACCTGAGTTTTGTGCATGATAGATATGGGTCTATTTTCATTCTTCTACATGTTGATATCCAGTTATGCCAGCACCATTTCTTAAATATGCTTTCCTTTTTTATTTGATTTTTTTTTGCTTCTTTGTCAAAAATCAGGTGTTTGAAGGTGTGTGGATTAATATCCAGGTCTTCGATTCTGTTCCATTGGTCCTTCTGTCTGTTCTTATGCCAATACCAGGCTGTTTTCAGTACTGTAGCTCTGTAGTAGAGTTTGAAGTCAGGGATTGTAATGCCTCCAGAAGTTCTTCTATTGTACAGGATTGAGTTACACCACTCTTGGGCATATTCCCAAAGGACACTTTATCCCACCACAGAGACACTTGCTAACCCATGTTTATTGTTGCTCTGTTCATAATAGTCAGAAATTAGAAACAACCTGGATGCTCCTCAACAGAAGAATGGAAAAGAAAATGTGGTATATTTACACATTGGAGCATTATTCAGCCGTTTTTAAAAAAGAAATAATGAAATTTGAAGTTAAATTGGTGAAACTAGAAAAAAATTATCCTGAGTGAGATATCCCAGCTCCAGAAAGACAAATATGATAAGCGCTCTGCTGAGCCATCATCAGAAGCTTCTTCCTGCCGCAAACAGGAACAAATACAGAAACCCAAAGCCAGTCACTAAGCTGAGTGTGGGAGACCTTGGAACACTCAGCCCTAAATGGGACGTCTCCATCAAGTTCCTCCCCTTAGAGTTCAGGGAACCCTGTGGAAAAGGATGCAGAAAGTGGGTAAGAGTCAGAGGGGTTGGGGACATGAAGACAACAAGCCCTGCTAAATCAACATGAGCAAGGCTCACATGAACTCTCAGAGACCGAGGCAGCACACACAGAGCCTGTACGGGTCCACACCAGGTCTCTGAGTATATAATATGGCTTCCAGTTTAGTGTTTTTATGGGATTCCTGAGTGTGCGAACGGGTAGGTCTCTGTTTCACTTGTGCCTTCTCTTGTGCTTTTTTCCTTCTACTTGTTTTGTCTAATTCCAATGTTCTAGTTTTTGTTTCATCTTGCTATATTTTATTTTCTTACATTTTATTTAAAAATTTAAACAAGATAAATCATCATTGGTAGATTTGTATTAAGAAAGCTACTTCAAGGAATTGGCATGCAGTTGTGGTGGCTTGAGAAAGCCAATGCAAGAAAGCTGTGAACTTACTGTGAACTATAGATGGTGGAGAGTGCAGAATGTTTTGCTCAAAAGGTGACCTTCTAGAAAGAATAGCATAAACTATGATATGCACTTGAAAGCAAAAACATGAAGGGAAAGCCCTAAGCGTGTTCACATTATCTCATGGTGAAAGCAAGTGTCTTAGAGGACTAGTCTTGGCTCTTTCCACATGAACAAAGATGGCATGATATAACACCATGTGTATCCCCCCACTGTTCTTGTATTTTCTTAAGATATCTGTAAACAACACTTCACTGTTGTGGAATAATCTTTTTGTACACTGTGAAGATGTGTCGCTCTGACTGGTTTAATAAAAAAGCTGAATGGTGTGGGAGAATTGGCTGTATTCTGTCAATCATGTTTTAAATAAATGCTGATTTACCAGGCAGGAAGTATAGGCGGGAAAACCAGATAGGAAGAAGAGGTGAGAACAGGAGAATTCTGGGAAGCAGGAAGCAAGATGTAACCTACCCAGCTGAGAAAAGTACCGAGCCATGTGGCTAACATAGTTAAGGATAATGGGGTAATATACATAATAAGAGCTAATACAAAGCAATCTAAAAAACACAACACCCACTAAGAGATGCAGTGGATGGTTTTTGGTCATTCAGTGGGTTATGGATATTTGTAATCAGTTGGGGGGGCATTGGTTACAATTTGTTATTGCTAATGGTCAGGAAAAATGCTGAACAAAGCAGATTAGATTTAGTAAGCTCATTCTGAAAAGAAAAAGGGGGATACAGAAATGATAGGATAAAAGGGTAGATGATTAAATCTACTTTGAAACTAAAAAAGCAACTCTGGTCTTAACTATTTTACATTGACATGAATTTTTATATATTGATACAAATTTAAGGTTATTTTTGTTATACTGTATATATGTTTCTATTCTTGTTTAAGGTATTATACAAATGCAGCTCATTTTAAAATATTATGTAAAGTTTTAGTCCTTGCAAGCTATTTAAGATAATAAAGAAATACAGGTTAATACTTAGTCATCTATAACAAGCAAATTTATGTTAGATATGTTTTCAAGGTCATACAAAGATATATTTTAGATAGATAGGTGATCTTCAAACACTTCAAAGATCTAAAGAACATGGCATTTTAAATGTTTTAATAACATAAGACTTTTGATGACAATGAGAAATGTCTGTCCTGACAACACTAATCTACTTCAAAACAAGATGATGGGTATCAAAAAAACCTTCAGATGAAGTTTACTTTCTTTGTGGCAAAATCTAGTCATTTGGGCAAGAAACTGCCTTTGCCTCACCTGCTGACAGAATGTTGTTCAAACTGAACAAATAGGACACAAAAGAAAACAACTGTCCAACTTTGCCAAGACAAGAACAGTTCTTCAAAATTCCTGCTTCACAAATGTCACAGATATTTTAGGCCTGTAGGGTGAAAACAGATCCCCCCCACATTGCAGAGGAACCTTGAGGTGACTGTCTAGGCAGCCATATATAGATGCTTTTGTCATTTCTTAGTTTTGGAAGTTGCTTGCTCTGCATTTCCTGTTTACTCAAGTAATGTTTTTTTCTCCTTGGGTCTCTGATGGGAATTGAGACTAAATAGTAACAGTTTTACAGTTTTCCTTGTAACCAAATTCAGAAAAGACACTTACATAAAAGTTGTAAAGTTCATAAGCTTAAAAACAAAAGCTTAAGTTATCTTATTTAAAAGGTATTTTTAGGATGATAATATAAGTTATGACAAAAATGGTTTAGATACAAAACATTGGACTAAGATAAGATAGATAATGGAATGTTTTCTCTAAATTTTCCAAATATTAATAGACTAGACATTGTGAATGCATTTCTTGATTAATAATTATTCTTATTGTATATAGCCTTACATTGTTAGAGTTGAAACCTTTTCCTTTTTATTTAGACAAAAAGGTGGAAATGTTGTGGAATAATCTTTTTGTACACTGTGAAGATGTGTCACTCTGATTGGTTTAATAAAAAAACTGAGAGACGCACAGAGGCGGAGCGGCGGCGGCCAGACGCACAGAGGCGGAGCGGCGGCGGCCAGACGCACAGAGGCGGAGCGGCGGCGGCCAGACGCACAGAGGCGGAGCGGCGGCGGCCAGACGCACAGAGGCGGAGCGGCGGCGGCCAGACGCACAGAGGCGGAGCGGCGGCGGCCAGACGCACAGAGGCGGAGCGGCGGCGGCCAGACGCACAGAGGCGGAGCGGCGGCGGCCAGACGCACAGAGGCGGAGCGGCGGCGGCCAGACGCACAGAGGCGGAGCGGCGGCGGCCAGACGCACAGAGGCGGAGCGGCGGCGGCCAGACGCACAGAGGCGGAGCGGCGGCGGCCAGACGCACAGAGGCGGAGCGGCGGCGGCCAGACGCACAGAGGCGGAGCGGCGGCGGCCAGACGCACAGAGGCGGAGCGGCGGCGGCCAGACGCACAGAGGCGGAGCGGCGGCGGCCAGACGCACAGAGGCGGAGCGGCGGCGGCCAGACGCACAGAGGCGGAGCGGCGGCGGCCAGACGCACAGAGGCGGAGCGGCGGCGGCCAGACGCGGCGGAGCGGCGGCGGCCAGACGCGGCGGAGCGGCGGCGGCCAGACGCGGCGGAGCGGCGGCGGCCAGACGCGGCGGAGCGGCGGCGGCCAGACGCGGCGGAGCGGCGGCGGCCAGACGCGGCGGAGCGGCGGCGGCCAGACGCGGCGGAGCGGCGGCGGCCAGACGCGGCGGAGCAACACCGCATACAGGAAGAGGCTTTCGGGGACCGGCGCAGAGGCAGACCCAAGCGGCGGGAACAGGCGTGCAATAAGGAGAGCAGATCGCCCTACTACAATCGAATCAAAGAGGTAGGCCTTTGGTTGGCCAGGTCACTGGCACAAGGGGAGCCTGGTCCTGTCCTGAAGATCCTTCAGAGGGGTGAGAGGGTTCTTGGCCTGCAGGGGGAACCACGAAAGAGAGTAAGGGCATTTTGTAAGCAGAGCCCTTGGCCAGCAGGGAAACCTGATCCGGTTTTTAAAGGACCCATTGGATAGGATCAATAGGAGGAGATGGGCAGGCGCCAAGGCAAGAATTCTCCCAATAATCCGAAAAACAACATGAAAACATCAGAACCCAATGATCTTACAACAGAAGTATTTGAACAACCTAACACAGAAGAAATGGAAAAAATCGACTTTATGAAGATAATAGAGTCCCTTAAACAACATGTAAAAAATGCCCTTATAGAAATGGATGAGAAGTATAACAAAAAGTTTGAAGAAATGAGTAAATACGTACATGATACCCTGGGAAACCAAGAAAAAACCATCAAACAGGTAATGGAAACAGTTCAAGAATTGAAAACTGAAATGAAGGCAAAGAAGAAAATACAAACTGAGGACCAGCTGGATATGGAAAATCTAGGCCAACGAGCAGAGTCTACAGAAACAAGCATAATCAATAGAATACAAGAGCTAGAAGAAAGACTCTCAGATGCTGAGGACACCATAGAGAAAATAAACGAACAGATCAAAGAAAACAGCAAAGCCAACAAATTCTCAACACAAAACATTCAGGAACTATGGGACACAATAAAAAAACCAAACCTAAGAATAATAGGAATAGAAGAAGGAGAAGAGTCACAGCTCAAAGGCCCAGAAAATATTTTCAACAAAATTATGGAAGAAAACTTTCCCAACTTAAAGAAAGATATTCACTTAAATATTCAAGAAGCATACAGAACACCAAACAGACTGGATCAAAGAAAAACATCTCCTCGCCATATAATAATCAAAACACAAAATATACAGGTTAAAGAAAAAATATTAAGAGCTGCAAAAGAAAAAGGGCAAGTAACTTATAAAGGTAAACCGATCAGACTTACACCTGACTTCTCGATGGAAACTATGAAAGCCAGAAGGTCCTGGATAGAGGTTCTGCAGAAGCTAAGAGACCATGGATGCAAACCCAAACTACTATACCCAGCCAAGCTATCATTCATTATCAATGGAGAAAACAAAACATTCCAGGATAAGAACAAATTTAAACAATACGTAGCCACAAATCCAGCCCTACAGAAAGTAATAGAAGGAAAATCGCAACCCAAGGAATCCAACACTGCCAACACTGCATACAATAACCCAGGCATCTAATGACCCTTCACGAGCACATCTCAAAGAAGGGAGACAATCTCTACTACCAAAAGCAATAAGAATAACCGGAGTAAACAACCACTGGTCATTAATATCACTTAATATTAATGGGCTCAATTCACCTATAAAAAGGCACAGGCTAAAAGATTGGATACGAAAACAGGATCCAACAATCTGCTGTTTGCAAGAAACACATCTCAACCACAAAGACAGGCACCTACTCAGAGTAAAGGGTTGGGAAAAGGTGTTTCAAGCAAATGGTCCTAAGAAAAAAGCAGGTGTGGCCATACTAATTTCTAACAAAACTGACTTCAAACTAAAATCAATCAGAAGAGACCGAGACGGTCACTTTATACTCATAACAGGAACAATTCATCAGGAGGAGGTCTCAATCCTGAATATATACGCCCCCAATATAAAAGCACCTACTTATGTAAAAGAAATATTACTAGAACTCAAGGCAGACATCAAACCACACACACTAGTAGTAGGAGACTTCAACACACCTCTCTCTCCAAGGGACAGGTCAATCAGACAGAAACCTAATAGAGAATTAAGAGAATTATTGGAGGTAATGAAGCAAATGGACTTAACAGACATCTATAGAACATTCCACCCAAATAGGAAAGAATATACCTTCTTCTCTGCAGCTCATGGAACCTTCTCAAAAATTGACCACATACTCGGAAACAAAGGAAACCTCCACAGATACAAAAAAATATCAGTGTCCACCTGTGTCTTATCAGATCATCACGGATTAAAATTAGAAGGCAACAACCACGCTGCCCCCAAAAAACCGACAAACTCATGGAAACTGAACAGTCAACTACTGAACCACACCTGGGTCAAGGAAGAAATCAAGAAAGAAATTAAAGTCTTCCTTGAATTTAATGAAAATAAAGGGACAACATACTCAAACCTATGGGACACAATGAAAGCAGTGCTAAGAGGAAAGTTCATAGCACTAAGTGCCCACTTAAAGAAAACGGAGAATGCATACATTGGGGACTTAACAACACACCTGAAAGCTCTAGAAAAAAAAGAAGCAGACGCGCCCAGGAGAAGTAGAAGACTGGAAATAATAAAACTGAGGGCTGAAATCAACAAAATAGAAACACAGAAAACAGTCCAAAGAATCAATGAAACAAAAAGCTGGTTCTTGGAGAAAATCAACAAGATCGACAAACCCCTATCCAAACTAATTAAACGACAGAGAGAGAACACACAAATAAATAAGATCAGAAATGAAAAGGGGGACATAACCACAGACACAGAGGAAATTCAGAGAATCATTAGATCTTACTACAAAAGCCTGTATGCCACAAAACTGGAAAATACAAAAGAAATGGACATTTTTTTAAATAAGTACCACATACCAAAGCTAAACCAAGACCAGGTGAATGATCTAAATAGACCGGTTTCTCGCGAAGAATTAGAAATGGTTATCAAAAATCTCCCTTCGAAAAAAAGCCCAGGACCAGATGGTTTCAATGCAGAATTTTACCAGAACTTCCAAGAAGAACTAATACCTATACTCCTTAATGTATTTCACAATATAGAATCAGAAGAGTCATTGCCAAATTCCTTTTATGAAGCTACAGTTACCCTGATACCAAAACCACAAAAAGACCCAACCAAGAAAGAGAATTACAGACCGATCTCACTCATGAACATCGACGCAAAAATTTTCAATAAAATACTGGCAAACCGAATCCAAGAACACATAAGAAAAATTATCCATTATGATCAAGTAGGCTTCATCCCAGAGATGCAGGGCTGGTTCAACATACGCAAATCTATCAATGTAATCCACCATATAAATAAACTGAAAGAAAAAAACCATATGATCATTTCACTAGATGCTGAAAAAGCATTCGACAAAATTCAACACCCCTTTATGATAAAGGTCTTGGAGAGAATAGGGATACAAGGGTCCTACCTAAATATAATAAAAGCTATTTACAGCAAGCCAACAGCTAACATTAAATTAAACGGAGAAAAACTCAAAGCCATCCCACTTAAATCAGGAACACGACAAGGATGTCCACTCTCTCCATACCTCTTCAATATAGTGCTTGAAATTCTAGCAATAGCAATAAGACAACATAAGGAGATCAAGGGGATTCGTATTGGAAAGGAAGAAGTTAAGCTTTCGTTATTTGCAGATGATATGATAGTGTACATAAGCGACCCCAAAAATTCTACCAAAGAACTCCTACAGCTGATAAACAGCTTTAGTAATGTGGCAGGATACAAGATCAACTCCAAAAAATCAGTTGCCTTCCTATACACTAAGGATAAGGAAGCAGAGAGGGAAATCAGAGAAGCATCACCTTTCACGATAGCCACAAATAGCATAAAATACCTTGGGGTAACCCTGACCAAGGAAGTGAAAGATCTACTTGACAAGAACTATAAGTCTTTGAAGAAAGAAATTGAAGAAGACACCAGAAAATGGAAAGACCTCCCTTGCTCTTGGATTGGGAGGATCAACATAGTAAAAATGGCAATTCTACCAAAAGCAATCTATAGATTCAATGCAATCCCCATCAAAATCCCATCAAAATTCTTCACAGATCTGGAGAAGACAATAATCAACTTTATATGGAAAAACAAAAAACCCAGGATAGCCAAAACAATCTTATACAATAAAGGATTGTCTGGAGGCATTACCATCCCTGACTTCAAACTCTATTACAGAGCTACAGTATTGAAAACAGCTTGGTATTGGCATAAAAACAGAGAAGTCGACCAATGGAATCGAATAGAAGACCCTGACATTAACCCACAAACCTATGAACACCTGATCTTCGATAAAGGAGCTAAAAGTATACAATGGAAAAAAGAGAGCATCTTCAACAAATGGTGCTGGCAAAACTGGATGTCAATCTGTAGAAGAATGAAAATAGATCCATATCTATCACCATGCACAAAACTCAAATCCAAATGGATTAAAGACCTCAATATCAGTCCGAACACACTGAACCTGATAGAAGAGAAAGTGGGAAGTACTCTACAGCACATGGGCACAGGAGACCACTTCCTATGTATAACCCCAGCAGCACAGACACTAAGGGCATCATTGAATAAATGGGACTCCCTGAGGCTGAGAAGCTTCTGTAAAGCAAAGGACACTGTCACTAAGACAAAAAGACAACCCACTGACTGGGAGAAGATCTTCACCAACCCTGCTACTGACAAAGGTTTGATCTCCAAAATATATAAAGAACTCAAGAAACTAGACCGTAAAAGGCTAATCAACCCAATTATAAAGTGGGGCACTGATCTGAACAGAGAATTCTCAACAGAAGAACTTCAAATGGCCAAAAGACACTTAAGGTCATGCTCAACTTCCTTAGCGATCAGGGAAATGCAAATCAAGACAACTTTAAGATACCACCTTACACCTGTCAGAATGGCGAAAATAAAAAACACCAATGATAGCCTTTGCTGGAGAGGTTGTGGAGAAAGGGGTACACTCACCCATTGCTGGTGGGAATGCAAACTTGTGCAACCACTCTGGAAAGCAGTGTTTCGGTTTCTCAGGAAATTCGGGATCAACCTACCCCTGGATCCAGCAATACCACTCTTGGGAATATACCCAAGAGAGGCCCTATCATACAACAAAAGTATATGCTCAACTATGTTCATGGCAGCATTGTTTGTAATAGCCAGAACCTGGAAACAACCTAGATGCCCTTCAACGGAAGAATGGATGAAGAAAGTATGGAATATATACATATTAGAGTATTACTCAGCAGTAAAAAACAAGGACTTCTTGAGTTTTGCATACAAATGGATGGAAATAGAAAACACTATCCTGAGTGAGGTAAGCCAGACCCAAAAAGAGGAACATGGGATGTACTCACTCATATTTGGTTTCTAGCCATAAATAAAGGACATTGAGCTTATAATTCATGTTCCTAGAGAAGCTAAATAAGAAGGTGAATCCAAGGACAAACACATAGGCATCCTCAGGAATATTAACCTTCATCAGGCGATGAAAGGAGACAGAGACAGAGACCCACACGGGAGCACCGGACAGAAATCTCAAGGTCCAAATCAGGAGCAGAAGGAGACGGAGCAGGTGCAAGGAACTCAGGACCACGAGGGGTGCACCCACACACTAAGACAATGGGGATGTTCTATTGGGATCTCACCAAGGCCAGCTGGCCTAGGTCTGAAAAAACATGGGATAAATCCGGACTAGCTGAACATAGCGGACAATGAGGAATACTGAGAATTCAAGAACAATTGCAGTGGGTTTTTGATCCTACTGCACGTACTGGCTTTGTGGGAGCCTAGGCAGTTTGGATGCTCACCTTACGAGACCTGGATAGAGGTGGGCAGTCCTTGGGCTTCCCACAGGTCAGGGAACCCTGATTGCTCTTCGAGCAGATGAGGGAGGGGGAATTGATCGGGGGAGGGGGAGGGAAATGGGAAGCGGTTGTGGGGACGAGGCAGAAATCCTTAATAAATAAATAAATTTAAAAAAAATAAAAAATAAAAAAAAATAAATAAATAAATAAATAAAAAATAAAATAAAAAAACTGAATGATCAATACCTGTGCAGGATTTCCAGGCACAGAGGATGCTGAGAAGAAGGGTGGAGATGCTAGGAGATGCAGAGGAAGCAGCATGAGCAAGACAGAGTAAAGGTAACTGAGCCACACAAAATAATATAGATTAAAAGATGTGAGTTAACTTATATTATAAGAGCTAATAGAACAAGCCTAAGCTAAGGTCAAGCTTTTATAATTTCATAAAAAAGACTCATCAAAAGTCTCTGTGTGGTTATTTGGAAGCTGGCAGGTGGGACAGAAAACAACTTACTACACTTCATGTTTGCTTATTTTAATAATGAAAATGAGAAGAGCTTTGCTTTACACTACTCTTTAGGTTTGAAAAAGGGTAACTGTATTGTGAGAGTTAAGATACCAGGGTGCTGTGGGCAAATAACAGGATGCTATGGTCAAGCTACTCTCACTGACTTAAGAATCAGATTCCTGAGACACACAGAATATGCCATCTCCATTTTCCAGAAGGAGCTGGCTCAAACACAAGTCATTCACACTGGTGACGTAAGTGGCTCCATCTTGGCAAGTGACTTGAGCCACCCTAACAGTTCTACCCATGCTGAAGATATCATGAGTGTGCAGTGGCTTCAAATAAGAAATCTCCCAGAATGCTAAGGCTGCTATGTTTTTGTTCGTAAAAGTGTGAAAAATAATTTCCAAATGAAATGACTACATCTTAACTTCTGCATCTATAGGCAAGAATTTAAATATTGTTATCAAAGATCATCAATGACTATATATGGCGGTTTAAATGAAAATGCCCCTATAGGCTCATATGTTTGAATGCTAGGTCCCCGGTAGTAGAATCGATTGAGAATGACTAAAATTACTGGTCCTGCTGGAGTAGGTGTGGCTTTGTTGGAAGAAGTATGTCACTGGGGCTAAACTTTCAGGTTTCAAAAACCCACACCAAGTTCAGTCTCTGTCTCTGTCTCTGTCTCTTTCTCTCTCCTCTCTCTCTTTCCCTCTCTTCCTCTCTCTCTCTCTCTCTCTCTCTCTCGCTCTCTCTCGCTCTCTCTCGCTCTCTCTCGCTCTCTCTCCTGCCTGCTGCCTCCTGATCAGGATGTAAAGTTCTCAGCTACAGATAAAGTGCAAGAAGCCTGTCTGCTTCCCACCATGAAGATCACGGACTGATCTCCAAAACTGTACAAGCCCCCAGGTAAATGATTGCTTTTATATGATCTACCTGGATTGTGGTATCTCTTCACAGCAACAGAACAGTAACTAGGACTTCATCTGGGTTGGTTAATTTTTGTTTTAGTTTGACAGGATTTAGAATTAGCTAGGAGATGGTTAGGTATTCTCCAGGAGAATCTGCAAGAGTGTTCCAGAGAATAGGACATAAATCTAGGTAGAGTCATCGCATGGGTTTGAGGGCCTAGATGGAATAAAAGAAGAAAAAGACAGCTAGCAGAGTGCCAGCACAGGCCCTCGGCATCCTGAACCACCTAGATGTGAGCACTAAACTGAACTTTGGTTAGGCAAACTTAAAATATTTACCTGTACATACTCTCAGGAATCAATAATAGCATACTCTCAGGAATCAATAATAGAATTCAAATACTCATTTCTCTGGTTCACTGACTAAAGGTGAAAAGCAAATGATGCAGGACAAAGTGGGAAGACAAGAAAAAGGCCCTGGAATAATGTATATTTTGCATGATTTCTTGCCCTTGATTCATATAACATAAACATGCATCTTGTCATTATTGAAATGGGCTCATTTTTCTATTAGTATAATTGCTGATACATAATACATTTTCTTGTAAAACACAGCTATGCATTTTGGTATTATAACATCTAATTATGCTACAGGAAATGGAAAGTCATGAGGACACTGGGAAAGGCAGTCATTCAGTCACTTGACTCTTGTAACATCTAGTGAATGCATATGGTGGCTATTTGAGAACTTATGTGTACATTCTACAATATTTGTCTGTTGGAGCCCTGGGAAAAATACAAGACTCTCTGAACCCATGAATTGCTGCCTATCATCTTCTGACATCTTAACTTAAATATGTGACTTAGTTGATACCATTCCATCTTCCTGTACTTAAGTGGAGAATTTTGTCTTTACCACAGATGTATACCAAAACTGAGATGTTTGGATAAAAATGGATATTTATTTGGTTCCTGTTATTTATATTGCAGGCTTTTGCGTATTTAACCTGCTGTTTGGACGGTCTTGCCATTTAGATCACTGGTCTTACATCTATTGGCCTTGACTAAATGGTTATTTTATTATTGTACATATGTTTGTTCATCAGAATAGCTGTAATAACTACCACTATTCAATAAAATTACAAGCGTTCTAAAGTTTTTATTTCTGTCAATGTTGTGGATTTATCCTTCTGAGTCAAAGTTCCTAAATTTTGCTTCAAAAGTAGAAACTGGGACAGGAGAGATGGCTTGGTGGTTAAGAGCACTTACTGTTCTTCCACGGGAC
The DNA here is from genome assembly GCF_018167655.1 of Microtus oregoni. Classification (NCBI taxonomy): domain Eukaryota; kingdom Metazoa; phylum Chordata; class Mammalia; order Rodentia; family Cricetidae; genus Microtus; species Microtus oregoni. The sequence goes on from NW_024543071.1 coordinate 47,181,006, forward strand.
TTGGGTTTGATTCCCAGAAACCATATGGCAACTCACAACAGCCTGTAACTCCAGTCCCAGGAGGACTCAATGCCTTCTCCTAGCCTGCAAGAATACTGCATACACATGGTGCACAGACATACAGTCGGGCAAATGCTTGTACACACAATTAGTTAATCAATTAATTGAATAAATAAATAAGCTTTCCAAAAATAATGTTTATTCATGCATTTTCTGTGTGTGCACACCTACACTTTATTTATTTACTTTGTACACATAGGGGTGTGTAAGTGGTGGTAAGTTAGTCCACAAGAGTCTGAAATAAAGGGATATCAAATATTTGTTGGGGAACACTCATGAATAACAATAAGGTAGAGAACCACCTTGGTCCTATGCCCTGGGGACACTGGAAACTACATTCATATCTCCAACCACTACATAAGAGAACTAGAGAGACCTGTCCTCTCCCTTATGTGAGATCATGTCCACACACAGAAGCCACCACACCCTAAGGCTGGTACCCAAAAACTATTGACAGAAAGGAATTCCCACAACAGGGAAGCGTTTGCCATGGTGCTTGTGTGAATGTCAAAAGACCGTTTTTGAGAGTCTGTTATCTCCCTCAGTCCTGCAGATCCCAGGGAACAAATTCAAGTTGGCAGGCCTAGCTGGGACTATTTTTACCCACTGAGATAACTCGGGGGAGGCGGAAAACTTTACAAGTAAGCAAAATCAATGAGGCAAGCAGATCTGATCTAAACTGGGAAGAGTGAAACTGGACTTCAGTCATTTCCTTTAAACGCTTCTGTTAGAGAAAAACACAACTGAACCTCAGGGCCAAAAAGAAACTTGAGATTAGCCAATAAAGGGAATTCTCCAGGGAACTCTGCAAGCTGTTCTGTTTGCCTTTGAGACACTATATAAAGGCTTCCCTTGGCTGAGTAGCATCAGCACTTTCTACCTCTTGTAGTTCTGTGTTCTACAACTGAGGGGCTGATTTCTACTCAGCTCAACTTCTTTAAAAGAATCTTCCTTTACTCTAAACTTTAAAGGACATAGAAGAACCAAGCAGGAGATCAGTGGGTGCCAACTTCAGGAGGCCTTCTGTAAGTCTTTTTGATTTATAAGGGGAAGTCTCGGTGGGATGGCTGCCCTTGGGTGGGATTCAGCCCAGTTTGCTGGTCTTAGGAAGAGTAAATGCATACATCTGATTTCAAAACCTGAATGAAAATTCAGGTACTGTGCAGAGGTGAGATTCCCATGGGAGACAATGATTTCTTTGAAGAGTGGATATCTCTCTGTGTCCACAGAGCTACATTATGGACTGGGGTATAGGGAAGGAGAGACACTGAGACTCAAGGGGAGGTGGGTCTTGCTCTAGAGGTTGTGCCTGTCATTGAACTCTTTGTGTCCCATCTGCACAACCAACCACACAGCCTCTCCCTCATTCCCATCCCTCTTGTGTGACACCGTCACCGTTCCCCACTCCTTTCCTAAAGTCTGCCCTGCCACACTGAAATATAGTCACACACCACACACACCAATCCTCTCCAGACACACACACATAACTTTTTATTTATTTATTAAAGATTTCTGTCTCCTCCCCACCACCGCCTCCCATTTCCCTCCCCCTCCCCCACTCAACTCCCCCTCCCTCATCAGCCCAAAGAGCAGTCAGGGTTCCCTGCCCTGTGGGGAGTCCAAGGACCTCCCACCTCCTTCCAGGTCTAGTAAGGTGAACATCCAAACAGCCTAGGCTCCCACAAAGCCAGTACGTGCAGTAGATCAAAACCCAGTGCCATTGTTCTTGACTTCTCAGCAGTCCTCATTGTCTGCTATGTTCAGCGAGTCCGGTTTTATCCCATGCTTTTTCAGACCCAGTCCAGCTGGCCTTGGTGAGTTCCCGATAGAACATCCCCATTGTCTCAGTGACACACACATAATTTTAAGACAGATTCAGACAAGAGCTTTGGAGACTTGAGAGAAATGTCCTGACATTAGAAAGAAAAGAAACCAAGGCAGGAAGGCAAGCTGACGATCTTGGTAGCTGCTGAGACGAAGGGTATGGAAAGAACAAAGACATTACATGCCTAATAAAATACATAACAGACACACCTGGAAAACAGAAGCAGTTGCATAGGCCTTTGGTCTTTATATTTAAAGATGTGCAGATTTGACTGCCTCTCAGGTGACATCATTAGAGCTTTAATGTATGAGCCTGGACCCAGTTATTCCTAACAAGTTAAGCTGGACTACTGTCTTCAAGGTGGCAATCAAAGGGAAAACTTTGAAATGTAGAGAAAGATTTGTTCAACATGGCTACACCGAGAAGAACAAATAAAGAGATCCAAGAGCTGCGGCCCCCACCACCAAGCTCATCTTTCAGTTTTACGTGAGATTTATAATTAAATAGAGTGTCTCTCTTTGGAATATCTTCACTCCCTCCAGGCATGAGCCTTGGACACATAAGTGACACTCCAGCTTTTCAGGCCAACCAAAGAAGAAATAAATGATGTTACTGTTTTGTTTTTATCTTGTAGTCAGCTAAACGTTTCATGGTGTAGCCTAGAACTCAGAATCGTGTTAAGACAGAACAATTGTTGCTCATTGTAATCGGTTTACCTTTTGTTAACTTTGGGCCAGGAAGGAATGACTGAACAGCATCAATTCCTATCAGTTTGCCTTAGAACCTTGTTAACCTCCGCCATTAGTTCATCTCTCCCTTGAGCTAGCAACAAGTTGCCTGCAGATCTTTAGCACGTACTGAGTCTAGCTCAGGTGCATTTCCAGTGCAGCAATGGACGTCCAGTGCTTGACATCCATGCCTCATGAACAGCTTGGAAATCTTTCATTATTGCTTTTGAAATCTGCTCTCTCTTAATTTTCTTCTAGTTCCCTATCTAGCAAGGCATTGTTGATGTCTGGTCATGCCATTTGTCTCCGAGGAATCTGACATATCTTCAGTGGTTCCTGTGGCTTTAAAGAGTACTTCCTTTGGCTTCAGACTTGCCTAGTATCAGGCTTACATCCTCCTGGTTCCCCCCTGTGCTGAGTTAGCTCAACTTAAGAATCACTTTGTTGGGTCCAGGAGGATCGCACAAAGATGAGAACACCACCAAGTCTAATAAACTAGAAGCAAACTTTATTCCAGAAACCAGATCCTAGGAAAACCAGAAGCAAAATTAAAAATAAAAAAATTAAAAATTAAAAAGCACCATGGGGCACAGAAGTTTATCAGCTATCTGAGACCACAGCCAGAGATGGTGTTTGTTAGGCTGTGGTCAACGGCTGGTTTCTGAACCCATCTTTTATAGTTAGAGCACCAAGCATTAGGTCTGAACAAAGGAATTTTTACCATCTTGCCCTGACCCATGGGTTAGACAACAGAAACCCTAAGGAGGGGAGTGAGTTCTAATGTCAGTGGGTAACTAGGCAGCTATCATGAAATATGTTTTAGAGTAGATTACAGCAAAAACCACTAATTGCAAGAAAACAGATGTCTTTAGCAATAGTCAGAAAAGGGACTGCTAGTATACCAGAAGGTTAATAAATTAGAATTAATTGGTTCTTAGGCTGAGAACTTAAAACTCAGAAACTGACTGCCATACTTTACAACCTCCATTATCAGAGCTCATCAATTAAACCATTGTATTTGTCCACTGTCTCCTGGTACCTCCAGATATAAACTGGAGCCCCATGCCTCCCCTTTGGTGGCACTAGTTTTCTATAACAGAGACAGTGTCTAACCCAGAGGTCACATAACTCTGTCTCCTAAAGGTTAACTCAGTTCACATCTGTGGTTTATCAGGAATGGCCAGGACACTACTCTCAATTTGCGGGGAGGCACTCTGGCCTTGTAAATAAAGCAGCCAGTTGTAAAATGAAATGACCTAAACTGATGGAGGCTTCCCAAGTGTCCAAGAAAATAGCTCACCGAGAATGACTGAGCCTTGATCAGCTGAGAAAGCTGCTGATAGTCTGTTCTCATTCTCCTAGACTTAAAACTTTGTATTTTTTATTTCTACATTTTATTTTTAGAATCTACATTTTTACTTTCTTATTCTTGGACTCTTCAACTTCATTGGATCTTTTTCACCAGCCAGAGGGAAGCCTCACTTCCTCGTCCTATCCACCTCAAAATGCCACTGTCCCAGGTAAGCAGATTGACTCAGAGCCTGGCTTCATCTGGAGGCTCAGAACAACAGTAGAGGTTTACATCAGAAAACTATTTGTCGCAGAAGATGTGTACCTTACCAGTAGCTGGAAATCTCCCCTCCCCCAGGAGGCTTTTTCTACCCCTTCTTCTTCCCCCAAGATGCTCATGCCTCCTTTCTCCTCTATCTCACTGTTTCTGTGTTCTTTTTAAATAAAAAAGATTTTATTTTTTTATTCTTTTTATTTATTTATTAAAAATTTCCACCTCCTCCCATCCTCCCATTCTCTCCCCCAACTTCCCCTACCCCTCGCTCTCTAGTCCTAAGAGAAGTCAGGGTGCCCTACCCTGTGGGAAGTCCAAGGCCCCCCTCCATCCAGGTCTAGGAAGGTGAGCATCCAAACAGACTAGGCTCCCAAAAAGCCAGTCCACGCAGTAGAATCAAAATCCAGTGCCATTATCATTGGCTTCTCAGTCCGCCCTCATTGTCAGCCACATTCAGAGAGTCCGGTTTGATCACGTGCTCGTTCAGTCCCAGACCAGCTGGCCTTGGTGAGCTCCCATTAGATCAGTCCCACCATCTCCATGGGTGGTCGCACCCCTCGCGGTCCTGACTTTCTTGCTCATGTTCTCCCTCCTTCTGCTCTTCATCTGGGCCTTATGTTTGCAGTGTTCTGCCTGCACGTATGCCTGCTGGCCAGAAGAGGGCACCAGATCTCATTACAGATAGCTGAGAGCCACCATGTAGTTGGTAGGAATTGAACTCAGGATCTCTGGAAGAACAGCCAGAGCTCTTAACCTCTGAGTCATCTCTCCAACCTTTCTCTGTGTTCTTGTACACAGCACAAACACTATTCACTCTCTACACAGAGCACTGTCTCTGTCACATTGACTCCAGACCACACCTCTCTACCCGAGCAAACTACCAAAGTATTTGCCTGAGCAATATTGCTCCTCTTCCTTAGAAGACCACTGATATCCAGAGGGAAAATGATTACTTCTTTTCCACCCACACTGGATCCTCTTAAAGACTCAGATCGACATTTTCCCCAATGGGACTGAGAGATAATGGAGGACTTCCCAAAGCAATAGAGACAGGTTCAAAATCAAATTTGTTGTGTCCAAACTTGTTTCCATGTCCTCTCTGTTTATTCTGCTTCCAGATCACAGGAGTGCTTGGAGGTGGGATACTATATATCATCGTTTCTGCTATTGTCCTTCTGTCCAAGTCTGCATTCGGGACTGGTAACACCCATCAGTGAGTGTCATTTAAAATGGGTCTTTCTGTTTCTCTTCCCTGTACAGAAGCAGGTAGAGTCACACAATGTCTGATCCCTCTGAGCATGACCATCTTTCTGTCACTCAATTCCTTCTTGTGTCTGTGTTTTCCAGGGAAACAGGTCCTAACAATTACTCATATGGAGACCCGAAAACATATGGAAACCATTCGAAGAAAAATTAAGAAAAATCCACCATGTAATTAAGCAAATCTAAAGATTCCAAAGAGCATCTCTCACTGGAACCCAATGAAGGACACCTCCTTCTGTGCTTTCATAACCCAGGATCTCCCTTTCTTTAGAAATGAGGAAATAACCCATTGTTTGCACCTTGAATCTTGTGATTTGATTCAATTTGATAAATCATAGTCAATTAAATAAATAAAAATTTAATATGGCTTTTAAACCAAAAGGTCTTCCCAAACATTTATAAACTTGTGGTATGGGGTATCTATAAGCCAATCTTAGTATACATATACACATGTGTGTGTGAGATTTTGTGAGTTGGAAGAACAAATTCTAGAAATGTGACCTGCAATCGCTTATTTATTTAATAACTGTGTATTGAACATTTATTTTATGTGTTAAATGCTTTTTTCATGGCAGAAGTTGGGTAAATATTGTAAAGATGACATTACCTTTGATTTCAAGAAATATGGGCCTTTGCAAAGCAGACACTGCATATATTAGTCAGTTGCTCATCATTGTAACAAAATACATGACACAGCCTAGTTATGAGGAAGAAAAATCTATTTAGCTCATAGTTTGGAAATTCTAAAGCATGGAACCTATACCTACCCAGTTCTAGGGAGGACATCTCAGCAAATGGAAGACAGCAATAATGGAAGCTGTCATTGAGGTGTGCCACAACTAGTCAATCCAGAAGCAGAAGAGGTGGATGGTACCAGACTAGCTCTTTTCATAGCTACCAATAAGTGATGGAGGAAGGTCATTGGTTAAAAAAAATAAAGAAACTGCTTGGCTGACTCTCATAGGTTAAAACACAGGTGGGTGGAGAAAACAGAACAGAATGCTGGGAGGAAGAGGAAGTGAGCTCAGACTCGACAGCTCTCCTCTCGGGAGCAGACGCCTCAGAAGAGATGCCATGCCCTGTTCCCGGGCAGACAGACGCGATTCAGCTCCGACCCAGGATGGACATAGGCTAGAATCTTCCCGGTAAGCGCACCTTGGGGTGCAACACAGATGATTAGAAATGGGCTAAATTAATATGTGAGAATTAGCCTAGAAGAGGCTAGATAGAAATGGGCCAAGCAGTGTTTAAATGAATACAGTTTGTGTGTTGTTATTTCGGGCATAAGCTAGCCGGTGGCGGGAGCTGGGTGGCAGAATGCAGCCCCACAGCTCCTACTACAAATAAGTATTGGAGCTTCTGAGGGAAAAGGTTTACCCAATAGAAGTGTTACAGCTCTGAGAGGGAAGGTTGCCCCAGTAGAAGAGTTACAACTCTGAAGAGAAAGGTATCCTGGCAGTCAGGAGCCAAAGAATACCACTAAGTCACGCCACACAACAAACCTCACATGGGAGTTTTATTGGGAGAGACACAAGAAGATGGAGGCCTCTGCTCAGTTGAGAAGCAGCAAAAACTGAACAGGAGGCAGGCTTTATATAGGGTATCATGGGGGGCAGAGCTGTCCAGGGTAGCATGGGATTAGAGGGTTTTAGTGGCTTGACCAGCTATTTACAGTCAACCCAATGGGTTGACTAGTTAAGCACTAGTTGTCACTGCTGTACATTCCCACGGCCTCTCAGAACCAGTAGTTCTCAGCTGACAGGAAGGTGGGCTCAACATCGCTCAAGAGAAGTGATATTAAGGATTTAAGGATGTTTGACGAGCTATGAACCACTTCTTCTACAGTGTCTAAACCTAGAGGTTGAGAGAGTTTGATCATACTTGATGAGAGGCTATAATAAATGCCTAAACAAGGCCTGAACAAGGATCACACCAATAAACATGCTAGCATAGAAGGGAGAAGGCTGATGGGGCCTCAACCCTAGACAAAGAACTATAAAGCAGCTAAGGAGTGCTCAGAGAAGGAGGAAATAATCTTCCCCAGGGAAGAGAATGCCAGTTGGTTATCTAGTACCAAGTTCTCAAGCCTGAAATCATATTTGTACAAGTAATATTATAAGGACTGAGAAGGATATATGTATGTGTGTCTTATGTAACATATATACATATATATGTATATACATATACATACTATATGTGTATAACAATTTGAGAAAAGGAGGCCCTGAAATTGAGAGAGAGCCAGGGGTTGAGGGATGCATGAGAAAGGATTAGAGGGAGGGAAGGAAAGAAAATGATATATTTGTCTTAGTTACTGTTCTATTGTTAAAAGGAGACACCATGATTTAGTTGGGGACTTACAGTTTCAGAGGTTTAGGCCATGATATAGTGGTAGGAAACATGGCAGCAGGCAGGCGGGCATAGCACTGACGCATTAGCTGAGAGCTCACATTAATCTGCAATTTTCAGGCACGGAGAGAGACGCTGGGCCTGATGTGGCCTCTTGAAACCTTAAAGCCTACCCCCAGTTAAATACTTTCTCCAACAAGGCCACTCCTTCTAATACTTCCTATACAGTTCCACTAACCAGAATCAAGCATTCGAACATATGAACTGATAGAGGTCATTCTGACTCAAACTACAATAGTAATTATACTTTATTTTCAAATATGAACCTCCAGGCATGGGGCCCTCCCATCAGTCTTGTATCAAGCCTTCTGCCTATTCAACTGCAGTCTAAGAACTACTGCTAGAACTTGTGGAAGTGGCCAGCCCATGACTGGTCTAAACTGAGGCCCATGATACAAGAGAGATCCCGTGCCTGATACTGTGTAGGTAGCCAGGGACCAGAGTCAGGACAGTACAGAGACCCATAATAGATCCAAGTACGACTGGCAAAAACAAAAGGTCAATGAAATGATTCCTAAGGACATTCTGCTATACTCACGGATTGGTGCCTAGCCCAGTTGTCTTCAGAGAGGCTTCACACAGCATCTGACGGGAGTGGATGCAGAGACTCACAACCAAACACTAGACAAATCCAGGGGAAGCTCACAAAAGAGGAGGAGAAAGAGGGATCAAGGACACTGGGAGAACACTGCCCACAGAATCAACTAGTCAGGGTTCTCGGGGCTCACAGAGACTGAAGTGGCAATCATGGACCCTAAGCTAGGTCCTCTGCATATAAGTTATGGTTGTATAGCTGGGTGCTCTTGTGGGACTCCTAACAGTGGGAGTGGGAATGTCTCTCACTGTTTTACCTGTTCTTGGGACCCTTTTCTTCCTACCGGATTGCCTTGTCCAGCCTTGAGGGTTTGTACCTAGCCTTATTGTAATTTGTTATACCATGTTTGGTTGATATCCCTAGGAGGTTTGCTCTTTTTTTTTTCTGGGAAAGGAAGGATGAGTGGATCTGGGGGAGAGGGAATGTGGGAGTGAGGAATGGGAGGAATGTGGGGGGAGGGGAAACTGCAATTGGTATATAAAGCATGTAAAAAAATCAAAATAAAAAATCACTGCTAAACCATTTTGTTTCATTTTGAGCACTTGTATTGCTTGGATACCTCAAAAGCACATCATCAAAGACTTAGTCCTTGGGTTATCTGGAGAGTCTGGACCTTTGGGATCTGAGACCTTGTAAAAAGATCCTTAGATAATTAGTGGTATGGCCTCAAGAAGAATTTGGGGGCTCAGACCCCTTCTTCCCCCTTTGCTTCATAGAACCACCGCATGTTCTCCGCCATTGCAGTGTGGCATGCCCACCAAATGCCCGAGTGAACGCTCTCACCCAGTCTTGAACTGGAATCTCCAAAACTGTAAGTGACAATCTTTATCTTTCTATAATTAGTTACCTCAGGAACTTCATTGACTACCACAAGCAGCTTCCAATACAACGGCATATGCTGTGCTGAGTGTCAGCCACACTATCCTGGGGTGACTCTGCTGAGAAGCTCTTCCTAAGAATGAACTAATTCAGAAAGGACATCCAGATAAGCCATTTCTCAAGGTGTCAAATGGGAGTGTATTAGTCTGGTGGTGGTGTTCCTATCGCCAAATACTTAGAGTGCCCTTTGTACTCTGCAGACACTCCTGACACCTCTGAACTCTGACATCAATTCAGGAGAACTAATATTCAAACCTTAGTAGGGAGATTTAAAAATGGCCCTTCACCTTTAGACTTGAAGAACTGGAATGTTAGATAAGAGCCAGATACAGGCCATCAGCCCATTCATTCCCCATCAGTCTCTGATAGACTCAGTCTCTCAACTTTCCTTTGATTGGTCTTTCTCTCACATACTAGTGTCAAGTACATTTCTGTGCATCATAAAGTTAAAGCGACAACCAGGAGTCAATAGAGGCCATATAACTGCAGAGGGCAATAAAAGCCAGAGAATTAAGACTAGACTTTACTTGGATAAGAGGGAAATAAAATGCCATAAAGTACATCCTCTGTCACTCAGAACAGTTAGATGCATCCCATGGGATCTAGTAATGCGCTCTTCCTTCTGGTGTGTTTAGTGCAGACATTTGAGTGTTTGTTTTAATGTCTGTGTTGTTTTTAAGAAAATGTCTGCAAGCCAGGTGTGGCAGAACATGCCTTTAATCCCAGAACTTGGGAGGCAGAGGCAGGTGGAGCTCTGAGTTCAAGGCCAGCCTGGTCTACAAGTTCTAGAAACAAGTTCTAGAAACAAGTTCTAGAACATCCAGGACTGTATTTGAGACCTTGTCTCAAAAACATAAATAAACTTTTTAAATGCCTGCAAATAAGTTCTTTATTTATTTAAAAGAAGGAAAAAAAAGAGGTTTACTTGGCTCCTGACTCTGACACTGGAAGGTTTAGGCAGGAGCATCTGGTGAGAGTCCCCTGTGTTCATCATAAGAAAAGAGGAAGTAAGGCGCTAGGGAGTGATGAGGGATTCCCCTCTGTATGTTGTGATACCACTGGTTAATGAATAGAGCTCCATGTAGCCACTGCAGGAGACAGACGCGAGAGGGAACCTTAACGGTAGGCCACAACCACATGGCGATACACAGATTAATTGAAATGGATTAATTTAAGATATAAGAGCTAGTCAATAAGAAGTCTGAGCTAATAGACCAGGCAGTGTTGTAATAATACAGTTTCTGTGTGATTATTTCCGGTCTGGGCGGCCGGGAAATGAACAAGCAGCCTCAGCCTACAAGGGAGATGCAATCTCGCTCCTTTCTATCAAGTCATTTTCTCAGGAGCTTGTCCAGTCCTGAGATATCTAGCCCACTCCAAAGGACCAGCACTAAACCCTTCACCAAGCGGGCCATGGCCCAGCTGCCTCCTACAAACCACACCTCTCAAAGTCTCAGTACCTCTCAATACCACAACAGTAGATTACAAATCATATCTACACCCTAGCGGTTTCCAATAAGTACCCGATCAATTAACTCAATGTTCTAGAAAACCAAGTAGTTAACATTTATTGAGTCACTATCAACCATGTTATTTCTGTTTAGTGCACTTTTGCTTGTGTTATATCATTTCATATTAAACAACGCAGAGGAGAATTACCAATTCTGTAAGGAAAACAAATACAAAAAAAAAGCAGGACTCATCAAGGTTTAATATTGTCATAGTACACCTGCCAGTAACTCATGTGTTCTAGTTTGCTTTTTTGTTTGTTTGTTTGTTTTTGTTTTTTGTTACTGGGATAAAATGCTGATTGAAAGCAACTTGGAGAGAAAATGATTTCTTCAGCTTACAGGTTATAGGCCATCGTCCAGGGGAAGCCACAGCAGGAACTTAAGGCAGGAGCCACAAAGGAACACTGCTTGCTGGGTTGTTTCCTCTGCTTTTCTGAACTACTAGGGAGGGGATTGCCCACAGTGGGTAGGCACTTTGCCTGAAGATATATTTATATATTACATGTATGTCTGGTACCTGCAGAGGTCAGAAGAGGGCATCAGATACTCTGGAACTGGAGTTACACATGGATGATGTAAACTGAACTCAGGTCCTCTGCAAGAGCAACAAGTGCTCTTAACCACTGAATCATCTCTCCAGTCCCCTTATCGATGGATTTGTCTATGATTGAATCTTAGGGGAGGCAAACAATACATGTAACTGGCTTCTGCGTTTATGAAGGGAAGGGCAAAACGTCTGGGAGACTGTTTGAGGCTACTGCAGTAACCTAATTTGGGAAAGTAGGTAGCCTGGGCTAGGGGGCGGGGGTAGAAGTGGAGTGACTGTCCTGAAAATGTTCTGAATGGAAGCTGGCAAAGTTTCTTAACAGGCTGGCTGAGAGAGAAGAATTAGACGTGACAACTGTGCTGTTAGTTTGAGTAGAAGAGGCGATGCTAGGACGCAAAGAATGACCTCATTGTTATCATTGCCACCATCATGTTTCCCTTGTGGTTAGCATTATAGAAGTGACAGGACACAGGAGCCACACCAGCATGGGCTGTCGAGGGAGAAGACATGAATCCAAATCCAGTTCTACTGTGTGCAGGCTGCTTTTTGTCAACTTGACACAGGCAAGCCCCCTGGGAAAGAGGGAACCTCAACTGAAGAATGGCTTTCCTAAGACTAGGTGTGGACATGTCTGTAGAGGGGAGGTTCTACACACAAAATAAAAAGAATCTTTTAAACATGTAAAAATCATTGATAGTCATCTAATCATGTCACTCCTTAGATAAGTGACCTTCTGCTTTCTAATTCATAGCCATAAAGCCAAAGTCCTTTCGATGAGAGCCAGTCCCCTGCAAAGTCAGACCTCCCTGGGCTTCTCATTTAGGACCCCCCATTCTCCCCCACCAAGGCCCCACCATGTTCCTCTGCTAATTCTGATTTGCATCTTGCTAGCTGTTCCCACCTCAGGGAAACCTTTCCATGCCCATTTCCTTATGCCAAGAATGTCCCTCCTGACTTACCCACAGAGCTCCCTCCACACATTATACTCACAAGTTCTCATTGTACAAAGGCATGAGTTTCATAATGACATTTTTATTCAAGTATATCATGTACTCTGACTATATTCACCCCCATTACCCTTTCCTGTCCTATGTCCCTCTAACTACTTTCCTTTCCCACATAGTCCACATTCCACTTTTATGTCATATATATGACTATATGACTATAGATAAATATAGATTTGAATATGTAAGACTATATATTTAATGTAAATTCCAACTATAAGAGAAAATGTGGCATTTACCTTTCTGAGTTTGGCTTATCCACTTAGTGCAACAATCTCCAATTTCATCTATTTTCCTGCATATGACATCATTTCTTTCCCCTTATGGCTGAATTATGTACCATATTTTCTTTGTTTATTCATCTGTTTGATGAGAACTATCCTGGTTAGCTTCAATTGTCAGTTTGGCACAGCCTAGAGTCATCTGAGAGGAGTGACTCAATTGGGAAATTGCCATATTGACCTGTGGGTATATGTGTCTTAGTCAGTGTCCTATTACTGGGAAGAGTCACCATGACCATGGCAACTCATATAGCTGAAAGCATGGGTCTTGCTTACAGTTTCAGAGGTTTAGTCCACTATTAGCATGACAGGAAACATGACGGCATGCTGGCAGACATGGTGCTGGAGAAGGAGCAAATAGTTCTACATAAGGATCCACAGGCAGCAGGAAGAGAGAGACACTGGGCCTAACTTGAGCATTTGAGCCACCATGTGGTTGCTGGGAATTGAACTCAGGACCTTTGGAAGAGCAGGCAATGCTCTTAACCGCTGAGCCATCTCTCCAGCCCCTAACTTGAGCATTTGAAACCCAAAGTCCACCCCTAGTGACACACTTCCTCCAAAAAAAGCCACACCTTTAATCCCTGTCAAATAATATCACTCTCTAATGGCCAAGCATTCAAATATAGGAGCCTGGGGCCATTCTTACTCAAACCACCACAATGGGGAGATTGGCTTTATTGTTAATTGATAAGAGTGCCCATTCCCTGGGCAGATAGTCCTGAGCTATATAAGTAATCTATCAGAGCCTAAGGTCACACACAGTTTTGCCTTTGTGGTCTCTCCTGTCTTCCTTGGCTAAGAGTGAGTTCCTTTGTCAGAGTTAGTGCTTCAAAAATTAGCAAGCATGCCTGCCTTCAAGTTCTGGTTTGAGCCCCTGCTCTGACTTCCCTCAGTGATAAATTGTGACCTGAAAGTATAAGTCAAATAAACACTTTTCTTCCCTAAATTGACTTTGGTCAGAGTATTTTATGGCAGCCACAAAACTGAAATTGAAACAGAAATCTAGGTTGATACAATGACAGTATTGTGGGCTGTGCCGCAATAAACATGGTTGAAATGTAGCTTGTTTGGTTTAGGAAGGCAGCAGATCCCACAGGTGACAACTTCTTTGGATTCTTAAAGCATGGCAAATGAATTCTCCTCCCACCCCAGTGACTGGCCAGAGTGAGGTGGCCGAAAGAGAGAACTAACTGTTCTCCCCAATAATGTGGGAAGAATGTTGAGATTCTGGGGGCAGCTCTGCAGACATGCCGGGGGCTGGGATCAGAAGGAAAAGGGAGAGGAAAGGGAGGAGGAGGAAGAAACACTTCGAAGCACAAAGGAAAACCAGGGGCCTAAGAATAAAGGGCCCGCCCTAGTTCTTTGGCAAGAACAGGCAAGAGATTAGAGGCATTCGCTCTCACTGAAGAGGGAATCTTTCTGCTGCTCTACCCTGCCAACCCCCAGGTCCCACACACAACCACAAGGACAGATTTGATGAGTAAAACTTTGGGGGGAATTCAGACAGGGAGTCCTTGTCTCCTAGGGCTAACACAACAAAATACCACAAACCGAATGGCTTGTGAACAAAGTGCCCATGCAAAATCCAGCTCTCACCTCATTTGTACTTTTGTAATCTTTTTGTCTCATTTTCTTTGTTGGAGCATTTATTGTCTTATTGGCATTGGCTTGTATATATTGTTTTTTTTCTTCTTGTGAGTGTGTTTGTTTTTGTCTAGGGTCTTTTTGTTGTTATTATTGTTTTGTCTTCATTTGTTGGTTTTTTCCAGACAGGGTTTCTCTGTGCAGCTTTGGACCTTGTTCTGTAGACCAGTCTAGTCTCAAACTCACAGAGATCTGCCTGCCTCTGCCTCCCAAGTGCTGAGATTAATATGTGTGCCTCCACTGTATGGCCTTGTTTGTTTTCTTTTAAGAGGGAAATAGAAAAAGAATATAAAGTTGGTTGGGTAGGGAAGTGGGAAGGACTTGGGAGGAATTATAAGACAAAAAATATTATTAAAATATATTCTCTGGGGGGAATCTATAATGAAAAGGAATAAAAAAGAAAAACTAAAAGGTCAAAAATCAGGCCAGCCTGGTCTACAAGAGCTAGTACCAGGACAACTAGAGCTGTTACACAGAGAAACCCAGTCTCAAAAAAAAAAAATCAAAATCCCCTACTCCAACAATCAGACACTAACTTATACATGTAGTCAGATTAATTAGATTCTTTTTTTAAATTTTCCACCTCCTCCCCTCCTCCCATTTCTCTCCCACTCTCCCCACTCTCCCTCCCCCCTTCCCCTCCCCCTCCCCCTCTAGTCCTAAGAGCAGTCAGGGTTTCCTGCCCTGTGGGAAGTCCAAGGTCCTCCCCCCTCCATCCAGGTCTAGGAAGATGAACATCTAAACAGACTAGGCTCCCACAAGGCCAGTCCATGCAGTAGAATCAAAACTCAGTGCCGTTGTCCTTGACTTCTCAGTCAGCCCTCATTGTCAGCCACATTCAGAGAGTCCAGTTTGATCACATGCTCCATCAGTCCCAGTCCAGCTGGCCTTGGTGAGCTCCCAGTAGATCAACCCCACCATCTCAGTGGGTGGACGCACTCCTCACGGTCCTGACTTCTTTGCTCATGTTCTCCCTCCTTTTGCTCCTCATTTGGACCTTGGGAGCTCAGTCCAGTGCTCCAGTGTGGGTCTCTGTCTCTTATCTCCATCCTTCACCAGATGAAGATTCTATGGTGATATGCAAGATATTCATCAGTGTGGCTATAGGATAAGGCCAGTTCACGTACCCTCTCCTCTGCTGCCCACAGAACTAGTTGGGGAAATCCCCTTGGATGCCTGGGAACCCCTCTTGAGCCAAGACTCTGGCCAACCCTAAAATCCTTGGTTAGGATAACTTCTTCCCTGCTTCCATATCCACCCTTCTTCCATCTCAATTATCCCATTCCCCCAAGCTGTCCCCAATCCTCCCCTTCTCCCTTCTCTCTCCCCATCAACCCCTTCCTCCCAATTCACCCACACACCCCTGCTCCCAACTTTTGCCCAGCGATCTTGTTAACTTCCAATATCCAGGAGGATAACTATATGTTTTTCTTTGGGTTCACTTTCTTATTTAGCCTCTCTAGGATCATGAACTATAGGCTCAATGTCCTTTGTTTATGGCTAGAATCCACTAATGAGTGAGTACATACCATATTCATCTTTTTGGGTCTGGGTTATCTCACTCAGTAAAGTGTTTTCTATTTCCATCATTTGCATGCAAAGTTCAAGATGTCATTGTTTTTTACCACTGAGTAGAACTCTAATGTGTATATGTACCACACCTTCTTTATCCATTCTTCTATTCCATTGGTCAGCATCTCTGTTTTTATACCAATACCAAGCTGTTTTCATTACTGTAGCTCTGTAATAGAGTTTGAAGTCAGGGATGGTAATGCCTCCAGAAGTACTTTTATTGTATAGGATTGTTTTGGCTATCCTGGGTTCTTTGCTTTTCCATATAAAGTTGATTATTGTTCTCTCAAGGTCTGTGAAGAATTGTGTTGGGATTTTGATGGGGATTGCATTGAATCTGTAGATTGCTTTTGATAGAATTGCCATTTTTACTATGTTGATCCTCCCAATCGAAGAGCAAGGGAGATCCTTCCATTTTCTGGTGTCCTCTTCAATTTCTTTCTTCAAAGACTTAAAGTTCTTGTCAAATAGATCTTTCACTTCCTTGGTTAGAGTTACCCCAAGATATTTTATGCTGTCTGTGGCTATCGTGAAAGGTGTTGCTTCTCTGATTTCCCTCTCTGCTTCTTTATCCTTTGTGTATAGGAAAGCAACTGATTATTTGGAGTTGATCTTCTATCCTGCCACATTACTAAAGGTGTTTATCAGCTGTAGGAGTTTTTTGGTAGAGTTTTTGGGGTCACTTATATACACTATCATATCATCTGCAAATAATGAAAGTTTAACTTCTTCCTTTCCAATTCAAATCCCCTTGATCGCCTTATGTTGTCTTATTGCTATTGCTAGAACTTCAAGCACTATATTGAAGAGGTACAGAGAGAGTGGACAGCCTTGTCTTGATTTTAGTGGAATGGCTTTGAGCTTCTCTCCATTTAATTTGATGTTAACTGTTGGCTTGCTGTATATAGCTTTTATTATATTTAGGTATGACCCTTGTATCCCTAATCTCTCCAAGACCTTTATCATAAAGGGGTGTTGGATTTTGTCAAAAGCTTTTTCAGCATCTAATGAAATGATCATATGGTTTTTTTCTTTCAGTTTATTTATATGATGGATTATATTGATAGATTTGCATATGTTGAACCAGCCCTGCATCTCTGGGATGAAGCCTACTTGATCATAATGTGTAATTTTTTTGATGTGTTCTTGGATTCAGTTTGCCAGTATTTTATTGAGAATTTTTGCATCGATGTTCATGAGTGAGATTGGCCTGTAATTCTCTTTCTTGGTGAGTCTTTGTATGGTTTTGATATCAGGATAACTGTAGCTTCATAAAAGGAGTTTGGCAATGACTCTTCTGTTTCTATTTTTGTGAAATACATTAAGGAGTATAGGTATTAACTCTTCTTGGAAGTTCTGGTAGAATTCCGCATTGAAACCATCTGGTCCTGGACTTTAGGGAGGTTTTTGATAACAGCTTCTAATTCTTCATGACTTACAGGTCTATTTAAATTGTTCACCTGGTCTTGATTTAGCTTTGATATATGGTACTTATCTAAAAAAGTGTCCATTTCTTTTACATCTTCCAATTTTGTGGCATACAGGCTTTTGTAGTAAGATCTAATGATTCTCTGAATGTCCTGTGTCTGTAGTTATGTCCCCCTTTTCATTTCTGATCTTATTGATTTGCATGTTCTCTCTTTGCCATTTGATTAGTTTGGATAGGGGTTTGTTAAACTTGTTGATTTTCTCCAAGAACTAGCTTTTTGTTTCATTGATTCTTTGGGCTGTTTTCTTTGTTTCTATTTTGTTGATTTCAGCCCTCAGTTTGATTATTTCCTGTCTTCTACTCCTCCTAGGTGAGTCTGCTTCTTTTTTTTCTAGAGCTTTCAGCTGTGCTGTTAAGTCTCTAATGTGTGCTTTCTCCGTTTTCTTTATGAGGACACTTAGTGCTATGAACTTTCCTCTTAGCACTGCTTTCATAGTGTTCCATAGGTTTGAGTATGTTGTGTCTTTATTTTCATTAAATTCAAAGAAGACTTTAATTTCTTTCTTTATTTCTTCCTTGATCCAGGAGTGGTTCAGTAGTTGACTATTCAGTTTCCATGAGTTTGTAGGCTCTCTGGGGGTAGAATTGTTGTTGAATTCTAACTTTATTCTATGGTGATCCGATAGTACATAGGTGGTTACTACAATTTCTTTGTATCTATGGATGTTTGCTTTGTTACTAATTATGTGATCAATTTGTGAGAAGGTTCCATAAGATGCTGAGAAGAAGGTATGTTCTTTCCTATTTGGGTGGAATGTTCTATATATGTCGGCTAAGTCCATTTGATTCATTACATCTGTTAGTTCTCTTATTTCTCTGTTAATTTTCTGTCTGGTTGACCTGTCCATTGGTGAGAGTGGAGTGTTGAAATCTCCTACTATTAGAGTGTGGGGTTTGATGCATACTTTGAGTTCTAGTAATGTTACTTTTACATATGTGGGTGCTTTTATATTAGGGGCATAGATATTCAGGATTGAGACTTCCTCCTGATGAATTGTTCCTGTTATGAGAATAAAGTGTCCTTCTTCAACCCCTCTGATTGATTTTAGTTTGAAGTCAATTTTGTTAGATATTAGTATAGCCACACCCGCTTGTTTCTTTGAACCATTTGATTGGAAAGCCTTTTCCCAACCCTTTACTCTGAGGTAGTGTCTGTCTTTGAGTTTGAGGTGTGTTTCTTGTAAACAGCAGAATGTTTTCATATCCATTCTCTTAACCTGTGCCTTTTTATAGGTGAATTGAATCCATTGATATTAAGTGATATTAATGACCAGTGATTGCTAACTCCGATTATTTTTCCTGGTGATATTGTCTGTGTGTTTCCCTTCTTTGAGTTGTGCTGGTGGAGGGTTGTTAGATGCTTGTGTTATTATGGGTGTTATTGGTTTCCTTGGTTTGTGGTTTTCCTTCTAGTATTTTCTGTAAGGCTGGGTTTGTGGCTAAGAATTGTTTAAATCTGTTTTTGTCCTGGAATATCTTGTTTTCTCCATCAATGGTGAATGCGAGCTTTGCTGGATATAGTAGTCTGGGCTTACATCCGTGTTCTCTTAGTGTCTGCAGCACATCTATCCAAGACCTTCTGGCTTTCGTGGTTTCCATTGAGAAGTCAGGTGTAATTCTGATTGGTTTCCCTTTACATTTACTTGACCTTTTTCCCTTGCAGCTCTTAATATTCGCTCTTTATTCTGTATGTTTTGATTATTATATGGCGAGGGGATGTTTTTTTTGATCTAGTCTATTTGGTGTTCTGTATGCGTCTTGTACTTTCATAGGAATATCCTTCTTTAGGTTAGGAAAGTTTTCTTCCATAATTTTGTTGGATATATTTTCTGGGCCTTTGAGCTGTAATTCTTCTCCTTCTTCTATCCCTATTATTCTTAGGTTTGGTCTTTTTACGGTGTCCCAGATTTCCTGGATGTTTTGTGTTAAGAATTTGTTAGATTTGTTATTTTCTTTAATCAATGTGTTTATTTCCTCTATAGTATCTTCGGTGTCTGAGATTTTTTTCTTCTATCTCTTGTATTCTGTTGGTTATGCTTGTCTCTGCAGTTCCTGATCAATTACCCAGATTTTCCATATCCAGTCTTCCCTCGGTTTGTGTTTTCTTCATTACCTCTATTTCATTTTTCAAGTCTTGAACTGTTTCCATTACCTGTTTGATTGCTTTATCATGGTTTTCTTGGGTATCTTTGAGAGATTTATTCGTTTTTTCTACTTTTTTGTTTGTCTTCTCCACTTCTTTACAGCAGTTTTTCACATCCTGTTTAAGGTTCTCTATCATTTTCATAATATTACGTTTAAATTCAATTTCTTCTACATCTTCTAGAATAGGGTGTTCAAGTCTTCTTTTTGTGTGATCCCTGGAATCTGGTGTTGTCATGTTGCCTTTCAGGTTGTTGGAGGAATTCTTGCATTGACACCTGCCCATCTCTTCCTTCAAATGCAGCCAGGACAGTTTTGGTGTCTTGGTCCAATCTATGCTGTGACTGAGTCTGGGTGGATCTCCTCAGTGCAGGAGCAGGAACTGTTCCCCTTTGGGTGAATAGCCTCAGTGCAGGAGTAGGCACTGTTCTTGGGCCAAGGGCCTCGCAGCCAATAGGGCAGGTTTGGGGTGGGGGGCAGGGATGTGTGGAACAAAGAAGCCCCTGCAGCAGGAGTTGAAGGGGTCCAGTGCTCCCTTCCTGGATGTTCTGCCCCGCCCTGGGATGGCACCCACTCACCGGTCTGAAAGGTTGTCCTCAGCCATTAATTAGATTCTTTAGATACATAGAGATTGTATTCTACATAGATAGGTAATCGTCAGCCACTTCAAGAATCTGTAGAACATGACATTTAAATAACTTAGGGTTCTATTGATGTGAGGCATGAGTGCTCCTGACAGCACCAATCTATTCCCAAGAGAATGGTAAGCACCAAAGACACTCCACTTGGAGTTTGTTTCCTTCTTGGCTCAATTGGCCTTGGGCAAAGAACTGCCCATGCCTTGACCACTGACAAAGTACATGGTGTCCAGACTGGATAAGCAGGGCACAGGAAAAAAGACTGTCAAACCTTGCCAAGACAGGGTAATATGGTTCTCAAATTTTTCCTGCCTCTAAAAATGGTCTGTCAGTTACTCTAGGCCTTAGCCAAAGTTGGTGCTTCAACATTGCAAATGAGACTTTGGGTGATTGCTC
This sequence comes from Microtus oregoni, assembly GCF_018167655.1. NCBI lineage: Eukaryota > Metazoa > Chordata > Mammalia > Rodentia > Cricetidae > Microtus > Microtus oregoni. Next base: position 47,201,556 of record NW_024543071.1, read on the forward strand.
AGGTAGCCAATTATCTCTGTCATATATTGCACATTTTGGAAGCTGCTTGATTGCACTTCCTGCCTACTCAAGTAATATTATCTCCCTTCTCAGGCCTTTGATGGGGCTGAAGATTAGATAGTTGTAGTTAGCTTCCTCTTATGATTTAGCCAAGCCATTTCTGATGCAAGACTTAGACTCCTTAGGATAGAACGTTTATTAAAACATTTAGCATATGTTCCTTGTTTAATATTGTTTATGCTGGTTGTAATCCTAATTTTATACTTGATATCTGTTCCTAGTGTATATAGTTTTGTATTGGGTTTGGAACTCTCTTATTTAGACAAAAGGGGGAGATAATGGGGAACCTCCGTCAGCCAATGACCTTTAAGAGGCTGGACCAGGTTAGAGTGTGAACATTTGGGTACACAAAGAAAACCGCAGGCCTGCCCAGGGCTCATGTGCTCGCTCGCTCTCTCTCTCTTTCTCTGGTTCCTGTGTTACACACCTGAGGTTGGACTTCTCATTCCTGTTCCGTGAGTTTGCCCCTTATAATAAAGAAATATAATTGGAATCTTTTGGAATTAGCTTGGGATTCTTTGGCCCGTATCCTCACCCTACTTTTCCCCAACATGCCTGGAGCCTGCTCGGGCTTGGGATGTCTTAAAACAGTTCAGCCCAACTCCTGACAAGCCCTGGTGTCTCAGCCCAAACGGGTGGTCTTGGGAAGGATGAGTGGTATTCTCCAACTACCCAACAAGACAGTGTTGTCAGCCCACAGCCTCTTCCCATGTCACCACACACAGCCCAAGGCCAGACAACTTCTCTAAGCTGTCATAAAAAGGGGCCATTCCTCACTAAGGGTACAATTTGTTCTCTCTCTTCCTCCTCCCCATCTCCTTCCCTCTCACCTTTCCCACCTTCTCTTTCCCCCTCCCCTTTCCCTTTCTCACCTTCCTCTCCTTCCCTACCTCTCCCTCTATGTTTTTATCCACTGTGTATATTCTTTATTAAAACATTTATATCAGCTCTGGTGTAGTGAATACTTCACACACACACACACACACACACACACACACACACCATGCCTTGGACCCATGGTTGCTGGCATGGCATAGGTCTGCTTTTTATAAGGACACCATTGGTGCTGGTTTAGGTCCCACCCTGATAACTTCATTTTAACCTAATTCCTTTTTATAAGGTCCCTAACTCCAAGTGCAATCACATTCTGACATTCTGCATGTGACATCTGCCTCAAAGGCAGACTTTGGCAGGAACACTCCCCCAGAATCCTATTCTAGAGAGGCCATAAATACTCTGAGGGGTAGATAAACTCAAGGTGGGAGCCTGACATTATATTCATTGGCTTTCAGTGAAACTCCCAGGAGGACTTTGGAGCTTGAAAGAGAAACCTGCTATTTCTCCCCTTGCACTTTTGAATTTCCAAAGCAGCTGCAGAAAGTGTCAGAGCCTAAAGAAGACAGACTTGCCAGGACTTAAGGTAAGACTTTTGGGCATTCCTTCACAGGGTCTTGTCGGAACTTGAACCCTACCAAGAGGGACCAAAGACCTGGGTAAGCTCTGGAAAAATCCTTTAGGAGCTTCAGGTGTCAGGGGTCCCCTGGAGACAGTGCACTGAAGCATGGTGAGACCTTACAACAACCCAACCTTGGAGACTATGGCTTCGGCACCTGGCAGGCTGCTGAAGAGTCAGGACAGGTCCCTGGAGCTGTTCCAGCTCTGTCTGAGCAAAGTAATCCCAGGAAAGAAGGCTGAATGTGTTGGGAGAGGGCTGGGACAGGGGGCATTCTGACTGACCTCTCCCCGAGCCCATCTGTTCAATGCAACGTGGTCAGGTTTGTTTAGGACCTCAGCCAAGAACTGGTAGGGGGAAAAAAAACTTGTTTGTTCCCATGTTTTCCTATCGGGTCCCCTGGAGCACAGTCTAGTACTTAGCTGTCTATATCAATTGCCATGTCTGTGACCATATGACAATATTGTTCTTCAAACACTGAACAACAAGGAACCTTCTCTGAAAAAAATAAAGTGTGGGGAAGTGGGGGGAGATAGAGCTAACCTGTCTTCCCATGGCATGCGACAGAGAGGAGCATTCAGCATAGCATTTATTTTGAAAGAGAGACAGACAGATGTTCCATCCAAACCAGGTTGGGGCTACAGCTAGCTCCATTAGCAGAATGTTTGCCTAGGGATGCACAAAGGCCTGGGTTTGACACAAGCACTCTCAGCTCCACATAAACTGGGCATGGTAGTGCATGACCCAGCACTTGGGAAGTGGAGGCAGGAGGATCCTTAGCTACATACCAAGTTCCAGGAAAATCTGGGCACATGAGACCCTGTCTCAAAAACAAACCTCAGCCTCAGCATTTTCTGCATGACTGTTCAGGTTAGCTAACCTCTCTGACCCTCAGTTCTTCTACAAAATATCCATAGGAACAGCACATGGCTGGAGGAACGGCTTCCTATCTCTAAGGCTATGAGACATAATCAGTAATCATTTGCAGTTGCTATAGCTGCTGCTATCTGCCACCTCCCTGGAAAACTTGGGGTTCCTGAGAGAAAGCTCAGAGTTTAAGGAGACATGGCACGTGATGCTTGACATGGTATGTTCCCACAGCTGAACACCCAATGGGCACAGTGCCCCTCTATAAAAGTTAAAACAGTGTTACAGAAATAAGCCTAGATTCTAAGTCCCCCCCCCACCCAGTGAGCTATGCAATTAGTCTTCTCCACTCAAAACCCTTGGTCCCCGTGGGACTTACTGGAGAGATGGGTGATGTGGAGATGAGGGAGACATCACGGGGACTTCCTTGGCTGTCAGGTCTTTCTCTTGTTCACTTTTTTATTGGGTGCTAAGAGTTGAATCCAGGGCCTCCTATGCACTGAGCAGTTCTGTCACCAAGTTTCATTTCCAGACCTTTTTACTTTTATGTAATTTTAATCTTGAGACAGAGTTTCATTAAGTGGACCAAATTGTCTTGCAATTACTCTATAAACAAGTAAGCCTTGGATTTGCAATCCTCCTGCCTCAGACTCCTGAGGAGCTAGTATCATAGGCCTGCACAGACCCTACTTGGCAGGCGTTTTGTTGTTGCTGCTGTTGTCTTCTTGGATTAGCCTCAAGACAGGGTCTCGTGTATCCCAGACTGGCCTCAATATCACTATATGGCAGAGGATGACCTTGAACTTCTAAATCTCCTGTTTTCCCCTCCCAAGTGTTGGGACCCTAAGCATGTTCTACCACACCCAGTTTCTTTGGTGCAGGGGGTAGAACCCAGGATTTCATGCATGTTTGGTGAGCACTCTGCCAAAAAGGGAGTCTTTCTGTGCTACTGGGGGGTCACAAACTTTTCCAGCATCAGCGTCACCCAGGAGGCACAGTAGAAGACAGAGAGCATCTGGACGGTTGGCTGAGATTTTACCAAGTGATACTCGCACTGCTGACCTAAAGACCACACTTGAAGATCCATTTGGCTTAGTATTGGAGATGAAATAGCTTGGAGTCTAGGGGCTGCAGGGTTCAGAGGAGAGCCTTTCTGTTATGGATGGCTGCCGCCCTTCAACAATGGGCGAGCTGAGAGTGCTCGCCTGTGCTGGAAGTGAAATCGCCAAGGAAAGTGCTGTCCATATCCACCTTTCTCAGACAGGCCACGGAGCTAACGTTCTTGCACCTCCAGGTCATAAAAGCAGAAACTGAGAAACAGACTCAGAGCTGTCTAACCTCTGGACCCTGATGCTGCCTTGTCTGGGGGTTTACCATCTGTAGTAGAGAGGGCAGGTCCATCAGCCAGCACTAGAGTAGAGCCGCTTAGGGGCATTTTCCTCGCTCTGGTCCTGCTAGCACTGTGGAGCACCTTGAGTTTGTCATCTAGAGAGGCCAGGAAGCTTCCCGCTTGCATATGGCTAGAACAGGATTTTGTGCCGCAGCATGTGGCATCCTGCCAGCAAGGAGTGTACAGTTTATGTGCAATAAGATTAAACAGAAGTGAATGTTGACGGGTGAGTTGTTCCTCATCTGAATGGGAACTATTTCTACCTCTTCGTTGTGCTAATGAGGCTGCCTGCTTCCTGCCACACATCCTTTCTCACCAGCGCAGAAAAATCAAGACATCCACCAGGTCTACCTTATCAGAGGTCAAGTCAGGACCACGGTCACATTGTTCTCCTCCAGCAGCCTCAAATGCTGGAGATGGAAACCATGAGCTATAAGGGGCAGGCCGCCCCAACCAGTAGCCAGAAACAGCAGCTGGGATACAGATGAAAGGAGGGTAACAAAGTGCCCACGTCGTTCTGTTCTCAGCACCTGCATGGCAGCCCACAACCATCTGTAACCCCTGTTGCAGGAACTCTGGTTCCCTCTTCCAGCTTCTTTAGGCTCCAGGGACACGCATGGTGCACAGACATACATGAAGGCAAAACCCATATACATAAAAAAATAAACTAAATAATTTTTAAGAGACCTAGATTTTCAAGTAGGGCTAGATCACGTGAATATTGTATCCCCAGAATATGAACTTCCAGAAACCAAAGACATGTGTCTTGTGCAGTAGGCTTGCATTTTAGTGAAGACAATGATAGCCACAGGGAGGGATAAGATGGATTGTTGATTTGTCAGTGAAAATTGCATCTTGTGTGTTTTGTAGCATCTCTACATCATGAACAAACAGCAGAGTGTGTCTGCTGTCACTGTCCCAAGTAATGCCCATGCCGTCCAGCCTACCTATGCTGTGGCCTCTGGAAGCCAGGAGAAGCCTTTGGAAATGACCGCTTATCCGGCACCAGCAACCATGCTCCAGCACAATACAGGGAGTGCAAACTTACAGAACCCACTCATTGTGATCCAGAGCCCAGCAGGAATGACAGGCCTGCAGGCCCAGCCCGCTGTGCCCCAGTATCCAATGGGAATGGCTGGTGTGCAGGCTCCACCAGGAGTGATCCAGTACTCACCAGAAATAACAAGTGCCCAGGTCCTGCCTGAAGACCCTCAGAATCCCCTGAACACTGTCCCGGGGCCAACACAGACCTCAAGCTATCCCCAGTGGAACACGTCCTTTATGTCCTTTCCTGAATTTAATCCCAAGAAATTCATTAACGAAGAAGTCAGAACATTAGGGGTGAGTATGACGTCATCCCTCCAGCTTTGTAAGCCTATTTCTGGTGCCTCTGGGTTCAGAGGGCAAAGGAGGGTAGCAGGTTCTAAAGGCTAGGTCTGGGACAACCCCACAAATGGCAGTCCCACCCTGTATCCCTCTGCTCCCATTTCACTCCATAGGCTCTTAGAGAGGCTATAAAGGGAGCGGTCCGTTTCCTAGTGATCAGGGGCCAGGCTCAATAGCAGTTTCACTAAAAAGACCATTGACCCAGGCAAGTGGCACAGGCCTCTGAGAGCCTCGGCTGCTGTTTTTCTATCAGAAGATCTAGTAAGCTCCTCTATATCTTACAAGCTCTGAGGTGGCCGATTTCCCCCTCCACTAAGGGTATCCTGCCTCCTTCCTGCATCCTCTAGTTTCATTTGACACTTTGAAAAGTTCAGCTTCGTTCTACTTTTTGAGGCAGAAACAAGATCAGTCCTATGCCACTAGAAGCCAGCCAACTCCTAGTAAGATGACTGATTCACAGGACAGCTGGCTTCTAGCAAGTCCTCTCTCTCAATGCACTTGCTCACTCAGCATGGAGACAGATGCAGAGATGACCAAGGCATGGACCTCAAACACCAAGGGGGGATTTATTTCATGGTAGTTATTGTAACTGTACCTTCCAGCAATCTCCATGAAGACACATACACAGTTTTGGGGCTCAAAGAGTACAGATGGCCCAGATTCCTTTGAGAAGTCACAACCCTCCTAGAGGCAAGAGGACAAGAGCAGGTTCAGGAGGAGACAGACTCAAACAAAACCCTGCTCTAATGGGGATCTGGCTAGTCTATGCCCTACAAGGCTTCAAATATGTCAGAAGCTTTGTATGGTGATGCTGAGAGCCAGAGAGACCCTGGGGGGTAGGGCCTAGTGAGAGGTATAGGTCACTGGGCTAGTCTTTGTAGAATCTTAATAGTTCTCATGGGAGCAAGACTGGCTTTCAGTCTCACTATTTAATCTCTCCCTCTTGCAAATACTCTCACCATGGTACTATTTACCACGCAGTGACACAGCCAGGGAAGCCCTCACCAGAGCCTGCCTTATGCAACTTAAACTGACAGTCCCAAAACCGTGAGCTAAATAGACTTTTTTCCCCAAATTACCCAGCATTTGGTATTTTATTTCACCAACAGTAAATGGGCTAATACATACCTAAACCCTCCTTTCTTGTCTCTCTGTAGAAATAAATAAGTAGGTTGGGTCAAGAACAGAGAGCATTGTTTGTATCCCCAATTTATCAGAGACACCTTTTAGACCAAAGTCTGCAAAACTGTCTCAGGAATCCAAATGCTGATCCCAAGGGCCTGCGGAGACTTGGATTGCATGTAGGAAGGTGATGTGGCGATGTTACGTGGGCATTATAATTATTTTGTGATTTTTACCCAATTAATACTGGTGAAATGTGTGTTAGCTCTGGTGACCGACTATCTGAAGATATTTGGAAATCCAAGTTCCAAAGAAAACTGCTCTGAACCATCTTACCCTTTTTATTGCCCAGGGTACCCACTGGTACCACCTGGGGAGCTTTAAAACATACCTGGAACAGGCCCCCCAAACCAGAGACAGTGGTCTAGTCTAGATGTTGGTCTAGATGAACCCCAATACCTCGAGTGGCTCTGGGGTACAGGCAAGGTGCTAAAGCCCAGGCCAGCAGCCCACAGTCGGGTTCCACTCTCACCGGTCTGCTCTCTGTTCTCCCCACAGGCCATCCAGATCCTCATTGGCCTGTTTCATATTGCCTCTGCAGCCAACCCTCAACTATACGGGACCCGTACTGTGCTGGGGCTCTCAGGGTACCTGGTCTGGGGAGGACTGTCTGTGAGTACAAGGCCATGTGGTCTCCTTTCTAGGTCATCAGAGGGGACCCTTGGACCCTACACCCAGTCATATAACCCTTACAGCTTCGAAGTCTGCAGGCGCTGCTGAGGCTGAAGAGCCCGCCTACACCCTGGCAATACCACCTCCCGCCTCTAAGGAGGTTTGGGCTGCAAACATTTAGTACCATATTATTATCAGAGTTTTTAGGATTAGAGCCTGAGCTATGCAGCACTAACAAGCCAGGCTCCACTCACCACCTGTAACAGGCCAACTGAAGAGACAGGTCAAAGCAAAAAAGAAAAGAAAGGTGGTTTATTCGCTGTAACCACAGTGAGAAGAGAAAGAAAGAGGCCCAGTGACACCTCCCCCAGTTTCACTCTTAAGGTTTCTGTAGAGGATAAGGGGTACACATGACTAAGCAGTTATGGCCAAGGTGTGGTCCTATTCATCACTGACCCATCATTGCCTCAGCTCCAGACTGCCCTGAAAAGTCACCTGACAAGTTGGCAGAGGCAAGCTCTTCCTCTGGCTGCCACCAAGCTTCAGCCTTCTCTTCCTCCAGCACTGAACACTTAGAGCAATTTTAACCCCTCGTATCCTCGTCTTAATCCCTAATATATGTAAGTCGGAGTCCAGAGAGGTTCGTGCTTCACACAGCATCTGCCTCCCATTCATAAGAGCAACTGCAAATTTTTCAAGAATTAATTAAGCAAGTTGTCCAACCATTCAGTGATAGGAAACTGACTATTGCAGATAAGCAGCCAGGGTCAAGGCCTTCCCCTGCTGTGGAAAGATCTCACGGGCAGGGGGCAGGCATTTGCAAGCACAGCCCTGTGTAAGTGAAAGTCAGGGGAAGAGGAGAACCCTTCAGAAGGACAGGTCAACTTGGGATTTAGGGTGCAGGTCAGTCAGGGTCACACAAAACTTCCACTGGGTCAGTGACTCCTTACCTAGAAAACTTATATAAACCTTACAGGCAATAAAGGCTGAGTTTAAGAGGAGTTTTAGTATAGAAAGATTTTAAAAAACAGAAAGAGGCAGAGCCTTCAAGCCTGGGTTGCCAGGAAAAGTGAGAGGTATTTCCAACACCAGGAAAAGCCCGGGGAGCTGCTGGTCTAGGGGCTCTCAAGAGGCAGAAACTGGGTGAAGACTGAGATCGTGCCTGCTGAGATGGGTTAAGCTTCTGGGCTTATCAAAGGGCAGGCTAATGGGGATCTTGGGATATTTTTCTGACTTATCCAGGCAGCTGTGCCACTGAAAAGCTCATGCCCACATGAGTGATGACTCCCAAAAACTACATTCCCTGATCTGCTTCCAAAACTTGTAGACACTCCACTAAAGAGTTTCTTCCTCCCCAGCAAGTGACTTTTAAATTTTTTTATATGATGTATTTGATCATGGTTTTCTCCTCCCCCAACTCCTCCGAGGACCTTCCCACCTCCCTACCAACTCAACTTTATAACGCTCAGTACTCTCACACATTCTCCCTCTCTTTCCCTCTCTTTCTAGTCCCCCCTCTTTCCCTCTCTCTCTCTCTCAAAAAATTTTTAAAAATGAAAATCAAGACAAACAAGCAAAAAAGTCAGTAAGACAAACAATTTCCAAAAGGAAACAAAAAGACTCCTACCCCACCCTCCAAAAAAAGAGTTTGCTCAGCTTTTCAGACCTTGTATTTTTCTGAGCTTCCTGAGCCGTGACACACACACACACACAAATAAATGTGATATTTTTATTTGTATGTCAATTTTGTCTATTTTAAATTATTCCCTAATGCTTGCATGAGTATGTTTTGAAGCACATTCTCAAATGGCTCACTGATGGTTTATGACTATACAGTTGACTTTTCTTTTTTCTTAGCGATAGGGTCTCACCAGGTAGCAGCCCCTGGCTAGCACAGAATTCACTATAAACCAGGCGGCCCATGAACTAACAGAGATTGGCCTGCTTCAGTACCACCACCCCCTCTAAACAGTTGACATCTGCACATTGATCTTCTATCTGGTGAAATAACTGTACTTCCTTATTAATTCTAGTGACTTTCAGGTGTGCTGGAATTTCTATAGAGGCTCTCGTATCATCCACTATTGAAGACACCATGAAAGCACACGCGGTTCTAGTTCATTCCCTCGTCACAGCACACTGGTTTTGTGCTCCCCCCCGCCAAGTTCTTGGGTTTCAGTTTAGTTTTAGGTCCCAGTCCTCCAAACTCAATGATCTAGGGGGAGCCTACTTTCTTTAAAGATTTCCGACCATGCATTTCAGCTCTCCCTTCTGACTGCACAAGGGTAGCACACTTGACCGTTTAGAAATGTTTCACTCAGTGATCCCTAAAGAAAGATACCTAGTGCGGGGGAGGTGGCTTAGTGGTAAAATATTTGCCCAGCACATCCAAGACCCCGGGTTCTGTCCTTGGTAGTACAGAATGAAGCGGTGTGAGTAGGAGCTATGGTTCCTGCAATGGCCACTTTCACAGGTGAGAAGGAAAAGACTTCAACAATAACTCAGAGAGATCAACTGTGTGAAAACGGGGGCCTTGTTAGGACTCTCAGGCTGGTCCAGGGGCACAGCAAGATGAATTAGTAGCAGATACAAAGCAGGACCCCCAGTATCCTCTCTCCCAGCCTCAGTACAATGACCACCATGCTACCCTGCCCCTAATTTCCCAGGATGCGATCGTATTCAAAGACAGGACAGTGTGAGCAGTGAGTGAGTTTGGACATGGTATGGCCCACTGTGCTCTTGAGGAGACCTAGTCAGACGGTGGCGATAAGGAATGACTTAGGGCATCCTACATGACCTGCAGGGATCCGAGCGCCACAATATTTGGTAGGTTGGAGACAGTGATATTGTCAAGAGGAAGCTCACAGATTTACATGCGTGGGAAACACAATGTTTGGAATTTAAAAACACATTTTTTTTATGTTTATGTAGTTTATCATCTCTGGATCCCTCTCAGTCTGCGCTGAAAAGTGTGCCAACAGTTGCATGGTAAGTCATAATGCCATTTCTTTAATGACCCATGAGTCTTTTTTTTTTTTTAATTTTTTTTTTTTTAAGTTTTTCGAGACAGGGTTTCTCTGTGGTTTTGGAGCCTGTCCTGGAACTAGCTCTTGTAGACCAGGCTGGTCTCGAACTCACAGAGATCCGCCTGCCTCTGCCTCCCGAGTGCTGGGATTAAAGGCGTGCGCCACCACCGCCCGGCCATGACCCATGAGTCTTAAAGAGGCCCTAAGGACCATTTACTTGACTGAATTAATCCCTTATTTTACATAACTGGCCATGAAATTTAAAGTGCAGGGCCCAACTGTTAATCTAGTCTGTTTTCCAAGCTCAGTTTTTACAATGGAAATTCCCTTGTTCTCGGCAGCTAGGGAGCCTGGCTTCGGAGCATGCATAGAACTGTAAACTCTGTACTCCTGTCTCATTTCTCCAACACAGTCAGACCTCTGAAGCAGGCATCAGTGAGCAATGGACAAAATGGAACATGGGGTGCAGGTCCGTAGTCACTCTAGCTATCACCTGCACGCGTCTTCCTCCATGCTCCCAGGTCAGGGCCTGAGGGTTATGGGATTTGGTCCATGACCCTGTACTCATACCAAGACTCAGGAAATACTTCTTATCCTACCAGGCACAATCCTGGGGAATTTTCCCCCATCCCCAAGGCTGCTTAGAGCAGGTAGGGGAGGGAGGGGAGGGCGTTCACAGCTTGGGGAACTATTTCTCCCTCCATGTGTGCATTCTGCTTAGATGGCAGGGGTCCCTAGATGAGAGACCTCCACCCCACCACCACACATGTCCTAGGAGTCAAACAACAAAGCAAGAGAAGGCTCTAGGAGTGGAACAGGAAGGAGCTTTGAGGTTTCACTGGGCAACTGGCAGAGCCAAAAGGATTCAGATCCCCAACAAAAGGGTACAGGTCTTAAGTGTGTAGGGAGGGGCCAGAGAAAGCCACTGGCCAAAACAGGGAAACAGAACTGACAGAAACACATAGACACACAAAGAGCCACATAGCAAAGACAGCCAAGATGGCCACCACGCATGCATACCCCTGAACAAACAAAGGGAGTCTGGTGATGTCTCACGTGGATCCCAGACACTGGCTCAGCAGTCATGGCCAACATTTCTTTTGTGCCATAAATAGAAAGTCCCTTAACCAGGGTTACCTTCAGAGGCAACAGATCATATAACTCTTTTTGAGGGGGTGTCAGAGGAGCTTGGACTTCTACAAGCACCAAAACCCTGGGTTTCTAGAACAAGACTTGGAGCTTTCCACAGGACTTTTCATGGTAGGTGAAGTAATAAGGGCGGTGGCGGGGCTGCGTCCCCAACACCCCAGCCGCCTGCCCGGCTAGCTTATGCCCCAAAATAATTACACAGACACTGTATTCTTTTAAGCACTGCTTGGCGCATTCTCTTCTAGGCTAATTCTCACATATTAATTTAGCCCATCTCTAATCATCTGTGTATGGCACCCCAAGGTGCGCTTACCAGGAAGATTCTAGCCTATGTCCATCCTGGGTCGGAGCTTCATAGCGTGCGTCTGCCCAGGAGCCAGGAGCCGTTAGAGGCCTCAGCATAAATGTAGAGCTGTGTATAGGAAAGCAACTGATTATTTGGAGTTGATCTTCTATCCTGCCACATTACTAAAGGTGTTTATCAGCTGTAGGAGTTTTTTGGTAGAGTTTTTGGGGTCACTTATATACACTATCATATCATCTGCAGAGCTGTGGAGTCTCTGACCTCACTTCCTCTTCCTCCCAGCATTTTGTTCTGTTTACTCCTCCCACCTATCCTCTAACCAATAAAATGGGCCAGGGCAGTGCCTTTATTAGCCAATGACCTTCCTCCATCAGGTAGGGGTAGGAAGGAGGGTAGTTTCAAGTTAAATTAAAGATGGCTCCATGAGACAAGATGGAGGAACCTTTGCCCCATCAAGAGAAAGGTCAGGTTTTGCCTAAAATCACACAATGAATATGTGACAGAACCGGGATTTGAGATCAGAATTCTCTAGTTCTAAAGCTGTGCTGAAACCTATTGCATTTGCTACTGCTACATAATGCATCATATCCCAAAACAAAACAACAAACAAAAAGCATTTAGCAATTTAGAAAAGTCATGAGAATTTTCTGTACAATGCCCTGGGGGTGTTCTGCATTAAACAGAAAGCCAGACCTGGGCCAGCTGGAGACGGGTATGTATTGCAGTCATCTCCCTAAGGTACCTTTTTCATTAACTGGACCTAAACAGTATGTCTGCAACAGTTGTAGCCCCAACCATAAAGCATAGATCCCTCAGTCCCCTTGAACCTTTGAAGTGCTGTTCTTCATCTCAACTGCCAGAGAAGAGCCCGGTCGTCTGTTGACCTATGCTGCAACCGTTAGAGGCCTCAGCATAAATGTAGAGCTGGTTCCAGGACCTCCTTCCCCTTTCTTCCTCTACATGGCTTCTGTCTGTTAAGGAACACGGGAAATGAAGGGCAGGGTTATTCCCTAAAGCATTTCCCGATTCCTAATCCCTGATCTACAATGCGAATTTCTACTACCTGGGTTTGCCTTCAAAAGAAGCAACCCCTCAACTCCCCAACATCAAGTAATCTCACATTGTCCTTCAGTGTCCCAACAGGGCTGACCAAACACCGCCCACATCCTCTGGGAAACAATGCCCTTGCCAAGCAAGGGGCGTGGCATTCCCGGGGCCTCTCCGGGCTCCATCAAATGACTAACTCCTAACTGAAATCTCTGCTTCACTTTCTACAACTGGCAGCTGCCCCAGACTCAGCCCAGATGTGACATGTTGAGAACCCCACTCAAGGAAGCCGCCTGAGTAGAGACAGACAGCAAACAGTTAACATCTCAACACAGTGGCTAGAGCCCTCACATCAGAAAATCTTTCCCAGCCAAGCATGCCAAGCCTGGCTCCAGCCCCAGGCTCACCCTCAGCCTCCTTAGCTTCCTACTGTCTCTTCTCAAGGCAGGTTTGGTGTCCTTGCTTCTTTCTTCTGCAGAGCAGGCCAGCAACCTCCCCTTGCCTCCAAACAGCTTTCCAATCTCATTGCCTGCCTCAGTTGCTTAGCCAGGTGGTGAGATGCCCCCAGTGGGTAGTTCCTGCCCTAAAGAGTCACGGCATAAACAATCATTATCTCACTATTCTGGGGTAAATGAACAGACTTCTGTCCCAACCAGCCTGGTCCTCTCCTTTCTGCCCTGCTCCCATTTTGTCCTGCATCCTAAGTCTTCCCAAATGCTGAGCCTTGAAAACCTTTGCTCACCATTCCCCTCCCTTAATGTCCTTCAGGTGAACGCCAGCATCGGCATGAATGTCGTCAGCTCCATCTTTTCCCTTCTTGGTATCATCATTATCATTTTGGATCTGCGTTTTTCCAGCTCGCAAAATGGTTCACTGATGGTGAGCATTACAGCTGACTGAACCCAATGTTTCTTCGGGATCAGGAGGGCTTACGTGGTTGCTCCTTGAACAGGAAGGAAATGCAACAGAATTCCATCCTAATATGATCCATAAGTTGCAGAACTTCCTCCAAAATCCTGCAACTGCTATGGCAATCATAATGTTCTTCACACCACAGTGAGGACTCTGAGATTAAGAGACAAAATGTCTTGGGAGTGGAGATGTGGTTGCTTGTCTCAAGCTGAAACCTGGTCCTCCTTCAGGACTAATCAAGCTGACCACAGAAACGTGGCCGAGCAAGAGACCCATCTACAGGTGTGAGGGCAGTCCTCAAAAGGAGAGCTTCCCTGTAGGCTCCAGAAGAAGCCTAGTCCAATGACAGGACATGGCAGGAAACCATGCAAGGTTGTTAGCATCTGGAGTTCAGCCCTAGTCCACAGGATGGACTGACAAAGAGGTAGACTGGGGTCATGTAGAACAGAAATTTAGGATTCCAAGAGGCCTGAAACCAAACCCTGGGATCCCATCTTCTGCTGAAGGGGAAGACTAAGGAGGAGAAGTACTCCTAGAACCCTGCCTCCACAATGCACTATGGGTAGGGAAATGACAGGAAGCACCCTGAGCTCAGTCCTGCTCTCAAAGCTCTGATTCAGACCACGGAGATGGAGCTAAGACAGCCAGAAGCCAAAAGGTCCCGACCTCACTGGTACATCACCAATTCACAGTAAGGACCCCAGCCCCTCATACCGGTTCACAGTCAGGGCATTTGTTAGGGTTCATCATCTCAGAAACAAACTTTAAAGCAAGTAGTTTGTGTAGAGAGAGGAAGTAAACATGACCTCAGGGCAAGGAATCTGGGGTGCTTACATACCAACCCTATCAGCCACCAATGGAAGACTGCTCTCCAGGGGGTTGTTTGAGCTTCAGGCTTGAGGTATAAACAGAGTGGGCTCCTAAGGCCACAAAAGTCCACAATAAAAAAAATGCAGTGGCTGACAGGAGGAAGCTGAGGTGTACGGGATGGATATGGTGAAGGCACATAAAGGTCACGTCTATGTCCAGGAAACCACACACAGAGGGGTCTCCAGTTTTCCAGACGAGGCAAGGGACATTTGCTTTAGGAGAGCTACAAATACAGACTATCATCCAGTCAACCCTGATGACTGAAAAGTCCCCATTTCCTCTCTGCCCCTAGAGTTGTTTGAACGCGATCTCTGGAGCTCTCTTCCCCTTCGTCCTCCTGGAATTCATCATCACCTGTGTGGTCTCACATTTTGGGTGCCAGGCTGTCTGCTGGGCCCATTTTGAGGTAAGTGTTGGGCTTTATTCCATGAATCAGAGTCACTCTGGGGAGGTTTAGCAAGAGGAGGTTAAGTTTGAGAAAAGAAGGACTGAAAGGGTGTATCAGGCAAGTTCTGCTGCGTAACAAACTACACCGAAACCAAGTACCTTAAAATAGCAAGCATTTACTTCGGCAGCTCTCAACCTGTGGGGGTCACATATTAGATATTTACATTACAATTAATAATGGTAGCAAAATTACAGTTATAAAGTAGCAACAAAATAATTTCATGGTTGGGGGTCCCCACAACACGAGGAACTGTATTAAAGGGTCAAGCACTAGGTTGAGAACCACTGATTGACTTGGTTCTGGATTCTGCGTGTCATCCATGTGTAGGTAATACATGATTTGCTCCTCGGTTCATCTCACATAGCCTCACTCTTTAATCTGCACCCAGCTGCTAACAGGCTTCAGGAAGGCTGGTGTCCAGGGCTCTTAGTGGGTTAGTCAATCTCTGCTGACTTTTCTCATCCTCCAGTATGTCAGCTTGAGTTTCTTCCCAAGGTGGCTGGATTCCCAGCACAGCAAGACATGTAATTCCTCACAGGCAAGCACTCTAGTCCTGGCTTGTGCCCTGCTTGCTGATGTCCTATGGCCAAAGCCACTCAGGTGGCCAAACTCAGAGCCTGGGAGCAGAGGAAAAGCTCTGGCTCTGGGGAGAAAAAACTACAAAGTCATCCAAGAGGCATGAATAGGAGAACTAACACTTCTAAAAAAAAAAAAAAAAAAAAAAAAAAAAGGCAGGTCTGGAGAGCACTGACTGTTCTTCCAGAGGTCCTGAGTTCAATTTCCAGCAACCACATGGCGCCCTCTTCTGGTGTACAGGCAGAACATTGTATACATAATAAATAAATCTTTTTTTTTTTTTTTAAAAAAAAAAAAAGCAAACCATGTTTATCCCCAGCCCAGGAGTCCCAAGCATCCAATTCCATTGCCATGCTTGAAGTCCAGGGTCCAGTTTTGGAATATGATTCTTCTTGGCACAGTAAGCTAGAAACTAAAAGTAACCTTGAGACTGAGAATGCAGGCTGAGAGTTTGGTTGGCACGCCAGAAGCCCTGGATTTGTTCTCCAGCACTGCATGAACCAGGCATGGTAGTGCAAGGCCTATAACCCCAGAAGGTGGGAGGTAGAGGCAGGAGAATCAGAAGTTCAATGCCATCCTTGGCTACTTAGCAAGTTTGAGGGCAACCTGAACTATATGAGACTCTGTCTTTAACAAATGGCAATAATAATAAAAAACAATTTCTATTAACATACCCAACAGAGTCTAGTGAGACAAGAACCAGATAACTCAAGTATACTTTCCCATTCAATAGAGAAGGACCTTATAGGAGGCTCAGAACAGTCACTGCACCGTCAAATTCTAAGATCCTATGGAGAAGTCTAGAGAGATGAATCGGTGGTTGAAAGCACCGACTGGTCTTCTGGGGGACCCAGATTCATTTCCCAGCACCCACAGGGCAGCTCACAACTGTCTGTAACTCTAATCCCAGGGGATCTCATGGCTTCTTCTGCACTCTGCAGGCACCAGACACACACAGTGCATACTCATATGTACAGGCAAAACACCCATACACACAAAATAATTTTTAAAATTTAATCCTGAGAAGCAATATGGCCCACATGGGGACAGAGAATCTTCCCTGGTTAGGAATGTTCAGCTTGAGGAAGGACCCGCCATTATTTTGTACTGCCTCCTGGTGTGTCTCCCTAACCCACCATTCCCTGGGATCTCCACCTCTAGTCTCTTGGCTCTACTGCCAGCAGCATCTTCCCTTTCTCATATAGTTCACCTTTTCATCTTTAGAAAGATGGGCAATTATCAATCATATTTGTACTTGGAATAACATCAGTTCATATTTAATGGTCTTTTTGTTAATACAAGTCCCTCAAAATCCCTGGGGATGCCAAATGTGCCAGATTATGGCTTTTGCAACTAAACAAAAGCCTTGTCTTTAGTTGTGTTTTACCAGACCTCTCTATAAATCTACCTATTTAAACACCTATTTGGAGATCAGGCTTCTCCAGGACTAAGCCCATAAGATTTTTAGAAGCTTTTCAGTGTAACCTCACTAAAGGCTGGAGACATGATTCAGTCAGTAAAGTGCTGGCTGTATAAGCTTGAGGACCTGAGTTCGGATCCCCCAGCACTCACATCAAAGGGCAGTTTCTGCAGCATACATCTGTAACCCCAGCACTGGGGGTCAGGAAAGGCAGCACAAACACAGATAGATGGAGCTCACAGGCCCACCAATCTAGTCAGTCACTGGGCTCCAGTGATCCAATGAGAGACCTTGTCTCAAAAATAAAGTGGAGAGCCAGGCAGTGGTGGCACACGCCTTTAATCCCAGCACTTGGTAGGCAGAGGCAGGCGGATCTCTGTGAGTTTGAGGCCAGCCTGGTCTACAAGAGTTCCAGGACAGGCTCCAAAGCTACACAGAAACCCGAAAGAAAGAAAGAAAGAAAGAAAGAAAGAAAGAAAGAAAGAAAGGAGAGCAATGGAGGAAGACACACAGTGTCAATCTCTGGTCACTATACACATGGGTACACACAGTCACACATAAGCCCATGCTCTTGTGCACACACACATAAACACATGCACAGTCTTACCTAGCACAGGGTTGTATAGGCACAATCCTTTCTGTGTGGGTCTAACCCTAATCTGACATTTGTTCTTAAGCCTAAAATTTACCCATTGGTAACTCCAGAAATACAGCCCTAAGATGTAATAGCTCACAAAACAGGCATTTAGCTCATGATCCTCTGGGCCTTACAGACAGTTCTGATCTGCTGGGATCACTGAATCAACAGTCAGTTGCTGAGATACCCAGTGGTTGAGTGGTCTTGGATAGACACACATGTGTCTGGTAGTTGGCAAACTGGTTGTGAACAGGGGGGAAAAAAACCTGGGCTACTTATCTCATTATTCATCAGGTCAGTCCTGACTGCTTTCTGTTCCAATGAGCAGCAAAAAAAGATCAAGCCCCAGTAGGCAAACACTTCACAGGCCCTGACTTATATCCCTATTACTACTGTCTGCTTAGCCAAAGAAAGTCATGTGTGGCCAAGCCCAGCCTACCCCATGGAAAGAGGACAGGAAAGAAATTATTGCCTTTCTTGAAGTTCAGAGGACACTGATGATTTCCTTGGTCTTTCAGAACATATCTGTGATCTCACCTATATTCAGTAGCAACACTGTCAACACAACCAACGGACCATTCAACTCGACCAATGGACCAGTCAACACTACCAATGGACCACTCAACACTACCAATGGACCAGTCAACACTACCAATGGACCAGTCAACACTACCAATGGACCAGTCAACACTACCAATGGACCAGTCAACACTACCAATGGACCTGTCAATACCACCAGCCCACACAGTGCCACCAACATCCCAGTCCAGCTCAATGTCCAGCCCACCATCCCCAATAATGCTTTCCCTGAACACTCATACAAAAATGGAGCTGATCTTGCCCAGAACTAGCTGATGGAATGCCCGCTTCACTGACACAGAAGTACCAATGCAAGTAGCTTTGCTTCCACATGAAACACCTGAGACCTTGACCATGGCATAACCACTAGGCCAAGATAAACACCCATACTTCCCCCTCTTCACTCTTAAGCTTTCCTTTTGTATGTTATTAACGCAATTTTTAATAAATAAATGTTTCCCCTTGACTCTAAATGTCTTTTAACTTTAACAAAGTGCATACAAAGTTGCATTTTTTTTCTTCTGTTGCTCCACTTGTATGCTTACTGTTGAGAAATCAATTCTAAACTAGACTAGTAGACAGGCCAACTGTCTAATTACCCTCCCCCAACTCTAATCCTGAAGGGTAACTCTCTCCACCTGAGGAACATGGGAGCAGCACCAAGAACATTAACTGCCCGACCCTGGTGTGTGTCCCCAGCACTCCTGGGTGTGAGAAACAGCAAATGGACACCACGGTGCCTGCTGGAACTGTAACGAGCAAGCCACCCAAGCCCAAGAAAAAGCTGTCTAGATTGAGTAGTGGTAGAGATGCAAACTCCAAACCCTCTGTTACCTGTACAAAGGGGCTCTATAAGAGGACCTTTCAGACCATAGTCCCTCGTTGCTCTCCAGCCCCCTCTTCTGTCCTTCTGTCTTTTCCCAGAGTCCTTACAATGGGCAACATGCACAAGTGATAGGATCTATGTTCCTGGTGCTGTTTCACCGCATAACCACTGCTCCTTTCCCATGCCCAAGGCTGTTTCCAGCTGAAGAATCTACAAAGACCAAAGAGCCTCTTTCACTAGAGTGACCCTGGCTCCCGGCACTGCTTCACTGAGTGCCTATGTTCAAGCATTTCTTTTTATTTCATGTGTGTGTGTGGACATGTGTTTGATATGTACACAGGTACATACTAGTGCAAGGGTACGTATGAGTGTGCTTGTACATGTATGTGCAAGCATGTGGAGGACAGTATCAGATGTCGTTTCTCAGGCACTCTCCTCCTCTTCATCTTCCTCCTCCTTGAGACAGATTCTTTTTTGCTGGCCTGGAATTCTCCAAGTAGACTAGGCCAGCAAGCCAGTGAGGCCTAGGAATCTGCCTGTCACACCTCCTCAGAGCTAAGATAGCCATCATGTGCTGTCATGCCTGGCTTTTTCTTTTTAACACAGACTCTGAGGATCAAACTAGGGTCTTTATGTTTTCAAAGCAAGCACTTTACCAACTGTCCCTTCCGCCCCTCAAGCATCTCTTTTCTGCCTGCAATAAGGAAGGGTGTTGGGCCAAAAAAAAAAAAAATGTAAAAGGTGAAACTTCCATATTGCAGCATCTACTAGCCTAAAGCTCCACACGGTCACAACTCTGGTGACACACATTAGCAGTCACCAGGGGGCCCTACGATAAGAATGGGGTCCTTAAGTCCACTCAAATGCATTCTAGTGCAGAAATCACAGTACTAAGAAGTAAAGGTAGTGGGCAGGCAACATGTGAACAAAGCCTCTACCTCACTGTTACCAGGCTTCTCCCACCCCCATTGTTTGTCTTGTAGAGGGAGAGGTAGTTTCAGAGAGAGATAAACCAAGACCTGTCTCCCAGGCTGGCCTCAGACTCCCTCTTAGCTGAGGATGACCTTGAACTCCTGATCTTCCTCCCTCATCCTCCTAAATTCCCTTCCCATTCTGAAATTTCAGTGTTCCGCTGGGGAAAGGGAATTATCTCACTTCTCTAGCCTCAAAAGTTTCCAGAATCTTTCATGTCAGCAGACAGTAGACTGATTAACAGGTGAAAAGATATTTAAATGTATTAGGTGCCTGCAATAGAGCTAGATAGGCAAGAAATAAGCAGCTGAGGCTTGGAGGGAGGGGATAGCAATGTAGGGGAGGAGGGTGGAGGGAGGGTGCAGGCTGGACGGTGGTCTCAAGGCAGGAACACAGATAAACTTTTTCTTGGGTAATAAAAGTTGTAGGCAATGATTGTGACAGCCTGAGGTGTTGGCCTTCAGTGAGTGTCCTGTGACATTAATCTCCCCTGCTTGATGAGATGAGGGCACACCTCATGGCAACGATAAGGCCTGGTGGAGAATCTGTCTTTTTATTTTTATGTATATTGGTGTTTTGCCTGAATGTGTGTCTGTGGAACTGGAACTGGAGTTACAGACAGCAGTGAGCTGCCATGTGGGTGCTGGAAACTTAACCCGACTCATCTGGAAGAGCAGTCAGTGCTCTTAACTGATGAGCCATCTCTCCAGTCCCCCAGAGAGTCTATCTTCAGATAATGAAATTTCAAGAGTACTCTGAGAAGCAAGTCGTAAGGAGGAAGAGGGTGAGAGACACAGGAGGGCTGAAGGTCAGAGACCTTGAGTCTTCCATATCTCAGAGATCAGATGCCAACAAGCTGTGCTCTGGAGGGTCTGTTTCCTAAGCCCAGACAATGCCTACGGCTGCTCGTACTAAGAGATGATCAGGCTACCCCAAAGGTTATTGCAAGAGATTTGAACATGGGGAAAGAGGCATCAAAAATAACATGAGAAGCCAGTTGGCAGAGACTGGAAACCTCCCTACCAAGACTGCATACAGAAGACAAATGGGAAAGGCAGGTTCTATGCAAACGACCTATAAAGGGCCCTGGTGTTGGAATGCCCAACACTTCTGAGCCTCTGAGCAGTCCCAGGTGTCTATCCTACTTCCGTTCTCAAGAGAACCTTTCTCTTACTTAATAACTGCCCCTGTCAGTCACTACCCATGTATCCCTGGTCTAACTCCTCATTCAGGGACATAAGGATAGAAGTCTTATCATGTGCCCTCTAGGCTCAAATCTGTGCCTATAACAAAGAGGCAGACCCTCTGCTATATCACAAAAGAGAATTCACTTTGCTTCCAGTCTCCTGTCACCTGGGCAGGTCTGGTTTGACCTGGACTTGGCAAAACTATCTCCTGCATTTATACTCAGTGGAAGACCAACTCCATGGCCTTGCTGACCCTGGCTGCACAAGGACAATTGGGTTATGTCACGTGCCTCATCCTCCAACAGGGGTCCTCCAGCGGGGAAGTCAGGCATGCTCAGTGTTAGGTACAGAGCTCACAGTCTCCTGTGTCTCAGGTTGGAACTGATCACTCCCACTTCCTGTTGGCATAGGAAGTTACCAGGCAACCCAGTTCTGAGGACCTGAGAAAATAACTCTGACCCTCTCTTCAGGTGTAGGTACTCACTGACCCAAGGACTACGGCCATTTTTACATTCGGTCTGCCACACTGATCTCTCCCAGGGTTAGCTGAGAGCTGGTCCAGACCTGCCTCCAGGATGTCTTAAGCCTATAGGTTCTACCCAATCATGTGGCTTTCCCAGTTGTCCCATAAGATATTTTGTGAGATCCTGAACCCAGAAACTCACAGGCTGATTTGCTAAGCACTTGAAGGGCACTGTGTATACAAACACAGACACATATTCACATGAATGTTTATGCTTAGACCCTCTGCCACCTGCCATCAAAAAGCTGTGAGCCTCCTGGGCCCCTTGTTTAGCTGTGGTCAAACCTGGGAAGGCAGAACACAGTCCTCTCAGGGCATCTCAGTAAAGAGGAAGGTGGAAGCCGATGGGTCCCCACCCCAGCTCTAGTATGCCAAGCAACTCACTTTCCTCTCTGAGCCTTGATGGTTCCTTCCAGAGACTGAAGCAAGGAATGGGATACTCTTGGGTCCTTTGGAGGCCAGTGACCACATAAGTGGTTGCCTCTGGCCCCACCTCTGAGAGACAGGCGGAAGCCTCTGAGCAGGGAAGGACTAGGAACCTACCAGATGCGCAGCTCCCAAGCACTGATTTCCAAGCCCCACACACACACGAATAGCAAGGTTTTCACAGGATAATGTGTGACTGTGGGAGCGCAGAGGCAGAGGGGAGCCAGCAGCCCGCACAGCAGCCGTGGCAAGCCGGTGAGTACCCCCATTGTCCTTTTAGAAAGACCACCGGGGAACCAACAGGAGAAAAGGTGGGGGTTTGTGGGGGCCCCCAGGGAGGGAAAGAGAAAGAGATCATTGATAGGAACCCACCAGGTACTAAGGGAAGGAAGGAAGGAAGGAAGGAAGGAAGGAAGGAAGGAAGGAAGAGATCAGAGATCTTAGGGCCACCCACTCCAGCTAAGGGCAATGAGAGACCCACTAGACAGGAAAGGGGGACAAAGGAAGGGTATCTCTCTTCTCTCCTCAAAGCCAGGGCCACAGATTACTCAGGTACCTGCCAGGGATCCTGGGGAGACAGTAGCCCTCCCAAGAAGTAGAGAGTTCCTTCTTCCAGAAGCCAACTCGTGTTAGATGTCCAACCTAGGCAGATGATTCCAAATCACACACAGGTGCCCTGCCTGCCCCTTCTCTGAGGGGAGAGGGACATGGCAAGGGTCTCTGCTAGAAAACTCTTCTGGGCAAATACTGTGTCATTTGCAGATGGGAAAGAAGAGGCTGCCCCTGCTGCCAGTTTCAGTGGTGGGTGCCGGGGTAGAGCTGTGGGGTATGTGAAGTCTAACCCGAAGGTAGGAGAAAATGACTGAGCGATCTGTTTCCCCATGGCATGTTGGCATCTGGTGGCATCGCTTCTGGGATGATGGGGCAGCCCTGGGCTGTCCTGGAAAAGCTGAGATTAGAGACAAGATGCCTGGTGCCACAGGACCAGACTTACATAGATGTGAGTTCTTGCCTGGTCTGAGAAATGGCTGCAAACCCCCGATGTATATATAGGAAGTCTTAGAAGCCTTAAACACCTCACCCCCACTACTACAGATTCACTTCTGTGACGTGAGGAAACTGAGACCCAGGGAAATCAGACCATTTGCCCAAATTCTCTCAACTTCATCTCCCCAGACAGTAACATACATTCTTACCAGGCTGGGAGCAGGATCTGTGACTTAACTACTAAGGTAGGCTGCCAAGTCCCAGATGTGTGACCCATACATCTCATCCCAGAATCCCCACCCCCTACAGGCACTCCCTTCCAGCGGCCAACACCTCCTCAAAAGGCAGCTTCAACACAGAAATAAGCAAAGCTGCTTTGGGACCCGGGTGGAAGTAGAGGCTGTCTAGAGACACTCCGGAGACAAGTGCCGACTGCCCCAAGGGTGCACCAGCTAGCACACCCGAGCAGCCCACCACTACAGGTCCCCTGCCACTGAGGCTGTTAACACCCAAAGCCCTGGAGGAGTGAAGACCTCCTCCATGCCCAGCATGGGGCCAGACATTGCTAGGTGGCCATATTCTCTTCCAGAGAGTCAATGGTTTGGTTTGGTTTTGTGGTTTCAGTCAAGCCTAAGGAGCTCTGTGAGGGTTAGTTCTTTTGAATTTAGATATTGGTACTTCTTTGCAGGATGTGAATCAAATGTGTATTTCTATGATGTACATAGGTATCTGTTTCTAAGTAAACTGTTTACTTTAATTTTTAGAGATTCACAGCGTTTCCAGCAGAGTGATGCTTAGGCAGTCCTGCTGCTTTTCCAGTCACCCTTGGGCTAAACAATAGCAATTTAGTAACTTGCAATTAGCCTGCCTGGTCTTGTGTTCGGTCATATCCTGACCCGGGGCAGCAGGTGAGAAGGATGTTGGGTGGCGTACATCTTTTCCCGCACCTTTTCTTGCCCCTGCCCCCGTACACACAGTAGCTGACTAACAGTGACATCTCCAAGGCTGGGCAGTGGTAAACAAAGAAAGAGGACAGGGGCCATGTGCCTGCTGGGTGCTTTGTGAGTTGCTGTCACCCTCCCTGAGGAAAGAGCCTATAAGGAAGCCTCTCTCCCATGGCAAAAGACAACCAAAGACATGTTCCCTCCTCCCTGAGCAATGTCAAATCTCCTCTCAGCCCCGCTTGCAACCCTGGGAGGAGGGTATAAAAACCAGCCCACAGTTTCTCAGTCACCTGCCTTTTGCAAGTCCCCTGACACCCTTGGTGACGTCACTCCCTTCAGAGTCTGGTATCCGATGGACTGACTTCAAGGCCTATCCCACTTGATTCTGCAGAATGGACTGCAGAATGTCTCCATCCCAGGACTGTCCCAGGGAGACAGGGGAGCTCTTTATAACCTGTTAAGTGCTTTACCCGAAGGGATGTTATTACCACAGCTCGTCCAGCAGCTGACCATCACACAGTTGTCCTGGACATCCTGAGTTTCCAGGTAGCTGTTCCCTTAAGGCAGGGTGTGGTGGCTTTCCTTCCTCTGCTTACCTGAGTGGCGGGCTGTGCTGGCTGATGGTTCCTAAGAGGGAGCACTGAGGTGGAGTCAGCTGGAATACCACAGGTAGACTAGTCACTGGCTTCGGAGGAGCTGGTGGGGGTGGAGGGAGTGTGTGAATCTCGACCTGGGTCATGCATTCCTGCTGAGGGTGCAAAGCCTATTTCTGTAGGTGTTTCTCTTCTCCTGGGATCACGGGGCTCTCACCACCCACCTGAGAGAGATGTTGTTAATGACGCAAGTACTCCCTGCTGAGTGGCTTGAGCCCCACGGGAGCCCAGAGTTCTTCTGATCCCAGAAAACGGCCCCAATGCACAAATGACTGACTCACATGGCCCTCAGACAGATCATCACCTGTCCCTGGTGAAGCGACAGCTATGAAAGCAACTATGTCCTTTTAGCCAAAATTCTGCCTTTTCTGACTCAGGTGTTAAACTGTCCTAAATAATTTTTAAAAGTGTGGCTGTGGCAGGTTCACTCAGCCCCCTTTGGTTTTTTAATTTGACCACCTGTGAATACTGAAGGGCGTTGGATGGCTCTCTCTTTAGTGATAATGGCTCTCATATAAAAATGGATATATATATAATATGTATTCTCAATACCCGTTTCTGGAGAATCGATGGTCAGAAGCTAGATTATGCTTCAGGAACACATAGCTTAGTGCCATGTGTGTGGCATGTGTATATATATATATATATATATATATATATATATATATATATATATATTATTCTTCAGGGACACACAGCTTAGTGCCCATGTGTGTGGCATGTGTATATATATATATATATATATATATATATATATATATATAATGCTTCAGGGACACATAGCTTAGTGCCCATGTGTGTGGCATGTGTGTATATATATATATATATATATATATATATATATATATATATATTATGCTTCAGGGACACATAGCTTAGTGCCCATGTGTGTGGCATGTGTATATATATATATATATATATATATATATATATATATATATTATGCTTCAGGGACACATAGCTTAGTGCCCATGTGTGTGGCATGTGTATGTATATATATATGCAATGCACACTGTGTAAGCACATATACAAGTGTGCACACATACATAAGGCCAGAGGACAACCTCGAATGTCATTCCTCAGGTACCATCCACCTAGTTTTTTCAGACAGGGTCTCTCGCTGGCCTGCAGCTGGCCAATTTGGCCAGACAGGCCCGCCATCAAATACTAGGGAACAGCATGGCTCTGTCTCCCCAGCACTGGGAGTCTAAGAACTCCACCATGCCCAGCATTTTTATGTGTGGACATGGAACTTGGGTCCTCACGGCTTACTACCCCCATCCCCCATCTTGTGTCATAAGACAGCAGAGAGTGGTCCTTCCTTCTGTTTCACAGCCCTGGAGACGTTACTCACTGGGGAACCCAAGCAGATAAAATGGCCTCTGTCTGCAATGACTAGTTACTATAACAACGAGGAAAACCCTCCACAGTGCCCTGGGCGAGTCACTATTTTCTTAGCTCAGAAGTTGTGACTTTATTGTCATTCATGTGGCTTCAACCAAAACAAGTCACATGATCACACCAAACTTCAAGGCACCCAGAATATAGTAACTTAGAACAACTGGGCAAAGGACAGAGACGGCCGCTGGAGGCAGCAGTGAGGGACAGGTGCAGGCTGGGACACAGACATGGACTTGAATCCTTGCCCTCAGACTCACTAGTAGAGTCACCTTAAGCATATCCCTTCTCTGCTGCAAGCTTCGGTCATCACACCAAGGTGATAAACTGTGGAAACTATCAGGTCACTGTGGAGGTGAGAAGCAATTATCAAATGCCTCCAGAGACAAGTGCACCCTCAAGAAACGGTTAGCACAAGCTGCTAATACCTTAGCCAGCTGCTAATCCCATAGCCTGAAGCAGGGCCCAGCTGGTGCCTTGTGAATAGCTCAGAAAGTGTGTGTGTGTTACAGGTTACAGAATGACTATAAAAAGTACAAAGAGGCCTTACCAGAGGCAGTGAGATAACAGAGAAACAAAACATCTCTGTATTTGGTTGGATACATTATTAACGACACCGGGTTAATATTGTGGAGAGCTGAAGGCACAGGGCTGCAGGGTTGAGGGGAGCTACAGAGACACGGGACCACAGAGAAGTGCAGGACCGTCTCTGGCAAAGAGACAGACTAGCAGCAGTTTCAGGAGGCTGCACCAAGCAGTGGGGATCAGGCTGAGTGGAAGCCCCAGACAATCCACCTGTTGGTCCCACGACACACACATTGGTGGACACACGCCAGGCCAGTGGGGCCATCACCACTGCGGTGTCAGTGCTCTCTTTACAGGACCCATGTGGCACTTTTCATCCTTGGGAGAAAATTGTTTGTGCCTCGCGGGTGGCACTGGCAGCAGGTGGTTACCAACAAGCACAGTGAGACACGGAGTCATCTTGCCTCGTTTGAACTCACCGAGCAGCCGAATGCTGCCTCTCAAACCAAGTCACACAGGGCAGGGCACAGCCCAAAGCCATTCTTTTACACACTATGGAGTAACTCAGAGCACAGCGCAGCCTGATCCCCCACAAGCCGTACGGTCTACAGGCTGCAAGGCCTCATGAACACAAACTGAAGCCCTAAAAGCAAGAGGTAAATACACATTTGTGCACTGAAGTTATAAGGTTTAAAAACATACTCCAGGTGAAAGTGCTGGAACAATTCACTGTGTAAATTATGGCCTTTACCAGACCTATAACGAGACAAGGTCTAGTGCCCTTACCCCTACTCTTTTGGTCAGGAAACTGAGACAGGAAGAGATGACCATATTACTCATTGCTTCATAGTGATGTAACTACATAGGTCAAGGTTCAAATCCTGCCTTCTGTCACAGAGCTGATGGGTTCTTCACCGTGTATAAAATGGCAAGGAGGTTGACTGTTTTAATGTCATCTAATCTACTAGATTAGTAACTGCAGCACCCTGGAAAGCTGCTGCCTGGCATCTAGCTAACGGGTCCGCATTCCCTAGTACGCTTTCCCGGGCCAGTCACACCTAAGCTTTCCACAACCCAGGTTTATCTTGGCTACAATAGTGGTTATTCCTTGGGCAGTCAAGGGGAGCAGGATGTGTTGTCCCAGGGGTAATTATGTACCCACAGCCAACAGATGGAGGTCTAGAGGAAGGAAGGAAGGAAGGAAGGAAGGAAGGAAGGAAGGAAGGAAGGGGAGGGGAGGGGAGGGAAGGGACGGGAAGGGAAGGGAAGAGTGGGCTAACGTCCTGTCTCGTCCTTCTCTTTCCAAGAGTAAAATGGAACTTCAACTAGGCTCCACCTTCCCAGGGCTGTGAATTCTTGAGCAGTCACTCGCCCTCTCCGGGGAAAGCAGGATGTGCACATGCGTGCTCCTCTCAAAGGCTCCACTTGGCTGGGGATATGGCTCAGTAATAGTGGGCTTGCATCTCCTGTAGGCTGGGTTCCATGCCCAGCATTAAAAATAAAAAGTTCTTTCCATGTAATATGGGAGAAATCAAGATCAGAGTCAAGAGTCAAAAAAAGCCTAAGATTAAAGAAAAAAAAAATTCTTAGCTTTCCCCAAGCGCCTACTCCCTTCGGTGAGTCTCTTCTTCCCAGCTCTAGTCGGAGATTTGGACTCTATTATCTCCGGGCCTCAGTAAGCAAGAGCAGGAGGGTGTGCCGTAAGCAATTGTGCAATGACCATTACTGCCTTTTTATCTCCTGAGCCTTCATCCTCCAGGCTCTCTGAACACGATGTCCACACCTCCTGCCAGCAATGGTGTATTCGTCGTCATCCCGCCCAGCAACGCCAGTGGCCTCCGCCCGCCTCCAGCCATCCTGCCCACCTCCATGTGCCAGCCTCCGGGGATCATGCAGTTCGAAGAGTCACCGCTGGGGGCGCAGGCGCCCAGGGCCACCCAGCCACCTGACCTAAGACCAATAGAGACCTTCTTGACCGGAGAGCCCAAAGCTTTAGGGGTAAGAGAAATTCCCCCATGTGACCTGAGACAGACCCGCTAGGCAGGCAGTGAGCCTTATGCTCAACATAGAGGGGCAAAGGCAAGGGATAATTATAAGAAATGCGCCAGACAAACAAGGCTTCCCTTCCCTCCTCGGAGCTCACCAAATAAACCAGTAAACAAATGACCAGAGCTCCAAAGAGAGCTAAAAATGATGTATGGAGTCCGGGCGGTGGCGGCGCACACTTTTAATCCCAACACTAGGGAGGTAGAGGCAGGCAGATCTCTGAGTTAGATGCCAGACTGGTCTACAGAGTGAGTTCCGGGACAGGCTCCAAAGTTACACAGAGAAACCCTGTTTTTGAACCGGAGGGGGGGGGGGGGTTGGGGGGGATGATAAATGGGGTACTGAACACTAGCAAAGACAGAAAGAGCTCTCCAGGGAGATGACACTGAAGCTAAATTCTAGGTGTTAAAGCCAGCCCAGCAAGAGCTGGATGGATGGAAGGATAGGTGAAGGGTAGGATTGCTTGTGCAGAAGAGCAAAAATGCAAAGGCCCTGAGGTGGAGACGGGTGTGGCTTGTTGAAGGGAGATGCAGAATACTAACATTAGCTGGAACATAATGAACAAAGGAAGAACTGACAGGGAGGTCTCCTGCTTGAGCAGTGGTGACAGTGGGCTTTTGCTTCATTTGGGTGTGATCTGATCCTTAGGATGCCTGCAACTGCCTGTGTTCAGCTGTCTGTGTTGGTCTGAACCCCGTTATTTATTTATTCAAAATATATGCCCTAAGTTGTTCTGTTTGTTTCCGTACTAAGTTAGGCTGCAACTTTCTGCATAGGATTCTCCGTGTGAACAACAGAAATAGTGTAAGCAATGGGGCCAATGACAGCTCTGGGAGGCACACTGTACTCACGTCATCTCTCCAGATTCTCAATTCTCAGCAACACCTTGCGAGCCGGGGACTCCAGTTCTTACTGGAAAGACTAGGAGCCTAAGGCTTCTCAATACAAGTCTTTTGCCCAAGGCCAGACAGCCAGCAGGTGGCATCACGTGACCTGGGACAGCCTGACCATAGAGTTCTACTTTCAGTCCCACTGTCTGGTCAGGCCAGGACCTCTAACTCAAACCTGCTGGAATGCAGAACTCAAATCCTAAAAGCTGTATCAGGCTTGGTGGTACCTACGGTGACCAGGATGGCAAATTAAAATAAGATATTGGCCAGCAGTGGTGGCACACACCTTTAATACCAACACTCCGGAGGAAGAGGCAGGCGGATCTCTGTGAGTTCAAGGCCAGCCTGGTCTACAGAGCTAGTTCCAAGACAGTCAAGACTACACAAAGAAACCCTGTCTCAAAAATTAAAAAAAAAAAAAGAAAGAAAGAAAAAGAAAAGATATTGTTTCTAGAACACAAAACCACAGAGCAGGCCATGGAAACTGACTGGGAACTGAACTCTCTCTCTCTCTCTCTCTCTCTCTCTCTCTCTCTCTCTCTCTCTCTTTCACACACACACACACAGAGAGAGAGAGAGGGGGGGGGGGGAGTCAGGGTTTCTATTGCTATGATGAAACATCATGACCAAAAACAAGCTGGGGAGAAAAGGGTTTACCTGACTTACCCTTCCACATCGTAGTCTATTATTGGAGGAAGTCACGACAGGAACTCAAACAGGGCAGGAATCTGGAAGCAGGAGCTGATGCAGAGGCCATGGAGGGAGCTGCTTACTGGCTTGGCCCTCATAACTTGCTCAGCCTGCTTTCTTAAAGAACCCAGGACCACCAGGCCAAGGATGGCACTACCCACCATGGGCTGAGCCTTCCCCCATGGATCACTAATTTAAAAAATGTCTTGCTGCCTGCAGCCTGATCTCAAAGAGGCATTTTCTCAATTGAAGACCCCTTCATTACTCTAGTTTGTGTCAAGGTGACATAAAACTAGGCAGCACACTTTGGAGTTAGCCGGTCCACTCCTCCACATCTGTGGGTTAGTGACTGTCTATGAGTTCAGTCTCCTGGGCTCCAAAATTAAGATGGTGCTCACATCACTGTGTCAGGGTTAAAAGAGGACAGATCTGAAAATAGCCAACACAGTGCTGTGCTGTGCTGTGCAGTGTTGTGCATTGCTGTGCTGTGCAGTGCTGCGCTGTGCAGTGCTGTGCTGCTGTGCAGTGCTGTGCTGTGCAGTGCTGTGAAGTGCTGTGCATTGCTGTGCTGTACTGTGCAGCGCTGTGCAGTGCTGTGCTGTGCATTGCTGTGCTGTGCAGCGCTGTGCAGTGCTGTGCTGTGCTGTGCATTGCTGTGCTGTGCTGTGCAGTGCTGTGCTGTGCTGTTCAGTGCTGTGCTGTGCTGTGCAGTGCTGTGCAGTGCTGTGCTGTTCAGTGCTGTGCTGTGCATTGCTGTGCTGTTCAGTGCTGTGCTGTGCATTGCTGTGCTGTGCTGTGCAGCGCTGTGCAGTGCTGTGCTGTGAAGTGCTGTGCATTGCTGTGCATTTCTGTGCAGTGCTGTGCTGTGCATTGCTGTGCTGTGCTGTGCATTGCTGTGCTGTGCTGTGCTGTGCATTGCTGTGCTGTGCTGCTGTGCTGTGCTGGGCTGTGCAGTGCTGTGCTGGGCTGTGCAGTACTGTGCTGTGCTATGCTGTGCAGTGCTGTGCTGTGCTGTGCATTGCTGTGCATTGCTGTGCAGTGCTGTGCAGTGCTGTGCTGGGCTGTGCAGTGCTGTGCTGTGCTGTGCATTGCTGTGCAGTGCTGTGCTGTGCTATGCTGTGCATTGCTGTGCAGTGCAGTGCTGTGCTGTGCAGTGCTGTGCTGTGCTGTGCTGGGCTGTGCAGTGCTGTGCTGTGCTGTGCTATGCTGTGTAGTGCTGGGCTGTGTAGTGCTGTGCTGTGCTGTGCAGTGCTGTGCTGTGCAGTGCTGTGCAGTGCTGTGAAGTGCTGTGCTGTGCAGTGCTGTGCTGTGCAGTGCTGTGCTGTGCAGTGATGTGCAGTGCTTGCTGTGCATTGCTGTGCTGTGCTGTGCAGCGCTGTGCAGTGCTGTGCTGTGCTGCTGTGCTGTGCAGTGCTGTGCAGTGCTGTGCTATGCTGTGCAGTGCTGTGCAGTGCTGTGCAGTGCTGTGCTGTGCATTGCTGTGCAGTGCTGTGCTGTGCTGTGCATTGCTGTGCTGTGCTGCTGTGCTGTGCTGTGCTGTGCATTGCTGTGCTATGCTGCTGTGCTGGGCTGGGCTGTGCAGTGCTGGGCTGGGCTGTGCAGTACTGTGCTGTGCTATGCTGTGCAGTGCTGTGCTGTGCTGTGCATTGCTGTGCAGTGCTGTGCAGTGCTGTGCTGGGCTGTGCAGTGCTGTGCTGTGCTGTGCATTGCTGTGCAGTGCTGTGCTGTGCTGCTGTGCTGTGCTGTGCAGTGCTGTGCTGTGCTATGCTGTGCTGTGCTGTGCAGTGCTGTGCTGTGCTGTGCATTGCTGTGCAGTGCAGTGCTGTGCAGTGCTGTGCAGTGCTGTGCTGTGCAGTGCTGTGCATTGCTGTGCTGTGCAGTGCTGTGCTGTGCAGTGCTGTGCTGTGTGACAGGCTTGCAGAGAGTGGCAGCTGGCATTTCACTGGAGTTATTCCAGTGGCAGAGAAAGATGCTGTTGTTGGCAGTGGGACACACACACATACACACACACACACACACACACACCACTCTGCCCAGGGAAGCTGGAGAGATGAAGGGTAGGCAATGGAGGAGAGAAAGCAACAGAATACAGAAGTTTGTGTCCATAAGTATCCCAATTCTTGGCACTCACGTTTGAAAGCAAATGCAGTCCCCAAGACTCCAAGACTGTGACTGTCGCTGCTCAAAGAGATGCCATTATAGACTACTTACTGCCTTGGGTGACATCGAACCCTTGCTTACCACTGGAGGCCCTGTGGGACACCCCGAGCTGGAAGCGGTGCCAGGCCTGGGCATAGGCTGGACTCTTCCCTATCTCTCTCTGCTCAGGTCTAATCTCCAAAAATGTTTGAAAAGCAATACAGCAAAATTTTCCATAAGGCCACACTCCCCAGAGAGTCCCCACCCTTAGGAAAACCATCCCACCACTGGGAATGTTTCCATGGGTCACTGGTTAATAGAAGAAAGAGAGGGGGTGAGGAAGGTGGGGGGGCAGGGAGGGAGACAGAGAAAATGAAGTGGAGATTGCCGCCAGTGAAATAGCTGTAACTCCCACCGCCAGGATGGACTAGGAAAAAACTACACACAGGGAGAATGCAATCTGGTTACCCGAGTGCCAAGAGTCAAGGAACCAGGGCTAAGAGAATCAGACAAGCAACTCAGAGCTGTCCTTGACAACCACAGCCCCACTCACAAATTACACACGAGTCTGGAGCTCCTAGTGGGCTGAGGAAAGCTGGTTCTATCTTGATTTAATGCTCTGACCTCAGCCTGTGGGAATGGAAATGACTCCCCTGCAGCTGTGGGAAACCAGATCTGCGGGAATCGGTCGCTCTCCTCGGCAGGGGGCGCTGTGGAGCTCATGGCCGGAGGTCAGTGGTCTGAGCCCTCGATGCCTTCCACAGACGGTGCAGATCCTGATTGGCCTCATCCACCTTGGCTTTGGCAGCGTCCTGCTCATGGTCCGCCGAGGGCACCTGGGGATGCTTTTCATCGAAGGTGGCGTCCCCTTCTGGGGAGGAGCTTGCGTGAGTGCCCGAGATGCCATTCTGTGCTGGGGCGTGTTCCGGCCCAGCTCTACCTCTTCCTGCCCCAATCTACACCTGGGCTTCCTGCATCCTAACCCCGCAACTCCACCATGCTTGCAGCAGCCCCTCAGTTCCCTCTGTGGGTTCCAGCCTTGCCTGGGCTGATCTCCAGGGAGTCTTTCTGTGCTGCGTCCATTCCACTGGCCATACCCCAGTGGAGAACCAAACCAGGCTTCCTTGTCTGCTCCTAAGTGCTGAAGAGAAGTTTGCAAGGTGGCATTGTTGTGCATGGCTCTACCGAAAGCGCCAGTGCTCTGGTGCCAGGGAGCCTCCTGCTGTGTCCAGGAAGCACAGGCTTTGGGGTCCATTTAATGGGGTCTACACTGAAGCCCCACTGTGTATGATAGTGCAGTCCCTTCTGAGTATCCCAAGCTATCTCGGCAAGAGCTCAGAAGCCCCTAAAAGCAAAACTCAGAGAGGCCAGCATTGTTGAAACTCCACAGCTAGAGCTAAATGGCTGGGAACAAACCTTAAGTCCCCGCTCAAGTTGTGGGCTCAAGTTGAAGAAAAATGCTGGCAAGCAGGCGTCTAAGGAGGCCCTGCCTCAGGAAGAAACAAAAGTAGCTTTCTGCATTCTTTTCTGAGCTCCCGATCCTGCTCCAAACTGTCACAAAAAGTGTCACATGCATACGGTAGGAGGGGAGAAGTAAGCAAGGACCTGCTTGTCCGGCTCTGGAGACAACAGGATCACCAGGCTGGGCAGGGCATGCGCAGCTCAGTATCCAGTCTTTATCTTAGAGCTTCGCAGGGCTGGGGAGAGTGGTCGTTCTGTGTGTAAAGCATTTGCCTGACGAGAATGAGGGCTTGACTCCTGTCTCCACCACCCTTGTCAAAAGCCTGCCTGGCCTTCCAATCCCAGTGCTGGAGAGATGCAAGCAGGCAGCCCTCCCTGGGCCTCCCTGGTCAGCTCCACCAAGTCCAGGTAAGAGAGCCTCTCTCAAGAGACAAAGCAGGCAGCTCCTGAGGAGGAATGACACCCTGACCTTGGATGACAGAAGTGAGCACACACACACATGCACATGCATGAATGCACACACGTACGAATGCATGCATGTACACACATGGCCTCATGTGTGGGACTACTGCCTAAATGAATATTAGCTCCATGAGAGGAAGATCTTTTCCATTTTATCCAGCTCCTCTGTTATGTTTTTGACACCCAACTGCTACCTGATAAATATTTGACTAACTGACTATTTGAAGGTGCATACCCTATGAGGTGTCAGTAATATGATGTCAATGAAAATACATATTGTAATAGAGTTTCTCTCCCACCCACCAGTTCCCTAACAACCACTCTGAGGGTTAATTTTAATTACAAACTGTTTGGCCTATTAGCTCAGGCTTATTATTAACTAGCTCTTACGACTTAACCCATTTCTATTGGTCTGTATTTTACCACGAGGCTAGTGGCTTGTTACCTCACATCTTGCTTCCCCAACAGCTGTAGGCATCTCTCTGACTCCACCTTCTTTCTCTCTATATCTGTTTGGATTTCCTGCCTAGCTATATTCTGCCCTGCCATAGGCCAAAGCAGTTTCTTTATTAACCAATGGTAGTAAAACATATTCACAGCATACAGAGGGGAATCCCACGTCAACATACCTTGTGAAGTATGACTTTATGTCTCAAAACAGAGGCCTCTTTTGTTGTTTGTTTGTTTGAGACAGAATCTCTATTTGTAGCTGTCCTAGAACTCATTATGTAGACCAGGCAGGCCTCAAACTCACAGAGATTTGCTTGCCTGTGCTTCCCATGTGCTGGGATTAAAGGCATATGCCACCATGCCAGAGGACAAAGGCCTCTTACAGAACCACTAAGACATCCTTAGAAAATATGCCCAAGATGCCTGGTCAGGATGCAGACAAGAAAGCCTATGGTTCTCTGCCTACACCTGAATCTTCTTGACAGAACTTGGGCATGATTTGCCCTGGTCAGTGTCCCAGCCAAAACCTCACTGGGCCCTCTCTCTTCCCCCACACAGTTCATCATCTCTGGGTCCCTCTCGGTAGCAGCTGAGAAAAACCACACCAGTTGCCTGGTAAGTCTGACTGGAGACAGAGAATCAGGGTGGGGATGGGGCCACTCACCTCAGGACCCTCACCTCCGTCTGCCCACTCATTTGATCCATTCAACAAGCCTTTCTTGGGGGTTTTCTAAGTGTCCATGGAAGGAATTCAGACATCCAAATACAGAAGGAAGAGATGGGACACTTGCAGAACGCCACCCAAGGTCTACAGATGAAATCCTCACAGACATTCAGAGGGAGCCGATGCAGGAAGGGTCCCCAGAACAGCCTCCAAGATGTCTCAGAGTGTGGGCCTGGCCCTGGAGGAAGTGAAGTACAGCTTTGGGGGGGGGGGAGGGGCATGGGACAGGCATCTGCTGCTAGCCTGGCCCAGGAAAGCCTTGAAGAGGGCCAGGCCTCCTCCCCAGCAGCTCCCAAGAGCATGGAAGAAGCAAAGGGAGGCATGAGGGCCTCTTCCTGGAGTCCCAGGGATGGAGAAGAAAAAGAAGAGTGAGAGAGAAAAATCCAG
Organism: Microtus oregoni; assembly: GCF_018167655.1. Lineage (NCBI taxonomy): Eukaryota > Metazoa > Chordata > Mammalia > Rodentia > Cricetidae > Microtus > Microtus oregoni. The sequence continues at coordinate 47,237,164 of NW_024543071.1, forward strand.
CCGTGCAGGGCTCATGACCCCAACCCCGGGCCATGAAAGGGAGGGTGCAGGAGGCTGGGCAGTGAGCTGGAGCTCCTGTCTTTTCTCCTCTTTGTCTCTTCTTGGTGCCCCTCTTCCTCCCACAGGTGAGGAGCAGTCTGGGAACCAACATCCTCAGCGCCATGGCGGCCTTCGCTGGGACAGCCATTCTTCTCATGGACTTCGGGGTCACTAACTGGGTGTGTTGGCAGATGTCCCTGAGGGTACTAAACCCGGAAAGATAAGGGCTGCAGCCATAACTAGGGAAGACCCAGTTGTCCGCAACCCTGGGCATTTTGCAGAGCCTGCTGCTCCGATAGACCTCTTGAGTGTACTGACACCATAGCCCTACCCCAAGATCGGGTGTGGGGAGAAGGGAGATGAGTCCTGGGAGAAAGGAAGGAGCGGGCAGGGCTGGAGTCAGGAAACCTGGACCCAGGGCTACCTCTGCCTCTTGCCTGGGCGTTATTTTTGGTCCAGGGGGGTACCTTTACTTTTAAACTCCCGGTTTGACTTGACTGTGGGTTTGGGTCCCCAGGATGTGGGCAGGGGCTACCTTGCTGTGTTGACCATCTTCACCATCCTGGAGTTCTTCATCGCAGTCATCGCCACCCACTTTGGGTGCCAAGCCACCCGTGCCCAAACTAACGCAGTGAGTACTCTCACACCATGTCCAGGGCCCTGAGGAATGCCTCTAGTCTAGGAAGAGGCTGCACCTCCAGCCCCCTCCCACTTCCCCTTTGGGGCTAAGCTGTGATGAGCTTCCCGTAAGACGCTAGGGCCCCAGGTCGTGAAATGGGACTATTCACCCCGTGGCCACAGGAGGGCGCCAGCACTAGCGGCAGAACTGAGATCCTTCGGAATTGGAGAACAGGGTTAGGGCGGGTGAGGGTCGCACCTTGCACAGACGGTCCACAGAGTGTGAACAGGTGGGCACAGCAGAAAAGACAGCATGACTCGGTGGAAGTTAAACTCATTTTTTCCGGAGGAAAAGAAAAGGAGGGAGGGGCGGAGGGAGATAAAAAGAAAGTGGGAAAGGGGGTACTGATAACACAAAGGCTTCTTTGGGCGGAAAAATGCAGCCAGGTTCTAGTGGACGCCTTTTAAGGTTGGAGCAGGGGGAATGAGCTGGATTCAAGGGGCACCGTGAAGGGCTATCGGTGTGGAAGCAGCCAGGGACCAGCGCTGTGGTTCAGGCAAGAGCTATAGAGGCCCGAACTCAGAGGGGCTGTCCAGAGAGGAATCATCAGCTCACTAGCCCCTAGAGGAATGAAGTTTATCTACTTTTCTTACTGCGGTGTGTCCAAGCCCTGGATCATAACTGACTCTATAAAATGTTTTCTGAAATGTTAATTAAACGATGCTTTTTGTGTGTGAGCATTCAGTACTAAGGCGCTGTTCTCAGAGTGCCCAGCGGGTGGCACTGTTGCAACGCTTATCGAAGACCGCAGAGCCACCCAGAATTGGGGTTTTCTGCTTCTTTGCAGTCTGTGATTTTCCTACCCAACGCCTTCGGCACGGACTTCACCATCCCCAGCCCAGCCGTCTCTCCACCTCCTGCCTATGACAATGTGGCATATATGCCCAAGGAGTCATCTGACTAGTAGATCGCAGCTCCGCGTCTACAGGATGGAGTCCAGGCTTCCCATGCTACCCAGCGTTCCTCCACCCTCACTTTATTCGTTCTGAGGCAGCCCTTCCACAACCAGGCTCTCCAAGTCATCTACACTGCGGCACCGAGTGATGTGTTCCATCAGTTTTTCATGTCCTCCTGTAGTTTCTTTCTAAAAGAGACAAAAGACTGATGTCCAGGGTACCCAGCCCTGTCGCCTGATATAGATGTCCCCTGGGTTCCTCTGCGCTGTCCTCGACTCATCGTGGGAAATCTTGACATCACGGAGGTTTCACAGGTTTGCCTTCAAGAAGGTCATTAAGCACCAAGAACTCAGAATGTTCCAGAAGAGACTGGCATTTCCGAGGCTCTGGTCTGACCACAGAGCAAGGCAGTGAACGTGACCTCCAGGCTCCAGGCTCCCAAGACCAGCTCTGTCTTTTGTCATCTTTTGTTATATCCTTTTCCCATCTGGAAATTTAAGTACTAAACTACATAATCACAAGGCCAACCCAACACCCCTGGGCTCCCCGGGGTCCTTGGGTCTAAGCCAGGTATTGCCCCCTCCCTCACAGAACCCCCTTTTTCTTATTTTTAATAGGACTCTGGCCCTTCCTGCATACTAGGGCAGGAGGTTGCAGAGGAGATTGACTGACTCTTGCACCGAGGTCACCATCAACAGGTGTACGGGAAAGTCCCCTCACTAGCCCTCCTGTATCCATACCCCACCCCTGCCTGAAAAGCAAGGGTATCCCTGAGAGTTACCACGGGGACAGGGCTGGGTCCCCACAGGAATAAAACATCTTCAGCCCAGTGTTCATAGGCCCTGGCATATGGCTTGTTTGTCCATACTCTGGAGAAAAATAAACGGTGTGGTTTAGATTTTGAGTTGGTCTCAATGTGGGGGCTTTTGCTTTTTAAGTTTGGGGTCTTCTGAGGGCTGCCTGTGATTAATCAGGTTTGGGTAAGGATTGTACAAAGAGCAGGCAGGAGGTAACTTCTTACAGCCAGGGACAGTTCCAGGCTAATGATGATCACATGGGTAACTGTATTCATGAATATTAAAGTGGAGGCAGGGGAGAGGGTTCAGTGGGTAAGGACCTGAGTCTGGATGCTCAGCACGCATGTCAGAAGCTGGGCACAGTGGCGTGTGTCTGTAATCCCAGCACTGGAGAGGCAAAGACAGGAAGACCCCGGGGCCTGCTTGGTCAGCTAACGCAGCTGAGTCTGTGAGGTCCGGGTTCAGGGAGAGACCCTGGCTTGAAAAGTAAGATGGCAAAGGGAAGGGCAATGGAAGCCTAGGAAGCTTGAACTTGGTGCGTAGTACTTTTTCTCAAGTGCAATGAGCGTGCACATAAAGGTTAACTCTAACAAGTTCCATAGCACGCATAACTAACGCTTGCATTAATCGGAAGTAGCCTTTAACAATTGATGGCTTCAAACCATGCTGGCCCTATCCAAGCACACGAAAGCCTTACCAGCTTTGTCCAGGCTCCTGCCCGTCTGGTTTGATGCCCATTTTCTGATCTGCATAGATCTACATTGCATCAATAGCTTTGGGCCTTTCCCAGGATCCCATGGAGTCATATCCCATGATTCCCTTCTAACTTCCTCCTATCTAGATTGAGGATTCAGAATTTACACCAACCTCAATGAAGTTTATGCTGAGACAGATATGAATAAGAGATCTCAAAATACCACCAGAGAATGGGTGTTTCTGTTTCAGGACAATGAGCAACGATTCTGGATAAAAAGATGAGAGAAAACTCATCCCAAACAATGGCAGAGCAGGTCAGTATCTCTTCAGTAGTTTCTACTGGGGAGTCATAGAAGCAGAGAGATGCTGCAGCAACCTATTATCAAATACCCAAGGCTGTAAAACCTTAAAAATAAAAGAGAGAGATCTATTTACTCCATAGTTCTGGAGATTAGATAGAAAGGTCACATGTGGCGGTGGCCTTCCAGCAGAGTCTAAAGGTGGCACAAAGCATTACACGGCAAAAGAAAAAGGTCATGCATGTATGCCTGATTTGCTCTTTTGCTGATAAAGTCACTAGAATTCATTTACGGGGCCTCGCTCTGATGCCCTTCTAACCCCCATCATGTCCAAGGCTTCACTGCCCCTCAGCACCAACATCAGCTCAAGTTTCTGATCAATGACGAAAGGGTGGTACTTCATCCCGGGGACCTTGAGGGGGCGCTCGCTGCTGCACGTGGGCTCTTACTTAGCTCCAATTGTTGAGGCTGTACTAGAAAGCCAGTGGGGCGTACACATGAATACATTACTTCATCTCTGTTTCAACTCCCTACTGCCTTGGCTTCCCCCAAAATGATGGTTTGTAATTAGGAACTGTGAGCTGAAATAACCCCTTTCTCTACTTAAGGAGGTTTTGTCAGTGTCTTTTATTAGAACAAAAGGAAATAAAGACAAAGTGTTTCATTGTTAAAAAAAAATTAAAAATTAAAAAATTAAAAAAAAAAATAAAAACCGGAGGGAGTGAGGCATGGGAACTCACTCCTGGCTTTATTCCTGTGATGAAGGCAGCTCCTCCCAGGCAGGGAGGAAATGTTTTAAAAGCTGGATCTTATTTATTTCTTTAAACACTACTAGCCTTGCCTGATCTTAACCTGCGCACAAATGGAATTATATAGTATGCGTATTTCTTTGTGTTTGACTCCTTTTACTGAATAAAATATGTTATAGATTTATCTGTAACATCTTGCATTTTCATTTAGTGCTTTTAATACTTTTGTAAACATTTTGTTTTATTCTATCATTTTAATTGATTTACCTGTTGATGGATAACTAGGTTAATTCCACTTTGAGGCATCATCAATAAAACTCAAACTTTCTTGAACACACACACACACACAAAAAGAAAAGTAAGAACCCAACATTGACCTCTGGCTTCAACGTATACATGTGTGCATGCTTGCACACACACACACGAACATCCACTGCACACACCCATAAACTCACATGCACAGAGAGATGAACACACAAATAAACCACACATATGCACAGGAATCAACCAAACTGGATTGCTTCATGCACTCTAATATGTGTTGCTACCTCCATTGTTAAAAACGGGGCCAAAGCCAAACAGGAAAAGCAGAGGAGTTATGTAGTTCTGCGGCTACAGCCTGGACATTCACTGTCTAACCACGTCCCCGGTCAAGATCCAGACAGGACTTTGATGTCACACAAAGCTGCAAGCTTGGTGGCAGCTGGACTTCACTCTCAGGGCTTCCTGTCACTTGCGGTCACATGACCGTAGTTTTTATTTTTATTTTTTTAATGTAATCAAGGATTTGTTTTATATTTATTTATTTTTATTATGTATACAATATTCTGTCTGTGTGTATGTCTGCAGGCCAGAAGAGGGCACCAGACCTCATTCCAGATGGTTGTGAGCCACCATGTGGTTGCTGGGAATTGAACTCAGGACCTTTGGAAGAGCAGGCAATGCTCTTAACCACTGAGCCATCTCTCCAGCCCCACGACCGTAGTTTTTAAACCCAGATCTTTTTAAGATAAACACTAACGTGCTCACAGAGTCGAGGACGGTGTGGCTGAGTCTTGCTTATCACCAGAGGTCAAGGTCAAGCAAGAACTAAGGATGACCCTAGCTACCTTTGGGAGGGACACAAGAACAGTCACAATACTAATTTCTCTACTGTGCAGACACTTGGACTTTCAAAACATTGGAAATATTCTTTCAGGGTCAGCAAGAGAGCTCAGCAGCTAAAGTTGCTGCACAACCCGGTCACATCAGTTCAGCCCTAAGCACCCACGTAAAGGCAGAAAGACAACAATTTTACAAAGCGGTCCTCTGACCTACACACACACGCACACACACCATGGCAAGGTATTCCCACACACACATCAAAGCACACAAATAAAAACTTTTGAAAATTTTAATAATCAAATCACTCGACCGCTGACTCCATCAACATGACAAACGCTTCCCATCAGTCAATCTGTTCTGTTCCGAAATGGTCTGAACTGTCAACACTGCAACATTAGCTGTCTCCGCTGTCAAAAGGAGACGTAAGGACGAGGATGAGGACTTTCACGTGCTCGAGTTTGGAAGAGGATTGTAAAGAATGTAGTCCCACAAGCAACTCCGTACAGCTGGGAGTGTAAGCAAGGGTGGGTCCTGGAAGGAAAGGATCCAAAGTCTAAAGTCGTAAAAATGCTCTGAGTTCCTCTTGTGACTCTGGATGTAAAGCATGGCTGAAGCCTACAGCAGCGGTCCCTGGGCCAGGTGAGTAACCCCTCTTTGCAGCAGAAACAAACAAGAGGAGGTCCTCAGGGCCTCCCATGGGGTTCATCCTTGACAGGAGACCTGCCTCCTGTGTTTGTCAACTGCTGCAGGCTGGAGGTGCACGGCCGAAACTTGGCCCCCCCAGAAGGGAGCAGGGGTGACGGTTTATCAAGCAACAGTGGCAGCAGCTGGAGAACAGAGGCTCCATGCCATTGAGCCCTAGGAAGCAGGGTTACCACGTTACCATCAGCCTCTCTCCAGGAGGAACCTACTACCTGCCCAGCCAACTACCAATTGGTGATCTGAGAACCAAGAGGACTGTTACCCCTTCCCCTCTAACTCTAGTGACCGAGCACACAGAGAGACAGATTCGAGAGAAGAAGGGACTTGTGGAAGTCCGCTTTCCCAGAACCGCCCTTTACACCAAGTGCCTGGCCCCGAGGCCCCGAGAAAGGTTTCTTTGAATGTGCATGGTCTCCTGAACCAACGTAACTGAAACTCGCATCTTCTTAGGGTAGCTGCCAGCAACCACTCTGTCACACAGTGCGTCCATACCTCTCATTCCCTGCCTTTCTCTGCCTGGCATGCCTATACACACATGCACATACATGCAACATGTGTGTATGCATGCGCATATATGCATACACATGTATGTGTAAACACTCACTGACCTCCCTGTTCTTGGCTTCTTCTGCACCATTTAATTAGGGTCACATTCACAGCAAGGTTTTCTCGACCTCCCAGCCAAGACCCCCATAAACAGATCTTACCCATTCCAACACATGTTCCCGGGTGTCCAACTCCTTGCTCTGCAGACAGAGTCCTGTAGGGTGGTGTGAGCCCCCAGTTCACTTTCTCCATAAACCAGGTACCCCCCTCCACAACCTTCCCAGCCCGTAGGAGCCCTTTAGCTGACTCCTCTCCCTGCTCTCAGCAGGAGTCAGATGGAGGCAATGAACTTCCTACTCCTGGTGATTAGAACAGGATCCATCTCAACAGGGAACCAACAAAGGTCAGGCGAGAGTCTGGGTGTAAGGCAGGTTGGTGGTATCGCCCGCTCTCATTGCTAAATTCCAGCCTCTGGTCCTCTTACCACTTAACCATCACAACCCACCCTTGAGGCAGGCAGGGGCCTTGTGTGCCCATGGAAACAGACTTAGATACTAAGATGCAGGAGTAGAGACAGGGTTGGGCCTGGCTTGTGGACTTGGAAGATTCATGTTCTGGCCCACTGAGGGACTGAAGGGTCCTCTCAGCTCTGCCTCTGGACCCCAGAGCCTAAGGAAAAGGGGGATATTTTCAGGGTTCAGAAAATCCAAGGCTGAGGGTAAATCACCAAGACCTTAGGGGTCCCTGAGATACCAGACAGCTGGCTGAGGAGGCTGAGAAAGAGGACAAGTAAAGCGATTCTCCCTCTCCTGCCATGCCATCCATCTTCACCCGAAGGCAGCTCTGCCCCAGTCCTAGGCAAGGTGGACAGGGTGCAGGCATTCTAGGGACTTGTAGGCTGCAACAGCTTTAAAAGATGGACTCCTAGAGAAACCTGTAAGAGGAGGATTGGGGTGGGGGGAAATAAAGGCACTATTTAGGAGGCAAGCAGCCTGGTGTGGTGGTTTGACTTAGAATGGCCCTGATGGGCTCATCTACTGGAATGCTTAGTTACCAGGGAATGGCACTATTTGAAAGGATTGAAAGGATTAGGAGGTGTGGCCTTGTTGGAGGAAGTATGTCACTGAGGGATGGGCTTTGAGGTTTCAAAATCCCATGCCAAGCCTCTCTCTCTCTCTCTCTCTCTCTCTCTCTCCCTCTCCCTCTCTCTCTCCCCCTCTCCCCTTCTCCCCCTTTCATGAGATTCCCGTCCTCCTCCAGGTAGGAATATTTAGGAAGAAATGACAAAGGAATCTTGCCAACCTTTAAAAAGCCTATCATCATCACACGGAGACAATCAGCAAAAGATGGGGTGATGAGACTAGAACCTAGAGAATTATCTTTGCAAGCTGGAGGGAACTGGTCTTCAAGCATTCTCACATTCAGTTTTTTATTTCAGGCTACTGGCGATCATTTGCTGACTCTTATTCTGTGCCAGACACCATTGTAAGTACTTCTGCAAGTTACCAAAAATCATTCTGCCGTCTTATGATCAGCAGGCTTACAGTCTCATGGCGGTCAGAAAGTCTGGAGTTCCAGGTGGTTGTGATCCACCCACCCATCGTGGGTGCTGGAAACTGAATCTGGATCCTCTACAAGAGAAGCAAGTGTTCTCAACTATTGAGCCAATTCCCCAGCCACTTGAGAAGCCCACTAAAACAGCCAGATTAGTAATAACAGCAGAAAAAGGAGATTTATTCAATGTGGCCACAATGGGGACGGGGACAGAGAGAGCCAGTGACTCCCCCGCCTCCAGCCCGATAGGAATGTGTACATCTAAGCCATCAGTCAAGGTCCTATCCGCGTCTGGGCAGAGTACTCTGACAAGTTATTAGCAATGTTTGAACACACACACCACACACACACACACACACACACACACACACGCAAAATAAGCTGGGCATAGTTGTGCCCACCTTTAATCCCAGCACACGGGAGGCAGAGGCAGGACGGTTTTTGTGAGTTCAGGGCCAGCCTGGTCTACAGAGTGAGTTCCAGAACACCCAGAGCAGCTTGAATGACTTGCCAAGGGAGGCACGGCTACTGATTAGTAACATTTTCTCAGCCAGGAAGGGACCCAGTGCACTTGAGAACGGATTTCTAAGTTTGATTTGGGCAGCTTCTCAGCCTTGTACGTATTTCTAATGTTCTGACACTAGGTGGCACTCTATGTCCAGGTTTCATTGATTATTCAGCAGCCTTGGAGCTATGTGAAATAGTGGCTAACAGGCAGAGCATTGGCTTTTTGTAGTGAATGCAATGTCCCTGTTAACTTACAGCTAATAAACTCCTTAGTCATCAATCTGGACTTGTCGGAGACATTCTTGTGTTTTTGATATTGTCTACAATTAGAAACATCCACCCCCGAAATTCACATGACAGGTGCACAAAATTCATACATTAAGAAGGTCAGAGTGCTGCCCAGTGGTAGAGTGCTGCCCAGTGGTCCAGCGCTTGCCCTCCTCAAAGCCCTGTCAAGGAAACAGAGGCTTTGGTATCCCCGAGAGCATGAAAGAAATTTAGTCTCAGCCTCTTCCCCAAGTACTGGGTCTGTTTGCAATTTGACAAGAGCTCCAGGCTGCTTGGTCAGGTTTGAGAAACATCTAAGTATATCAGAATCTCTAGTGACCACCTTGCAAGCCTTTCAGAACTCTGGGAAGAGATCGAAATTGTAAATGCCCTTGATTTGAAGAGGAGTTAGAGGACTCAGGTAGGCAGGGAGGGCAAAGACAGGGCCAATAGGAGAAAGGGAAGGACCAAGGGCCCTAGACAGACCCAAGCCAGCATCCCATTAACATGCTCCTAGTCTTACACCTCTCCCGTCCCAAAGGGATAAAGTCATTACTGCCCTTTCTTAGGTGCTTGATCTTCTGTCTTTCCCAGACAATCAATTCTTTTTAATTAAAATTTTTTCATTCAGCATTTTTTTGGGGGGGTTTTCGAGACAGGTTTCTTTGCAGCTTTGGAGCCTGTCCTGGAGCTAGATCTTGTAGACCAGGCTGGTCTCGAACTCACCAAGATCCCCTGCCTCTGCCTCCCGAGTGCTGGGATTAAAGGTGTGCGCCACCACTGCCCGGCTCATTCAGGATATTTTGATCATGTTTTTCTCCACTCCCAATTGTTCCCAGATCCTCCACACCTACCCACCCAACTTTGTTTCTCTCTCTCTAAACACACACACACACAAAAAAAAAAAACCACAAAAAGAGCCCTACAAAAACAGAAATCAAAAGAAATAAGCAAAAGATCAACAATACAAAAAATCTCTAACAAAGCAATTCTTGTTTGTTTTTTTCATTATTTAAATCCAGGTATGGTAGCACATGCCTATAACCACAGCAGCCAGGAGGGGCAGATGATTAATGTGAGCTTGAATCTACCTTGGGCTCCATAGCTAGCCTGGGCATCACAGACTATCTTTTTTAAAATAGAGAGGGAAGGGAATAGAAGGGAAGGAGAGAGAAGGGGAGAGAAGGAAAAAAGAAAGAAAGGTGGGCCAGGGTGCGGTGGCCCATGCCTTTTATCTCAGCACTTGGAAGGCAGAAGCAGGCAGATTCCCGTGAGTTTGCGACCAGTCTGGTCTACATAGAAAGACAGTCTCAAAAAAAAAAAAAGTGGAGACCTGGAACTAATTATGGAGTTATCATTCCACCACAATATGAACTTGTCTTTGCCCAGGATATGATTTTACATAATCACAGCAGCTAGAACATGATGATGCTAGCAAGATTCTCTTAAAGGACTCTTTTAAGATTTTTATGTTTATTTTTGTTTATTTAATGTGTACTTGTGTGTTCCTGGATGAACATATGTGCATACAATACCCATGGAGGCCCAAAAAGAATACCAGATGCCCTGGAACTTAGTTACAGATGGCTATGAGTCAACCAGCATGGGCACTGGGAACTGAAACTGGGTCTTCTGCAAGAGCAGCCAGTGCTCTTAACCACTGAACCAAGTCTTCAGCCCCAAGGATATTTTTTTTTAAGATGTATTTGTTTTTATGGTTTCCCTGCATGCATGTCTGTGTACCACATGTGTACCTGATGTCCACGGAGGTGAGAAAAGGGCACCAGACCCCTGAGTGGAGTTGCAGAGTTGTGAACCACCAATGTGGGTGCTAGGAACCCGAGTCCTCTGCAAGAGCAACAAGTACTTTTAACTACTGAGCCATCTCTCCAGACATTCCCACCCTAGCTAATGTAGTAGTTCATCTTTGCTCACTCATTAACAATTATTTATGATTATTTTCTAAGTAGCAAATACTGATTTGTGTTTGAAGGATATAGCAACAAAGAAAATAAGAAATGAGAAACTATGCCCAGTGAAGTGACATTCTGTACTTTTTGTTTGTGTTTTGTTTTTCAAGACAGGGTTTCTCTGTGTAACCCTGACTGCCCTGAAACTCACTCTGTAGACCAGGCTGGTCTTGAACTAGATCCACCTGCCTCTGCCTCTTGAGTGCTGGAATTAAAGGCATGTGCCACCACTGCCCAGAAGTGACATTCTAAACAGGGAAAAACAGGCACTGAGAAGGAGCTGGGGCTATAACACACACACACACACACACACACACACACACACACACACACATACACACACACACACATACACACGCAAGCACACACTCACACCAAGAAAGCCAGTAGAATATCTTAATATATTATGGCCAAGGATCAAGAAAGCTTGCCATCCAGCCAGCCTCTGATGAAGTAACACAGGGATGCATAGGTACCACCCTGCCCGTCACCTTTTCACTAGGATGTGCTCTCATCCCACAGTGTCATTTCACAGAGGAACTCTCCACACCAGTCACAACTGTTGCTTAACAACCCATCCCAAGACCTAGTGATGAATAACTGTGTTGAGTTTGGCTGGACAGATATAGGAAGGGAGAAAGTATCTCGGTTTCATAACTTCTGGAACCTCTGTTGGTCCCAGGCTCAAATTTAGGGATAACCTGATGAATGGGGCATGAAATCACACAGCGCCATCTCCACTCCATGAAGGGTGTTGGCAGCCTGGCTGGGCTCCAAAGCCAGCTCTAGGCTCTCCACACAGGGTGACTGGTACTTCCTCACAACATGTCGACTGAGTCCAAAAGCCAGTACCCATGGGAGCCAAGCAGAAGTACCTAGAAGTCAATGTTCCAACCTCAAAAACACACAACAACAACCCCATTATGTTCCATTAGCTGGGGCTAACCTGGAGTTTGAAGAATGGAGAGACACAGATTCCAGCACCTGAGAGGTGTCCAGGCCGCACAGTAAAAATATCACATGGATGGGAAGACACCACCCAGGCCAGCTGTGGAAAAGCCAGTCCTCACCATCTTTCCAAGAAAGTCCGTCTAGATCTATGCAGAATCATTTTAAAAGTAAAAGAGGTAAAACCACACAGCAGAAAGTGATAACATCTGGGTGTTATGTTATGTTGAGAAGCACAGAATAGAATAAAATATCACTCTGGTTAATCTGTTTTTATCTCTATAAGAAGCATGTTTTTACTTTATCTCAATTAATTTAATTAACTTATTTAAATAGCCAAGCTGGCCTCCACCTCCTGATCCTCCAGTCCTTCCCCACCAGCCCCACCCCCACTTCCCGAGTGTTGGGATTAAAGGCTTGCACCTCCATCTTCCAGCTGAGAAGCACTTTCAAAGACCTGCAACTTCTGGCTTATTTACAAAGAACAGACTCAGCCTAGGCTACAGAAGGAACTTGCTCTAGCTTTAGATCAAGTGCCTGAGACACAAAGGCAAAGAGGTGTATGTAAAATCACACGCGTTTTAGAAGCAGAGCTCTGGATTCAAACCCTCACCAGCTTCTATCCTGCACCTCTGAAAAACAAGATTACCTCAAGAATCAGACAAGACCTACAAGCACCACCCTTATGTGCCAGCTACTCCAGATAGAATCTTGATGTCTTAAACTACCGGTGAAGCCGGGACACTGTTATGACTTTCTAATCTACCACAGTAAGATGCATTTTTATCAGTATTGTTGATATCGTGTCAGTGGCATGCCTTTCAATCTGCAGACAAACGGTGTCTGCAGAGGAAACAACCTATCCGTTTCTAAGACACTCCTTTGGTAGAGCGAGTCAGAGAATCTGAGATGCAGAATTATGATCACAGGGTACACAGTCAATTGGTTCTCAATGGGTAAGTGAAAGATCGGATGATAGTGAACTCTGACCCTGCCCTGTGATCCTGAGTTCCATGGGCAGCCCTGTACCTAGAATAGGATAAGACATTTGGAGGCTCCATGAAAACAGGAATGATTTTCTGGCTCAGGGACACAGTTCAGCCACCTGAGGCCAATTGCACCAAATGAGTGAGGTCTGGGACTGATGTGAGCTACTGCAGTGTGAGCAAGGAGAACAGAGATTCCACCACTAAATTAGGGACCAGTTTAACCTGTAGTTCAGGGAAGGGGACTTCATACTTTGCTTTGGGATGCTTTTTCTTGGTCACCAAGTCAATATCTCCAAGGGCTGGGGGTATATGGCTCAGTGTTACAATCTTTGCTTAGCCTGTGTGAAACCTTGGGTTCCATCCCCAATATCACAAAAAGACAGCATCTGCAGAGGCTGCCATGGAGATGAGGCCACTGTACCGAAAGGGACAACTGAAGAGGGTATCACACTGAAGAGAAAATGGAGCTCTCAAGCAAGAAGCCAGATGTGGAGGAAATGAGAAGGCTAGCCAATAAACACAGCGGGAGAGGAAGGAAGTGATTTATTCTGAAACTCTGTCATTGACCAGATCTTGGGAACTGAGAGTCTGAGCGTGTGTAACGCTGTCACATGTTTACCTGTCTTTCTGATGAGCTCTCTTTTTATGCTCAAGGCCCAGCTGACACCCTCTGGTAATGTGTACAGGGTCTGTCATTGTCCCATTCAAGCCCAGCCCCAAGTAGTTCTGGTGGTGGCCCCTACTTAAGTGATGGAGCCAGATCTCAGGCTGAGGAGTCTGAGTTACTGAGTGACTTTCAGGGAGCCTCGTGGCCTCTCTGAGATGTCATTACCTTGCCTGCTCATTAGAGAAATTCATTCCTGCTCAGACGACCTCAGGGCTTTCAAAATTATGTTCTCCAAGGGAGCCCCTAAAGTGATATTAATCCCGCCAAGGCAGGGGCCGTGACTGCCCATTCCCCCGATGTTTTTCTAGTATCAGGCACAGGAGAAATAATCAGCTCTTGGTGAATAATGGAACGATGGTGAACTCAGCCTCCGCACAGTGTGGAAGGCAAAAAAGGCAGGCTCTTCAGGTTTCGTTCATTCCTTCCCCTGGGCCATTGCTCCTCAGGGTGTGGACCACTGCCACCAGCACCACCACACCAGCTGCACAATGGCCACCAGCACCACCACACCAGCTGCACAATGGCCACCAGCACCACCACACCAGCTGCACAATGGCCACCAGCACCACCACACCAGCTGCACCATGACCACCAGCACCAGCACCAGCACCTGAGAGTTCACTAGAAATCCAAACCCGCAGTCCCACCCCAAACGTACTGAGCCCTAACATCTGGACGTAGGCACACCTTGCATTTGGCCGACTCTCCCTGAAGCTGGAGAAGCGTGCTTTAGATACACTAAGAAGTGGATAGGATGGTAAGAGATGCTACCTTCTTAGGGTCCCTTCTTCCACCTGCTCAGGTGTCTGGCCCCTTCTTCGACCTGTTCAGGGCAGGAAGCATGCTATGAAGGTTAGCAGGGTACTGAGGAGAGAGAAACTAACTCCACCCGCCCACTTATACACACAAACAAGCATCCCCAGCCTTTGCCAACCAGGGATGGCTGCAATGCTCCTTCCTGTTTCAGCAAAACCTGCAGATGCTTCTAGAGGATCTAGAGATAAGCTCTACTTGCTCTCCTCCACCCTGGGCAGCAGGTACCAGATCTTTGGAGTGGCCTTTCCCTATCCCAGCAGCTTCCCAGAACTCTGTGAGTGCCCTGCAGGTACAGCTGAGTGGTCCTCCTCTCCTCCCACTCCTGCCCTCCTCCCCCATCTCAAGAGTCAAAGGGGATGGGGACTAAGAAGAGCACTTTCACTTTCAGTAAGAGCTGGCCCCTGTCCTGCTCCATGTACTCTGTGGAACCAATTCAGGGTACACACCTAAAGCACCTATTCATACCTGCCAAAAAGGAGGAGTGTTGGGAGCTGTGAACCCCCAGATCCTGAATGTCTTGTAAATAGTGTATCATGCTTTCAGCTGCTCTGAGCACGAGACCCTCAGGAGTTCCTGATGGCAGGGGAGTGGTTTCTGGTGGATTTGGCTGGGGCATGGCTATCAGTTAAGGATCCCTATATAAGCTGCCCCTGGAAACAATAAAGGAGGCATTCCTGTTTCAAGGATGACCTGTGTCTCTGTCTGTGAGTCTTCGTGTATTTAAATTTCCAGGCCCTTGCCCAGCTCACGAATAGTCCTGTAGTGCAGGCGCCACAATACAGGAGCAGTACCGTACTGTCATGTAGTACAGGCAGGCGGTACAGAGGGGGATCAAGGGTTACTGAGAGGAGCTAGACCCCAAAGAGGTCAAAACAACTCAACAGAAGTCATGCACTAGCCAGGCATGGTGGCTCACGTCTGTATCAGGCACTCTGGAGAAGGATGAGATAGGTGGATTGGTATGAGTTCCAGGCCAACCAAGACGGCTTCAAGGGGTTGGGGTGAGTGGGGGTGGGGAGGTGAAAGGGGAAAAAGGGGAACAGAGGAGAAGGAGAGGAAGAGTGCGGAGGAACTCTTACAGTATCTAAAATAACACAGGAGACAGCTGGAGCCACATGGAGGGTTTCCACTGGAGGGCCACACTGCAGTAACTGCCAGAAGGAGCATGAGGGCAGGGCGAAGGTCATACTGCTAGGAACCATGGAGTAGAGAGATGATGAATCCACACTGCGAAGTGAAAAGTTGCTGCATACGATAAGCCTCTCGCCCAGTGCAGCAATCCAAGTCAGACCAAATCAAACCAAATAAGAAAAACCCCAGGTTTAATGGATAAAACACTCTCGGATGATTTTCTAGCCCCCCCCCCCCAGAGGAGACAGGAAAGAAGACCTGAAAAACCACACGTCTGTTCCCTGGGGTGCAGTTTAAATACCCTCTGGAAGCATCTCTTGGGGAGGGGTCATTATTTGGCGAGCTTTCTGAGACGCAGCAGGGTTGCAGGGGGAGTTTGGAGTAGAGCTTCCACCTGAACACTACCTACAGTCAGCTCTGGGGGAGGTAGGAAGGAAGGGAACTGGGGAACCGTTGGAGAGACAGATTTCAGTCTGACTAGAAGACGGTTCTAGAAAAGCTATAGGGAATGCGTCCTTGAATGTGTAAGCAACCCGAGTAGCAGACAGAAGAGCCTGCTGCCAAGTAATTAAGTGTGCAACCTGATTTACTCCTCACAACCACCCCAGGGGCAGGTGCCTCCTGAGACTCTCATTTTAATAATAAGGAAACTGAGGCACAGAGATCCTTGGGCACTGGTAAAGGTCAGGTAACAAATAAAGGGAGGAGTCACACCTGGCCTGTTTGACTCCGAAGTCTCAACTCTTCATAGTAAATCTCCCTGTTCTCCAGGTGACCAGGGCACAGAAAGGATAGGCACTTGGCCAAAGTCAGGCAGCGTGAGCCAGGATTAGTTACTGAGCTGGAAGGTTTAGCTGCCTGGCAACTGCCCCTCCTGCAGACATTCCTGTTCCCGATTGCTCCCTGGCCTATGCACTGGAAGGGCATGTCACACATGCCCTGAAGCGCTGACTGGACAAGGTATGGCTTATTTATGTAACCTGAGATCCGCTGACTGAAGGAAACCAGTGCCCACAGACAGACCCATGATATGGATCAGATACTCTCCTAGGCTTCAATCTTCCCCCCAATCAGGGCAGCACAGTGAGAGTTTAAATCCCTGGCACTAACTAAACACTTGCTGCATTGATAGATGCACACATAAAGGTGTATACACACGGGGACACGTGTGATTTCTCCAGGCAGGAGCACTCAGCAATGTGCATGCTTGAACCAAGAAGGTTTGTTGACAGAATTTTTTTTAAATATTTTTTATTTATTTATTATGTATACAATATTCTTTCTGTGTGTATGCCTGCAGGCCAGAAGAGAGCACCAGACCTCATTACAGATGGTTGTGAGCCACCATGTGGTTGCCGGGAATTGAACTCAGGGCCTTTGGAAGAGCAGGCAATGCTCTTACCCTCTGAGCCATCTCTCCAGCCCGACAGAATTTTTTTTGAATTTTTTCGAGACAGGGTTTCTCCGTAGCTTTTGGTTCCTGTTCTAGAACTAGCTCTTGTAGACCAGGCTGGCCTCGAACTCACAGAGATCCACCTGCCTCTGCCTCCCGAGTGCTGGGATTAAAGGCGTGCACCACCACCGCCCGGCTTGAACCAAGAAAGTTTGAATGAAAGACAAGCCCAGACAGACATACACAAAGAAGCAGACAGACCTTCAGTAGGCCCCTGCATCTCACTGTTCTGCCAGGAGATTCAAGGTGCAGGAGATCTTTGATACAGTAGCAGGTGCCAACTCTTGAGTTGAGGATCTATATGAAAAGAATCTGTTTCAAAGCGCCCCTCCCCAGCGACCATAAATGGGTGGGAAAGTGAGCCAGGGAGAGAAGCCCTTGGGGGCTCATGAACATCAGATTGTTGTCACAAAAGCCTGGGGATGAACCCTGCGGAGGTCTCTAGGGAACACAGAAGCCCCTTCCTATCCTCGGGCTTGATTCATGAAAGTAAGGGAGGAAGTTAAGTACTGGCAAATTTCAGGAGCCTCCCCTGACTCCTGCACTATGAGAATGGCAGGCTGGGCTCAAGAGGAATCATATATATATATATATATATATATATATATATATATATATATATATCCAAAGTCCTCTATTCAAAAGCCACCTCTCTCACACACCCTGGACATAAAATTACATAAAATACATAAAATTAGGCCCTGAGCTGTGGAACTGGGATGCAATCTGATCATTTGCAAGTGATCCCCCCAGACAGGAAGCCAGGTGAACTGAGGCAGCCTGCAGCAGGCGCAGAGGCACAGCTCCTCCGGAGCCCTCGGGCAGCCCATGGTGTAATTCTGAGTACTGAGCCATTCAAGCAGGGGCAGGGATTTAAGTAACCAAACAGAACCTATTCCTTTGAGAATTGGGAGGCTGGAAGAGCTGGGAGAAATAGTGCCGAACAACTAACTCCCTGGAGCTGTCCTAGGATCAGGAACAGGAGGGCTCTCAGCACCCCCGGAGCGGGACCAGGGAGGCAGGGGACTGACCAGGGAGGTGGCAAAGACGGGAACATATAACACAACTCAAGACTTAGAGTTCCCGCTCAATAGAGGACCCAGCACATCCTCCTTTGTAACACAGAGCAAAAACCTCTATGTTACAAAAGAGAAAACTGAGGTCTGAAGAACACGCGACGTTTCAAGTCCCTAATGTTACAGAGTTAATAGGATCTTTCGCCCCTGCCTACGGACTCCCTCGGTCTTCTTGCCAACCTCTTCTCTCAGAAAAATAAAAATAAAAAGGTCCCTACTTCTCCAGCACCTAGAAACAGCATTAAAAAAAATTTTTTTTTTAAAAAAAAGCACGCATACACACCGGAAACACAGCAACCAGACTCATTAAACGCTAAACAACGATTTCACGCTCGCTACGCACGCGTGTACGAGTCTAGGGGCGGGCGGCCCTGTTTTAGCACGGGCCTCCACCAGCACAGCGTCTTGAGATGTGCGCTTCCTGCCCCGTACGGAAGTGACTGCGTCTGACGTCACATGAAGGCGCCGGTTGTACCGAATGCGACAGAGGCTACACGTGAGCCATGGATACGCCGCTGAGGCGCAGCCGGCGGCTTGAAGGCTTGAAACCTGTGTCCGGAAAGACCCTTCCTGATCCCGCAGTTTCCCGGGCGAGACGGGCCCTTGTAGAGTTCCAGTCGAACCCAGAAGAAACTAGCGAGCCGAAGTCTGAGAGAGTGCAGCCACTGGGCCTTGCGTCTCCCCAACCTCAGCCAGAGACAAGCCCCGGATCACCCTGTCCGAAACAGGATACAGGCTTCGGGTCGCCCCAAAGGCAGTCAGAGCCTGACTCCGGATCCCTCCAATCTCAGCAAGATGTGGGCCTGGAGTCACCTGCAGGACAGAGAGAATCGAGTCCGGAAACCCCCCAACGGGAGGAGCCATCCAAATTCTCTACCACAGTGGGAGAACTGGACTCAGAGGTGGTCCACGCTAAGGAGGAGTTGGTACCAGGATCCCCAGAGCCTTGCCCGGGCCAGCAAGCACCGGGTCCCGAGCCCTCGCAGCCAGGACAAGAGCTGACATCCCAGGCACCCAGCTCCTCAGAGCAACAGCAGGAACCAAGCAGGCTACCTCCGGCTGGCAAGACGGTGGCAGGAGGCCACGATATAAAGAAGCGACTTCTATCTTCTCCCCAGGCCCCGGCGCCCAAGAAATTGAAGGAGAAAGAGGAGCTTCCTGTAATCCCGAAGGGGAAGCCCAAATCCGGGCGCGTGTGGAAAGACCGCTCCAAGAAGAGGTAAAGTAGGGGGTAGCATGGGCCATGGGTAGGGCTCTCCGTGTGTTTGGACCCTGCCTTCGCCCGAATGAAGTTAGCAGACATGGTGATAATCAGAATGTCAAACGCCCTGAGGTTGGGGAGGGAGACCCTCAGTGGCCATTTCTCTAGTGTTGTCTGCCCTCGGCGGGGTTCTTGTGAGCTTCCCTCCCATCCTTTTTTATTTTGAGACAGGATCTCAGTGTGCAACACCGGCAGTCCTGGAATCCAAGGAGATCTGCCTGCGTCTGCCTCCATAACGCTGGTATTAAAGGCCTGCGCCCCCACACCCGGCCCTTCTGTCCTCCTTGTCCGGAGTTGAGAGTTTGTTCCAAGAATATTTACTTTGTTTACCACATCTGGTGAGGGAGGCAGAGCAAGAAAGGCGCCATTACTTGAACACAGTGAAGTCCTTTCCTCTGTTGTCTCCTAGATATTATTGTCTTTGATAAAATGTGTCGCCAGACACTGGTTTTGTACCATTTCAATAGGGACTGACCAAAGGGGGAGTCCTCCACTCCCAGCAGCGCACGGAATCACATCTAATCTTTATCCTGACCTTTGGCGCAAGTGTAGCTACTATTGATGTTGTACATCCAAGGAAGCCAGGACTCAGGGAAGCTAAACAAGACACAGGATGTGAGCATGAATCAGGTGTGATCAGAACCCATTAACCGGCTTCTGTTGGTCTGACTTGATTCGGGTTGAAGCCTTCTTAAGACATGAAGTCTTCACTGTGCTTTCAGTGCTGGGGCTTCGTAAATGCTCAGTTCATATCTTTGGGTGAAGGAATGAAGAGGCTCATGTGGAAAAGCAGCAGGAAAAGAGAGATGGGGTTCAGTTGAAATTTCAGCCAGAGACAAGAGTCCTTCATAGTTCGGAACAGGGCATTAAGAAAAATGGCCTTGACTGAGGGTTGACTGCTAGGCTTTGTGCAGGCTCCTCACAGACATCATCTTACACCCTATTAAACGGAAGACAGTGAAGCTTATAGAGAAAGGCACCAATCAGAAACTTTGAAGTGACCCTTTTCCCTGTGTCAGCAAGTCACAGTATCTAGGCCACTGATGGCCACACATAACCAGGCAGAGAGATTCAGGCTGGGAAGCGGGTGATGGAGCTAGCTGAGTTCAGTGTAGAGCCTTGGGGCCTGCACTCACACTCGGATGGGGAGGATGGGTTTAGTGAGTATGAAGTGGCTCTGATACGGTGAGTGGGAAGAAGAGAGGAATCAGCAGAACTGGGAAGCGGGCCTGGAACATTCCACCAGTAAGGGATAGGAGGGTACGTGGTCCCAGCTCTCCCAAGCTGTTATCCCTCTGCACTCTATTATCTGCACACAGGAAGATGCTATAGCTGAGAGGGTCACACAGGCAGTGAGTGACGGGCTCAGGACCAGACGTCCAGGCCTGTCTTCCATCTCTAGTAACTGGTGCTGTACATCAGCACTGCCTCAATACTTTAGTGAGTACACCAGCCTTGTGTGACTGTTTACATTAAGTTTATGAAATGAAGTCAAGATCCTATGAGTTTTCTTAACATGAACCACAATTCAAGGGCTACAGCAGCCTGTGCATAGTGACTCCCTTTGAGGACAGACGAGATGTGGGCCGGTTCCGTGATGCAGCATGCTCTTGACACTGCTGCTCTGAGAAGACATAGCACCACGTCTGTGGCTCTGACTTCTCCATGCTTCCATCATCTTGTCCTTTCAGGATTCTCAAATCCCGTTTTTTTAGGGTAGGAAGGAAGTCCACAGTGCCACCTACTGCTCTGTTTTTAGGGACCTGGCAGGGGAGGATATCAGAAGTTAACAGTGCAGTGGGGCGGGGCAGAACCAGACTGCTTATAAATGAGCCTGGGGCCAAGTTCCAGACTTTGTGTGTCAGACTCCTAGGAAGGGAGCAGACAGCTCAGAAAAGCAGTGTTGACCTTCATGTGGTCAGGAACTGACTGCCCAGCATACAGCCAGGGTTTCCTCAAGAGACCCTGTAATAGACAGGTAAATAGGAACTCCTGCAGGAGTCAAGGCTGAAGTGTAGGAAGCAGAAGGACACTGGAACAGTCTGCTGAGGAGTCTTAGAGTTCTGGGGAAAAGAAGGCCCAAGGGACACTCAGCAGGCTTGGCAAGTGACTGAGGGGAAACTGAGCATGACTTGTTTTCATTTTATTTTAATTTTGTCCCAGAACTCTTGAACTGTACAGAAAGGGAAGAGCTGAGTTTTATGAGTCTCAACACCAGCTTCCCAGTTCTCACATTTCCTGGCCCAGCTTCGTTTCCCTGCACTTTACCTCCTAGAGTGTTTAAGCACACCCTAAATATGTCCTTACAGAAGTCAGCCTATTCTATGGCTCTAGAACATTTTACTCTCAGAGAAGGCAGACTTGTCAGAAATCCCCTAATCCCACTCCACCACCTTGACACCCCACAATCTAAGAAAGAATCAGAATTGTTACAAAAAAGCCCCCTTGTTCTTGATGTTTGGAATTAAAACCACACCCCTCTAGGGAGCAAGCATCTCATCTTCACAGGTTACCATGTTTGGTGGCAATAAAACTTCACAGTTGAGGCTTTATGGGTACAGAAAGGTTCAAGTCCCAACCTATACTCAGGAAGAAGACTCTCAAGGTCTTGGTGTTCCTCTAGAATAGACAGCACAGGCTGACCTCAGAGCCACATGCCTAACGGCCCGTCCACCCTAAGTTTCTATAGAAGGCTGAATGCCAGGCAGGCAGGAGAGGACGGGAAGCAGACCCAGAGCCCAGTGAGAGCAGGGTGTGAAGGCAGCATCACAGTGGTCCCCTAAGTGCCTCTTCTCCTGCTAAGGTTCTCCCAGATGGTTCAGGACAAGCCCCTGCGTACCTCCTGGCAGCGGAAAATGAAGGAACGACAGGAGAGGAAGCTGACCAAGGACTTCGCCCGGCACCTAGAGGAGGAGAAACAGAGGCGCCGGCAGGTAACAGGACATCCGGCCAAGTAGGGATTGCAGAGGCCAAATACATGTATGCTCAGCAGACAAGGGCTGTGGGAGTATGACTTAGAGCTCCGGGATGAGGGCCCCAGGGGGACAAAGTGTAGTCTGGGGCCGTGGTGAGATTCCCACTCTGCCGTCCAGTTAAAATCTCTGGCTCAGGGGCATGCAGGAGACATGGAAGTAGAATGAGGTGCCCAAGATGGAGGCCAGCAAACCATCTTAGTGGCAGGAGTTTTCAATTTGGTGAACTCAACCCCTCTCTGAGACCTGCTTATGAGGGAAAAGCTTATCTCAAATCTGCTCTTTCTAGAAGAGACTTCTACACACTGGCCCATGGGTGGTCCCTATACTTCCCTTTCAATTCACTTCCCTAGCCCCCATCTCATAACCAAAAATGTCCTCGTTAAGGTTTGTGCCTGTGACGTAGCTCAGTGGTAGAGCACTTGACTGGCACGCACAAGGTCTTGGGCCCAGCACCACAGAGGCTCGTTTCTAACACCTTCCGCCTCCAGGAAGCCTTAGGGAGAGTCCCAGTGTCACTTCAACAGGCAGTACTCAGTAAGCAAGGTCAGCAGCACTGTCCCCGGGATTAAGTTCAGGTGTCACTTATAGTCTGGTGAGCCCAAGGTATAGAAGGAGCACTGATCCAGAGTCAAGCAGCTTGTCTCAGATCTGTAGACCCAGCTTGGCCACTGAGAAGAGGGATGGGCCAGCCACTAGGCCCTCCACCTTACTTTGAGTTTCTCCAGACCCATCTGTTACTGAGGCGTCATCCCTTCCTGTGCAGCCTTGGCTTCCTCTTGGGCAAAACAGTTGCCATCTCACGAACAACTGGAGATGTGCATCCTCCCAGCCTCCTGATACATAGAAGGAAAGGTTACTTCCTCTCCAAGGGCCCAGGGTACCCTGATGACTCAAAGTTGTTAAGGTCACAAAAGGCCCTGACCATATACCATTTAATGTTGGAGCCACCATCCCTGTCCTAGCCCTGCTGGGATACAATAGCAGCATAGCTAAGAAACCCCAGACTTCACACCCCCAGAAAAGGCTCTGAATGTCCCCAGAGCTGGTACTATTCCAAGCCTTGATTGCACACTTACTTCTCAAGTCAGTCTGGTGAGGTGGGGCCTGTGGTCAACTTTACTGTGAGGTGAGGAAGTGGAGACATAGACTCAGCCACAATAACCTAATTAGGGAGTATCCAAATGAAAATTCAAGCTGGACCAGGTTCCTCCAGAGCCTTTTGACAGCTCAGTCTGCCCAGCCCTCCCTGGGACCAGGTGCAGAGCCCAGCTATATTCTGACCTTGCATCCTCATTCTGGTACACCTGAGCCTGGGCAGAAGGAACTCTGGGAAAGTTGCATGAAAGAGGGAACCTTATATATAGCCTTCTCCCTGGCAGCTAGTACATGGGACCTCTGGGTGGGAAGGCACCCACATCTCTGCCCACACCTTTTTAATTTGGAGCCAGGCACTCTTGCCACAGTAGGCTCAGCTCCAGGCCCACAAGATAAGTAATGTACCATTGTTCTTCCCCAGAAATGCGTAGGCCTCCACTCACCCCGTAGAATAGCCTGGAGACTAAGCAGGGGTCTCCTGGTTGTACCAGTTCTCACTCACCAGGGCCTGAGATTCCTTTTGTGTGTTACAGGAGAAGAAGGCACGCCGGGCAGAGAACCTGAAACGCCGCCTCGAGAATGAGCGAAAGGCTGAGATTGTCCAAGTGGTGAGTACACCCATCCAAGAGATGTGGGTGTGGCCAGGTGAAAGAGGCCAGTAAGGTGCTTGGGCTCCCTGCCTTACATGATCCACTGTCCTGCTGCAGTCCTGGGCCCCTGCCTTCCTTTTCCCCAGAGAAGAGTCCTCAGCTATACTGATTCCTCCTATTTCCCCAGATCCGAAACCCTGCCAAAATCAAGAAGGCGAAGAAGAAGCAGCTGCGCTCCATTGAAAAGAGAGACACCCTGGCCTTGCTCCAGAAGGAGCCACCCCAGCGGCCTGTGGCCAAGGTCTGAGCTCAGGACGGCACGGAGGCCTCCACAAGCCAAGAGCCACAACAAGCCACCTCTCAGGCCACTGTCAGACATCTCTCCTGGGGCCAGCACACCAACTCTGTCGCATTAAGACAGGGAGTGAAGCCCAGAGGGAACCCAGGACCTCACAGGGTCTCAGGAGAGATTTAACTCTCTCCATCTCCTTTTAGGTCTTTTCCAAAGTGCCTTAAGATCTTGAACTGTTGCTAGGGTGGTGGCACATGTCTTAAATCCCGGCACTCGGGAAGCAGAGACAGTCAGATCTCAGAGTTTGAGGCCAACCTGGTCTACAGAATGAGTTCCAGGACAGCCAGGGCTAGAGAAGCCCTGTCTCAAACAATAACAACAAAAGATCTTGAACTGTGACTTATTCCCCAGTGAGCTGGTAACTAACTTCCGCCTCGGGGTCCTGAGTCTAGCCCTCACCTGGAGGCCTAATGTCAGATGTCAGCTCCTCCATTTTCTCAAAGGCCAACAACCTTGATCACTTGTGACTTTTGCTCGTCTGTCCCCTCTGATGACTGAAGCCTGCCCCTTCCTGTAAATGGGGAGGTTGCAGGGAACTGGGTTCCTCTCTAGTACCCCTTTCCTACATTGGACTGTAGAAACCTTAGGACTTGAGCCGTGCCCACCTGGGCTTCCACGGAAGTGTTTATTAATGGTCTGCACAAGTACAATCTGGGCTTCCAGAAAGACAAGTCCCTGCCCCATTGGGTTTTCATTCTCCTAATAAACAATGGAAATGCATGGTCTGACAGATGTGCTCTGGGGGAGTGGAGGGTGACATTTTACCATCCAGTTTGTGCACCTGCCGCGGGCTTGAGGCCTGCTTGGCACTGAGAACTGACAACCAGCCTGGCCTTGGTGGTTCAGGAGATCCTGAGAATGTCTCGTCTGCTCTTCGCATCCTCCAGCTACTGACAGCCACTCCCCTTTCCCTGGAATGTAGAGATGAGTCGAGCTGTCCCTCCATGGTAGACATTAGAAGAAGTGCTGTGGAAAGTCCGTGGCTGGTGCAGAGTGCCCCCCCCACACACACCTGTGGATTGGAAGTTTTAGCTGCTGGGCCCTGTCCTGAGGCAGCTGTGATACCCAGGGTAGCTGGAGGATGTTCTCTCTGGGTAGAGTTGAACCTGAGATGCTGAAGGATGGAATGTAGCCTCTGGCGGGGCGGCAGCTCTAAAACTAAGCAGTTAGATCCCTGAGCTGGAGTTGACACACCTATCACACAACCAACAAAGTGTAATAAAAGCATCAGACCACAGTGGGGAGGTCGTTGAAAGTGAAGGTGGTAAGCCGGAAACTGCTTAACCCTCCCGCCACTGTAACCCCATATACACCATTGTTCGCGGCAGTTTCCTCCTTGTCCACAAAGCAGCGCCTTCTGAGATGTGGGCTGTGGGTTTAACCTGTGTGACTCCAGTTGTCCATGGGCAAGCTGCCTGGGAGGCACTAGAAGTACAAAATCTCATCCTGTTAGCCTAGCGAGATCCCTAGGCAGTTCAAGTACTTCCGTTCTTAAAAATGTAAAAACGTGGAGGTCAGGAACCAGGTAGCGCTTGCCTCCAAAGGCCACTTCTGCACCCTGCTGATCCTCTCCCAGCTCCACGCTGCAAGATTAAAGTGTTTAAGAAAGACCGCTTTTAGTTCACAAACTGGTTCCCTGGGCCCTGCCCGGGAGAGAGATGAGCTGGGCCTAGCATTGGCTATGTACATTTTCAAAGGTGTATGGTGAGATGCCAGGGGTGTGTTGGCGTGCCCCCCGGGCTGTGCTGGTCTAATCGGAGGTGGAGCTCAGGGCGAGGTTCAGTGAGCCTTGTTTCTGGGCCTGCGCTGGAACGTTCTGCTGGGGCTCTGCACCATTACCCCGCATCCAGCTAATCAGCCGGGCAGGATGCAGTCGGGGAAGGCGGCCAGCCAGCAGGACCGTGGAGGCTGTGGTAGTGGAAGAGGCGCGGCGGCGGCGGCTGCCAGGCCCACCGCTCAAGTCGCTGTCCTCCACCAGCACGCTTTCAAACACTGAACGCAGCGAACGCTTCAGTTTGTGCAGCATGTCCGGACAGGTGAGCACGTAAAGCAGCGGATTGACAACGCTGTTGAAGAAAGCCAGGCTGGTGACGAAGGGCAGCCCGCGTGAGACGAGCTGCCTTAACGTGGGGACAGCATGGGCACGCGCCTCCAACAAACTGAAGACATGGTAGGGCCCCCAGCAGAGCACGAAGGCCACCACGATGGCTGCCACCAGGCGCACGAAGCGGCCTGTCCTCTGGCGGCCGCGGTGGCGCAGTTGTAGGCTCACGGCCACGTGGCTCATGGCGATAATGGCCAGAGGCACCACGAAGGCCAGCAAGAACTTGCTCACCGCCAGGGCCTTCTGGCGGTAGTCACACGTGGCGTCGCGATCGGGCCCTGGGTTCAAGAGCAGCATGTTGTAATAGCACATGATGCGGCCGTCCAGCCTCGGGATGGTGTCCCGGAACACGAAATAGGGTACTGTGTTGAGCACCGCCAGAGCCCAGAGCATCAGGCAGACTCTGTGCGCAACCGCCACCGTGCGGTGATTCTGTGCCCACACCGGCCGCACCACCTGCAGGCAGCGGTCCAGGCTGATGGCGCTGAGCAGGAAGCCGCTGGCAAACATGTTGAGAAAGAAGATCGAGGAGTGAAACTTGCAGAAGGTGGTACCCAGCTCCCACGAGTGGCCCACCGCCAGGAAGTAGGTGAAGAAGGGCAGGGAGGCGGAGGCTAGCAAGTCAGACAGCGCCAGGTGCAGCACCCAGGTGGTGACCACCGTCTGACGCATGCGACAGCCCACCACAAACAGGATGAGTCCGTTCTCCACCAGACCCAGGAGCGCAGCCAGCCCATGCAGCAGCACTGACACATGGTCAATATAGCGGATGCTAGAGTTGCTGTGACTTGGAAGCTGGATCATCTCCTCTAAGAGCGGACAGAATGACTTCAATGTGATGTTGGCCATGGCGAGGTGGAAGAAAGGAGGGTTGAGCCTGCAGCCTGGGCAAGAGACGAACCTATTTCAGAGTTGCCGGTATACCTAGCAATAGGATGGACACTAGGAATCAGTGAAGCTGAACTAGGCAAGGAACTAACATTCCAGCTGCCCTTCTCCCCCAATGCAGTTTTGGGCAAGCCAAGTGTAGCCTTCCTGAACCTGTGTCCCCCTAACATGGTGTCTCTCCCAACAGTCCCTAGCTTGTAGGACTACTGGAACAAGAAAATGTGAACTATTCAAAAGGGTGTGGGGTGGGTGGGAAAAATAGAAGAGGACCTGAGTTTGATCCCAGCACCCAGGTATAAAGAAGGGCATGGTGGCATATGAGTGTAATCTCAGGGCTGGAGAGGTAAAGACAGGTAGATCCTAGGGGCTCACTGACCAGCCAGAGTAAACTCATCAGTGAAACCCAGGTCCCGGAGACCTTAACTCAAAAAGACAAGATAGGGGACTGGAGAGATGGCTCCACAGAAAACACATACTGCATCTCCAGGGGACCAGTGTTTGATTCCCACTGCCCATGTTGGGCAGCTCACACTGCCTTTATAACTTAATTCCAGGGGTCCCAATTCCTCTGGCCTCTACAGGCACCTGCATTCACACACCCACAAACACACACACACACACACACACACACACACACTTTAAAATAATAAAAACTGTTTTAAGGTGAACTGCTCCTTAAGCGACATCTCTCAAGGTTGACATCTGACTGACGCACACACATACGTATACCTACATTCATATGCACATACACGTACTTTAAAATACTAAAAATAAATCTTTTAAGGTGATCGCTGCTAAGGAGCATGGAAGGTTGACCTCTGGCTCACACAGACACACACACTCACACACAAACACACAGGGAACTGGTGGAAAGCGGGCGCTGTATCAATACCATTGTGACTAATATTAAGAACTTGTCCAAGATCACAAAGGTCAGACCAGACAGGACTCGTTCTCCTGGTCCCCAGAACACAGAGGGATGGGTGTGGCCCCTCCTATGGGATGGGGGTCTGTGCCGTCCAGCACTCCAGGCCTTACCTCCCTGCAGTTCCTCCTAGAGAGCTGCTGTCATCTCAGAGGTGACTGCTTGGATGTGCTGATTGAATGAGATCAGGGGAACTGGCCCCTCCTCTGATAGAAGGAGAGGAAATAAGATAAGAGAGACAAGCGTGAGACCTGGCAGGAGGAACTATCACATGGGGTTTCTGGGGACCCAGGGAGGGCAGCGACAGTCCTGTCTATTCCAGAAAACTCATCCCCATTCATTCATTCCCACACTGGAACAATAGTCACATTGAGCAATAACTCAGGTGCTCTGGAAAAGCCAGGTTCTATGCATGCTCACAGCCTCATGGAGAACCCCAGGGCCCTGTGACAAAGTCTGGGTCAGGGAGGGCTGAGGGAATCAGGTTTATACTCCCTGCAGAATGGAGGAAATGAAAGCAGGGTGTGGGAACTCAGGGTGATTCCAAGCACCCATGACCCTCCGTGGAATGTGGTAGATCTTCCAACCAAGGCTTTTTCTTGTAGCTCTGGAAGAAATGTGCCAGGTCTCTCTCCATCCCTCAGATGAGAAAACTGAGACACGAGTGTTTAAAGCATTGGTTGAGCCACCCAGCACAGACATGTGGAAGAGAGGCTGTTTGGTCCTCAGCCTGCCGTGAGGATGCAAGTAAGGATAGAGAAAGAGGAGGAGGGTACCAGGGACTTCAGAACTTCTCTTCCCAACAGAAAGAGTGGCCAGAATGGAAAAATCTACTCTGTTCCAGACACCACTGTCCTTCCTAGGGTGGGGTTCTGGGATACCAAGCTAAAATTTCCCTGACAGAATACCTCTTGGAGCTAGGTCAGCGGGAGCAGGCAGAGCTTCAATCTCTGAATTCTCTCTGAATTCTTCCTGATCCTTCTTTCTAAACTTTAGCATCTACTGAGCAGTGACTCTCATAGGAATTCAATGAGAGTAGCTCTCTAGAAGAGGAAACAGATTCAGAGAGGCACAGAAACCGGGCCAGTGCTGTGGAGGGAGACTAAGGCTCTCCTCCCAGCAGGCAGGCGTGCCTCCCTCTTCCCTGAGACAGTCCCTGTCAGCTGCAGTGTCCACACCAAATGGAATGCTCAGAGGACGCTGCTGCTGTACTCCTTGGTACCCCAGTCTGATCCCTCAGGCTGCATGGAGACATCCTCAAAACTCAGGACCTTGGGGTGCCCAGCAGCTAGGATCCTGCTGTGGTGGGAACCCTAGCTTTGCAAAGCCTTGAGCTTAGATTCTGGCTCCTCCGTGTCCAGCTGGGCAATCTTGTCAGTTTCTCTAAGCTCACTGTGTGATCCTGTCCCCACACCTAAGATGGCTCTGCATGGTGACCAGGGTTGGACAGCTCACCATTGTGTACCATCTAGCTAGCATTCCTTCTGGACATCAGCCCTTGCCAGACTCCTAAGCTCATCCCGTCATGACTAGTCCTGAGAGGACGCCAAGGCTGCCCAGCCCCTGGGGAGACTGACTCCTTACCTAGCCACAGGGTTGAGCCAGGGAGGCTGGCAGCTCCTGAAAGCAGCAAGACTGGGCACCAGGCAAGTGGCAGGAGAGGAGTGAGCTGAAGGAGGAAATAGCTGTCAGCCCAGAGAGTGGGGGCGGGGACACTACATTCAAGGTCTTTCATCTCCATCCTGGCCACCAGGCCCTGGTCCGCCCCTTCTCTTCACGGAAGACTCTGTGACCCAGAGGACAGTGTAAGTCCTTGACTGCCCATACCCTGACACAAAGATTCTCTGTAGAGAGCTCCCAAAGCAGCATGGGCCCCTGTCCCCAGAGGACCAGAGGAAGCAGGGTAGGGCCATGGGAAGAGCACAGAGACCCTTGGCTAGGAGTTCAGTCGCTTCCCCTCGCTGGGTGCTGTCGACTGTGAACAGGACAAAGTCTTCTCACAGCACATGGTAAAAGCAGGATGAGGGGAGTCACAGGAGCACCTGACACGTAGTAAATGTTCACAAAAGCAGCTTCTTTCCCACCCCCAGAAAAGCTGCTATACACTGAGGGTTCTTATTGAAAATAGACCACAAGTCCAGCGTAGGAGAAGGCTGAGTCTTACCAGTTTGCATCTTATTATTCCCTAACTTGTGTGAGTGTGTGTGCAGGTATTCGTGCAGGTGAGGATGTGCATGCATGTGAAGGCCAGAGGACACCTCAGCTGTTGTCCCTCAAGGGCCATTCACCTTGGTGTGTGTGTGTGTGTGTGTGTGTGTGTGTGTGTGTGTGCATGCGCACGTGTGCATGCATGTTTGGTGGTGCACACGTGTTTGTGTGCATATGGAGACCAGAGAGCAACACCAGGTGTTTTCCTCAATCATCTCCACCTTTTCTTTCTTCGTATTTTATTTATTGTATTTTATGTGTATGGATATTTTGCCTGCAGGGGCATGTCTGTGCATCGTGTGCATGCAGAGCCTATGGAGGCCAGAAGAGGGCATGGATACCCTGAAACTGGAGTTATAGACAGTTGTGAACTGTCAAGTGGGTGCTGGGAGATTAGTCAGTGCTCTTAACCACTGAGCCATCACTCCACCTTATATATTTTTAAAAAATTTATCTGGGGGCTGGCGAGATGACTCAGAGGTTGAGAGCACTGACTGCTCTTCCAGAGGTCTTGAGTTCAATTCCCAGCAGCCACACAGTGGCTCACAACCATCAGTAATGAGATCTGGTGCCCTCTTCTGGCCTGAAGGCATAGAGGCAGGAAGAACCCTGTATACATAATTAATAAATAAGTTTTTTTTAATTATCTGTGTGTGTGTGCATGCGCACACCTGCATGAATGTGTGTGCACAGCATATATACCAGTGCCAGCAGAGACCAAAAGACAGCATCCAACACACTAGAACTGGAGTTGCAGACAGTTGTGAACTGTGTGGGAGCTGGGATCTGATTCAGGCACTTTGCAAAAGCAGTGAGTATTCTCTCTTCATCTCTGTAGCCCCTTCGTGCTTTATCTTTTAAGATAGAATTTCTCGGACTAGAGGTGGTGGTGCACACCTTTAATCCCAGCACTCAGGAGGCAGAGGCAGGGGGATCTCTGTGAATTTGAGGCAACCTGGTCTAAAGAATGAGTTCCAGGACAGGCTCCAAAGCTACACAGAGAAACCCTGTCTCGAAAAACCACACACACACACACCCCAAAAAGATTTTTCACTGAATCTAGCACTTACAAATTGGCTGGACTGTCTGGTCAGCAAACCCAGGTCCTCGTGCTTGCATGGCAAGCACTTTACCAACCAAACCCTCTAGCCCATCGCCTAAGTCCTTCTCTCCTTTGTTTCTTGGAGCCAGGGACCTTCCTTCAATTTCAACACCCCATGCCCAACAAAACATGTGACAAAATGAGTGTCCCCGGATTGTGACAAGAAGGCCTTGTTCACTGGAGGGCTGAGGTCTTGACACCCTTGTATAAGGCAGATGTCAGGGTTAGACAGTGAGGACAACGCTATGCCAGCAGGAGTGTTCCTCAGAGCGACTCAAGTCATGGGTCAGCAATGGCCTCGGTTGTCCAGACCCTTAGCCACCCCGAATATTTCCCTTCCCCTGAGTCATGGATGCTGGCAGTCCTTCCTAAGAGTGCATCATCCCATACGCTCTTGGAACAATGTTCATCTGTCCCTGCCATGGCCTGAGTCTGGTGCCCATAGGCTCGTGTTTTGATTTCCAGCTGGTTGTGTGTTTGGGAGGCTGTGGAACCGAGCAGGTGGATGTAGGACAGTAGGGGCAAAACTTTATGGTTAGACCCACCATCCGTTCTGGACTCATACTTGTTTGCTATTCCAACATGATACAAACAGCCCCCCTCCATATACTCCAGTTGCTGTGAGCTTGACCTGCTCTGCCATGCATTTCCTGCCATCATAGCTGAAACTCTCTAAAACATGGACCCAAACAAACCTTTCTTCCCTTAAGCAATCATATCATGTGTTTAGTCACAGAGATACAAACATAACTAATATGCTGCCCAACCTATACAAGCATGGACAAGGCCATAAGGCAGTATGGTGTGGTGGTTAGAGCAGGACCTTTGGGCCAGACTACCAATATTTGAATCTGGCCCTGCCAATCCCTAGCTATGTGACCTGGGGTGAATGACTCCACAGCAGTAATATATGGCTCTTAAAATGTCTTCCTGGGGCAGAGAGATACCTCAGCATCTGAGTCCGATTGCCAGCACTTGTCTGAGGAGGCTTCGAACCATCTGTAGTTTCAACTCCAGGGCTTCCAATGCCCTCTTCTGGACTCCACAGGCAACTGCACTCACACCTGTATGTGGGTGGGTACAGTGGACATATGCACATACACACATGCACATACACACATGCACATACACACATGCACATACACACATGAACATACACACATGTACATACGCTCATGCACATACGCTCATGCACATACACACATGCACATACACACATGCACATACACTCATGCACATACACACATGCACATACACTCATGCACATACACTCATGCACATACACACATGCACATACACACATGTACATACGCTCATGCACATACACTCATGCACATACACACATGCACATACACACATGAACATACACTCATGCACATACACACATGCACATACACTCATGCACATACACTCATGCACATACACACATGCACATACACACATGCACATACGCTCATGCACATACACACATGCACATACACACATGCACATACACACATGCACATACACTCATGCACATACACTCATGCACATACACACATGCACATACACACATGCACATACACTCATGCACATACACACATGTACATACACACATGTACATACACTCATGCACATACAGTCATGCACATACACACATGTACATACACACATGTACATACACTCATGCACATACACACATGTACATACACACATGCACATACACTCATGCACATACAGTCATGCACATACACACATGTACATACACTCATGCACATACACACATGTACATACACACATGCACATACACTCATGCACATACAGTCATGCACATACACACATGTACATACACACATGTACATACACTCATGCACATACACACATGTACATACACACATGCACATACACTCATGCACATACAGTCATGCACATACACACATGTACATACACACATGTACATACAGTCATGCACATACACACATGTACATACACACATGTACATACAGTCATGCACATACACACATGTACATACACACATGTACATACACTCATGCACATACAGTCATGCACATACAGTCATGCACATACAGTCATGCATATACAGTCATGCACATACAGTCATGCACATACACTCATGCACATACACACATGCACATACACACATGTACATACACTCACACTAAAAACTAAAATGAGTCCCAAGGGCTTCCTATGCCCAGTCCTAGCCTCAACAGGGGTTTGTGTGCAGCCTGCTGACTGCGCTAAGAGAGGACTCCTTCCTTCCCTATTAGACTTATCTCAGCATGAGGCCTGTACAGACTTCCCTCGGGGTCTCAGCCCACCCCTGAGTCCTCCTCCGAGTACCTTTGTACAGTGAACATCTTGTACAACTTCTGTGCCAACCATAATAAGGGAGTTTCTTTCCAGAAAAAAAAAATCCTTTCTCTTCTGACTTTTCTAGATTCTCAGTTTTGATCTTGTCGTCACTCCCATGGCTTGTTTCCCAGCCCTCCCTGAGGATGTCTTATGGCTAAATGGAAAAAAAAAAGTCCTAATAAAGTTACAAAAACAAACCATAAAAAGAATTCCCTGGAATAAAACTCTGAGGCATTTCTGAAGACGTGAAGGGCACGTACCGTCTTCCCCTTGTCCCGGAGGGCCTTGTGGGATCCTGGCTA
Source organism: Microtus oregoni (assembly GCF_018167655.1). Lineage (NCBI taxonomy): Eukaryota > Metazoa > Chordata > Mammalia > Rodentia > Cricetidae > Microtus > Microtus oregoni. Next base: position 47,271,206 of record NW_024543071.1, read on the forward strand.
ATTGTGTCTGGCAAAAAGCAGCTTCTACGTGTGTCCTCAGAGCCAAGCTTCTCCAGCCTCTGTGGCAGAAGTGTCAGGAAAGGATGTTGGCAAGCCTCATGCTTCTTAGCCTGGAGTCTCGGGAACGGATTCAACATTGGCCACTCCAAGAGGATGAGTGTCCCTGAAGTGTGTCAGAGCATTGGGGGTACTGGTCACCAGGGTCACTGGCTGGGAGTAACAGGTCGAAGGCCTGACTGGCCAGGAGTCCTGCTTACCCTGAGTCGAGGAGGAAAAAGACCAGCCAAGGCTAGCCCTGGGGACAGGAGGTTATCAGCCTTCCCTGAGTGCAAGCATGATGACAGTGATCAGAGCCTTAGAAAGGAGTGGGCATGGCACAGACCAAAGCTCCCCAGGCTAGGGAGAAGACCCACTCTGTAAAGTGTTTTGCCACACAAACAGGAGATCATAAGTTTGGGTTTCCAGAATCCACGTGAAAAGCCCAACACTGCAGCACACATCTGTAATCCCAGCGCTGGAGAAGTGGTGACAGGGTCCCTGGAGCTCACTGGCCCTCCAGCCTAGCCAAGTTGGTGAGCTCCAGATTCACGTGACAGGCACCTCTCAGAAGACAAATATGCTATGTATTCACTTACATGAATTATTAGCTGTTACGTCGATGATAACCAAGGCAAAATACATAAGACCACAGAGGGTGGGTATAGAGTAAGGGACTAGAGGGAATGTAAGATCTCATTAGGAAAAGAAAAAGAACAGATAATTATGGAAGGATTGGGAGGGACTGGAATGGAAGGATCAAGTGCTGAAGGGTGGGGAGAGAGGGAGTCTTGGGAAGGAATATGAAAAGAGATAGCTAATATTAAGGATCATTTGAGGGGTACTATGTACCTAGTACAGTAGAAACTTTCTAAAATACATACATATATGAAGGTAATCTAAGTTAAGTTGCCAAATAATTGAGAAGATGGAGTTCCTTCAGGACATCCCTTGTCACCAAACAAAGCTTCCAGTACCAGGATTGGGTTACATATAATTGAGTTGTTGGTCAAAGGAGCCCCCTGGAATTCCTAAACAACCCAGGCTGTTGCCAAGACTGTAGGTTGCTCTCCACAAACTGGCATCAAGGCCCCACTGCCGATGACAGCACCCACACAACTCACTGAACACGGAGCTGTCAGGCTGGTGCCTACATACAGCCTTCACCCTAGGTTCCAGCATCCTTGGTACAGGAAGATGCTCTGCACACGATCAAAAAAGAGACACGAACACCAACCCAGCCACAAGCTTCTTATCTCCAATGGTGTGCTGCCTGCAAGGTATGCTTGCGTGATGGTGGCACAAAGCTGTGGAGTCTGATTGGACAGAAGGCCCACTCTACAAGATGAAGCCCACTGATGCTGCTTGGATGACCAAGAGTTGCCATAAGATGACTCCTAATGATGCTTTATCTATTCTCATAGATCAGCGCCTTGCTCAGCCAGCATCAGAGAAGCCTCCTCCTGCAGCAGACAGGAACAAATGCAGAGAGCCACCACCAGACGATATGCAGATAGTGAAAGACCTTAGAAGACTCAGCCCTAAATGGGATGTCAGATCCCTCTCCTCAGAGCTCAGGGAACCCACAGGGAGAGGAGGCAAAAAGAGCCTAAGAGCCAGAGGGGATGGAGGACACCAGGAGACCAAGGCCCTCTAAATCAATGTAGCAAAACTTCTCTGAACTCACAGAGACTGAGGCAGCATTCACGGTCCTGCACAGACCTGCAGAAGGTGATCTGAGCATACATTATGGCTTCCATTTAGTGTTTCTGTGAGATTCCTTAATGTGTGAACAAGTGAGTCTCTGATTCCTGTGTTCTCTCTTGGGCTCTTTTTCTTCTGTTGGTTTGTCTTTTTCAATGTGACAGATTTTGTTTTATTTATTTATTTATTTATTTATTTATTTATTTTTTGAGGAAGGTTTTCTCTGTGTAGCTCTGGTTTCCCTGGAACTTACTCTGTAGACCAAGCTGGTCTCAAACTCACAGAGATCTGCCTGTTTCTGCCTCCCAACTGCTAGAATTAAAGGTGTGTGCCACCACCACCTGGTCTTGTTTTATCTTCTTATATTTTATTTTGTTTTTTTTTTTAATGACTAAATGAATGAAACCTAGGCACTAGGGTAAAAGTCAGCAAATGAACTGTCATTTATCCCTACTGGGAGAGGGAAAATCAGTTTTCTCAAATGAATGACACTGTGTCTATCAAGACTTCAAGGCAGGACTGGCCTCATGTTCAAGAGTGGTTGGCCAACATATAAATGGACTCCGTAGGTTTTTTTTTCTTGTTTGTTTGTTTGTTTTGTTTTTCGAAATAGGGTTTCTCTGTGATTTTGGAGCCTGTCCGGGAACTAGCTCTTGTAGACCAGGCTGGTCTCGAACTCACAGAGATCTGCCTGCCTCTGCCTCCCGAGTGCTGGGATTAAAGGCATGCGCCACCACCACCCAGCCATCCATAGGTTTTGTGTGTGTGTGTGTGTGTGTGTGTGTGTGCACTTTTATTTGGTTGCAGTTGGTGATTTTTGTTTTGTTTTGTTTTTGAGTAGTGTTTTATTTCATTTCCTGGTTTGGGGGCATTTTGTTGTTGTATTGGGTTTTTGTTTGTTGGGTTTTGTTTTGTTGTTTTTGAGAAAGAACTTAAAGTTGGGTAAGTAAGGACAGGGAAAGGATCTGGAAGGACTTGGCGAAGGGGAATATGATCAAAATATAATTAAATTTAGAAATTGTTTTAAAAAGTAAAAAAAATAAAATTTACTTGTTAGTTCAAAGAAGAAGGGGAAGAAGAGGAAGAAGAAAGTAGGGGCTAAGCGGTGACTCTGTGGATAAGAACACTTACTCTACAAGCCTGAGGACCTGGGTTTGAATCCTTAGCCAACGGTGTGGATCTCTGTGAGTTTAAGCCTAGCTTGGTCTATAGAATGAATTCCAGAACAGTCATCAGGGCTACATAGAGAAACCCTGTCTCGAAAAACCATTAAAAAAAAAAAATCCATGCGGTGTTGGCACGTGCTTTTAATCCCAGCACTTGGAGTCAGAGGCAGGTGGGTCTCTGTGAGTTCAAGGTCAGCCTGGTCTACAGAATGAGTTCCAGGACAGCCAGAGCTACAATGAGAAAAACCAAGAAAAAAAAAAAAACAGCCAGGTGTGGTTGAGCATACCTGTAACCCCAGCACTGAGAGGCAGCGACAAATCCTGAGAGCTCTCTGGCCAACTAGCCTAAGCCGAACCCTCGAGCTTCTGATTCAGTGGGAGACCCTGTCTCGAGGCAAACCGGGTATGAGAAAGGAAGACACCAGTGTGCTGCTCAGGCTTCCACCTGTACATGGAAAGGCACGCTCATCCACATACTCATGTGCCTGAACCACACGCATACACATAAACATACATGAGTATGTGCACATGCCCATACAAACATGTACATACACCACACCATCTCACACACACACACACACACACACACACACACACACACGTTACCACTCTGGATAAAGCCAAGTATCTGGGTCTACCTTATCTGCTAGGGTGTCTGACCCAGGAGGACTTGGTGGCAGCCTGGGAATCTGCATTTGTCAAGTTGCAGGAGGGGCTGTTGCTACTGGCCAGAAGATCACACAAACCGCATAAAGGACTAAGCCATTGTAGCAAGAATGTGGGACCCCAAAGCTTGTGTAGGAGCCACATGTTAGACAATGCCACTTCTCTCTGGACCCGGGTAAAAGAGCCAAGTAAGTGCCTGGTCCCAGCCTGGTCCAAAGGGAGGACACCATGGCTTGTCTTGGTGTTGTCAAGATGAGGCACATCAGCGGGGCTCAGCCTGCCTGCTGGCATGACTGGACTGAGTGGCTATAACTGCCCTGAAAAAATGACAGATTAGCTGACAAGAATGGCTTAAGTAAGTGGCCTTGACTGGGCAGGGTTGCTGTTGTAGAGTTGGCCTAGCTTCCCTATGCAGCTCGGGGACAGGGAGGAGGAGGCCTTCAGCTCCATCATATGCCCTGTTCCATGTCTGTGATCTCTGACACCTGCAAAAAGATATTGCCCACCCTCCCACCCACTCCCTCGCCAAGTCCACCACCTCCAGTCCTGGTTCCTGAATGCAGCACTTCTTCACGGCATCCAGCTCAGTGTTACAGGAATAACAGGCAGCAGGCCAGCGGGGCCCCAGCACCCTCTTCTGCCTTGCAGAATCAGAGTCTGTGGTTTCCTAGTGCACGGGTCCCGGAGAGCTTTGTGTGAGGTGTAGTCCAGATACCTAGCAGGGGCATCCACAGCCCCTCTGAATCTAGCACTGTCTCTCCCCAGCCCCTGCATCCTGTTCTCCACACTCAACTACCCTACCCTTCTCCCTGCCTGTTGCCTTTGCCTGGAGCTTGCTGCCTGGAAAGCCCAGCCATGTTTTCACCTTCTGAAAACACCCCGTGCTTCATACTTGCAATGGGGGAAAGAGGCTAGTGAAGTCTCCCGGCAGAGCCAAACTTCCTCTCTTGGGCCCTGCATTGGGAAGCAGGTTTTATGAGTTCCTTTCTAGCCACTCTTAAAGAAGTCAACCAAAGAGGAAGTGAGAGGCAGTCAGGAAACCCTAAATCTTCTAGCCCCAGTTTGGCAGGTCCTGAAGGTGCCCAAACCCCACAGAGGAGTGGCCTGGTGGGGTTCTACATGCCATCTTGTGGGAGACTGACGGGGGCACCCAGAAGCTACTACCAACCATGGAAAGAGACTAGCACCTCACATGGTCAGTAGTTCACGCATCCCTCTGCCTTCCCCACCCCTTCTTATGAGCTCTGCTACAGAGGGATTTAAGGCCAGCCTTAGGGGAAAAGGAGGAGAAGGAGCAGGAGAAGAGGAAAAACAGCCAGGCCTGGGCTCACCCTAAGGCTGGCCTTATGGGAAAAGGAAGAGAATTTAACAGTTTAATCCTCTCCAGACCAACCCAGATATTAGTTGCTTAGTGATGTCATAACAAATCCTCACGCACTTGAGGGCTTTTGACAGTAGATATTATTCTCATGTAATCTGGTCTCTCCCAGCCACTGGTTTGAGCTGAGTAAGCTGATAAGGTGAAAGGCACAGATAAATGATTCTCAAATCTCACTGCATCCAGTTATGTTCGTTTATTATTGTTGGTTTGTTGAGACAGGATCTCATGTAGCCCAGGTTGGCCTCAAATTCACTCTGACCATCCTCCCTCCTCCTCCCAAATGCTGGGGTCACAGGCACCCACCAACACACCTCATTCTCAGTCCCACTGTGCAGGTTAGGCTACAGGAGATGGCCCCAGTACTGATCTCTCGAGGTCCCAAGTTTGATTGTCAGCACTCACGTCAGGTGGCTCACTACCACCAGTAACTCCAGCTCCATGGACTCCAACACCCTCTGCAGGGTCTGCAGGCATTGCACTCATGCCCACAAATCACACACAAACACAAGCCTATGCACACAATTAAAACCTAGGAATAAAAGAGAAAGAAAGTGAACTGCATCCCGGGTCCTTTAATCTCAGCATTGAGGAGGCAGAGACAGGAGAATCTCTATGAGTTTAAGGCCAGCCTGGTCTACATGGCCAGTTCCCAACCAACCAGGACTACATAGTAAAACTTCTTGGAGAAGAAGGAGGAAGGAGAGAAAAGAAGCAAAGTGCAGCTTTTAAAGGTAAGCACACTGTGTGCAGTGGTGCACGCCTTTAACCCCCAAGACTTGGAAGGCAGAGGCAGGCAGATCTCTGAATTTGAGGCCAGCCTGGACTACATGGTGAGTTAATTAATTAACTCATTAATTAAGATAAGAAGACAAGTATAGTGAGAGACTCCTGTAATTCCAACACTTGGAGACAGCAATAGGAGGAATATCACAAATTGGGGCTAACCTGGGCTATACAGCCAGTTCCAGCCCAGTCAGGGGTACAGAGTGAGACAAAGATACATAAATATAAATAAATAAAATTTTTATTGAAGCCTGGGCATTTTGGCTCATACCTATAATTGCAGCACTGGAGAGGCTGAGTTAGAAAAAGCCTGAGTTTAAGGCCAGCCGGTCTACAGATGAATAAAGAAAACCTCTTCCTAGCAACCCTATGAACCGAGCACTGTCACGCTCCCCATTTACAGAGGAGGGAAGCAAGTCACAGAATAGATGAGAGACATGTCCAACAGCCTCCAGTTGGCAGATTGAGCAGCTGGATCCCTGGTGCCCCAGAAGGCTTACAAGGTTTGTGGAATTGTAACCAGGATGGCTTGGTGCCATTTTCTCAAAGGCATCTGCATGAGTCTGCTCTTCATGGCTGTGATGAGGCACCTGAAAAAAGTCAACCCATGAGGAGCAAGGTTTTGCATTTTACCTCACTATTCAGAGCTATCATTCCACGGTTCATCACCCCATTGTCTTGGGGCTGCTGTGAGGCGGATCATCGTGACAACAAAACCGCTTCTCTCCTGAAGCCAAGAGGCAGAGCAAGAACAAAGACTGGGGTCCCAATGTCCTTATCAAGGTCACACCTTGAGTATCTGTCCTAACTCCCTTCTACCCTTCCCTCCCGCCTAAGGGGTCTAATACCCTCCCAACAGTGCCATAGGCTGGCAACCTGTCCTCTGAAGGACATTCAAGATCCAAACAAACAACATATGCCCGGGCAGTGAGCCAGCTATGGTTCCTTCTGCTTCCTGTTCCCAAGGGCCCACAGTCAGAAAACACCTCTCTGGGTATCACTTAATTCTACCCCGGCCACTACTATTCTCATTCTTTTTTGTCTGGAGAGGAGAGAAGAACGGTTACGTGACCTCCCTTGTCATTCTGCTCACGCATGGCAATGAACACAGACAAAACCCAGGTCTGGCCACACTTTAGTTTCTGCCTTCATTGAACCTAACCGTGAGAAGAGCGCTCATCACACAACAGGAAGGCAGTAGATGAAGGAGGGACATTGGAGCCAGAGGACCTATGCATCGACCCCGCTCCACACTTAAGACAAAAATGTCCCAGGAGGGGCAGAATATGTGCGCAATATCTCAGCATCTACTTCTAAGATTCTTGACAACTATGTAGAGCCCCGGTAACTTTCTATAGAGAAACCTAGAGGCCACTATTTAAACCCAGTGACCTGAGGAACCGAATGTAATCTGGCCAATGTCCTTATAAAGCAGGAAGCTGGGGCACCCAAAGGGACATGAGGAACTCACACATACAGGGAAGATCAATTCCAGAGCATGGCAAGAAGTTAGGCAGCTGCAGACCCAGAGGGGCCTCGGAAGGAACCAGACCCACTGCTATCTTCACCCTGGTCTTGCAGTCTCCTAAACCATGAGAAAATAAATACCTCACATAAGCATAATTGATGTAATCCAATTCCCTAGCCTAATCGGTGAAAACATCAGGCAAACTCACACAGCCAAGTAGCTGGTCCAAAAGTCAAGGGTGTGAATGACAAGACACACACACACACACACACACACACACACACAGAGAGAGAGAGAGAGAGAGAGAGAGAGAGAGAGAGAAGAGAGAGAGAGAGACTCACTTGAGTCTTTATCAGAACAAATGTTACATGATAAAGTTTATAGATTAGACAAATGAGCTTCAACCAGTAATTTCCTGATTTTGATCATTTTACTGTACATCTATCATTTTAAAAGAAAATGTTCCTTTAAGTATTTAGAGGTGTTTTGTACAGTCTGAAGTGGTCTATGATAGCTGTGCTCTTGGCTTTGAATGAGTGAGTTTAAGTGTAAACCAAAAGTAAAAGAATAAACAATGAGGAGCAGATGAAGAGCAGCAACAGATAATAAAGCACCCTCAAATCAGTCATCAGAGCATCCAGCATAGATGAGCGCAGTAGCCCAAATGAGAGAGAGAAAAACAAACGGTAAGTCATCAGATTTGGGGGTTTACAGACTTCCAGCAGGAAATGGCTGGAGAAACAGACAGCTGGAGTTCCCAATTCAAAGAGTCCGAAGCAGCACACAGAAGCCCCACCTGGTTGAAATTGCCAAAGAAAGAACCAATTAGCGGCAGATACTACCATCAAGCCAGCGCATGTGACAACAGCAGAAACCACCTGTGGAGCCCTGCTTACAGGGGTGTTAGAGCTCTGGGCAGCACACACCTCTCTGTACGCCGGCATCCACCTTCTCTTTCTCACCACAGGCGTTTTCCACTCTGTACACCAGCATCCACCTTCTCTTTCTCACCACAGGCGTTTCTATGTTATGGGGTAAGCAGTGGCAGCCTCTGCTGGAAACAGTTTACAAGCCAGCTAGTCTTCAGGGTGCCCTGTTTTTATTCCTGGGCTTTGCTCTTTTCCTTTCTCCTTGAGAGAGTTAGAGGACCAGCCTAACCCAAGTCAGGGAAGTTTGGGGGAAACTTGACATAAACGTGTTTGGGTCTAAATGGGGGTAGCTCAAACAGTACAGCATGTGACAACTTAACCAACATACATAGCTAATGTACATGACAAGACGTGAAGAGTCCATTTGCACAGCCCTACAATAGCACAGAAGAAGATGTCTGTTTGCACACATATGCGCACACAGATACTCAGAGAAAGCCAGGGCTAGACCCCTGTGGGAGAAGGCTACATGAAGTTCTCTACTATGAACGTGAAAAGCCTGAGATTATTTTTTATTTTTTTTATTTATTTTTTTTTTGTTTGTTTTTCGAAACAAGGTTTCTCTGCAGCTTTGGAGCCTGTCCTGGAACTAGCTCTTGTAGACCAGCCTGGCCTCGAACTCACAGAGATCTGCCTGCCTCTGCCTCCCAGGTGCTGAGATTAAAGGCGTGCACCACCACCGCACGACTCTGAGATTATTTTTAGTAGCTGTTTACAACTGGGGATGTGACTCTCATGGTAGAGTACTTGCCTTGCACCGAAACGATAAAGAAAAACAAAACGTCGTTCTCATGTTGCTGGCTGCTTTCCCTCTCTACATATCTCTCCATCCCCATCCTTTTCTACCACGCCCTGAATGTGTGTGTGGTTTGGGATTTTTTTTCCATTTGTTTGTTTGTTTGTGGGTTTGGGGATTTTTTAGGGGGGGGGGGGGTGTATGTGTAGTTTGTTTGGTTGTTATTTCACAGTCTTACATAACCCAGGCTGGCCTCAACCTCCTGCCTCCACCTTCAAAAAAGTGCTTGAATTACAGGTGTATACCACTGCCTCCAGTTTATTTTGTGCCAAGGATTGAACCCGGGACCTCATGCATGCTAGGCAAGCATTCAACTGAGCTACATCTCCAGACCTCAGCCCCCACCTTCTTTTTTTTAGCTTGGAAATATTTCTTTTTCCTTCATCTTTTTAAGACTGATTCATTTAGTTAATGCATATGAGCATTTTGCCTGCATCTATGTATGTGTACAAATGTGCCCGATGCCCACTGAGGGCAGAAGAGAGTACTGGGGCCACTGGAACTGGAGTGACAGGTGGCTGAGGGCCATGTGGGCCCTGGGAACTGAATCCAGGGGCTCTGCAAAAGCAACAAGTGGTCTTAACCACAGAGTCATCTCTCCTGTCCAACACCCTGTTCTTGAAGTCACCTGTCCTTCAAAAACACTTCCAGGAACTCCATTTCACCCCACCCGACTCCAGCTGGACACCCCTCCCTTCTCTGCTGGAATAGCCACCCACCCCAGCTTCCTCCAGCTCAGCCTGGCCACCAGAGCCATGCATTACGTCATTCATTAAGTTATTGCCGCATAGACTCCAGCACACCCATTATGGGGCTCTCTGAATCTTCTTGCTCACCCTGCCAGATAAGCACAATTTATTTGCAATTCTGAGGCTTGGGGAAAAAATGGCACACACCCCCCCAGGTCACAGGTGGGAAGCCATAGCAGCTAGATTGCAGCCAGCCTGTAACTACTAACCACACCGTCTCTGCAGAGCAAGGAAACTGCAAACACTAATGACCATGTTATCAGCCTTTCCTGAGCTCAGACTCTGCTGGGCTCTGGGTGAATCAGTGCCCTGAAGTGAGAATGATACTGTCGCCCAGAGAATGTGGGGAAAAGAGGAGCAGGCACAGCCTTGGTAGCCACCTCTTCATTCTTGTGTGTTCATAGATGTTATCTCTTACAGTTGTTGAAAAGAAAACTGAGATACGGTTAGGTGACTGGCAACCCCTCACCACCTTCTTTGCAATTATTGCCTTCTAAAAACATCAGCATTTATTACTGTCAAGAAGCCTGGTAGACTCAGCTCCTGAGCTTTCTCAGTGGCTATTTAGGAAGTCACATTAATTCCATTATCTATTCTTATTAGCTTATTTATTATGTTTAAGCACCCCTTATCTGAAGTGTTTGGGACTAGAAGTGTTTCATATTGTGTGTGTGTGTTTCCTCATGCATAAGTAGAAGCCAGTGGAAGATGCCTGGTACCCTGCTGTCTTACTTTAGTTTCTGCTACTAAACTAAACACCATGACCAAAAGCAAGTTGGGGTAGAAAAGGTTTATTTCATGTTATGCTTGCAGGGAAGTCTGGACAAGAAGAAACCACAGAAAAGCACTGCTTACCAGCTTGCTCCTCATATATCTCTCCCCTCGCTTTTTAGATAACCCAGGACTACCTGCCCAGGGGACGCACCACCCACAGTGGCCTGGACCATCCCACATCAATCATCAACCAAGAAAATTCCCCTCCAGGCCAATCTGATGCAGGCATCTTTTCAGCTGTGCTTTCCTCTTCCCAGATGACTCTAACTCGTGTCAAGTAGCAAAAAAAAAAAAAAAAAAAAAAAAAAAAAAAAAAAAAAAAAAAAAAAGGAACAGGCAAGCCTGCTTTATCACCCTATGCCGTAATCCCTCAGGACAGTGAACCAGGAGCTAGGCTAGCAGCCAAAGGCCCCAGTGATCCTTTTATCTCTGGTCCCAAGAGCAATGGGGTTACCGATCCCTGGCTTTTTACACAGGGGCTGGGGATTTGAACTCAGGTCCTCGTACTTGCACAGCAAGCGCTCTCGCCCACTGAGCCACCTCCCTAGCCCCCACATTTTCTATTGCTTTGGTAATGTTTATATAGTCACAATGAAATCTCCTGGGGGTGGCACCTTAAACAAACTATTCACTTATTTCCCATACATGTTTGATGCACACAGCCTGGAGGTATTCTTAGTGGCGGTGGTTTGGCTTGCTCTTGTTTTTAAGACTGAGTCTCCCTCTGTAGTCCAGGCTGGCCTCAAACTCATGATCCTCATGCCACAGCCTCCCAGGGGCTGGGTTTGTAGGCATGTACCAACACGTGGACCTAGCAACTGGAATGTGATTTATACCATTGTGTGTGCCCACGCGCAAGTGTATATGTGTATTGACTGTGACCCACCACAAGGTCAAGAACAGATTTCCTCTTTTGTTGCCATCCCGGTGATCAGAACATCTCAGATATTCGTGCATTTGGAATGTCACATTTTCAAACAGAGGATGTCCACCTGTGATAGCTAACAACGACCCGGCCTAAGCCCAGAGAACCCTGAAAGGTGTTAGCACTGGTCTGATTGCTCACCAGCCCCCACCCTGCATACTGCCAGCTCTTCTAGGAGCTGGGGTTAGATGGGGGCAGGAAGTAACCTTGCATTCAGTTCCCAGGGTCCTGAGGCCCAGGACAGGAAGGCGATCCTGGAGAGATGCATGAACAGGAAGCTCCCACACCCATGAGTGACTTTGGAGACTCCCAGCCAGTAGACTGAGGCGTTCAGGAATGGAGCTGCTGTCCTATGTTCTGCCTGTAAGCTCTTGGCTAGAAATCCCTGGGAAGTCCCAGCTGCCACAGAAAACCGGGTGAGGGATCAAGAGCAGCTTTTCTGAAGATCTCTGATACCCAGGATGGAAGGTGCCTTCTGCTGCTTCGGGAGGAAGAAGTTTCTCCATAGCCCCTTGTATCCTAAGTGGCTGCTCCTCCAGGTGGATCTCCTCTGCCCTCAGAGGCTGCCCCTTGCTACCTGATCCATATAAGGGCCATCCTCCCCTGACGTGATAGGGAGGCCCGAGGAGTTGTGGGTGTCTGTGGTGCGTGCTGGCCGGAGCCTCCATCATGACCTGGGGTTCCTTTGCAGCCCTGCTTCTGCTGCTGGTGGCAGCTCCCCTGAGATTGAGTCAGCATCTGCACCCCAAGCCTGGCCTTGGATACAGCTACGACTGCGGGGTGCAGGGTATGCAGCTGCTGGTGCTCCCCAGGCCAAACCAGACTATCCGATTCAAGGTTCTGGGTGAGTGCTGGCAGAGGCCTGTCTCAACTTCCAGCCCCAGTCCCAAGCCCAGCCTGCTGCAGGGAGGCAGCTAGAGCGCTTTTCCTGGGACAAGAGCAGGAAGAGTAGAGGCCATTCAGAGGATTGCAGGAGCCAGCCTCTTGCCCTGGCACCACCCAGAGATGGGGAGGTAACCACCAGAGCAGAATCTCCCCGGTGCCTGCGTACAGGGATCAGCTGTGAGGAAGGCAGGGACTGACTCAAATCCGCTGGGCTCTGGATCTCCAGCCCTATCCGGTGGCTGCAAAGCTCTGGGCTGGCAAACCACTCTGAATTTGATTGCCCTGAGGAATGTGATCTAATACAGAGACAGGTGTGGGGGAATCTGAGACAACTTGAAACTGTAGCTTCAGAGCCATAGCCAAAGACGACCCCCTGTTCCCCCACAACTTGCCCTGTGCACTGAAAGGGAAAGGTGGGGGGCAGGCCCACAGGATGGAGGTGGTTGGTGCCCACTGTTCTGAGAAGAGCGCCTAGCAGGATCCCTAAACAACTGCAAGAGCCAGTTAACATGACGAGCAAGCTTTGTTCTTTCACTCTGCCCTCATTCCACCCCTTATTATATGTGCCTAAGAAAGTTCTGGCTCCTGGGGATTCCTAGATGTCTCAGTCAAGAGCTGAGGATAACTAAAGGTAGACTCTCAGGTGTCCAGACCGCCTGACACACTGTAAACAGTCTTCATCCCCGCTACCAAGAACCAATGACCACTTCCCACAGAAGCCAAAACCAGAGAGGGAAAGATACTTGTCTAAGGCCTCACAGCCAAGCTAGCAAGCAAAACTAGGTCCTTGAAACAAGCCTGCCTCTGTCCAGAGATTTTCAGAGGCTCCCAGCAACCTCTTTCTCTCCAGCACTTGCTTTCCTCCCTACCCCCACCCTCCAGATGAATTTGGGAACCGGTTTGAGGTGGATAATTGCTCTATCTGCTACCACTGGGTCATCTCTGAGCCCCAGGAGCCCGCAGTATTCTCAGCTGGCTACAAAGGCTGCCACGTGCTGGAGAAGGTAAGGGCAGAGGGAGCTTGTCCTAACAGCCCCTCGGGGACAGAGAAGAACGGAGCCTGCGATGGGTGGAGGAGTGGGCAGGTGACAGATTAGGTCCTAAGACATGCCACAAATCAGCTCCCTCTCTATCAGAGCTGCTCAGTTCCCACTAATACCACAGGCACCCCGGGGGCAACCACTCCAAGGCTGGATGTACAGGTCAATAGCCTGGCTCCAGGCTCTGGCCTCTAGCCCAGCGCTCACCTGCAGTGCCAGGTGGCCACCCTCAGCTGCTCTCTAAGGCTCTCTCACCTGCAGGATGGGCGGTTCCACCTGAGGGTGTTCGTGCAAGCTGTGCTACCCAATGGTCAAGTGGATATGGCACAAGATGTCACACTGATCTGTCCCAAAGCAGACCACATTGGGACTCCGGACCCCTACCTGGCTCCCCCCACCACACCTCAGCCTTTTACACCTCAGACTTTTGACCCCCGCCCCAATTCTGGCCACACTCTTCTCAGCACATTGTACCCAGAACACAGTTTCATAAATGCAACTCCTCCTCCACCATCCCCAGGACCCGGACCTGCTGATCCCACTGTGCCGCATCCCCAGTGGGGCACCTTGGGACCCTGGGGATTACCTAAACTGGATTTTGTAGGTATGTGTGAGTTCTGTGTGCACACGCCTGTGACTGGGACCCTTGGGCTCTAAGTAGTCATTTGCTTACGGCTCTGTCACCAACCCTAGGTACACATCTACCCCAGGAGCAGTGTCAGGTAGCCTCTGGGCACATCCCCTGCATGGTAAAAAGTAGTTCCAAGGAAGCCTGTCAGCAGGCTGGCTGCTGCTATGACAACACCACAGAAGTGCCCTGTTACTACGGCAACACAGGTACAACCTCTCATCCCAAGCATGTTCCTGGCATGGCGCGGGGAGTCTCCCCTCCAACTAGCTGAACTGCCTTGCAAGCAAGCAGTTTAAGGGAAGTCCAACTCCCAAGTGCAGGCAGACACCCTCAGCGGGAAGAGCAGCTGCCCCAGGGAACTGCTAGGTTCCTCCTCACAGTCCCTGACCTTCAGACCTCAAACAGCTGCATTAGATAAGTCACATAGAAGCTTTTACAGCACTCAGCACTCCTCAGCCCTTTGTTTCAGCAGCTCATTAGGGCATTTGCTTAGGCTGACACTGGGAAGAAGAGTGTTTGGGTCCCTTGACCCCTCGCTAGTGATGAAATATCGATTGTCACCCAGGAGCCCATCCCCAGTCTCTGCACTGAGAGACTCTGAGTCCCGATGTTCTGATCTGCCTTTGTCCAGTCACTCTCCAGTGTTTCCGAGGTGGCTACTTCACTCTGGTCATGTCCCAAGAAACAGCCTTGACCCACAGGGTCATGCTGAACAATGTCCACCTGGCCTATGCCTCCAATGGATGCCCCCCTACCCAGAAGACAAGTGCTTTCATGGTCTTCCATGTCCCCCTCACCCTCTGCGGAACAACAATCCAGGTAGGAATAAACCGGAACTGGAGGTGAGTCCCACCATTTAAGAGGCCTCACCTGGTAACTACTTCTCCCTCCTCAGCTGAGGTAGGCTGCAGGCTGGAAATGAGTCCCACCACTAGGGGGTCTCACTCACTACCCCCTCCTTAGGTGGTTGGGGAGCAGCTCATCTATGAGAACCAGCTGGTGTCTAACATTGATGTCCAAAAGGGGCCGCAGGGTTCCATCACTCGAGACAGTGTCTTCCGGTGAGTGGTAGCGGGGCTGCAGACTTGGGTGTGAGGTGCGGGAGAACTCAGCACAGATTTGGAGGCATCTGGGACAAATCCTAACTCTAGTATTGCCTAGCCTTGTGACCTAAATGAGCTAGTGAATCTCTTGGAACTCCCCTACCATGCAAATGAGAGGCTAAGTCCTTCTCACTTATCTGTGTATGCGGCCCAGGCAGAGCCAATAGCAGGCTCCCAAAGAGCCCTGCCTTTATCTAAGAACTAAGGCTTCAGTACTTGATGGCATCCCTTCCAGGCTTCAGGAAGGAGCTGTGGTGGTTGCCACCAGATTGCGACACCACAGAGGACACTACACCTCAGTCTGAAGCATCTGAGGGTGCAGTGGAGGAAAGGACTGGGAGAGGAACCCTAGAGGGAGAGGCCTCCTGGACCTGTTGGCTCAGGGGCAACAACCATCCCAGCTACCTACAGTGACAGTAGGGGTGACCCTAAGGGAGCCTGCCCCTGTAATACCTGGCTTTGAGCTTTTAGGGCAAGGCAGCTAGCCAGTGTGCTCTTCCAGAAAAAGCCAGTACATCAGTCATGGGCTGTCTGGGTCCTGGGTTCTGTGCCTGGGTCCATGTGGGTGCCTGGTAGCCCCTCTCCCCCGCCACTCTATCTGCCACAGGGTTAGGGTGTGGGATTAGTGTCAGAGTAAAAAAGTCTTTTGCTTTACTACAAAGTACTTCTGGCCCAGAGATGGAGACACGAGTCTGTAGCATGCTTTAAGCTTTTGGACTCAGCACAGCACTGGGGACTTTGGGGAGAGGGAGCAGAGAAGTACAGGGGGACAGCTGGAGTCTGTCGGGATTAGGATAGAGGGGCAAAGATAGCAGAACCTTCACTAGTGCGCTTACTACAGTGGCATAACACACACAACAATCCTCACTAGAACCTCTCAGTGCTGCAAAGAGGATAAATGAGGTTTAGGCACTACGTGGTTGTTCCTGGCTCCACAATCCAGGTCTTCCCACCAGGCTTCAAAGACTTCAAGTGCCAGGATAGAGCCATGTTGTCTTGATACCGTGGTACTTGGCACCTAGACTAAGGTCTGGGATAACTATTTCAAGCTGGTGTAGAGCAGTAGGCAGAAGGGCAGGAAGGGTGAACAGTGATGTCCATGTCCCAGCGATGACTCTAGAAGCATCTCTACTCCCGCAGAGGATGCTGTCCTTGGCATCCCTTGCTGAGAAGTGAATGATTAAACTCTGAGATGTGACCTCCTCCAACCTCTCGCTCTTGGACTTCAGGCTTCATGTTCGCTGTATCTTCAATGCCAGTGACTTCCTGCCCATCCAGGCTTCTATCTTCTCGCCTCAATCACCTGCCCCTGTGACCCAGTCTGGACCCTTGCGGCTGGAGCTGAGGATTGCCAAGGGTACAGCCCCCTTCCCTAGCCCCACCCACCCACTGCTTTTTCCTCCGGACTCTAATGCCTGACACACACCGCACACCATCTGCCCTAGGCTCCTAAGTCCCTCTTCCCACAGATAAGACTTTCAGCTCCTTCTATCAGGAGAACGACTACCCCATTGTGAGACTGCTCCAGGAACCAGTCCACGTGGAGGTCCGTCTCCTGCAGAGAACAGACCCCAGCCTGGTCCTGGTGCTACACCAGTGCTGGGCCACTCCCACTGCCAGCCCCTTCCAGCAGCCCCAGTGGCCTATTCTGTCAGATGGGTGAGTGGCAGCAGGTAACTAGGCTGCACCCTGGGAGGAGGGCTTCCTGCCAGCCACACCTCCCTAAGAAGGCTTCTGGACTTCTCTTTGATCTAGGTGTCCCTTCAGAGGTGACAACTACAGAACACAAATGGTGACCTTGGACAGGACAGAGCTGCCTTTCTGGTCACACTACCAGCGGTTCACCGTGGCCACCTTCACTCTCCTTGACTCCAGTTCCCAGAATGCCCTTAGGGGACTGGTAGGAGGCCTTGTGTTCCTCGCATCCCACCCCACCTGTTCAGTGCTAGTTAGGAGGTCACTGGATCTGGCACCCTACAAGATAATACAAAGATTCCAGCACAGGGGCTGGCTTTCACCAAGTAGGGTGGACAATCCCAAGGGGTAGGAGGCAAGGGGTATTGGAGAGATAACTAACAACTTGGAAGAGAAGGAAGAAAGTAGCTGACAAGATGGATGGTTCAGCAGGGAGAGGTAACTCTTGCCAAGGCTGCTGACTTAGGTTTAGTCCCTGGATTGAGTCACATTATGGAAAGAGAGAACTGATTCCCAAAATTTTCCCTGACCTTCAAATGTGTGCCCTGGCATGCACAGTCCCCTACACATGCAAACATGTGTGAAAGAAACGTTGGAAGGAAACAGACTACAATCAACCCTAAATCTGAACCCCAGCTGTGGTGTTCTCGTGTGGCCTCACTTCTGATTCTAGAAATGATAATGTGTTCCTTGTTCTTCTGCTTTGGTTTATAACATAGCAACTTCTCCAAAAGATAAAAGCTGGATGCACTTAGGGTGTTTAAACCTTGGGTTTTTCTGTATGGTGTACAAATGGCACCGTAGGTAACACACTAGTATGGTCCAACCCGTGCTTCATCGCACATCCTGCCAGTTCCACACTGTCCACAGAGCTCTCATGTCTAAATCACTGCCCTTAACTGATCAGGTGTGGACTGGTTCCACTGGTAGGCAGAGCTGAGGGTGGCGCAGGGTGGCATCGCTCCCACCTTGTCTGTGTGCTGCCTCCCAAGCCAAGAGGCACTGGCCTGCTAATTGGAGGGTACCATGGCTGAGGTCTACGGTGCTGCCTCTGGTCACCTCCCCTGGGCTGTCCTGGGAGCAATGGTGCCTTGACTTCCCCTCTGCCTCCAGGTATTGTCTTCAGGGGTACAGAGAAGAGAGCAGACATATGTTGTCTGGCTCTGCGGCCAAACCTTACCTCCTGTGAGTGGGTGTGTGGGAAGAAAACACCCTACCTCCCAAGAGTTCTGCTCCTAGGGGCAGAGGGCAGAGGACAGGCAAAGGACTGTAGCTCTCTTGAAGGCAGCAGTTCCTGCCTTGCAGGGGATGTCTTCTGCAAGTCTGGGCTCTCAGGAAGAGGAAGATCTGAGCTCCAAATTGGGAACAGCACAATTTGCATACCCACCAGTATGAGACAGCTGTGGTCTTAGTCTGCTTGCCCATGTCTCTCCCTAACTAACACAGTCCTGCACCTGAATCCCTCCCTCACCCCTGCCTCTGTGCTGCCAGTCCAGCTGCACAAAACTAGTCCACCCCTTGACTGGCTTTCTTTGTACCAGGTCTATTTCTTCTGTAGTGCCTCTGTCTGCTACCCTGAGGGGCCCGAGGCATGCTCTACTATCTGTGACTCTGGGATGTCAAGTGAGTCTGGCTGGGGGTGGTGTTATTTGTTCTCTAATGCAACCTTAGACCTGTGGCGCTCAGACCACCGGGAGCTGGAAGCCAGACAGTTTTCCTCTTCGGCAGGGCACCGCCGATCCTCTGGTCACAATGGCACTATCCGGGCCTTGGACATTGTGAGTTCTCCAGGAGCAGTGGGCTTTGAGGATGCTGCTAAACTCGAACCTTCAGGTACCGGGGCTTGGGGTGCCCCAAAGGCCATGCCTTCTCTCTAAAAATGTTGATAAAAAACAGGAAACAGGGAAGCTCCGAGGTGGTGTAACTCCACTAGATGAGGAACTAAGATAGCCCAGCCCCTTATCTGCCTGACAGACAGCTCCAGGTGGACCTTCCCCATCCCTTCTCTGACAGGCTCCACCAGGAACTCCAGTTCAAGACCCCTGCTCTGGGTACTCCTCCTGCTGGCTATCACCCTTGTCCTGGGGGCTGGTGTCTTTGTGGGGCTGAGCTGGACCTGGGCCCAGAAACTCTGGGAAAGCACCAGATGTTAAATGGGCTTAATAAACCACTGTCTGAAAACTACTGAACACAAGTATGTAGGGAAGTTGCTTATGAAACCCAATGTATGTCTTATCCAAGGGTGTCTGTGTTTGAGGGGGAACAGGGTCTTACTCTATAGCCTAGACTGGTTTTAAACTTGGTGATTCTTCTGCCTCAGAGCTCTGGGATTACAGGGGTGAGCTACATGAGAAACTTGTTCCTTGAGGTCAGATGTGTTCTTCCAGAATCGTGAGCCCCCATTCCAGTCATGTGCCCTGTAACACTTTAATCAACAGCTTGCCACCTATAAGACAGTGTCTCTGTTAAATTATAGAGCTGAGATGCTCCTGTCACTCCTGATGCCATAGCCACTGTTAACAGTGCGATGTAGTGTCACAGATATGTACAAGTGTGGGCCGAGTGTATACTTGTGGGGCATATACATACACATGAGTGTACCCACAGCACACAATACTTGACTGTACCAGCACTGTCAACTGGCTTACCTATTTCCTATACTATTCTTTGACTTTTTTTATTACTGTACATGTGTGGGCTGCACAGGGGAGGACAGACGACCTCGTAGAGTCGGTTCTCACCTTGACAAGAGCTCTGGAGCTTGAACTCAGCTCCAGACTTGCTCAGCAGGTGTCTTTGAGTCACCTCACTGGCTTTTGCCATTATTTTAGAGTGTACTCCTGTTTGCAGAAATTGACCGTAAAATTGAACACTGCTACACCAACTGTAGCTTCCCACGTCTCACGTTCACTACATGCTTGACTGAACCAAAAGGCTGCAATGAAGCAGGGCATGGTGGCCCATGCCTTTAATCCCAGCATTTGGGGGTCAGAAGTAAGCGGATTTCTGAGTTTGAGGCCAGCTTGGTCTGCATGAATTCCCAGACAGCCAAGGCTCCTAGACCCTGTCTCAAAAAGCTGAAAAGACAGACTACGTGGAGCGATTGACATAATCTGTCTTATTACTGGCAGAGAGGTGGACACATGCAGGAGTCGGATGGCAACTGTGGGATCGGTTCTCTTCTTTGATCTTTGTAGGTGCAAGGGATGGAGCTCAGCCTGTCAGGTTTACAGAGCAGTTTTACTGGCTGAGTCACTAGTCCACACAAAGAGGATATCTGATACTGTCCTCTAAACAAGTCCTGAGAGTGTTTAACATACTTAACATGCCATAGCCTGGCATTACTCTCTCCCAGATCAGGGTCTGGGAGAGTGCCTCTAAGCAAGGGAAGGTGGTCTTCCGGGCAGGTCAGCACGAGTAGGGGAGGGTCAAAACCTGGCAGTCAGCAAATGGCAGCAGTGGGAAGTTGGTGAGCTGGCAGGAGCCTGTCTAGATGTGGATATCCTCAGAGCACCTGCAGGGAAAAGTCAGAGGTCCCAGGGACAAAAGCATCAAACCTGAACTACTCAGTCCCACTGCACCAACCAACCAAGTACCAAAGGAGGCAGGATGCACTGCCAGCTCCAGCCTCCAAAACTAGCACATGCAGAAACACCTGGCAGCATTGGATAGCGACAAGTTGGCCTTGACCCTGCCTGTCACTTGGGGATGGCCACCAGACGGGTCAAAACCAGGCTATGTTCCGGAATGTCATGTTGATCTTGGCTGGGAGGGAGGCAGGCTCAGCAAGGGGTACAAGAATTTGGAAAAACTCTGGCCCTCTGACAGGGCATGAGCTTAACTGTCACAATGGTAACAAGTCAGTGGTCTCATTTGACACAAATCCCTTCTCCACTCACGGCTCTGGCCTACTTGATTGGTCTTCAAGTTATGGCCAAACATGAAACTCCAAAGCCTGACTCTAGGAACATCTCTTTCTCCCTGGCCATGTGGCATTGCTGTGCTTTCCCAGGCCTGTTTCCACATGCTAACTGAGCCTGGTGTCTAATTCATAGGAGTAAGTTTCAACTAGCTGAAGATACGTGGCATCATGGGTGACACCAGCCAGTACTTTCTGAATGCTGTCTCATCCTCACACCCGTCTAATGCATACCTAGCATTCTGGGTTTCGTTTAGTTTTGTTTGGGTATGAAGTAAAGTGCTTTAGGCCAAGATGCAGGACTGAAAACTGCTGTCTCCAGGTTTTTCTAGAAGAGGCAGCACAACATCAAGACTGGAGACCCAGACACCAGCCATACAGGCGACTTCTCTTCCTGGGCTGTCTCCCAGCTGTGGCTGGCGATGGCATGACACAGACGGTGTATCCCATATTCGTGAAGCCCAGCGTGGCTGGGTTAGAAAGCCGAGTCCACCAGCTCTTCCTCCTGAGGTGGAATCAACATCCGTGCTGTTTAAATAAAGCATTACCCCGCAGGTGCCAACTCACGTCACGCGGCCACTCTCAAGTTTTTAAAAACCTTGCATCATTCTTTTATTTGGTTTCCTGCTCCAAGATTGTGTATGACTAGAGGGCGATGCGTGAGCACGCATGGGATCCGCGTGGAGGCCGGAGAATAACTGAGTCACTTCTCTCCACCCCAGTATGGATTCCAGGGATCAAATCCAGGCTGGCAGGCTACCATATCACTTTACCCACTGAAGCATCTTGCTGACCCATGCCCCCTTAATTTTTTGCTTTTGAGGTAATCACTCCTCCAACCCTGCCCATATACACTTCCATAGCCTGTGTGTGTGTGTGTGTGTGTGTGTGTGTGTGTGTGTGTGTGTGTATTCCTAGATATATAAATACAGCCTGCTCAGTCCATATGTTATGTATAATGTATGTTTGGAGAGTTCAGTCATCACTTTGCTAAACCAGCATCATCCCTAACTACATTGAGTATTTTTATCCTTATATTCCTTTGTTTTTTGAGACAGGGTCTGATATAACCCAGACTGACCTGATGACCCTGAACTTCATGATCCCCAGGCTGGGATTACAGTCATGGGCCACCATGCCAGTTTTACTCAGTACTGGGTGCAAGAAAGCTCTTTCCCAGCCGAGTGAGCTATGTTCCCTGCCCCAGTGCCCCATTTTGTATCATTTTAAACATCTGTGTTGTCTAGCTTTCTGTTGAACTAGGGCACATCTGATCTACCGAAGGAAACCGAGCCTCGCACATCAGATACCAAGTGCTGAATGCAGTTACGTAAGAGTGGGCTTCCTTGTGTGCTGCTTTCTACGTAGAACTCCTGGGTCAGATAGCAAACCGCATCTCTTACGTCTGTGGGCTGAGCCTGTCCTCCTCACCCCTTCAGATCATTCTAGAACTTTGCCCATCTGAGTAAGCAGAGGCAGCCACTACTGTGTCTTGAAGTGATTCTGTTGCTTTTCAAACTTTAACTTTCACTTTATGTGCATTGGTGTGAAGGTGTCAGCTCCCCTGGAACTGGAGTTACAGATAGTTGTGAGCTGTCAAGTCAGTGCTGGGAATTGAACCCAGGTCCTCTGGAGGAACAGCCAGTGTGCTCTTAACTGCTGAGTCATCTCTCCAGCCCCTGGTTCTGTTGTTAGAAGCTACAAATTTTCATAGTTGCTTGCATCTTATGTTGTTTTTCCTCTCCATTTCTTCTTGTCCAAAGAGCAGTCACAAACCCAAGGGGCAACCTCCTCATAGTTCCCAGCAACTGGTCATAGGCTTTTCTTCATGTGTTTCAGCTCTCTGAAAAAATTATATAGCCACAGCTTTTCCCCTCACATTTTTACCTTTGGATATGGCAAAGACCTTCCCCTGTAACCATAAACATACCCATTTGCCCTTTGGGGCTGTTACTTTGCCAATGCAATGGTTGCCCTTACTTTCAAGTTACATGAGCATGTGATTTTCACAGAGAACTCTGTAATGATTACTGAAATAGTATATAGGTTCTGCCAATACTTCTGTGAAAGGGAGTCTATGGACAAAACACATAGTAAACACAAACAACAACAAAGCTCTCTACAACACTACCTTCCTACGCTCTCAATGGCAGGAAGCATTTGGTTTCCAGGAAGGTATATTCCTAGATACCAAAATCTCACATGAATTGTGTTCATATGCATACCTTTAATTCCAGCAAGAGAGGGAGAAGAGGGGGAAGGAAGAAAGAAGGAAAGGGGAAGACAGGAAGGAAGAAGAAAACAGTTCATTTCTACCTGCTGGCCTGAACAGGCACTGGAACCTCTGACAGGCTATATCAGACCCAATGGGGAGGCAGGCAATCCAGCCTTCCTGACCAGAAAGCGGGGCTGCTTGAGCCCATTAGATTTCCTCTTCCTGCCTTTGGGTCACAGTTACCAGAGACCCAAGGGGTTTCCTGCCTCTCCACACTCCCCACTAGACACTAAGAGCAAATTATTTCCATGTGCTTTGACTTACAGAAGTGAGGGCTGACCAGACAGCTCAGTGGCTCAGAGGGTAAACAAATTTGCTACCAAGATAGCCGGCCTGAGTTTGGGCCCTAGGACCCATGTGGCAGAAGACAATCAACCCCTGCAAGCTGTGCTGACTTCCACATGTAAGGGCACAAGTCACACACGAGATAAAAAGAATATTTCAGAGTTGACAGCTATCTTTCAAGGTGTACTTCACACATGGCTCCTATTCAGGCATTCCTGCAGGAACATTTATGCAAAAGGGCCTTTTCTGTTCCAATAATGGGAGATTCCAGACCAGCCTTTAGAAGTAAACAACAAAATGCCAAATTAAAAATATTTTTATATGTACTTAAGTCACTGTTGAACTAGTGGGGGGGGGTCAAAGATGGGATTAAAATAAAAACAAAAGTCTGGGAAGTAAAAACAGCTTCTATTTTGGGAACTTCTACAGAATCCCGACAATGCTGACATGCTGGCTAGATGAGAACAGAGACCACAAATGAAGCTCAGAGCCTGCCAAAGGCAGGATGTAGGCTCCCAAGGAAGGAGACTGGAGAGGCTCAACGCAGAGCAAGGCAAGGGGGAGGACAGACCAGTGCACTGAGGTGGGCAAAGAGGACTCTTGCCTATCTTGGGGCTGATGAATACAAGAAAACAACAACCTGTCCCAGTAACAAGAAGTATAAGTCTCTCTTTCCAATGTGTGCCATCCAAATTCTTAGTATGGGGGTGGAGGGGCAGAGGAATCGTTCATATTTCAGTCTTGGATGTATTCTGCTTTATCTTGCCTCCCTGCCTGGATTGATGAGCTTTTGTTCTTTTTGTTTATTGGAGACAGGGTTTCTCTGTGTAACCCTGGCTGTCCCAGAACTTGCTTTTTAAACCAGGCTGGCCTAGAACTCAGAGATCCTTGCTGGGATTAAAGGTGTGCACCACCATAGCCAGCTGGGTTGATGAGCTTTAATATCAGGCTTAAGGATGGGAAAGTTAGGCCAAACTTTAACACCATAGGTGTCAAGCACTGTAACCGTGTCATTGGCAGCCATCATAAAGCAGGGAAGCAGTATGTAGTTACCGAGGGCCACCCTGTATTCACTTAGCACTCACAGCCCTACCAGGTAGACACCACAAACTGACAGACTCACTGTAAAAAGATAGAGCTGGGAGCCAAACCTGGGCTTGAAGTGAGAGCTGATACTAATCATGACTCCCAGAGACCTGAGGAGTTCATTAGCTGTCCACTGTTGCCTCAGCTCTGTCTCTGAAACTAGGTTTAAAAATCCCAGTTCATGGGATGCCTTAGGACAAGATGGTTCTCTAACACTCTCACCTGCAGAACGGTAATAGCACCACCTGCTGGCCAGGGGCGCGACATGCAGGAGCTCCACCAAGGCGCCAGCTTAGTTGGGAGCCAGAGTTAACTTCACTGCACCAAAGAGACCTCCTTGGTTGGTGCTCCAAGTTCAAGCACAATATAGACTCCCTGTCAGCTGCAGAGCAAAAAGGACATGGCTTTGAACATCCAGAGACTCAAAAACTCATAGAGTACAGTAAGCATCAATCCATTTAATAGCAAACACAGTTTCTTTGGTCACCAGACCCAGTGAGGCTCCTAGAACTTAAATACTAGAAGGGTGGAGTCCATTAGGATTCATCAAGCCTGCTTTTACATCAGAGCAGCTGCATCTACTAGTTAGGGACCCTCACGACTGGGCCTGCTGACTCAATGTTCTCATACTAGTGGGCGGAGAGCCATTGGAGACGCTTGCTCCAGTGCCTCCTGGCCATCTGTACATAATTCCGCCTTAACTGCACACGATCTCACTGTACTAAGTACTATGCAAACTGGTACAGTATAAAGAAGGGTGGCTGTTTGCATTTCTGGTATATGCCAGGGCTCCCCGACCTGTGCACTTCACACTATTTCTGGCTTTTACCTATTAGGTGCTGAGGCTAGAAGTCAGTGCCACGTGCTTGCCTAGCAAGCACTTTACCAACTGAGCTATCTCCCAGGCCGCTTAACAGCTGACTGGGCCCACGTCCAGGGAGCAGCAGGCTGCACAGTAACTACAACAGATGCTTGTCTACTGTGAGCTTCCATTCTGGCAGATAAGGTAAGTCCGAATTTCCTGGACCACAGGACTGCCTGGTATCACATACCCAGAGGCTTTGTTCTGTGCTCACAGGAAGTACCACCTTGACTTGCCCACAACCTCTAGGTGACACCTCACTTCTCCGCTCTTCCTTCCTAACGGTTTCTCAACTGTACACAGCAGTTAATTTTACCCTTCCTCACCTCTTCTCTGCACACACCTAAGCTCACAGCAGGATCCCAACACCAGCATTCCATTGGGATGGCCCTAAGGCCCTCCTGGGCACACCTAATGGTAACTTACCCCAACCATACTTAACTCCTCCCACTCCACACCTCCTTCATCTCAACCTCAGAACCTACCTTCTTCTCCTCTTCCTACAACTGTCCTCTTCCCCTACAGCGCCCCCCCCCCCCCCCAGGTAACTTCCAACTGTAGAGCAGTCACAGGACCCTACATTAATCTCCTTGTATTATCATCTAAACATTTTTTTTGTTCTTTTGGTTTTTTTTTTTTTTGAAACAGGGCATCTCTGTCTAACATCCCTAGAACTCGCTCTGTAGACCAGAACTCGCTCTGTAGACCAGGATAGGCTGGCCTTGAACTCAGAGATCTGCCTGCCTCTGCCTCCTGAGTGCTGCGAATAAAGGCATTATCAGCTAACTTTTTATTTACTGTGCATTAGCTGTTTCCCCTGGGAGCAGCTGTCAATCAAGAAAGTCTCTTTAGTCAAGCCAGCTGGCAACCAGTTTGTATCACCTACAACTGAAGTACTCCTAGCAATCCTCTCCCAGAAACCCATTAGCAGGCTAAGGCTAATCTAATTCCCCACCACCTTTCAGGCTGTGAGAAGTCAAGCCAGGGGCAAGCACAGCATAAGAGGCAGAAGCACTGAAAACAAGGTCAAGGCCTGCCTGAGCATGAGAGACTTGACAAATGAAATGGCTAAGCTTTTACTTTACTTCTCGTACAGTGGAGGCATCCTGATAGCCAGTGTCCCACACCGTGCTCCCTCCCCATGACCTTCCCAACTCAGGGTCTCTCTGGCAGACAGACTCAAGGAGATGGCAATATATTTACTGTGTGGGTTTTTTTTTAATGAAACTAGATCACTGCTTACAAAAACCAGCACGAGCCCTCCTGCCCCTCCCTTCACAGTTCCCTTGGCTCACCTCCCTGTCTCAGAAGAGCTGAAACAGAGCAGGCATGGAACAGCTGCCACTACTGGGAAGAGGTGCTGGATTCCGACTCTGAGCACTTACAGGGTGACAGTTCCTCCATGTTCGTTCCCTGGGGCCTGAAGGCTGCATGGATAGCGGTGTTCCATGTGCCCTGGCTCAGACCATCATCCAGACCAGAATGAAATGATGTGAATGTCCCCCCCACCAGACCTCCCTCCTCCTAGAGTCCCCCCACCCCCCTAAATCTAACCCACTACTGAGATGAGGCCCAGAATTGTGAGAAGGCATAGGGCCTACAGACTGTAGAATTTGAGGCTCCTGTCCATGCCTGTTGAAGCGATGAACTTGGCGTGGTGCCCAAAGGCCACTCCAGTGGTCAGGCCACTATGCTCTGAGGAGAGAAAAAAGGGAACTATGAGAAGGCTGTTTCTTCTTCAGGGCTGAACAATGACTTTGGATGCCATGATCCTGGCAAAAACCCAGATGTAAGGGTCAGAATGCACCCTCCTGAGGCAGGATTCTGTTCACCACTGATTTTTAGCCAGCACTCAGCACCTGGCAGGAAGTGGCACTCAATCTTTTGTAGGACTGGGTAAATGAACAGATGAATACCAATCCCCTTTCACCTGAGCTTTCTGGGCAAGCACACAACAGCTGGAAACCTCAGTGCTCACTTGGTATGTTTGGCTTTAGCTCTTGTCCATTAGCCTGTTCTAGCTCAAAGATGTCAAAGTCCAGGGCACACAGCACAGGGCTGCATTCAGTACAGACAATGCTGAGCTATCCTCCCAGGACTCAGATAGCTGGAGACCTAGGGCAAGTTCCTTCTAGACTTTGGAAAATACCCGTGCTCCCCAACTCTCCAGAGAAAAACCCTCTGTGCTCCTAGTTGGCCTAAACTCAAGATCATTCTCTAGCTACCAAGAGTTGGCATTACAGGTGTGAGTTACTATACCCAGCAAGATACCCTAAAGTCGAAGCTATAGCTACCCAGGGCCACAGGTGAGAAAGCCTCTTGGGCAGCACTGTGTCAATCTGACTTTTCTTTATTATTCTAGTTGCCCTAAGTATTTGTGTTGGGACTTGAACACTTGCTACTGTGGGAAAGGCCCTGGACTCCATCTCTATACAAAGGAAAACAAACTACTAAACTAGCTTCCACCAGCCCTTCCTAACTTGACTACAAACCTCATCACTCACCCATGATAGACCCCAATAAAGTTCACCAAAAAAAAAAAAAAAAAAAAAAGTGCTGGCTATAGTGGTGCACGCCTTTCACCCCCACACTCAGTAGACAGAGACAGGCGGATCTCTGTAAGTTCATCGACAACCTGGTCTACAAAGTGAGTTCCAGAACAGCAAGGGCTTGTTACACAGAGGGACCCTGTCTCCGTAAAAACAAAATAAATAAAACAAACAAACAAATAATAAAAACTTCATTATTGCCCTGACTGGTTCTTATTCATTGCTCAAATCAAGACCCAATACCAAACATCCCATAAGACACTTCTGACCTACAGGTAACAGGCACTTGCATGTGAATCCTGGTATTTCCCAGAGTGTCTGAACTTTTCATTCCAATTTTTCCCTTAACACAAATTGGGGCGAGTACAGCTGATAAGTGAGTCAAAGAGACTCACAAATACTTTTCCTAGGCCACAATGCTCTACTGCCCCCAAACATAAGTAAAAGCAGCCTGGGGGTTGGACTCAGTAGAAAACTTGGCTGGTTCTGCCCCCAGGACAGCAAATGGAGAAGGGAAGAATAGTTTGGGCATATCTAGGCCAAGCCAAGCCAAGCTTCACCCTCAGTGAAATTTCTCCACTCTTCTCTAGAGCAGATGTACAAGGCCCTGGTAAGCCACAGCCAGCCTCTACCTGTAAAGTGAAGAATCTCTGTCCACTGTTTGCAGATGTAGATCTGGACATCTGTACCCCCAAGAGCCAGGTAGGTTCCACTCTGGTCAAAGATCAGTGACTTCACCTGCCAAACCCCAAAGAAAGGCAATTACACAAATGACCAAAAGCCACAGAACTGGGAACAAACAGAAGCAGCTTACATGAACTTAAACTATCGGTGAATGAGGAGAAACAACTGAAACTGGGGAAGGGCGCACCTCAAAGTTGTTGTCCAGCTGCAATGTCTTGAAGTTCTTCAGCTTGCGCAAGTCCCAGAGCTTGACTGAAGAGTCATCGGCTGCTGTGGCCAAGTAGTAGCCATTCTCAGAGAAGGCGATGCTGGTAATGGGGCCAGAGTGGCCAGGAAAGTTGGCCACATTGGTACGCTCCTACAGGTGGGAGTTGGGCAATAAAATTATCACTCACTGGTCAAAACAGGAAGAAAACTTCTGAGACGTCCTGTGCACCCAGTTACTTGGTGACATTCAGCATGCCACACAAACAGAGCCAGGCTCTCCTAGGCCCTGAGGTATCCCAGGGCCTACCACCACAACTCATCAGTTCCTTCTCCCTCTGAGTCACAGAAGAGGCCTCATTGTCCTACCTTCAAATCCCAGATCTTGATCTGGGAGTCCATGGTTCCTGTTCCAAAGATGAGTCCATCAGGGTGGAACTGCGCACAGGTAAGAGCTGAGTGAGGAAAGGGGAGAGGCATCTGGAGTCAATAGCCACTATGGCCACTATACTGGTGCCAGTGGTAGGCACTGTCTTTAGAACAGATAAACAAATGACTAGGTAAAACTTAACGACACACTGCAAGAGCTCAGTGCCTCTAAGGCCACTTACAGCAGCCGGATGTCTCATCTGTCACCTTGGTGAGCACACGCCCTGTCTGGATGTCAGAGAAGGCCCAGTACTGGAGATGAGACAAAGAAGACAATGAGAAAGTGGGTCTGGTGGCCCTAGAGAGACCCTGGTTCAGCATCTGCTGGCAAAGTTAGCTCCCACAACAGAGAAGAAACATTTTTAGAACTCTGGGAATCTGGCTGCCCCACAGCAAGATGCCCCCCCACCCTCCTAAGGGCCCTGGCTGGGACTGCACCTGATCATCAGAGGAGCTCAAGAGATAGTCTCCAGTAGCATGGAGGCTGAGGCCTGTCACTGCACTCTCATGGGCCCGAACAACCTGTACACAAGAAGTGTTTGGGACCGACCAAATCCTGATAGTGGCATCTGGGGATGCAGAAAACACCAGTTCCTGAAAGGAAAGAGACCAAGAATCAGAGCCCAGGAAGTGAAATGTATAGTCACAACTATGAGCAACTGCTTCTCCTTCTAGCCCCTGCCTAAGACAGCCAAGAGAGAATGCTGCTGAAATGGCCAGAGACCTCAAGGGCGAATGACTGTCCAAAAGACATGGGGCAGATAGAAAGCTTATTTAGTTTTCATAACAAATTATTTTGACTAATTAGGAGTAAGAGACAGAAGATAAAAGCAACTATCATCATTCATTAACACATATTCATAAAAATCAAAACACCAAAAAAAAAAGAGAAAAAAAAAACCACCAAATAAACAGAAAATAGTGCTTTCATTTTGAATTCGTTTTTCAGTTTGCTATAATTGTGGTGGTTTAAATAAAAATGGCCCCTACAGGCTCATATATTTGAATGCTTAGTCATCAGGAAGTGGCAGTATTTGAAAGGATTAGAAGTGTGGCCTTGCTGGAGGAAGTATCTCACTGGCGGTGGACTGGTTTTGAGGTTTCAAAAGCCATGACAAACCCAGAGTGTGTGTATCTGTCTCTTTCCTTGCAGATCAGGATGTGCCCTCAGCCACTGTCCTACTGCCATGCTTGCCTCCGTGCTCCCCGCCATGCTGAAAATGGACTAGCATGTGAAACTAAGCAATCCCCCAACCCCCAACGCTTCCTTTATTAAGATCTGCTGTGGAGCCGGGCAGTGGTGGCGCACGCCTTTAATCCCAGCACCAGGGAGGCAAAGTCAGGTGGATCACTTTGAGTTCGAGGCCAGTTTGGTCTACAGAGCAAGTTCTAGGACAGCCAGGACTACACAGAGAAACCCTGTCCTTTTTGTTTGTTTGTTTTTTGAGACAGGGTTTCTCTGATGCGGGAAGGTCATACGTCTATCTGTTGCTTTCACTGGTTAATTAATAAAGAAACTGCTTGGCCTGATAGGGCAGAACATAGGTGTGTGAAGTAGACAGAATAGAATGCTGGGAAGAAGGGAAGTGAGGTCAGAAACGATGGAGCCAGCCACCAGGTCAGACATGCTGAACCTTTCCCGCTAAGACACCACTTCGTGGTGCTACACAGATTATTAAAAATGGGTTAATCAAGATGTGAGAATTAGCCAGTAAGAGGCTAGAGATAATGGGCCACCAGTGTTTAAAAGAATACAGTTTCCGTGTAATTATTTCAGGGTATAAGCTAGCCAGGTGGCTGGGAGCCGGGCGGGATGAAAAGCAGGCCTGTCTGCAGCTCCTACTACATTTCTCTGTAGCTTTGGAGCCTGTCCTAGAACTAGCTCTTGTAGACCATGCCAGCCTTGAACTCACAAAGATCCGCCTGCCTCTGCCTCCCGAGTGCTGGGATTAAAGGCGTGCGCCATCTGGCTTGAGAAACCCTGTCTTAAAACACCAAAAAAAAAAAAACAAAAACAAAAACAAAAAACCCAAACAAACAAAAAGAGTTGCTGTGATCTTGGTATCATCTCTTCACAGCAACAAAACATTAAGACATATTCCTCTTATTTCTCAGTTCCTTATGTCTAAGAGAAAGACTTAACTGGGAGGCACTGCTCCAGCACCCCATGCAGCTGCACACCAAGCCACTGCACTTTTGTCTCAAGTCTTATGAGACCATTAATCTCCTCTAATGAGCAACCTTTATCCTCTAAACCAGTGGTTCTCTCCTATTTGAACTCATAATACTTTCAATAGTCAATATTAAATTTTGAGCCCAACCCTACAGGATCACGTGAACCTGGCAGTCAGGACTACATGGAGTTTTACTGTCTGTATTTATCTATAAACCCTTTAGGATGGTTGTTTTCTTTTACTAATGCAAAACTGATGTGAATATGGTTTGTTGGTTGCATTTTCTTTCTCCTTTGGTTTGAGGGCCACTGCTCTGGTGTTCTACACAGAGACCCATCAATGCCCGCTTCATCAAGACAGTGGGAGTTGGGCAATTAGCTCTGAGACTCCAAACCACTGGAACTGGACGTAGGAAAGGACGAGAGTGGCTGTGAGAGTGGCTTACCTGAGAAGGATGAAACACCACGCTGGTGACCTTCTTGGTATGGCCTTTGAGAGTGGCCAGGATCTGCTCAGTACTCTTATCAAAGACAACAACGTTTTTATCTGCTCCGCCTGGAGAAGATCCAAAAAAGACAAAAAAATGAATCACAGGATCCCTGTGCTAAAGAAGGTTTTTCTGTCCTCAAATCCATGCAGAGGATCAGGGCATGCGCCTCCCTTGCTCCTGCCACCCCTCACCTTGGCCTGTCGGGCCAGGCCCAGACTCACCAGTGAGAATCTTGTTGGTGTCTGAAGGACAGAGGTCCAGAGCAAGGATCCCAGGAATACTAGCACTGTGTAGCCCCTTTGCAGACAGATTCACACAAAACCCAGTCACAGCCAAATCAAGGCAGGCCAGAGAGCCACACAGCTCCTGCACTCCCCTTCCCCACACCCTCATATTCCTCCCTAGCCAAGGAACAAGTGGATTTTATCCCTTATCTATCTAGCTTGGCTGGCTGCCTGGATGCAGCAACTCCCTCACTGCATGGCAAGACACCATGCCAGAGGTCTGAGCAGTATTTCCCCCTGCTCTTCACACTGGCCTACCTTGCCCTAGAAACAGTAAGGGCCATCTCCAGCTACTTACCACATGGGATGCCACCTGCCGGTACTTGCTGAGCTCTTCAGGTTTCACTAGCTCCTCAGGCACAGTCTTTCCTCTCTGAGAAAAGAGAAAGCCCCCAAAGAGCAGCCATGAAAGCAGGCTTCAACTAGCCCCTCCTCCCAGAAGTCAAGTGCTCACACCAGGCATCAACTCACCTTCTTACGCTCTGTGGTTAGCACAGTAGCCTTGTCTTGAAGCTGTGGAGAACACAATTTTCTGAGACAAATGATTTTGCAAAAACGAAACAGACTGGATGCTGGTAAATCTGGTGTCACAATCATCACCAAAAAATTGCTATCTGCCACGCTATGTGCTAAAAGCTGACACATTTCCACTCCAATCTTACAAGGTGGGGTATCCATGACCTTATGGTATAGCTGAGGAAACTAAACATCAAAAGAACCCCCGTAGCACCTTTAATCCCAGCACTGGGGAGGCAGAGGTAGGTGGATCTCTGTAAGTTTGAGGCCAGCCTGGTTGATAAGGTGAATTCCAGGACAGGCTCCAAAGCCACACAGAGAAAGAGCCCCCTTGCCAAGGTCACTAAAATGACGAATGGCAGAGCTAGGCTGTTGTGCTCTGGGACCAAATATGAGAGCTCATACACTGTTGGATCCTACAAATGCAGACTATACATTCAAGAGAACCCTGGGTTGCAGTCTGGAAGTTTCAGCTCTGACTTCCAGCTTCAGATAACTTATATGTTGTAGGCAAAACCCTCAAAAACTGTAACAAAGTGGCAGAACATCAGCAAAGCGCGCACGCACACACACGCGCGCACACACACACACGCGCACACACAAAAAAACCCACCAAGAGCTAAGAGCCACCCTTATCAGTAATTACATCTTTCCTACAACAAGCCTGTGAAGTAGACGCCTCCCTTTATTCAGAAGCAAGGGAAATGAGACAGACAAGGTAGGCTACAGTAAGCCTAGTAGTCAGAGAGCTCAGTAGCAGTGCAGGCTCTTCCCACTGCTCATTGTGAGATTCTTACTCTGGCCCCAGGGCCCATGGCACTAAGGGAGGGCATGTGGCAGTCCCAACAGAACAGTGTATGACTCACCTTCTGGATAATCTCAGGGGTCATTCCCACCAGCTCACCCAAATCCATGGGTTCTCCTGCACCCTGTAGAAAAGAAAGAGAGAGTGGGAGGAGCTCACAATACCAAAGGCACCTGTGGAAGGACAGTTACTGGGCTTGGAAGGGAACACTTACCACAACACTGGGCTGTGAGCTTGGCACGGCCTGAGGTACAATAAGACCAGCCTGTGGTTTCAGAGTAGCCAGAGCTGAGAGAAAAGATTATGTTAAAAATGGGACATTACAAAGCAGGGCCAGCAAAGGTGGGGGACAGCAGGAAGAGACACCTTCTCGAGCAGCAGTGACTTCCTTGGTGAGACGGGCAATGACTCTGCAGGCAGCATCGTGTTGGTACAGAGCATGGGACAGCTCCTGGCGGGTTGTCTGCAGCTGCTGGCGAAGGGTGAAGCTGTGCAACATGACTGCATCCTGGGAGAGGGTAGGCAACTGTGAGGACTAGGGGAGAACTTGGCCAGGGAAGAGGACACCACCTCCTATTCTACACTGAAACCAACTTGAGCAGCTCAGAGACCCAAGCTATCATCCGAATGACAATCCCCTGTAAGGCATTGAAGCTCCTACAACACAAAACACCCTGGACACACAGACAGAAGTGAGAGCTAGCTCCTTCCCACCCTCATCTTTGCTAGTCACCAGCAAATCACAGGTGTTAATGCCATCACTTCTCTGAAAGGAAAGAATAACACTGCTGTGGTTGTTTACTGGCTACCCTCAGCAAGTGCAGTGTTCAGTAGTGAAGAAGAATCCCTATGTCACAACGCAAATATGTCAGTTTTATTCTACTTATGGAATTCAGACAGACAGGACTAATCAGTGTCCTAGTCAGGAAGGTCAGAGACTGAGTAGTATGCCCCATGTCACAAAGGCTGACAGTGGAGAAAACTTTGGAATCCAGGTGTGCAAGAGTTCCAACAACCAGGCTCCTCTTGTGCTGCCATCCTGCCCCACACAACGAAGTGCAGCTGGCAAGAAGTGAGGGGCTGCTCAGCAGCACAGCACTTACATTGGCCCTGTGCTCAACCCCACGAAGAGCCAGGCCTGGTGGTGGGCTCTTGTAACCCTAGGCACTAGGAGGCTAAGGAAGAAGGATCATGAGTTCCAGACCGGTCTAGGAACCGGTCCTAGCTCAAGAAAGTAAGAGGGCCTGGAGAGAAGGCCCAGGAGTTAAGAGCACTTGCTGTTCTTCCAGAGGTTCAATTCCCAGAACCACATAGTGGCTTACAACTGTCTGTAACTGCAATTCCAAGGGATCACACAACCTCTCCCTTCCTCCCAAGCACCAGGCACATAAGTGATACGCAAAAGACCCAAACATAAAATAGAATAAACAAGTTTAAAAAAAGCAAAGAGGGAGGGAGGTCCCATCTTCAATCCCAAGGTTCAGAGGTGCATTCCCTTCACAGAACTCACCCACTCATCCTGCAAGGCTTTCAGAATGGCTGGGATGCTGGTGGCAGAGGGAGGCTTGGGCCGGATTGGGTGAGCAACTGCCAAGAAAGGCAGCAAAGCAGATATGAAGAACCAGAACCCAAGGACCCTCCTCCTTCCCTCTTCTCTTCATTCATTCACAGCCACCATCTATCTTCTCCATCAGACTGGCCCCACCTCCCACTCCTGAAGGCTGCGCTGAGCTGGCCCTGGACTCAGGCTATCGGGTAGGCACCTTTGATGTCGATGAGCTGCTCCTCGGAGAGAGGCTGGTTGTTGATAGGATCTGTGCCATTCTCTGCAATGTACTTCTCAATGAGTCGCCGCTCATACACATGATTAGAGACAGGGGACACGCATGGATGCTCTGGCACTTCGTTGGAGACTATAGAGAAAGCAGGTAGTGAGCATAGGGTAAAAGGAGACCTGGGCTACAGGGACTCTTTGTTGTGTCATCCCCTAAGAAGACCCTGTCCTCGTACTCAGCTATCAGGAAGCAACGTCTGTGACAGCAAGCTAGCTGGTTCTTGGTTCTACAATGCTTGCCAACTACTTAACTAGATTCTCTAGTCTGCCAATAATAAAAGGAAATAAATAATAACTGCCCAGATCCCATGTGCCAGTCCTGTAAAGAGTGAGCAGTAAGCTCTGCCCACCTCATGTTTGAACAAAGATGACCAGGAACATGACAAAGAAGTACACACAGCACAACTCAAAGCCCTGCCATTCCTCTGGAGCCCTACATGGATCAACAGGCAGAAAAAGCAACGTAACAAGCACTGAAAAATTAAAAAAAAAAATTAAAAAAAAAAACCTTTCCATAGTGTCTGCCACTATGTGCCAAGCAATATTCTATTCTAGGCACTTGACAGAATGGTCTGTGTACCCTTGAAGATGGGCGACACAGCTGTCACTGACCTCCAGGACAATGCAGACACTAAAGTATGGGACCTGGGCATCCTGAACAACCTAAAATGAAGGCCTCAAAAGCAAGCTCAGAATCAAGGTCTCTGTGACCTTCTCAGGCCCTCACGTTTCTCTAACTTCCCCTAAGCAGGGACAATCGGTTTACCTTAGCAGACAAGTGAAAGCCACCTCCATGCTCAGACTCTCCTGAGGCCTGCTCTAAAATAATATTTACAGCTTGAGAGACTTAGCACATAACAAAACAGCTCCTATTCACCACATAGTTTTGCTCACCCTCCCAGAACCTGTGAGTCACATCCCAAGGCTTCAAGCTCTTATTCTCTTCTGTGGCACAGGTTCTGGATAAGCTTCCCTCGGAGTCACCTATTTCTGCAGGACTCCCAAGCGTATGTAATCAAGTATGGAAGGAAATAAGGCTTTCCTGTGCTATCCTGTTGGCTTATCTCGCATAATGGACACTTGAGGGAGCTTTCCCTCCCTTGCAAAAGGAAGGATGGCCCAGGGCGTGTAAGAGTGCTCTCTCAAGATTAAAAGGAAACAAATCGTTCGAAAATACTTTGTAAACTGCAATTTCTTCAGTGTGAGATTCCCTTTTCTGTCATTTCCCTCCTTCCTTTCCCTCTTTGAATTAATGGCAACGTTCTGAGACGAGAATAGAGGGAGGGGAAGCTAGTAATGTAGCAAACAACAAGAAGGTAAACACCCGCAATGCCGTAATAAAATACCCAAAGACAAGACAGTGTACAGCATGGATCCCGGCTCAAAGAACCGAGCTCCATCGCCCAACTGTGCCACGCATCCCTGGATAACCCCCATTCTTCCTAAGACTTATGACGCCCTCTCTAAATCACAGATCTTTATTTCCCTTCAGATAATTCTTGTAAGCATAAAATGAGATCATCGTTTGGAGATGCGTCGTAAATCAATACAGGTTTTCTAAACGTTCGCTGTTTTCATTAGTCATACTGCGCGAGGCTAGATGCCAGACACCTGGCTTCCAGCCCTGTCTCGAAGTCACTGCGTGTTCTGCAAAATCGCAGAAACTCCGATTCCTAAGCGACGTTTCGAGCAATACCCACTGCAACGCTTTCAATGCTGCAGATGGGGAAACTGAGGCCCAGACCGCCATAGCCCAGATCACAGTAGAAGGTGGATCGTGGGCAAGTCCTAGGATTTCCGACACCAAGAGCTGTTTTTCCCTGCACCACTCCCCCCTCGCCCTCCCCCCCTTGCTCTGTTTAGGCCTGTCTCGGCTCAGTAAAACAACGACAGTCATTCTTCCCAGCTACATGAATTGCGCAGCACTGCGCAAATGCACCCCACACGCAGGGTCGCGGGCTCCGGGTCCCGGGCCGCAGCCACGCTCCCGCCTCCCGCCGCAGCCAGCACTCACTCGAGCAGATCAGGGACATGGCGCCGTCGCAGCGCTGCCAGTCGCCTCGCAGCGGGCTCCCGGACTAGCTCTGCAGCCTCCGCGGGCCACTTCCGGTCCCCCGCGGCTTCCGGGGCGCTCGGACGCGGGTAGACAGCTGCCCGGCGTGGCGATGCTCGCACAACTGCTTCACGTGGGGAGGTGGCCGGTGGCGCGCCACAGCCTTCAGCAGCTAACGGAAACTGCCCTTTCCCAGCATGCAATCGAGCAGGAAAAGGCCCGCCTCGCAACACTCGGTTGTTTCCGCATTGGCTCGGCTCCTTCCGGCGAGCTCTCCAAAAGGTCAGAGGCGGGAAGGCCAGCCGAAACTACATTTCCCATGAGGCGGCGGGAACCTTAAACCCAGGAATTTGGCGAAGGCGGTTTTTGACTTGCTGCTGTCACCCAGGGCACAGTAGTCGTTGAAACGTTCGTGTACCGGACAGTTTCCTCAGGAGCTTGTAAGAATGCGGATTTCTAGAGTCTGCCTCAGAGACCCTGTTGGCATGATTCTGAGGCCTGTGTTCCTTGGCTGCCTTTTGAGAAACAATGCCAGGTGACCCTGTAAATAAATTTAGCACAATTAGTAAAGAAACTAACACTGCCCAGGTTCTGTTTCTACTCTTGCTCTGTGAATTTGTTCAAGTTATTGGCTGCGTTGCCTGTTACGTTTTAAATACAGTCTGTTTTCTACACTGGAAGGAATTTAATTCCCAGCGTCTTATGTGACTATTAAAAGAACAGAAAGTTGCTGGGCGTGTTGGTACACG
Organism: Microtus oregoni; assembly: GCF_018167655.1. NCBI lineage: Eukaryota > Metazoa > Chordata > Mammalia > Rodentia > Cricetidae > Microtus > Microtus oregoni. Next base: position 47,309,135 of record NW_024543071.1, read on the forward strand.
CCTTTTATCTCAGCAGGCAGCCACAGAGGACCTCTGTGAGTTCAAGCCCAGCCTGGTCTACTAGTGAGTTCCAGTTCAGGACAGTCAGGGCTATGTAGACAGATATAGAGAAAGGCATGTCTCTAAATGGATGGATGGATGGATGGATGGATGGGTGGGTGGGTGGGTGGGTGGATGGATGGACGGACGGACGGACAGACAGATAAAAAGAATGGGAAGTTAGCATGACTATGGTGTTTATCGGTGGGATCTTTGGAATTAGAATAGGTCGCTAGTGTGCAGGCCTGTGCAAGGATCCTGGTGGTGACTTTATAGGGAACGTTAGAGTGACAGACACAAATCTACACCTAGACTCCCACAGTAACGTGACACCCGAAAAGAAGAGAGCCCAGCCAAAGCCTGTATCATTCTCTTTGAACTTTGTGCCTCTAGAACTTTGAGCCAAGAAAAACCCACTTTTCTTTATAAAGTAGTCTGCCTCAGATATTTTGTTATAGTAATGATTCCCTGCCTCCTACTAAGTTCCTTTGTTTTCTGTGACAAAGACCTGCTGCTGAACCTGTTACCTGAGTTCAATCTCCAAGACTCACCTGATAGAAGGAAAGAACTGGCTCCTGCATATTATCCTCCAACCTCAAGACAGACAGACAGACAGACACACACACACACACACACACACACACACACATACTAAAATAAATGGCACATTGAGACCTTGCCTCAAAAAAAAAAAGATAAATAAATTAAATTAAATCTAAAATGGAGTCCCTCAAATTGAAGTTCCATGTTATCGAATTAAAACTAACTTTCTGACCTTCTAAGAAATCAGGACGGAAAGAGGCATTGGCCAATTTCCTAGCCAGGCCGATTCCAACTAACATGATAACTACATTCTGCCTGCCTTAGTCCTTACAAAAAGCAGCCTGGAGCCCGGTGGTGGTGGTGCACACCTTTAATCCCAGCACCTGGGAGGCAGAGGCAGGAGGATCAGTTCGAGGCCTACTGGTCAACAAGTGCTAGTTTCAGGACAGGCTCCAAAGCCACAGAGAAACCCTGTCTCGAAAAACAAAACAAAACAAACAAACAAACAAAAAAGCAACCTGGAATGATCTGATCTATTAGTCAGTTGCCTCTATGTGATTCCCTCTTCCTTTCCTAACCTCACAAAGAAAGCAGATGTTCAACCATTTTCTTCTTCTTGTTGTTGTTTTATTTCTGCTTCTTTGAGTCCTTTTTTGGTGTATTGTTGTGGAATAATCTTTTTGTACATTGTGAAGATATGTCACTCCGATTGGTTTAATAAAAAGCTGAACATCCAATAGCTAGGCAGGGTTTCCAGGCACAGAGGACACTGGGAAAAATAAAGGTGGGATCTCCAAGCCAGATGAAGAAAAAGCAGCATGGTTTACAGAGAGAGTTCCAGGACAGGCTCCAAAACTACAGAGAAACCCTGTCTCAAAGAAAAAGAAAGAAAAAGAAAAAAGCCCTAAGCTATCGTAATTAATAGTAAGTCTGTGTTGTTATTGGGGAGTTGACAGTCTGATGAAAAAGTTCAACTCAGTTTATTAAATCAGAACACATTGGCCGGGCGGTGGTGGCACACACCTTTAATCCCAGCACTTGGGAGGCAGAGGCAGGAGGATCTCTGTGAATTCCAGGCCAGCCTGGTCTACAAGAGCTAGTTCCAGGACAGGCTCCAAAGCTACACAGAAACCGTGTCTCGAAAAACCAATAATAATAATAATAATAATAATAACAATAATAATAAAAATCAGAACACATTCTAGCTCATGGAATGAAGTGTTCCCCAAGTCTAGAATCACAAAATAAAGCCAATGTAAATCTTTAAATGATCTAATTGGTCTGAGGCAGAAACAAGATAAAAAAAATGCTTATGTAGATTGCAGTCTGTGGGGTGGTGGGCACATAAACAATAAGCAGAGAATTCCAAAAAGGGTTGGGTACTCTAAATACAAGATAAGTCAGAGTAGATTGAGAAGAAGATTGGGGGGAACTACTTTAGGCAGGATATGCAAAAGGTATACATCTGGGCAAGTGTAGGAGGAGTTTTTGTCAGGACCACTGGCTCCCCAATAAATGCACAGAGACTTAATATTGATTATAAATGCTTGGCCGATAGCTTAGGCTTGTCTCCAGCCAGCTCTTACAACTTAAATTAACCTGTTTCTATTCCTCTATGTGCTGCCCGAGGCTCATTTACATCATCTTTCAACTTCCCATGTTACTTCTGCATCTGGCTCAAGACTCCTCAGACTCTGCCCTTCTTCCCGGCATTCTCTCTGTCCCTAAAATCCTGCCTAGTCAATCAGCTTTTTATTAACAAAGAGAGCGACACATTTTCACAATGTACAGAAGGATTATTCCAGAGCAGGGAATTGATGATTACCTTTAGCACTTAAGATTTTTTTTTAAATTATTTTAGAGAGAGAGAGTGTGTGTGTGTGTGTGTGTGTGTGTGAGAGAGAGAGAGAGAGAGAGAGAGAGAGAGAGAGAGAGAGTCACAGCACATATGTGGAGCTCAAAGGAGAACTTGGGAGAACCGATTCACTCTTTACCATTTTACCATGTTGATCCTGGGATCAAAGTCAGGTCATCAGACTCTGCAGTACATTCCTCTCCCTAGTAAGTCACTTCACCAACCCAAAGGGCAGTGTGACATTTTTGCTGAGACCTAAACGAGGGACAGGTGTCAGTCCTGAGACCACAGGTTTCTGGTGAGCCAACCTCTTCCATAGCCTCACCTCGTCTTCTCAGACACGTTGGCACTTCGATGTCCCCAGCATACCTGCATCTGGTGGCTCAAAATGTTTACATGACCAACTTTTATCAGCTCCTCCCCCTCCCTGGCCTGTAATTATTTATTTAGAAAGTCCTTTTGGTATCTGGGTTCTCAACTACATTGTTCTCTACCGGTTCTCAAGAGTCCAAGAGTGCCACCCAGTGTCTGACACCTCTCAGGGACATTGTCACTATTGTTTATTGAATGGCAGGCTGCCTGGCAGACCTGGCATCTCAAGTATTTAGATGTATGGTAGGAAATAAATCAGTCTAGGTGGGGCCGCTGAACCCAAGGCCTAGCTTGGTCTGGCAACAAAGTAGCATTTGATTGCATTTTGAACTGGGAACTGATAACCATACTTTCAGGAGTTTCCTCTGGAAGATACATACTATGTAATTTGGAACGGGAGAGTATTGTGTATCTATTTCCTCTGAATTGAAATATTTCCTCAAGAGGGAGGGGGGCCGGCCCTAAAATTCAAGGAGCTAGCAGCAGTGACCAGGTTCAATAAATTCGGAATGTTACAAGAGTCTCTAAAGCCCCTCCTCACAGTTATAAAGGCAGCAAATGGGAGAGGAAAGAGGAAAGACTCTTAGGGGAACTGCCTGCAAGTTGACCAGGGGGCCCCAGGGAAGCAGCTTTTGCAAGTTCTCCCTCATGTTGGTGGGCTTTTTAGTCATGCAGTGACTTTGCATCACCCATGGGCCTTTAAGTGACACCTTTAAACTTACTGCTTCACCAAGCTCGGCTTGGGTGGAGTTGATTCTTTGGCCGTCTTCCCAGGAAAAGTCACACAAACAAATGGAATAAAAGCAAAGAGGCCTGGCATGTTGGAAACTTGGCCCTCAATACAGCAGTGTTGAGAGAGGGGGCCTTTGGGAAATGTCTGGGTGGTGGGAGTTCTTGTCGAGTATGGGATTAACAGGTTAGTGGGCTATTAAAGGAGTGGCTTTTTTTTTGCTAGACAGGGTTTCTCTGTGGTTTTGGAGCCTGTCCTGGAACTAGCTCTTGTAGACCAGGCTGGTCTCGAATTCACAGAGATCCGCCTGCCTCTGCCTCCCGAGTGCTGGGATTAAAGGCGTGCGCCACCACCGCCTGGTTTAAAGGAGTGTTCTGTAGAGCTGGGGGCAGAGCTCAGTGGTCAGAAGCAGGCTCAGAAAGCAAAGTCTCTTGACCTCTAGGCCCTTCTGTCTCTTGTCCTCTTTCTCTACCCCCAAGTGCTTTCTCTAAAGTACTCATATTGGCCTAAAGATTGTCACACACACACACACACACACACACACACACACACACACACAGGGTGTGGGAGGTCCTTCTGTCTATGTGTTGTTCTTACTGGTTAATGAATAAAGAACTGCTTTGAGCCTATGGCAGGGAAGAACAGAACTAGGCCAGGAAAGTTAGGCTGTATGCTGGGAGAAAGAAGGGCGGAGTGAGGGGGACGCTATGGAGTGGCGGCCAGAATCAGACATGCCGAAACTATACCGATAAGCCACTGCCACATGGCGATAGAAATGGGTTAAATTAATATATAAGAGTTAGCCAATAAGAAGCTAGAGCTAATGGGCCAAGCAGTGATTTAAATAATATAGTTTCTGTGTAATTATTTCAGGTCTAAGCTAACCGGGCAGCCGGGAACCAACAACTGACCCTTCTTACTACACACACACACACACACACACACACACACACACATAAAGGAATCCTGTTGTCATAAGCCCCTTGCCTGGGAATCCAATCAGTCTGGGAAGGTTCCCTCACAGGAAAGAAGACGTGTCAATTTAACTCTCTCCCTTTTTTTCTCCTTCCTTCCTTCCTTCCTTCCTTCTTTTCTTGTTTGTCAAGACCAGATTTCACCATGTAGCCCTGGCTGTCCTGGTATAAGACTGGCCTTGAACTCAGAGATTCAACTGCCTCAGCCTTCCAAGTGTTGAGGTTAAAGCTGTGTGCCACCCTTGCCTGGCTTCTTTCTTGGTTTTTGTTTTATTTTTTGTTTTGAGATAGGGTTTCAGACAGCTCAGGCTAGCCCCAACTCACTGTTTAGTTGAGGATGACCTCAAACTCGTTCTACTTCCACTCCAGGGCACTGAGAAGGCAGGAGTTTACTGCCAGGCCTGCTTCAGTGCTGAGGTGGTACCTGGGGTTTCATGCACACTAGAGAAGCCATTTTCTAGCTGAGCTATGTCCTCAGTCCACAATCACACTTCTGAAGCATCCTCAGAGACAACTTTTATTATCTGAGAGACTGTGTGTGTGAACCCCATGGCCTTGGTAAGAGAGGCAAGTGATCTACTCTCTGCCTCTGAGATACAGCCCCAGGGCCCCTCTCCACCATGATTTATCCCAAGTTCATTTCTCCTCTTTCTTTCTCAGTACTTATCACCAGTTCATACCCAGAGGCCCTGAGCCTTCTCCCTACTGCAGCCCAGGGTGGTATCATATCCTCATTCACCTGGCCCTTCTCTATTATATATTTTTGTGGGACTCTGATATATATATTTAAAAATTGTTTTACTCTTATTTATCTACAAGGATTTTATTTCATAGCCTTAATTTTTTTTTTTGTTTTTTTGAGACAGGGTTTCTCTGTGGTTTTGGAGCCTCTCCTGGAACTAGCTCTTGTAGACCAGGCTGGTCTCGAACTCACAGAGATCTGCCTGCCTCTGCCTCCCGAGTGCTGGGATTAAAGGCGTGCGCCACCACCGCCCGGCCCATAGCCTTAAGTATTAAGGCTTAAGAGAGTCAAAAGTTTTTCTTTTCTTTATACCCTGAATCCTTCCCATTGTTGGAGGAGCTGGCCTTCGACACTGAAAAGACTCCAAGAGGTTCCCTTTTCCCTGATTTCTGGACACCATTTATATCACAGCTATAAGCTCCGTAGTACAGACACACTTCCGATGTTGCTCATGATATCACCAATTAGTAATACACTATCTACAAGTCAATTAATCACCAGGTGTCATAGTCTGTTTTCTGTTGCTGTAACCAAATCCCAGAGACTAGTTATAAAACATTAGAGGCTTATCTAGCTCCTGTCTTTGAAGGCCAGGAAGTTTACGAACAGGGTTCCACACCTGAAGAGTGCCACAACATAAAGCACAACACAGAGAACTGCATGGTAACGCCAAGCAAGCGTGCCAGACAGCAAGATTTGTGTGCGTGTGTACATACCACTGTGAGCATGTGGCGGTCAAAGGACAACTCTGTGGAGTTGGTCCCCCCCACCCCCTTTTATGTGGGATCTGGGGATTGAACTTGGATCATCAGGCTCGGACAGCAGATGCATTTCCCTGCTGAACCATTTGTTTAGTTCAATGTACCACACAGGTTCATTAGTTGTTGCTGGTGTTGGTCATCTTGTGTAAGAGGGTCATCTGGGAAGAGTGAACCTCAATTGAGAAAGTGCCTCCATCGGATTGTCCTGCAGGCAAGTCTATCGGACATTTTGTTACTCTATGATAGAGGTAGAAGGGCCTAGCCCACTGTGGGCAGTATCATGGATAGATAGTTCTGGGTTGTGTAAGAAACCAGGTTGAGCAAGCCAGGGGAGCAAGCCAGTAAGCAGCATTCATCTATGGCCCCTGTATTTGTTCCTGCCTCCAGGTTCCTGCTTTGATTTCCTGCCCTGACTTACCTCAGTGATTGACTATGATCTAGGTATGTGAGCCAAATAAACCCTTCCCAAGTTGCTTTAGGTTATGGTGTTTATCATAGCAATAGAAAACAAACTAGACCATATGCCAAAGTGCCATACTTTGGTGAGTCATTTTTCCTGAATTCCAAAAAGGATGTTTGGGTTTAGAATAAATAAAAGAAGCCATGATGGAAAAGGTATGTGCATAACATGTTGTGAGCCACCAAAAAGGGAATTCTATGCCTTGTTCCCCCAACTTGCACCTCTCATGCAAGAGCTGCTGCTGCTACTGCTTAGGAAAAATGGGGGTACATTGGCGAAAATCCCCAAAGCATCTGTTTCTCAGGAGATTCGGTAGCCATGGGTGTGGACTAAGAGCAAAGGATTAGCTAAGGTAGCAGCTGAGACAGCTGACGGGGGTGGGGTGGGGGCGGATTAGATGAACTTGTTCCCTTTCCTTGGGTCAGTGGTAGCAGGGACTAACAGCTCCACACTGCCACCCACAAAACTTGCAGACTTCCTTTAATCTTTCAGGGATTCTGACAGGTAAAACTTCATCCCTTTTTCAACACAGAAAAGATGGCTAACTAGGATAAAGCAGAGTTGAAGTTCATTAAAGATTTATATATATATATATATATATACACACACATATATACATATATATTTACACATATACATACATATATGGAATGAGAGTTAAGAGAGTGATACACCCAGAGAAAGAATAAGGAAGGCATAACCAAATGTGTATACAGGATTCTCAAGAGAGTCATAGTTAAGTGTCATAGCATTAGCCCATACAAAGCATTCTGGTAGATCACAAGTCACACTTTAAAGGGTTACTAAGAATCTTCTTCTTTTTTTTTTTATCCTTTTCTCTCTTTCCGGTGAGTGATTTTATAGATCACTCCAGAAGTGACTAAGTTAGTAGTATAATCTACTAGGGTTGCACAGAGTTGGGGAAGATTATGACATGGCCTTCTTATTGTAAATGGGTGTTTCTAGTGAAGTTCCTAGAAACTTACAGGCTTACAGCTCAGAAGAGAGAAAGGCCCTAAGTAGTGGTTATCTGTGTTGGAATCTTGATTCTTAGCTGGTGGGATGCTTTAACCAGACCCCAGAGTGAGGGCCTCTTTCCCTTCCCGAGTTCCCAGACAGTTCCATTTCTCTGTCCTACCTCAATGTTTAGCCCTATGTTAATTTCCAAAGGTACTTGAGCCTAAAACCAAGGGTGGTAAACCACCACCACCACATCACTACCCCTAAAATCTTTTCCACTGAGACCAACTGAAACTGGAAGAAGACATTTCACAAGCAAATGTTAAGTTGCAACTATTAGAAGGCCGCGGAATGAAGGTTCTACCAGCGCCGATTCTGGAAGGAAGACTCCTAGCTGAGAGGCAGGAAGCGACCAAAGGTGCAAATGAAGATGGAGGAATCTGGGAAGCATCTGAAGGAGAAACGACTGAGTAAAGTGACTGGAAGGCTGAAACAAGGAGGGGGTGCGGCATTGTTTGTTTCGGAAGGAATTTTAACATGAAAAGGGCATGCCATTGATGGGAATTAAAAACAACAGCAACAACATTGGGCAGCTGAGATGGCACAGCAATAACGGTGCTTGTTGCCCACCCTGACAACCTGAATTCTATGCAACCCAACCCACATAGGAGAGAACTGACTCCGGTAAGTTGTCCTTGGATCTCCATAGCTGTCCGATGGTGTGCACACCCAAACATACACACAGAAAAACGAATAAATATATGTAAAATTAAAAATTTAAATCTCTGCGTCTACCCCATTCACAGTTACCTCAGTGGTTCTAAAGGGGAGGGGAAATGGGGCGTCTTCCTTTGTCTACAATTCTAAGCAAAGCTTTGGGGGTCACCTGCATAGTAGGGGTGAGGTTTCACATCCACCTGTAGAGAGAATGTGTTTCCCCAGGACAGTGCACCACTAATGCGTCCACTAAGACCTTTGCTTTTTCATTCTTGTGACTTTTTAGCGAGAAAGGTTTCTCAAGCCTCCAGGTGCTCTTCAGAACCCCGCCTAAGAATTACGCTTCCCGCAGGAGAAGCAGGCATGGCTCGGGAAATTATGCAGCACTAAATGCGTGGCAGACTCGGATCAGCACTGAAACCTGCACCAAACACCGACTCTACCCACGCCACAGCCTCGACAGATTCATTTTTTTCCCCTTTCCTGCCAAAGGCTTCGCTTCCGTTCCAGCTCCAATTTCCGACGCCATTCTTCTCTAGGAAAAGCTTGGGAGGGAAACAGACACACACAAACCATGATGGAGTGAGCAAAGCGCATGCGCCCACGGTGTCCGCTCGGGCAGCTAAGAGGCCCTCCAGTCGCCCAGCAAAATCGCCCGCGCATGCGCAGACTCTAAACCAACACCCCGGGAGTTCAGGCGCGGGTTTGCTGGCGCGTTTTTTAGCGAAGTCGCACGTGAAGGATAGCGGTGGCCGGAGCAGGGTGAGTGCGGACCGAGATCCGGGCTGTGGACGCAGCTTAAGGGAAAGATTTGCAGGCGGCAATAGGGCGGAGCCGAGAGGCCTGTGAGCCCGAGTCGGGAGGGGTCGAACGTGGAGCGTGGGATTTAGCAAGCCTGGGACCCGGATCCTCGTTGCTATGCAACCGGGGGCGTTGTTACTAAGTAACCCAGGAGGAGAGTGTTTGGAAAAGCGGGTTCGAGCACTGAGGTCCAGTAGAGGGAGCAGCTACTAGACTTGGGGATGAGGCCAGTGCTGAGCCGTACACCTCCCCTAACCCCATGGTCCCGCCTCCTGCCATCCCGGTTGGAGCCCCCCTCTGGGTACCCCGACCTCACAGGCCTTGCGACGCCACTATGAAGCGCTTGGCAGGGCATGTGCTGTTCGAAATAGCACATGCCACTGACACCCTGTCGTCGGGAGTCTGGCCTTGGGAAGGGAGCGGCGCTCCCTTTTGCAGGCACCCTGCCCCCCCATACAGTTGCTGGGTAGCAGCTGTCAGGGGTTTAGCTAGGGCTGCCTCCAACTTGCCAGAACGCTGACTTCATTCTCCTTAGTGGTGACTTCGTCTCTTTTAGGAACTTGCACCTCAGCAATGCTTCTCATATGGCTGTTGTATATTTGGATTCACTGTTCAAATAACCTACCCCCCACCACCACTTCTTCAAGTCTTTATGTCTTATACTTGTGGCTTCTTGGCGGGTTTCTGATATTCTTTTAGCAAGTATTTATTAATCATTCTATACGAGGTGCTGGTGATCCCAAGAAAGTTAGTGTCAAGTTTGACTGAGTTGTTGGGAGGCTGTGGAACAAACCCTGAACATGGTGCTTGCACAAACGGTTTAATTTCTCAAAGCCACTCTTAACCCACTTTCAACAGGATTTACAGTGGAGGAGATTGAAAGTCAGATAGGTTAAGTAACAGGTGTAATGGCGGTGACAGATAGTTTGTGATAGAATTCAGCCTATGTCCTTTGTACAGAGCCCCTTAGGACGCTTTGCTTTAAAGTGCACTTTTCTTCTCTGGGCTGCTGACCTTTGCAACTGCTGTCTGATTCTGCCACAGGAATCCTGGGGCACTTTAAAAACAACAACAACAAAAAAAAGGTTCTGAACCCCTCCCTGGGAGAGTCTGAGTGGGTTGCCTGGGTGGGGCAGACATCCTTGTTTAACAGGCTGTGCCGGCAGTCCAGATGGGCAGTCCGGAGCTGAGGACCGCTGATTCACAGGACGGGTGTTTGAGTAGTGAAGGGACTGTTGGAGCCAGCAGAGGGCACCAAGTCAGTTCCTGCCCTTGTAGTGATTTATAAGTGAGAAGTGAAAAAGAAGAGGAAGGAGCCCGAAGGGGGCTGCGTGGACAGCTCCACCCTACTCTGGCTGAGCAAACCACAGCTGAACTTATAGCGACTTCTTACCACCATAGTAAGTAAAGCAGTTTCGCCTAGCTGAGACTGCTCCTGCCCAAACCGATCTGCAGCTGTCTGAACAGGTGTGGCCAGTCTCAGCAGCGCTATCCGAGGCTGTCCCCTATCTTACCTCCTAGGTTCATAAACTGTAAACTCAGCAGGTGGGCCATCTTTTAGTGTGAGGGCTCCTCCTCTTGGGAGATTTGGGGGTCTTCTGCTTTGAGTTTGATGGTGGTCGGTGGAACTGTATGTTTCCGTGGGCAGAGAGCAGGCATTACCAAGGCAGTATTGAAGTGTGGACAATTGAAAGGGCAAGCCTGAGCTCCTGGGCTTGGGGATCAAGTCCCACCTCTGCTCTGAGCCAAATGGAGCATAATGCTAACTATAAGGTAATTACGGCTGGTGAGATGCTCCACGGGGAAAAGGCACCTGCCGCTAAGCCTGATGATTACCCTGATCCCTGGGACCCACGTAGTAGGAGAGAACCAACCTGCTCGAGTTGGTCTCACTTCCACGCATGCATCCTTGTACACACATACTGGTCTTTTGTTTTGTAGTGGTAGGGTGCTTGCCTGTCTGATAGCTCTGAGTTTTATTTGCAGCTACACACACACACACACACACACACACAGCCGTCAGAATTAAATGAGGTAGATAGTAAGCACTTGGTACGTATAAATCACTATACAAACAAAAAATTGATAGCATATACTTATTACTTATTGAGTACCGCCCGTTTGTCTGTGTAAGCAAAAAGGTTTCAGACATGCTTCCATCTTTTAGAGGCCAAGACTGTTTGGCTCTTAATGACTATAGCATCTTTGTGGATTAATAATTTGATAAGGAACTGGGCCATGGTGGTACATGTCTTTAATCCTAGCACTCAGGAGGCCGAGGAAGGTGGATCTTTGTGTTTGAGGCCAGCCTGGTCTACAGAGAAAGTTCCAGGACAACCAGGGCTACAAAGAGAAACCATGTCTCAAAAAGCCAATAATAATTTGGTGAAGGCTGGCATGTGCCTCTGTTGATAGAGTGCTTGCCTTTATTCACAAAGCCCTGGGTTCAGTCCCCAGTGTGACATATGGGAAGCACATGCTTGTAAACTCAATACTTGGGAGGAGGAAGCAGGAGGAGTTCAAAGTCATCCTCAGCTGCATAAGAAGTTCAGGTCAGCCTGGGCTACATCAGACCCCTGGCTTAAACAACAACAAAACTGTAAACTTCTTTTTTGAGGCGGGGTTTCTCTATCCTGGAACTCACTTTATAGGCCAGGATGACTTCAAATTTTCAGAGCTCCCCCTGCCTTTGCCTCCTGAGTGTTGGGATTAAAGGCATGCACCACCAACTACCTAGCAAAAAACTGTGAAATTCTTAAGAGGCATGAGGAAGCATGACGGTGGTGGTCAGATTCCTATTGCCTGGGCTTAGGAACTGGTAAAGAAAACTGGCACAGAAAACCCAGCAGGCTGCCGTGGGAGTTGCAGCTCACATCACCCTGACCTTCTAGTAGGGAAGAGGTGACACCTGATCCCTCCTGTTGGAGGTCCTTGGATATAGGATCCAACCCAAGATAGCAACCCTGCTCTTTAAGGCCCAATGTGACCCAGATAGCTCAGAAACTAGCCTACGTTTCCCACATCTCCCACCAGTGACAGGTGGGAGCCATCTGGCTCTTGGTTTGTGCCAGAGGGTAGAATGCTTTCCCAGCCTAAGGTTCGTCCCCTTGAACTCTGTGTTTTGCAACGCCACTTGACCTTACAGGCCTCGGGAGGGGTGGCGGGCAGCTGTTTCCGGGCCAGAAGTTACCCCAAATGTAGTATTTTTAGAAGTCTTTTTCTAGAGCCTTTTCTGCCCAAATGGGAACATCTTCTTTTCCCTCTCTGCTATCCAGATGGCTCTAGATTTGCGGCCAACTCCCCCAGTACCCTGGCAACCACAAACACTTCAAAACCTGGCCTTTTCTCCACCTTAGAGGCTTGCCTCTTAGCTCTGAATCACAGAAAGTCTGGAGCTGCCGGTGACTTGTTGAGCCTGAGAGAGAACAGGATTTGCTAGAGCCTTTTGACATTGCTTCAGTAGAGTTGCCAAAAAGGTGGGCCTGCAAACGTTCTTCCTGCCTGCTCCTCACCTGCTCCAATAAGTTGGTACTTGCTGAATCGTAACTCATCCGTGGCATCATATCACGGGTGAGATCAGAGCACAAAGTGCCTGGGTAAATTTTCACATAATTCCCTGAGATGGTTGGTAGATGCCAAGTGTGTTTTGGCTTACGGATAATCTATTATGTGACCTTATCAGTAACTTCTAAATTGAACACGGCACACCAGAGTGGTTGTGGACAAAGAAGGAGAGCTCTTTAGAGGCACCTGAATTCACAGCTGGGTTTTCCCACATACTGCCTATTCTTCCTGGATTTCATCATCAGGGGATAACAATGCCTACCTGGATAAGTACCTGTGAGGTTAAGATTAGTGCACACAAAACCAGTCCAGTGTCAGCTTTTCATTCACAGTAATCTTCCCTTAAGGGCTGTTCCTTAACCCTTTGCTTATTTTGGCTTTAGGAAGTTGAAGTCATTGTGTCAATGGTGTGACTTAACACACACACCAGCAGTTTACACACAGAGACACACACAGAAATATGCCCCCAACACACACACACACACACACACACACACACACACACACCCCTCCAGTTTCTTTTTCATCTACCCTTTCTGGTTCAGGGCTCACATATCCCTTGTAATTTAATACATGGGAAGATACCTTTTATCAAAATCATTAGCCTTTTGGCTTGGCTTTCTGCAATATCTTCAGAGGAGAAAGGTGAAAACAGCCCTTTCAAATATACCGTTTATGTGACTAACGCCATTTTCAGAAAGCTCTCTAGATCACCGCAGGATTGGAGTGGGGAGTTGCCAAGGGGACCAACCATGTCTTAAAGAGTTGGTGCCTCTGAAGGAAGAGTGGCTAATGATGGAGCTGATTCCAATGCCCAGAGATTTGGTTTATTACACATATATAATGAAACATCTAGAGAAATCCAGAAAAGACAGGGCTTGGCGAGCTTCCTGATCACTAAACGTACAGAGGCTTTCTGATGGTGGAATGCCCAGAGAGGGCACAGAATCTCTGCACTCCTTCCCCTACCATGTGCTGCCACCCCTTACAGCTGGTGTATGTCACTGTTCTTTATAGATACCTGGGATTATCCAGCCAGTGAACCTAACTGCTTCCCTGTACCAGTGTTTTTTTGGGGGGTAGGGGGTGACCACCAACCAGCTTCCAAATCATGACACAGAGACTTATTAGTTATGAATGCTCAGCCTTATTTTATGCTTGTCCCACTAGCTCTTATAACTTAAATTATCCTGTTTCTCTTCATCTACATTTTGCCTCGGGACTTTTTTTTTTTTTTTTTTTGTATTTTCGAGACAGGGTTTCTCCGTAGCTTTTGGTTCCTGTCCTGGAACTAGCTTTTCTAGACCAGGCTGGCCTCGAACTCACAGAGATCTGCCTGCCTCTGCCTTCCGAGTGCCTCAGGACTTTTTAACCTTTTTTTTTTCATATCTTACTTTCACTACTTCTCCATGTCTGTCTGGCAGCTGCCTAACTTCTGGCCCCGGTGGGTCCCTCTCTTTCTCTCTTGTTCTCTTCTCCTTTCTTCTCTCCTGAGCCTAGATTTCTCCTCCTACTTATTCTCTCTGTCCGCCAGCTCCACCTATCCTTTCTCTGCCTAGCTATTTAATAGAACAATTTGTAATAGAACAATTAAGAGCCTTAGGCAGGCAACATGCAAGAGCAAAACATCCTTATATAATTAAACAAATGCAGCATAAACAAATGTAACACACCTTTGCACAGTTAAAGTCCACAGCATAAACAAATGTAACACACCTTTATATAGTTAAATTTTCACATTTTCCAGAACTCTTGACTCTCCTTAGCCAATTGATGGAACCTGATAACGGGGTTGCAGGAACCTTGATTTACATCTAGACAGAGAGTGACGGCATCTGAGGTTGTGGACAGGGGTCCCTTGCTGCTCATTGCTTGAAAGCAAATACTCAGGAGAGAATTGGTGGGAAGGGAATCAGATTCACTTAGGGCCTGCCTCTGAGAAAACAGGGCACTGTAGGCCTCAAATCTCTGTCTTATGGAGTGCAGATAAGTAAAAGGGTTTTGTAAAGAGTGAAATATGGTGTGGGTGCTGCATGCTGAGTCTCTTGTGTCTTCTCATCCAGGGCATGCAGCTTCCTCTTTTTCTTCCTCTGGCCAGAACATCATGAGAGAGACCTTGGCTGCAACCTCCTGGGGCCAGGTCCTGTAATTCTTAGATAGACATTACTTGTAGGAAAGTTGGACTTCATATCCATTTATTCACATGTTTTGTATTAGTTGGAGCATGGAATTAAAGAACAAGGAAGGACAGTACACACCCTGATGTAATCCAAACATTACCAGAAGTTATGGATTCTGTAAATATAAAGAGTACTTAGCAGTTACCTAGCTACTGTTTTAGGGGTCAAGGCCATGCACATGCTAGGCAAGCCATCTGTCACTGCGCTCCCTGCCCTCAGCAACAGTTAACATCTTAATCATTAGGGAGCAGCCTCTCTTCAGTTGTTAATAAGGTGTCAGTGGGCATAAGAACAGGAAATAACCTTGGAAAGGATAACCCACTAAACAATGGTCACTCTGTGTGGACGCGTTCAGCCAAACCATTGGTCACGGGAACCAACTCCATCATTAGCCGCCTTTCTTCCTCAGAGGTTGAGGATGAAAGTCTCGTCCTTCCAAAGGCGTGGGTGGTTCCCCTGGCAACAACCTCTCTGATCCTGAGGTTATCTGGGAAGATCTCTAAAAATGGCCTCATTAATGTAAACTGTATGTTGGAAAGGGCTGTCTTTCACCCTTCATCCTCTAAAGATGTTTTAGGAAGCTGGCTAAAAGGCCATTTATTTTGACAAAAAGGTATCTTTTTTGTTCTTTCCAAACAAGTATTAAATTAGATGAGATATGTGAACTCTAAGCAAGGAAAGATAGCTGAAAAACCAAACTGCTGGTGTGTGTGTGTCTGTGTATCTCTTGTGTGTGTGCACTATATCATAACCATTGACACGGAATGACCTCAACTTCCCACTCCCAAATAGACAAAGGGATGAGACTCTGCCTCCGGGTAGGCAGTGTCAAAACCAAGTGGAATTACATGTCCAGTGCAGAATGGATTGCTTGCTTTCTGGGGATGAGGTCAGAAAAATAAAATAAATAAAAACAAAACCAAACCGCACAGCTAGTCACAGAAATCTTGCAGTGACTGTGAGTGACAGTATAGAAGGAGCAGAGTTTAGCTTTCCCTATGCTTAGAACTGTTCTCTACCTTGGATAGTTGAATCATCGAGGGCCTCATGTCCAAGACCAGGTCACAGAGAGACAATGCCATCAGTACCAGTGTGCTTGGATACAGACATTGACACTTTGTACCACTCTCAGGCAGTGCCACTGAGGAGCCCAGCTTGAGATCTGCTGAATACTTTGACCCCCAGAGAGGGTAGGCTTTGGAATCCGAGGCTTGGGTTGAAATCCTTCTAAACCCAGTGACCTTGCGCCAGTGCTGACATCTGTGCCCACGGGGACAGGGAGAAAAAGCACCTTGTGTAATGGCCCTGCAGAGATACTGCCGCAAATGCAGTCCTCCTTCTACGCTGTTAACCGAGTGCTTTATTTTACATTGGTGTACGGTGGTAATCCTACTTACAAGTTATTTTTAAGTTACTTTTTCTATCAGCTTTGGCTTTAGTACGTTGTAAGCTTTTGGGATGAAGCCTTTAGAGACTTACAATTCCCTCATGACCATGGTGCCTAAGACCTACGTAGAGACACACCTTCAGATTTTGGAACTGGAGGGATAGACTGCAGTGAGGTCTTGGCCACGTTAAGGCATGGAATAGTAATTCTAGTGAGTTGATCTGGTGGAGAATACAAAAGAGGAAGTTGTGAATCAGATGACTGTGCCTAGCTTAGATTGCAAGTCCTGGTCCATCCTTTTTCGGCACACAGCTCTTTTCCGTTTAACTGGGATGCTTGCTATGGACCAGGGGTGGAGAAGGGAAGGACAGACAGCTGGAAAGTAAAATTATCCATCAGGTCTGGTTCACTGCTTACCCTGTGGCCCTCTCTCGACAGACGCAAACATGGCAGGCTCAGACAGCAATCCATCCTGGAGCCGGCGTCTGTCCAAAGCCGTCCTAATGGTCCTCGTGGCCCTTTTCCTCGTCCACTCATCATCGTCCCAGTCCTATGGAGACTTTGTCTCACCTGGCCAAGAGAAGAGGGAGGCCTCAGCTGATCTTTTGACCCAGATTGGCCGATCTCTGAAGGAGACACTGGATTCCTGGCTGGGGCCGGAGACCATGCATGTGATTTCAGAGGTAAGGAAGGTGCCTGTCGTGGCTGTGTACTTAAACAAAAGGAGAGACATATGAACGCCACCTCCCTTGCCCCCACAACCTCTCTGTCCTAGTCCCCACTGCGGAGAGCCCCACCTTCTACAAATACAGCGCAGCAATCCTGCCTCTAGCTGGCTGATTGCCTGGTTCTTACCTTCTGGCCTTTTAGCCCCACCCCATCTTCCTCCAGCTTCTGTCCATTTGGTCAGAAAGGCTATAAAACGGCCAACTCTTCCAAACTCATGTGGGTATCCACGGAGTCTTTGATCTGAGCCAGACCTAGCTGGCGGTGCACAGAGAGTCCAAGTCTTCACCTCTGAAGGTGAGGTAGGGCTCATGAGGGCCTGTGACAGAGTCACTTTTTCCAGCCAGTGCCATTTCCAGTGTGGTGTCCCTTCTGAGAGTTAATACCAAAGTGCCCAGCCAGTGGTTTATAAAATCCACAATAGGCACTGGAAAAATGCTCAGTGGGTCAAGTGCTTACTATGCAAGTATGCAGGCATGAGTTCCAGTCTCCGGAACATATGTAAAAACTGGGCATGGTGTGCATGTTTGTAACCTTCAGCAGCGGAAAGTGGGGTGCGCAGAGACAGGTAGATTCCAGGAGCTTGCTGGCTGGCCAGTCTAGCAGGAACTAGAGCTCCAGGTTCAGTAAGAATCCTGTCTCAAAAAATAGAGAGGCTGGAGAGGCAGCTCAGAATTAAGGACACTTGCTACTCTTGCAGAGGACCAGAGTTTGGTTTCACTACCCATAGGTGATTCACAACTGATTGTAACTCCAGCCCCAGGGAATCCAACACCCTCTTCTGGCTTCTTTGATCACCCCCTCACTCCCCCACACATATTCATTCATGTATATAAACACACATGGATACATAAATAAAAATGAAATCTTTTTTAAAAAGTTACGTGGAAACTTGAGGAAGGCATTCTGATGTTAGCTGCCAGTCTCATGTGGGCCTGTGTGGGCACACATGCAGACATACATGCAAAACCATAACATAGTGCACACATGCAGACACACATGCAAATCCATAACGTAGTGCACACATGCAGACACGCATGCAAATCCATAACGTAGTGCACACATGCAGACACGCATGCAAATCCATAACACAGTGCACACATGCAGACATGCATGCAAATCCATAACATAGTGCACACATGCAGACACGCATGCAAATCCATAACGCGGTGCACACATGCAGACATGCATGCAAATCCATAACGTGGTGCACACATGCAGACACACATACAAATCCATAACGTAGTGCACACATGCAGACACGCATACAAATCCATAACGTAGTGCACACATGCAGACATGCATGCAAATCCATAACATAGTGCACACATGCAGACACGCATACAAATCCATAACACAGTGCACACATGCAGACACGCATACAAATCCATAACGCAGTGCACACATGCAGACATGCATGCAAATCCATAACGCGGTGCACACATGCAGACACGCATACAAATCCATAATGTAGTGCACACATGCAGACACGCATGCAAATCCATAACGTAGTGCACACATGCAGACACACATACAAATCCGTAACGTAGTGTAGTTGATTGGCTCCTCCTCTCTCACAAGGCCCAGCCCTGCATGGACATTCTCTCACACACCTTCCTGATTCTCTAGGAGGCTTGGAGGCCTCCAGTTTCATAGCGTGGCTACCGTGGGTAATGATAATTCACCCCCATTCACACACAACTGCACCTCCTGCCACCTCCAAAACATCTCAGCTGACCAGATGTCCTGGATTCTGGGTCAGGAAGGAGACATGGCAGAAGAGCCCCCTCACTGGACTTAGAGTCCATGAACTTTTGACCCAAACCCATCTCCACTGGGGAAGAGACTGGTCAGAGATTTCCCTACAGGTAGTATCTGGGCTGCGAGGACCAGACAGGAGAAGAGCCTCATTCATGATGAATTTGTCTCTTTCACAGACCCTGGTCCAGGTGATGTGGGCCATCTCATCAGCCATCTCTGTGGCCTGCTTTGCCCTGTCTGGGATCGCTGCCCAGTTGCTGAGTGCCCTGGGGCTGGATGGTGAGTAGCAGAGAATTAGATAGCCAGGGCTACGTCTGACCTTGTTGTCGGAGGGAGTTTATCTGTGTGGGACTAGACATTCCTCAGCTGTTTGCAGATATCCCTGGAAGTGCAGTAGAAGGGGAGGCTGGAGATTCTTACCTCTGTCCCGGGGGGTCACTTGTGTTGACATTGTGCAAAGGTGTAGTATTTCCTCTTTGGTTAACCACAGCCCTGGGAAGCAGACTGACTGTCCCCATATAATAAATAAAACTCAATGTCCACAAAGAAGTAGTCTTCCAGGAGTCCCGTGGCCAGGAAACTGGGATTCATACCTGTCTCCCAAGCCTGCAGGAGTGGCGGTGCCTCTGCAAGGCTCTCTCTCCCTCCTGCTTCGCTGGCCCTCGTCCCCCTTTGCCCTCACCACATGTCGAGATTGCTGACTCTGTCCTTTTCCTTTTCAGGTGAATATCTCACCCAGGGCTTGAAGCTCAGCCCCAACCAAGTCCAGACTCTTCTACTGTGGGGGGCAGCAGCACTGGTCATCTACTGGCTGGTGTCCCTACTCCTAGGCTTGGTCTTGGCCTTACTAGGGCGGATCCTGGGGGGTCTGAAGCTTGTCCTCTTTGTGGCTGGCTTTGTGGGCCTGGTGAGGTCTGTACCTGACCCCTCCACCCGGGCCCTGATGCTCCTGGCCTTGCTGACGCTCTTTGCCTTGCTGAGCCGGCTCACTGGCTCCAGGGGCTCAGGGGCCCACCTGGAGGCTAAGGTGAGAGGGCTGGAACGCCAGATAGACGAACTGCGTGGGAGGCAGAGGCGAGCAGCCAAGGCACCCCGGGGTATGGAGGAGGAATGACAGGGCTGTCCCACAGTGACACCCTCACCATACCAAAGAGCTGAGCTGTTTCTGGGTCTCGTGGCCCTCCTTGCAGCCCCCTGCCCTTTCCTTGCCTTGTGTCTGAACCCTTGACCCCTTGACCTCTGCACTAGCCCCTAGTCGAGAGAAGAGAACCTGCCCTCTGCAGGTGCTCAGTCAAGGGATGGCTCCCTGCCCTTTCTCTGCTCCCAGCCTGCCTCCCCCAGGACAGGCTGGAAGGGCCTCAGCTCCAGCTTCTGCACCCAGCCAGCACCACTGCCACCGATCTCCGTGATGATTAACCCGCTGTTGCCTGGCTTCCTTACAAAAGGCCATCCCAGGCTGAAGCTCCTGTTTGACTACACTCCAACTCTCTTCTTCCTACTCAGTCTCCCATCACTCCACATCCCAAGTCCCTCGAGACCCTCACCGTATTCCTCATTGCACAGCAGTGGGAAGGGGCAGGAGATGCTAGCTCTGAGGATAAGGGAAAGCAGGGTCCCTGGGGGCCTGCGCATCTGGGTTCTGTTACAAGTGCCTTAATAGGAGTCAACAGCACCCGCCCATTGCCCTTTGCCATGTAGGAAAGTGTGCTATGGCTACTTTGTGTTCAGAGAGAGGAATCCTTCGCAGAATTTCAGCTCTCCTGCAGCCAAAGCAAAGGCTAACTCTCCTGCAGCTGGGGCCCTGCAGGGACTGTCAAACGCCCTTTGGGGATTTCAGGGATTTTGAGAAGGGCAGGAGGACCCAGTGTCTTGCATTTCTCCTCCTGTCCACTCTCTGCCATCCCCAAGCAACTGTTGATCAGTGTTGTGTCCCAGCAGCTGGGAAGAGCATGACCTTGCCCTGATCTCTTCTACAGAGCCCAGGGCGAGCCTGCCACTAACCCTTTCCACCAGGGCACTTGCTCACTCTTGGCCTTGGCCTTTAGGGCCCTCGTGGAGGGAGGTGCCCTGTGCCAGGTCCAGCACAAGATGTGAAGACTAAATGCCCGTTCTTACTGATAAGGTTTGGTGTGGAATCACGGCTGCAGTGACATATATTTTTATCGCGCTTGGTTGGTTTTAAATAAAGTGCACGCTATTTTATTATCTTCTTCTGAATAAAATGTATTTACTCAAAGTCCCTCTGCTGCCAGACTCTCTTCTCTAGCAGGGAGCTGCTGGGAGGAAGGGAGACTCAGGAAGGCAAGCTGTACCTGGTACCCCTCCCTCCAGTAACTTGGAGGGAGGCCAGCACTCTTGTAAAACTTGCAGATCTGGCAGCAGGCTGGAGAACTGAAGGTACTCCTTCCATTGGGGAGCTGTGATGCCCCGCGCTGGCCTAGGGAGCCTAGGAAGACTGGCTTTCCCTCCCAGACTCAGGAATTTACCACACCAAGGGTTTCACCGTGGTTCCAGGTGGTTCTGTTTTGTGGATGGCCCAGGCATGTCTGTGCTGCTTTTTCCTCTTTAGGTTGCCTTGGAGATACCAGATCATCTTCTGAACCTCTCCCAACACTACCCGGGGGCAAGGTTGGGTGGGACCTGAAGTCAGGTCTTCTTTAGAAGGGTTGACCAGCCTGCACCCTTTACCTCTGGGACTCTCCCTGGGGTGGGGCTGACTGAGCACAAACTGTCTCTACGGAATGGCCCAGGGTTGTCGTCTGGCCCGGTTTGGCCTCTCCTTTTCTGCCCCAGAAGGTCCCTGAATTCTATCTCTGATTCTAAAGAGAAATGCCTTCACAGCTGAGATTCTTGTGGGGAGGGCATGAGGCAGAGGAAACGTTTTTCGTTTTTGGTTTTTGTTTTTTCCTTGATCGTCAGCTTCCAAGAGAAATCCCAGAAGAACTCACCTTGTGCCTCCTGGCAGAGGCCATCAGTCTGCTCAGTCTCCAGGGAGACTTCTTCCCGATCTGAGGCGCGGGTGCGCTCTGGGTCTGGGATCCGTAGGGCACTAGGACCCGGCGGGGCGGAGGGGGGGGGACAGCCCATGTGCCTGCGTTCCCTCCCACCCTACTGCTCCGGCTCCATTGTCTGGAAACTGCAGCCGCGGGCGGGCACAGGGAACTGGCTGGCTAGAGGGGCCGGCGCGGAGCAGGCGCGGGAGATGCGGGGCCGGAAAGCAGGCACCTGAGCTGAGCGCTTGGAACCCGCCTTCGACGGGAAGGATGCGCGCCTCGATGGCTGGATGCGCGGCTGCGGCCCCTCGGGGGCCCTATGGTGTCTGGCTCTGCCTCCTGGTGGCCCTCGCCCTGGAAGTCGTAAGAGGTCAGTGGGAAGGGAGGGGAGGGGTGACCCGGCTTGGCCGAGGCCGTGCGCCAGTGATGCCCTCAAGCCTTTGGGCCCTGGAATTAAAACCCAGAGTGATGTTCTGGAGAGGTCCAACCTTGGGAAACCGGTTCCCAGCCAGCTGCTCTTCTGCCTTCTTCCCTGTGCATCATCTGGATGCTCCTACCTGGGTCTAAAGTCTTCTTTCTCCCATCCGCACCTGCCTGGTCCCAACTCCTCAGCGAGCCTCCTCTCCAGTTCTAGCGTCTAACCTGCTGCACTGCTTCCCGGTGCACCCCCCAACCTGCTGTTCTAGCCCCCCACCAGCCCGCCCACCAGTCCCAGGAATGCAAAACAGCACCTTTGCCTGGGATCCGATAGATTGTGCGTTTCTCCCTGTCCCAAGGAGATCTCTGACCTTGGAGTCTTCAGGGAGAGTCCCAGCCTTGCTTTTCCGAGCTTTTGTGGGTGTACCCATCACTGGGTAAGGGTCAGCAGCTACCTCGTGCCTGACACGAGCTGGGGCTGTAAGGTGGAAGATGCTATGGGAGACTGGGAGATGGTGAAGCATTCTCTATCCTCCTGCCGCGATCAAGAGAGCTGGACTCCCAGTGATGGGAGACCATGGGAGTCCGTGGGAGTTGGGCTACTGAGCATCTTGTAATTATGGAAGCAGTGAATTAGAAGGTGGACCGTAGCCACTCCAGGGGCCAGCAGTCATTCACTTGTTACCCTTAGGGATATGGGAGTGGTGATGGCGATGCTGGGGAAGGGTGCCCCCCCACCAACCACCACCACCATCCCGGCTCAACTGTGGGGCTGAGGCAGCTGGTTCTAGAACTTCTTTCAGACACCTGCTCCCCACCCTGCAGACCCAGTGGGAGCCCTAATAACCTCTCCAGAAAGGGGAGGGAGAAAAGCTTTGTCAACCATTCCGCTCACCAACAATGTCACTTCTCGTGGGATTCTATGATTCTACACTGTGGGATTCTACCGCAGTTTACAAAGCCCTCCCCTGCTCATAGGTCATGAAATACTCCCACCCCCCTCTACTGCTGAGGATACCTCAGCTTCAAGATGTTGGTTACTGGCCAGTCTTTCATGGTGTACAGCTAGGCGAGAACGTCAGCTCCCTGGGCTCCCCGGAAGCCTCTCCAGGGAGAGATGAGGGAATTCCAGAATGAGTAATACAGATTCTGTGGTTGTCAGAAGGCTAATTCAGAAGAGGCAGCAGAACCAGGCATGTCGTCTCGTGGGTCCAGCTAGTCTGGACCATGGGAGGATTATCCCCTATCAGAACAGCAGCAGCAAGCAGAGCCTGAACAAGGAGTCTGGTGAGGGGCACAGACTGAATGACCACAGAAGGCTTCCTTGAGCAGGCAGCATTTGCTCTTGGCCCTGAAGGAGGGTGGCGGCACTGTTTAGGAGTGAGGCTCATGTGGCATAATGGTGTTGCATTGGATAGAAAGGCTGGGTAGCTTGGTGGTGAATCCCTTACTGGCCTCTCAGGTCCGTCCTGAGAGATCTTTAGGTTGGAGAACCCTCACAGATCATTTTCTAAACCCATCAAGAGAGTATGTCATAATAGAACTTAATCCACAGAGCTGTGTGAGAACAGAAAGAGTTAATACATGTAAAGTTGAATCTGTCTGGGGTTAAGTGCTTACTCTTTTGGGATTATAGGATAAATCAATACAGCCTTAGTGGGCCTTAGTGGTTTTTGTGATTGAGTATTCCATCTCCTTGGGTTTGTGGTTCCCACCGTTGGTGAGTGCCAGTAGCCTCATGGACCTCCTTGGTATCCTCCCCAAGTCTCACTACTGAACCCCAACCCCCAGCTGGGGCAGAGAAGAAGGGATCAAGTTTGGAAGTTTGGTGTGGGTGTGCCGTGGCAATAGGTGAACTTGGAGGTGATGTCCAATCAAGTACACCAAAGGACCCAGACACAACAAAAGTCCCCATTTCTACAAAGCTCAGCTCAGAACTATCTTTCACTGAATAGACCCCAGTACAGGAGTCCTGCCCTTCAAATGTGGT
Organism: Microtus oregoni; assembly: GCF_018167655.1. Lineage (NCBI taxonomy): Eukaryota > Metazoa > Chordata > Mammalia > Rodentia > Cricetidae > Microtus > Microtus oregoni. The sequence continues at coordinate 47,333,107 of NW_024543071.1, forward strand.
TTCTGAGGCAGCCAGGTAGTAGGCACATGTAGGGGAGACACTGAAAGACCTCTGATGGAGAGAGAGGCAATGTCTGTGGAAGGTAGAAGGATCGGTGGGGAAGTTTACTTTCAAATCCTGACTCTCAAACTCTGCCTTTGTGAGGCTCCCTGTACCTCAATCGCCTCATCTGTGAAATGGGATTATTCTTCTACATCCGAGAGATGGCACATTTGTACCCCATTTCTCCCTCTCCTGCCCAGCCCCACAGTGAGGATGGAACTCGGCTCAACCTCTGCTTGCTCCAAAACCATCCCTTATCTACCCCCATTCTTCTTCAGTTGGCAGTAACCAAGACACCGGGGACCCCATCTATTTGCCAGTGGCCCTGGAACTCCTGGATGCCCCTGAGCATTTCCGTGTGCAGCAGATGGGCCACTACCCACCTGCCAACTCTTCTCTGGGCTCCCGCTCTGAGACCTTTCTGCTCCTGCAGCCCTGGCCCAGGGCACAGCCACTTCTTCGGGCATCCTACCCACCTTTTGCCACTCAGCAGGTAAGGATAGGGCAGTGACGACTAGGCAAATGAGACTCATGAGTTCTTCTGTCTGGGGTTCTGGGGCTCTTCTCGTTCTTCTGTTTAAGAGTTAACCAGACCTAGTCTTGCTTAACTAATGAAATCAGGCACGATTTGGTACATCAGGGTAGTATGGCAATAGACAGCTTTACCCATTCTTCACTCGGGAAGACTGAGGCCCTTAATCTCTTTCCATGCTAAGATCCCGTCTCTGGCTATCATTGTTATCTGCCTTTCCACCCACCCTGCAGTTGAGCATCCTCGTTCTTTTCCAGGTGGTCCCTCCAAGGGTCACTGAGCCCCACCGGCGACCTGTCCCTTGGGATGTGAGGGCTGTTTCAGTGGAAGCAGCTGTGACTCCAGCAGAGCCTTATGCCCGTGTCCTCTTCCACCTTAAAGGGCAGGATTGGCCGCCAGGACCTAGCAGCTTGCCCTGCGCCCGACTGCATGCCACGCACCCTGCAGGCACTGCCCACCAAGCCTGCCGCTTCCAGGTGAGTGTTTCTGCTGCTGTGCCATACAGGTGTGCCAGGGTGGAGAGGGAAGAACTCGACTGCAGTCTGGGAAGTCTAGGGCATGAGCCCCCAGGCTCTGTTTTGGGTCCTGATAGCTCTAGGAGAGGTTCCTTTAAGAATTTCAGTCCATGGTGCATGACTTTGGGCACATAATTTAATCCCTCTGAGCCTCAGTTTTTTCTCATCTGTAAAGTAGACTAACAACAGTTCCCGCCTATTGGGAACTGGAAAAGAAATAAATGAGCCAAATGTAAGAGTCCCTGTAACAGAGCCATCAACCTTAGTGTGTGGAAACTCAAACTTTTGTGGGTTCTACTTCTACTATTGTGGAGCTAGGCCCAAAGACCCACAGGCGATCTGTTTCTTGCTCTGATATTCTGAGCTCTAGGCAGGTCCTGGATGTGGTCAAGATTGTCGCATTTTGGTACAAGTCTGTCCTGGAGATCAGAAGCATGACCTACAGAGTATTATTCTAAACCCTAGACCTGGTGGGTCCCGAGATTATTGTGGCACATGGAAAACATCCTTGGTTCTGCCTTTCATAGAGCTCTCCAGCTTAGGTTTCTCTGCAATGGGAGTGAACCTCCTTCCCACCCTGCCTTCGTTGTTTTTGCAGCCATCTCTGGGCGCTTGCGTGGTGGAACTGGAGTTCCCCTCTCACTGGTTCTCCCAAAGTGCCACCACAAGGGCTGAACTGGCCTACACGCTGGAGCCCGCGGGCGAGGGACCTGGGGCCTGTGGCCTTGGCACGGAGGAAGAACCCAGGGAGCAGGCTCTCCCAGTGGGTGGTGTGGAGCTGCACCCGGCCGACCCCCCACAGTACCAGGAGGTACCTCTGGATGAAGCAGTCACTTTGCGGGCACCCGATGTACCCATGCGGCCTGGCCAGCTTTTCACCGCCACTCTCCTGCTTCGACACAACTTCACGGCCAGTCTTCTTACCCTTCGGTGAGTGGCATGGCAATAGGTACCCTACAGTCCTCACTGGAGCTCTTGGCCTCTTTAAACCACGAGTTCTGCATAAATGTCCCCAGCAGAGAGTTGTAAGACCCTGTGATGATCACAGCCCAGAAGTGGGGAAGCTTCCCCAGGACTTTATGTCTTGTGGTAGTTGAAGTAGGAGAGGCTTGGGGCGCGAGAAGTGTAGTGTCCAGTGCTGGGCTATGCTCAAATGCTGACGAGACAGGTATCTATGGGGATCGACCACCCACAGGATCCTCTGCTTGCTACTGTTGTTGTAGGGGGCTGGCGCTTTGGACAAAGCCTACTCCTGCACATCAAAGGCCCCATTCTATACGTCCTTGTCTGTAGGACGTTAAACCAAAGCATCCTCCACCCCAAATCAGTGAAACTGACAAGGATCTGTAATGTCACTTTTCCTCTACCATAGGGTGGGCATACGGGAGTCCTACCCAACGTGTCTTCCTACCCGTCATGCCCACTCAGGCTCACTCATCCGCTGAGTCCACAGATATTACAGTACCAGTCCTGTGTCTCCACACCGGAGAGGCACAGAGGTGGAAGGCCCAGCGCTCACCTGTACCAAGGACTCAGAGAGAGGGCATGAACTAGATTGGGTTGGTTGTGTGGCTGAGGGAAGTGCCCTGAGAACTTGGGTCCGTGGGCAGAGTAAGGGAGAAAGCCATTTACTAACACCTACAAGAAATTGTGTTTGGGAAGAAAGGCAGACTAGACTATAGGTTTAGTCTGAGCAAAGGCCTGGGGTCATGACTGTGTGTTGGGCTGAGGAGGGACAACTCTTGGTGTGGCACCAGCCCAGAATATATGGAGAGATGTCGCTGCCCCTGTTGAGGCTGAGCTAGGACCTGGAGGTTCTGGAATGCCAGCTTGTGGACAGTAGAGTTGTAAGTGGCCTTTGGGTGGGTAGAGGAAGGAATGTGACGTGACCTGTCTTGAGGTGAGGTCCTTCTGAGAGAGATACGAAGAAATTCCAGGTGGAGGAAAGCCCGCCAGGAAACTGACATCTTCAGTGCTTTGTCTGCCTTTCCCCTGCAACCTGCAGCTCAGTCTTTATCCAGACCAAAACCCATCTGCTCTTTGCAGGATCAAGGTGAAGAAAGGGCTGCAGGTGACAGCTGCCCGTCCAGCCCAGCCCGCCGTCTGGACTGCTAAGTTAGACCGCTTCAAGGGGTCAAAGCACCACACCAGCCTGATCACCTGTCACCGCACTGGGCCTGCAGGACCAGATTCCAGGTGGGCACAAAAGAGAGTTCTAGGCCTAGAATGCTAGAGAACAGGTATGGGGGTCCAGTGGATGCCCCCCACCTCAGTGAGCCTTTGGGGCTCTAAATCAGTGCCTCCTGTGGCTCTTAAGAGGGGCCTGGAGGCCAGGTTGGGCTTTGTAGCCAGGATGGAGGTTTAGGCTCTGTCATTTTACACTGTGATCTTAGGAGAGCTGCATGGTCCCTATGCCTTGATCTTCTTGTCAATCAAATGGGGATAACCATAGAGACTGCTTATGAACACAGATGCTACCTGGCAGCTGGCAAACACTCAGCTCTTCTCTCTTCTGCCAGCAGTCCCCTTGAACTGTCCGAGTTCCTGTGGGTGGACTTCGCGGTGGAGAATAGCACTGGTGGGGGTGTGGCAGTCACTCGCCCAGTCACGTGGCAGCTGGAGTATCCGGGTCAGGCCCCCGAAGCAGAGAAAGACAAAATGGTCTGGGAGATCCTGGTATCTGAGCGGGATATCAGAGCCCTCATCCCCCTGACCAAGGTAAGAAGCTAACCTGGGCTCAGCCCCACGGAATCCTGATCCCAGGAACCCCGGGTGAGAACCCTGAAACTAAACAACCCTTGCACCTTGCACCCTCAGGCCGAGGAGCTGGTGAACACGGCTCCACTGACAGGAGTGCCCCAGCGCATCCCGGTGCGGCTTGTCACTGTGGACAGTGGGGGAGCCCTGGAGGAGGTGACAGAGCACATTGGTTGTGAGTCAGCCAACACACAGGTCCTGCAGGTGAGTGGCAGCGCCCATCTGTGTGAGCATACACAGTGAGACGTAGCTTTGTTCTGTCCTGTAGTACAGCTCCAAGAGAATGGCTTCTCAAGCACAAACTTCATGGGCAGGGCTGTGCGACGTCACCCTTTCTTTTTTTTTCATCCCAATCATCTGTCTAGTAAAGTTTAACTAAAGTTAAAAGTGGTAACTCTAAAAGTGCGGCCTTAAGCTTATTTCCACATTCATTGTCCATCGCCCATTTCGGCCCCGGCCAGGGAGCTGAGCTGGAATCATGTGTGTCCCTTGAAGTCAGGACATTTTTGTGGAGACCTGTGTTAGTTACTTTTCTCACTGCTGTGACAAAATCCCTGAGGAAGGTGACTTTAGGAAGGAGGAGTTTGTTCTGGCATAGCTCAAGGCTACAGTTCAGAGCTTGAGGCAGGCTGGTCATATGGCACTGTTATCAGGAAGCAGAGAGCGGAATACTGGTGCTGAGAAAAAGGGATTTCTCCTTTTTATTCGGTGGTAGTGGGCGGGGCAGGAGGCGGGGGACCCAGCCTGTGGATGATGCTGCCCATAGTTAGGATGGGGTTTCTCATCTCAGTGAACTCAATCTAGAAATTCCCTCACAGACATGTCTAGAGGTTTGTCTCCTAAGGAGCTCTTGATCTTGTCAAGGTGTCAATATGAATCATCGCAGCCCTTCTTTGTTATAAACTAGCTGTGTGGTCGTGTGCAAGTGTCTTAGCCTCTCCGAGCCCCTGGTCCCTCAACTCTAACATATTAGGCTGTTGGAAGTGTTAAAAGTCCCTGAGACAGTATCCAGCAGATAGCAAGAACCGAAGCATCAGCAGTTACTGCTCTTATCGTTTGATGAAGATTAATATAATAATCACTGCTGTAACGACCTGTGAGGTTAAGAGGGTAGACAGCTTTCTCCATCTTGATGTGTTAATGAGGATGCACTGACCCAGATCCCAGACAGCAGGGACAGCACCCTGGGCTCCCTGGGTAGGTGGGCCTGTCTTACTCTTTAGCCTTCACCCACTTAGCTGCGTCTGGTTGTTAAGACACCCGTGTTAAGACACTCTGGCACCCGTGTCTGAGACTGGTACTGAGGGGCTAACAGTGACACCTCTGTCCTGATCATGCTAGGAGGAAGGCTGTGTGTGTTGCATGCAGATGGCCCGGCTCATCCACTGGAGAACCCAAAGTATGGCCCAGTACCTCTGGGGTGGATTTTAGCACAGCAAAATGTTTAAACTAAGAACAGCCACCACAACACACATTTCTATGCCGTACAGAATTGAATCTGAGTTGTAGCCCTACTTATGGTTGCAGTAGGTGATGCCATCTTACAGCCTGTCCTTTGTGTCTCAGTCCATCTCTGCCGTTCCATAGGTATCTGAGGCCTGTGACGCCGTGTTCGTGGCGGGCCAGGAGAGCCGGGGTGCCAAGGGAGTGCGGGTGGACTTCTGGTGGCGCCGACTGCGGGCCTCACTGAGGCTGACTGTATGGGCTCCACTGCTCCCCTTGCACATTGAGCTGACAGACTCGACTCTGGAGCAGATCCGAGGCTGGCGGGTCCCAGGCCCAGCGGAAGGGTGAGTTGCAAGCCTGCGGGAGCCCTAGGATTTGGTGACTTCCTTTGGGGCCTGAGGATACACAGTGAGCACCTCCAGGGACCCAGGCTGGGGTCTGAAACACTGCGTACTGCGCACTTAAGAAACGGGTTTATTTGGCTCACCATTCAAAGCACAGCCCATTATGGCGGGGCAGTTATAGCAACAGGAGTTTAGAGAGCTGGACTGGCCACATTGCATTCCAAGTCAGGAAGCAGAGGGATGGACGCTGGTGCTCAGCTCACTTTCCTTTTACTCAATACTGGGACCCAAGCTGATAGGATGGCGCTGCCCATAGTTAGTTAGGGCGGGTCTTCCCACCTCGGTTACCCTATTACAAAGCTGCCCCACAGGCTGGAGAGATGGCTCAGCAGTTTGGAGCTCTGCCTGCTCTTCTGGGGGACCCGGGTTCAGTTCCCAGCACCCACATGGCAGCTCACAGCTGTCTGTAATCCAGTTCCAGGAGACCTGACACCTCACACAGACATGTATGCAGGCAGGGTACCAATAGACATAAAATAAAAATAACTTATTAAGGAAAAAAATGACCTCACTGTCGTGCCCAGAGATTTGTCTCTTAGATGATCTTGGGTTTTGTCAGGTTGACAATATTAGCCGTCACCTACCTTTGACCACCAGAACCCTGGGCACTGTAGTCTAACTGGCAGCCTCCATAGCTCCTCTCCCCCGGCTTCCTTGTCGGCTATAACACGTACGAATTATTTTTGCTCGGTTTTCTGTCCATCCTTCTCCAGCTCCACACTTCATCCCTGAGAAGGTTCACTACTCTATCCCAAAGCCTTGAATGGTGTGCACTCTGTAAAAACGAACTATACTGGGTAATGGGGAAGCTCACCAGACCTTGAGAGCAAGGATGAGGTGCCTAGGCTCTCATGCCCTGTAGAAACAGAGTTGTCACCCCATTGTCACCTTCCCACTCCAGAAGTATCCAACTGTACAGATAGGCACATTTCACCAGCCAACACGCAACACGGGTCTGGTTATCCCTGACTTGAACAGAAAGACTTGGGTATTCAGGACAAAGTTTGAAGAACATGAGGCATACACCAGTCAGGCACCTCTGGTTACTATTCTTGCTTTGTCATTTGTGCAAACTGAGGCATTAAACTTCAATTTAGAACCTCTAGATGGGTGGCTGGGTAGGGCCTTGCTGGGTTTGGAGTTTGGGCAAGGCGTGGTCTCTAGTGGGCGGGCCCATCACTGATGCTCCGCCCTGCAGACAGCCTGAACCTGAGGCCACCGTTGAGGAGGCCGAGAGGCGCTCCCGCGGCTGTCGCCTGCAGTACCAGCGAGCTGGTGTGCGCTTCCTGGTACCTTTTGTGGCCCATCCGCTGGACGGTGGCCGCCGCCTCACTCACCTTCTCGGCCCTGACTGGCTGCTGGATGTGACTCACCTCGTGGCAGCCCACGCCCACGTGCAAGATCCTCGCATAGCCTCCTTGGAAGGCGGCCGCGTCCTAGTGGGACGGGAGCCTGGAGTCACCTCTATTGAGGTGAGTCACCACAGGGGATGCTAAAGAGTAAGACTCCGCCCCCTGCCCCCAGGGCACCTCCCCAGAATGTTCCTGGTTAGCTGTGAAGACTGTAGTCGTGGTTGGGGAGGACAGGTCTAGGAGGGCTAGGAGGCTGAGTGAGAATGGAGCTCACTGCAGGAAGTGTGGCAGGTGTGAAGGACGAGGGAATAGATGTGTGGGGAGAGGCCACCAGAAGGGCCCTGTCCTCTGCTGTGGATTGGAGTCTTCAAGTGTATTAGAGTACAGAGATGCTGGTAGACTGTGGGCAGGATACCCCACCCACCCCAACTTTCATTTGCTTCCCACTCTCTTAGGTTCGTTCCCCGCTTTCTGACTCCATCCTGGGGGAACAGGCACTGGCTGTGACAGACGACAAGGTCTCAATGCTGGAGCTGCGTGTGCAGCCCGTGATGGGCATCTCACTGGCTTTGAGCCGAGGCACATCCCACCCTGGGGAGGTCACAGCCACATGCTGGGCCCAGTCAGCTCTTCCAGCCCCAAAGCAGGTGATGGCTGGGGATCAGGGAGCATGGTCAACAGCTATTGATGGGGGCTGATGGTGGAGGAGGAGGGGAGGAAGTAGGTCCTGGTACTTGGACCCTTGCTCTAGGGTTTTCAAAATAAGGACTACTTCCCATGAGGTAGAGTTCTCTGTGGCTGGAAGTGGTCCAGCAGAGACTGGCTGGAGCAAGGCATTGGGAGGTTCACTAGGCTCTCTTGAGGACTCAGACTCCTGGGCTGAGTGGCAGACAGGTGATTGACACGCGTCCCCTCTCTCCCTGTGTTTTGTCCATTTGCCTTGTGTCTCTTGTTTCCTCCGTGCTTTTTCTTCCGTGTGGCCTGTCACTGTGGGAGTGGTTTGTGTGTGCATGCGTGCGTGCCCTCGCGTGTCTCTGCCTGTGTCTGTGTGCCCTGCAGGAGGTGGCCCTCTCCCTGTGGCTGTCTTTCTCTGACCACACTTTGGCCCCTGCCGAGCTCTACGACCGCAGTGACCTGGGACTGTCGGTCTCAGCTGAGGAGCCCAGTGCCGTCCTGCCGGCTGAAGAGCAGGGAGCCCAACTTGGTGTGGTGGTGAGTGGGGTGGGTGCCGAAGGGCTGCCCCTACACGTGGCTCTGCACCCACCAGAACCGTGCCGCCGGGGCCGACATCGTGTGCCCCTGGCCTCAGGCACTGCCTGGCTGGGGCTGCCCCCTCTGCCCACACCAGCACCTGCCCTTCCATCCAGTCCCGCCCGGAGCCCACCATTCACAGAAGCCACTGTGGGGGGAAAGCGGCGGGTAGCAGGTGGTATGGGGGGCCATATGGATGTCAGAGGCAAGTTTGAGCGGGCAGAGGAAGAAACTGGGAAGGAAGAGGATGAGGCCAAAGAAGAGGAGGAAGACGAGGAAGAGATGGTGCCTGCCCCTCGGCGTGTCACCGACCTAGAGCTGGGAATGTATGCTCTGCTGGGTATCTTCTGTCTGGCCATCCTCATCTTTCTGGTCAATGGTGTGGTCTTCGTGTTGCGCTACCAGCGCAAAGAGCCTCCCGACAGCGCTACGGACCCTTCCTCCCCCCAGCCCCATAACTGGGTCTGGCTGGGCACCAATCAGGAGGAACTGAGTCGTCAGCTGGACCGATGCTCCTCCCCGGGCCCACCCAAGGGGGAGGGGGGATGCCCCTGTGAAAGTAGGGCAGGAGGGGATGCCTCAACTGTGGCCCCCAGTGCTTCAGAGGGCACCGTTGGCTCCTCAAGCACCCTGGCCCGCAAAGACGCTGGGGGACGTCGAAAGAGAGTAGAGTTTGTGACATTTGCGCCAGCACCCCCAGCCCAGCTGCCTGAGGAGCCTGTAGGGGCCCCGGCTGTACAGTCCATCCTGGTGGCAGGTGAGGAGGACATCCGCTGGGTGTGCGAGGACATGGGCCTGAAGGACCCGGAGGAGCTTCGTAACTACATGGAGAGAATCCGGGGCAGCTCTTGACCACTCCCTGACCTGCCATGGTGCAGCTTCAGCCACCAACCCAGGCAGTGGGACCAGTGGGATGTCTGACTGGACTTCTTACCTGGTCCTCACGCTCATCCTCTGGTGCTTTTTGATCCGAGTCCCCTGCTGGGACCCCTTGGGGACCCGAACCCAGGCCCCCTCCACCCCACCCCTTGTCGTGGACCATGGTCAAGAGGGAGGGTGCATGCCCCTTATTTATGGGAACCACTTCATTCTAATGTTGGGTACAGAATAAATGAGAAGAGAATGGGCACAGCAGGTATTGCGATGGTACTGTCTTTCCGGGTGGGTGGCGATGGCACTGTCTCTCCGGGTAGGTGAAGAACGGATTCAGCCCCTGAGCCTGCTGGATACGCCCTGGGAGGCTGGGTTCTGACGAGTCCTCTCATAGTGACCAGCAATCCAGAGAAACAGGACAGCTGTGACAGCCTGAATGCCGGCCAGCAGGAAGAAGTAAAAGTCCATGTGGCAGTTGTTGATGTTCCCTGAGGACAGGAAGGCTGACATGTGGGTGGGGAGGGGCTAAAGCCACACACCAGTGGGTGTGGTCTGAGAGCACTGGGTAGAGAGCCCTCTGATATTGTAACTCCCCAAGTGTCTCTCAGTGAATCTCCTATTCCTTTATTTGGAGACTTGAACCAAACACCAGTAATGGCTGAGTTCCGGAAGTGGGAAGGTGCCTCTGAGGGCCACCGAGTCTAAAGCATGACTGCTCACCCCATCCCTACACCGCCCTCCATGCCTATCTTCTCCTGGGGGTCTCCTCTCACTCACCGTAGTCCTTGGGGCAGTGCATCCAGCCCCCAGGCAAGGACAGTAGGGCCACCAGGCCAGAGCCCAACAGTGAGCCTACCCCCGAAAGGCAGAAGAAAATGCCCATGATGGCACCCTGCATGGAGCGTGGAGCTTCTGAGTAGGCAAACTCCAGACCTGTGGGAGAAAGAAGGGAGGGACTTGGGCTACAGGGGGAGCAGAGATGGACCCCACTGCTAACCTCCCAGTGTGTGGGGGGTCACATTATTCTCTCTTTTCCAAGCCTCTATCCTAATTCCCTTGGACAGTGTGTCCCCATGACTGACAGTACCTGCATGCCTGTGACATGACACATTGTATCTGCCCTTCTCATCTGATGGAGCACCTCCCCCTGGACGTTATGAACGCTACCCAGAGCTCTGACTAGTCTCCTTCCTCCTGGGCACCCCAGTGACGGGGCATGAGTGACATCTTAGCAGCTGCTTCCGCTTTTCCTCAGCCACTTTCTGTGCTGACCTTCCACAGCACCACCATCACTTCCTCTCAGCATCTGAAATAGTTTCCAAAGGTTGGCCTCCCTGTCTCCTCTGTCCTGGGCCCTGACTTCATCACCCATACATGGCTGAGTGGGTCTCTGGAACTTTTGTTTGTTTGTTTTTGTGAGATACGGTTTCTCTATAGCCAGGCTGTCCTGGAACTCGCTCTGTAGATCAGGCTGGCCTCAGACTCAGAGATCTGCCTGCCTCTGTTAGAATTAAAGGCGTGTGCCACAACTGCAAGCTCTCTGGAACTTCTTGGAGGCTTCCATTTCCTATAGAACCGATGGGAGGATCGAAGGGTGTTGTTGGCCTCGGGAAACTCCCCACCCAGGCTCAGCCATTGGCCCCACTGTGACTGTCCTCCACACACACACACCCCCCCCCCGGCTCATGCTGGTTCCACTACATTGAAGATCCTTCCTACACTTGCTGACTTTAACTTCCCCAGAAGCCCATCTCCTCACCCCTCCCAACCTTACTCATAGTCCAGCCACACTCTCCAGTCCCCAGTCCGAGTCTGGTGGTTTTTTGCAACTTAAATTCACAGGGTCAGATTTATCATCAAGGTCTAGAATTCCCTCCATAGCCAAGTGGGAGAGCCTACCCAGCTCTTGTAGTTTTGGCTTCCTGACTAAGTTGGGACAGGGTTGGTGTGTGTATGTGTGTGTGTGTGTGTGTGTGTGTGCGCGCGCACACGTGCGCATGTGTGCATGTGTGCATGTACACACTATAGGACACAGTGCTGAGTTCCAGAAGGGAAGAGCACCCAACCCAGGGGATTTTCAAAGAAAGGGGCAGAAGGAACAATGACTACAAAGGCAGAACCCACAGCTCAGGGGACATATGGAAAGTGCCTTTTAGCCCCCAACTCCTAGGGGTCTGTTGCAATGGCTGGCTCAAGCCTGACCCAGTGCTAGAAAGTCCCTCGACCTCACAACCTCACCGGAACAGAGGTAGACCTCATTTGGCATCACCGCTGCCCTCCATACAGAAGCCAGAGTGCTATGCCTATGGTCCCCCCGATCTAGAGGGACATACACCCAAGCAGAGCTTAGCAGCAGTCTAAGAGCTGGGGAGGGAATCCAGAATACCTGCAATGCTGGCAAAAATCTCACTGATGCCGATGAGCAGGTACTGGGGGATTTGCCACCAGATAGACAGTGGTGCCGCGTAGTACAAGTCCTTCCCAATCAGCTGAGGCACTGTGTGGTTGTCTTTGATGTACCTTAAGCGCTCTTTCTCCAGGACTCCTGGGGGGTTGTGGGGTGGGGAGCAAAAGAGTATAGTCAGAGCACCCCAGGCAGTTTAGAGCTTGAGTTCCAATTCTTTTTTTTTTTTTTTTTTGCCTTGGCTGCTAGGAAGCTCAGCTAGGTTTTGTATTTCACAGGAGTTCTTATTAATCTGGAGTCTGTTATGACATTCTTTGCAAATGAGGAAAGTGAAACTTAGATTGAGCAACAGCCTAGAATCACACAGGTAATAAGCAGTTGGGACTGAATCTTAGTCCCAGTCTATTTGGTTTTCAGCTGGCCTACTTCCCGTGAGATCACATGACTTCTCTAGGGCAAGGTTGGGCATTATGGTAGTGTTTCCAACCTGGCCTTAAGTTTTTGTCTTCTCCCCTTCAATGCCTGGGAGAGCCCTTGGCCCTGGTGAACTAATCACAAGCACATAGGCACTTGCATTCCAATCCTGGCCTCCCACTGGTTTGTTGTGCAAACCTGGGCAACTCACCCAGCCTTTTGGAGACTCTATCCCCTTACCCAAGAAGCAATAAAACTCCTGAGATTATTGAGGGTGGAACAGGACAAAATTAAAGAAGACAGCCACATCTAGTTTGTGTTGCACGTGACCAATAAGACAGTGTTCATTTAGCTTTAATTTCTTCAGCCTCTACTTATCTATCTATCTATCTATCTATCTATCTATCTATCTATCTATCTATCTATCTTGGTTTTCAGACAGTCTCGTGTAGCCCAGGTTGGCCTTGAACCTTCCTGAGTGCCAAGGACTCTCAGTGTGCACCATTTCACCCAGTGACATTCACTCCCTTATACTGTGTCTTGAAGGCAGACTCTCCTAACTCAAGGTCTGAATGAACGTGATGTACCACGCACCTGCTGCAATGATCGAAGTAAACCCAAAGAACATGCCCAGGGCCATCTTCTGCAGAGCTGATGGCAGCAGCTTACACCGCAGCAGTAGAGGATCAATCAAGTGGTCCTTGACCGGAACCAGAACCAGTACCACCACAACATTGGCCAGCAGGAGCCAGGCTTCTGGGATCTGGGTGGAAGGGGGCCAGGAGACAGGTTGGCAGAGCAGAAAGAACTCTGGGCTGGACCATGCCCCTTAGTAACCCAGGGCTAGTATTCCTGTCCCATTCCCCCCCCACCCCCCAGAGTACTCAAGTCTTCTCAGCTGTGTAACTAAGGGACAGGATTATATCAGGGAAGGCAAAGTTCTTCTGGGTACACAACTTTCTATCATGAGCACAGCGTGGAAAGGGTCCCAGGGAAATAGTGGGAAGGCAGATTGAATAGGGCCCTGTGTGTGCACTGGAGGGTGAGCAGCAGCATGTCGGGGGTGGGGGACACCAAGCCTGAGGTCCTGTGGGCAACTGGTCATGCTGAGAGAGGGACTGGGTATTATGTTCCTCCATCCTGCTGGTTATTTTCTTGTGTCCTAAGCATGCCACATCACTGAGGGGTTGGGGCGGGGTGCAGGCAGGTCTCACAGGATGCTCCCAGCATGGCTGGGGCTGACCGCACACTTATTCTCTTACCCTGTAGCTACTGTTCTCTGTACTCAGAGCCAAAGAGCTATTGGTAGGGTAGGTCCGCAAGAAGTTGGGGATATGAAGGTGAAGACCTTGCAGGACGTAGGTGGACTGCATCTGTGGAGAGATGGAGGCAGGTTGGGACAGAGCTGGTCACTGAACCTCTGGCTCCAGAAGGCTTTGGGACAGGTATTCCTCAGCAGTATCCCTGGGCAGCTGGCCCTTCCCCCGGACAGGAAAAGGCACTCCCAATCCACTTCATATTGAGAGACAGCCTTGACGATGAGGTTTTCTGATGTCCTTAGGCTACGAGCAATAATCACAGACATTCCCAGAGCCTGGCTGCAGCTGCTCAGATGGCCTTCCCATTGTGTCTCCACATCTTACACAGGGTGGGTATGGATAAGTGTTCAGTGAAGTGGGGGAATAATGACATGACTGTCTCCATTGGAAGTTGTCGTCTGACACTGAAGCTGAGTCCTGAAGACTGACACAGCCAGGGTCGAGGTACTGATCTGCCAGCATGGCTTTGGACACAGCCGCTGGAAGGGACAGGTTTGGTGGCCCTGCCCCTCGCTATCCCAGACGTTGGCACTCTAGCTGTCATGAAGTGGAGGGGTTCCAGGAGACTTCTGGCAGGGTACCAGACAAGGGGGTGTTTTGGGGGTCACCCAGGGCAGCAGCTACTTGTTAGCCATTGTAGAAGGATGTCAATGTCCTGACAGTTGGTATGGACATCTTCACCATGTTCCTCTATCTTATGGGACAGTCTGTGCCACCCTAGAGTAGCAGGCTATGATCCTATTTTAGGCTTTCTCCATCCAACAAAGAGGGTGTGGGAAGCAATGGCCTTGTTACTTGGGGGTAGGAGCTGGGAATGGAATAGGCTGTGGGAGATTTGTACACTATGTGAAAATGTATTGCTGTGATTGGTGTAATGAAAAGCTGAATAGCCAATAGCTAGGCAGGAGAGAGAACTCTGGAAAGAAGACGACAGAGTCACCAGTGAGAGGCAGAGAAAGCAGCGTGGCAGGATGGGGAAGACAAGGCAACAAGCCACACAAAAGAACATAGATTAAAATAAATGGGTTAATTTAAGTTATAAGAGCTAGTGGGACAACCTAAGCTAAGGCCAAACTTTCATTATTAATAATAATTCTCTGTGTTGTTATTTGTGTGTTGGAGGTCCAAAGAAGAATCCAACTACAGGATTAAGTTGCTGCCCTGGCTCCACACATGTGAAAACGCATGTACACATGTATGGTGCACACACATACACTCATATGCACACTAAGTCTATGTACACATGCACATGTGCACACACATGGACACACACACATGGACATGCTTGCACACACTCACACACACCATTACCCTGGGGAGGTAATGCTGCAGGCGTTTACAGCAAAGGCTGAGCCTATGAGGGGCTGGGATGCCAGGCCCCAGATCAGAAGGTGGGGTGCCTACCTGGAAATATACCATCCAGTAAGGCACGAGAGTCACCATCACAGGCAGGAGCTTCACCAGCACCTGGAAGTTGGCCATGTCTTCTTGTGGAGAAGGACCCCGTGGGTGAGACCTCTGGTCAGGCAGCAGAAGGGCACCCTCAGAGTCTCTGTAAGGCCATAGGAGAGAAACAAAACAACAGCCACAGCTCAGCTCTCTCTAGCACTAGAGCCACCGTTTCTACCTCAATCATCCTCCTTCCAGGATCCCCATTGAGAGGCCAATGAGATGACTCAGCCGGCAAAGGAATTGGCCTTTAATCTCAGTTTAATTCCCAGGGCCCACACAGTGGATGGAGAGAACCAGTTCCCAGATCCCTGAGAATCCTAGCCACTCCACCACCCTTCCTGTCACCCCCACTGGTGATGGTGTCGTCGATGTCACCCAAACTATCACGAGTGGCTTCAGACTTTCACCACTCTCAGGCTAAAAACAGCTTTTGGGTTTGAGGGACGTGGAGTAAACCCAGAAGAGTCTTCAGGGATTTTGTTTTTGTTTTTGACTTGTGGTATCCATTTGTCATGAGAACCACAGGAGTCCCAACACAATCTAACTCAAGAGTCTCCCACAGATTTGATGCACCCCAACTCCCTTGCTGCTGACCCAGGTCTATCCTCAGTGGACTTAGCAGTGGGGTGGAGAGTGGAGGGAGAAGCAGAGATGGAAGAACCATTACCAGGAGACCAGATAGTCTGACCAGCACTATGACCTTTACCCTTTGCCCTCAAGCTTTCTGAACCTTTCTCATCCAAAAGCCCTGAGCTGTCCCCCGAGACTCCAAAACGAAAATGTCCAGCTGGTCTCCTTCAGGGACAGCTGCCATGAACTCCCCCTCCCAGCAATCAGTGCTGTTCCTCAACAGTGCTGTGGTCTGTTTCTCTTGCCAGATCCAGCCTGGCTTTGTGACTCTTTACTCCACAGAGAGAGACTGATGTGATGTCATGCTTTGCAAAACCTGCAAACCTTAAGAAAACCCACAGCTGCTTCTATCACCCACCTTCTGGAACATTCCTCCTTAGAATGCTCCTTTTCCCATCCCAGACACCATCCCCGAGAAGTGCAAGCTACAGATGAGGCCACGGGAAGAAGGCCAAGGGAAGGGGAGACTTAGGCTTCCACCATCAGTCCCAACTGAGCTCTGAGCTCACCATCTCCTACCACCGTGTGAGAAAGTGCTAGAATCTAGCCCTTTAAAGCTCCCAAATGACCTGGTGATGTTAAGAGCAGCGGAAGCCACACCCCACTAACCATAGTTGCCCACAGCATTTGAAAGAGAATGAAAAGCTGATGCTTGAGTGGAAAGTTGCAGTGTGGTTTGTGAGGCAGTAACGGCTAATTAAAACCACCAGACTCCTCGGCACCTGTACCTTCATGGACTGACCTCCAGCAGCCCAGCAGGCTGGGGAAGGCTGGCGCATCACCCTTTTCTCGAGACTCCACTGACCCTGGCTGGAACTGGGCCCAGCCTGGAACTAGAGATAGATTTGCTTGGCATAAGTGGTCAATTTTATGCAATAGAATTTTTTTATCTAAAGCAATGAAATTATGAAATCTGAGGAAAATGGATGGAACTGGAAAGCATTATGCTGAGTGAGGTAACCCAGGCCCAGACAAATGCTGCATGGTCTCCGTCATAGGGAGATCCCACCTGCTAACTATTACATATGTGTATGTATGTATGAGTGTGTTTAGATGTTAGGAAACTAGAAAGGGGACTGGGAGAGAAGAAAATAAAAAGAGGCTTTAATGAGAGGTTAGGAAGGGTAATAGAATACGTGATAGGAAGGGAGAAGAGGGACTAGAAGAGTACAGTAAGGAGTGGGGTCAGGGAGATGAGGAAGGGGAAAAATGTATGAAAACGTCAGAAGGAAACCTGCTGTTTTGGAAGCTAATTTAAAAAGAGATTCACACCTTTAATTCAGCACTCAGGAGGCAGAGGCAGGTGGATCTCTGCAGCCTGGTCTACAAAGTGAGTTCCAAGACAGCCAGGGCTGCACAGAGAAACCCAGAGACTGGAGATACAACAAAGGAAATAATAGGTTAAGGCATTTGCGACCAAGTCTGATGACCTGAGTTTGACCCCTGGGCCCCACATGGTAGAAGGGAGAACTGACTATCACAAATTGTCCTATGATCTTCATATGCATGTTGTAAGCAGGCACACACACACACACACACACACACACACACACACACACACACACACGTTGTGGAATATTTTGATCACATTCTGATACTCCCGATACTGCCAATAAAGTTTACCTTGAATCAAAGGGCAGAGTTAGCTACTAGCTGACCAGAATCAGCCATAGAGGTTTTAGAGAACCCAGGACATAGAGAGACACAGGAAGTAGGAGGGAGGGGTTTAGAGAGATTCACAGTCCTTTTGGATGGAGGAAGGAGAGAGAGAGGTCACTGGTCACTTCTCTGATACTTCTCTGATCAATCAGGTTTTTACCCCGATATCTGACTCCCAAATTTTATTTAATTATATGACAATATAAGTAATTGCTTCACACATACACACACACACACACACACACACACACACACACACACACACACACTACATTAAAAAAAAACAGACCAGATGGAAGGGACAGACGTAGACTACCAAGCATTTCCAAGGACACTTGGAATCAGTTTCTCTCAGTTGTGAGCTCATGATATAGGGAGCCATGAAATTACTTTCTGAAGACTATTTCACCTGATAACAGGGTTGTTTATTTTGGAATAATTAGATCAGCTGTAGCTACACCTCTGACCTTTGCTCTTCGTCTTTTGTCCTGAGACTATCTGATCCTTTTCTTGTCCAAGAATGTCATCTTCTGAGACTCAAGAAAGGAAATAACGCCAGTGTAGTCCTCTCCAACGTGCAGTTCATATCTTGGGGTGCATCACTGTGCCCATCACGTTACCCACCCGTCCTGACTGTCACCATAAGATCACAGGCAGTGTTTTTTTACTACCAATCCCATCATACATCTCCACTGCTGCTGCCAAGACCATCACTGTGCTCTGCATTTCTCTTTTCCTTCTTAAAATTGTGAATGTGTGTGTACACATTCGTGTGTGTGTGTGTGTGTGTGTGTGTGAGAGAGAGAGAGAGAGAGAGAGAGAGAGAGAGAGAGAGAGAATGCTTCTGTGTTTAGTTCATGTGTGCATGTGTCTCTGTTAGCTTCAATTGCCAACTTCTTCACACGGCTTAGAGTCACCTGAAGAAGGGAGTCTTTTGTTTTGTTTTGTTTTTTAATTTTCGAGACAGGGTTTCTCCATAGCTTTTTGGTTCCTGTCCTGGAACTAGCTCTTGTAGACCAGGCTGACCTCGAACTCACAGAGATCCGCCTGCCTCTGCCTCCCGAGTGCTGGGATTAAAGGCGTGTGCCACCACCGCCTGGCAAGAAGGGAGTCTTAATCGAGGGGTTGTTCAGTTAATATTGGCCATGGTGTCTATGGGAATTACCTTGATTTTTAATTGATATAGGAGGACCCAGATCACTGTGGTGGGAACCATTCCCTAGGCAGGCTCTATAAAAAAGCCAACACAAGCCTGGGCGAGCCTCAAGCAGTGTTCCTTTATGGTTTCTGCTTCAAGTTCCTGCCTTGACTTTCTTGAGCGACGGACTGTAACCTGTAAGCCAAAATAAGCCCTTCTCCTTTAGCTGCTTTTGACCGTGGTGCTTGTTACAGCAACAGAATGAGATTAGAACAGTGTGTGCACGTTCCTGTGTAGGCTGGGGGTGCAGTGAGTTTCTTTCTTAATTCCTTCTCCCTATTAACATGGTTTTAAATGTATGTGTGTGCGTGTGCGTGCGAGTGTGTGCAGGTGCCCATGTGTGCATGCGCATGTAGAGGCCAGAGAATAACCTCGGGTATCATTTTTAGGAATGCTGTCTGCCTTCTTTGAGATGATCTCTCATTGGCCTGTAGCTCACAAATTAGGCTAGACAGGATGTTAAGCAATTCCCAGGGACTTACCTGTCTCTACCTCCCCAGTGCTGAGATTGTAGCTCTGTGCCACCATGAAGGGCATTTTTCTATTGGGTCTGGGATGAAACTCAGGCAAGCCTTACTGACTGGGCCATCCCCACAGCCCAGTCCTTATGATTTCTAATTAGAAGATCATCGGTAACACTACTACCACCATCACCCCACACTTCTGCCACCATCACCAGCAGCACCCCCGTCATTTTCCCCTTAACCACCATCCTTAGTCACCTGGAGGGCAGGTTCTCATCAGTGCCAGCCCTCAAACGGAACCCAAAGCCCAACAAGCTGCATCTGGCATCCCCCAGGGGGCTTGGCAGCCACCTTTACCCTCTGTTACCTGGAAGGACGCCAGGGACAACAGTTTTGGAAGGCAAGCTTCAGCATAGATGACACTTGGCTGCCTGTTGGGGGCTTGGTGATGAAGACAGGGGTGGCAAAGAGGAAAATGAAGAATGCCAGGGCCACAAGGCCTACGATGATGCCGTAGCCCCATAGGAAGCTGATGTTCTGCTCAATGAAGGCCACCACCAGCAGGGACAGTACAGCACCCAAGTTGATGCTCCAGTAGAACCAGTTGAAGAAGCGGCGAGTGGCATCCCGTCCAAGATCCATCACCTGCCATCCAGCCAGAGATGAGAGTGAGGAAGGACGCAGGAAGTCCTCTGGACTCATACATCCCACAGGGATGCTTCTTGGGTCAGCAAATAAGCATATTCCTAGTCTCTGATTACTAAATATATATTCAATAAATATCCATTAAGTGAATAATGAATATTCTTTTTCATGTATGTGGTGTGCATATGTTTGCAAATATGTTTGTATGTTTGTAGGCACACATGTCCAGAGGTGCACACACACATATATGGAGTTTTGAGGTCAGATGTATCAATTACTCTTGCACCTTACTCAGTGAGGCAGGGTCTCTCAGCCAAACCCAGAGTTCATCAATATGGCTCATCTTCCTAGCCAGGTTGTTCTGGGGATCCCGTCTCTGTTGTTTAAGACAGGAATTATAGGCAGGCCACCAAGTCCGCTTGGCATTCTGTGAGGGCTCTGGGAACTCAAACTCTGGTCTTCATGCTGGCACAGTAAGCAAGTCACTTGCTGAACAATCTCCCCAGTCCATGCACACATACGCCCTTCTCCTGAGAGCCAGTTAACGACGGAAACACTTTTACCCAGCTGTTTTTATATGCTCATGACACACATTGTTTTTACTGCTAGGCCATGCAGCAGATGTCTTCAGGGCCATGTTGTTCACTTCTGGATGATTTACCCCTTTGTCTTTAAACAGCCCATGCTGTGTGTTACTTTCATAATCAGCAAAATGTCCATAAAAAGTCTCTGCTCATCCCACACTATTAAACGTGATGGATGCCTACCACTGAAAGATTAGGCCGAGACTGGTTAAGAGTTTTTTTCTGAGGATCGGGTTGCAGACTGAGTATTGCATGAAGCTTACCCCTCCTGATGTGCTAACCTCCCTTCTATTCGTGGCCAGACAAAGATAGAGAAACTGGAGGTGGGTGGAGGTGGTTCCTTGGCAAGGGCAGATCTCACCCCAGGAGTTAGGCCGCTCTACAAACAGTAGATCCTCTACTCTGTCCTGCTGTCTCGGGCTACCTGCATTGGCCTCATTCCCACTCCTAGTCTATGGCCCTTAGATTCTGATTCAGCAGCTCAGTAGGAAGACCCAGGCCTTCTTTCTGAAAAGCCAGAAGAACTGGGGGTTGCTTCTTAAATGACTCTCTCTGTTCTTGTTTGTGCACACGTGTGTGTGCATGCGTGTGTGTGTGCATTTGTGTGCAAGTATACTGAGGTTTATCAATGTGTGTGTATGTATGTGTGTGTATGTGTGCATGTGTGTATGTGCATGTAGGCATGTGCGTATGTGCATGTATTGCTAGGGTTTATCTACATGTGTGTGTGCACTGGGGTGACAGGCATGTGTGCTCACACTGTGCTTTTTTAAAAAAACTTATTTCTTTTTATGTGCATTAGTGTTTTGCCTGCATTTATGTCTGTGTGAGGGTGTCAGATCCCCTGGAACTGAGTTACAGACAGTTGTAAGCTGCTATGTGGGTTCTGGGAATTGAACCCAGGTCCTCTGGAAGAGCAGTCAGTGCTCTTAACCTCTGAGCTATTTCTCCAGACCCCACATTGTGCTTTTTACAGGTTGTTGGGATCTCACTCAGGTCTTGATGCTTTTGTAGCATGTACTCTTACCCCTTTACCCGCTGCCTTCCATGCTGAAGATCCAAGTAAGGGCCTCAAACACGCTACACATGTATTCTACCATTGAGACACATCTCCAGCTCTCTTTGACTTTTATTTTGAAACAGACTCTCATTAAGTTGTGGAGTCTGACCTTGAATTTACTCTGTGGCTTCTGCAAAACCTGTTATCCTCCTTCCTGAACCCCCCAAATATCTGGGATTCCAGGTCTGTGGTACCAGGCTGGCTAAAAGTCATCTTTCAACAACCACCAAATCTTAGGATTCATCACCATCCTTCTAACACGGAATACATATTTCCACTTACTAAGAGGATTCTCCCACGCTTTCCTTGCAGCTGTTGTGCTGAGGAAGCGAAAAATGTTTTCCTCCTTATCTAAATGTAAAATTATAATTCATACAGATGTGCTTAAAATTGCACTGCCTTTGGGATTCTCCCTTGGAGAAGGAAGGAGCGGCACTGCCGTGTCAGCTTACTGGGAACCCTTGCCTGGACCTTCAAGCAGAAAATTGAATACACCCCATTATTAACAGTTACTTCCATTCATTAATTGGAAGTAAGTACAGATGACAAGTGTAACTGGAAGGGGCCGGCCAGGCAGCCCATGCGGGATATAAATGAGTCCTTCCAGAGTAAGCGAACGCCGTGTGGAGAATGATGGATGGCCCTTCCTGAAATCAGCAACTCTGCTAAACTTGCAGTACCTATGCATGGCTCTCTTCCAGATGGTGCCAAGCTCCACATATCCCTAGACCGCCTACCTAACCTCCTGAGTGTTGCGGCAGCCTGTCCTGTGCTCACCCAATCCTGTGGCCCCACCCATATTTCCACCACAGTAGAGCCATTTTTGTTTGTTTGTTTGTTTGTTTTGTTTCCGTTTTTTGAGACAGGGTTTCTCAGTGTAACCTTGGCTGTCCTGGAACTCACTCTGCAGACCAGGCTGATCTTGAACTCAGGGATTCACCTGCCTCTGCCTCCTGACTGCTAGGATTAAAGGCGTGTGCCACTATCGCCCAGACAGTAGAACCATCTTTAAAGAACTCAAATCCAGTAAAGTCTACCTTGCCTCAAGCCAATCCAGTGTCTCTGCACTATCCTGGGAAGCAGGTTACCAAGACAGCAAAAATTACAGGGATGTGGGACAGGAAAGGAGCCCTCAACCCAGAGTCTGGTTTGAAGCCACTCACCAGATGAGAATCAAGAATTCCAGCACAATGAATGGTTGTTGTGATGGTTGCCAACATAGAAACTGTATTCATCTTATGGACAGTGATTTTATGTTTAAATAGCAATGCCCGAGTTGAAGAGACAACTCACTGAATAAAGCTATAGATGTCACAGGAGGCTCAGTGATCTGGCCTCTGGGCAACCAGTTCTGCCGCCAGAAGGAAAGAGAGAAGAGGTGCTTGGTGGCTAAGGCCCTTGGAGGGATGATGAAAAGGCCATTGATGAGAGATCAGAAAACAGAGATGGCCTCCTTTAGGGAATTTTCATAAGCTTGGTCTAAGAATTCCAGACTGTTAGTGGCAGAGTTCTCTGAGCTGACAGAGCTGCCCTTCTGACCTGAGCTTTGATGGGCTGAATCTCCATCAACAGGAACTGCCCAGATTTGCATGGCTCTTATTTGCATAGGTGATATTGCACAAGTGGATGTTCTATACACAGCAACTTGTGTAACCTTCCAGAACTGTACGCTACCAATCTGGGCCTGCCTTCCCTCATGGGGCACAAATCACATGCCAGGAATTGCCCATAAGGAGACTCCCCCTAACCAAATGGAGACCCACACATCATCACCCTGTGCTGTAGGTGGCATACCATCTACTCCCCTGCCAGCTCTTCTTCACAACACACACAATATCAACAAACCACTCTCTATATTCTGTTTTGTAGAATAAGCTTGTTCCTTGCGTTCCAGCCCTTTGTAAGAGCTGGCCACCACTATCTACACCAGGGTTGCAGGGCAGCTGGGAGTGGGCAAGTAGTGGGATGTCAATGAAAGAATAAAGCTGGTAGAAGATGGGACATTCTTTCTGACAAGTATTGGGAATCTCCTGGTCAACACCGAATGGGAGAGAGAGAAGAATGCCTGTGGTTCAAGCTGTCGATAAACGCCTGTCTCTCCAGTTCCAAGGGACCCGACACACGCTGCTGACCTCTGCTGTGCATCTGCTCACACACAAACAAATACAATACTTGTTGCTAAAAGGGGCAATCCTCGGCAAGGACACAGGTTACTGTGAGGTGCCAGGCTGTGGATACCAACTGAAAGACATAGCTCATTTGGAAACTGCCTGACTGAGGAGTGCTTTCTGAGGGAAACAGATTGAATTAGAGAGAAAGTACGATTCACCCAGCGGCCTGATCACACTGCCAGCATCACGGGTCTCTCTGCGCATGGACACCTTGCCTTCCCCATGCCTGTCTATGACTGTTTCTGCATTCGGCCTGTGATCTTGCCGCTGTCTTTTAATAATATTCTCTCCTAGTTTATTTTATTATCAATGGTACTATTTGTGCATAGCTACCAAAACAGGACCATGGCAGCAAGGCTTAAAGTTCATCATTTAGCAAGTATTTATTTTCTGGTTTTGTTTTCCCCATATGCCACCTCATGTCCCAGGGGAGTGTCAAGGACTGAGGTCGAGGTATATATCTGGCTGCCCCTCTGACAAGGGGCACAGTGAGATCTGAATATGTGTGCCCACTGCCTCTGGTGTTGCTGGGTGAGCAGAGCCTGACTGGCCCCTGCACCAGCCGCCAAGTCCCAATAATACATTAGGATTCAATACAGGGTTCAAGGACCTGAGGCTCAGTGGCCTCACCAACCCTCCTGACCTGCTGCTCTCTGTCATCTGAGGTAAGCTGAGAGATTACAACACTACCCAGGCCTGGTGAAGGTAAGAAGGCCAAGTTAAAACATGGAAAGCCACCACAGCTAGGCATGGTGGCTCACAGCTGAATCCCAACACGTAGCAGTCTGAGCCAGGAGGAGAGGCATCAGCCAACCTGGTTACTTAATGAATTCTAGACCAGGCTGGTGAGACCTTGTGTCAAAATAAGACACACACACACACACACACACACACACCCCACTGGGGCAGGCATAGTGGCACACCAGCATTTGGGAGGTGGAGACAGTAGGTTCAGGAGTTCAAGGCCTTCCACAGCCACAAATTTGGAGGCCAGCCTGGAACTCAGAGAACCTGTCTTTAAAAAAAAAAATTAAAGGCACTTGGCCTGAGGCTTGGGGCATGGCTTAGAGGTGGGAGCTATGTCTAGTCTTACTAAAGATTGCATGACTGTCTTGAGAGCAAGCAGCTCTTCTGTTTTTATATAAGGAAACTGGTGCCGAGAGGGGAAGTGGTTTGTCTGAAGTCACTCTGGAGGCTAGAACCTCTGGCCACTCACCTGGTCAGCTCCAAACGAAGTGAGGTTGCTCCTGACAGAGCTGGCAGCCAGCGCCAGGAGCAGCAGCACCAAGTAGAGGGTGGTGGCGCAGTAGGGGCTGGACCAGGAACCTGGGCAGTCTGCGGATGGGCAGGCGGGTTCCAGCGGCGACAAGGGCATCTCTCCGCAGAAGGATCTGCGGCCATCGTCGGTGATGGTAGTAAGCAACAAGCCCGAGGCAGCCAGGTAGAGTACCAGGCTGAGCGAGATGGTGAGAAAACGGCCCAGGTACACATCAGCCAGCCAGCCTCCCACAGGAGACAGCAGGTAGGAGGCGCCCAGGAAGAGGAGTGTGGCCCTCGACGCCTGCTCGCCCTCCCAATTGAAGTTCAAGCTGTTGAGGTAGAGCACAAGATTGGAGGTGACGCCAAAGAAAGCAGCGCGTTCCAGCATCTCCACCAGCAGCACCGCTGCGGCTGCTGTCCTTCTCCATCGTCGGGGACCCCGAGGGCCTTGAGCCACCAGCGGTCGCCGCTCCTCAGATCTGCTTGGCTGTTCCTGAGCTCGAGGTGTGGACATCGTGGGCCTCCTGTCTCGGTGACCCAGAGCCTCTCCTCTACTGCCTTTTTTCCTAAGCCAATTGCCCTCTTTTCTCCTCTTTTTCCCCTCAGGTCCCTCTCCTTGCTACCCAGATTCGATCTCCACCATAATTTTCCATTCTCTCCTTCCACTCCCTAGTTCATCTCCGCCCCAGTGCTTCTACCCCTCCTCCACTCCCTCCTCCACTGCGGCCTTGTCTATCCCCACACGCTATCACCCCGGCTCTCCACTTCTCTAACCTTCCCCTCCTTCCTGCTAGTTCACCCCTGCCCCCACCTCCCCTGCTGCCTTTTCTCAACTGTTGTCCCCTTCTCTATGACACCTGAGCCTCAATGCCTCCCCCACGGGTCCTGCAACCACCTCCTCCACACCCCTCTTCGCTTCACTGCCTCCCTTCCTCCCCCTAGTCTCTTCTGTCTTTTCCTCCAGGCTCAGACTGTCCGTCTCTCTGCTTCTTAAGAAACTCCGGACTTCCCCTCTCACTGGCCCTGTGGCTGCCTGCGTCACCCAGTTTTTAGGAGAAATGAAAGCGTATGGGTCACAGGGTCCCTTGTCACTCAGCTTTCTAAAAAAAATCTCCCTTCTTCTGGACTGTCGTTGGCCCACTAGCCCAAGTCTGCCGGCTTTCCCAGGACTAGGAGCATAAGCAACTTTCGCTTTCACTCCACCCCATCCACCCCCCATCCCATTTGGAGCAGCATCCACTTCCACCAGAGTTTGCTTATCACTGTAGTTAGGGACTTTGGGTGAGGCAGGCAGACACTGAGGGACAGCCTCTGCCTAGGGAGCCACCTTTGGTGGACGTTCAGGATCCTTCAACACAAACATGAGGTAGTGACACTGAGTTCAGACATGCAGAGCTGTGAAGGCCACATGGTGCATTTGGTGGCTGGATTGTCCTTTACCAGAACCAGAGACAGCCCAGTAGGAGTGGGGAAGGGAGGAAGGAGGTGACTGTTTCCTGATCTGAGCCCCAGGGTCCCCCACTGCCTCTGCCAACAGAAGTGCTCACTGGGCACTCTGCATTGCAAAAGCTGAGAAGGGGAAGGAAGTGGCGCCATATGAGAGCCACAAGATTGATGGGACACTGACCTCAGACTCAATCACAGTCACCCCCTGCATTCCCCTCCGGCGGCGTGTAGGAGAATAAAAGCCAGCTACACACCGACCTATAAGCTTAGAGGGATCTGACTGCATCTCAACCCACTGAGTGTGGTCTGCTGACCTTTCTGCCCCCCCCCTTACTTTGCTGTCACCTGTCCAGACAGGCTCTTCCTCCAGTCCTTTATGTGGCTACTTTCTCTTCCCTTGGGTGTTCCTAGGGGTCTTCCCAGATGGCATGAGGTTAACAACTGCCCAGAAGGATTTTCACCATTGCATTCAGTAGGTCAGGCTGTTCCAGCTCAGCTATGGCTGAGCTACTGTTTTTGCTCTGCTCCATGGTGGGAAAGACTCGCTATCAAGGCAGGCACCTTTGAGAACCTTTTGCCATTCATTCTGAGTACTTTCCAGTGCTTGGGAATGGCAGCTGTTCATAAAACATTGGTTGAATAAATGAATTCAAAAAGGAGCAAGCTTAAGCAGCCACATTTACAAGAACAAAACCAGGAAGCTAAAAGCTAAAATAAGCTGCCTTGGCAAAGGCAGAGTCAACATCAAATACCTGGGCTTTAAACTTGTGTGTGTGATTTCATTTTTTGTTTGCATATATATATATATATGTGTGTGTGTGTGTGTGTGTGTGTGTGTGTGTTCATATATATCATTTTTTATTTTATGTGCATTGGTGTTTTGCCTGCATGCATGTCTGTGTGAGGGTGTCAGATCCCTTGGAATGGAGTTACAGTTATAAGACAGTTAAGAACTGTCCTATGGGTGCTGAGGATTGAACCCAGGTCCTTTGTGAGAGCAACCAGTGCTCTTAACACTCCAGCCCCTGTTTGCTTGGTTTTTGAGGTAAGGTCTCATGTAGGCTAGGTTGTTCTGCAACTCACTATGTAGCCAAGGGTGACCTCGAACTTCTGTTCTTCCTGCCTCTACCCTCAGAATGCCACCATGTCCAGTATATGTAGTGCTTGGTAATTAAACCTGGACTCTGACCATGCGTGGCTAGTACTCTACAGGTTGAGCTACAGCCCCAGCCTGGGTTTTATTCATTCTTCTACTTGATTTTAGAGATGTATTTCTTTTATGTGTATGAATGTTTTACCTGTATGTATGTATGTATGTATGTATGTGTGTGTGTGTGTGTGTATGTATGCATATGTGTGTGTGGGTGTGTGTATGTATCTATACCACATTGAGTGCCTGGTCTTCTCACAAGTCTGAAAAGGATGTCAGATCCACTGGAGCTGGAGTTACAGACAGTTATGAGCCACCATATGGATTTTGGGAACCAAACCTGGGCTTTTTGGGAAAGCAACCAGTGTGCTTAATTGCTATGCCATCTCTCTAGTCTTTCAGCCCAGTTTTTTAACATTATTTATTTATTTATTTATTTTATTGAAAAAAAAATTCCGCCTCCTCCTAGCCTCCCATTTCCCTCCCCCTCCTCCCACTTCTCTCCCCCTCCCCCCACCAGTTTTTAACATTTTATATCAGGGAAGAAGCCCAGCTGTAACATAG
This sequence comes from Microtus oregoni, assembly GCF_018167655.1. NCBI lineage: Eukaryota > Metazoa > Chordata > Mammalia > Rodentia > Cricetidae > Microtus > Microtus oregoni. Next base: position 47,360,699 of record NW_024543071.1, read on the forward strand.
AAGGAAAGTCCATGGAAGCATAAGGCTCAGGGTTTGGTGGTCAGAAAGGGGTGGGGATTGCACCCTGATTTTGCTTTCCACTGTGGGGAAGGATAATACACTTTGGTTAAGACAAAGAGAAGGCAGGGAGTAATGAAACATATCATCAACCCCAGCCCTTAAGAGGCAGAGGCAGGTGGATCTCTTGAGTTCATGGCCAACTTGGCCTACATAGCAAGTTTCAGGACTGTTAGAAAAGAACTACATAGTGAGACATAGTCTTAAATTAAATTAAATTAAATTAAATCGGCAGAGACAGTGACAGAAAAGGCTGCTCTCAAAAGCCATCTCTATCGTGGAATATTCCTTTACACTGTGTGAAGATGTGTCACTGTGGTTTATTAAAACGCTAAATGGCCAATAGCTAAGCAGGAAGAATAGCAGGAACTTTCTGGAGAGAGAGAACTCTGGGAATAATAAAGGTGGGGTTGCCAGCCAGATGCAGAAAGAGAATAAGACATACAAGAGGGGATGTAAAAGCCAGGAGTCACATGCAAATATGTAAATGACTAGGAATGAGTTAATTTAAGTTATAAGAGATAGTAGGAGTAGCCTAATCTATAGGCCAAGCTTTCATAATTAATAATAAGCCCTGTGTCATTTTTTTGTGAACTGACCGCCCAAAGAAAATTCATCAGCACACCTCTGCCTCTCTTGGAAGATGTTTCGATGTTTCAGGATCCTCGGATACCAAGATGTGGTGATGAAGCTCAGGTCACATCAGACCCAGCTCTGTCCTCCACTAGCCACAGAGCTAGGCAGACATGACACCCCAATCCAGGAGAGTGAGACAAATGATAAAATTCACTAGATGTCACTCATCTTCAGGGAACCACGAAGAGAAAGTTTCCTCTTCTGCTGAAAGAAACCCAAAGAAAGCAGCAGAGAATGACGATCCCGGAGGCTGGGCATGACGGTGTGCCCCTGACACTCCGGACTTCTGAGGCGGGGCCTTGAGAGTCCTGAGTTCGAACGAGACCCTGGGGGTGTAGAAAGAGAAGGGAAGGGCATGAACACTCTGTTCTTGGGAGGGGAGGTGCAAGTAAGAGAAGGCAGCCATTCACTTAGCCGGCACAGAGCAAGCTTCAGAAACTTTGTATCTGTTCCCACCACCAGGAGAGCCAGATGGGGCAGAGCAGACAGCTCAGAGCCAAGCACAGCTTTTTCTAGGGATGGGGCACAGACTGTAGGCTGGCCCACAGAAAACAGCAGTTGAGAATATACCCCTCTATTGTCTTCTCTGTCCTCTTAGCTCCCAGGAATGAGAAATGTGACTAGCCATGTACTAGGATTAATGGGGGCAGCAATGAATTACCTCCCATCATGGTGACGAATCGCCTGAGGTCTGGAAACTTTTAAGGAGAAAAAGTTGACACTTGGCCCATGGGTTTAGTTCATAATCCCTTAGTCCAGATGCTTTGGGGCCGTGGTGACTCAGGAACCGTATGGCTGGGAACTTGTGGTGGATGGTGGCAGCCGGGAATCAAAGGGTGAAACAGGAAGGGCCTCCTGTCCCAAAATCCCCTTCACGGACATCCCGTTTTCTAATTTCTTTCCACCAGGCCTCACTTCCTGAAGGTAGTGCGAATGTTCAGAAGCTTCAGAAGTACCAAGCCTTGGACACTTGGACCTTTGGGGAAAACCTTCAAGATATATACCGGCTATAGTGATAGTAATAGTTGTTTTTTTTTTCAATAATTTTTATTTATTTATTTATTTTTGTTTTTTGAGATAGGATTTTTCTGTGTAACAGTTCTGGCTGTCCTGGAACTCACTTTGATGACCAGGCTGGCCTCGAACTCACTGAGATCTGCCCATCTCTGCCTCCCAGGCACTGGGATTAAAGGCGTGTGCTGCCACCGCTGGATAATAACTTTAAGTTTTATTCTCTTTTACATCTTGTGTGTGTGTGTGGGGGGGGGTGGCAGAAATTCCTGTCAACCTGGCACCAGAGGGTTAACAAGCAACTCCTGCTGGGCCTTACCTGGTCTAGCTCTGATGTTAGCACCCAGCCCTAATCCATTTTTGTTACAGATACTTTTTGTTACCCTATGTAAATCTTGTCTGAGAGTTTCCCATGGATACAAAGCCAATGCAAAACTTGGTTAAGGGCAACCCAGAAAACCATGGAACCTCATGAATCAGGTATTTTCACTTGGCAATGTATTTTTGGAGGCTTTATTGAGGTTGTTTTGAGCATATGAAAATCTACTAGTTAAAGTGTAAAAATAGGGAAAAATAAAAATGTCAAAGGGCTAAGGGAAGTGTTTCAGTCCACAGAGACTGGGCCTCCTGCCATTGTTAAGGCTAAGTTCATTCTCAAAGTGTCTCTGAGTCTTCATTTCACCAACCTGCATCACATTACCTGTGACATTTTGGCACCCAACATGGGGCTTAAAGAAGGACAAAGGATCTCCTGAAAAAAGAACACAGAATCTGGTCACTTTAAGAACTAAAAGAACAAGTGCCCTCAAAGTAAGGGGACTCCAGGATTGGCAGGGCCATGGGAAGCTTCCTATTTCAGGAGCAACAGTGTGTCCAGTTATTAAAATGCCTGCTCAAAGGAAACTGAGTGAAAATAAAGAACAAACAGCTTACAGAGATATTTAATTAAGCAGCATTGCCATTGGTCCCAGGCAACTCCTCGTGTTCAGTTGAAACTGAAGGTTGGGAAGAAGTTCTGAGAGCTTTGAAGAAAGCTCATCAAAAAGGAGAGCCCATGCTTTCCATTACTGAAAATTTGGCTCTGCTCTTTAAGTTATTTTCTAAAAATTTGTGGTTAAATTCTATAAAAATGTAACACCTGAAACAGATTGAGTTATTAGGTTATTAGATACTATGGCTACTAAGGTAAAAGCGCATAGAAGTAATCTTTTACTGATAAAGTGGTTACAGAATTGTTTATCCATTAAATAAAATGCAGGTAAATTATTTTATCCACACTATCAGTAACTGGCAAGCTGCATTAACATGTTACTTGGAATCTATAAGATTTTATAAAAATGCTCCATGAGTATTGCCTGAGGTTACCTTTAAAATCCTATAGAGATTGCTTTAATGTTTTCATAGATGGCTTGTGTGAAAAAGACGACGCAGATAGAAGCTGGTGATAGAATTGCTTAATTGTCATTGCTCCCATATTTTAAAGGTAAAACAGCTCTAATTATATGATAAAAGGTTTTCAAAATACTGGAAAGAAGGTGTTTTAGCAAACTGTTCTTTATGATGTGAGACCAAAGCTAAAGTTACACATAAATGACATTGAGATTCAGGCCTACTAAAAGCTAAAGCTGATATATCTGTAGTTTTTCCAAATCCTAGTATCCCGGTTGGCCTTTGTAAGAGGTCTCCACTCAGTTTTTAGACACTGAAACCTTATCTCAAGTGGAACAAAATATAAAGTTGATTAAATGTATAAAAACTGAAGGACAGGGACAGATGTTAAATCCTATGTGGGTAAAAATTGCAGGCACTTAAAAAACTAATAAAAGGGATTGGAGAAATGGCTCAGAGGTTAAGAGCACTGACTGCTCTTCCTGAGGTCATGAGTTCAATTCCCAGCAACCACATGGTGGTTTACAACAATCTATAATGAGATCTGGTACCCTCTTCTGGCATGTGGGCATACATTCAGGCAGAATACTGTACACATAATAAATACATCAATCTTTAAGAAAAACTAATAAAAGAACCGTTAGATGCTAAACACACCAAGGAAACCACTAGCCCTTAAATTCTCCTATATTTGTAAGAAAAAAGAATCTGGATGATGGAAATAGTCACTGATCTAAGAGCTATTAAAAAGATAACTCAACCTTTGGGATCTTCAGCTTTGGATTCCTTTACAAGAACAGGATAGGAAAATTTGCCTTTACAGTAGCTACTTGTAATAATGCCTAATCTGTAAAGAAATATCAATAAAAGTACTTCCTTAAAAAATGCTAAATAGCCCAGTTTTGTGTCAATATTTTGTAAATCAACCATTGGAAGTGGTATGAAAACACTATCCTCAGTCTATTTTTTATAGGACCCAGCCATGATAAGCTTGATAGAGGCCTGAGTCTCAGGAGCTTTCCCTAAGGCAATACCTGGTTGTAAGACTGACCATAAACTGAGACCACCCAGGCACCACCCAGGAACAGACCATCCAAAGGAAATTCCTAACTTTCCAACCATTGTAGATAGGATCAACTGCCAGCTCACACCCATCACTGTTCACCAGGACACCCCTAGACAAATGTCAGCCAATCAGGACTGAACCCGTCACCCCAAACCCTGCTAATGTAACTTTTCTGGTTTTTGCCTTTAAATAGTCCTCTCTAGAAGAGCAGGGTGCCTCCTCTCGCTGCTGTGCTGATGAGGTCCCTGCCGGCTTGTACACATGCACGATAATAAATTTGCTTTTACATTTCAGCGAATCGGTCTCCCTGGTAGTCTTTTGGGGTCCCCACTGACCGGACACAACACTTGGGGACTCATCTGGGATTCCCAGAGACCCCTATCCAAACCCCTGACCCGAAGGTTTATTCTGATCAACCGTGGTAAGTCTGTGTTCGAAGTCTTGTCTGTCTGTTTTCTGTTTTTGTCAACAGCAATCTCTGAATTTTAGTCTGAATCCGAATCTGAATCTGAACAGGTCAATTTGCCCTGACGAATGCTCTAGAGGGCCAACCTGGAGGAATGGGGCAATGTCTCCTTTCCTCGTCTAGATGGGGGTCTTTCACCTGAGGTCATCCCGTTAGAGACCCAGTCAGGTCCCATCTGTAAGAATCTGGGGATCAGGTAGCCTTAACGGCTCCTGTCCCATCTGTATGGTTTTGGTCTTGTCAAGGCTGAAATCTCTGGGCTCTCAACAAATGGGAGTCTGTCCTGGGCCCTTTGTCTAAATGTTGTGTTTGTTGGTCTTGTGTGTTGTCTTTGTATTTCTGTTGATGGTTGACTTGGCCAGATAGGCCTTTCCTTCTGGCTAATCCGATTGCACCCCCTTCGCCTTTGCAGGTTTTTCCCTTAAAACTCCCATGTTGCATGCCACCCTGCCCCCTCCCATGCCGATGGGTGGGTTCCCTCAGCCTGCCCTGGAGGCTGTGGGTCTCCATTTCTGGCCAAACCTGGCCAAGGTTTGGCTCCGCGCGCCAAAGGCAATGAGTTGCAGTCACTGGCTGTAGGTGTTAAGCTGCAGTAGCCGCGCTGTGACACTATAGCCAGACTTCCCTCTACCGGAGCTGCTTTGGTCATTCAGATCCAATGGGTTATAAATATCTGTCATCATTTAGAGGGGCTGGTTACAAATTTCTATTGGTTAGCAAATGGGAAAAAACTACTCTTAGTCTCAGATCTTTCATGCTGGTACAGGATTTTATGTGATGTAAATTTGAAGTTATTTTTGTTATAGTATATGAATGCTTCTGTTCTTGTTTAAAATATTGTAGCCATACAATACATTATATACCACTGAGGGAAACCATAAGAAAGACTTTGGTAAGAGTTTTTATGTTGTCTGAGAAGCAAGAAAGACTTTGGTATGTTGCCTGGAAAGCGAGGGAGAGAGCAGGAGACCGAAAGAATGAAGAGAGGAAAAATGGATTGAAGGTTTATAAAAAATAATAGAAGGTCAGAAGGGGATGTGAACTATGTTTGCTGTTGTTTCTCCTATCTGCAAATACTGAATATGCTTGTTTTGTTGCTGAGACAGAAATGGTTTTGATATTTTTGCTGTCTCTGCCACCCATGACTGCTGTGGCCACATTTACGGGCCTGACTTCAGAATTTATCTCTGAGCTTTGGTTACTGGATTTGGGTTAGCAGAAATTCAGATGATTTTTAGGCATAGATAATGTTAAAACTGTTTTATTAAAGCTGCACCTTCATGTTTTTTTTTTTTTTTTTTTTTGGTTTTTCGAGACAGGGTTTCTCTGTGGTTTTGGAACCTGTCCTGGAACTAGCTCTTGTAGACCAGGCTGGTCTCGAACTCACAGAGATCCGCCTGCCTCTGCCTCCCGAGTGCTGGGATTAAAGGCGTGCGCCACCACCGCCCGGCCACCTTCATGTTTTTATACTCAAAAATGTACCTTGCTCTGCCAGCTAGGCTTTGACAGTCACCCAGAGGACAATGGTTATAAAGACATAAAGGGATCATAGGAAACAGCTGAGGTTTATAAACGCACTGCAGGACTAGAGACCCAAGGAATGTGCAGTTGCAACAATGGACCTTAACAGTTTTAGAAATGCTAATGCCGGGTGATATCACCACAAGTGCCAGCTACAGTGAGCAGGCTGAGATCTCAGAGACAGGCTATGTATATGCTGTCAAGGGTGGGACCAAAGAAGTATTTTATCTTTGATATTGCGGGAAGACGTTTAAAAGATTTTAATTTAAAAAGTTTTTAAATAAATTTATAAGGTTGTGGGACATCTGTGCTTATAAAATGTTTTATAATATTCATATTTGGACTTAATAAAAGGCTAAAAATTAGGGTCAGAGCCATAAGCACCAAAAGCTAACCAGAAACAGAAATGTTCATTTCTTGTGATGAAGAAGACAATGACCTAAGCAGTTTGACAGAGGGCGTGGAACAGCATTGAAGCCTGTGGGTCTCAATCTTTTGGGGGTTGAACACGTCCTGGCTCACTCTGCCTACCTCTGCTCAGCTTCCAGTTCCACCTCATCTGCATCTGGACCCATGCTGTTCCTCAAGCCTAGAACTTTCCATGACTCAGTATTCTTGGTCCCTCCGGACTTGACCCAGTAGTCACCTTTTCTGAAAAGTCTCCCCTAATTTCCCTGGGGAGGTTGGGTTACCTCTCCGAGCCCCTGTTATAGCTCATGTCATACTATTTGTTCATCTGTCTATTTCTCCAGGGCTTAGAGACTTTGGGGAACTTTTTTTTTTCCCCCATCGAAATGAGATAACCTAGCACTATGGTGAGCATGTAATAGAGGACCAATAAACGTCTGTCTTAGCTAAGGTTTCTATTTCTGTGAAGAAACACCATGACCATACAACTCCTATAAAGGAAAACATTCCATTGTGGTGGCTCACTTACCGTTCAAAGATTCACTCCGTTACCGTCATGCTGGGAAGCAAGGCAACATGCAAGCAGACATGGTGTTGGAGGAGCTGAGAGTCCTGCATCTTGACAGGCAACAGGAAGTGGTCTGTCTCATGGGCCTGACTTGAGCATATATGAGCCCTCAAAGCCCACCTCCACAGTGATACTTTCTCCAAGGCCACATCTAATCTAACAAGGTCATACCTCCTAATAGTGTCACTCCCTTTGGGACCATTTTCTTTTAAACCACCACAATGTCTGTACCTTAATTAGTGTGATAGTTATCTGTGCCAACTTGACACAACCAATCACCTGGGAAGGAAGTCTCCATGAGGGATTGTCTGCAATGGGTTGACAATCCCCAATTTATTTATACACATATATGTATATATATAATATCTTATATATAATTTATACATATATCTTATATAAAAACATTCCAAAATACTACATTCTAATATAGAATATAAATACGACATGCAAAATATTGCATTATATATCATATAATGTTATAATTGCACACAATATATAATATACATTATACACAATACTAAATATGTGATATACTATATAATATATACTGTGTAATATATATTATACAGAACACTATATATCACTCTGGCCAAAAGCACCTCTGCTGGGGAAGGACTGTTTCAGCTTACAAGTCACAGCCCATCAATGAGAGAGGTCAGGAAAAACGGGAAGAACAATGTTTGCTGGCTTCCTCACAGACCCATGCTTAACTACCTAGCCTTCTTTTCTTTTTTTATAAATAAAAATCACTTTGCTGTAATACACTCAGAAATAAAATACACCGCACAGCTAGATCCAAGTAGTCACTTAAACAAATGCTTGCCCAGTCACAAACTCCATACATCTCAATGAACTTCTGTCTAGCTAGAATGGCTGTTTGGAAGATATGGAGTTCTAGTTAGGGTTTTACACTTTCTCTATCATTTACTTTTTATACACTTACCAACTACAAAAAACACTGTGACAGAGTTGATATCCACCTACAGAATAATGAAATTAGATTCAAATCTCTCATCTTATGAAAAACTCAGTTGGAAATGGATCAAAGATATTAATTTAAATCCCCAAATGCTCACACTTCTAGATGAAAGCATAGGCATCACTCTTTGTGACACTGGGGCAGGCAGGACGCTCTGAGCAGAGCATCAGTAGCACAGGGACTTGCCCCAAGTGCCGACAGACAACTTGAAGGAAACCATCAGCAGAGCAAACAGACAGCCCAAGGAATGGGAGACAGTCTTTACCAACTACACTTCAGACAAAGAACCGAGATCTAGAATTTACATATAGTTAAATGCCAAGGAAGAAATGAAATGCCAAGATGTTAATAATAATCCTCCTCAATCATCACATGAACTGTTTCAAAACAAGAAAAAAGAAAGTAGCCAATAACTGTTCTTGAAAGAGTTCAACATCCCCAGTCGTCAGATAAATGCAAATTTAAACTACTTTGAGACCACACCTCACCCTAGTCAGAATGGCTGTCATCAAGAAATCTGACAGCAAATGCTGGAGAGGACATGGGAGAAGAGAGTCAGTGCTCTGTCAGCTTATTAGAACTCTTATTGGAATTCCTATTAAAACTGATCAATGTTAAAACTCTGAACTTCAGAAATCTTAGCGTAACAATAGCATAGAGAGGGAAAGAAATAGAAATATTTTTTATTTTATTATATGTCTTACATTATTTATGTCTTTCTAATTTGTACTCATACAGTTTATGTTATTTTTATTATTATTTACCAGGAGACACAGGTGATTGATTGCTGAGAGCAATCATTGTTAATTGAGTTCCTTTTAATAAAAGAATGAAAAAAAATTACATTGAAATCTGTTTTGTGAGCTTATGTCTTCTCTAACTCTGGTAACAAGGTAAACTGTGTTTCTAAGTCTAGCAGTAGGAAGGAGAGAGAGAAAAAGAAAGAGAGAGACTTCTGCCCTGAACTTTACATACAAAGGGAACCGAGAAGGCAGCCAAAACCTGACAAAGCCATCATTAGCCTAGTCATCAAATACCATCAGATTTCCGAGAAGGATTAATTTTACCTAAATAAATAGACATACAAATCAAGTAGCTCCCAAATCTATTTTAAAAAAGACTTACTGTGTATAGGAGGGCTACTGACTTTTTGGAGTTGATCTTGTATCCTGCCACATTACTAAAGGTGTTTATCAGCTGGAGGAGTTCTTTGGTAGGGTTTTTGGGGTCGCTTATGTACACTATCATATCATCAGCAAATAATGAAAGTTTGACTTCTTCCTTTCCAATTCGAATCCCCTTGATCTCCTTATGTTGTCTTATTGCTATTGCTAGAACTTCAAGCACTATATTGAAGAGGTATGGAGAGAGTGGACAGCCTTATTGTGTTCCTGATTTTAGTGGGATGGCTTTGAGTTTCTCTCCATTTAATTTGATATTAGCTGTCGACTTGCTGTATATTGCTTTTATTATATTTAGGTATGAACATTGTATCCCTAGTCTCTCCAAGACCTTTATCATAAAGGGGTGTTGAATTTTGTCAAATGCTTTTTCAGTTGAATTTTGTCAAATGCTTTTTCATCATCTAATGAAATGATCATATTTTTTTTCTTTCAGTTTATTCATATGATGAATTACATTGATAGATTTTCATATGTTGAACCAGCCCTGCATCTCTTGGATGAGGCCTACTTGATCGTAATGGATAATTTTTTGATATTTTCTTGGATTCGGTTTGCCAGTATTTTATTGAGAATTGTTGCAACGATGTTCATGAGCAAGATCGGTCTGTAATTCTCTTTCTTGGTTGAGTCTTTGTGTGGTTAGAGTTACCCCGTGATACTTTATGCTATTTGTGGCTATCGGGAAAGGTGATGTTTCTCTGATTTCCCTCTCTGCTTCTCTATCATTTCTGTATAGGAGGGCTACTGATGCAGCCCTGGGAAAAGGACCCTGTTGGGGGACCAGAAACTATTATGGAATACGTAAGATATAACATATAGAATTTATTTCATTTATCAAATATCTTATTTATTAAACATATATTGCCATTCATCTAGATCCTCTAGAAGCTTGGTGTTGAACACTTGGCAAAGACACAAGTATTTAGGCGCAAATCTCTAAGTCAGCTTTTGTTAAGATAAATAGATCTTTATAACTTTAAATTTTTAGCATCACATAGAGTATATTTTAGATCAGAGTTGAATTATATATTCAGTATGTTGTAATAAATCTAACCTTATATTTTTATTATATAAAAGTATCAACTTCAAATATCTGAGATTTGTTATTTCCTTAATTTAAAAGGAGACACAATGAGCAGGAAACTCATTAGGACTAAGAAGTGTCATGATATTTATTCTCTAACTTTTGCAAAGATGGTGGCCAGCCATGTGGCCGCCTACATCCTGATGAGATCACCAGCCAGGATGGAGGAGAGCCATGTGGTAGCTATTTAAAACATGTTTTTAAAAATAATAGTTGGATCTAAGTTATAAGCACATATATGTAGAATTAAATCCAGCTTATATCTATCTATTTAGATATATATATAATATAGAGAGTTAAATTCAAGTAATATATGTGCATATATATATCTTAAACAGGAGTTGAACCATATATGTGTGTGTGCATATATATATCCATGTATATAATTTTAATTATAAATCCTTTGTTGTAAGTTTAAAGCCAAATTTTGTTATAAATTACATAGATTTTATACCATACCCAAGGAACAATCTACAAGTCCTGAGATAAGAACTTATAGCATAATCTTAAGATATTATTTTTTATCTTTATATAGTGTATTATAATGGAACATAACAATTCTCTGCATGACTCAGTTCATCAAAATAGTTATAGCTTAAAAACGCTAGCAAAAACAAGAAGGCTAGGCATATATTTCTAAGTCAGTTTTTGTTAGCATGAATAAACCTTAACTAAGGAGAGACATTTCCTAAGCCAGTACTTTCAAGTTGTCAGATGGCTTGGGTTACCATCTTTTATTAACTTTTAAATATGTTGTATAATAGCTCAAGTATCGGACAATTAGTTATCTTAGTAAATTTCTAAGATACTTTTCCAGTATTAATAAAATATAATTTTTAAAATGTTTCATAGCATTATAAACTTATATGTTAAAGTTATTTCTTTAAAATATCTAGTTTTGGTTTTTATTTATTTATTTATTTAAAGAGGGGAAACAGAGCACAGCCTCAACCGACATAAGGCAAAACCAAGCTCCAAACGTGCAAACAATCTGCAGCTCTGTGCCTGGGATTTAGTCAGTCTTTTGGGTTCTCTCAAGGGACTTGAGAGCACCTCTTTGGTCCCCTCGGCAGCAGCATATACATAGCCTGCCTTCTAGATCTCAGCCTGTTCCCCATGGTCTCTTTATGCCTTTAAAACCATTATCACCTGAGTGATGCTTAAATTACAGCGTTAGCTGCCAGAGCCAGGTATAGTTTTGTATATAAAAGCATAGAGATGCAACCTTAATATCTCATCAAATAAGCACTGTTTTAGATCCTATCTTTTTATGTCTGTCTTTTTATATTTGTCTTAAGACAGGACAGGAATTACACAAAAATCTTATTCCAACTTTAGAGCCAGTTCTTTAACAGCATAAAACAATTTTTGACATTTGGATCCTTATTACATCAGATCCAATTACCAGAGCACCCCAGAGATAAATTCTGAGCTTGGGCAGGAAGTAAGGGCTGCAGCCAGAACACATTGAACGTAGTTGACTCATACATTTAAAGACAAACATTTAATGGCCATATTCATGCATTTAAACCAAACGAAACTTTTCTTATTTTCTCCAGCTGGTATTTCAGGAAGTGGGGCCCCGGGCACCTGAGACAGTGAGGGGCAGAGAAGGCTAGCAGAAACTACGGTTGAGTTCCTGAAACCCTGGAACAAAGAGAGAACAAGATCCAAAGGAGCCTGAGGTTCAGAGGAAGCTTGGTCCGTGGTAGACATTAATTTATTGACAATTACCATAAGGAGACTGACAGTAGACAACAGGACAATAAAACAAAGTTGATGAGACAGATGGAAGGAAGAACGCTGCACACAGGACCACGTAATCCCAAACCAGTCCCGAAAGGCCACAGAATCCCGAGTGACTCAAAGACCTGAAGAGGGGTCAAAGCATCCTCCGTTGCCCCTCTGGCTCAAAGCTCAACAGTGCGTTCACCAGCTCTCTATTGCGCCTCCTGTTTGTCCAGACACCAGATACAGAAACCAGAGATAAACTTACAGACTGGCCAGAACCAGCCGAAAAAAGTTGCCAGTGACTGAGGTGTCTTTCCAGAATTGTGCACAAAATGTTGGGTTCTAGAATCGCACAAATGACATGGAGCAGACCACTGAAGTCTGTTAACCAGAAGCAACTTGGTTAAAAAACACCACAGGGAACAAAACTTCTAACTAGTTATGGCCACAGAGAATTATTTGGTTCTGTGACCCCAGTGAGAAGCTACAAGTGTCTTTTTAAAGTCCAAGGTTATACAGTTCCATGAAATTGTCATAGTTGCAGAACAAAAGAAAGTCATAAATCAAGGCATTTCCTAAGTACATGGAGGGTTGTGTTTCCCTCGAATTTCCCAGAGCTCACTCTGTTGTGGCGCCAAGGCTTCGATTATCTCAGAGTCCTTCCGAGGGTTGTTCAGGGCTCTGTGGGGAGTGCTGGGTCCAGCAGCTGCACAATTCAAAAGATCAGTGATGAGTAATAAGGGTTTAGAGAGCCTTGGGATCCGGTGGGGAAGAGCACTGGCCCTAGGCTGTGTCGAAAGGGGACCTGCACACCTCTGGCTATTCTATGGAACTAGGAACTAGGTTCTAAGAAGAGGTGCCAGGTTTCACCTCTGACCACAGCCTTTCTCAGTCCCAAGGAGCTCTGCAGGAGCTCATGAAGTCAAAATTATTTTCATAGCCATGTCAGACCATGAGTTGCTTTTCTTTTTCCACTGGCATAGTTGGCCTGGATCAAAAGCACTGGTGGTTCAAGCTGCCATGGGCCTGGCAATCTCAAAAACTCCCTGTAGCCACCGGATTCCACTACACAGAGGGAGCAAACAGGAGTGACAGCTGGTTTTATGTAATGTCCGCAGGGAAATTGTTCGCACTGCTCATAGTATGAACTCACAATCCAGGACCTGGAGAGATGCCTCAGTGGGTAAAATGCTCGTAATGCAAACATGAGAAGCTGAGTTTAAATCTTCAGAAACCACATAGAAAGTGAGTATAGCGCTATGTTCCTTTAATCCCAGAGCTGGGGAAGTGGAGACACGATCCCCAGGACTTGCTGCCAGCAAGGTGAGCAGAATTGGTGATCTCTAGCCAGGGTTTAGTGAGAGACCCTGTCTAGAAAAGTAAGGTGGTGAGTGACTGAGGAAGACAACTGAGGTTGACCTCCATTTTTTTTTTAAACACACACACACAGCGGGGAGAGGCAGACATGTTCAACTACACACACATATACATCACACACACAAAACAACCACAGGCCATGGTCACACATCTTTCTAGGACTACATGTAACAGAATGGAAAGAAGATTGTCCTAGGTGGGGTTATTATGATGAAACACTATGAACAAAAGCAACTTGGGGTGGAAAGGGTCTATTTGACTCCTATATTCTGAATCGCAGTCCACTGAGGGAAGCTAAGGCTGGAACTCAAATCAGGCAGGAACCTGGAGACCGGAGCTGATACAGAGACCATGGGGAGGGTGCTGCTTACTGGCTTGCTCCTCATGGCTTACTTGGTCTGCTTTCTTATGGTGCCCAGTACCACCAGCCCAGGGATGGCACCACCCATAAATGACTGAGTTTTCCCACTTCACTAATTAAGAAAATTCCCCATCTTACGGAGGCAATTTACCAGTTGAGGTTTCCTTCCCTTAGATGACTGCAGCTTCTGTCGAGTTGACAAAAGGAGCCAGCACAAAGGTGCCGAGCATTTCAGAGTGCATTCCAAGTTTTTTGTATCTGTTGAGGGTTTGTTTTGTTACCTACTGTGTATGTTGTCAATTTTAGAGAAGGTTCCATGAGGTGCTGGGAAGAAGGCATGTTCTTATATATTTGGATGGAATGTTCTATAGATGTCTATTAAGTCCATTTGAGTCATAATATCTGTTAGTTTCCTCATTTCTCAGTCATTTCTGTCTGGCAGTCCTGTGGTGAGAATGGGGTGTTGAAGTCTCCCACTATTGGTGTGTGGGGTTTAATGTGTGATTTAGTAGTGTTTCTTTTACAAATGTGGGTGCCCTTTTATTTGGGGCATAGATGTTCAGAATTGAGATTTCCTCTTGATAGATTTTTCTTGTGATGAATATGAAATGTCCTTCTTTATCTCTTTTGTTTGATTTTAGTTTGAAGTCTATTTTTTTTTTAGATATTAGGATAGGTACACCAACTTGTTTCTTAGGTCCATTTGACTGGAAATTCTTTTTCCAATCTTTTACTCTGAGATAAAGTCTGTCTTTCAGGTTGAGATGTGTTTCTTGTATACAGCAGAAGGATGGATTCTGTTTTCATATACAATCTGTTAGCCTGTGTCTTTTTATAGGAAAATTGAGTCCATTTATATTAAGGGATATTAATGACCAGTGATTGCTAGTTCCTGCTATTTTTGTTGTTGTTGTTGACATTGTGTGTGTTTTCCTTCTTTGGTATTTGCTGCTATGAGATCATATATAGCCTGTGTTTTGTGGGTATAGCTAACTTCTTTGGGTGGGAGTTTTCCTTCTAGTACTTTTTGTAGGGCTGGATTTGTGGATAGGTATTGGTTAAATCTGGTTGTATCACGGAATATTGTATTTTGTCTGTCTATGGTGACTGAAAGCTTTCTTGAGCAAGTCATGATGATTGTAAATTCTACATTTCCCAACCCTCTCTTGTCTGAAACGTGTGTGTGTGTGTGTGTGTGTGTGTGTGTGTGTTTGCATTTACTTATTTATTGTGGGAATGGACTGAGCACATGTGTGGAGGTTAGACGAGGCAGGGGAGGGTGGCAACCACCACTTTCGGAATGGTAACATCCAACCTTCCCTGCAGCATACAGAAGTGGGTTACTTCTGTGGGCATCCTTTTCCTTCTGCTTAGACACGCTTCTCTTTCTCATTTTGCTGGGCCAAGGTCAGTGGAGAGATAGTGAAAGGCACCTGGATTCCTCAACCACAGAGAGCCCCTCTGTGTCCCTTGCAAATTGAAATCCAAAGGTCTTGGTTCCAATAGTTATAAATAAACATGACGTCATTGGTCTGAGCACCCTACTGGACATATCTTTTGGCTTCCTGCTCTGATCTTAAAGCCCACAAAGCAAGAGCGGTTTACAATGTATCGTGTCCTAGGAAGCCACAGTAACACTCACCTCCTGTTGTCCTGCCTTGAGGTACCCAGTGTCCCCTGCTAGAAACACCCTTCCCCCCTGCCCTGTACCTACCTCTGCCACTGAAAACTGCTCCTCCTTTCTATTCCAGCTTTTTCTTTTGTCTTCCCTGATTTCATTTGGGTTTAGAGATGAATCCATTTCCATTGTAGTTTTTGGATCCACTAATTTATTTTTAAAAGTGTGTGTGTGTGTGTGTGTGTGTGTGTGTGTGTGTGTGTGTATGAACACATAGCTGCCTGCCTGTGTTCATGAGTATGTAGAGGTCAGAGGGAAACCTGCAGAAGTCAGTTTTCTCCTACCACGTGATGGGCTCCTTTACTCGCTGAGCCATCTCACCCTTGCTGTGAATTGTATGCTTCCTGAAGGCAGGGAAGTTGTTCCATCTCTTCTCTTCCCGCGGAGCGACTCCGAGATAGCACACTCCCAAGACTCCTGCCACGAGTGGAATGGAATCTGGAAACCAGACAAAGCTCTATATGTCCAGGGGCATCTTGTGCTGTGGGAGACTCTCCACTAGAGGGTGCCCTTAGCTGATGCCAGAATCAGTTCCCGCCCCTCTCTCCCTCTGGGCTGGGCGGGGTCTCACTGTGGGAGGGGCCTGGTTCTCTATGGCTTCCAAAGTGCCACAGCAAATGTTCCTTCAGATGGTAGGACACTCATACTGGAGGGAGAAATCCTCTCCATCACACAAGTGAAGAAACCAAACTAGAACGGAGAGAGCGGAAAACCTGAAAATGCCATCGTATGGGGCAAGGTTGGAATCAGTCCCTTTCTAGATCCTAGGGTTCAGCTTAGAGACTGGAATAATCCATTCCTTCATTCTTTCAACAAAATTTATTTAGCAGCTACTGTGTGTTCCAAGGGGAGCACATTGGTGAGCTAACCACACACAGTCCCAGCCTCCTCCTGAGCATAATTCTTTGTCTCCCAGGCAACCTAGTCCTCTCCACTCCGGCTGTTTCTTCCCTGAATCTTTTCCTTACCCAGCAGTCTCTCCCCGTGGCCATCTGCTGAAAACTCGCTCATCCTCTCATCCACTTCTCGGGCCATGAACAGCCAGTCCTCAAAGGTGAGGGTTCAGATTCCATATCACCTCTGTGCAACTACCACCTGGGATGGGCTTGGGTCCTTGCTTCTCAAAACTGCATCCCAGGACTGGAGAGATGACTCAGTAGTGTGCCATGGAAGCAGGAGAACCAGATCTTCAGAACCTATGTAAAAGTCCGGCAGTCATGCCAGGACAGCCTCCTGTAAGCCCAGAACCTGGGAGGCAGACATGGGGACCTCCAGGAGAAACTGGCTAGAGAGACCAATGGAACTGCGAGCTCTGTGTTCAGTGAGAGACCCAACCTCAAAAAATGAAATGGAAAACAACTGAAGAAGGTTCCCAGCATTAGCTTCAGCTCCCCTGCTCGCCACAAGACACATCTTACACACACACACTTGCAATGTACACACATGCATGTACACACACACACAATGCACACACACTCACAATGCACATACACACTTGCAGTGCACACACACACGCACACGCACACACACATGCACACGCACACACACACGCACGCATGTGCACACACACACAAGTGAAAAGTGCATTAAGATGCTATCCTTCTGCCTCTTCATCACTACACCCCCAAGGAAAACACAAACCTTGGAACCCCATGAGAGCTGGATTCTGTGGGCGGGGCAGCAGGGGGCCATGAATTCGCTCTTCTACTAGCACTCTTTGCTGGACACCTCTGGAAGGAGCTGTCTCTCGGCTCACGGGAACAAGGCACAGCCTCTTGGTCTTTCTTGGAAGCCCCCTGGGGATGTGCACATTGGACACGTAATTGGGACTCTTAGGGGTTCACCTGGGTTGGTGGGCTTATGACAGGCAGCCTGGGTTCCCCCACCCCACCTCTTGTAACAACAGACCTGGCTTCCTGGCGACCAAAACCACAAGCAGAAAGTAGAGGTGTAAGATACTCACGGCAGGCTGGGCCTGTGTGTAGGAGAGAGAGAGAGAGAGAGAGAGAGAGAGAGAGAGAGAGAGAGAGAGAGAGGCACAAAGGAGAACAAGAAGAGAAAGGGCAACGCGGGTGAGAGAGGCCACCAGGGCACGGCTGCCTCCCCGCACCAGGATGGCACTTCCTACAGGCAGGCGTGTGTAGCAGCTGGAGAAGGCACCAGACATGTGGCTCCTCGTTGGGATCGCTGGACTGCTGACAGCGGCTCTCTCAGGTAGATCTCACTTATGCTAGAGGGCCTGGGTCCTGAGAGCTTGACCTCTTGCTAGCTGTTTCCTCGTGGCCACCTTTGTAGAGCCTTTAAGTTAAGACCTTAACTGGTGTTAAGACAACACCTTGGGGCTTGAGATGACACGGGGACCCCGTAAGGGACCAGAATGGGCTGGATGGTGCTCTCATCCTGAAAGGCCTCCTGGGAGTGAGATGAACAAGCTTTGTGCCTGACTAGGGTCCTAGGCCTGGGGAGGGGAGCACACCACCACCCACCCGTAGGCTCAGGAAGTCCCCCCATACGCCTTCTTACCATTTCACAGGAAGGAAGGAACCACTCCTTTGAGAAACAGGACCAACCGACATCGGTTAAGCCCCATGTTAAGCCCCAGGGTAGGGCTCCCCGGGACTGGAGGCAGAACCCAGGGAGACCCAGGGGACCCTTAGACTGTCATTCTTGGTGACTTCAGTTCATCCTCTTGGATTAATTTGAGATACAAGTGATCAGGAAGGCTCTTGAGGTCCCAAGTTATCCTCTGAGTGCTGAGGTATTCTGGGCTCCTGGGCCAGAGTTCGGGGGCAAAGGCCTGGAATCACCAGACACTTGTGAGGTACAGTAGAGAATGGAGGCCAAGTTACTGGAACAGGCAACAGTCCAGAGACTCAGAGTTCCTGCACTTTCTGGGACTTACATCTGGGGGAGGAAGATGGTATAGAAACAGATTTACGGCCTAAGGAGTTAGGTCTGCCCTACAGCAGGGGAGCCCGGGCAGAGCCGTAGTGATAGCCGGCTGGCTTCAGAGGTTGTGAGCACTCAGGGATATCCAAAGAATTGTCTCTTCTCTGTCTGGATCTGTGGCCATGTTCTCTAAGCTTCCTGGTGTCAGATTGGCTTAGGGAGAAAGTCATTTTACTCTGGAAGAGGGACTTTCACATCTTGCACAGGTGGGGCCTGGGTCTGGCTGTCCTTTCTTGACCAGCCATTCCCAAAGTGCTTACTCTCGGGACTCAGCTGCCCTCTGCCCAGGCGGACTGCAGCTGGTGAAAGGCCTCCTGCCTCTTCCTGTCCGTCAGTGCCACCATCCCTGACCTTCCTAAGAGGCCCGGTACAGGCTCAGGATTAAGTCCTAAAGCAAAAGGACTGCTAGTAGCCCAGACTGGGGCTTCAAACGAACCAGCTCCTTCTCTTTCCACTGCCTCCCAGTAGGAGTGAGGGCTGGGGCTGAGCCGGGTGGATACAGGAGCCCTTTGTGCTGAGGCTGAGGTGGCTGGTCCTAGGTCTGAGGAGAAGGGTCCAGGGTGATGCCCATGGGAAGGCAAGATCTCCGCAGCAGGCCGGTCCAGAGAGTCTCCGTCGGTGTGTGCTGTGCCTGCCTCCTGCACGGAATCAGTACCTCCAGCTCCCTCCTGTCCCCCTGTCCCTGTGTCAGTGTCCCCCCAGCTCCCTCCTGTCGCCGGTCCCTGTGTCAATGTCCCCCTGGCTTCTTCCTGTCCCCGTGCTGATTGCCGATGTCAGTTGACTTTCTTATTGTTACCAATACAAGTTTAGTTTTTTTAAAAAACAAACAAACAAACAAAGCAAACCACTCAAAAAACTTTGTTATGTTGTAAGTGGAAAACTCTTAATATTCACCAGTAATTAAGGGGAAATTAAAAATAAATGGCGGCAAAAACCAACCTGTGGCAATTGAAATGAGGCCAACCAAGCTCCTGGCGCCTAAGGCCTAGACCCACCTTCCCTCTTAGTTAAAGGGGTGATGAGGGAGGGATAAAGACATCCTGGTTAAAAAGTGGTTATTTTCTTCTGAACTTGTCCAGCACTCTGAGCATGAATAGTCCCCTCTTTGGGCAATGTTTGTTCATCAGTCACTGATGGTCTATGTCCCACTGAGAAATGTCCTGAGGAGGATGAACTTTGCAAGTGTAAGGAAAACTGCACCCAAGGTGTCCCCATGTCTCTCTCCTGCTGATGTTAGGGAGGCTGAGACACTGCGTTCTGGGCTTGAACGTTCCTTCCCCTCTGCCTGACCTGGTAGGCCCTGCTGACTGGGCACGGAAATGCTTACAGGGGTGGTGGATCTGTGTGGACCACACGTGCCTGGGGAAAGGATATTAAGAGAAAAGAGGTAGAAAATGAAGAACAGCAAGAATAAAGGGAAGAGAAGGGTGAAGCCTGGTGAGGTTCTGGTGCTCTCTGCTCGGGAACGGGTCCAAGCCTGAGGGGTCCAGGCCTTGTTTGGTTCTATTCTGAGGGTCAGGGGCTGGCAGTTGTAGGTGCTGGCTTTCCTAAGAGCTGTAGGACTCTCCTCTTCTTAGGCCTCCTCAGTTAGGCCTGGTGCCTAGCTCCCCACTCAGTCCCACACAGCTTTCTCTGCCTAGCTGGCCCCAGTTAAGGCTTGGATGTTACTGGGTGACCACGGCTTAGAGAGACAGACCCTCTGGTTCACGATGATGTTCCCTGTTACCCGGGCCGAGTTCTGTGCCTCAGAGCCCTAGTCATCCAAGGGAAGGAGACTGAGATAGTAAAGTAGAAGCCCTGATGAGAGGGAAGACAGGGTTATGAAACTAGTTTTCATCCATTGTTGCTTCCGATTCCCCAGGGCCTGAGCTCCCATCCTTCCCTGGTTCCCACTTTCCTGGTTAGTGGATAAAGTCTTTTGTGTCCTGAAAAGGCAGCTTGTATTATTTTAAAATATTAGAACTTTGGGCTGGAGATGCCACTCAGTGGTTGAGCGTTTGTCTAGTGTGTACAAGATGCCCATTTTGACACCCAGCACCACACATACAGAAATGGTTTAATTTTTAAAAAGTAATCTATTTTTCCTTATTTGCAAATATAAATTTTGTTTTATTTGTAAGCTTGATCATTTCAAGGGGCCTCTGAATCAATCAGGCTGAAGAGAGTAACCTCTTTAAATAATAAATGTCCCTTACTAATTAATTCTAGCTAATTAATTCCCTCTGCTCTGTGCTTTCCAATATGGCAGCCACTGTTACTTCCATCTGAGATGTATCAGTGCAAATCACAGAACAAACTCTGAAAATGAGTTAAAATTATATATATATATATATATATATATATATATATATATATATATAGTGTGTGTGTGTGTGTGTATATATTAATGCATGACACAGCACACATGGAGGTCAGAAAACAGCTTTTAGGAACTGACTTTCTCCTTCTGACATGTGGGTCTTGGGAATGGACCTCAGGTTGCAGGCTTGGCTGTAAGCACCTTTGCCCATTGAACCGTCTTACCAGCCCTTCTTTGATATTCTAAACTGAATTTAGGAATTGAGGGGTTCAAATATTCACACACATCCCTCACTGACCTCCAGTCCTTGCAGGTTCTAGGCAAGTGTTCTGTGTGTGCTAAACTCTCAGACCCGTGAATCCGTTCCCCTTCACAGCAGGGAACAAACTCTTCCCAAGAAAGGGTGTTTTTAGACCTAAGACTCTGACACGAGCAAAGCGACCGCGAGATTCTCCTAACTATTCTAATGAGGTTGGCAGATGTTATCAAATTATCTTGGACTTTTACATTAAACTGTGAACTGAAAGCAGCTGATCCATCGTGTGCACGAGTTCTGAGGACCACATGTCCTCAAATATCACAAACACGGGATTTTTACATACCAATGCACAGAAGTTGACCCAACTTTCACTTTGCGCTCCTCTAGAAATACTAGAAGGTTCTACTTATTTAATCAGGGATGCTATGTAAGGTCTAGCCTCATTGGAAAGATTTGCTGGAGGTTGGGGCTTTCTCAAGCAGCGAGAATCTGTCATGTTGGTGGATTCAGTTGAGGTCGGCTCTTCCGTCATTTTACAAAAATAGAAGGCATGATTCTTGTGTGCTGCAAATGGTCACGCTGTGTCTTTCTGTCCTTCAACTGGGCAGTCCTTCGACCCACAGTTTCTGGGTACATGGATCACAAACCTAATCTTCTATATCTGTGTCCTCACCTGGGCGATTAAAATCCCTCACGTGTCCACTCTTTCATTCCATTCCATATCCCATCCTCCTGCCTGCATTACAGCTCGCAGATGTATCAGTGACACTGGACAGACTTCCGCATCATCTGACTTCTCGTGCTGTCTGGCCACAGGTGACAACTGATAAGGGACGAGTGGCCATCCTGCAGGGTAGTACTGGCACATTTAGTTAGCTGTAGATGGTTTCAGAGTGATCTGAGAGGTCCAAGATACACTGCCGAGAGCTCCCATGCTCGTTCTGGGCTTGCCAAGACCTTCTTTGCTGCCCATACCAGCCTCATTCCTTACAAGAAAGTTCTTGAGAAAGCCAGGCTCTGGCTGCTGGATTCTGAGGCTAAAAAAAAAATCCAAGTTTTCCCCTGAGACAAAAAGAATAAGTAGCTCTTGGTGGGGGTCAGCAAGATGGTTCAGCCAAATCTGGTGACGTGAATTAGAGCCCTGGGAACCACATGGTGGGAGGAGAGAACAGATTCACACTTGTTCTCTGACCTCCATGTATGTACTGTGACACACCCATATACATACGAGAGAGAGAGAGAGACAGAGACAGAGAGAAAGAAAGAAAGAAAGAAAGAAAGAAAGAAAGAAAGAAAGAAAGAAAAGGTGATCAGGACTGATCAGGACAGGGCTGGCAGGTCTAACAGAAAAAGACCAGGTCACCTTGCCCAAGCCTGGACCACAGACTGAAGCTACAAATTTTAGTGCCTGTGCCAGGTCCGAGGCTTGCACTGAGGAGCCCTTGAAGGCTGTCATTCCCAGGTTGCCAGTATCTCCACCCCTTAACCCTTCTTAAAGGACGTTTTAAAGTGGACTCGTGTTTATTCATAGAAGAAAATCCACGTGGCTCACAGGGGAAGCCATTGGAAAGCACCTGAATGTGCTGTCAGTAAAAAGAAATGTCGTGGAAACAGAAAGATGTCACCAGACTCTAGACGCCAGCCATCTGCTTTGCTACTCTCTTTCCTCTAAAGCGGGGGGTTGTGGGTGCCAGGGATGTTTACAACTAGTCCCTCAGGAGGCCCTGTCCTCCATGACAAGCTGCAAGAGAAACAATTCGGTGATGATAGTGTTGAGGTGGCGGCCAACAAAGCCCTTGTGCAAACTTTTGGGTGTGTACTTGCACTTTGGAAACAGTGATCAAAGAAAGGGCAGAGGGGTTGGGCCTATGCCCCTTGGACAAGACTCAGTCTGAAGAAACTGCTCAGCTGCCTGGAACATTCTGGATATAAGAGTGCCTTAACAGGCAGTCCCAGGGTGCTCTGAGAAGCTCCTGCATTTCTTTGGTGAGCCTTAAAATAGGGTTGACACCCTTACTCATGCCCCATGACCCAACTCTGGTTTGTGTATATATCGAGTCAGACAGTTCCTCAGTAGCCAGCCATCAGCCTTAGTAAGACAGCATCTTTGGCTGGCCTGGAACTCACAAATTAGATTAGGGTAACCAGCCAGCTAGTTCCGGGGATCTGCCTGTCTTTCTCCCCAACGCTGGGACTATAAACACATACCCCACGCTCCCCTTACTTTGCA
Organism: Microtus oregoni; assembly: GCF_018167655.1. Taxonomy (NCBI): domain Eukaryota; kingdom Metazoa; phylum Chordata; class Mammalia; order Rodentia; family Cricetidae; genus Microtus; species Microtus oregoni. The sequence continues at coordinate 47,383,952 of NW_024543071.1, forward strand.
TGAAGCCTGGAGATTGAAATCGGCTCCTTGTGCAGGCTGAGCTGTCCCCTCCCAATCGACTCTGGGAAACGGATTCCCTATGACCTGGGGAAGATGGGGAGTCTTTGAAGGGGGTGAAATCAGGATGGGTTTTGGGAACAAGCTCTTGACTTAATGAACTCTGGCAAGTTCCTTCTTTTCTCTGGTGCTGGTTTCCTCCCTGGAAAATGAACACATTGGGCACTAAGGATGGATCTAAAAATCTAAGTATAGCACTGGAGATCACAGGCTGAGAGAGCAGAGATCCAGTAGACCCCCAGCCTCAGGACGGACATAGTGTGTCACAACTCCAGCCAGGACCCTGGGGTCAGACAGGCTTGTTCCCAATCCCAGCTCTGCAAGACTCCAGGGTTGTTTGTAGGCCTGCAGGCTACAGACAGCAATGCCCGGCATGCTTAGGTGGTCAAGCCAGCTTAGATAATACATCCAAAGTTCCTGAGCAAACTGAGGTGTTCATAATTGTTATATTAGAAATATGTCACATGAGGCCAAAGGTGATTAACCTTGTACAAGTACAGAGGACTTAGTCATTAAGCTGGTGCCATCGGCACCGTGAGCTCATTTACCCAGAAGGCAATTCTCTCTCATAGATGCAGAAATGGAGGCTTAGCAAAATCTATAGCTAGTGAGTGCCAGAACCCAAGCAGCCCAGGGCCTTTTCTCCGTAAGAAGCCTGATTGGCATTCTATCAAGCTCTGTGGTCCCAGGGTTCTGGAAGGCCTTTAGCAGTACAGGAGACACGGTGTGACTGTTTTACTCGGCCATGGCTCCCCTTAAGAGAGTTTGCCTGGCAGTGAAGATGAACACCAGGACCAGGCAGAAAAGTGAAGCTCAGGAGGCACCAGGAGCCAAGGGGAAGCTTGCCTGGCAGGAAGTTCCATCTCAGCATGTTTATTCTGCATTGAACCTTGTGCTGTATTAAGATACAAGATACAAAAGTCATCTCATTATGAAGAAGGTGGGGAAATATGCCAGGTCAGCTTTGCCTACTGTGGCCACAGATGCCAGCCAATGAACTATAGCCCCCACCCATCGCTAACAACAACCATTTTCTAAGCCTCAGCTTAGGTGTTTATCATATACTAACTCACAATTCTGGGGCAGCCACCCCCGTTTTAGAGGTAGGGAAACTGAGACTCAGAAGATCATGTAATTTGTCTCAGTGGTGGTTAATGCTAAATTTAAGGGAAAAAAAAATCATGTCTGGTACTGGGGAGATGGCTCTGTGAATAAGGTGTTTGCCTTGTAAACATGGAGATTTGCATTTGACCCCCCAGAACCCATGTTAGAAAACAAAAGCCTGGCATGGTGATATGCAGTTGTAGTCCCAGTGCAGGGGAGGCAGTGGCATGTGGATCCCTGGGGTTCACTAGGCAACCAACCCAGCTAGTGAGAAATGTTAACTGTGACACACTGAGAAAATTATGAGACGTCCTGGGATGCTGCGAGGGCCCCGCAGCTCCTTTGGCCGGGGCCATGTGGCTGAGGCAGCAGAGGAGGAACAAACATGGTCCACGTTTCCTCCCGCCATTTTGTAGGTTCGGTAGCCCGACAGCCTCCTGCTTGAAACACCTGACAAATGCCAATAGTCAGAGAAGCTGATCCACTGTTGAGCAAGCTGTGGGGCTGGGCCTGGCACACATGTGAGATTGGGGACAGGGGTCTTCACCCTGGGGAAGCAACCTCTTGATTTCCTCTGCGAGAGACCCAGCTCCTGGGTCTCCACAAGTCTTCGTGATGAGGCGATCGTAGAAGATCTAGCCTCCACGTTTTCAGTCCACTCTCACAATCTTGGCCTGGCTGATGACTGCAGACAGTGCTGCCAGATGCCCTAAGGGCCTGCTTGGGACTGAAGGCATGCGTGGGCTGTTCAGGAGTGGGGCCAGGCTGGAGAGAAGAAGACTCAGAGCTCAGTCAGGAGTCACCTGTCTCTGTCTGGGTCAGAGAAAAGTTGCTGTTATCTTCAGACAAAGCTGAGCAGAGGTCTGCCCCCATTACAGAAGAATAGAGTGATACCAAAGAGCCCTCAGGTCCTGACAGACCTGGTCACCCGCTCACCCCCACCAGGTGCTGCTTCCTCAATGGGGTTAGGGGGAAGGGTTTTCTCTGCAGACAATATGCTTTTGGCTAGGGTGCTTACCTCTTCCTGGAGGGGTGCCTGGGGCTGACTGGGGGCCAGGGCAGAGGTAACAGTGCATTAGTGAGCCGCCAGAGACCTAGTTCCCACCCTGCTCATCGCTCTAGCCTTCTCTGTATCCTTTCTGGACCTGAGAGTTAAGTTCCTTGGAGAAGCGTCTTCTGTCCAGACGAGACTCTGGACACACAATGATGTCTAAGCGGGAGGAAACCCAGAGAGACCCAAGGAGGAAAGGTGAACCCCAGAATGGGAAGTGAGGTGTCCAAGGTCAGGGTGAGAAGGCACCTCTGCCGGCTCCCAGTTCCCACCCCAGACCTCTTCTCACATTACCTATGAGCCTGGCTCATGCTCAGCTCCCCATCCTCATGCCAGAATAGCTAGGGGATGCTCTGGTCCAACCTGGTCTCACTTGAACACAGGTAACCCTCAGCTTCAACCTGCTGGCCAGCCCCTCTACCCGGTCCATCTACCAGCTGACTCAGCCCAAGTTCTGGCTACTTTTTTGTAACATGAGGGCCCGCTTGTTGGAGTTTCTGTCCCGCCCCGTCCTCCAGCCGTTTAGTCCCAGAGGAAATCCCACAGAGATCTCCATAAGATTATAAAACTGATTGTCCCATTAGCTCAGGCTACTTATTAGCTCTTGTAGCTTCTATTAACCCAATTATTCTTAGTCCAGCCCAGACCACCGAAGAAGCAAGATGTGAGCTGCTCAGATGAGAAAGGTACCAAGCTATGCGGCTAACATAGATGAGAATGGGTTAATATAAGTGATAAGAGCTAATACAAAGCCAGAGTTAATGAGCCAATCAGTTTATAATTAATGCAGACTCTCTGTGTGATTTTCTTTGGGGGCTTACTGGCTGTGGGAACTGGGCAGGATATAAATCCCAACAAGCCAGCCCTCATGTTACACTTTTTAACTTATTATTTTTTGCATTCTCTCCCTCCCTCCCTCCCTCCGTCCCTTCCTACCTTCTCTCTTCCTTACTCTCTTCTTCTATCTTATAAATTTTCTCATAGCCATTTAATTTGAAACTTACTGAAAAGTTTCATTAATAACACAAGACTTCCCATGAACCCTTCACCCAGACTCCCAGCCATTAAGTCCTCTCATTTGTTCTCAGAGTCAGTTTTCTATTATCCATTGCCATTTTCCTAACGGTCTGAGAGCAGGTTGTGGACGTTCTGTCTCTTTCCCTCTAAATACTACAATATGTTTTAGTTCTGTTTCTTAGGTTATATTGCTATTTTGTTTTATTTCTGAGACAGAGTCACAGAATCTTACTATGTTGCCCTGGTTGGGCTCAAGTAATCCTCCTGCCTCAGTTTCCCAAGTAGCTAGATCTACATTCATGTACCATTATAGCCAGCACTAGGGTCTTTTTGTCTGTGAGAACTTAATACCTGTATACAATGAAATATGACCACATATATCCCTCCAGTCTCTCCTCCAACTCCGTTAGCCCCATATCTCTCCCTCCCAACTTTATGCCCCCTTTTATAGCCCAATAAGTCCACTTAGTGCTGCTCGTATGTGCATGGGTGTCGGGACCTCCACTGATGCATGGGGAAGGTACAGCAGCCACATGCTAGAAGAACGATTTCATGTCTTGTAAAAGCCATCGGCTGCCAGCAAGTCCTCAGCAAGGGTGAGGACCTGGGGCACCTCTCCTATCTGTATGGGCGTTTTGGCTGGCTTCACCTTGAGTTTGTGACTACATCTGCTGTGTCCATAGCTACTTGTGTATGTAACTGTGCACATAAACCGAGTTAAGAACTGTCGCTGTGGCAACAGATATATCACATTCAGACAAACTTTCCCATCCTCGAGCTCTTTCATGTTTTTCTCCTTCCTCTTCCAAGATATCTCCTGACCCTTGGCCGCCGTGTGTGTGTGTGTGTGTGTGTGTGTGTGTGTGTGTGTATGTGTGTGTGCGCGCGCACGCGTGTGTTTATATAAAATGTTGCATTTAGGGTTGAACACTTTAGATTTGGGGAGTGGGAAGAAGGCATTCTCTTGCATAATGACAGTATACTTTCCAAAAGCCAGGAAATGACCAAGGACACATTACTGCTCTCCAGACTTTACTCAGATGGTGCTGTCAGTCCAGTAATATCCAGAAGAAAATTCTGTTTCACGTTCCGTGTGAGGCTCTCGTGTCCGTTCTCTCCCACCTAGATGATTTACCAGCTTTTTCTTTCTCTTTCATGACATTGCTCTTCTTGAGGCACACAGAACAGTTGTTCTGTGAAATGTCCCTTATCTTGTTAGTCTAGTGATTGCCCCTGATGGATGTGAAAGGAGAGACCCCAGGGATGTGAGGGAGAGGAGACAGGGTCAGAGAGGTTAGCAAGGATCACAGAACCTGGGGTTTGGAATCGACCCGAGCAGGGGGGCGGGGAGTGGGAAATCAGGGTTTAACATATACAATATATTTATACATATGCACCAAAACACGGACAACAAAGGGGTCAGTAAAGAGCCTGCCACCAAGCCTGAGTGGGCCCTCTCCCACTTAGAAGGCGGTAGGAGTTAAAGGCTGGCAATGCTGTGCTGGGACTTTGGTCTTATTGCTGTTTGTGTGCGTGCACGCGTGTGCATGTGGCTTTGTGTTCACACCTGCATGTGTGCTCTCGCACCACAGTCTATGTAGAGAGGTCAGAGAACAGCTTGCAGCAGTCGGTTCTCTCCTCCCACCATGTGGGTTCTGAAGATCCGGCTCAGGTTGTCAGGTTTGGCAGTAAGCTGAGCCATCTCGACCGCTTCAGATTTTTTGGAAGGATTGGACAGTTAGAAAGGGTGTAATTCGATTATTATGCAATTCAGTGCCCTTTAATCTCTTATCTTAAACTGTCTTCTGAGCTAAGTCTGCTGTGGGAAAGTTTCACTAACTGGTGGGAGCAGTAGTGGGTAAAAGCAAATGGGGGGAGGGTGGGGAGGGGGCTATGTCATGAGGGATAGAAGCACAGTTTGCAGTTGGTAAACAAGGGTGCCCTCTGCTCCTTCAGCCAGACTCCAGCTGGTCCAAAGAACCCTTTAATAACAGAGAAACGAGGCTGTGGAAAGGATCCGGGTCTTACTGCCCAAGACAGCTACAGTAGCTGGCCTCTTCTGCCTACTCTCACCGCTCCCACTCAACTCTAGTGAACGTTCAGAAACAATGTAAACATTAGTCATCCTTATTGTAAAAAAGTTGTAACAACCACATTAAAAAAAGAACGCAGAGGGAGCAGAAGTCTCACCTAGCCCCTTCACACAGCCCACTCGGTCCTTGGAGAAGGGACCTTTTCATTCCCAGAAGCATGGAGGACATTTTGGCCCCTCAGCACATAGGTGGGGGTGCAGAGAAGTAGGCCTGAGGCAGGTTTTCAGCAGCTTCTGCGGAGCTGCTGTTTGTACATGGAGTCTGGGGTCTTCAAGCTAAGCTCTAGCCCGTCTGCTGTGAATCTGGAAAATCCCAGCCCTCTCCGGTAAAATGAGTGTAGCCAGTAGGTCAGCCCCTCAGCTCTGGGCTGTGACAGACCCTGTGGCTCCCTATATGCTTCTGTAGATAATATTTAGTTACCAGCATCTATGAGACTGTTTTAGCTCTAGCGATATCAACACAGTCACAAAATTCTGGCTTTAGAAGGACTTGCTGGTTTATAGCTCTACAATTATCCGGAAATAAAGGCTACGTCCCTCCCTCTTGCTGGTTCCTCTCCTCCCTCCTAGAATTCTCTAGAATTCTAGGCTCCTCCCACCAAGCTGCTGCTGAATTTCTGTTTAGATATGAGTGTAAGGGTGGGTGATTTACTGTCCTGGGGTTAAGTGGCACAGTCCCAAAGACTAGGTGGCCCCAATAAGAGACATCTGTTTTCACACAGCACTGGAGGTTTGAATTAAGACCAGGGTCACGATGTCAGCTGCTGGGATTCTTGCAGAGGGCTATGAGGGGGCATCTGTCCCCATCGCCTCGCTTCTGCAGGTTTGTGTCCCATCTAGGGTGTTCCTTTGACTTGCAGGAACATCACTGCGGGTCTGGGAATGTAGCTCTGTTGGTAGACTACTTTCCTTGAGTGCAACAAGTCTTAGGTTTAATACACAGTGCTGTGTAGACCAGGTGTGGTCGTGCACACTGTGGTCCTAGCACTTGGGAGATGGAGGTTGGGTGACTACATTGAGTTCAAGGCCAGTTTGGGCTATAGGAGACTCTGTCTCAGAAAACAAAACAAAAGGAAAAACACCCTCCAGTCTCTGACTTAACCCTAACATAGCCTTTCCCCTAGGCATTACATCTGAGTTGTTTTTACGAAGACATCAGTAATCTTAGACTAGCAACTGCCTCATGGACCTCATTTTTACTTGATGAACTCTATAAACACTTTATTTTACTTATTTATTTATTTATTTATTTAGGCATTTTTCAAGACAGGGTTTCCCTGTATAACAATTTGGTTATCCTGGAACTTCTTGTGGAGGTCAGGCTGGCCTCGAACTCACAGAGATCCACCTGCCTCTGCTTCACAAGTGCTGGGATTAAAGGTGTGCACCACTACTGTCCAGCTTAAACACTTTATTTTTAAATAAGGTCATATTCTGGGGTAACTGGAGTTAAGATTCCAGTATTTATTTTTAATGGTAAAAATATCACACACATGCACAAACCAAAAAGATAAAAGAATAAGAATGGGTAATTATGGCATTTCTGTGTGTTAGAATAATATTTACAAACTTTCCCCCCCATGGTTTCTCTGTGTAACAGCCCTTGTTCTCCTTGAACTCACTCTGAAGACCAAGCTGGCCTTGAACTCATAGAGATCCACCTGCCTCTGCCTCCCACTTTAATAGCTGGGATTAAAGGTGTTCGCCACCACACCTGGCTTGTTACATTCTTTTTGTTAACTTCAAAATACCTTTCACTATGGCATTTGACAATTTTTTACTCATTTTTATTTTGTGTGTAAGAACACTTGTCTGAATGTGCATGTGTGTGGTGCTTCTTGAGGCTGGGAGAGGGCACCAGATTTTTCAGAACCGGAACTACAGAAGGTTCTGAGCTGCCACGTGAGTGCTGGGACCCAAACCCAAACACTCTTAAAGAAGAGCAAGTTTTCTGAACCATGGAGCCGTCTCTCTAGTCCCTCATTATGGCACTTAAAGAATAGATTGTTGTTTTTTGCTTCTCCCCCAGCCCCTCATGCCTCCACCAATAGCTTTCTCTCTTCTTCTATGTCACGTGTTGGGCCTCACCCTTTCGATCCCTCGTTCCTCTCTAGTGGTCTTCTCTCTAGTCTCATAGGGTCTTCATCTACCTCACAACTTTGAATTTACATACAACATTATTTATATACAAACATTAAAGGGCAGGCTCTGTGTATGAGAGAAAACGTGTGGTCTCACTCTGACCTGGTCGCCTCACTGAATATAGTCTGTTCTAGTTCTCCTGCTTTTTCTGAAAATTTCATTATTTCATTCTTCTTAATAGCCGAGTAACAGTTCCATCGTGTATGTGCACTGGGTGTCCATTACCCACTCAGTCGTGGGTGGGCAGCTAGGCTGCTTCTGTTTCCTGAGAAGAATGTGCAGGTGTCTATGTAATGGGAGAGAGTCTCTTGGGTGTGTTCCTGGGAGTATTGCAGTTCTATTTTGATTTATTTATTTATTTAGGAACCTCCCTACTGATTTTCATAGTGGATATGCTAGTTTATACCCCATCAGAAGCGAATAAGGATGGCCCTTTCCACATTTGGCTTGGATTTTTAAAAGTCGGCACGATGGATGCACGGATTGTCCATGATGCAATGTGTTGGAAGGAGGCAGGCAAGCTGCTGGAACCGCTTATATTCACACCTCAGCAGTAAAATGCAGGATTCCTCACTCCTCAGAGATAAATAGAGATTGCAAATGGCTTCCTAGATCAGGTCTCACATCAACAGTTATGGAAAAAATTTCTAGAGCCTCAGATTTGCAGTATGGGCATGTAAGAATGTCCCAGGGTGGTGACTAAGGCAGACCCTGGGTGACTATGCTCTTTTACTGCCTGACATCAGGTTAGGTTGACAAAACCTCTTGAGGGTCATAAATAGAAAGCAAGGGATTTGAACCCATCTCAGCCTGCCTCTTCAGATCTTCTCAAGCTGTGGAGCTGACTTCTCTCCCCCAAGGACTCCAGAGTTCAAAAACTAAATCATAGCTATGTGTGCTGTTCTGCATCTTTAATTCCAGCCCTCCGGAGGTAGAGGCAGGCGGATCTCAAAGTTGAAGGCTCTATAGAGTGAGTTCCAGATAGCCAGAGCTACACAGAAAAACCTTATCTAGAAAAACTGAAACCAAAACCAACCAACCAACCAACAAAAACCAAACCAAAACAACAAAATCTAAAGAATATACCAGAAGAGGAAGCTGGGGGTGAGCAGAGAGGTGGCCATCCAGCTGGGGCAGACCATCATCCCAAACAGTGGACAGTGATGTCCAGAGCCTGGCATGGCTGCTTTTCAGAAGTTCCCGAGTAGACCTTACACTTTGGCCTTGACAAACATTCCACCAAGTCACTCTCAGCCCCGTGTTGAAGACTTACGGACTTTGTATGAAGGAGCCGTATTGACCAATGACATTCAGAGGCCGAGAAGGCAGCATTGCACCCTCAGCACTAAAGCAAAGATTTGAATATTTTCCCAGAAAGCCTATGGGTTCCCTGTTGTCCCATGTCACTGATGAAGAAAGGAAGGTGTGTGTGTGGATGGGGGTGGAGGGCAGCAGGAGTGGCAGGCACTGTTCTACACAACGGCATCTCACTCACTCTCTGAAAAGGTACATGTTAGCTAGCGTAGGTCGTTAGGCAGAGATCCGACTTCTGTTCTATGACGTCCTCGTTCTTGAGAGTACCTGTCTTTAAGGTATCATTCTTTCTCATCTTTATTTCTCTCAAAGCACTTTGCTTCAAACGCCAAGACGTATTCTTTTTTTTTTTTTTTAATGATCACAGTAATCTGTGAACTCTGCCAGGACAGGCTGACACAGAGCTGGCTAAGAAAAAGGAATCCATAGAAAAACGAGCAACCCACACCTCCCAGTGGAAGAGTTTAAAAGACCTAATAACTAGAAAGATTTGGAGCTGTCACAGAGGCACCCAAAATGTGGCTTACAGGGTGTTGTGTAGGAGAACCATATGGCCAGGTAGTTCAGAGTGCAGGCTTGGATGCAGAGACGCCGGCCATCTAATCCTGGACGTGTTGCTTAGTAACTTATCTCTGCTGCTGAGCCTCAACTCTCTCAGCTGTAACCTGAGATTCCGTGGGTCTCTAACATAGATGAATGAGCACATTACTATACATACAAAGCAGGGGTTCGTGGTGGGCAGTCAGATCCACCTCCATTCCCTAGGCCTAGCTGGACCCTGAACCACTCCAACCGTTAAAGACGCATGGTCGTCATGAAGCAGCAGACTGTGGACCCTCAGTTCATCCCTAGCTCCTCTCTGAATCTTGCTTTACTTCTGACTTCACTGAAAGCCGGGTGGTGGAAGAGAAGAGGACGGCAGGATTATGGGGTCTATGGACACAGGAGAGATGCCTGCGTTTTCTCCTGAGGAGAGATGACACGTAGTGGCTTCTGGATACCCATCATCAAGGTAGCTTTCTCCCAGGAGAGTTCAGCTGTCTTAGAAAGGTCTTGTCATCATCCTTGGCCCCCAACCCGGCCCCACAGCACAGAGACTGTTCAGTTTGCCCAGAAACTGCTGCCCCAGCATCCCCGGAAGGCCTCACTGTAGCCCCCAACCTCCAGTCAAACCAGTGGGTGGGGACAGGCCCTAGAGGTGACACTCGGCCCAGCAGTTTCGACCTCTGCCCCTTCCAGCCTACAGAAGCCAGCTCAGCCTGGCTCTAGACAGCTCCTCAGCTGAAAACATGGGTCCCATGCTATTCCCAGGCCTTTGCTCACAGCATCTCCTGCCCAGCTTGCAGCTTCTACTTCCTCTCTTCTATTGAGGCCACCTGATATATTGGAAGGCGTGGGATCTGGAGAGCAAACCTGGATCTAATTCTCATTCTGTTATCTCCAAGCCATGTGACCTGAGGCTGGTAACTTAATTTCTCTGAGCCTCCTTGTCATTGAAATGGGATGGATTTTTCCTTTTGAGATTTATCTATGCGTGTTTTGCCTTCTTGTACGCCTGTGCACCATGGGTGCCCTGCCCACGGAGGCCCAAAAAGTGCATCAGAGCCCCTGGAACTAGAATTACAGGTGGTTGCTAACTGCCATGAGGGTGCTGGGAATCAAACCTGGGGCCCCTGGAGGATCAGTCAGCTCTTCTCGGCAGCCATCTCTCTAAGCCCTGAGATGGGTTTCCTAGAATTCCCTTATGTGGCGTAAGTATTTCAACCACTCGGCAGAGGGGGCATTCTTGTACATGTGGATATCGTTCACCAGACCAGTAGGAATCTTCTTCCTGAAGGTCATTAGCCTGAAGATCCCTGACCTCTCCTCCAGCCTTCCTAACTTCAGCCAAGCACGGATGTGCACATGCATAACCTTGGGCTGAGGTTGGAGGACCGTACGTGCAAGGCCTACCTGCACTACACAGCAAAGTTTAAGGCTAGCCTGTTAAAAAAACAAAACCAAACACCAAAAGAACAATGGGCTGAGGATGTGGTTCCAAGCAGAGCCCTTACTTACCCAGCATATACTAGACCCTGGCTGTAATTCTTAGAACCGAGAAAACAAAACCAAGATCTTCCTGGATTTGCTGGCTACCCTGCCTCAACGGAGCAGTCCTTGCCCTCCTGGCCCATCGTTCCTTCTCTGCCAGCATCTACATTCTACAGAGAGAATTCTTGGGCCTTCAGGCTGGATGATGCCAGGGTCCCACACCTCCACTTCCTTACAGAAGAGTGGCTGGCCTGGGTTTGGCTCAGGAAGCACTGGTGGAGTGAAGTAAGCCTTAAGGCTCTTCCATCCATCATGAAGGTAACCAGGGTTTGTGTGAGTCACCCTGACTTGACTGAGTGATAATCGAAGGAGTCCAGAATATTCCCAGTCGGGCTCAGATCCTTGTTCTGCCTCTTAGGAGTTCTACTGTTTCAGAAAGTTCCTTCATCTCTTAAATCCTATCTCTTTACCAATAAATTTATCTCTGAGCACCATTACAGAGAGTGAAAACCATGGTTTCCAACCAAGAAAGGGCAAAAAAAGCATTTAGCACACATCGCCGTGACTCCGGAGACTTCCGGGGCCTCCCACTTCCGGGGCCTCCCACTTCCGGGGCCTCCCACTTGTGGATTTATCAGTTCTTTTTCTTTTTTCACTACAATCGCACATAATAAATGTTACAGAATTTTGAAAGTACAGAAAATGCTAATAATTCTACCTTCAAAGGTAGTTCTTACTTATTTATTTCGTATTCATGCCGCAGCTTCCGTGCGGCAGTAAGAGGACAGTTTTTGAGAGTTCATTCCTTCTTTCCACCACATGGCTGCTGGAGCTAAAACTCTGGCCACCAAGCTTGGCAGCAAGTGCCTTACCCACTGAGCCATCTTGATAGCCCTCAAAGATGGGTCTTTACTATTCTATTACAGAATCTTCCAGAGTGTTTTCATAGCTATCGAAAACATACAAGTGTACTGTGTCTTAAACAAGCCAACATCATCCTTATCCTTCAGATTTAAGCTATGTTTTCTTTTGCTACAGTTGCCCAGATCTTGTAAGGACATTATTAATTAGAATGAAAAAGCATACAGATATTATCAAAAGATTCCCTTGCCTTTGCCACCCAGAGCAGCCACCCTCCACGACCAGCATGGTGTGCGCATCTTTTCTTCCATGCTTTTGTATTTTTATTACACAAAAATTCATCCTTGCACAGAGGGCAGTATTAGGATATGAGCTGAATTGTATGTAGATGGCATTCTCCCATCCAAGTACTAACCAGGTCTCACCCTGCTTAGCTTCTATCATCAGCCAAGATCAAGAGTACATAGGGTATAGATAATATGTGTGACTTGCTATGGGACACATGGTCCTAAGCTTCCACCCTGTGTTCTGAAGATGTGCCAATCAACTGCTTCATTCACAGTTAGGTTTTTGGGTCTGCATACAACACAGTACACTTACAACTTGTAGGCTATTAGATTGCTTCTCATTTTCTTCTGCTAACAATGAACATCTTTTGCATACATCAGCATGAAAACACTCAGGATGATTTTTCCTAAGCTACACGCATGAAGGGATGGTTTCCAACACCTTGAGTTTCATCAAGGAATCACCCACCACCAGCCATTTTCTACACTGTTATTATTATAAGGAAAGGGACATCCTGTATATTTAAGGTTTCCCCACCCACCAGACATACATGCATACACGTATTTATCACATATGTTATATATTTGTACTGGTCGATTCAACAAGGCCTTCTTGGGTACTGACTGAGCCAGTTCCCAGAATGGGCTCTTCTTGTGACCTTGCATCAGCTCTGTGAGGTTTTAACACACATGAGGAGGCAGTTTGTGAAGAGATTTGCCTGAGATCACTCCATTGGAAGGAAAAATGAGTATTTGAAAATAAATGTTACTGTTTTTTGAGATCAGGCCTCATGCACCCTAAGCTGGCCTCTAACTCACAATGTACTTAAGAATGACCTTGAACTTGTCACCTTCCTCTCCCCCCTGAGGTGTGCACCACCACATCTGTTGTGTGATGGTGGCAATGGAACCCAGGGTCTCGTGAATGCTAGGCAATGACTCTCCCGATTGAACTACTGTCCAGTCAAAAGAAATGGCACAAGTGAGTAACTGTGGTGCCTATTAGCATCCAAAGCACTTGCCGGTGTCCAGGCTCCTTCACCATTCCTATTACAGAGCCAGCTACAGAGCCCATATTCCTGCTACAGAGCCCATGCACCCTGGCTCCTATCCTAAACTTCTCCAGGTCATGGACTTCCCTTCCCCCAACTTCTCACTCCTATATAACCCTGCCATATCGGCCTTGTGGTCTCTTGGCTCCTGGTTCTCTCTCTTGGTCCTTTCTCCTCTTTGCTCTCTCTTCCCTTCCTCTCTCATTCTCCTCCTCTCTCTCCTCTCATGGCCTGATTCAGTCTACTGGTCATGTTTAGTCTTCTATTCTCTCCCTGCTCTGGACTCTTCCAGATGCCTCTGTCTGTACTCTCCCTCATATCTATAGTAAAAACCTTCCCTCAACCATATCTTGGAACAGGTGGTCATGTCCTCACTTGATACACTACATCTCTAGCTCCAAGGCTAAGTCTTGAACTCACTCGTGCATGATTCCAATCTGCTGTGTAACATCTGCTAGAACAGATGGTCCTCCCCCACTTAGACAGACTCTGTCTAAGATCTCCCAGTGAGCAAGACTCTAGGAAGGGGCCTGGACTTCCTCTACTACTCTAGTCTGATTCCTTAGTGGGAGATCAAAGGTATGAGGCAAAGGAAAAGGCTGCTGGGCTCTCTTAGAGGCAAGGTCTCCCTCTCACTCCTTAGGGATTTTATTTCAAGCGCTCTTTACTTTCGGTGAAGTGGTATCTCATCGTATAGTCTGGTAGCTGCAAAGAAAATGCAACCTGAGCAGGCCTGGAGGCCAAGAAGGGAGCCTTTTCACATAGAGAAACTCTTGTTACTATGGCAACCAGAGCCCACATCTCCTCTTCAGGAACAGAGGATGCTACGTTTGCAGAGTCAGGGAAACCAGCAGCTAAGCTGTGAAGGAGCGGCAGCTCTAATGAGGTTGAGGAGAAAGAGGGGGAGGGAGAGGGAGAGCTTGGGGCTTTGGGGAGAGGAGGGTTGTTCCTGTGCAATACAAAGGCTGAGAGGCTTCATGGTCACCATGATGCCAAGGACAGAATATATAATTAATGGCCCTCTGAGCTCTCAAATCCACTTGGACTGAACTAGAGAAGTGAGGACGGAGCCTCAGGGTGAAGTACGAGGTGGCTGCCATGTGCCAAGTCCTCCACGTTCCACAGACTTCACCCCCAGGGCAATCCCATGTGCATTGTATATTGTGCCCAGCACCAGGTTACAGCTAGCTGGGCTTAATGACTTTGCCAGGTCCCGTAGCTGGTAATTGGCAGTGGTGATCTAAATCACTGTTTGTTTCCAAGGTCCCTCTTCAAAATCATGAAAACAGAATGTCTTGAGAGCAGAGGCCATGACACCGAGGAACTTTTGCTCTGGAAGTGTGCTGCTTTTACTTTGTAGATCATTCCATTTCCTCTCATCGCCTTCACACCCGCCCCAGCTCCCAGCATGAAGCTGAGTTCAGCAAATGTTAATGGGCTTGTTGCCTACATTGGCAAACAGGCAACAGGCTTGTTTCTCAGCGTTGAGAAGAATCCAGCTCACATGTTCTCACTGTCTCCCACTGGGGCAGGGGCGACCCAAACCCTATTGAACTGTGAAGACCCTACCGTAGAGGTTCTGAACTGCCCTCTTCATCAGCCTGGACTCGCTGGCAGAAAGGAAAGGAGAGAAAATCAGAATCCAGGAAGGCATGAAAGAGCCAAGCAGGTGAACATCTTCTGCTGTGTGGTATAGTGACAAGGATGCTTTTAAAAGCTGCACTCTTGGGCTGGAGAAGTGGATTGACTTGTAAGGGTGCTTGTTGCCTAAGCATGAGGACCTGGGTTCAATCCCCTGTAAAAGGCCAGGCATGGTCACATACCAATGACACCAGCATTGTGGCAGTTAGGGGTAGGCAGGGTTATCCCTCAGGTTTATCGGTCATCAGTGACAGAACCCGCCTCAAGAAAATAAGGGAGAGAGTGAAACAATGGGACACAAACACTCACTGTTTGCTTCTGCACAATCATGTGTGTGCATACACCATACATGCATGTTCATGTACCACACACACTTACATACACACACTTACATACATACAAACACACGCATGCATGCGTGTGCATGCACTTGCGCGCGCGCGCACACACACATACACACACATACGCAAAGTTGTATTTCTTTGACTTGAGAGACTGAAGTGCTTTGGGTTTGGAAGCCTTTTGAGCCTCTGACACTCACGTCTCTGTCAGTCAAGTACATAGAGACTTCTGTGCATCCTCAAGTCTTTCATAGGTAGCATGGGTGAATGGAAAATGTAAAGCTTCTGAAGCAAAGTGAACTCATACCGAAACTCCAAACTAATAATGCTACCTTGATCAAGCAGACAAAAGTTAGTTTAACAATGCTTTATTATCTAAAATATTTTCATTTCAACGTATCAAAATAATTATTAGTGAGCCTTTTTTATACTCTGTTTCCCTCACTAAGTCATTAAAATACAGTATGGACTTCATATGTAAAGGCCATCTAAATTTTGGATATTAATTATAGAAATAAGCAATCTGCACTGGGTATGGTGACTTGCACCTGTAATCCCAGCTCTCGGGAAGTCGGGGCAATAGAATGGCTGGGCATCTGAGGGCTAGCATGGGCAACAAGCAAATACCAGAAGAGCTAGCTGTGTGACGAACCCTCTCAAAAATAAGAAAAGAACAAAGACAGGGAGGGAGGGAAGGAAAGAGAAAGAGAGAGAAGGAGAGAGGGAGGGAGGGAGAGAGAAAGAGAAGGAAGAGGAGGGGGAAGGAAAAGGAATTATCTGTATTAAGATTTCATAACTATCCAGTTGAACAAGGAGATTGTTGTACCCAAGTTGTTCCGAGCATTTTTTAAAAACTCTCCAGGCCAATAGAGATGGTTCAGGAGGTAAACACAATTGCCGAGCAGGCCTGGCGACATGGATTAGATGCCCAGAATCTATACACTGGAAGGAAAGACTCAGCTCCACAAAGTTGTCCCCCAGCCTCCACACATGCACTGTGGCATGAGTTCCCACCTCACACAACGATGATGGTGATGACGACAATTTGTCCTTTAGAGAAGCTCTCCAGGGGCTGAAGTGAACTTAAAATGAATAGCGATGCCTCAGACGAAGTGAAATGAAGCTGCCCGCCCCTCGGCTGTACACACCACGTGCCCGGTGCTCTGTGTGCCCTCTGTCACGGGGCCACAGCACAGACAGCTCTCTCGCCAAGCTGATCAGGACAATCTCTAGTCTTTTCAGATCTGTGAGCTCTCCACACACAGTGGCAGTGGCCCAGCCTCTGCAGTGGGATGCCAGGCGTGTAAATATGCTGTTCTGTCTGTGCTTGGGGGCTTAGTGAGTGGCTTCGAATCTTGCCCTTGGTACTGACCAGCTGGGTGTCCCTAGACTGTCTGCTGCACCTCACTGTGTCTGCTTATTTGATAGTGATATAAGACTGAAAAGGGGGCCCATTCTAGAGAGTTCTTGGGAGGCCTCTGGTCCATCTTCCAAGTAAAACAGCTGAATGACGGGTACATCTATAGAACACGTTAAGTGTTCAATAGTTGCTCTCTCTCTCTTTTTAGAGTCTAATCAAATTATCAAAGACTGTAGGGGATAGAAGAGATCAAAATGGTCATCTATTCATTATACCACTGAGAAAATAGAGTTGACAGGCAAAGGACTCACCTAAGGTCACCCAGCAAGTTAACGACAAGAACCAAACACAATCCCTTTCTGCAAGTGCTTAGCTTGGCGTTCTCCCCTCTGCGCCTTCCCCTAGAGAATGCTGACATTTGTGTGGAAAATGCCCAGATCTTGCAATCATCTAAGCTGTTTGTTTCTTCCCCAGGAGGGAGTTGGCTTTGGTTAACCTGGCCATATGGTTTTTTCTAATTTTCTCTGCAGGATTGTGTGACCAGAATGCCCAGATAGCCAGCCCTAAAACTCATTTTATTGGTGCCGTGGGCAGCACCTGGCACATTCATTTGAAAATGGATGAGTGAGTAGGTGAGCTAGCTTTCGTTTTGATGTAGAATACATGGACATTTTAAGGGAACACGAAGCAGGCAGGAACCAGAAAACCTCACAGTAGGAGAATGTGTTTTCTTTCTCCGATGATCTTTCCTCACTGGCAAAGACTGAGCTCCTTCTATTTCTATCCTTTTAGCACTCCTTTTGGGCGAGGCTCTGTGTTCGGTGCATGTGGCCCGCAAAGCGGATATGGATGCTGCCCATGTGTCGCTTAAAATATAGCGGAGCTGTGTTGGCCAGGCTTTCTGTTGCTGTGGCAGATACGCTTGAAAGTGAATTAAGGGGAAAGGAGATTGATTTGGGTTTATAGTTTCAGAGGTGTCCATCCATCATTGCAGGGAGTACATGGCAGGGCAAAGTTTACTGAATGGTTGCCAGCGAGCAAAGAGAGAGGAGGGGAGAAGGAAGTGGGGATGGAGGGGAAGGGAAGGGAAGGGGGTAGAGAGAGCACACACACAGCTGCACTTATGGCTTGCTCTTCTCTCGAAGCCTGTGGCATGATGCCACCCACATCCAGGGTAGATCCCCTCCCCTAGTGAATGAACTCTCTTGGGAAATGTCCTCAGGCACACCTAGAGGTTTGCTTTGCTTTCTTATTTATTTACCTTCCATTTTAAATTCAGTTTTTATATATTTTGTGGGGGTGTGATTGGGATGGTCAGATCAGAGGACGACTTGCAGGAGTCTGTTCTCTCCCATCACGTGGGCCCCAGGTACCAAACTCAGGTTGTCAGGCTCAGAAGCAAAGCCTTTATCTGATTTACCAGTTTTCTAGAGGGTGAACTGCCATTCCATTGTAAACCTTCACCCAGCCATTAAAACCCCTCCATAAGTAATTTATGACAAACATTTTGAGTGTGTGTGCTCCCAGTCAGCTCTCCAGTGGTTTCCAGAGACCTCAGGTGTCTTCAGTTTCGAGAAGAGTGGGTATCCGCTTGCTTTGGCTTTAGAACTTTGAGAAACAAGAAGCTTTTATCTGAAACAACAGCGCATTTGGAGTGCTGTGGTCCCCAGGCCCTGAATGACTAAATGTCATATTGATTCTTTTAATGAACTTGTAATATGGTGAGACTTCTTTCCAGTTTGGGAAGGAGTCACCTGGGGCTCAGAGACATAGAGTCTCAGCTGGAGCAAGGTCTTTCCAACCACTAGTTCTGGATATGGACTCTGAGCCCCATGAGTAACCAGATCCAGAAGTTCCCCTCCCTTCCCTTCTCCTCTACTCTCTCCCCCTCTCTTCCCTTTCCCCTCAATCCAATGGGGGGGGGGAATACACAATTTAGGTGAACTCTCTGGCTCCAATTCATCCCCAACCCTCAAGGCCACTCCTGCAAGCTACAAGCCCAGAGGCAGAGCGCAGGTACGGAGGGCTTCCTTTGCAGCTGTTTCAGATATGTGAACTTGAAGACACTTTCCACACTTCTAACCCTGCTGCCAGCAGCGGCACATACCACACTTCCCACGAGGTTCTTTCTGTAGACTCAATCTCCTTATTTCTCAGTCCTCCCTTCCCCTCCTCTTCCCCAACACGAACCCTTCACCCATCACCTGCTCAACTTCATTAGGCACCTATGCTTTTTTTGGCATCTTGGGTGGAGCTGTGGTCACAGGCGCCCTGGGCTGTAGCTGGTACCTAACTGACACATACGACTGGGAAGGGAAGCGAGAGTCTTCTTACTAAACTTGTTCCAATGCTGGGATGGCCTGGGGGCCTCGGCTTCTCTTTTGGTGTCCAGGCTTCTCCCTACTGCCCTCCAGCATCCCTTCCCTAGGATGCCCATGAACCTTGAAGACACAGGATAAATCAGAGTCCTAGCTCCTCAGACTCTTCTATGGGCTTTGTTGTTCTGATACTGAGGCTCACTACTATGTAGCCAAGAGCAACTGAACTTCTAATCCTCCTGCCTGTGCCTCTGAGGTGCTGGGTTTACAGACATGTACCACTGTCCTGGGTTCTTTTGCAGCTCTGGTTTGATGTTGTTTCTTTCTGAGAAGGTTCTGCTACCTAGCGTGGGCTGGCCTGGAATTCTCTGGCTTCCTCTCGGTCCCGCTGGGTAGTATGGACTTGTGCTGCTCCTGGCTTCCTTTGGACTTTTGTCCTTCCCCTTGGTGGCACCTTCCCCTGGAACCTTCTCCACAGCAGCTCCTGTCCCACCTGGGCTTCTGCTTGGGACCGGACTGCAAAAGCAGCCTCTTTGCTGCCTGGGGTTGCTCTCTCTCCCTTTCTTCCTCTCCACCTCTTCCCCTTCCTGGTCCATTGCTTTCTAGCACACAAAGCACAGTTCAAGGTTTTGTGTTTGGGGAAAATGAAGGACAATTTAAGGTGGTCAGTGAATTCAACATACAACAGTGAATCATTGTGTAGCCAAGGATGACCTTAAATTTCTGTTCTTCTTGCCGCCACCTCTCAAGTGCTGGGATTACGTACACAAGTGCTACTGTGTCCGTTTTGTGCAGTGCAGAAGATGGGACCCAAGGCATGTCAGACACTCACCCCACTAAAGCCTCCGTGCTTTCCTTCTTTTTAATATGCTTGCAGTAGCACTTGCCATCTATTTCATGCAAGCGGTGTAAAAGGAGCTTTGCGTTTCAATGTTTTCTCATTGTTCACAAACATACCTTTTGCACACGTGACTGCTTTATTAAACTAGAGTACAGCCATTGAACGAAACGCTTCCTTCATTGTTTCTTCTCTGTGTCTTGCCTTTTCTACTTAATAGAGCATGAAAATCCCTCAGATCAATGTGGCTCTATTTCTTTTTCCTTCCTTCCTCCTCCTCCTTCTCCTCCTCCTCCTCCTTCTCTTTTCCTGCCCCCAGAATGTGCTAGGCAGACTAGACTGACCTCAAGCAGAAATCCACCTGCCTCTGCCTCCAGGGTGCTTGGATTAAAGGCATGCACCGCTATTTCAACCCTCTGTCTTTCAAAAGGCTGCATACGATGCCATGCTATGAGCAGACCAGACTTTACAAGCAGTGTGCCCATGGACAGACATTTGACTTCATGGGTAGTTTTGTGCTATTCCATAAAAATGCACTGAACACTGCTTTCCTTTCCAAAAAGCACACGTATTTGTTTGTGTGTGTTCATGCCGCGGCATGTGCGTGAGGTCAGAGTCAACCCACTGCAGCAGGTTCTCTCCTTCCACCATTTGAGTCTGGGGGCCAAGCTCAGGTCCTCAGGCTTGGTAGCAAGTGCTTTTACCCGCGGAGCTGTCTCTTCCATCAGCATTGCACCTTGTTAGGTCCAGGCTTCTTAATGGTACAAGGTAAACTCGCCGGGAAAAGCAAACGTTTCTTTTCATGAAGTTTTATTGCAGAAAAAAGGTGACCCAATTTGAAATGGGAACTTATGGCCAGTCAAAGTGTTGGTGACAAGGAGGAAGGATTCCTGCCCTGGGATCTCTGTGAACAGGGATCATGATGAAAGGAAGGCTTGAGGTAGCCTCTGTTCTTTTTCCCACAGCAAGAAATTCAAGGTCACACAAAGCCAGGTCCTTTCTTGCAACCAGGGATGGGACAGTGCCTGTAACACATAGCCCACGGTGCTGGAGTACAGCCAATTTCAATACATTGGTTACAGCTTCCCTGGGAGCTGGCAGCTTCCACTTTGCACTTTCATTTAGTTTGCCAATCAACAAACATTGAGTCCTGGAGGACCCGGCTGGGATCTGCCCTACAGAACTTTCTGGTCTAGGAGAAATAGCACTCACCTTTACGCACAAGAAAGTGGTTGTCCGCCCTAAGAGAGAGATGATACCAAAGGAGCTGAAACCCCCACCCACCCCAAACACGGTTGCATACACACATACTTGGACATAGGACCAGATAAATACAAAGTATCAATCACACGCTGACACACTCACACATAACCCCCAGCTCCACCCCATCCTAAACATGATTTTGCACATGCACACGGACATTCAACCAGATCAATACAGAGTCTCAATCATGTGCTAATACACTTACACATAGCCCCCCAGCCACCATTCCAACCCTCCCTTCTTTTTCCTCCCCCGCATATGCACAAATATTAAAAGCCACACCTGGGCACTGGGCTCATTGCTATGGGAACCGGAATTCTGCAAAATTCTGCAATCTTCATTCATGCGCATCTGAATTCTCGCTCTGAATATTACAGTCGCTGTGGAGTTTGCAATTTGAATTCTGAGTCATTTCCCCATATAGGTCAGGCTGGGAAGCAAAGGACGGAACTGGTGAAGACTGGCAGTTAAAGACCTGATGACTTTCTATCAGAGTGATGGCAGGGCCTAGATAGGAAGGACTGTGTCTCCAAGGGTGCTGCCCCGGGACTTCCCTGGGCCCTAGACAACACAATGAGCAGGGAAATCCAGAGGGAGACAGTTGAGAAAGGTTTATCCTTTGAGAGAAGCAATGGCATTCAGATAAGTAACAGCCTGCTCAAGGGACCTCACAGGGAGGGGGCCAGGGGGACAAGCACCATGTTTCTGCTGGCCTCCCTCTCTCTCAGCTCTTTTATAGCTCCCCATAGCCTGGATCCAACAGAAGCCCAAAGCCCTAGGCAGATGCTGAGGTTGCCTCCCAGGACAGAGTGGACAGCAATGGCACTAAAGGGACAAAAGCCCCCTATCTGGCATTGGCAACGCATTTTTTATCACTTGTGTTTCCCTTTCTGATCTGTAAAATGGGATTGATAACTATACCTGCACTGTGTTGTTGAGAGTAAATGGATTATGATATGCAAGCTGGAACAGGCCCTTAGAGAAAACCAGTTTCTCTGTCATTGGAAAGCACTCTGTAGCACAATGATTCCCACACAGAGAGAGCCTCCCCCACCCCAGGCTAAAGGGAACAAAGGAACCTGAGGCTGAGGACCACATTTTCCCAAAAGCCTCGGCAGGCTCCCGTCATTAGGACATCTTGGTGGCTCCCAGGCTGGAGCTCCCTCACCCACCCTGGCTACTGCTGTTTTGTTTTTCAGGCCTCCCGTCTCCATTCCCCCCTGTCCAGCGTGGAAACGGCAGCACCACACACGTACCCTTGGACCCAGGTAAGCACACCATTTTCCCAGGCCTGCAGTTAACTTTCTGAGGCCAAGCAGACTGCCTCTGGGTTAGTGAGAAAGGACAGTGGACTTTCAGGTACCAAGGAAGCCCTGTGACTCCAGAGAATGCCCCTTCCTCCTGGCCTGGGAACCAGGTCCCATTAGGCTCTCCTTGCTGTCTGAGAACGACTGTATTTGAGAGTCTCATGTATACCACAAGCCACTTGAGGGATTTGTGCAGTGCAAGCCGGGGTTTGTGGTGGGGTGATGAGCACCATCAACCCTGTCTTTCGTTTTCTCTGCAAGTGTTTACTGATGCCCTACTCTGTGCAGAGCTAGCTGTGAGCAAGCAGTGGGGCGCGTTCTGGGGAGCAGGAACAGGTTATTTCTATAGGAAGGTCCCTGGGACCTAAGAAAGGTTCCTATAGGAAGGGCACCCAATCCACTGCAACAGCAGGTCTTGTGTGTCCTCTAGGTTAGAGGTTCAGTGCAGCCCAGGGACTAGGGAAGAACTCTTGGTCCAACAAGGGCCCCTGAGCCAAAATCCTGATTTTCTGTTACAAAGGATGCCACTGGAGACAGGGGTACCAGATAGGGGATTGTGGAACCCAGTCTCTGATTCTCACACTGCGTCTCACCTACCATAAAGCACCAGTTTGGTTCCTGAGCCACACATTTTCTCTAAACTGAACTCTAGAGTGAGGCCTTGATGTGCGCCTGTCTTTCCTGCATCCTACCGGCAGGAAGGCCAGAGAACCAGAGCTGGGAGAGGTGTTGGCCAAGGTCATGAAACAGGGTGGAGGCGGATCCCCCAGTTGTCAGTTTCACCCCCATTCCTATGGGGGAGCAAAGTTCTGAAGAGCTCTTAGTTCAAATTTGACGCTTCCAGAGGAGCAGCTGGGGGTCCGCCTGGTGAACGGGAGCAGTCGCTGTAGTGGTTTTGTGGAGGTTCTACTGATGACGTCCTGGGAGCCTATATGCGTGGTGGATGGAGACAGACTCACTACCGAGGCTGTGTGTGAAGCGCTGGGATGCGGCGCTTTGGAGAAGGCTACCTACCTGATGCCACCCAGGGCCACCTCTGGGAACATCAGCAGTGCCGGGAATACGACATGGGCGCAGGCACCAACTGTGCGATGCAGCGGAGCCAATTGGCAGCTATGCAAGGTGGCGGACCAGGAGTGCAGCAGCGACAAGAGGCTGGTGCGGGTCACCTGTGCAGGTACATGTTCCTGCCCCCTAACTACCCCACAGTTTAGACTTCAACCGCTACAGTCAAACTTTGGTCCCCAGACTTCCACCACCAGCCTCCCAAGTCGTACCAGCTCAAGGGGTTCCATGTCGATGCCCCACTAAATCATGTCATTACCAGATCTGAGCATCACCTCAGATGTGGCCTGCAGACTCCTCCTCAGCTGGATCTCCAGAGCATCCTCTTGGTCCTCTCTGGTCTCCTATGCTAACCCAATCTGTTTATTCCCTGTACCCTTCCTGATTGTGACTATATGTTCACTCTTCCCTCCAGATAGATAAATTTGCCATACTTCCAGGCTGTCTTTGCTCTGAGTCTTGGTGACTGAGATAATACTCATGGCTTTGCCTACCTGGTCTCTAGTCCTGCCTCCTGTTTTTCACATTCCTTCCACATAATCTCTAAGTCACGCCCACGGGGTTCACAGTTTAGAGGGGGCTCCCAATCCTCCCTCTAGGTTATAGCCACTCCCACTCCCACTCTTCCTGCCCCACCTCCAACATCCAAAACCCTCCCGTCCTCAGAGAACCAGGCTGTGCGGTTAGTGGACGGTGGCAGCCGCTGCGCTGGACGCGTGGAGATGCTGGAGCATGGCGAGTGGGGGACAGTGTGCGATGACACGTGGGACCTGGAGGATGCGCACGTGGTGTGTAAGCAACTGAGGTGCGGCTGGGCAGTGCAAGCGCTGGCTGGCTTGCACTTCACCCCCGGCCAAGGACCCATTCACCGAGACCAGGTGAACTGCTCCGGGACTGAGACCTATCTGTGGGACTGTCCGGGGCTGCCTGGAGACCAGTACTGCGGTCACAAGGAGGACGCAGGAGTGGTATGCTCAGGTCAGTCGGTGAGCCTGAAGGAGGTGATATATTTATGATGGGGCATCCTTAGTAGAAGTAGGATTGAAGGCGGAGAGTGTCATATCTACCCCTCCCTCATCACTGTTGAGTCAGGGCTTCTGGTCCCGCCTGTGCTGCTTTTTTATATCCACAGCAATGGCGTTAGTGAAGTGATCTGTAACAACCCCCAGAACGAGCTGCTGCTGTCTGTTCACAGCTCACATTTGAGCAGCCAAGATCTAGAGTCCCACCAGGGGGCTGGCCAGAGCAGGTGGAGTGGGCAGAGGGATCACAGGTGCAAGAGGGACGAAAACAAGGGCTGTCTGGGCTCATCTCTGCGTTGGGGTTCTAAGTTGGCAGCAGTTTGGGCCCACAACATTCTAGCTCGACTCTGTCACCTGCCCACAGAGCACCAGTCCTGGCGCCTGACTGGAGGCATTGACTCCTGCGAAGGGCAGGTGGAGGTGTACTTCCGAGGGGTCTGGAGCACCGTGTGTGACAGCGAGTGGTACTCGTCTGAGGCCAAAGTGCTCTGTCGGTCCTTGGGGTGCGGATCGGAGGTGGATCGGCCCAGGGGGCTGCCGCATTCCCTGGAGGGTAGAATGTACTACTCCTGTGAAGGAGAGGAACCCACCCTCAGCAAGTGCTCCTGGCGGTTCAACAACTCCTTCTTGTGTCGCCAGTCGCTGGCAGCCAGAGTCATCTGCTCAGGTACTCCTTCCCCAGTCCCTCCACCACTAGATCTAATCCACAAATTCAGCCTACAGATGGCTTAGCAACTGCCAGATACTGGCCCAAGAAAGATCATTGCCCTTACCATGCCCAGGCAGACATTACTAATGGATCAGAATGATTTTTTTTTTTTTGGTTTTTTTGTTTGTTTTCCTGCAAGATACTCAACTCAGAACCAAATTCATGGATTAAGTGACTACCAAGGAATTCATTATTATGTGCTAAGTAATTGGTCTCTGTTGATTGGAATGGTTCAGGAGGTGAAGCCAACTTGCTATCCCAAAGGTGATGGTTGCAGGAAAAAAGACAGGTTAGGACACATGGATGGTAATTACACGTGTGACAGCATCTGGAGCTGTAGTCACATGCCAGACACTGCCAGGCTCTTGGCAGCTTATGTCAGTCCGGTCTTACACCCAGTGTAGGAGGAGGCTGCTACTGCACTTCTCCAATTCTAAGACCACAGTGGAAGTCATAACATTGGTGTCTATGGCTTATAAAGACAAAGCAGACTGGAGGTGCAGCTTGGTGGTAGACCACTTGCCTAGGTGTGCCTGACGCCCTGGGTTCAAACCTCAATACCTCAAGGAAGGGAAGAAGGGAGAAGAGAGGAAAGGAGGGGGGAAAAGAAACACCAAAAATCCTGCTGAGGTTGGTGTGGTGAAAGAAACCAAACTTGACACGCTGTCACACAGAGTGAGACCATTGCTCCAGTGACAGAGGCTTTGTAGTATGAACGTGAGGTTCCCCCACCTGCAGGAACCCAGTGTGAGCCTCCCTGTGGGGCTCAGAATCCTGACTCCAGCTTTGCTGTTTAGCAGCAAGGAGGACCGGGGCAGCTCCTCAATGTCTGTGGCTTCAGAATAAAGGGTGCTCTTCTGGGTAGCTGGGGACTGAGATGCTGGCTCCTCAACGTCTGTGGCTTCAGAATAAAGGGTGCTCTTCTGGGTAGCTGGGGACTGAGATGTTGTGGCTTAAGGCCTGTGTAAGCACCACAAGCTAGGAAGCAGATTCGCTAGAGGAGGTGTGGATTATGTTGACGAGAACACAGCTCCCTAGTTCCTGAGGTCCCAAAGAGCAATTGAAAGTTGAGTGGGGAAAGGACACGGTCTGCAGCAGCTTACTGAGGAAGAAGGGATAGTTCTATCCACCCCCATCCTAACTGAAGCCTCTTCCTCTCACTGCTATGGGCATGGTTCCTGTACCCTTAGGCCTACAGTGAGATCCAGGGCGCTCATCTGTCTTGTTCAGTTTCTAGACCAAGGCTTGTTACACAGTAGGTACTCAGTAAACTCACTAAATAAATTGGTGGTACTTTCCAACAGACTCCCGGAGACATCTCAACTTGTCCACTGCTGAAGTGCCTTCCAGAGTTCCTGTCACGATAGGTGAGTGTAGCTGCTCCCACAGTGCAGGTGCCTGTGTTTGCATGTGTGTTCATATAGTCATGGGTGTCTGCCTGGGGACAGCTGATGGATTGTTTCCAGGGCCCCCAATCCCACCGATGAACTAGTCCCTTGGGGGACATCCTGCCATAAAGGACCTATGTGAACAATATACACCACACACATGCACACGCACACCTTGTGAGCCAGAGGGATCCTAAGTGCTTTGAAACCACTTGGGTGCCACACTCCTGGCACCAAGAGCACCAGTCAGTGTGAGTAAGGTTTAGGGTGTGTGGTCTAGTACCCTCCTGCATTATTTCCCAAACCTTTCGGCAACCCCCCCCCCTCAACTGAGGGAAGCCTCTCTAAAATCTGAGGAACAAGCTAAAGTCCAGAGTTAGGGTGACAGCAGTCCTGTTGGCCAGCACTCAGAACTTCAGCTTCTTTCCAGACCTGTACCAGGTCCGTCTGCTAGTCCTGTGTAGCTTGGCCAGCAACCAGGACTGGCTCCTGGGGCTCACATCCCTGCTGCGGGTATGTTCTCTGATTTCATGAGAGTTTCCCAGCACTCAGAGTGGTCTGTGCAGTAAGAGCTATGTGGAGGTCCAGCATTGGCAGCACTCCCTGCTGCTCTGCCTGATCACTTGCACCCTCCTCAGACCCTCAAGATGGGGCAGGACAGGGCCTGGAGGAGACACCAAAGGAACAGAGTTCTGTCAGAGGCCCTGGCTACGGATAAAGAAAATAGACAGGAGTGAGGCTCTAGGAACTGCCCAGGCTATGGAATGAGATTGACAGAACTTGCAGCTCCCATGTCCCTTCTTGAAGTCAGGGTGGGGAGTCACACCTACTGCAGAGAGAGACTAGGCCTCCTGGAGTCAGGTGGGAATCCACTGTCAACACTTCCCTTAGCCCCAGCGGTTTCCTTGGGGTTTACACACCAGAACCCCCACTTTTCAGCATCCCTTCACACTGCTTCTGAGTAGCAAATCAACCTTCCCTTCCTAGCCCAAACCATCCCTGTCAGCAGCCAGAGAGGAAAGGAGGAAAAGTGAGAACTGATGGAGAACTGTGTTTTCCTCTGGGAAAGCAGAAACAGCCAGAGCCTATGGCCCTCCTTACAGCTCCTCCCCTCCACCCAGGCAGAGCCTCCAGGCCTGTGATAATGTCATCTGGTGTAACCCTAGGCTATAATGCCTGACACACAGTGGTACTAGATGATTGTCTGCTGAACAAAGGCTGGGTGCTGAAGGCCGAGAGAGGAGGAGGAAGGGGGGGGGACAGGGAGGGAGGGAGGGTGAGTTGTGGGCTAGTAGCCAAAGGGAAATTTCAGACAGTAAATACATTTAGTCGACTGCTCATTTAATATGCACTTAGAAGCCGATGGGAAGATTTGAATAAAAGACACGGGAGGAGGAAAATGGTGGAAAGGAAGGTGGGGATGCTTCATGAAAGTTGAAAAGGTAAAGGAAGGTGTTAAAGGGGCTCACATCCATTTCTTTTCCTGCCTGAACTGGGTTTCCAGAATCTTCTGTGCCGGTGAGCGTGAAGGACAAGGAGTCTCGAGAGCTGACACTCCTCATACCCTGTATTGTCTTGGGAAGTCTCCTCCTTGTTTCCCTCGTCTGCATAGCTGTTCTTCTCTTGAGAGCGAAAGGACGTTATGGTAGGTGTGACCTTCCCAGAGCTACTGCACAGGAAACAGCAGTTGTGAGGTATAGGCATCCCCCAGTACACGAGGTGTGGAAGAGCCCCGGTGGGAGTGGTCCTGCAAGGACCACCCAGCTCAGGCCTAGGGAAACCTGCTGATGGGAAGGATTTTCCAAGCACGCATAGTAGTAGAGCCTACTAGCGGAGGTTTCTCGGGAGAAGCAGACTCTGCGTTTGTGTTGGGTGTGGGGTGAAGGAAATGTGCCCTTGATGGAACCTGAAAGTCCATCTGGTGTAACAGGGAAAATAAAAATGATGTACAGGCCTTCTGCCTCCCTTCCTCAGCCCTCCCTGCTTCAGCGAACCACCAGAACCTGCCCGCTGCCACCCAAGCAGGAAGTAATAACTATCACGCTGTCCCCATCACCATTCCCAAAGAAGGTAGGATGTCCCCCATGGGGGAAGGCAGGCGAAAGACGGGAGGGTGGACTCTGGAGGGTCACCATTGTTGAGGTTGAAGTAGCACCAACAGGAGGAGCCAGGCCAGACTATACACAGGGTGTGTTGCCTTGAGCAGTCACAGCCTCTCTGACATAGCCGACTTTCTAGTTCAGCCTTGCACCGACTCTGAGCCTTTGAGTTCTGAGCAAATATAGCCAAGTGTTTGAACTGTTGGTTCTCAGAGGAAACGTCATCTCTGCTCACTAGCTAGTAGACATGTGATGCCATTTCTCAAGATGCTTCCCAACCAGATGCCCCACAGGCCCACCACCATCCTCCCAGAACAAAGGCTGGGGTGTGGTTACATTGGTAGAGTACTTGCTTAATACACACAGGCCTTGGGTTCAGTCCCCAGCAGCACACAACCCAGACAATGGTGCACTCCTGTTATGCCAGTACATGGGAGGTGGAGGCAGGAGGATCAGCAGCTCAGGATTATCTTGACTATATATTGAGTTTGAGGCTAACATGGCTTACAGGAGACCCTATCTTTAAAAAAGAAACAAAAAAGATTCTCTTGGGTCTTATTTTTTTTTCATATTCTCTGAGTAAAAAAATTAGAACTGTGGAGATAACTCAATTGGTTGAGGTGCTTGCCTTGCAAACATGAAGACCTGAATTCAGTCCCCAGTGCCCATGCAAAAAGTTGGGCATGGTAGCATGGGGCTATAATCCTAGTGCTGGGGAGCTGAGATAGGCAGATAGATCCCTGGGTCTTACTGGCCACTCAGTCTAGGCTGATCAGCAAGCTCCAGGTCCCAGTAAGAGAACCTGTCAAAATGTGGTGAAGGGTAGTGGCTTGCAGCATATGGCTTTAATCTTAGGTCTCCAGAAGCAAAGTTAGGCAGATATCTATGAATTCAAGGCTAGTCCTGTTGACAGAAGCGAGGTCCAGGCCAGCCAGGTTTACTCAGTGAGGCCATTATCAAAAACAAACAAACAAAAAAAAAAGATTGCTATCTCTTTCTCTCTTTCTCTCTCTCTCTCTCTCTCTCTCTCTCTCTCTCTCTCTCTCCACACACACACACACACACACACACACACACACACACACCCTTTAGGACACACATTTGCCTCCAGAAAGTTTGAGTTCAATCTCATTGCATTGTGAAACAAAATGGATCACCTGCTATTCTGCCCCCTGTCCCTGCCTCTGGGCTCTCAGCCTCTTCCCTTCAGCGTTTTGCCCACCTTGGTGCTGGGTCCTGTGCCCCAATCCTCTGTTCTCTCCCCAGCGCCTATGCTGTTCATCCAGCCCCGGGTCCCTGAGGACTCAGACACCAGTTCCGGCTCTGACTATGAGCAATATGACTTCAGCTCCCAGCCGCCTGTGGCCCTGACCACCTTCTACAGTGAGTGCTGGGCTGGCTCCAGGGGCTTGGGACCTGCAGGAGGGCACCTGCTGGTACCCACAAGACTTTCATGGGACTTCCTTGTTGCTCTCCTGTACTGATTCCGAATGGTCCTAAAACTTTCAAAGTGCCCTGTGACCCTGGCTATCTGCCTGTTCACAGGAGTGTGACCTATGCTATCCCTGGCTGGGTAAGGTCTTAGTACCCTCACCAGGCCCCGCACGTGCATCTAAGGATGCTGAATTTGTGCAAACCCTGAGACTCCAGGTGAGACACAACTCGGGCAAATTCTTACACACTCATCATCCCCCAACCATATCTTACTCCGGCCTGCCCAGTCCCTCCACTGCTACACCAGCACATGCCTCGTAGTCTGTCTAGCTCTCCCACTGCCTGCTGGGAGCAGGACCAGGGAAGATGGCACCTACATCAGAACCCAGGCAATGCTTGGGGGACAGACAAGGCCGGAGGATCCCACACCTCTATGGATCCCCTTGAAACATGTCAAAAATCCTTGAGTGCCACTTATGCCTACTGTACAATCAAGTTAGTACCAGAGTTCGGTCATGTGTGACAGAAACCTTCCAACTACCAGAGTCCTGGAAGCTGAGGGAGTCCCAGATTCCTTCAACGCTGCCGTGACCTTTATCTACGTGGCCGCAGAACGAGCCATTGCCGTACCCACACAGCAGGACAGGAAGGTTATCCTTCACTTCCATCCCTCACTCAGAGCACAAGCCTGTGCTAGCTGTAAGGGGGCAGGACAGGGAGCCTCTGAAGGTTCTGCAGAGGAAGGATGGATGCTATCCCACCTCACAGCTGACTTGGGGTCTCTGGGAGGATCCCAGAGGAGGATCCACCTCCACTGACCCATGGGTGAGGTTTGGTGGCCGTACAGATACAGTGGGACATCTGAACTCAGGTGTATAAGGTGTCATGCTGTGTCCCAGATGCTATGACACTGGAACTCACAGTCACGGTCAAGCTTTAAAGAGCTGACCCACGTTCTTAAGCCTGAGCCTGAGCCTTGAAGCTGCGCAGAATGCAATGATTCTGGGCCATGTGGCTTCTCCACCCAGGAAGTGCCTCCCAGGTCAAATAACAGCCCATTTCTGGACCAACCAAGGGGCGAGCCGCTGAGTTGGTAACAATCTTATGAGGAACATGTGTGGCGCGGGGCAGGGGCGGGCAGCAACCACCTGTCTCCACACTGGTCCACGGTAGACCTGAGATACCATAGATGAAACTCGAACCCTGTCCCAGTCAGGGTTGTCCTCCTCCAGGCTCCTGGTAGGAGACGGACCCCATACCCACCTCACCCACCCTGCTTCCTGCAGATTCCCAGAGGCATCGGGTCACCGAGGAGGAGGCCCAGCAGAACAGGTTTCGGATGCCACCCTTGGAGGAAGGTGAGTCCAAAGTGGACGGGTCTTGCAGAAGATAAGCAGGGTGCCGACACTGCCTCCAAACTCGGTAGCTGAGCCCATCTTCGGATGTACTAGCAGCGACTTTCCTCAACTAGTGTCTCTGGCCTAACATTCCCATAAGCAGTAAGTTCTGCTGAGAGTCTAATTTAAAACGCTCTTGCTTCCTTCTTTCCCTTTTCCTGCCCCAGGACTCGAAGAGCTACATGTTCCCCACATCCCAGCTGCTGACCCCACACCCTGTGTGGCCAATGTCCCACCTCTGGGCTCTCAGTACCACGTGAGGAGCAACAGTGGGTCCAGCACCTCCTCTGGGGAGGGTTACTGCAACAATCCCAGCAGCAAGCCACCTCCGTGGAGTTCCCAGGTGTTTTCTTCTGAGAAGAGTCCCCCCGCAGAGCAGCCCCCCAATTTGGAACTGGCTGGATCTCAGGCAATGTTTTCAGGTAGTTGTATGTCCCCCAAGCGCCCAATCTTATGTCAAACCTACCCAGCAGAGGCGCAGAGCCCAAACTCTGAGTAGCTAGTTGGCTATGTGACCTTGGACAAGTCTCCTTCTCTCTCTGGGCCACTCCTTCCTCATGTGCCTAGCTCCAGACTTGGCTCTCTGGAGTCCTCAGGCTTGCTGCCTGAGAGTAACTAGTTTGGGTCTTCAGCAGGGACGGCAGACGGTGACAGTTCCAGCACCTCATCCGGAGAGTGGTACCAGAACTTCCAGTCACCACACCACAATCCTCCAATGGAGCAGTTTGAATGTCCAGGTACAGGGGCAGAGGCGGGGTCGGGGATGTGAAGTGTGGAGAAATATTTGGAGGTTTCTGTGAGAGGAAATGAGCTCACTGCCACTGGACGCATCCAAGCAGAAACTGTTGGCCACATAGGGGAGGTGCCAATAAGCGGTAAGGCTGATCACACGCACTCATTCACTGTGCACCAGCCTGGGAACCTCAGTTCTGGACTGGGGGCAGCAGTAGGCAAGAGGATGAGCTGATTTCAGATGGTGCCACAGGGACCGAGGTAGGGGGTGGACACAGGCCTGCTCACTGTCCCATGGGATGGCATGTCCCATGACTCCTCCCCCTGCTGACCTGATCCTCCTGGCCCCACAGGACCCCCTGACCCCCAGTCAGATTCCACTGATGAAGAGGAGGACTATGATGACATCGGAGCAGCCTAGCCTGGGTCCCTGAGGCTTACGGATGGCCCCACCCTCTGCTCTCCTGCTCTGCCACCTATCAGCTTCCAAGAGGCTGCGGCCCCTAGCAGAGGTGGAAGGGCATTCTCCCAGACCTTTATCCTCCACCCATCCATCAACCTGCAGGAGCCTGGAGCAGAAGGCATGGCCAACGGTGTGAGCACTGCGCTCTGGGTTGAGCTAGCAGGGGCTGGCCACTTCTGGCAGTGGTGGAGGGCCATGCTAGGTGACTCTGAGGCCTCAGCTCACTCTGCCGTGTCAGGTACTTTGATCCTAAGTCTCAGGAAGCTGCCAAGGGGCTGAGCAGGTCACTCAGTGCTGCAAGATAGGTCCTGGGTCAGGGGCTGCCATTATCACCCAGGAAGGCACTACTGTCTGAATGTAATCACAGAAGCGCCCACTTAGCATGGGACATGGCCTTCCTGGGCACTGTTAGCTGAGAGCAACCAAGACAAACACGCGCTCCCACCCAGCCAGGCCGAGGCCAGTACCTGCCCACCAGGGTTCTCTGAGTCCACCACAGGCACTGGCTGGACCTTGTCTCTATCCCTGGACAATAGAACATTATTCTGAGCTCCTTGGGTTTATAGGGGGTCCCTTCCCAGTCACAGAATCAAGAGATGGGCAGCTCATTGGGGCAAGAGCACAGAGGTCTGTCCTGGAGGGTCAGAGCTCTGAGTCCCCAGAGATCCCCTTGGGTTGACAAGAATGCTTTAGGTGAATGTGGCTATTGCACCCAGGACTTTAAACAGGACCTCCCCACAGCCTCAGAAAACTGGAGGGTTCCAGCCAGGCTATGGTGGCCTGTCCTCAGTTCCTGAGATTAAATGATTGCTGAGTGAAAATGAGGCGTGTTGTGACAATTCCTTAAACTCTGTGCTGTGTGTGCTTGTGTGTGTACTTGTGCGTGTGTGTGTGCGCACGCGCACACACGTGCACAAGTGGCGGCACACATTTCCTCAAGGGTACAGGAGCTCAAGTCCTTGCAGTGGAATGTTCTGGAGGCTCCAGCAAGAATTAAGGAAGGAGGCGACACCATATACAAGTTCATCTGTGCTCTGGCCATCCAGGTTCAGTCCTGAGGGCTATCTGGACACACTCCTGAAGGTTGTTCCCCAAGGGATGAGAGACGGGTATCCTGTGGTTGGTTGGGGACTTGGGAATGCTTCATCCTCCCCCACTCCCCACCATCACCCAGCTGCCTTAGAAGGTAAGCCCAATGCTCTGGTGCCCCCCTAAAATACTCTCAATGCAAAGGTGGCCTAAGAGCAGCGACCTTCCCATGACACTGTCTGTAGGAGACCAGCTGAATGCACTGTGTCTGGGCTCCACACTAGCTGTGGGCAAAGTGGAGGCAGCTCTGATCCATTCGGGCAAAACGTCAAAGCTGTCATCCACTGTGGCCTGGTACTCTAGCCAAATATAGGGAAAGGAGAGCCAGGCCAGCATGGTGCAAAGGATGGAGGACAGCTGTTTCCAGGCCTGTGGGCCAGGCTGGCTTTGCCAGATCTGCTGGCTGTCCGCACCCCCGGGCTGCCCGCACCCTGACAGTCCAGGGGCCTCCCCAGACAGAGTAGATGCTGTGGTCCATGTTGCCTGACTGGGATTTCACACAGGCGCAGATGACTTTAGCCTTACTGCCGTCATTGCTCAATGCCGCCTGCGGACTGTGGGTCTAGCCTTCCTCCGGGAGCTGGGGTGCCGGTTGATGGACCTGCTTTCCGTTCCTGTCCCTGCTGTACCAGCCACAGGCGTTCCCGGGGCAACCGTCCCAGGATGTGGTCGCCTGTGTTGCGGTACCTCCCAGCAAAGTCTCCGACCACTGCGGGGGATTCCTAGGGGAGGAGTCGCAGCTGCAGGGCGGAGCATTTTGCCGATCTGAACCACAGGGAAAGCTTTTTGCTCCACAGTCTGTGTTCTATTAGATCATCCCATAAATCCTGCGCCTCCTCAGGTCAGCAGCTCTCCTGCTCTGGTCCTCTGCTAACAGAAGCTTGACTGCTGGGTGTGCATAAAAAATCAGCGGTGCTAGGGAGGGTCAGGGGCTCTGCATCCAATGGTTCCACACTGGTAGAAAGATTAATAAAGTCTCACATTAGGAGGACTTGGGGAGGAGGGGGGCTGAGGGTGGGAAAGGTCTTGTCCCTGGGTCACTGAGAGGGAATTAAAGGAGTCACAAATATGGTTGCCTTATCTCCAACCCAGCCTCAGACATAGAGGAGACACCTTCTCTAAGCCCAGATCCTCTGAATCTATGAGAAATATAAACCATTGGCATGTCTCTCCTGCCACTTTCCAGTCTCTGGGCAGCAAGGACTTGTAGCAGGGGAGGAGGGGATGGGAACCTGCAAGAAGGCCTTTTTTGCCCTTTTCCACCCCTGTTCCTAAGCAGCAAGCTTGAAGGAGCAGAGGGCAGGGAAGTCACTAAAAAAAGCAAGTGTTTTCCCATCCACTCTTGTAGGACCTTGAGTTAGAAAAGGCCTCAGGGTCTGGTGTGGAACAGAGCCCTCGGGAATCCCACCCAGGCAAAGGGCGTGGCTGCAGAGATGGGGGGGCGCTATCAGAGAGGGGTGCTACCACAGTTTCAGATTCTTG
This sequence comes from Microtus oregoni, assembly GCF_018167655.1. Classification (NCBI taxonomy): domain Eukaryota; kingdom Metazoa; phylum Chordata; class Mammalia; order Rodentia; family Cricetidae; genus Microtus; species Microtus oregoni. The sequence continues at coordinate 47,418,908 of NW_024543071.1, forward strand.
GAGCCGCTAAAGGATGGTGGAGGCTTCCCTAACTCACAGAACCCCTGAGCTAGCTGTGTGAGCGCTCACAGGAAGGCCTTCAGGGGCTGACACCTGAGCAGGTCTGGCAGGATCAGTAGCACTGGCAGTGACATCGGGGAGGATGGGGTGTCTAAGTCTACACTAGACGTGAACAATGACACCAAGGAACTGAGGCTGAGGACAGTCCGGTTCTCAAGCCAGTCCTCTTCGGTGGGTGCTAAGGCTCATAGAGGTTCAGTGTCACACCCCTGGCCACACCCCTAAAAGGTGACGTGCATGAGTCTGGCTCCTGCATACTTGCTCTGTCCCTGTGTGATCAGAACCATAGGGCCCGGCCCAGCAGGGCCTCCTGCCTCTCTCTGGAGCTCTGAGCTGCAGGTGTGTGTGTGGGGGGGTGTACACCAGATTCCCTGCTAGGGAACATACCCTCCTAGGCTCAGGGACACAGAAAGTTTAGCATGCACAGGGGACCAGGCCCTGTGCTTGGGCCCTGAGTGCACAGAGAGCAATGGAAGCTGGCCGTCACCCTTGGGGACTTCACAGTCTGGGTTGTGGATGGTGATGACAAACTTGACAAACAATGGAGGGGAGCAGCGTTTGCCAGGAGGATGTGGTTTCATAGCATCGTGATAACGGCACTCTGAGAAGGGATCATCTATGCCACTTAGAAAGAAACCGAGGCCATAGAGCTTGAGTGGCCAGGCAGAAGCTGCATGGCAGATAGCAAAAATTTCCCTCCTAACACAAAAGACCCCATGTGGAGCCACTTGCTGACACGGTGAGTTCACATCATGTCTAAGCCACAGGAACCTCAGGAAACCTGCTTGGCACCCCCTTGCTCCCAAACAAACCTACAGGGCCAAGACAGGAGGCAGGGCTTTTCTGATCCCTCACCCCCAAGACTCTCCATCCTGGACACCTTGGGCTTTTCCCCATACTGGAAGACTTAATTACTAAAGACTCGGTTCTCACGTGTGATGCTCTAAAACAAACTAGCTATTTTACTGAACTGATCTGAAGTTTTGACCGACGCCAGCACTGAACAGTCTTAAAGAAAGCGTCATCCTGAAGCACTGACGTCACCTAAACACACCATCTCCACCTTGCACAGGATACGACCACATTGCTACAGTAACAGTGGGAACAGAGATTGAAAAAACCAGTGTCTAAAAGGCTGTGGTAGGAGAAAACAGGTAAAAGAGGGGGTGGCTGAACTGGCCACTGAAGGGTGTATCCCAGGGTTTGCAGGATAAGAAAATAAAAATATCCATAAAGGCATCCAAATTTGGGCTGCGCCTCCTGTAGTCTGGGAACGAGTCTCCAGTTAATAAAGACCATTGCAAGTGTCTTGGAGGCTCACGTCATTTCCCCAGGGTGTCGCTCACTGTTCTTGAGGCCCCTGGGGAGTGATTTGATATGAGGAACTTCAGAAACATCTCCGCTGTAGAAAAGAGGTTGTCTGAGGGCCACTGGGAAGGTGGCTTTGGAGCAAAATGGCCAGGAGTAGAGATGGGGGACAGCGGGGAGATTGGAGAAAGACTTGGGGTTCAGAGAGTGTTCGTTGGTGTGGGGGGTGATTTTCTTAACCACCAGTCTCTGGCTGTAACAGAGATGCTGACAGTGGCTTTGATAATGGCAGCTTCAGTCCTGAGCTCGCACACGCCAGGCTGTCCTGGGAACCAGCCCTTCCATATGATGGAGGAAACTGAGGCTGGGAACCAGTCTTTCTGGAACAGTGTGGCCAGGCTCTGGCTGACACTGTGTGGCCTCCTGAAGGTGGCAAGGTCCACAGTAAAGGCTCCTGTCTGTGTCTGCTACTGTGCGAAAGTGAGGCCTAGAGCCTTGCGGCTTTCTGCAAATCTCCCAGTTCATTTACATCTGCGACGTCTGGAGAAGCCCCAGTGGATGGTACACAGTTCAGGAGGAATCGCTGGAGGACTGCCTAGCCAGAGCCAGCACAGACCTGGTTCTGAGGTTCCCTCCCTGGCAGGCTGGCCACAGGCTCTAGGGCTCAAACGCTCGCCTGCAGGGTGGACCTGACAAGCTCTACACTCCATCCTCCCTGATTTGCAGTTGCCACTTCTGCAGATTCATGAAGACCCCTGTGAGGGTCCTCAAGGTGGGCAAGGACACTAGATTGTGGCTTCTCTGCAGGGACCCCTCTAGAGATGACCTTGATACTTTGGCCTGGTCTAGTGAGATGGAACAGGGTCCCCTTGGCTGGGAGGAGCTGGGGAGCCCCTGTGTGAGGGAACCGGTTCAAAGACATCTTAGTGGAAAGTTTGTCTCCTACCACATCCTTCAGCTGTTTACAGGGTGGCGGGGGCCTGGCATCCTGACATGAAAAGAGGCTCACCCCGCACCATCATGGAGGAAGGCCCAAAATAGCAGCTAGGGGAGGGGGACAGAGAAAAGAAAGAATGTCACAGGCAAGGTACATCCCGCAGCCTTGGTGAGTCCTCACCCCAGGCCTGCAGTTTCCTGGCTCACCTGTCTTCAGTCAGGGCTATGAAGCCCAGAAAAGTCTTCAAAGTAGGTCAAGGGGACCTGGGTGGGGCTCTGGGGCCTGATTCAGTCCACAAGTTATTGTCCAGGGTAGAAAAGATGAGTGGGAAGGGCTGGCTGGAGGGGCCAAGAGGGCTGGTCAGGTGGTAGGTCTTTTTGGGTAGGGGCTATGAATGACCCAGAAGAGCCCAGCCATCCCGGCTGCAGGAGGGTGTTCCCCACCCAACCCAGGCCCACCTGACCCCAGTCACCCCCTAAGTCTGAGGAGAGAGAGAGGGCTCTGCCTCAACGATTGCCTCTGAGAGGTCACCAGCTTCCAAGAATACCTCCTACCTCTGCCACTGCTCTCCTCAGCATCAGCTTCCCTGTACAGTGTCATATCGCAGAGGTGAGCAGAGTGAACAAACACACCGTGTTCCTCCATGGCCACACAGCATCCCTCCAGAGACCCGGGCTTCAGTGCATAGAGCTGCAGCTAAGCCCCAACCCTACCCTGCAGCTCCCTTACTGGGTACAACAATCTTTTCCCTGGCCTCCATCTCTCCCCTAGCCTCTACCTCTCACCTGACCTCCATCCCTCCTCTGAACTCCACCCTCTCCTTGGCCTCATTCCTACCGTGACCTCCACCCTTCCCCTGTCTTCCATACCTCTCTCCTGGCCTCCATCTCTCCCCTAGCCTCTGCCCCTTACCTGGCCTCCACCCCGCCCCCCCCCCCGGCCTCCATCCTTCCCCTTGGCCTTCCCCTGGCTCCCAAGTATGTAGCCACTGTGCTTCTGAGAATGAGATACTGAAATATTCACAGCACAGTGACCCCCAATCCTTACTGCTTGGTTACAGCACAGTGACCCCTTTGTGATATGACCTCAATGGTCACCTTTTGCTCCCCCAAACCTGTGGCCTAACCTCTGGCTGGCATCCTGACTTCCTAAACTTGGCTCTGTGCTTTCTGGCCCTGATTCTTTCTACCTTCTCTGCAGCTTGAAGCAGTGTTGGGGAGGGTCAGGAGGGCAATTACAGACCCTCAGACACCCAACAGGAAGGCCTGCCCTCTGCAGGACTATAGACCCTTTGTCAAGAGCAGACCAACCCTCTTAGGGCCTAGGACCAGCCATGTACACACACACACACACACACACACACGCACGCACGCACGCACGCACACGCATGCACACTCACAGTGGGGAAGGTCAGTCCAGAGCCACAGCAGTCAGGTTACCCTGTTAATGGGAGCTGCAGAGGCTCTGGCAGTAGGAAACTATCTAGGGAATCTAGGGAGGGTGATAACAGTGGCACTGGCTCTGGGCCCTGGCCTGTGAAGATCCCGAGTGCCCCTGCCAGGAGTCCTGGGAACTGCCTGCCCCTACTTGGTCCTCCCTGCTTGTCTGGCTCCAAGCCTGATGTCCCAGACGGCTTGGTTAAGTTTATCTTAACCCTTCACCCATTCAAGAGCACATCCCTGCCCCCCAGAGTGCCTAGGGGAGAACCTAGTGCTGTACTCCGCTTCTTGGGGTGGGCTCCCTGCTCCTAGTCTGGGGCATTTTCAGGGTCAGCTCTTTGTCCCACTGTCAACCACCCCAGTGGGGTGAGAATGCATGGCAGAGCACCGCTGATTAAAATTGTTTCCTTGGCCCATTTTCCCTGTGGGTCTTTAAGATTTTATATGTGGAATGCTGGTTCCTCTGGGTACTTTACTAGATTTTCCTTAAATGAACTCATTTTGTAGAAAATAAAATAAAAATCTATTTATTTTCAAAGGGATCTTTGACATTTTACAAAGCGTCCGTCACACACTTCTCGAAAGACAAAATATAAAGACTCAGAAGCAGCTTCCTGTCAGAGGAGACATCGAGGGGAAGTCTCAGAACTTGGGTTTTCCTTGCTAGGAAGGCAATAATGGCAGGCACAAACGGGTGAGGTCTACAGGTCGAATAGCAGGATGCAATCAGGATCAATCTCACGCTCGGAACTATGTTAAGTCTGTAAAGAGATAGTCTTGCTTTTAGAAAACACACCAGTCATCCCAACACTCAGGAGGCTGAGGCAGAAGGATGAGAGATTCAAGGTTCTCCATAGCTACATAGTAAATTCAAGACCAGCCCGGATGATAGGAGGCCCTGCCTCAAAGACAGACAAGAGGCAAGCGTACAGGGCACAGCCTTCCACTAGAATCCTGGCCCATGGCGGTGGGGTTCTAGAGTGCTCAGCAGTGCTGTCAGCATGGGTTCCATGTAAAGTCCAAGCACCTGGAAGACAGGGACCATGTCCTCGGAAAGTAATCTTGGGTGTGGAGCTGTGTCTCCAGTGGAGCTGGCCTCTCTGAATCCCTCACTCCTGGGGTCCCAGAAGTTCAGGGTGTCAACCTGAGAGAAAACAGATATCCAAGGAGTGCCTGCAGAGCGGGAGTAGCTCAGAGCTGGGGAGGAAGAGAAGACACCATCAGAGCTAGGAGACAAGGGGACAACCCCCCTTCCCCCCCACGACACACCCAAGAAAACTGAGCTTCCTAAGTTTGCCCTGACTTTGGGCCCCAACTGGCTCTGCCCCCTTCTGCCCACCAGCGCAGCTTTCTCTCCATCTGCCTCGGGCCATAGCTCCTCTTAAAACAAGAGTTTCTTAGATGGTACAGAGAATTTCCCTACACCCTGAGCTTACTCTTCATTATGAAGCGCTTACATAAACAACATGAATTTGTCACAATTAAAAGAATTAATGGCAGTCAGGCATGGTGGTACATATAAGCCTATAACCCAGCACTTGAGAGCTGGGGGGGGGGGGGCAGGGTAGAGAATTCAAGGCTAATAACAAACCTATCTGATCTCTTTCTGCAATCCCTTCACTGAGAGTCTTGGTCCAAAACCAAGCAATAACTGCCTTCTCCAACCATGTCAGCAGCACACACAGTCACCATGGCGATGCTGACTTGTGTGCCTGCCTGGGTTGCCTCCACCAGCTTTCTCCACTGTGAAGCTGTGGTTTTCCCATCCTGTTTGCTTGGAACACTCTGGGAGGAACTAGTTGTTCACAGTGCACAGTGAAGATTCCATTCCGTGAGCAACTGTAGGAACAGAGGTTCTGCACAAAGGCTCAGAATATTTCCCTTTGCTGCTTCGGATGGTTTCACACGCTGTGCAGGTTTCTTTGAATGCTTAAGGCTCAGGCCCTACAAAATGCTTCTGGCTTTCACAGGGAAGGGGATTGGAAGAAATGGTTCAATTATGTGAACCTGGAAGATGTCACTGTAGGAGAAATGGGCGAGGCAGGAAAAGGCAAATGCCTTAGGGGGTCTTAAGGTAACTAACAGAAGGGAGAGGGTCCAGGGGCAGGTGCCATGGCTGGTGGCATGGAGGGATTGCCAGGGTGTGGGGGGCAAACTGATTAGCGGACGTGGTTTCAGTTCCCCGGACACACAGATGGGTGGCAGTGACGGTTGCAGGCAACTGCAAGCATGTTTAACCTCACTCAACTACACACTTAGCAAGGTTGACGACTGGGCCGCTGAGGGGCCTCATGAGTAAAGATGCCTGCTGCCAAGCTCACTGCCTGCGTTGGATCCTCAGAACCCACGTGATGGGAGGAGAGAACTGACTCTCGCCAGTTGTTCTCTGACCTCCACACAAGCACCGTGACACAAGCCTGCCCCCAACACAAAAGAAATGTGCTTAAAAGTTAATATTTTAAGGAGTTAGATTTTGGTTGTACTACCTGCACTTGGGAGGCCGAGGCAGAGGATAGACAGAAGTCTAAGGCCAGCCTGTGTCAGACAGAGACGTGAACTGGGAAGAATGAAAACTCAGCTCAGATTGACTTCATCAACCTGGATCAAGATCATTCCTAGAGTATTTAAGACCATTATGATTTGGGGTGGGAGGGGGGGTAAGTTTCCTGATATAATACAATCCTTAGTGCATAAGGAAGCATAATTAAAACATTAAAACTCAACTCAGGGTACAGGCTATTTGGGTTCTAGAGATAGGCTACCCTTATTAGCCTAAGGGCCTAAGGAAGAGTCTGGTCTGGTCCTAGTCATACAGATAGCGTAGAGATCATTTGGACTAACACCCACCTCTGGCCCTGGTTGTGGGACTTGGGGAACCCCTGGTTGCAAGGGTCATTTAGATGGCTGTGACCTCTGGTCCTGGTTCTAGGAGCTTGGTGTCGCCTGGCAGATAACACAGATCACCAGGCTATTAATCCCTTCCAGTTCCCAGCTTTCTGGATGGAAGAACAGGTTTTTCATCTTTCCCATTGGAAAGACAGTCCTGTGTGCCTAACATTCCTGGTTTCTCTGGAGATTTGTGGGCTCAAGGACCTTCCACGCTATGCTCCCAACAAGCCTGGGCGACAGTGTGAGACTCTGTCCAAAGAGTGGCAGGTTTTATGTTCGTGTGTCTCCATCTGCAGCTCCACACTAAATGCACACTGCTGCCCCGTGATAATCCAGCACAACAGGGTGTGTGTCTCTAGCCTCCTCTTCCATTTGTAACCCTCCCCCACGCCAAGAGCGGGAAGCCTGACTCCTGCCACCGCCATCCACCCACCCAGTCATTCCACCCAGCGTGTCACTTTGTATTATATTTCCATGTTTTCTTCATTCAGATTATAAAGTATTGCTGGGCATGGTAGTGCCTGCCTACAACCCCAGCACTCAGGAGGTTGAGGTAAGGAGACAATGAGTCGGAGGCCTACCTGAGCTGTATAGTGAGCCCCTGTCTCAAAAAACAAGAAAGAAGAAAAACGATGAATAGATTTTTGAGAAGCAAAGCCTGAGCTTCCTGTTCGTTTGTTTATCTTTTCTGTCCCGTTCCCAACATCTATCAAAATGTCTTACAAAACGACCTAGTGCTTTATGAATGTTTACTCTCTTGAAGAGGTGACATGGGGTGCTAAGTCCTCAGCTGCTCCCAAGGTGGAGCGATCTTCATGGAACACTAAGTGCATGGTCGTGGGGCCTGCCTGGACTGATGAGACCTGCCCCTCAGAGCACAGTCCCCTGTGAAGGGAAGGAGGCAGAACAGCAGCTCTACAGGGGCTACATCTGAGTCGTCCACATCTGCAGATGAAAGGGAGTCTACACTGAGGCCCGCCGCCCACCTTCCTAACTGCATCTGGAGAGCCCTGCTCTAAGGACAAATGGAGACACAGATGGGGCTAATTCCTGCAGCTGGAGCAGAGGAGCGCTCTTTTTGTATTGCTGACCCACTCAATAAAAGCTGAGAGTGAGCCCGCGGCCAGCTTCACTCAGTGGACTCTCAGATGATGGCATTCAGCCCTGAGGCACCCTCATCACCCACAGGGAAGGGATGGGATAGAGAACCCAGACTAGTCTCCATGTGGGGCTTCCCAGGGTCATCTGGTCCACCTCCAAGGCATGGATCCCACTGTAGGTGCAGCCAGGGCAGCTCTTGGGTTAATTGTCTCTCTCTGTTGGTTTTGTTTCTTCCTTTGACTTGTGTTTCTATAAATAGGCTACCCTTCCACCTGAACATCTGTGTCTCACAAAGGTTTCTCAAAAGTTGCAGATGGGTGTCACTGCCATCCTTCATTCCTGCCCTAGTTTAAAATAAGAACCCAGTGTCACCGCTCCCCATCACCTTCCTGCCCCCTTCTTAGTTTGCTGGTATCACCCTGGGTGTCCTTCAGGCTGTAGGTGCTCAGGCGACACCAGAGCTAGGAGTGACACGCCTGGACATGAAGGTTCCTGAGTTCATCACTTTTTAATTAAGCAAGATGAACCAATGAAAAGTAATTAGAAGTGGGGCTTCAAAGGGGCAGTGTGGGCATCATAAACTACCATCCCAAAGGAGCGGTGTGGGCATTGTAAGCTGCTATCCCAAAGGAGCAGTGTGGGCATCGTAAGCTGCTATCCCAAAGGAGCAGTGTGGGCATCGTAAGCTGCTATCCCAAAGGCAGAGAGAGATGGGGAGGGGGGCAGGATCTCGCTATTCATCCCAGGCTAACTTCTAACTCATCATCTTCCTGACTTGGCCAACTAAGAGCTGGGATGACAGACCTGCACCACCACACCCAGCTGAGAAATCGTTTTTATTCTCATCCAGAATGGAAGCCATCCCCCTGCTCCCACATTCTTCATGGTTTTCATTCAGTTTGCCAATATATAACCTGCTCACGTCCAAGGGCTCCTCATCCCCCCTACCCTCACTTGCTCCTTTATCTCTAGTAACAGTGGCAGCCATTGTGATTAGCCCCAGGAAGACTCAAACCCAGCCCACACTGTAGGTGAGATCTCTTTTCTCTCACCATTAGCCTCTCTTCCGGCACCAAGGGTGGGGCTAGGCTCTGCTCCATCCATTCAAGGACATCTGATTTTCCTCCACTAGGACAGCACCCACACAAAAACCAGAAAGCAAAGCTTTGTGTGTGTGCAACGAGTTTATCACCACCGCCATCTCCGCAGCCACCCCCTCCCCAGGATCTGGATCTGTAGGTACACCTCCGGTCTGAGAGGCTTCCTTGGGGGTGGGGAGTTACAAAGGACCTTGGGCAGCATCTAAGCAGTCAAGGGAAGAGCGCTCATTGGCACACAATCCAGGTGGTCCAGCCCTCACTTTCAGGCATGGCTGAAGGAGGGGCTTCCATCAGGGCTTTTTATCAACCTGACCCAACTTCAACTCAGCAGCATCAGAATCCACGACCAAGATGCCCAAACCACAGCAAAGCAGTGCTGTAAGGACTGGCCCTTGCACACATAACCTTCTCCTCTTGCTAAATGCAGGACTGAGGCCCACGGATGGCTGGCAAAGCCCAGGACCCTGCCTAACTTTGGAGATGAGGCTTTCCCCTTTCTCAGGCCCCAAACTGGCCATCCAGAGGCCAATCTGATCTGCAGATGAGCAGATTGCAATGCTGAGAATGAACCCATGGCCCACCCATGCCAGACAAACAGCCTTTTCTTAATTTTTTAAATTTTTATGTTTTTGGAGACAGAGTCTTATTAAACTGCCCAAGATGACCACAGAATGGGTGTCAAACATATGTGCCACCACAGTCCCCAAGCCTTGCACCAGGGTGGGACAGGCATGGGTATAGCACTCTTCAGTTTGCTTTGCCTGGCTTTGCCTGAGGCTTCCACGGGTCCAGGAAGTTCGTGACCTGGGAAGGGGCCAAGAAAGGCATCTAGAACACTGCAGGGTGTTTGTGAGTGAACAGATAGATTGATACAAACTTGTTCCGCCAGGAAGCCTTCCTTCCCCAAAAGGTCCACAGACAACCACACTAGTTATGAAGCTGTTATTAGCCCCTGGTCCTTCCTCATTAAGACGCCTGCTGTCTCAAGAGTCATTTAAAAAGATGGCTTCTGCTGGCAGGTACCAGTCATGCATACCTGAGCATGAATTCTTTCTCGGAGTTCTTAAATTCTTAGGGCTGAAACAGAGGCCACGTTGTCCATATTATGTACTTTTCCAGATTTGAGCCATTGGCCAGGAGCAGGGCCACATGACCGGTAAACACCTTGGGATTTGATGGCTGCACCAACACTGATACAGGCAGTCCATTTGGCCCTTGTACCATAAAAAGCCGGTACTGAAGTCCAGGCAGTAACGCTGGCTCTAACCCAGTTCATCTAAGACTCCTAAAAGATACAAATTTCTGATCACTTGGATGCAACCATCAGTCCTCTTCTCCCGCCTTACGAACAACAAAGACTGCTCCTGGAGGGCACACGGCGTCCGAGCATGACAGATGGCAAGCAGCTCGCGGGCCCTCACGCTCGGAAGCTGTTTTCTACAGAGTCTCGTCTTGTCAAAGGTTCGTGGGAGCAGGATGTGATTCATAACTCACGTCCAGTGTCATATTTTCAAGACTGAAATTTGAAAAGAACACTTACATCATTATTTTAGAATAAACTTAGTGGGACAGAACTGTGATGCCTCCCCCTCCGCCAGCACGTCACGCAGTCCCGGGTCCTTGAGCTCTTCACAGAGCCTTCATCTTTCTTTCTTTTTAGGTTTTTGAGAGGGAGGCTGTGTGGGAGGGTGAGTGTTGACAAGCGAGCAAAACAGAAAACATCCTAAAGTTTGATGGGGAGATGGGTTGATTGGGGTGTCACGACCTCCCCATCCGGGACCAGCACTGGCACAGACCTGTGCAGACTGCTTCACTCGACCCCCCCGCTTTCCAGCGACCCCCCCCCTTTCCAGCGACCCCCCCCCCGCTTTCCAGCGACCCCCCCCTTTCCAGCTGCTGCATTTCTTGTTCTACCACCATCTTAATGATGTAATTGGCCCTACACTGGAAAAAAACTTTTAAAAAATCCACTTGGCTGACTTGTAACTTACATGCAATAAAAGGCATCCACTTAAGCAGACGGGGGTTGGGGTGGTTCGGTGGTCATGAGCACCCTCTGGTCTAGAGGATCTGAGTGGTGTTTCTAGCACTCACATTGGAAGACTCACAGCCACATGTAGGTCCAACTTCAGGGGATCCGACACCCACTTCTAGCCTGTAGGACCTGAGATTTCATTTCTCTTGGGCAAATGCAATATAGGAAATATGTTTTCACCACATAGAAACTGCCGATCCTAGGGAGGGGAGAACCTATTACCGCTGCCTTGCTAACCAGACACGCCGTCAAACTGCCTTCTAACTGACTTAGTTTACACCTGTAGATTGGTGCTGTCCTCACCCTGCACATAGAAGCTTCTCTCTGTGGTGGGCAGCAGCCAGGGCAGAGGCTCAGAACTGGTCAAAGTGCTCCAAACAGGACACAGATATCAACACCTCCCTGGAGATGCAAGTTCATTGTCAAAGAGGGAAGGAAGAATGAGAGAGCTGGAGGACGGGGAGGAGAGCAGTGAACCGCTGTCTTCTGGTGACAGCCAAGGTACGCACTGCTCACCGCAGTCACAGCTGCCCACATAAGATTCCGAAAGGATGAGAACAGGGGAGGGTGTGCTGACATGCTGGGGGTCCCTGGGAGAGCGGGATGGGGGACAGATGGGTGGATGAGATCAAGCTACATTGTGTAGATGATGTCAAAGAAAAGTAAAATACATTTTATTTTTTAAAAACAATTTAAAAAGTCAAAAGACAAGTAAAAAAGATATCAAGAGAAAATAATTATGTGATAAATTCAGCTTTGTGCTTACATTTTTCCGTACATTTTTTTGTTTGGTTACATACGTACCTTTAAAAATATATTATTTTGTATGGTTACAAAAGAAAAATGATGTCAGGTGTTGGTGTACACCTTTAATTCCAGTAGTAGGGGGGCAGAGGCAGGTTGGTCTCTGAGTTCAGAGCCAGCCTGGTCTATAGAGCAAGTTCCGGGACAGCCAGGGCCACACTGAGAAAACCTGCTGGGGACCAAGGGGCAGGGGAAAAGGAAGAGACACTGCTGAAGCTTTTCCAGAGTGGGAGCACATTACACAGCCGGCTGGGTGCTCAACGTGGAGTCTCTGGTTCTGCTTGCAGCAGTCACATGCGGCATACCTGTCTGGAAAAGAACTGTTCTCAACCTGGGAGTCACGACCCTTTCACAGGGGTGAAATAGCCAATATCCTGTGTATCAGATAGTAACATTATGATTTATAACAGCAGCAAAATTACAGTTATGAAGTAGCAATGAAAATAATTGTAAGGTTGGAAGGGGTCGCCACAACAAGAGGAACTTCACTAAAGTTTGGCAGCATTAGGAGGGTTGAGAACCACTGAGTCAAATAGTGATCATTCACCACCCCCTCCCCTGCAACCGTCGCTTAAAATTTAGAGCCACTTCACCTAAAAGTATGAAGAGGTTGAAGGAAGACACATTGAGCCTTGGGGTTGTAAAGATATTTTATAAGTGTTATATGTGTGTGTGTGTTTATAAATATATATAGTGTTTATATATGTAAGTGTTTATATATGTGTTATATATAAGTGTTATACACACACACACATATACAAGGTCTCACTGCGTAGCCCCTGTCTGGCAGGGAACTTGCTACGTAGATCAGACTTTCTTTCAAACTCACAGAGATCTGCTTGTCTCTACCTCCTCGTGGCTGGGTTTAAAAGCATGCACTGCCACACCTGGCTATAAAAAAGCTAATATATATATACACATATATATTATATTACTGAAAATATATATATTACTGAATATATATTAATGAATATATTTCAGATATATATTACTGAAAAGAATCAAATTAGGGCTCCAGATCCCAACCATCAAGGTGTGAAATCCCCTGCATTGTTTGCCAGGTGTTTGTGTGCTTCACGGTGACAAAGGAGATGCACTGCACTTTTTTAACGGGTTATTGTCACTTCCTAAAACACCCTCCTTATTTTCAGGCACAGGACCTGTCAGAGTAAAATTTTAAAATTACGTTAGAAAGGTAAGTGGGGCTGGGGATGCAGTTCAAAGGTAGGATGCTGCCTAGCCTTCCTGAAGAAGCCCTGGGTTCCAACCCCAGCACCACTTAAACCAGGCATAGCAGTGTAGGCTGTAATCCAGGCTGGTGGTGGAGGCAGGAGGATCAAAAAGCTCAAAGTCTACCTTGGTTGAGTAGCAACTTTGAGACCAAACTAAGCTACTTGATACCTTGTCTTGAAAAGTCAAATAAAAATAAAAAATTGGTAAAAAAAAAAAAAACAGAAATAAGACATTCCTTCTCAAAGCTAACAATACACAATTCACTCTTCCGAAATGCCTCAAATGCATTCAGCCCTTCAGCCCAATAGACACTGCAATATGAACACTGAGTGCTTGAAACACATACAGTCTTGAAAAATATTGAAAGTTTTCATCATTTGTCAAAAAATTATTATTATTTACTTTACGGGGGCATTGGGCGCACGGGGGCCTCGGTGCACACATGGAGGTCAGAAGTTGGTTCTCTTCTTCCACCATGTGCTCCTGCCTCTGCTTCCCTGGTTGTTAAGTTAAATTAGCCGTATTAATTGGAGGAATTAAAGAAATGTGCTACTATGTTGGTTAAGGAGGAAAAAATATTTCTCACTCTTGAGTAAATTCTTAGGGTGGGAGGTTATTTTTTTTTCTATTTCTAATCTTTTCCTTTGGAAACTGCTTACATTTTCGTCTGCCCCAAGGCGCTTATCTTTCAAGGATGCACGTGTTTTTAATCCCCGACATTTACAGCAGTGCCCACTCCCAACTGCTCTGAGCGAAGGTTAAAAGAGTGAGCGTAGATGAGGCGCTAACCCTTTTTCCTATTGTTCTTTCTTATCAGACAGCTGAAACGTTTGCTCATGTTGCTTGTGGTTTGCAGAATTTTAATATCTATTTCATTTTTCTTTTGGAGCTTGCCTTGACTCAGATAAACACAGTCTATAGTACCACAGCCCTGAGGATGAAACCCAGAGCCTCATGCGTGCAGGGCCAGCCCCAGGCCACTGGTTTCATCCCAGCCCTGGCACTAAAACCTAATGCCTGGAGGAGAAGCTCCTTTCGCCTGCCTCTCTTGTTTTTTAGCAGAATCTTAGAGCCAGGCAGGGTGATGCATGCCTGTAATCCCAGGACTCAGGAGGCAGGGGCTGAAAGGTCCTGTTTCTAAGGCTGTCTTAGGCTACATAGTTAGACCAACTCAATAAACGAACATCGTTGGTAAATTTTACCAATGTATCTTTGGTTAACTTTGAATTATTTAAATGCACCATCAGCACCACCATCATGGTCTACAAAACTATCTGGGTTAGGGAAGGCTGCTTTTGACTGGTGAGCCTTGAGGTCTGGTATTCAGGGTACCTTTGTTCTTTTGACACCTCCCCTCTGCTCCCTGGGTCTTTACTGGAGTGACAGCAGGCTTTGGAATTCAAGTTCTCCAGCATTTATCATTCCCTGGGACAGCCTCTGAGTGTCAAACTGACAAGCTCAAAGACTCTTGCTTAAATGATTAGTGAAGGGTTCTTGTCTTGTTTTAATATTTATTTAGTCTCTCCCCCACCCCCCGTGTGTCTGTCTGTCTCTCTGTGTGTCTGTGTGTGTCTGTGTACCACGTGTATCCAGGAGTCTCTGGAGGTCAGCAGACCATGTGGGTTCTGGGAACTGAATCTGAGTTCTCTGTAGGAACAGTGAGCTCTTCTTACCTGCTGAGCGACCTCTTTAGTCACCTCTTTTTGTTGAGTTGTTGTTGTTGTTGTTTGTTTTGTTTTGGAGACAGGATCTTGCATAGCTCAGGCTACCCTCAAATTCAGTAGTTGCTGACGATGACCTTGATCTTCTGATCCCCCTGGCTCCACCTCCTAAGCACTGGGATTACAATCAATGACACCACACTTTTTTTTTTTTTTTTTTTTGTGGTGCTGGAAATAGAACTCAGGGCTTCATGCATGTTAGGCAAACAGTCCCCCCAACTGAGTTACACTGCAGCCCAGTTAGGGAAAGTAAAAAAAAATCAGTCCCCTAGCTGATGAACTTGGGTAACACAGGTACCCTCTCATGCTGGCAGTTGGAAGGAGGCTGTTGTTTGAAGTGGCTGGAACACATATACTGAAGGTTTTAAATTTGAGCTCATATTGCTTTGTGATTTCAAATTTTAAGTTCCGTTTCTATTTTTCTTTAGGAGTTGGCTTTACCTTGTGTGGTTTCACCAGGAGAACGACATTTAGAAACTGCTAAGAAACCAGGTGTCTCGCATCTATAAAGCCAGCCAGTACACATGGAAAGCAGAGAGGTTTTAGACAGCTTTAAGATGATGCTCTTTAAAAACTCGGCGGGGTTTTTGAAGCCCATTCCATATGGTGGAATGCCTTGCCCAGTCTTGATGTGTGTGTTGGGGGGCGTCCTGCCTCAACTGAAAGTACCAGAACTTATTGACTCCCCATTACCCCTTCTGAGAAGTGGATTGGGGTGGGTTAGGAGGAGGTGCAGGATGGGGGTGGGGATGAGCGAGAGGAGGGGAGGGAAGGGGAACTGTGGTTGTTACGTTTAAAAAAAACCAAAAACCTTGGCTGGATGGACAAGAAGTTTATCTGAGCGTGGCCTGTGAGGCTTTCAACTGGATGGGATCCTTTCTTATTAATTTTTAAGGGAATCTTAATTGTACAGAATGTAGGTCTGGTTTTCCAGTTTTTAAAAATAATTTTCCAAGTTTTAGACCAAAACCATGTTCCCTTAGTACCTGTTTTGTTCGTTTGCCTGTTTGCTTGATTATTTGGGAAACATTTTTCACTACGCAGACAGTCTGGCCTCACAGTTTGCAGCCATTCTTGCATCTACTTGACAAATGCTGGGATTGCGGACTGAAGTCGCCACAACCAGCCTTCCTTGATGAGTTCTTGTAGCTTATCTTAAACGATCCAATTAATGAGTTCTTTGTTTTTGTTTTTTAAATGAATTTAGGGGTTGGAAAGATGATCAGTGGTTAAGAGCACCGGTCGTTCTTCCGGAGGACTGTTTGAGTCCCAGGACCCACACAGCAGCTCACAAATGTCTGTTACTCCACTTCCAGGGGATTTAACTCCTGCTTTTGGCCTCCTTGGGCACCAGACACATAAATAGTACAGATACATATGTGCAGGCAAAACACCCAGACGAGAGAGTGAGAGTCGAGAGAGAGAGTCTAGGGACTAAAAGCTTTAACACTGCATGAAACCTAAGAGAGAAGGCAAAAATAATCTAAAAGCTCATCATGGATACCTACCTTGTACAATGACAGGTAGGTGTATATATCTACATATTCCCATTCTCTCTCTCCCCCTCCCTGCTGCCCTCATTCCCTCCCTCCACATTCTGCAAGCTGCTCTTCACTTGCCGCTATTCCGTAGACATCCCCCCACACACACGATAACCGCCCATCTCGCTCATTCCTACTCAATGGTCCGCACTAAAATGTTTCCACCTTGCACAGCTGTCCCATTATTTACTGACGAATATTCTCTCTGACGCCCATCCATATTTGAAGTATCTCACTTGGTCACAGACCTCAATAGGCGGCCTGGGTGGAGAACCGGCCTGTACGCCATCCTCTTATCCAGTCCATTCCCGCATCAGAGCCTCGACCAACAACGGGCAGTGGGGATTGCAATACGAAGGAGTGCTTGCATAACCGAGAGTAAACCACACAGCTAACGATCTCCTTTATCTGTAATATTGTGCTGTGCCAACCCTTGGGCTTAAATGGCTCCCCATCTACAAGGTGGTTTTTGGTGTCTTCTTGAGTCCTAAACATGCTGGGTGCATCCCTGTGTTCAGAAGCACAGCTGTGTAGCCTCTGCTTTACAAACACATGTGGGCACACACGCACACAGAGACAGACAGAGACATAGAGAGACAGAGAGACAGGGAGAGACAGGGGTACCCTCAGCTCTGAACTGGCTCTAGGGCACCTGTCTCCACACTACCCACTGTCAACACTGCTCCAGGCCCCATCAGTGTTCAGAACACTGACTTCTTAGCAAAGAGCCTCTGAGGCTGAACAGCAAGCAAGAGAACGGAGTTCAAGGCTGGAAAGATGGCTCCGCAGATAAGGAGCTTGCTGTGTAAGCATGAGGACCAGAGTTCTAATCCCCAGCACCTCTGTAAAAGCCAGGCATGGCGATACATGTCTATAACCCCAGCACAGGCAGATCCCAGAGGCTTGCTGGCCAGTCACTCCAGCTGAAATGGTGAGCTCCAGATTCAGCGAGAGACCCTGTCTCTAAAGACAAGGCAGAGAATGAATGTGTAAAGGAAGACACCGACACCAACTCCTGGCCACCACACATGTAAGTGCACCTACGCACACACATAGGGTAATAGAGGAAGATTTTAAATTAGAGAAAGACCTAGTCTGCTGAAAAAGTCCTGCTCCAACAAAGTTACATCTATTCACACGTTTCTGAGGCTTCCATTTGACTCTGCTTTGAGGCAGACCTCCAGGCACAGAGAGATTTTTTTCAAAGAAACGGGTCCATGAAACTTGCTGCTTATTGCTCATGGAGATGCTGAAACCACTTTTCAGGAGAGCAGAGAGGGTTCTCAGGCTTTGGGGTCACTTCTTTGCTTTGCCTACCAGGAATTTCAGAAGCAATCCCATGCTCCACCCCTTACCAAGTGGGTGGGCCTTATGGTATGAGGCATTATGGCTAGGCTTCCCATCAAATCCATCTTATTTTATACCCTGCTTTCTGTTCCTCTAGGTACTTCATGATTATTTTTGAACATTTTCCAGCATATGCACTGCTAACTCATATCCATGAAGGAAGGAGAGGTAGAACAGATAAGTGTTTTCTTCATTGCACACTCTTCTTTTTGAGTGTGTGTGTGTGTGTGTGTGTGCGTGCATGCGCGCGCGCGCACGCGCACAGTGGATGCCAGAGAACAACCTTGGTCATCCTCAGGAAGGCTGTCCACCCCTTTGAAGCAGGGCCTCTCACTGGCCCAGATCTCACTAATTAGGCGAGGCCAGTTGGCCAGTGAGCCCCAGGAACCCTTCCTACCTCCTGTCTCTGCTTCCCCAGTACTGGGATTATAAGCATAGATCATCATTTTGACCTGGGCTCTGGGCATCAAACCCAGATGCTCCTGTTTGAAGGCAAATGCTTTCCTGCCTGCGCTGACCCCCAGTGCCCCCATTGGACATTCCTACCCATTAAAACGGACCTGCTCTCTTTGCCTAGCAAGGTAAGGTGACAAAGTCAGTGTGCACAGTGAACTATGATAAGCTGGCTTCTGTGAATCCAGAACTTTGCATTCACGACCTACAGGAATCTAAGGGCACAAGAAAGATGGTCAAATCAGGCATACATCCCTATCACAGGGCACAGCCAGCACCCTCCTTCTGATCTTAAACATCTGTGCCAAGCTTTGCATCCCTCAGCTGGTGCCTGCCTCCACTACAAAGCCCTCACTGACCTGAGCATCCAGAACTGGAGGGCCACTCTTCTTCCACTCCATTCCTCCTTCAGCCTTTCAGCACTGTTCGGCCCCATGCCACATCCCACCTCCAGGTCCCTCACTAATGCTGCTTCTTGAAATGTTAGTCTGGTTTCAAGAGAGATCACCGTCCATTTCCTGCTCGGCTGCATGCAGCCTTTCCCTCTTAGCCCATGCTCAGCTAAAGCTGTGGAGCTGGCTGGGACCAGGACAGAGAAGTCCCCACACTGCACTATCTGTGATGAGTCCATGTTCAGATCATCCCCAGCACCCAGCCCAGCACCACGAAGCAATGGCTCCCAAGAAACAATCACAGAGATCACAGGGCAATGTTTACTGCGCATGCCCCTGGTACCTGGAGGGGGACTTGGCCTCCATCTCTTATCCCATGAAGTGTGGAGGATCACTGAGCCCACCCAAGCCTCTAGGGGTTTTACTTCCCTTCTCTGTTTCCGCGCCTCCTTGGGTGGCTGTGGTTCTGCTGTGCTGAGGGGTGTCAGTCACATACAAATGCCAGGCATGGATAATGGCATGATTATCGAGTTACTGTGACCGTGCTCAGCATGAACGGGACTCAGCCAGAGTCACAGACGGTGCCGTCTGGCTCTATCACTCTGCCTAAATTTCCAAAGCCCGTCCAGAGTCACAGACGGTGCCGTCTGGCTCTATCACTCTGCCTAAATTTCCAAAGCCGGTCCAGAGTCACAGACGGTGCCGTCTGGCTCTATCACTCTGCCTAAATTTCCAAAGCCCGTCCAGAGTCACAGACGGTGCCGTCTGGCTCTATCACTCTGCCTAAATTTCCAAAGCCCGTCCAGAGTCACAGACGGTGCCGTCTGGCTCTATCACTCTGCCTAAATTTCCAAAGCCCGTCCAGAGTCACAGACGGTGCCGTCTGGCTCTATCACTCTGCCTAAATTTCCAAAGCCCGTCCAGAGTCACAGACGGTGCCGTCTGGCTCTATCACTCTGCCTAAATTTCCAAAGCCCTTCTGCCGTTCACACGCTGTCAGCGCACATTTTTCTGAACCGTCTTCTCTGTACAAACGCCACAGTGTCGCTACGGGGAGAGAAGAGGCTTGGCCTTCCTTTCTGTTTTATTTTGTAGAGAGATGTTGCCCTGCAGTCATAGGATGTTACCTTAGCCTGGTTCTTTTTTTTTTTTTTTTTTTTTCTTAGAATGAATGGGCTGATTCTGGCTATGCTATCCCTGGCCCTCTAGGTGTTTTCCTCTTATTTCCTGTGTGTGTGTGCGCCTGCATGTGGAGAAGGAAGATGCTTCATGATGTACAGAGGACAACTTTTAGGATCTGAGGATTGAACACAGGTCATCAGACTTGGCAGCTAGTACTTTTTCCTGTGGGCCACCATCTCACTGAGCTCCCTATAAGTGGTTTTAAAAAATAAATAAAACATCAGAATCTGGGGAGCCTCTCTTTGTCTCCCACAAACCATTCTGCCCTGACCCCAGTCCCTTATCCTGCCGCATGACTCTGTTTCCCCATGTGGCCTCCCTGGATTCTGCCTCATGCCTGGTTGTGGCTTTTCCTTGGCTCATCTGTAATGGCCTAGCCTGCTACTGGGGTGGGAGCTTTGTTTTGTTTTGTAACCCAGGCTGGCCTGGGACTCATTATGTAGCTGAGGAAGCTCCTGCCTCCATCTCTGTCATCCTGAGCTTGGCTGATGCGCTGGGAATCCAGGTCTTTGTGCGCACGGAGCAAGTACTCTTTCTACTGAGCTCCAGCCCAGCTCTCAGCCTGTTACAGTCAATGGCAGCTTCATCTAAGTGGCTCTTTGTTTGGTGCCTTTCTTTTAGCTCCTTTCTAAGTGACACATTAGTCTTTACCCAACAGAGAAGCCTGGAGTGAGCTATTTTAAACCCGTACGTTTTTATCTTCTTCTAAATTGAGTTCTTTCAGCTAGTACATTTAAAGCAAGAAGTGGAATCATGTTTTTCCTGGTTTAAGTGTAGTATTCAGTGAAAGCACCTCAGATATGTCCCCCCCCCCAAATGCATCTATGACATGAGGGCAGCTTTGAGCCGAATCTCCTCTGCCTTACGGCAGGGTGCAAACTTTCTTTCATAAAAGGAATTCCAATTGTAAAGGTGTCCCATTCTCCCACAGGGAGAGAAGGGGCACTCTGCACCACTGGGGGCTGGACAACGCCTGCCAAGGGACAAGGCTCCAACTGGAATCGGCAGGGCACGTTTCTCTTCCTACATATTTACCACAACCAGCTGGTCCTAGAGCCCCGTCTACTTCCTTCTCCAGAGCTGTTGCCCAGAGTGTTCTGTGCGCCCCAGGTTTCACCCCTTCTGTGGTTTCTACTTCTTTCCATTCATACATGAAAAATACAATTTTTTCTGATGTGAATATTTTTCTCTGCCTGATTCTTGGTCCCTGACTGCTGAATCAAAAAAAAAAAAAAAACAGAACAAAAGAAAAAGATCTTTTGCAAATAAAACAAAACAAAAACCTACCTCTCCTGCATAGTCACGTGCTAACATTTTAAAAAATGCACAGACATATGAACAAGAACATAGAAATTACCTATGAACCTCCCCTCTACTTTCGAGACCAGAAATGCCTTATTTCGGCGTCACTCACCCTAATTCCCGGCTCTGCACATTCGCATGCCAGTTACCACAGAACAGTGTGAGCGAGTGGGGGAGCGGAGTCGCAGACACCAGACGGCTGCTTCTCCTCCCAGCTACCTGACCTTGAGTGCATGACCTTGGGGTGCCACTTAACCTTCCCAGGGAGGAGAGGGCTTGCTCCACAGGATTGTTGCCAAGCCTCTATAACGTCAGACTCTGTATGAGCTGGGGATGCGGCCCAGCTGGCGGAGGGTCTGTCTCGCAGGTGTGGTGGCACATGACAGCAGGTAAGAAGATCAAAGTCTAAGGTCACCCTCCTCTGCATATAGAATTTGGGGCCAGCCTGGGCTACATGAGACCCTGTTTTACACGAACAAAAGTCACAGCAAGAGCTGCATACAGCCTGGCCACCGTTGGCGTCCATGAAATGACATCAGCTTTAACAGAAGCTTTCATTTTCATAAGAGAACCTCTATAGCCAACATCTTATGAATTAAAATACAATCTAATCATATATATTTAATATCTTATAAGTTAAAATACCAATCAGTTACTTACAAGTTGAACTGTGTGATGTGGACAATTCCAAGCCCATGGTCACACAGGCTGCCCAGGTTAAACTCAGTGAGTCACAAAACCAAACAAAAAGACCCAAATTCAGAAAAGGGAGGAGGGGTCTTGACAGGGATTTAGGAGAGAAAAGAGGGGGTGAGATGAGAGGAACACAAATACATCATACACACGTGTGAAACTTTCAAAGAAAAGAATTAATGAAAGCTCGTCTTTAAATGAATAAAATAAGACATAACTGTGATTACTATCTCCTATGAAGCAGGCTGGTCGCACGTCAGAGCCCATGTTTAGTAGGCATCCCCATTAAATGGAATTATTTATTTTTAAGAGAGCCAACTGCTCTTCTCAATGTCATAAAAGCACAGCCAGGTTAGGAGGGTCGTTAGATCCAGTCCGGCTTCACTCAGCTTCATTAGCGCGACTGTAAAGTGGCTTCCTGAGCATTGCGGCGTTTGATTTATGAACATCGGCTAAAACAAATGCTTGGCCTCTGGAGGGAACCAAACAGTGAGCAAATGTACTCCTAGAGTCTGAACAGAAATATTTTCTTCTGGACCCTGTGGGCAAGGGCAGTGACCACCTCCTGGGGCCCTGAAAGGAATAGGAGAGATGGTGGAAGGGGTATATATCTCACAGGTCACGGGGAAACCACATTCCAGGGCACTCGTGCCTATTGAGACCTAGAACACACCCACGGGAGGGAACGAACACCAAGGTTCAGCAGAGTGAAGGGCCAGGGTCCCAGAGATAAGTGACAGAGCTTAGGATGCCGGCAGATGCAGAAGAACCATCTAAAGCCTTCCCCAACCCCAAGGGTCCCAAAGGGAGATGAGTGTCCTAAGTCCTAGGCAATTGCTCTGAATGAGCAGGCACGCAGGCCAAAGGCACAGTCACTTCACACCTAATGTTTCTATTCCCATCTGCTCCTGCGGCCAGATACCACCCAGGGGTAACTCTGGGCATGTCTCATCTTCCCATCACGGGCTTTCTAAACCTGGGGAGACAGACAGCCTTGTCTTCCATCAACTCTCAAACCCCCACATACATAAGTACAGGGAGTTGAGTGGTACACTTTCGTGGGGCCCCAACACACGGAAGGTGGCCGTCCCAGAGGGCTAACACTGAGCACCCTGAATAGCAAGCATAGTCTCGCTGACACAGTGGAAGGGGAAGCAGAGAACAGAAAGTGCGGGCCCTGGGCCCCATGGCGGCTGGCTTCCCTCTAGTTCCTCACACCTAAGAGCTGCTTTAATTAACACTCAGAGACTGTGGAGTTCTGAGCACTCCCAGCTCTCCTTCCTGGAGGAGCCGGGTCAAACCCAAGCTGCTCATCATTGTCCTCCTTGCCACGGCAGAAAATTACTTTGCCTCTTGGGAGAGAGCAAGCCGCTATTCAATTTAAATTGGTTTCCACAGCTGGCTGGCTGGCGGCAGTCCCTTGGCAGAGACATTGGAGGGATGAGAGCAGACTCCCAAATGAGAACAACTCTGTCGGGATTGTTGCTGGAAAGGGCGAGGGAGGGAGGGGGGCTGCTTTAGGAGGCCATGGAGTGGGCATGGACAGGGGCCTTGACACTTCAAGTCAGGTCAACCAGCAAGAAATGTCAGGTGTAAAATGGGACAATCATAATCCTCAGCCAAAGAACCTGCTGGGAAAACTAAAAATACCTAACTGTCCACCGACTGGGGGACGGACAACATGTGCATCGTGTGGTACAAAAGCTCCGAGTATTCTGACCTTTCACCTCTACCTCTGAAGTGCTGGGGTTACCCATCAGGTAACTGAGGAATTAATTAAGGCAATTAAGGAATTTAAGGTTATCCTTGGCTCCGTACAGAGTTCAAGGCTATCCTGGGCTACATGAGACCTTTTTTCTTTTCCTTTTCTTTTTTTTTTTTTTAATAAAAGGAAACGAAGGGAGATGAAGACAAGGGAGAGATGGTGGGGTGCACAGGTTGGGGGAGAAAAGAAAAGAGAAAGCTAGTACAGCAAGGATGGTCTCCAGGACATTACACCAAGCACAGAAGAGCCCGTGGCATAAGCATGAGTGAGGCATGCGCTGTGCAGACAAAGAACTGTAGCCATGTGAAGTGAAACAGAAGTGCCTAAACAACTCCACATAGGAAAGGAGGGTGGCCGATTCCAAGTAAGCAATACAAGTGTCAAGAAATTGGGTTGTGTAGTCTTGAAAATGTGCTGAAAGGAAAACCCCACTCGGCTGAATCGAATGCAGACTCCCTGGGTAGAGCTGTTTTCCAGAGTGCCTGGGAAAGGCGCTGCAGTGCAGGGCTCAGAGCCCGCATGGGAAAGGGTTCTGAGGCTCCAGCTGCCCTGTGGCAGAGCTGTCTTCAGTAGCACTAGGGTATGGCAGAGAGAGCTTTGCCCTACTGTCTGCCCCAGAGTCCACTCTGGGCTGCAGCACTCACCAGCTGGGTCGGAGGGCGTGTGACTTTCATCTCTGGGACTCACAGCCTGCCACTCTATGGTGTTGATAGGACCGGTCTCACTTCGTGGCTGAGAGGAGAATGAAATGAATGACAGCTTTAGCGCTGGCCTTGCCCATGGCCAGGAGCTCTGTACGCTACAGCTTCTGTGATCACCACCAACACAGCTCAGTCCCTGCAGCCCTGGACAGCCTGGCTGTCCTCCAGGCACGTCCCGTTCAGTAGCTTGTGATGTGTATTCACTTGAGCCTCGAAACTAGACTTGGACATTTGTCCTGAAGGCCCCATTCATCACCCTAAGCATCACCCATGATGTGAGGTCAGCCTTCAAGTCCGAGTGGAAGGCTGGGTCCCAGGCTGTACAGGGGTAGGCAAGGAAGGGTCCAGAGTCAGGAAGAAGCCATGGGTGTGACAGCACAGAGCCCCACCTGGCTAGCACAGAGAAACAGAAGACTATTTGACTTGTACAGGGTCCAATGTGCCTCCTGCCTCAAGTCCAAGGAAACGGGCTCAGAGATGCAACAACTTTTCCTGTGTCACACAGTTCTAAATAATCAAGCAAGAGTCAAATTCCATCTGTTTCTGCGAAGCACAAGTACCAGGACCCAAAGGAGAAGTGTAAGTGGAGGAAAAACTTGGGTTGAAGGACAGAGCAAAGGAAGTTCTGCTCCTACACACACACACACACACACACACACACAACCATGGTTGTAGAAACACCCAGATAAGGCTACACTAAGAGCATTACTGAAAATGTAGGACCTTAGCCCCACACCAGAAAAACTGAAATGATTCTTTGGCCCTGAAATAGAGGAACTGTACCAAATTATTTTTAAAAAAAAAGTGCCTGTGTCAATCTAAAGAAGTTTGAAAACATCACGGCCAAATAATTCAGAAATACAAAAACATAGGTGGAGGGCTGGAGACCTAGGTCAGTGGTAGTACTTGCCTGGATTTGAACTCCCAGTATCTATAAAAGGAAGGTGGGGGAGGGATAGAGACTTGGAGGGAGGGCTGAGTTCAGCACCAAGCGCTACTTTGCCTGGCCAACGGATCATAACAGACATGAAGCCTCCACTTCCTCCGGCTCTGGGTTTGTGCAGTTGAGCCAGCAGTGTGACGAGTAGCACCCTCACGCTGACTTTTTGCAGCCTCATGCAGAGCCTCATGCACAGAGCGGGAAACTGAGGGGACCTTGATTGGTCCCTGATGGCCCTAGCCACCTAGCTCCAGCTATGGACCTGCAAGTTCTGGCCAGCGTAGCTCTAGCTGGGATCCTAAAAAGCCCAAAGGTACTTTTCCCCACTTAGCCAACACCTCTGATGCCCAGGCAGGACAGAATAGAAAATACTTTGACCCGCTGTCCATTCCAGGGTCCTAACTTACAGGTCTGAGGTCCACCCTCAAAGAGAGAGTTTTCTTTACCTGTAGACAGACACCCTTCCCCAGAATTCTCAAGAAGAGCTGAGGTTGAGAACTCCAAGAACCTAAAAAAGCCAGACTGGGGTTCAGCACTGTTACACGGAGCTACAATTTGGCCACATCTGGGCTCTTGTCCCATCTTGGCTCATCTGGGAAGCACCCTGTGGCCTGGCTACCTTCCGTTTCTTTGTCTTCTTCCTCTCCCCGTTGCCCTGGCTACACCTCCATAGTCCCTGGGAAAACACCTAGTCCTGATCCCAGGCTTTCCCACAGCCTCCCTCTGGCCTACCCCACTAGCAACTCAACTCCAAACACACCTCCTCAGCGAAACAAGCACAGTCACAAAGTTCCCCACCCCCGCCCCTAAGAGCCCCACTGGCCAGAACACCAGCCGCCCTAGGCCGCAGTGTACTCCCCAGCTAACGGTAGGCTGGCACTCACACTTAGGTTACTCAGGCCATGCCTCATCATCAAAGCCTGACAAGGAATAGCGCTGGCTGCAAAGTACTTAGCATTAGAGCAAGGCATCTACACAGCAGGGCCTGAGGTTGCTCATCCATTCCACACCTCTGGTCCAGCCTGTGATGGATGACCTGAGCCAGGACACTCTGGAGAGAATTAATAATGATAGTGAGATAGTCAGTATGAGTCAAGACTATTTCAGGTGACGGATCACCCAACATAGTGCTCAAGTTGGCTAGGTTCTCTGGACCCCAGCCTCCTCATATTCAAAGAAACGGTATTACGAGGATCTACTAAGGTGATCTGTGTGGCCCAGATCACTAACTAATGGCTAACTATAAAACTGCATGTCCAAAAGCAAGTGTTTTGTTCTGCTTCTTAATTTACAAGCAACACAGACTCATGAGCTCATCTGAATCTAACTTGAGTTTGGGCAAGACCCTTGGTTCTGGTGATGGCAAAATGAAAGGGCTTGACCACCCTGGAGTTAGAAACTGAGCCACAAAGTGGGAGAACCATGTACCCCATCTGAAGATGCTTAGGGAGACTAGCTGCCAGAGTTCATACGTCATATCTTCAAACAAGATGGAAAGATGTCACTATCTGGGCATTAGTAGGTAAAGTCTGCGTTTTAACAATGTTTCAAAGCCAGGTCTTGTTTTTTTATGATACGTGAGCAGGGACCAATCTAAAGCTCATAGGTGTGGTTGAAACAGGTGAGTGAACTCTGTCTTTTCTTTTCTTTCTTTCTTTTTTGTTTTGTTTTGTTTTTCGAGACAGAGTTTCTCTTTGTAGCCCTGGCAGTCCTGGAACTCACCCTATAGACCAGGCTGGCCTCGAACCCACAGAGATCCACTTTTCTCTGGGTGAGCTCTTTCAAAGAACAGACATGTACACAACCCAGAGACGGCATGGCTTGTGTTGGTAAGTCACCCTGAGATCGACCTTCTCTAGCTCCAGGGTCCTTCGGGCTGGACCTGTCATCACGCTATCCCCTCAGTTCTTTCCCCACCATCCCAGAACACAGGCGCATGATCAAAGGTGAGGAATCAGGTCAAGTAGGTCATCTAACCTAGCTGTCTGTGAAGAGCCAAGTTAACTCTAAGACCTACAGCCACACATAACATTCTAAAAATCACATCAATCTATCTACCTATCATTTACCTACTTATATCTATCATCTATCTACCTACCTGCACATCTATCTATCTATCAATCTATCATCTATCTACCTACCTGCATATCTATCTATCATCTATCTACCTACCTGCATATCTATCATCTATCTACCTACCTGCATATCTATCTACCATCTATCTATCTACATATCCATCCATCTATCCATCTATCTATCATCTATCTACCTACCTATATCTATCTATCGTCTATCTACCTACCTGCACCTCTATCTATCTATCTATCTATCTATCTATCTATCTATCTATCATCTACCTACCTATTTATATCTATCATCTATCCACCTACCTGTATCTATCTATTTTTTTTTTTTGTGGTTTTTCGAGACAGGGTTTCTCTGTGGTTCTGGAGCCTGTCCTGGAACTAGCTCTTGTAGACAGGCTGGTCTCGAACTCACAGAGATCCGCCTGCCTCTGCCTCCCGAGTGCTGGGATTAAAGGCGTGTGCCACCACCGCCCGGCTTTATCTATTTATCATCTATCTACCTACCTTCATATCTATCTATCTATCTATCTATCTATCTATCTATCATCTATCCACCTATCTATTTAGTATGTGGAGATTATGGAACAACCTACAAGAGTCAGCTCTTTCTTTTCACCATGTGTCTTGGGGATTGAACTCAGATCTTCAGGCTTGGCTGCAAGTGCCTTTACTGACTGAACCATGTTACCAGTCCTATACCATGTACTTCTTTAAACAAATGTTGAAGATGTATGGAATATGTACTGATGAGTAGAATGCAAATTTGGGGCAAGTTTCAGATTCACCCTGTTGCCAAGCCCCAACTCCCACCAGAACTACTGAATACGCTAACATTCCGTCAGGATCCCACCCAAAAAAGTCCCAGGTAATAAATATGTTAAGAGTCATGGAAAATGAGAAAATGGAAAAATAGAAAACAAAACCCAACACACAAATACACCCCATCATTCCCAGAAAGGACTTAACAGCCTCTTAAGACTTTGCTCCCACTGTACAGCTTCCGGCAAGTGCCTGTTTGCACAGCCAGTGAGAAACAGAACCCGCCGATCTCCCTTTCGTACCCCCACTTGCTTGTTCTCTTATGACGAGGGGTGGCTGAGCTGAGTTTCACAGTACCCTCAGAACGTGCCAGTGGGCTGGCTGAGACTCTCGGGGCTCGGTCTATCATCACATCTTGGTTGCAACCACAGAAAGCTTTTGTCTTTTTTTAATCTTCAGTTCAAAGGCGGGTGATTCGTCAGGGCTGACAGGTTCCGGATCGCTACTATATATGACCATAACATCACTGAACGGCCCCCACAGCTCAGCCTCCGACCCCGTTGGGAACAAAGAAAACTCCCAGGTACTTTACCAGACACTCAGAGCACCATCCTGTTTGGGACACAGTCATTCGGCACTCAAGTTTCTCAGCCCAGAGCAACGGGGTGTTGAGCTTCTGCAAGGGAAATATGTATCCAAGAAGGATGACACACCATGACTCACAGGGCTGAGACCTGGGAGGAAGAGGGAACTGGACCCCCTTTACCCCTTTATTCACATCTGACCCGAAACGAAGGTGGTCGGTGTGGGTCCACGAGTGAGGGGAACTGCTAAGAGGGATGGCTGTCACACAATGCAGGTCCAGACCAGCTCAACCTGTCCTTGGTTTGGGTGATAAAAATGAAGTCCATTTTGAAACAATAAGGACGGTGACCGGGCAATGACTCAGTCAGTAGCATGCTCGCCTTGGAGCATGAGGACCTGAGCGCAGCCCTCAAAGTCCACACTTTAAAAAAGGCAGCATGATGGTTGTAATCCCAGAGCTGGAGAAGGGGAGACAGGTGGATCCCTGGGGCTCAGTGGCAGCCAGGCAAGCTCCCTGGGTGAGTGTCTATTCAGTGAAAGACCTGGTTTAAAAATAAGATAACAGCAACAAAAAGTGGACGGTACCTGAGGAACGACACACAAGGCCGTACGTTATGGTCTCCCTGCCCTCTCTCTCTGTGACATACATGCAAATAAATAAATATAAATTTAATAAAAAATGTTGAGTGAGTACCGAAGAATCAATCTACCCCCTTCTTCAGGGCCTTGTCAAATATATCAGGCTGTCCTCAGATTCACTATGTGACCCAGGCTCAAACTCATGATCCTCCTGCCTCATCCTCTTGAGTGCCAGGACACCAACTATAGTGTTAGGCGTGTCCCAACACACGAGCTTCTAATGAGCACTCTCTGACAGTGGTGTCACTGGGCTCTCAAGTCCAGACTGGTGAACAGTCCAGATGAAAGCTAAAAATGAGCCAAACAAAGACCTGGGCCGATGTGCAGAAGCTGCCAGGCCTCCACTTTGCACAGAGCAGAGCTCACAAAGATGCTGGACGAAGCGACAGTAACCACTCCTGGTGAGTTCAGACACAAGGTCTGAGCCATATCTGAACCCTGCAGAAATAAGCCCAGCAATTAATAATTAATTAATTAGTGCTGTCGGGAGCACAGGAATGGAGTCATTCTATGTGTGTTACGTCATTTTGTTATGTGGCTCTTTAAGAGTTTGGAGGAAGAAGATCACAAGTCCACAGGCGGAGCCATTCCGCGCACCAAGAGTCTGGGCCAACACTCGCACTTTCTGTTCATGCCAACATCCACCTCACTTCATTTTCTCTTGAAAGCATGCTGTCACCATTTATGCTTCCACTCAGGAAACTGTAACCAGGAAACAGAGAGAAAATCAAGATCCCATTTGTCTTGATGGATTCATTTCGATACAACTTCACTCAAGAGCTAGCCGCTTCCTGATTTCACATGTTACCATCAAAGACAGGGGCCAGGGCAGAGGGGTGTGCGTGTGTGTGTGTGTGTGTGTGTGTGTGTGTGTGTGCGTGTGTAGCGGGTGAGGTTGGCCTTCTCTGTAGCAAGCTGAGCTGAGTTTTTCCCCAAGCAAAAAGCCATTCTGGGATGGCAGAATTAGGCTCCAGCAGCCACCAAAGGGCCGTCCTGCACTGCCACGTGCTTGTTCTTCCCATGGACTCCCACTACCACCTCTGGAAAAGGCAAACAATGATCCATCAGCACAGACATGGGAAGCAAAGCCTCCCGAAAGGGCAGTGGTATGGCCATGGGCACACTGCAAAGCTCTGAGATCCAGTCTCCTCACGCTGGCCTGGGCATGTCCCTCATACTGCAAGTATTGTCTTAGGCTACTTGCTGCAGATGGGTCCTCATTCCTTCTCCCAAGGGAAGGACCGAGGGGTCACATCACAGCATGGAGGACAAGGACTGTGACCTCTGTTTGACTGCTATGGGCCTACCAGAGCAAGGGCCATGTTCTAGACTAAGTTTGCCAGGGGGAATATACAGTGGGTTCCAGGTCCCACCCAGAGGTCTTCATGGGTGATTGCATGGTCTTCACAGAGATTCCCAGAATGAGGAGCAGTCCATGAACATCATGACCACTATATGGTTAAAATCCAGCCTTGATTAAACTCCACTAATGGTCAGAACACAGGTACACACCCGTTCTTTCACTCAACAAACTGTGTCCAGGCTGGCAGCCACGCTCTGAAAAAGACCCTCCACTGAGGCCTTCATGATGCTCAGAACAAAGTCAATAATGTGTATTGATGCGATGGGACACTGGAGCAATAAAACAAAAAAGCACAATGCAAACCACGCTACATGAAAAACACAAGTGAATCCACATTTGAATGATAAACCCAAGAGGCCGGATGCAAAAGAACAAACACTCCCTGGCTCCCTTTGTCTGAAATTCAGAATAAGTAAAGCTGACCAACAGTGATGACAAAATGAGGCTGTACTCTTAGTAGATGGAAAGGAGCTCAGGGAACCTTCTAGAAGGAAGAAATGTTCTATTTCTTGTGCTGGGTAGTGGTTATGTAACTGCATAAAACCAAACAAAAAGGGCTGTAGGGGCCCACAAGATGGCTCAGCACGTAAAGGCACTTGCCACCAAGTCTGACCTGTGTTCAATCCCCAGGACCCACATGGGAAGGAGAGAACCACACTTACAAGCTATCCTCTGATCTCCAAAGCACGACAGGCAGATGGACGGATACACAAACAGACACTCACACACACACTCACACACACACACACATTCTAAAAGATGGTTTGTGCTTTACTCTTGACCCATGTTTGTCTATGTTCCCAGAGCATTTTCACACAGGCTGATTGGATTTGTCAATCTGTCCTGTGAAATACGACACTAGGGATGCTGCCAGTCCATCTGTCTGTCCCAGTGCCTGCAATGGACACTCCTCCTGCCAGCCAGGGGCAGGGCTGTCTCTGGAGCCATGGCAGACGAACGAGCCCTTTCTACTGCTTGCTCATCTACCATGGCTCCGGGGAGGAGGGACCATGGGATGACCAGAGCCACATAAAACCCATGAGGTCATTGTTGAAAGCTGGATATATGGTCAATGACAGACATGATGTTAAAGCTCCAGGCTTGGGGGCGACCTACTTTTCAGACCTGTCATTGGGACAGGTTATCAATGGCTCCTAGCCTCTTTCCTCTGCCAATGGGGCTGGAGGGAGACCAAAATAGAAGCCTCCCAAAAGCCACAGCAGACAACAAGGGACTAAAAACAGAAGGCTGGGGTGCAGGGGACAGGCAGTATTGGGTGGGCTCAGACAAATGTCTGTCTTTCTGTGCTGAAGCATAGATAAAGGGAAAGAAGTCACAGTGATGTCACATGATCCTAGTGGCAGAGTACCAAGCCCCACACCCTTCTTGTCCACAGTAATGACACCAACTTGTCCCCAGCTGGGACTTCTCTTATGACAAAAGCCACACTCCTCAGTCAGCCATTGAAGGTGTACATAAGCACAGGAAAAGGGGTCACCCCCACTGCCAATCAAGGTTCTGTATCTTCCCCAAATCCACTGAGTCACCTCAAATCTTCATCCCTTGCCTTCCAGTTCTCACCAGGACTGGGAATACTCGCTCGGGTTCAGCATCTCTCCTGCCTGGACTTCCTGTTTCCTGCCCTTGCTTCCTGGGTGTATTTCCCATACCTCCTCCAGATGATAGCGGCCCTGAAATCAAGGCCCCACTGCTCCACTCCCTCCTACTACTGGAACTACACTGGTCTTCCTACCAGCAAAAACTTGGGACAAAATCCTGCCCTAGGTCAACGCACAGGCGGCTCCTTCCTCCAGGAATGCTCTTCTCTAGGAACCCAGGGGCTTTCCCCGAGATGCACACCTCCTCCCTTCCTTCCTCCACTAATGTCTCACACACAACATCTTGTTTACTGCCTGTCTCCCCAAATTTAACCATCAGAAACACATCAGTAGGGAACATTTTGTCCATTCTGCTTATTGTTGAAGCCACTAGGAGCAGTGCCTGACGCGGGGTGAATAACAGACATCTACTCTGCAAGCTGCTGAATAAAGAAGCCGGGCTGCAGCTTCCTCCGGGACTACAGTGCTGGCAGCAAAGCTCTGTCCTCCTCCCGGCCACCCAGTGCCCACACTCAGATCAACACTACAGGTGGTAGTGCTCTGGCAGTGTTCCATGTCCTCTCGATCCAAAGCCTCAAGTGGCGGCATACCTTAGCAAGTATCCAAGTCCCACTTACAATCCACAGAGGTCTGAGAGGGGTCACAGTGCAAAGCTACAACTAAAGCCTAAGCCGTGCAACACAAAAAGGGCCAGGACCCATCGTCCCAAACCCAGAGATGGCTGTCATTCAGTTTGTCCTCTCTCGGATACTTGCTACCTACAGTTAGGGCAGGCCCTGTCCCTGGGGGAAACTGAGCTGGAGAGGATCCAGGAGAAAGGGTTTGGACAGAGGACATAGATGGCACGGGGCATGGGGACTCAAGCAGGCCTGGGAGTCACCCTAGATACCCACTGTGCTCAGCTTGTCCCCCCACCTAAAGCAGAACTTGCTCACAGCACAAGAAACAGTACCTTTGGCTTTGTGATGCTCATCGCTGTGACCTAGTAACCCCTGGCCTGGAGACTTAGGGCAAAGCTCTCATAGCATGGTGCACAAGATAAAGGCAAGGATGCTCGCTTGTCATAGAAGGGCCAGTGAGAGAAGGGCCAGGAGATGGCCGAGCGTCCCGCAGGCACTGTACATCTGCTGCATTTCCCAGTACAGGAAGCCTTAACTCACACGCTCCCTCAAGCTATTCCTTGTTTAAAACTGCTGTGTGTGCATAGAAATGCATGCTGAAAGACACGCCGCAGAAGCACACAGGGGCTTGCCCTCGCAGCGAACCTGCAGGAGGCATTCTTTTGTCCTTTTCTATATGATACAAATAATTTTACAACTGGCATCTACCAATATGATTAGCACATTAACCACAAAGTTGCACCCATTTTTCCAAAGCTCAGTCTTCCAGAGGCTTCCTGTGGACCTGCTGGCTAATGCCCAGCCTGCAACAGGACCCACATTCAACATGGGAGAATGTGCATGCAGAGTCTTGCTGGGTGTCAGAGAGGAAAAACAGAAAGAACCACTTCCTGTGGGGCTGGGGGTAACAGTGGGGGAGGAGAGACACCCACCTAAAGTGAAGCCCTCTTAACATTCCACCCCGACTCTCTGGGTGACAGGTGGACCAGACCTGCAAGTGATAAGTCCCCAGGCATGCACTGGACCCTGAGAAACACAGAACCTGGATGAAAGAGCAAAGGTATCCCCAACTGTCTCCAAGGAGGATTGGGCAGCTGTCAGGCAGCCTGGCAGTTTACCGGACTCCACCAACAATCACCTCCAAGAGAAAGCTGCCCACCTGGGTAGGGTCAGGATACATGGGATAAAGGAACCAGCGAGATGGTTCGGTGAGTAAGGAGGCTCGCTCCCAAGTCTCCCTAGGACCCATACGATAGAAGGAGAAAACTGGCTTCTGCAAGCTGTCCTTTGACCTCCACTTATATGTCAGAGTTTTGTCCCTAAGGAAAAGGTTGTGTTTTCAAGGAAGAAAGGAAGTCCGGAGTAGGCAACAATGACCGGGTTACAGAAACAAGCGAGGACCCCACCCCAAACACAAGAAGAGATGAGGAGTTGGCTTCTGGGCAAAGTTAGGCCTTCACTAGAGCAGTCCCACAGAAAGAAATGGCATGCTAGGCCTCAGATTCCTGCCATTCGTGGTTAAGAACCAGTCTACAGGTGATTTGGGAGCCATCTTTTTCTCTCCCTGGCTTCCTGCCTGCGCATTGGAGTTGCCTGTCAGGGGCTGCTCAGATTAGGTTACTGGGCCTGGCTGTTCAGGCTTTCTGTGGGCCTTTGTCTGGACTATACAGCCTGCCCTGTAGAGTTTGGTGCCAGATAGAAACAGGCCTCTGGTTTCGAGTGAAAATGACACTATTTGTCATGTCACTCCGCCCTGAACTACACTGGCACCGTAACCTCTGCCAGTCCCCAGTCCCCACCCCCTCACACACTGACTTGGTCACATGTCCATAGGAGGGACATGCAGAATGGCAGACTCTGGCTAACGTGCTACAAGAATGAGCTGCAGCGTGGGTATAGGGGATGCTGATGGGCACTTGAGATCATCTGCTCTGGTCCCAGACAGAAATCCAATCAAGATGGAAGCCAGGGCCGCTGATTACAGGTGCTAGGCAACATGAAGAGTTGTGGAGATTAGAGTCAGGGCATCCAAGAGGCCCACCTCAGCAGGATGTGGTATCTGCTTGCCCCAGGGGGCAGTCCCTCTCTCTACACTACCAAGACTCTCAGACCTTCTGGTTACCCAGCCTGGCACTGGGTGAGCACTGTTCAGGTAGGAGAGTGCCCTCATCCCCACAAGGAAAAGGACAAAGCACAGAGTGCCCAGCTTTAACTCATCGTGTGACCTTAGGCAGATTCCTGCCCCTCCCAGAGACCTGTTTTCTGATTTTGTTGTTTATTTGTTTTTCCTTTTTTAGACAAGGCTCGCTACTGCAGCCCAGGTTGACCTCGAACTTGACAGTGATCTCTTGTCTCTGTATCTTAAGTCTCAGAATTGAAGAAGAATGCCATCATGCCAAGCAAGAATATTAATTTTAGAAAAACATTTTTGAGGCAGGATCTCAATAGGTAGACCAGGCTGACCTTGAACTCACATAGATTCAATTGCCTCTGCATTGGGGGGTGCTAGGATAAAAGGCACGAATCACCATGCCAGGTAAGACTATTAATTATAGAAAGACAGCCGGGCGGTGGTGGCGCACGCCTTTAATCCCAGCACTCGGGAGGCAGAGGCAGGCGGATCTCTGTGAGTTCGAGGCCAGCCTGGTCTACAAGAGCTAGTTCCAGGACAGGAACCAAAAGCTACGGAGAAACCCTGTCTCGAAAAAAAAAAAATTATAGAAAGACACCAAAAGGAGATTTATGGACTGAACATTTAGATTATAGATGCTGCCATAATTTCATTTTTACTAATTTTTTTTTGATTTTTAAAGTCACCTGTTTTTTTGTTTTTTTTTTTTTTTTTGCTGGGAATAATAAACAGCCAGATGTCATATGGCTGTACTAACATGCTCGGTAAGCTGAGGCAGGAGGATAGTGAGCTCAAGGCTAGCCGAGGCTTCGGTCTGAGGCTTTTCCCCATCCAACGCACATGCACAGTGAAAGGTTTTGGCCCCACAAACATGGCGACAGTGCTGCTAACACAGCCCACAGCAGCAGTTTCTTCCACCTGTCTAATTTCTTAGCTGTACGTCCAGTTCTTCACACAAATCGGGAACATGTTCACACGGTGTTTCTTCCCTGGTCCTGACACAAGTCGAATCTGTGCATGGAAAGCCCCGCGAGCATTCTAGGCTGCAAGCCCCATGTCTGTGAGCCAGTGTCCTGCATGCTGTTCAGTCCTAGGACAGCAATTACTCTTACTGCTAATTTGTTTTCAAGATAGAACCTGAACAGAACTTGGACTCTAACCTGATCCCCTCTTTACTAGTGAGGGAGCTGAGACCCTAAGCACAAAGTTTTAGTCAGATACCAGAGCCTAGTTAGAGAGGCTCAGTGTTGTAAGTCTGCCGGTTTCCTTCAAACCAATCTGTAAGTTTAGAAATGTCTGTGTCACTGTATTGTTCTGGATGTTTTGACAACTGGATGGATTTCAGCAACTACTGCTGATCATGTATATACATGTACAAACTTGTGTGCACGCACACACACACACACACACACACACACACACACACACCAGGTGATAGATCTGTTCACTTGTTCATGGCCGTGACTATTACACATACTATCTGTATGTGTCTCACAACCTTGTGTTATAACCCTTAAGTATACACAACAAAATATACTTGGGGCTAGAAAGATGGCTCGGTAGGCAAAGGTGCCTGCCATCAAGTCCAGCAACCTAAGTTCCATCCCTAGGACACATAGTGGAGAGGAGAAACATTTCTTGCTATTGTTTTGAGAATCAATTCTTGCAGGCTGTTCTCTGCCCTCTATTTGAAGCAATACACACACAAACACATATATGATATAATTTTAAAACACAAAGAAACGAATAAATCAATCCAGGGTGATTTTCTATAGTCAGGAGAGATGAAAGAATAACAATAATGGCCTTCTACATTATCAAGGGCCCAGTTAAGTGTAAAGTTTACAGGAAGCGAAACTGCAGCCACCATTTTAGGAACAGATTAATTAATAGAGAGAGAATCCACAAGAGAAAATTCACATCACTTAAAAAAAAACCCAAAGATGTAGGATAACCCTCCCTGCCTCTCTTCCCCTGTCCCTCTCCATCCCCCAATACCGCGAATTGAACCCACAGCCTTGAACTTGCTAGGCTGACCCTCTGTCACTGAGTTGTATCCCAGCCTTCTGCAATACATTTCTAATCCACAGGGAGAAAGAAATGTTGAAAACGTGGTTTTGAAGCAATTTCTCTTTCCGATGGAAAAAAATAAAAGCCTCAAAGATAGCTTGATAAAATTAAGCCACATCTCACACCATACTAAAAACAAAATGCAGCTAGATTAAAGACTTTTGGATAAATAAAACAGGGCCCAGAAAAACCATGGGGAAAATATTCACTATTTCAGTGTGTAGAAGCCCATCCCAAATATGTTACCAAAACTGAAAGG
The DNA here is from genome assembly GCF_018167655.1 of Microtus oregoni. Lineage (NCBI taxonomy): Eukaryota > Metazoa > Chordata > Mammalia > Rodentia > Cricetidae > Microtus > Microtus oregoni. The sequence continues at coordinate 47,455,983 of NW_024543071.1, forward strand.
AAGGGCTGGAGGGAGGGCTCCTCGGCTAAATACGCTTGCCTTGCAAATGGTGGCCTGGATTTAGTCTCTAGAACCATGTAAAGGTGGGAGGAGAGAAACAGCTAGTTCCTAAAGGCTGCCCTCTGGACCTCCATACACATACCCTAGAACACAAGTACCCTTAGAGAGTATGACTAAAGATTATATTTTAGTTTAAAAGTTACAAAGAGCCGGGCGGTGGTGGCGCACGCCTTTTATCCCAGCACTTGGGAGGCAGAGGCAGGCGGATCTCTGTGAGTTCGAGACCAGCCTGGTCTACAAGAGCTAGTTCCAGGACAGGCTCCAAAACCACAGAGAAACCCTGTCTCGAAAATCAAAAAAAAAAAAAAAAGTTACAAAGAGAAAAAAAAATGACCACTTAAAATTTGCAGTCTATGAGCTGTGGAAAAATCTTACAAGTAAATAGTTGCAAACAAGTCAACAGGCCTGACAGAATACTTGTGAGGCAAACAGAAGACAAAGAAATAACAGCCACCACGCATAAAGAGCGCCTGTAAATCGACTGGGAAGAGAAGAACAATGCAAAAGACAGCCAAGGAAAGACTGGAGCATAGGACTGACAGTGAAGAAAACAGCTCTCCAGGCTAGAAAACTGTCCAAGCTCCACGCCAACTAAGAAATTCATATTTAAAATACACTTCTATATTTTAGACCTATACTATTAGTAAAAGTTAAAAACAGAGGTGGCATCTAGAATTGAGGTGCGGCCTTGAAGGGTCTCCTATAATGTCTATAACGGGTTTAATTAGAACTATTTAAAAGCTGTCTTTTAGATTTTTAACTGCTCAGTCCCTCCAACAAAAGCACAGGTGGAATTCCCCCTAGGCACCCATCCTGTTAGAACGCAGCTTAAAGTCCTGTGCCCCCTGCCCGGAACAAGGGAGCAGAGCCAGTCACAAGTACAAGGAGGATCAAACCAGCCACAGCAGGTCCCAGATGTGGACAGTTACTGTGATGCTAAAGAAAAGGACACGTCCTCGAGGGCCGTCAGGAAAAGCCACTCACGATTTATCAGAAAGCAGAGAAAAGAGTTACACTCATATAGTAATGTCTAAGGTACGATCCAGTTCACAAAGCAAAGAAAGGAACAAACAGCCAGACGGATGCAGACGCATTTAAGGAGTGAGGTGAGCAGGACGCGGTGAAGTGTGGGAACACATAGCTTTTAAAACTCTGTGCTGTTATTCTTTAAGTGTGCTTTGAAGGTGCATGCAATTCTGTACATACATATCCTGTATGTGCGCCTGCATGATTAACCACATGGCCCAGGGCAAAGCCATGACTACTTTTATTTTTGAAATAAGAAGACAGTCCTGGCTTACCCAAGAAACTCACACCCTGTGAGAGGCGAAGGAGGGTCCCAGTGTCCTCCTCCGCCGCGTGAAGTCTGACTGACTAGGTGATGAAGGGCTGTGGAGAGCTAGAGAGGGCAAGCCACGGTCTGTCCTTAAGAATATTTCTGCTCATGCCAGTGCTGTAACCATACAATGCACACACTATTGCTGAGAAGCAGGGAAAAAATAACCAACACCTTGGGGTAATTCCTATCACTATTTTGGAATTTTTATGTTAATAGTAACAACTCACTGCCCCCTCCATGTTTACATGTTTCTGAAAATTGAACCCAGAGCTTTATTTATACATGCCAGACAAGAACACCACCCTTTAATATAACCCAGACCTTTTCATAGCACCTTTAAACACATTTACTGTCGTAGATGTGCAAATATGTGTATAGATGTATATATACACACACATATATATATTTAATTTACATCAATCATTTTCTTAGGTCATTCGACTCTTCATAAGCTGGGCTGATGACATGCCTCACAGGGGTAAAGGCACCTGCCACCAAGTTTAAGGACCTGATTTTCACTCTGGAGATAAACATAGAAGAGAATTCACTCTTGAAAGTCACACACAGGCAATGCAAAATAAATGAATACAATATAAAAATCATACCTTAAATCTTCATAAGTATTAAAATTTAAAGATCTAGCCAGGCAGTAATAATGTTCACCTTTAATCCCAGCACTAAAGAAGCAGAGGCAAATGGATCTGTAAGTTTGAGGCCAAACTAGTCTACAGAGTTCCAGGACAGCCAGAGCTACAAAGAGAAACCCTGTCTTAGAAAAACCAAAAGTAAAAGTAAAAAGCAAACAAGCAAACAAACAAAATGTAAAACTATATCAATTTTTAACAGCAGTATTTTATGTGCCATTAAATTTCATCCCCTTATCTGGTTCCTGATCGCCACAGCAGGGCACGCCATCTAAGACAATGTTTATGGAGCCCATCTTCTCTGCAAGACAGACACATGTGCTTCATACATGCAGAGAAATTAATTCTGGGTGGATTACAGGGATAAAGAGGGTAAGAAAAAAATCACAGAAAGACTTGCATAAAGTTGGTGAAAACCTTTACCAGGGCTTTCTGTCAGAGAACCCTTTCAAACTCCTAAGGGTGCATCAGAAACCACAGCAACAACAACAGAAAAAAGATAACTTGATTTGGCTGCCTAACATTTTGAAGTAAAGGTCAAATAGCAACCTGAGGAAAATATTTGTGACAGTTGTGACAAAAGATGAATATCCATAGTAAAGAGCTCACACAAATCAATAAAAGTCACCCATTGAGACCTCACTACCTAACAAGGCAAAAGACTTAGGATTGTTGTGTTGCCCCAGACAGCAGCCACTAGCCCCAGCGCAATATGCAAGTTTAGATTGAAATTGAAGGCTTAAATGGATTAATTCTACATTTAAATTAATAATTCATATTCTGTAGCAGAATCTGGCTGGTAGTTATTAAATGATGTGGATTTAGGCCATTTTTAATATACTATAAAGTTTGATTTAAAAGCACAGTTTTAGATAATTCGGCAAAAACACACGTAGGCAACCCCTCAACACATGCAAACTTTCAATTCTCAAACAATATAAGTAATGCAGATGATCATCTAATTCGGATGAACCAGATGCTAAATTGCAGAACAGAGATATCAACCCTCCGAGAAATCAGTAAACAGTGTGTACCGAGAGCTACAGAGACTTCGGGCTGTAGTGACGCCGCAGCACTCGGGAGGCAGAGGCAGGTGGGTCTCTGAGGTAGATCGAGGCCAGCCTGGTCTACAGAGTGAGTTCTGGACCATCTGGGGCAGAGTCCCAAACAAATTTAGGAAAGCAATCTTATGCAGGAGCTGATTTATCCCCAAATTATTTATAGAGTCAGAGACCACCCTCCCACCCTGAAACTGAAAATCCAACCTGAGGGAAGCCTGACTGTCCTTAAGGTCAGTAGGCAGATAAGCAATCGATAAACCTCTGATCTGCCCAAATTGTTAATAACTTGGGAAATGTACTCAAATAAGGTTCCATGTGAAAAGCAACAGCAGTGGGGCATGATGATTCCAGCCTGTAATCCCGGCACTCAGGAGGCTGAGCCAAGAGGATGGCAAGTTTCATGCCAGCCTGGGCTACATAACAAGTCCCAGGCTGACCTTGGAAACCTAACGAGGTTCTTTTTCAAAACAAAGCCAACGCCACCCATGACAATAAGGCCTTCAAAACTAACAGGACAGCATCAGCCAGAAAAATATAGAGACTTTTTTTTTAATAAATAACTCTGAGATTCCATTTTACACCTATCAGAATGGCCAAGATCAAAAACACTGATGACAACTTATGCTGGAGAAGATGTGGGGTAATGGGAACACTCCTCCATTCCTGGTGGGAGTGCAAGCTGGTACAGCCTCTTTGGAAATCAGGATGGTGATTTCCCAGAAAATTAGGAAACAATCTATCTCAAGATCCAGCAATACCGCTGTTGGGCCTATAACCAAAGGATGCGTAATCATATCACAAGGACATGTGCTCAACTATGTTCGTGACAGCATTATTTGTAATAGCCAGAACCTGGAAACAACTTAAATGCCCCTCAATGGAAGAATGGATAAAGAAAATGTGGTACATTTACACAATGCAGTACTACACAGTAGTAAAAAAAAAAAAATGACATCTTGAAATTTGCAAGCAAATAGATGGATCTTGAAAAAAAAAACATACTGAATGAAGTAACCCAGACCCAGAAAGACAAATATATATTCACTCATAAGTGATTTTAGACAAAAAGCAAAGAAAAACTAGCCTACAGACCACAACCCCAGAGAAACTAGGCAACAAAGTGGACCCTAAGAGAAACATACATGGATCTAATCTACATAGGAAGAAGAAAAAAACAAGATTTCCTGAAATTGGGAGCATAGGGGTCACGGGAGAGAGTAGAAAGGAAGGAGAAAAGGTAGAGACAGGAGTGGAGAAAAATGTATAGCTCAATTATTTATGAAAACAACAAAAAATAAATTAAAAAATAAAATAAAAAATAAAGTGATTTTTAAACAGTAAAAAAAAAATAAATAAACGCCACCAGGCGGTGGTGGTGCACACCTTTAATCCCAGCACTAGGGAGGCAGAGGCAGGTGGATTTCTGTGAGTTTGAGGCCAGCTTGGTCTACAGAGCAAGTTCCAGGACAGCCGGGCTGTTACACAGAGAAACCTTGCCTCGGAAAACAATCAATCAATCAATCAATCAATCAATAAACAAAATATCAGAAGTCAGGAAAGTATTACTTGGTGAGCAGATTCTGAATCGTGTGCTCCTCAGCAATGTTGGTGTGCTAACTTCGTGAGAGAGGGGCTCACCTGAACTCAAGATCATCCTAGCAGAGGGCTAGAATTATAGGTGCGTTCCATAACTCCTGGCAATTTCAGATGATCTGAGGGTGTGTGTGTGTGTGTGTGTGTGTGTGTGTGTGTGTGTATGGGGGGGGGGGACAGGCAGGATTATCCAGGCCTCCTCACCTGCAGGCTCAGCAAGCAGCAGCCACCTGCCTCCCTAACCCTAGGCCGGCAAAGAGCCAGGCCTGTGCACGGCAGCCCTTCTGGGAGATGCGAGAGCTGCTGTTTCAGCAACGGGGGAATGCTTGTGTTGCACACTTGCATGGCGAACTTGGGCCCAGAGTGCGCAGCACAGTAGGCTCTTGACTGGGGAAAGACGTGCTTTTTAAAACCTCCAAAAAGGACAGGAGGAAGCGGTTCCAATCTTCAAACGGCGGTTACCTAGGGAGGTGGGAAGAAGGGTTTCCTTTTTTAGCTTAAAGAAACAAGAAAAGTTCTTGCCCAAGGAACATGCTGCCTTTGCAGTGCAAGAGAAAGAGAGGGAGAGGGTAAAGCTTGAAAGGGAGGGAAGCTGAAGAGCCCGGTAGAGGACAGCTGGCACTGTAATGAGAGTGACCAGGGGGACAGCGGGCGCTGTAGTGAGAGTGACCAGGGGGACAACTGGCGCTGTAGTGAGAGTGACCAGGGGGACAGCGGGCGCTGTAGTGAGTGACCGTGGAGGACAGCTGGCGCTGTAATGAGAGTGACCAGGGGGACAGCGGGCACTGTAGTGAGTGACCAGGGGGACAGCGGGCGCTGTAATGAGAGTGACCAGGGGGACAGCGGGTCTGTAGTGAGCGACCGTGGAGGACAGCGGGCACTGTAGTGAGTGACCAGGGGGACAGCGGGCGCTGTAGTGAGTGACCGTGGAGGACAGCGGGCGCTGTAGTGAGAGTGACCAGGGGGACAGCGGGTCTGTAGTGAGTGACCGTGGAGGACAGCGGGCACTGTAGTGAGTGACCAGGGGGACAGCAGGCGCTGTAGTGAGTGACCGTGGAGGACAGCGGGCACTGTAGTGAGAGTGACCAGGGGGACAGCGGGCGCTGTAGTGAGTGACCAGGGGGACAGCGGGCGCTGTAGTGAGTGACCAGGGGGACAGCGGGTCTGTAGTGAGAGTGACCAGGGGGACAGCGGGTCTGTAGTGAGTGACCAGGGGGACAGCGGGTCTGTAGTGAGAGTGACCAGGGGGACAGCGGGTCTGTAGTGAGAGTGACCTGGGGCCATGTGGATATCAGTAATCATTTTCCCATGAATTGTATGTAGGTTTCAAACTTTTTCCAAGGGCTAGTGAAAACTTTTAGGAAAAAAAAATGGCATTAAGGAAGCCAGGCTTGGATTGGTGCAGTGATTCACATCTTTAATAGCAGTGCTAGGGAGGCAGGCAGATCTCCGAGTCTGAGGTCAGCCTGATCTACAAAGCAAATTCCAGAACATCCAGAGTTATACAGAGAAACCTTGTCTCAAGTAAATAAATAAATAAGAATCCTATCTCAAGAAAGAAAAAGGAAGGAAGGAAGGAAGGAAGGAAGGAAGGAAAGCTTATGAAGGATATGGTGGACCGTGCCTGAAATTCTAGCATGCAGGCCACACAGCAGAAGAATCAAGAGTTCAAAGTTAACCTACACCAACCTGGGTTACATGAACCCTGTCTCAAAAGGCAAACAAAGAAAGCAAACTGAACTCCAGGTCCTCGGGTCTATGAGGGACAGTGAGTCTACTACCGACAGGAACTGAGGGTTAGGGTGTATCCGCGCCAAATAAGAGTCACAGAAAGATGGGGCCTGCCTGCTGAGCCACCTGCCGGTCTCTGCAGTTCCCACTTGAGCCGCATTGCCCACTACTCACAGAAAGTAAGGCTCGTTATTTTACAGCCTTCAGATAAACAATCAGCGAATTGTTTCTCACAGTTGGAGCAAACTGGAGAGGAATCCGCTCTGCCGCCTGTGGCTGATAAGCAATCTATGCCATTTATCTGTCACTTATAGATCTTTTGTTTCCTCTGAGAACCTGGGGTGCTTGTCCCAACCCCCTCGGTGCCCACAGGATACCCTAAGAGTTCTATCTGGTCGAGCAAGACAAGAGTTCCCAAGCCCACACATACCAGGCCCTAAGACCCTTGAAACAAAGGAAAGGCGCTGACCATCAAAAACTCCACACAAGATTTGGTAGCACAGGCCTGTAATCCCAGCCCTGAGGAGCCCACAGAGAACAATCACATGTTTGAGACTAGACTGAGCCACAGAGTACAAAGCCAGTCTGGGAAAACTAGTGGGCTTCTGTCTCCAGAAAAAAGGTAAAAAGATAAAGGGCTGGGTGTGTGGCTCAGTGGTAGAGCGCTTGCCCAGCACATATGAGGGTCTGCGTGCGAGCCTCAGTACCACAAAAGGGGCCCCGCTTCAGGGGAAGAAACACTTCTCAGAACAGATCGGGCCAGCCCCTCCAGCAGACCAAGCTGTGGTCCCAATTCCTCTTGTTGCTTGGCTCCTCAAATTCTCTAGTGTCTCAGGTTTGTTTGTCACCTGAAGCTGGAGCAGGGTGTGGGGCTAGCCCTCGAGACCCACTGCGCTTGGCTCACCCTTTGAGGAGCTGGAGGTAGACCTTGGCTTGGCACAGAAATGGTCTACTCCTGGAGTCTGAGCTGGTGGTTGAGAAACGTGGCGAGGGTGGGGATAGCTCAGCTAGCAGAGTACTTGCCGAGTGTCTACGAGCCTTGAGTTAGACCCTGAGCCAGGCATGGTGGTGCATTTCTGGAATCCCAGTCAGTATTCCGGATTTGAAGGAGGTGGGTCAGGTGTTCAAAGACCTCCTAGCCTATTTAGCAAGTCAAAGACCAGCTTAGGAATACCTGAGATCCTATCTTAAATAATAAAATCATGTTCCCCAGAAGGGAACAAGATGAGCAGGAAAGACACACATTCTCTGGGGTCAGACAACGAACGGAACTGTTAACATCCAGATGAGATTTCCTGTGCTTTCAAGGGCTATGGGGAACAATAGGTTAAGTGGCCGCTGCAAGGAAAGTACTAGAAAATATTAACTTCCTCTAGCATGGTTTTTCTGGTTGTTGCTGTCACAGCAACAAGGAAGGCTGAGACTGGGGGATAACAGGAAGAAAGGACCCAGGGGCCAGAATCTGACATCCCAGGCACATGACCTTGGGGGCTTCCTCATGCCTGTCAGCCCTGAGCAGGAATAAAACAGGCCCCAGCAGCCAGACCCAGGGATGCTTCAGCACAGCACTGGGGAGGGGATGGAAATGCAGGCTGTTGTCACCTCTGGGAGAACAAGTGATGGCTTGCAGGGTTTGGCAGTTTCTTGAGCAGAGAGCAATTGTGCTTTCTGTAGCAAACCAAGAAAACACAAACCCACCCTTCTCACAGAGCCGTGCCTGGGTGTGAGGGCAGAACAGTCCTGAGACTCACAGCCGAGCCTCCCATGTAGAAAAAAGGCACCGCTGCACTCAGACTGCCAGGCAGCTAGGAGAACCCCAGAATGCAAGCAGACTCTTAAGGTTCCACTCATGGTTGAGGGAAACCTAGAAATGTCCCCAGCCTGAGGCAGCCCTCAGAAGCAGAAGAAAAGAGCTACGGGCCGGGTGGCTCCCAACAGTCAACTTCGTCTGACTTGATATCATCCCCCTCCCCAGGTCTCTAAACCCGGCACAATACAAAAACAGTTCTACAAGTCCCCAGCAGCCTCCCTTCAGAGTAACCCACAACTAGAAATCTGTGGCTGATGGACACCCCCCAAAGCAATTTTCTACCCTCAAGGCCACTGAGTGTTTTTCAGCATGAAGGATTCTCCAAGAGGTAGTTTCTGGTGCCCCTGCCTCATTCGAAAAGGAGCTGCCAGGCTGGCCAGGGGCCGTCTCCCAGAAGACAGAAAGCTACAGAGGTGAATCAACCCTGAGGTCTCACAGGGCATCTAGATCAAGCGTGTCTTGAGGCCCTTCATCAGCACCTACTTTCCTCTCCCCCAGCCTCCTCACCCAGCCTTGTCCTGAAGAGGGCCAGACAAAGGAGCCAAGGGCTCTCACTGACCTGACCATCCTGCTGTGTGTCTAGGAAACATCCCCCAACATGATTGGCCCTCCTAACCTACGTTTCATGTTGCAAGGCCGCAGAGTTGGGTGTGTCCTAACAGAAGACTTCCTTTAGTGGGCAGTGCCCAGTGTGGCACCCCCGGGACTTAGAATCAGCATCCTGGGTCCCTGTTGGTTCCTTAACCTGTCACATGACCACAGATGGGCCACCTCACCTCCCTAGGAAGTGGAACAAAGTTTACCTAGCCATCTTTGTTGTTGTGAAACTGACATTGACTAGAGAGGCCAAGGTAAAAATTCACCATCAGCAACTGACTCCAATAGACAGGAGCTGTTGTTAAGGGTAACCAATGTTCTTCCTGGGCAGGGCAGCAAGGACCGTCCTCATTTGCAATTGAAATAAAAAGATATTCAGGGGAAGGCAGAGTCTCACTCCAAAACAGCAAAAGAAATTCATTTTCCTTTAAAAATACCCATAGGGCCCCAGAACAGCGAGGAATGGGGCTCAACATAAAACCATAAACCCACTTAGAACCTTATAAAGCCTTTGCTGCTGCTGCTGTCTTTACGGTTTTTTCTGTTTCACAGTTCATATCCAGCAGACAATGTACTGGGCCATGTCAAAAGGGTGGGGTTACCTTCAAGTTTTAAATTTTTCTCAGGAGGAGGCTTAAACCCCTATGCTGTACGTCCCCAGGGAAGGAAACACAAAAGAGCTCCTGAACCCAGGCAAAGGTCCCCTAGAGTCTCCAGGCAGCTGGACCCAGGTAAGAAGAAGACAGCTGAGCTCAAACCTTGGTTTTTCCGTCTCTCCGTGGGGTGTTGGAGTCACCTCCTCTAGCATGGGTTCGTTTCCCTCACTTCTAGCCTAAGGAGAGGTACTGCCACCACCTGCCAGGGCTGAGCCTTGAGGCACCACTGAGAATGCACTGTACAAAACGCAGCACGGAAGCCAATCACCAGGACCAACGGCCCACGGCCCGCCCCACCCTCAAGGCCACTCTGCAGCAGAAAAGCCGCTGTCTCCCTCGCCATTGTGGCTTTGTGTGTTTTACACCTTCCCCGATCTCCAGCTCTCTGAAAGCCCTATTTACTCTGTGATGTACAATCTGTGGGTGGCAGCAGAGCTTCGGGGTAAATATTGTGCATCTGTACAACACATGCACCCGTCTTGGTAGAGTGTGTCAACCAACTGTTGTTTGACCATGCATGAAAATACTATACAAGCAGAAAGAGAGAAAGAACACCCCCTACACAAAATACCACGGGTAGATTCAGAAGAAAAAGGATACAAGCAGGCTGATACCATTCAGAGAAAATTCAAGAACAGATCAAACGCGTCAGAAGACTAATAGATGCGTGGATACAAGCACCCAGTGGGGCTTGTGAACTCTGCTCACACGGGTGTGTCCTGTTTGTGAAGTCACCTGGTCAGTGATGGTATTATGCACTTCTCTGGACACATCGATATTTAAGTAGTTTTTCTCTTATGTGGGCACTGTGCCTAAGTGCCAGCTCCGTGGTTGCACATCTGTGATGTCAGTCGCAGGAATGGTAAGCTTCCGCTCTCTGGTACTATTAGACAGAGTCAGCCAGTGGACCTCATGTTTCTACTCCTGTCTCCAGGCATTAGCATCGTTACACTCTGTGGTGGCCAAATCAACTCAGTGGATTTGTGGTCTCAATAAACACCATCAAAATTCTCTCTCTCAAACAACAACAAACAATAAAGCAAAAATGTTTCTTTGAAAGATTCCTGTAGTCCAGGCTGGCACTCAGATTTGTTACATAGCCAAGAATGACCTCCCACTCTTAATCCTCCTGCCTCACTTCTCACGTGCTCAAGTTATAGGTATGTGTCTCCTTGCCTGACTCAAAAACAAAATTTGCATCACGTGTATAAATTGTGACTTTGGTATGTTTAGTATTCATTTCCTAGTGTACTGAATTAGGGCAAATTAAGACAAAGTCATAATACTAAGATTAAAATGTCCACCTCGGCGTCAGCCAAGCCCTCCTGGAACCCCTAGCACCATGAAAATCATTGTAACTGTCATAGTCACCAACACCATCCTCACCATCATCATCACCATCATCAGCACCATTTTCAGGATATCATCCTCCTGACATCATCACCACCTCTGATGCTGCCCCCACGATCATCGTCATCATCACGAATATCACACATGCAAAACCGATAGATATATACTTCTGCATCACCCGTTACATCCAGCGAGACACAACCATGAACTACAGAGAGATTCGAGTCAGTAACACAGGACCTCCCAGAAGGATTGGGTGCTGGGAAGTGTGGAGCTCTGAGCAGAGTCCCACTCTCCGTACCACACTGAGTCCCCCACCACCACCCCCAGGCCAAGGCAAGGGCTCCTCACAGGCTTCACCCTATCGTTGCTGACAGACCACAGCCTCGACCTTCAGAGGGGTGATGACCAAAGGGAATTGCAGTCTGCCACTCAGCACGCCACAGAAAAAGTGTCCGCCTGTCCCTCCTTCCCTCCCTCCCTCCCTTCCTTCCTCCCTCCCTCATCCCAACACATGCACATGTATTCCCTTCCACATTTTTCATTTCTTGAGACAGCGTTTCTCTGTAGCTTTGGAGCCTGTCCTGGAACCTGCTCTGTAGACCAGGCTGGCCTCGAACTCCCAGAGATCCGCCTGCCTCTGCCTCCCGAGTGCTGGGATTAAATGCGTGCGCCACCACCGCCCGGCCCCTTCCACCATTTTTTTTTTTTTTTGATTTTTATGAGACAGGGTTTCTCTGTAGCTTTGGTGCCTGTCCTGGAACTAGCTCTTGTAGACCAGGCTGGCCTCGAACTCCCAGAGATCCGCCTGCCTCTGCCTCCCGAGTGCTGGGATTAAAGATGCCCCTTCCACCTTTTAAAGACAGGGCCTCACTATGCAGTCCAAGCTAGGCCTAGACTTACTTTGTAATCCAGACAAGCCTTGATTTGTTATCCTCCTGCCTCAGCCCCCTGAGTAGCTGGGATTACAGGCTTGTGCCATCAGGGTTGGTTGAAAGTCATCCCCAGATAGATCCATTCCTCACTGTCCTGGGATGCTCAGGATGGCCTCAATGATCCCAGCAGTGGCTACAGACCTACTCAGGTCACCCCTTTTTAAGTAAGCCCAGGATAACACCATTCATATCAGATATTAAAATTTTTGCTGTTTAAAAATCATCAGAATCTTTGATTGAAATAATATTGTTTAAGGGAAATAGAGACCTTTGATCTTTTTGAAAAACTACTGTGCAAAAATAGCATAGTTATTTTAAGCACAAAAGAATAAACATAAATGTCCAATAATAAGGATTAGTTCTACATCAGGTCTGTGTATTAGGTACTATACAGACATTTATTGAAGAGTCATAAATGGGCTGGGGATAAAGCTAGGTGACAGAGTGTGCGAACAATTCTCTCTCTCTCTCCGTGTGTGTGTGTGTGTGTGTGTGTGTGTGTGTGTGTACAAGATTCAAACTGAGAAGATGGCTCATCAGGTAAAAATCACTTGTGACTCAAACCTGATTACCTGAACTCTATTCCTAGAACCCACATCAAAAGTCAAAAATCAAATGGAGCAGTGCACATCTATAATCCCAGCATTCTGCAGTGAGAGGGGAGGAGGAGACCTGAGAATCAGTGGCTGCTTGCTAGGCCTACTAGCCTGGAGTATGCAGTGCAGCAGAAATCAGACAGACTCTGCCAGCGGGGCATGGCGGTACGAACCTGTAAGCTCAGCACTTGGGAGGCAGAGGCAGGTGGATCTCTGTGCGGCTGAGGCTAGCCTGGGCTACATGGTGAAGGTCCTGTCTCAGAAATAAATGCAAGAGGGAAACTCTCAACAAATTGGAAAGTGAGTACCAACTCACAAGTTATCCTCAGACCTGCACTCACACACAAATACAAACAAACAAACAAACAAGTTTAGCCAAAAGAAAAGGCAGGTTCAAAGGTTAAATGAGAGCTTGACTATAGCTCAAAAGAGTGTTCTCCTAGCACATGTGAGTTCCTGCGTGTATCTCCAGCACTGCAAAAAAATTACATATTTATGTATACTTGTGTGTGTATGCATATGTGTGTGGTACAAATATAAGAGATTATGTTATATATCATTTATATATGCTGCCGACTTTGAAACTTAATGTAATGATTGTAACTAGGAACAGAAAAAAGAGAGACAAACTTACATACGGCCCACTACGTTCGCAGTGGTTATACGCGCGGATGGTAGGATTGTGGGCAGTTTCACTTACTTTTTACTTTGTGCTCCACTGTGTTGGCTGACTTTTCTCAGCATGAGTTATTCTTTTTAGCAAGGAAAACCACGCTGTAAAGATCGCAAATGCTTTGGACAATTGCACAAACACACCAACTATTTTCATTAAGGGCTTTTCTGCAGATGCCTTGTAAGTTATCTTTAAATGATTTCTGGAAGATATATGTTTGCTTTGAAAATAATTAAACAATTAAACAATGTAGGCATCATCTACAAAAACAAACGCCTACCCACGCTCATGCCTATTTCCACATCCTTCAAGCCCACCCCACTATTATTGCATCATCCTTAATTCAGAATTCTGCAAAATCCTTTCTACGGCTACAGAAACCTGTCTAGCTACACATTTCATACGTATTTGACAATGCACAAACCATTATAAAGTTTGGTCACATCTACATCAGTGTCCCAAGGTGTTTTGCCCTTTTATCTTTTTCTTTGCCCAGTGCAAGGATCGCTTGCCCCATGCTAGGCAAGCACTCTGCCGCTGACCTCCATCCTAGGCCCTCATCGCACTTTTTGTCTTTGAGAAAAAGTCTCACTAACTGTATCCTCTTGCCTCAGCCTCCATAACAGCTGGGATTACTTCAGGCCTGCTGTCCCCTCTTCTGATGGCTCTGGAGTGTGGCAGGGCTGGAATTCCCTTTTGTTTCTCCTGCTCTTTCCCTTCCCTCTGGGTGGCTGAAATACCCTTCCGTGGAACCCTACCTCCCACCCAGGAAGTTTCTCTAAGGAGACATTGTGGATGAGCCTTCTACCATTTAAAACTATTACCCAGTTTTAAGTCACATGAATTTATTGTATATGTTTGGATGCGTGCACATCACTCCTCCCTGGGCTGAGGGAAGGGTGGACTTCTGGGTCCTGCTAGGTAGTAGCCAGTGTGGGACAGGTGAGAGAGTTCAGGGAAGGAGGTCAGAGGACAACTTGCAGGAGCCACTCGTCTCCCTGTACCATGTAGGTTTCTGAGATGGAACTCGGGGTGTCAGGCTTGGTAGCTAGGGGATTTACCAGCTACGCCATCTCTCTGGCCCTGTGAGTGAGCTTTCAAAAGAGTATTATGGTTTTCAACATCGGGTCCTTTTAAAAAAACTTTCACAGATTGCTCAGGTACTGACCAGTTTTCTAAATGACCCTCTGACCCCGTGAGGTCATAGACTGAGGAATCTCAGTGACCAGCTGGAGAAGGTCCTTTGTATCTCAGGGAAACTGGGGTCCAGGGACAGCCTCCACGTCAGACACACAGCTGGTAGGGCTGAGCTAGGACTCAACCCTACCCCCTTCTCATCTGTGCCCTCCTCACCTGTCCCCTTCTCACCTGTGCCCTCCTCACCTGTGCCTTTCTCACCTCTGCCCTTCTCACCTGTGCCCTCCTCACCTGTCCCCTCCTCACCTGTGCCCTCCTCACCTGTCCCCTCTTCACCTGTGTCCTCCTCACCTGTGTCCTCCTCACCTGTGCTATCCTCACCTGTCCCCTCTTCACCTGTCCTCTCCTCACCTGTGCCCTCCTCACCTGTGCCCTCCTCACCTGTGCCCTCCTCACCTGTCCCCTCCTCACCTTGTCCTCTCCTCACCTGTGCCCACTTCACCTGTGTCCTTCTCGCCTGTCCCACACTGGCTACTACCTAACAGGACCCAGAAGTCTTTCTGTTCACTCTTCCCTCAGCCCAGGAAACCCATCCTGCCACCTAACCCCTTCCACCTTCCTGACTTCCACACCGGTGCCAATGGCTACATCTTTTCTACAGTGCCCTCAGGTTGGTCCTTTCCACAGGCCATCCTAATTTCCTGGGAGAGACTGCCACATTGGCGGGAACTCCCAGGGTCCAGGCTGCTGTGTGTGCCCATGCTGCATTATCCCCTACCACCCATACATTCATTTTTTCAAGAGCAGGCTTTGTGCCCCGGGCTGGGTACTTAGGAGAGGAAGCCCAGGCTGGGTGATCAAAGATGCAGGAATAGCTTCAGGAACAATGCTGTTCAAAGGGGCTGGGACTGTCCAGTACTCTAAGAGTGAGGACTGCGCCCTGCCCCATCAGGCTCTCCACCATCTAGAGGACCCACTAGGTGCATTCCTACAGGCGTGTTGGTCCACCTCACACCCCAGGCTCTGTATGTCCACCTGCTTTATAGACAGCAGCCAGACCAAGGCCATAGCAGGGTCTGCAGACTTATGGTCCCCCAGTGGTATCTCTACTATAACTCACAAGCGTTCCTGTCCAATGGGTGCACTCACCTGAAGGAAAAGTCAAGTGGCATGTGAAAAAGGGACATCTGCCTGCTAGGCGGCCTGGAGGTACATTTCAAACCTCACTATGGGTGAGCTGTGCACCTTGGGAAATTCACCTAACCACTCTGGTCAAGGAGGTAGCCCATCTGAAAAATGGGCTTGTGTCCTGAGGCACATTTTCTCCATTCAAATGTTTACCCTGTGGTCAAACAAGCTCAATGTCACTCATAAGAGAAAGAAAGCATGAGTTGGAGCTGTGGGGAAAGTGACAGTGGGGGGGGGGGGGGGCTGGCCCCTTCATCCAACAGCCTCCACATAACACCCCTTGTGGGACAGCATGGTACAAGCCTGGGGTGCCTGGCCTCACACTAGGGGTGCTTTGTGCTTCACTAGCCCTGTTTGTCAGCACCACAGAAGCTTCCAGAAGCCCTGTGGTGCAAGAAGATGGATCTCAGAAAGGGGAGTAACTTGCCTAAGATCCCACACAGATTATAGACTGGTGTCTAGACCCCAAGTCTGTGTCTACCCAACTGTAAAATCTGTCATGGAAAACCTACAACCAAGGATTCTTCGACTTTCCCTCTGAGCCTGGGGGCATATCACAGAGAAGCCTTCTTCAAGACATCACACAGGGGGATTTAGGTAATTTGCTTCATTAAATGATTCAGTTTCACCACATGGTCCTGTCCCAACAGAGGCAGTAGGGAGCAGAGCTAGCCCCTCTACGGGCCCAGGAAAAGTACCCTGCTTCCAGATTCTCTACTCCTGCTTAAAAGTTCAAGCTGATGCTCTCCCACCAGCAAGATGTAAATCCTCTAGGTCCCCAAACAGAGAAAGCCCCTCCTCTGCAGGCATCTGGCTCAGGGTCATCCTCATGGTACATGGGAACCAACCGAGGACTCCAACATGACAGGACTCACCTTAGGTCCCAGAGCAAAGGCCACACTTCAAACGGCAGGTGCTGGAGGGCCAGCAGCCCTCCCTCACACAGACAGTCCCTTCAGTAGGGGAGCGTGGTGCCATCCCCCTCCCTGCGCATACACACACACACACACACACACACACACACACACACTCCACTCCCAGGGAAGAAGCAAAGTTGGGCCAGGAGGGGCGCACTCCCTAAGCTGTGTAGGGAAACTGGAAAGCCAGGCTGTACAGGTTATGCTCAAGGCTGCCAAGCACAGAAGGCGATTCCAGCTACTGCTCTACTGAGCACCTTCAGCCCCCTCCCAGCTCTCCTTCTACCCTCGACTCCACCCCTTTCCCCCACACTCCTAGTGTTCCGTTGCCAACTCCCTCCTCTCCCCTTTCCAAAAGGACAGTTGTCTGGGATCACTGAGGAGTGGTCCAAACCAGTGGAGCAGAGCAGCTCTCGGGAGGTTACCTGGTGTAGCCCCGACAATAGGGCGCGCGTCTGTCCCGCGGAGGCTCTGACACTGGCCTGGGGGCTCACTCCCCCTCCCCAACCTCGGCCTCCACCGAGCAGCGGCATGGAAAACCCAACCAGCTCAGCTGACTTCCTCTTGTGTCATGGAAAGAACGGGTGTGAGGACAGGAAACTGTCGCCTGGGATCTGGGGTCTGAGCGGGGGGCACCAGGGCCAGGGGCTTGGAGGGATGCAAGGAGCAGAACCACCCCGCGGGGTAATTACTAAGGGGGCGTGGGGAGAGGGGCCAGGGGCTACAAGGGGACCACAGACCCGGGAGTGGAGGGACCCTACCACGAGGGTTCTGCAGGTACAGAGCCAGTAACTGGGGTAATACTTTCAGTTTTCTATAAAGGATGGAACACAGAATGGAAGCCACTTAGTAGATGACCCTCACACCTGCGGAGGGCAAGACTGGAAAGAAACCTAAAGCCCGGGGTTTAAGTTGCCTTTGATCAAGAAGAAAGAGTCTGGAGGGCTGTGGAGGGGGACATCGGTTTCTTCGTGTGTGTGTGTGTGTGAGAGTGGAAGCTGCATTCCCATGCTGACTGAGACCATCCCTCCTGGCTGGGGCCAGTGGACCGGGAAGCTGGTTCTTCCCAGATGCTCTCTGCAAGCTGTGAGGGAATAGGCTGTGAAGGGCACTTAAGAAATAGAAAGGGGCGCCAGGATGTAGCACCAACTGTCAAATGACAGGAACCCTAAGTGATAAGGGTCCCCTGGTCACAGCAGGAAGGGACTGTGCTTCTCTCTCTTTCATCCTTGCATTTCTAGTTCTTTTCGTTTGCTTGCTTTTTTTTTTTTTTTTTTTTTTGCTTTGTTTTCTTTTGCTTTTTGAGACAGGGTTTTTTAACAGTCCTTGCTGTACTAGAACTTACTTTGTAGAGCAGGTTAGCCTCAAACTCACAGAGACCTGCTTGCCTCTGCCCCCGGAGTGCTGAAATTAAAGGCGTGCGCCACCACCACTGGCTGCATCTCTAGGTCTTGCATAAAGTAAATGTTTGATGAACGAATGAATACATGAATGAATGAATGAGTCCAGATTTTCAAAACCATACAACATGGAGATCTCATAGCCAACATAAAGATCTCAACCCTAACGTGGAGATCGTACACACAGTATGGGGATTTCACACCAACACGAGATCTCCGTTTCTCTCATACACACACACACACATACACACATGCCCGTACACACACTGGTGCAAATCCAGCTTGCACGAAGACACTCTCCTCACTGTACTTACTGGTAAAATATCACTCACAGACTCCTAGGCATGGTTAATTCACACTTCTAAGTCCAGCACTTGTGAGGCTGAGGCAGGATTACCATAAATCCCAGGCTAGCATGGGGTACCTAACAAGACCCTGTTTTTTGGGGTTGGGTTTTTTGTGGGGGTCGTTTTATTTTGTTTTAATTCCCCATAGGGCAGCGGTTCTCAGCCTATGGGTCAAACTCCCTGGGGGTCCAATGACCCTTTCACAGAGGTTGCCTAAAACCATCAGAAAACACAGACGTTTACATTAAGATTCATAACAGTAGCAAAACTATAGTTAAGAAGCAACAAAAATAATTTTATGGTTGGGGGGTCACCACATAAGAACTGTATTAAGGGTTGCGGCATTAAGAAGGTTGAAAATACTGACATCGGGATTCAAGGCACACTACAGACTTCCAGTGTGGTCCACCATGGTGGGGGTGGGAGGCGAGAGGGGCTTGACAAGGCTAGCATGTCTGAAGTGTACCCCCTTCCCACCTCCCACAGCCCCAGCCCCACTCAGAACACTCTGTCTCGGGCCCTTGCCCTGTCCACCCTTCTCACCTCACGTCAGCTCTCCTTAGAGCAAGATACCCTCTCTCTGGGTGCCCAGCCTCTCCCTGCCCCGCATCTCACAAGGACACCTGGCTCTATCCAGGCACGAACACGGCCAGTGGGCACTATCACAGCTCTAAGCATCTCAAGCAGGAAGCCGGCAGGCTCGGGCCTCCATTCAAATTGGGGCAGGTGGTTTCACCAAGAGGAAGTTGACAGTTCAACTTCAAACAAGGTAACAGTGACGCAGGCCCACCCTGCCTGCTTCTCCGTTCCACCTCTGCTCATGCCCCCTCCCTCCCAGAGAGTGAGACACTGAGCCAGACACCTTTCCAGGCTGACTACCAAGCTCACTGAGGCTGAGGCAGTAGAAGGCCGCATCCATGGACTCCCACCAAGTGCTGCTGGCTGCCGCGTACCTGCTGGGAACCCTGGGTGAGTCTCTGCCAGGTTCCGCCAGACAGGATACCTGAGCAACGTGGGGTACAGGGAGGAGACCTCAGTTCCTCCCAGGTCAGAATCTGGGCCCATGTGCAATACCGGGGAGGTTTAGGGCCAGAGCCCAGGTCAACTTCCCAGTCGCGGCTGGACTCTGCTTGCCCATTCTTCCCCAGGATTGCCCAGCCTGATTCTCTGTATTGTTGAGAGTTACTCGGTCCTGGGCTACAGCGTGCCGCCCGGGATGCCTGGTCTTTATTTGGTCACCTCCAGGGAGGGAGAAAGCTGATGTGAGGATGCTCGGGCAGATGCTCACGAGGATGCGGAAGAACGGATGCCAAGCTCAAACAGCCACCCTGGGTCCATTCTAAAAGAGTCCCCAACTCCTGAATCTTGCTCTAGACCCAAGGCTCTGACAGTGGCCATCAGTGGCATCAGGAGAGGGGAGGTTGGCTCAACTAGCCAGAGGTGTGCTGTGGGAGTTAGGCCTGGAGGTCCAAGCCCTGGGTTCTCAGCTTGATCATGAGATCTTCCCATACACAGAAGGTGGCTACATTGGGGCAGGGGTACAAAGAGGTATAAAGAGGTATGGCAGGGAGAGGGTTGCTGGATGCCAGTGTGGCAGGGAGGAAGAGATGGCATTCCGTTTTGCAGAGAAGGGTCTGAGGCCGCAGATACTCAATCTTCACCTACAGCTGCTAAGTGAGTGTGGGGATGTGTTAAGTTTGGATGGGAGTGTGTGTGTGTGTGTGTGTTTTAGAGAGCGTGCACACATTTGTAATGTGTGTATGTATGAGAACTGTATGTGTACTCTCCTGGATACTACGTCGCTTCTTCATTCATGTTACCATGTCTTGGATGGCCATGCATACATCCCTTGTGCATATTACAACAAGAGGTACAAAGTGCCTTCTTGACAATCCTTGACTCACTTCCTGGACACTACCAGAACATTGCTGTTGCTTCTTCGGTCTCTAGAATCCCAAAAGCCAAGCCTTTACCACCCCACAAGCCAGTCCTCCCCTGTAGCTTCAGACCCACACACAGGGAGGCTAGATTCACCCAGGCTCCCCATTGGGCATGGAATGGGCTCCTGAGAAGACTAACAGGTACCCCAGCCCCATGGAACCCAGAGTCCAGGAGCGATGGAGGCAAACCTTCACCCCCCCACCGTAGTGGCATCATCTGGAGGTCGGGGAAGACATGGTCTCTGTGTGTAGTTAGAACTTATAGGTAGAAAGCAATCTCATGGTGCTATGGGCAGGCGGGGAGGGGTCACAGCTCATAATTTTATTTTTATTTTTATGGTTCTAGGTTGGACCCAGGGCCTTACATGCTAGGCAAGCTAACACTGAGCAATATCCTGCCAGTTTTTACTTTTAAAAAATGTTTTTAGACATTTATTTGTGCATGTGTGTGTGTGCGTGCACGCACACACATGTGTGTGTGTATGTGTGTGTGTGTGTGCACTTGTGCCACTGGGTCAGAGGGCAACTTGTAAGTGTCAGTTCTCTCCTTCTGCCATGGTCCTAAAGACAGAACTTGGCTCATCAGTCTTGCCAGAGAGAGCCTTTACCCACTTAACCGTCTCATTGGCCCTCAGTTTTTTGAGGTAGGTTCTCCATACAATGACCAGCAGGCCTTGAACTCACGAACTCACTCCATATCCCAGGAGTGCCTTGAACTTACAATTCCGCTGCCTCAGTCTCCCCGGGAGTTAGAATTACGGGCCTCTGCCACCAGGCCTGACTTTCATGAAATCCTCTTGAAGCCATTTCTTTTTCTGTAAGCTTCTAAATAGTACAGGATGTGGGCCCATCACCCCATTTTACGCTGAGGGAACACTGAGACCCAGGAGTGGCAAACCCAAGGTGGAGTAGATGGTAAGCAACACGGAGAACCCAGCCCAACATGCTGCCCTCACACAGCTCCACTGCCTCCATAGGAGAAATAGGTCCCCGATGCCATCCCCACACGTCAGAGCCTGGCTACAGGAGAGGCCTCCATCAGCAGACACACAGAGGTCAAGACACAGGGCTGGGGACACCCCAAAGCCTGAGAAACGAAGATGTGTACAGCCTGGCTACATTAGAGTGTCAGTCCCATGGTGCCCCCTCTTAAAATTTTCCTGAGCCCCAATCATGACGTGGCTTGGAGACATGGCTCAGACACTGCACAGCCCGACTGACCGCACAGGGACCCCAAAAGCCAATTTGAGTCCCACTCTGTCGCTTTTGGCTGGGTGACATGGTCTGGTTTGGTAAGTCTCCTCCACTGTAGTAGGAAGTAGAAACAGGACCGTATGGTTAAACGAATTGACTCTCGGTAGGCCTAGCCTGCACGTAGTGGAGGTAGCGCACAATAGACATCAGAGTCATCCAGAAGCAAGGCAAGGCAGAACAGAGTCGGGAGGGGTCTTAGGTACTCGTCACACACAGATCTTCTCCCCGATTCTTCACGAACATGTTCTCTCACTCACTCATCCATCTACACACTTGTTTTGAGCATCTCTTAGATACTCAGCTTCTTACAGCAGCAGGAGCCAAGGCAGACATCCCGGCCCGTGGCCTGCCCAGCTCAGAGGAGACTGACTGGAAGCCTAGGCACGTGAGAGGGCCCCTCACTCGGCATAGAGACCTGGCTGTGCAGGCACAGGACCTTTTGAAGAGGGTGACATGACCTCTGCCACCCTGAGACACAAGTGATAAGAAGAACCAGCTAGGCAGAGAAAGGAGGGCAGAGCGGCCTAGGTAGAGGTAAAGGCCACAGGGAAAGAAGAACCCTAGGGGCTGGGTATGTGTTAGCCAGGGGCAGGCTGTGAGCTGCTGTCCCAGGATACATAGTCAAGGATGTCTTGGGCTCTAAACACAAAGGATCAGAACCCTGACTGATCCTGGAAGCCAGGGGCTGGTACTAGCCCTGTGGTCACTTGGCATGGCTCCATCAAGAGGTCAGATGATCTCCTAGAGTGACCAGGACAGGAATTCAGTTGGACAGCAAGGAGCACCGATTCTCTATGTTTATGTGTATGCATGTACATGTGTGCAGTTGGTGTGCAGGGCAAGGAAGGAGGATCTAATTTTCTTTCTTTTTAGTCACCCAGAGTGACAAGAACGTCTCTGGCCCTTGGTCTCCTCCTCTATAACACAGGGTTAAGCTGGGCATGATGGTAATCCCAGACCTCAGGAGACCGAGACAGAAAGGTCACAAGATCCAGGACAGTCTGGGTTACACAGTGTGTAACCTGCCTCAAAAACCAGCAAACAGAACGGAGCACCAGAAGCCTGTAGCTGTGCTTCAAAGGATAATAGCGGTAGTTTCCGGGGATTCATCCAGAAAGAAACACTGGCTGAGTACCTACTTTGTGCTGGATACACAGAGAACAAAGAGACAAGATCTCTGCCCTGGTGGGTCTGAGACAAAGATAGTATTTGTCTGTGGGTGCTAGAAGGGCATTCATGGGTTGGCAATAGATAAGGGAGGTCTTACAAAATAGAAGATGTTCACACACAGGCAAGGGCACTGAGCAAGCCTGCCACCGGGTGGGCCTGGGGGACCCTGCAGAGGGCCTTTGGCTCTGTAGGTCCAGTGGAGGGAATGAGAGAGGGAGACCACGGAGCCTCCTGGAGGACAAGCTTCCGTCCTATAAATAGGAGGACAGAACTGTCTCTCTGGGACTATGAGTCCTCATCCTGATCTCTAGCCAGATGTGCTCCAGAATCCAGAAGCTTTCCAAATGTAAACATCTCATTTTATATCTTGAAGAGGCCTGGGGGCAGCGCTGGGTCACAGAACACATGCCTGCTCCTGCAGTGACACCTGGGCTATAGGGGACCCAGAGGAACCCCGCATGCTGTGTCAGATGGTGAGTGTGAGGCACAGTACTGCTTACCTCCAGCTAAGTAAGTGACTCTGGCCAAGTCATCTTCCTTTCGGAACTTTGGTTTTTCCAAATGTGGGAAATTGAATGTGGAGGCAAACCCAGTCCATTTTATATAGGGCTGTTACGGCAAGATCAGACTGCAGCGCTGAGCTTTGAAATATGTGAAGGTCGGCACACCTGCAATCCCAGCACTTGAGTGAGGAAGGCAAGAGGATCAAGGAGTTTCAAGGCCATCCTCTGAGACATAATGAGGCCTAGGCTAACCTGGGCTACATAAACCACCTCTCTCTCTCTCTCTCTCTCTCTCTCTCTCTCTCTCTCTCACACACACACACACACACACACATACACACACACACACACACACACAAAGAAGGGGGAGGCTGTCAGGGACAAGCAAAATGGTGAGATTATTGCCTCATCTAAACCCTCCGCCCTTTGTGCATGCTCCATCTCCCAGGTTGCTCCTGGAAGGGCACAGATGGGGGTAGTGTGCGCACACTGGTCATAGCAAAGGGCATCAGCTATAACCAAAGGTGTCATTGGGTACGCTACCCGAGACCCCAAATCCTGGCTCACTCTGACCTCTGTTTCCAGAAAGCTTTGACAGAATCAAATGAGGACAACCCCACTGATAAATGTTTGTTTGGGTTTGGTAGTCCAGAAAAGTGGGTTTTAGGTGGGTAGAGCGGAGCACACCTTTAATCCCAGCACTGAGGAGGCAGAGGCAAGCAGATCTCAAGTTCAAGGCCAGTCTACTCTACAAATCAAGTTCCAGGACAGCCAGGGGCTACACAGAGGGGGGAAAAAACCTGTCTCAGAAGAAAAAAGAAAGAAAGAAAGAAAGAAAGAAAGAAAGAAAGAAAGAAAGAAGCAAAGACAGAAAGGAAGAGAGAGAGAAAGACAGAGAGAGAGAGAGAAGGAAAGAGAAAAAAGAATAGTGAGGACCCCCCCCATCACTTTCATGTCACTTAGAAATCAGGTGGCCTCTTTACCCCATACACAGTGATCCCGATTTCTAAGTTATCTTGCTCTATGGAGCAAGATAGTAGCATCTTGGTTTAGGCAAGAACTGGGTCTTCATGAGAGAAGATTGCTGGCAAGGGGCCTAACATAATAAAAAAGCTACTATTGCTATTGCCAAGATTCCAGCCCCTCTGAACGGGTCAGAGGCAGAGGACCGAGTTTAGTTTTGCCGCCAGCTGCTGTGATTCAGGTTCTGTCCTGCAGAGTGCCTTACAGGGTAGCCCTGTGAACTGTGACAGCCTGGCCACCAGTAAGGGATCCATTGCAGAGGGCCATGAACATGTGTCAGCCATTCCGAAATCCAGAAAATACTTAAAATTCCTGGCAAACAGGTCTTTACAAGACAACTTGCAGTCCTAGGGGGCTATTTATAATCCGGATGCATCCCATTCAGGCCGGGAATGTGTGTGTCTTGCTGGAGACAGCATCATGTGCCTCATCCAGGGCTCGGGAGACACAGGGAGAAAGCAGAACCCCTCAGTTCCAGCAAATGAAAAGATAAAAGTAGAGACTGTTGGCCGAGGCCCTGGTGATGGCGTCACAGCCCACGGCCTGATTTTCAAAACCATCTGAAGCTTCATCAGATTTATTTTAAAAGCAAAGTAAAAGAAGTCTTAAAAGTTGCACCCTCCCCCTTCCACCTCAGAAAAAGGAAAGAAGAAAAGAAAACCGTTAAGCATGGCCTGGAGCTAATAAAACTCACTAGTGGGGAGACGCAGCCTGTGGATGCAGCACAAGAAACCACAGCGAGCATCATAGGCTTGCTCAGGGCAGAAGGAAGGGCGAGATATCTCAGAGCAGCTCTCAGGGATTCCTCTGACCCTTTCTGAGCCCTGTCAGCTCAGGCAGGCTCAAAATTATTGGATTTAATCAATGGAGACAAGAGACAGAGCTAGGAACAGTGGCTTCTTTGGCCAAGGTCTTTGTCTGGGGTTGCTCAGTTCAAACCCTGCATTGTGGGAGCCTGTAGGATGTTGGCCAGGGAAGGAAAAAGCCTTGGAATCCTTAGGTGTTGTTCCAGCAGCTTGGAGGAGAGGTGTGGGTGGCAGAGGATGAGATGGGGTAATGTTTCCATGCCCCATGACCCTGCAGTCTCTAGGGTCTACGAGCAGAGTCCTGGGTTGGGGTTGGCTACAGGAGTTTCTAAGGGAACTGGGCAGAGGTGAAGGGTGGCTCCAGAGGAGGTCAGGGAGATGCTGAGCACAGCCTGCGGGACTCAGGCCTAGGAGCATGTTCGTGGGTTCCTGGGAGAGTGGCAAATGAATGAAAATGGGTTGTGGACAGGCAAAGAATCAGCATGCCGCGAGTCTTGCTCTGCCAGACGCCTTTAAGACTCGTTAGAAACACAGGCTGGAGATTATGTACCGTTAGGCCAAGAGGAAAGTGAGGATTATGGAACTGAGCTTCATCACGTTATAGACCAGTGAACTGAGCTCAGAGAGCTGCCAGCATCACCCAGCAGATTCAGTCTAGCCGTGGTTTATCTTGACTGCTTGAAACACGCAGGAATTGATGTAACAAAGTTTGGCCTAGGGGAAGAGCCCAGCCTCTTGGCCACTAGCTGTATGGGCAAAATATTCACCTCTCTTAGTTTCCTCTACCAAACAGGAACCAAACCAATCATACCTATCAAATGGCATAGTGGACAGAATTGAAAGATTCAATCGAAAAATTCCCAGAAGAGTGAAAACTAAAGATGCTGATGACCGAAGTGATGATGACAGTGATGGTGGCAGAGATGGGGGTAGTAGTAATGGCAAGAGTGGCCAAGTGATGGTGGTGGCAGCAGTGATAGAGGTCATGTGATAACAACGGCGATAGTGATGGTGATGATGGTGCAGATGGTGACAGCGGGGATATGGCGGCAGTAGTGATGGTGATGCTGGCAGAGACGGAGGTGGCGGCCATGAGAGTAATGGTGACAGCAATGATGGTGATAATAATAGTAGTTACATGACGATAGTGGTCATGGTAATAGTAAGGGTGATAGAGAGGGAAGGGAAAACATGGTTCATGTGAGGACCAAACAGAATGAGCCACACCCTGGCATGCACAGCTACCTTCTCTTAACAAATTCAACAAATCGCTTTCCTTATTATTGGTGTGTGTGCGCGCACGCGCGCGTGCCACAGAGGTCAGAAGACATCTTTTGGGAATCAGTTCTCCTTCCACCTTATTGAGGCGACGCCTCTCATTTTCTGCTGCTGCACTGTGAACTCCAGGCAAGCTGGACCCCAAGTTGCTGAGCGATTCTGTGTCTGCTGCTCTTGCCGTGGGTGTGCTGGGATTGCAGATGAGTGCCAGCTCATCCGACGTCGTACTCAAGTCACCAGGCTTGCTTAACCACCCCATTTACCCTGCTTTCCTTCTTAGGACAGCGGCTGGCGTCAGCTCTTCAGACTTTCCTAAGGAAATTTTCTGAGCAGGACCAATGCTGCCTGTGTGGTGTCTAGCCGTGGGGCCTGGGGTCCTCAAACCCAGCCCTGTCCAGGGGTTTCTAAGTCTGGCTGCTCAGGGTCAGGAGTTCAAGCATGGTAGTCTCTGGATCTCCAAACGGGAAATCTGGGAGTGGCTGCTGAGAAGCTGAGAGCTAGCCAGAGGCC